>NC_141687.1:1803011963-1804211963 GCF_964263255.1 Lissotriton vulgaris | reverse complement strand
GAAGAGTGCAGAATTTGAAGAATCACGTGTCAAGGTGGTAAGAAGAACAGAGAGATGATAAGAGTGTAACCAATATTTTTAAGGACTTATAATCATTAAAGTTCCTGACAAGATGGGAGAGTCCAGCAGTACGCAGGGCGGCTTTTTGGATGTCTCAGAATGAGAGAGGCAATGTAATATCACTATTATTGAGAGTTTATTTTGTGCATGTTTTACCAATACTGATTATTCATGATTTTAGTTTTGGTTCTGGAATGGAAGACACAATCTCTTGGTCCTGGGGTAAGAGAATTTGTGATGTTCAACAATTCAACAATGCTCAGTGTGTATGCACAAAGAAGGATGGACTATGAATTATACTACATTGCAGCACAGCTAACATGGGCTACCATGTGGCTATAAGGCTACACTGAAAACAAAGCAATATTTATCAATGATATACCAAAGGGAAGAAACAAGATGAATCTTGGCATGTAAGAGTGATTGACTATAGATGAGGTAGATGCTTAGAGAGGACTAATGCCCATACCCTTTATGCCCCATGCCCTCCCATTCAGGAACATCATCGTTTGAAGACTAGATGACACTTGGAAGACTGGACACTTGGGGGCCCATTAGGATGTCGGGCGGATTACCCCCACCGGCCTGGCGGGTGCCTGCGGCTTCGTTTATGCAAATGCATTTATGCATTTACAGCATTGTGGCGGGCGGTGCAGAGAGCACCGCCCAGCACAATGCTATAAATGCAGGATGTGCCCGCCACTGTGGTGGGCACATCCTAATACCCCCACGGGACCCCCGCCCTAATGGCAGTCGGTCCCGAATTCCGACAGGTGGCGGGCGGACAAAGTCCGCCCGTCATCCTAATGAGCCCCTTGGATAGAAGAGGAAATTACAATAATGGGAGACCTCTTTGAAAGAGGATAACCCTCATGACTTTCAAACCCTGTACGACTTACATAATCTTTCTGGGGAAAACTCCTTACTGTTCACTGTGCTAATCCACCAGATATGGAATGTCACAACAGAGACCTACCTCCTCAACCTACATTGAATATATGTACTATCTCGGGTAAATTTAAAAGCTGTAACACAGATACAGTAGAATAATAACCTATGACCCCTAAGGCTCGTGTAGGAGGCAGACATGGGGGAAGAAATCAATTGGTGGTAACGGATCTTGTCAACAACGCTTAGGACATCTTGTAATGCAGAGGTCTTCAAACATTTGGAGGGTGAGCCCCCCCAGCTGAATTGTTTTAGATGTTGGGCCCCCCACCACCTGACAAATTTCTGGAATGTGGTACACTAAATAATCGACCACCACCCGCATATCCCAGAACATATCGGGCAGATAATGTTCAACACAATAAGAGTGTTTAGTAAACTGCAGGTTTGTGAGTGGGTGTGGTTAGATGGCACAGGCTTATTACACAGCTCAAAGCACAGTTTTCCAAGACAAAATGTGCACAAATTATTTTTACTAGGATGTTTTGTGTTATACGTGACATAGATTGAAAATAACACCACCAACATTAATGTGTCCTATACTGAAGAAAGTTGTGCAGTAACTGAAAGCAAGACATAAACCAACTATGTCACTTTTACTCTCCTCTCCTTTTCTCCCAGTGTTTCTCAGGTGCAGGCCTTGGATGCTGGTAATTACACCTGCATTGCCTCCAGCCAGGCAGGCGTAGCCTAGAGGACATTCATCCTTCTGGTCCAGAGTAGGTACTGGTCGCACTTTATTGGATGACATACTTAAGTATGAAAGTCGTACAAGTAGAATAAATTGAAAGGTTATAGAAACCTCAGCCAGAAGCAGTGGAAAGGATGGGGTTCTCTGTGATTGTCCAATTATTCCTGTAGAGCAGGCAACCGATTTAACATTCTGATAAATGTTGAAATCCCTGGGTTTCGGGTGGCGCAGGTGTAGCACAGTGGACACCTCAGATAATGTTATCTACCTATTTAAGTATTGTATTTCAGTGATGGTACTTTGTCACCTTTTGGCACTTTGAAGCACTTCAAGACAATGCGAGAAACAAAAATGTGCAAACTGAGATGGAACTAGGTAAATGTAGACATTCATAGCAGGCAAACTGAGCATGGCGTGTTGAAGGTGGAAGCAAAGGACATGGATTGCAGTATAATCAGTGGAACTCCAGGGTGTGGTTTATGTAAAGTGCCCTGCTGGGATTTAAGTCATTAAAATCTGAGGTCCAAGCTCTCTTAGCGCAGAATTCGTAATTCTAAATTTGGCACAAACACTGTTTTCTGCAGATTTTGAAGTTACCACAGCCCTGGAATAAGGCTATAAGCAGGGGCATGGATACCACAGGAGATGCCTTTATAATTTTAAGACTTTGACTCCTTTCTGGGAAGAGCTAACCGTCCCAGGACAGGGTTAATTCCTAGTGCTGAAATGTTTGTTGCTTCAACAATATAAAGGCACTTCTGTGTCCACTAATAAACAGATTTTATTTATTTATTTTATTTATTTTATTCGATTTATATAGCGCGTTATAACCCAGGGGTCTCTAAGCGCTTGTCCGGTAAGCACAGCAGAAATCCTGAAAGGGCCCTTCCCAGGAGTTATAGCATACCCCAGGCCTTCTGGAAAAGAACGGTTTTCAACTTCTTCCGGAAGGACAACAGATTAGGTTCCTTACGCAGATCCGCCTGTAGATTATTCCAGACTGCTGGGAGGGTATTAGAGATGGCACGACCACCCACTGTCGCCAATCTGAAACGTGGTTGGAAAAGAAGGGTTGCTTCAGCAGATCTTAGCGCCCTACCCGGTTTGTATGGAATCAGGCGGGTCTTAATGTATCTTGGCGCCTTGCCATAGAGCGATTTATGTGCAATACATAACCCTTTGAAGAGCACCCTCTGTCTTACTGGGAGCCAGTGCAGCTCGTGCATAAGTGGGGACACATGCGTGCTCCTGGGTTTCTTATGAATAAGCCTAGCGGCATCATTCATCACCACCTGAAGTTTGTCCAAGAGTTTTTGGGGCAATCCTAAATAAAGCGAATTGCCGTAGTCCAACCTTGCTAATATCATTGCGGACACCGCCCGTCTCAAGGTGGAATAGGACAATAGTGGCGCAATTTTTCTAAGTTGCCGGAGCAGGCCAACACAGGTTCCTACCACCGTGGTGATTTGCTTCCGCATGGATAGTTTATCATCCACATGGATGCCTAGGCTTTTTACTGCTACTGCTGGCTCCGGGGGCGGCCCAAGTTCCCTAGGCCAGAACCCGTCGTGCCATGGATTGCCAGCGATGGTAATAGGTAAAACCTCCGTCTTGTCCGGGTTGATTTTTAAGGAGTTCAGCGACATCCAATTAGCTGTATGCTTAAGAATAGTTTGCAGATTTGCTGACGCCCCAGGGGCATTATCCATTTGGATAATGATTTGGGTGTCGTCAGCGTAGTTATATACCTGACAATCCATTTGATTAAGGAGTGAAATCAATGGTTGGAGGTATATATTAAATAACAGGGGCGACAAAGCCGACCCCTGTGGCACTCCACAGGAAATTGGTGTTGCAGTAGAGAGCAATTCTCCCAGCTGAACTCTTTGTGTCCTCCCTTGTAGGAAAGAAGCAAACCAGGCGTGGGCTGTGCCCTGGATGTCGAAGTCCCTCAACCGCGACAGAAGTTGTTTATGACACACGGTGTCAAACGCCGCGGAGAGGTCTAACAACACCAGGGCACCAGGTATCTTCTTATCTGCCCTATTCCTGAGCTCATCCACAATAGACAGCATGACCAGTTCCGTGCTATGATTCGCACTGAACCCCGATTGATTTGGTTCCAACAGACCGTTCCTTTCTAGATGGTCAGAAAGATCGGACAGAACATGCTGTTCCAGCACTTTGGCAAGGAAAGGGATCTGGGAAATAGGCCTAAAGTTTTTTAGGCATTTCACATCTGCCCCCGTTTTTTTTAGCAGAGGGATCAACCTTGCCTCTTTAAAGGCTGAGGGAACCTTGCCTAATGCTAAGGATGAGTTCAAGAGAGTCAAAACCTCCTCTTCTATTCCTGGCATGGCCAGTTTGAATACTTCAGGGGGACAGGGATCAGCCAGGGAGCCGGACTTAACTCGCCCCATAAGCAGGGACAGTTCCTCTTTCGTGATGGGAGGAAGAATGTCCAGAGGTCTGTCCACCAGCTTCTTAGCCGACAGATCAGGAGCAAGTTTGCTCTTAGGGGCAATTAGGCAGTGCTGCCCAAGGATGGCGGTCATTGAGCCATGCTGATTGGTGATTTACATCTTTTCCCAGCAGCTGCTTCAAGATTATCACTGAGTTGGCCAGAAGTCTCAGATAAATTTCTGGCATTCAGAGGGAGGAAAGCGGCATGGGCTGTTACACTCCATGCCTGTAGATAATGCCCCTCTTTGATCTCTCCACCCACCAAAATGTGAGTGCTGCTTGCAGGAATTATTTGTTGTGCCAGCTGTCTACCTCTTCAGTGAGTTGGTTGGTCAGATGTTTTTGCTTTGTTAGAGGTGAAAGAGCAGTAGCCTACCCTTTGTCGTTTTTTCTTTCTTTTAGCATGGCCCTCTATCTCTTCATCTTTTTACCATTGCAATTGATGACTTTTTCAATATTACAAACTGTAATTTTCCCCAGGTGTGGACCCTGGGAATGGCCATCTCTCTCCTTTTTCGGGCAGGGGCTATCACCAATGACCCTTATGGTCCACTGGAGAGTGAAGGGTAGGTTTGAAATGGCTAACCATGATCATTCTCCAAAACAGATGCAGCCGGCAGTTACCTGGAGTACAAAAGATTATGATGCAGCTGCTGTCTTCCAAATTATAAGGCAGTTGTGGCCCACATCATTGGATTATATGAAATGTTCTGGGAAAGATCAATGCTAATCTTTAATTTGAATTGCCGATATCTATAAGAACATTTTGATGCACTGTTGGGTAATTATGGCCCTATGAATATCCATTGATGAGAGTTGTTTGACCATTCTTTGGGCAAGTAGAGGGGACAAAGCCATGCCAAGTTAACTGCCTAGTAAAAAAGTAGCGCATGCCTTCATTCAAAATGAGCGTCATATTTAAAACAAGACTTCCAATGGACTGCCATTCTTCTTTGTAACGGTTTAAGCGGAATAGTAAATTCAAAGTGTGTCAACAGGGAGAGTGGCACAAAGATCACCACTTAGAAACAATTAAAATAAAGGAAATGGGCCACCATTGCATGACTATGATCCAACCCACTTACCGGTGGAACATTTAAATAATCTTGTTATAGGTTGGTAAACTAAGAATTATTTCAGTATGTGTCACCTAGAAGACTTAAATATAGGTAAACAATCAACAGACATCAGCTATTCTCACTTCTTCAGAATAGACATCTTAGCGGGTGATAAATCATGATTCTTGGCTGCAATAAAGTAACATTCTGTGGTCAATTCAAGACCTTGCAGCCGAACTTCATGACATGAGTTTAAGATCTGCAATCAAGAGTTTCCATGGAATATGAATCTAACCAGGCATGCCAAATCTACATAGTCAATGTATTATTATTCAATTAAAATCTAACTCAATTTTTACCATATAGCTGAATAATCCATCACGTATAGTACAAAACAAGAAATGTACACGCAGATGTCGCTAAACACTTTCTAGAGAAAGAATCTGAAGCAAGCCCAGTGTGCTTCAATGCACACTTCACACAATCTTGACTTTTATGTAGTGTCTCATACTAGTGTTTTTAAGCACCAACCACATTTCCAGAAAAGGGACTTGTGGCACAGGGGTATAAAGTAATTTGATCAGGATCACACAATCATCTAATTGCAGTATTATTTTTATCAGACCACTCCTCGTCCATACATACACGTTAATATATGTTGTTGTCAACACTAAAAAATGGCAGATTGCGGAACCTTCATGCGGTTGCACCTGATCCGAAAAAACCTCAATAGTAAATTTGCCCCTTTCTTAATGTTTACAAAGGGAATATGTGCACACTGATAAGACACCCGCCTTCACAATGTCAGTCCTAAACAGAACTTAAACATGTAACAGAAAAAAGCACAGGTGCACCATAAATTAGAATTATGAAACAATATCAATATTCATCACAAGGCACAGATAGTGAAGTCCAGAAGTCTTGTTTGTTTGATTCTTTATTTTTCAACAGAAGAAAAACGAACAGCCGACGCGTTTCATCCCAAGACGGGACTTCTTCAGGGCTGTGTTTGTAAGAAAAACATATAAAACATACAATTAAAATGATGCACTATTGTATAGCTCAGCCGAGCCACAATAGTCACAAATTAAAAGAACATTCATGTAAAATGTTATAAAAAGAATGATCCTGTTTGCTTACATTTTTGAGCCAGTCTATATATGGCCTACCCCAGACAAATTAAATCGAACTATAGAGGCTAATATACAGACTAAATCTTTAAGAGGGTTTCAGAGAATTTAAACAACAACAAATACATCTATCAAAATCCGATGACACACATTTTTGATCAGTCAGAGTTCATCATAAAAAGGGAAGCATTCTAACCATGTAATTCCAGCTAACTATAACTGGTGTGAAACCTATGTATTTTTCAGTGAATTTAATAGGTTTTTTAAATGCTAATTCCTAACTATAACTATAACAGTGAATTTCATAGGTTTTTAAAATGCTAATTCCAAACTATAACTGGTGTGAAACCTATGGTTGTTTCAGTGAATTTCAAAGGTTTTTTAATAGCAAATTTCTATAGCTATGAAATGTAATATTTTTTAAAATAATGAATCCTATATTGTATATTTATGGAATACTATTTTTTTTAATGTATATTTATATTTTTTGTTTTTTTTATTTTTTTGCCTTGGAGCGCTCCCGGTGCACGTACCGGTGAGCGCACCAGTAAGCGCAGTATTCCGGCGCGCCCCGGTGCGCGTACCGGGGCGCGTCCCGGTAGCGCACCCAAAAAAAAAGAAAAAAATTATGAAGGAGTGAGCATGAAGAAAAGGGACAGAGAGAGTGGTGTTAAGAGAAAGAGAGCTTGAGGGAGGAACACAGAGGGACTGTGTAATAGATAGTAAGACAGAGAAAAGGTGTTAGAGGAAGTAACTGAGAAAAGGAAAGACATGGGAAGTAACAGAGAGAAAGGACAGAGAGAGTAAAGGAAGGAGTGACAGAAAGGGACTGAGCGAACCAGAAAAAAAAGGTAAGTGAGGGAGTGTAGGTGAGCAGGGAGACTGAAAGAAGTTGAAAGTGGTAGGAAAGTAAGGAAAAGAGAAGTAAACATAGAGGATAAGAATAAGTGAGGGAAGCAGAGTAAGGAAACAGGGGTGAGGTAGGGTGAGAGAAAAGTAGTGAGGTTAAAGCAAAGGGTGATGACAAACTACATTTTTTTAGTCACACTTACCATATAATTAATGTGAACTTAATTACATGTTTTTACCACACTTTGTATCTGTGAAAGACAGAAGAAAAAATAAGTTATAATTAGTCAAATATATATTTTAAAATAGAGGAGACAGGTCAAGAGGTAAAAAATCATAAAAGTGTACTAAGAAATAAAGCAAGAGTGAAGGATACAGAAAGGGAAATAAAGTAATGTAGAAGGGCAAAAAGAGGGAAAAAGAAATAGAAGGAGAGCAAATTATTGAAGGTAAGTAAGATACTAAAAGAATGTGAGATTCCAAAACTAAATCAGGAAAGAGGAGTAAGTAAAAGGGGAATGAGTGAAAGGGAAAGGAGTCTGATTGAGGATCCATTTACAAGAAAGAGGAATGGAAGATGACTGAGAGTGAGTGAAGGGGAGTCACAGAGTGAAGGGATGAAGGGAGTGAGGATAATATAGAAGGATTGAGGGAAAAGGAGTGAGGAAGTAAGTGCACAGAATGACTAAGGGAAGGACTGACTTGAAGTGCAGTACAATGAGTGAAGAAAGGAAAAAGAGTAAAGGAGAAAAAGAAGGAAAGAGAGGGGAAGAGGACTAAAGCAGCAGCACTGAGAGAATGTGAGAAAGCTGAAAAGTGGTGCAAGGGAGAGAGGGGATGCAGACAGTTGAAATGGGATTGAGGGGTTGTGAAAGAAGTGGAGTAAAGGAACAGCGATGAAACAAAGTGAGAGAAAGGCAGTGTGAATGAGTAAAGAGAGCTGAAAAAGGGTGGAAAAAGGAAAGTGAGTGTGAGACAATGGGAATACAATATAAATTACACAATACAAATTATAGAATAACTTGTACAACATGTTAGATAGTTTATTTTTGCTGTTCTCAGAATATATTGAATTTCACTAAAACAGTGAGTTCAAACTATTCATCATATGACAGAGGGAAAAAAAACACAATCTAAAAGATTGTGTTTTTAAAAACCCATATAAACTTACAAATCATATATGTACACTAATCTTTCATTCACTTACTTTTCCTTGAGGGCAAATAGTAGATCGTGAAGGTCCTTTTTGTTGGAAAATACTCTGCTGTTCTTTTAAATTTCCATTTCATCGACTTTCTATAAAAAAAGATCTAAGAACATCTGAAATAATTCTCAAAGTTTTCATTTTCTCCTTGTGTTAAGTTATGACTCTTTGCTCATACCTTCAACTTTCCTTATGGCCAAATAGTGTCAGATATATCAGTATGTTTTTAAATTTCTCAAATAAAACTCTGAAATTACCGTTTACCCGATGTTTTGAAAGAAAAGCTCATATGACATTTTCACAATGTTTAAATATTCATATTCCCTCTTTGGATCACTCATGTTCAACATTTCCTATAATACTGATATCACTTACTATGAGATCCACTTACAGTACCTATATGAGAACTGGATTTTTTATATAATGTTGATCACTTTTACTCACAGTATAATTTTAAACAGTAGACTAACTTTTATTAACTGCTCCCGTCTCCATAGGCCAATTACCTTTACTTAAACTTTGGTTCTAAAAACACTAGGTAAGAATTTTTTAAGTCAAAAGGCAAACGTTGTTTAATAGTCAAATGAGAATCATTGCAGTAAGTCCAATCTTTTTAACATTTTAAATAAGCTGTATAATGCCCTGATGTTGTCGAAGGACCGTCATGATAAATAATAGCTACAGTTGCAAAGGTTCTTCCTGAAATTGATAACTGAAAAGCCACAAAATCTTTGATACAAGTTGTCAATTTAGTTCCATCAGGTCGACATCGTTGGAACACTAACATGACATACTGACCATAAGATTGTATAAATATTGTGGACAGCATTGGACACTTACATTGGGTACACACCATATTATGATCAGCTGCTTTAACTAGATTATTAAATGACACTGATTTGCAGTCTGGTAAAGTCAAATATATAAATCTTTCAGTGTCTATTCTAGTAGTACTTGATAAACTACAATTGTCGCAGTCATGCTGCCATTGATAAGAAAGGCTAAAAAGATTTTCTACATCTACACCTTCATCTTCCAAAACACCAAACATATACATTAAAAATTCCTGACAATCCTGCTGAATGTTCTGTGAAACTTTTTCTTGACCAGAACATATGTCTAAAATATTTTGGATTTCTGTTACACTTTCTATTTTTGCTCTATCACTGCTACATTTCTCAAACACAGAATTCAATAAACCGCACAATCTTTGATCCCGATTTTCAACAATCTTTTTCTGTAAAGTTTGAAGAAAAAAAACAACATTAACCACTACATTAGCATAGCAGTTGACACCAGAACTGTTTTCAAACTGAAATCCAACAACATTTTCATCAGAATCCTTTTTCTTTCTGTTTTCAATTACATTTTCATCTACTTTTTGTCTTTTTGCTACTACCTCACTGCAATTATTCTCATTTCTTCTTTTTCGGCCTACCACACGTTTTTCAAACAGAGGATATTGAGGCAAATGTGGAGCATACTCTCTTCTTAACCTATTGTATTCTTTAACACAATCTAGATCTGCACAAATCTTTGTCTCATCACACTTAATCAAGTACAATCCTGATAAAGTTCTGACTCGTGATAATGCCACATATGCCATACCCTCTTTAAACACAGAACTTCCAATATTCACCAAAGCACTATCTACACTTAAATCTTGAGAATTATGAATTGTCACCGCATATGCCAAACAAACAGGAAACTGTTTTCGGCGAACATATAAGTCTTTTACAAGCAAAAATCTAGCAGAACAACGACTGATTTGTTGTACTTGCTCAATGCCATCAAATGTAATTTTTAAAAATTCAATTCCATCTCTATTTCTATAATTCACAAAATCAACAACATGACCCATTGCTCCATTTACCAGACCTCTTTCAACATTTAAATTCCTTCTCAAGATAATACGACAATTAAAACAGCGCTGCGAGGCCTCCGGGTAGTTATGCGCTATATAAGTGGAATTTTTCATTTCATTTCATTTCAAAACACACATTCAGAGTCTTTTCAAAACCAGCTGTTTTAGATATACTCTTCTCTAATGAATCCAATTTTGATTTCAAATTTTCTGACAAAATAATTGTTGCTCCCATATGCTCAATTTTATCTATTGCTTCCAGTTTCACAATCTCTTCATTTTCTAACTTTAACATTTTGTTGTTGAAGGTGGAACATTCTTGCAGAGTTGGCATCAAACATATCCCAGATTTGTTCTCAGTAATTTTCTTAAAAATATTCTCTGGAAGAATGTTTTCATTTGGATACAAATTTGAAATTAATCGTGCATGTAAAGCTTCTTTCCCATGCTCGCTTACTTTTCTGATTCTTATATCTTGTAGAATTTTTTTATAATCTTCATCCTTTGCCTGTCGCATATTTTGAAACAGTTCTGCATATTTGAAATTTAACCATATATTAACGTTTCTAATGCTTCCAAGGGACTTCCTGGTATCTTCATGTGTCAGCATTTTAAACACTTGTTGTCCTTTTACTGGAGTCAACTGCAGTAGATCTCCAAAAACAATAATGTGTTTTCCTGCAAATAACACATCATACTGTGTTCTAAGAATTTCTTGCATTCTCAAATGCACAAAAGCAAGCATTAGATTTGAGACCATGCTTACTTCATCAATGATAAGAAGTTTCATTTTCTTCAGGACTCTGGAAACTTCAGAACACGCATCTCCAGATAACTTGTTGTAATGCAATTTATTATCATGCTCAACTGGCAGCATCAGTAAACGATGTAGAGTAGTCCCTTTAATGTTATGTGCTGCCAGTCCAGTTGGAGCGGTTACAACACAAGACAGCGGTGATTCAGTCCTTTTCTGCAGATAAGTTGCAATTGCTTTAATCAGAAAACTTTTTCCTGTTCCCGCTTCTCCACTTACGTACAGTCGGACAGGTTTAAATGATGTACATGAGCACTCTTTTTTCTCATGTCTGAACCCATGTTTAATCTGTTCTGTGACTTTGTCATATATCTTTTTCTGCTCAACGTTTAGTTGCTTTACCAAATCTTCTAAGTTAACTCCATCCTCTTGAGCTTGTTCCATAGCTCTTTCCACCTCATCCATGGCAGTGGCAGCTTCATTTTGGATAAATGGTCCTCCTAGTGGATCCTGACTCAATGAAGTAGAACTCTGACTGTCTTGAGAACTGTCTCTAGCAATCTCTTCAGCAATTGTGGGTTCTTGCTATATTTCTTCGTTCAACATTTGCAGATTATTTGGAAAAACTGGACATTCTATGGTATCCTTGGTTGCATTAAAAGAATCTTCGTAACAGAGAAAATCTCAAAGTAGTTCCTCTTCTGTACGCCATGGCTTAAAGAGTTGCAAAAGAGCTAAATAGTAAAATTCTCTTTTGTCTGGAGATTCGCAACTCAATTTTCGATGATTAATCAAATGGCCTTTTCTCTGCTTCACTAGACATCCGTCATACCCAATTACAGCATATTTTGCATTATTGATATCTTCTGTGATGTTCCTCTTATAACTATAGTTTTGCTGAACTTCATACAAACAAGTGTTCTCACGGTGAGTACTTCTATTTGGATAGTATGTATCCAACATGTTTGTCTTCAAAATAGCTGTACTGTTTGGTTCTTTCTCCGCCAAATACTCAATTTCTTGTACAGATTTCAAAACTCGGTTTCGTGTTGCAGCACGACCTAGACTCACCCAAATGATTGTTCTAGATTTGGCATAGAGACTTGCTGATGATAACCGATCAGAACATTCATATGCTCCAATTTCTCGATGCGATAACATCTTCAGACTGAAACTGTATAATTTTTTACTTACACTCTTTTCATGTGAAATGTCCTCCCACATTTCCTTCAGTTCTGTCTTTTCTTTTTTTGTGATGTAAGACGTCACATATCAAGCCACAGCAATAGAGTTGTCAGCAACGAACTGAATATCCATGTTAGCATTCCACATGGACAAAATCACTGGGTTGTAGTCGTTAATATACTTGGACTCTTCGTTTCTTTTTAAATTGTATGTATTTTTGGGTGATTTCCTCGTCACAGTATGTCGCAGAGACGACATCAAATTATTTACTCTTCCTTTAGAAATCACTGGTCGTGGAAACGCGAAACGACATTTTGTGTAGAACTTGTCCTTGTTTCTGAATTTTCGACGACAGTACTTTCCACAACCATGGGATTGAAAGCGTAAAACTTGTTGCCTTAAATTGTTTTCTTCAGTAGTTTTCGGAACAGCACATGTTGAATACTCTTCAATGAAACTCATCACTGTGTCATCCGAATCAGTTCCAAATTTGGGTGCATCTTTAATCCATAACAACATATGTATTTGAGGAGCGCCTCTCGCTTGATACTCCTTCCTCCAAAAGAAATCCAAAACCCCTCCAAGGGGAGGATTTTTTTTTGTTGGTAATAAAAGACATCATAGCTTCAAATCTATGATTGAAATATCTGCATACATTCACTGGATCCAAAGAACACAGTTCTCCAGGTGTTTTGAATTCTATATTTTGTATGTTTCCATTTGCCTCTCGTAGAAATTGAAGTAAGTCGTCCCATGCATACTCAGCACAGCTAAGAGTGAGGAACCATGTAGGAGTTCCTAAGTTTCTTAGCATACATTTCAATTCCCCATGACGACGGAACCAATAATCGTTTGTACCACGCTGACATGCCATGAGATTGATTATCTGAGATTCCAAAATACTGTCTTGCAGATTGACTTTCTCCATAAAGTCCCTCGCTGAAACATTTTGCAGATGCGCTCCACTTTTCAGTATATGGTTCACTGCATAAGAAAGCCCAGACAAGTCACTTTCATACAGTAGATGAAACAAATACGGAATGCATTGACGAAACCTTGGATCTTCAGCATATAATCTTAAAATCCGGTATTCAGCTGCAGGAATTTGAACTGGTCGATCGTCATATCGTCCACCTCGACCTGTTGGAAATAACTGTGGAAAACAACAAGCTTCCAAACTTTCTTCCCATACACTAATGGGACTTCCTTTTGCTGCTTTCATTTGAAACAAGTCAATTGCATTCCCCATTACTTCTTTGGAATGCAAAGGATGAACAGTATAATGTTCATATATTTCTTCACTTCTAGACACATCAACTTTTTCAATTTGGCCGACTGAACAATCACTGTCTTCTTCTGTAGCTGTTTTTTCTGCTCCAACACATACATGTTTGTAGTACTCATTGTTTTTGACCAAATACAACGTTGCCTTTTTGACTTTCCTAACATCCACTAAATCTTGCCAGATTTTCTTACTCTTTGTCGGAACTCCATTAACTAGAATAACCAGAGGATCCTCTTCTACTCTTTCTACACCAATTGTATCAATTTTTTTCTTAACACCTAGAGGCAAATAAACAACTCTTCCCTTTAATCTTCTTTGTAAATCTGAAGGAGGCAATTTCCCTATCTTAGGCTCCATGCGAACAATAGCCTGAAAAGGATGGACACATTGAATCAAAATAGATTCATAAGTATTTAAATCCATCAATTCAGAAGGAATATCTACCAACTGAAGATTATTATGAACAGCTCTAGCAGGCATTCTGTTTTCATTTAATTTTTTACAACAATAATTACAAATACGCTGATCAGAACTCAAATCAAAAGAATTCTACACCAACAAATAAGTTACAAAATCCTGCCATTCACTATTGTTTTCCATTTCACTTTTTGCATATAAATCAACTAACCTAGTCTGAATCTTATAATGAGTCCGTCGACAACACACACAAGTAAAATTAGGCCTTTCACTTGATTTCCCCTTAAACTTGGTAATCTCCTCGTCAAACTTTTCTGTACTTAAAATCTGTACATTGTCTTCCACATTACCATCTATTACTATATCCATTTCTACACTGTCCTCTTTGTCCCCAAAATAACAAAACTCAATTTCTTCACAAATGCTCTTCACATCTAATTCAGATCCATGCAAAAGAGCACTGTTTAAGCTTAAGTGCTGGACTTTTTGCATAATACAACCTTCTCACTAATTTCCTCAATTTATTATGATGCCCTGCTAACATCCTAAAATGATGAAAAACACTCTGACATACTTTTCTAGAAAGACAAGCCAGTGAATGCCCATGCAAACCTGTGTTTTCTCTCACTCTTCAAGGATCTATCTCTTGCAAGATCTTCATTTTCTGTTTTACACTTTTCTTACTATATGTATGTAAGAAATTTCGAAGCAAATCGATTGAATCCTGTTGCACACTACAAATACTACTACACTTCCATGTGTACACTGGAACCTTAGTACGTCTCCCTAAAACTTCATCAGCTAACACCTCTTCTGCATCTCTGGAAACAAGTTTCTCTTTTTCCATCAGGCAACCGTCTTTCACCTCATATGCTCGACCACTGGTGTCAACTGCATGCACCAAATCATTATCCTGAAAGTAACTCTCCTCATTAAAAAATGGCTCAGAATTTGAACTATTTAGAAAAGGGGGGTGGTGATGAACAGAGTGTCTGAGTTAAACAGACCACTCTTACCCAGTCCAAAGATCAGGGCTTGATCCATCACCGTTATTTATCTCACTGCCCCATCCCAGCTCAGAACCTGGCTATATGCAAATCAGTCTGTCCCTGGCCCAGTGCATCATGGGAACAGGGCAGACTAAACTACCAAGCCAATTCTTCACCAGAAAGGAGACAAGCTACCGGGGACCGGTTTCTGGCATTTCAGCCTTCTTCGGCCCGGCTTGCTTGAATCCTGATGGAGCAGTGAGAAAGGGACTCATGTCTGAGTATACCCTGCCACACCTATAGTGGCCAAAAACGATTTAGAAAAGGGGGGTGGTGATGAACAGAGTGTCTGAGTTAAACAGACCACTTGAACTATGCATCCATTCTCCAGAAAAAACTTCACAAAAATTAGTCCGATTAATTATTCTTTTCCATCTACTGTTCAATTTGAAAACATTAATTGCCTTGTTAAGTATCCTAATTCTATTGATTACTAAAATAAATATTTTTTCTTAACTTCGAAAGCCTGATCAACAATCTTCTCTACACTTTTCTTTTTCTTGTAGAAAGCATCTCTCTGTTTACCTTTCTTCATATTTTTTAACAAATTTAAAACTACCCTATTACGAAACATTCGTCTCCGAATGTCCCTAAATTGGTTTTGTCTTCTATTACTATACATACTGTTCTCTCCTGGTCCAGTAGTAACCCTTTTGGGGGCCTCTCCTTCCTTTTCAAATTTGCTCTCTCCTTCTGTGTATTCTCTTGCTCATTAACATTTTTTTTGCTCTACATATGTTCCGAAAAAAAGACTTAGTTGTCTTACCAGGAGCTTTTTTTGTGTTATTTGAAATACTTGTTGTAGGGGAGTGCTTTAATTCCGTTGCTGTTTTTGTTTTTTTCCGTATGGCATCTTTCCTTCTCCTCTGCCTTGAAGGCATATTACCAAAACTTTTGAATTGTTGATGTCAATCTGTGGTAAAGAAAATATTAACACATTATAGACCACTATTAGCAAACAACAAAGGAATGACAAAAAGGAAACAATATAAACACTTGTTTACAACATATCTACATGATTGCATATTTTACCTGTGTTTCCTCAGATTAGGAATCAGTTTGTGCAGATGAGGTGAGGCCTGTCCAGAAGCGCAGAGGAGGTGACGCCTGTCCAGGGGAGCAGAGATGGTGAGGCCTGTGTCTAAGAATGTAGTCGACTGGACTTCATGAAGCCTCTCCCCCACTGCATGCTTAGACACAGGCCTCACCTCCTTTCCACCCCTGGACAAGCTTCTCTCCCACTGCACTCTTGAACACAGGCCTCACCTCCTCTGCACCCCTGTACATGCCTCACCTCATCTACAACCCTAAACAGGCTTCACCTCATCTGCACCACTGGACAGGCCTCACCTCATCTACACTATTTATTTCTTCTCAAAAATGTAAAAACCAATCATTTGCCCCCAAATCGTTTTTCGCATCACATTTAAGAAACACAGCACAGGTCCTATGTACAAGCATACAATTTCACTACTGAAACCTCACTATTTCATAAAAGACAATTCCTCTATCTTCCATATGTTGATATCAAGCATTTCCAAAAAACATGCCACAAAGCAACAAGAAAGAACATCAATAGGTTTCATAATCTGAGGTAAGACAGGTGACATCATTCTAAAAGGTTCAAATATACTTATTTAATGAGGAAAACACTAATAATTCCTTCTCAAAAATATAAAAGCCATTCATTTACCCCAAAATCGTTTTTTAAATAACATTTTACAAACACAGCACAGATTCTATGTACAAGCATTCCATGTCACTAGTGAAACTTCTCAATTTTACATTAAGCAATTTCTCTATGCAGCAAAATCTATTTACCAGATCAGGAAGCACATTAAGCTTTTGTATTCTTCCTTTGTGTCATATTTCTTGATAATACTTGGAAAAAAAATGTTAGTGCGTAAAGAAATTGTATTTTGTAAAAAAGTGATTTCAGTAGTATAATGAAATACTTGTATATATGACCTATGCTCTGTTTTTTAAATGTTATGTAAAAATTGATTTACAGCACATGAATTGGTTTTACATTATTCACAAGGTTTAGATACTGTGTACATGATTGCACGTTTCACCTGTGTTTCCTCAGATTAGGAAGCAGATTGTGCAGATGAGGGGAGGCCTCTCCTGAAGCGCAGAGGAGGTAAGGCCTGTCCAGGGGAGCAGAGGTGGTGAGGCCTGTGTCTAAGAATGCAGTGGACTGGACTTCATGAAGCCTCTCCTCCACTGCATTCTTAGACACAGGCCTCACCTCCTTTGCACCCCAGGACAGGCTTCTCTCCCACTACACTCTTGAACACAGGCCTCACCTCCTCTGCACCCCTATACAAGTCTCACCTCATCTGCAACCCTGAACAGACTTCACCTCATCTGCACCCCTGGACAGACCAATCAATCAATCAATCAAAGCATTTATAAAGCGCACTACTCACCCGGAGGGTCTCAAGGCGCTAGGGGAGGGGGGGGTCCGTTACTGCTCAAACAGCCAGACCTCACCTCATCTACACCCCTGGACAGGCATCAACTCATCTACACTATTTAATCCTTCTCAAAAATGTAAAAAACATTAATTTGCCCGAAAATCGTTTTTCGGATCACATTTAAGAAACACAGCACAGGTCCTATGTACAAGCATACAATTTCACTACTGAAACCTCACTATTTCACAAAAGACAATTCCTCTATCTTGCATATGTTAATATGAAGCATTTCCAAAAAACATGCCACAAACCAACAAGAAAGAATCTCAATCTGCTTCCTAATTTGAGGTAACGCAGGTGACATCATTCTAAAAGGTTCAAATATATTTATTTAATGAGGCAAACACTATTAATTTCTTCTCAAAAATATAAAAGCCATCCATTTACCTCAAAATCGTTTTTTAAATAACATTTTACAAACACAGCACAGGTCCTATGTACAAGCATTCCATGTCACTAGTGAATCTTCACTATTTTACATAATGCAATTCCTCTATGCAGCAAAATCTATTTACAAGATTAGGAAGCACATTAAGCTTTTTTATTCTTCCTTTGTGTTATATTTCTTGATAATACTTGGTAAAAAAATGTTAGTGCATAGAGAAATTGTATTTTGTAAAAAAGTGAGGTTTCAAAAGTGTAATGAAATACTTGTATATATGACCTATACTCTATTTTTAAATGTTATGTAAAAATTGATTTACAGCACATGAATTGGTTTTACATTATTCACAAGGTTTAGATACTGTGTACATGATTGCATGTTTCACCTGTGTTTCCTCAGATTAGGAAGCAGATTGTACAGATGAGGTGAGGCCTCCCCAGAAGCGCAGAGGAGGTGAGGCCTGTTCAGGGGAGCAGAGGTGGTGAGGCCTGTGTCTAAGAATGCAGTGGACTGGACTTCATGAAGCCTCTCCCCCACTGCATTCTTAGACACAAGCCTCACCTCCTTTGCACCCCAGGACAGGCTTCTCTCCCACAACACTCTTGAATACAGGCCTCGCCTCCTCTGCACCCCTATACAAGTCTCACCTCATCTGCAACTCTGAACAGACTTCATCTCATCTGCACCCCTGGACGGGCCTCACCTCATCTACACCTCTGGACAGGCATCACCTCATCTACACTATTTATTCCTTCTCAAAAATGTAAAAACCATTCATTTGCCCGAAAATCGTTTTTCGCATCACATTTAAGAAACACAGCACAGGTCCCATGTACAAGCATACAATTTCACTACTGAAACCTCACTATTTCACAGAGCACAATTTCTCTATCTTGCATATGTTAATATCAAGCATTTCCAAAAAACATGCCACAAACCAACAAGAAAGAATCTCAATCTGCTTCCTAATTTAAGGTAACGCAGGTGACATCATTCTAAAAGGTTCAAATATTTTTATTTAATGAGGCAAACACTATTAATTCCTTCTCAAAAATATAAAAGACATCCATTTACCCAAAAATCGTTTTTTAAATAACATTTTACAAACACAGCACAGGTCCTATCTACAAGCATTCCATGTCACTAGTGAAACTTCTCAATTTTACATAATGCAATTCCTCTATGCAGCAAAATCTATTTACCAGGCATTATTAAAAAACATGATACAAACCAACAAGAAAGAAGCTCAATCTGCTTCCTAATCTGAGGTAATGCAAGTGACATCATTGTAAAAGGTTCAAATATATTTATTTAATGAGGCAAACACTATTAATTCCTTCTCAAAAATATAAAAAACATTCATTTACCCCAAAATCGTTTTTTAAATAACATTTTAGAAACACAGCACAGGTCCTATGTACAAGCATTCAATTTCACTACTGAAACTTCACCATTTCACAAAAGACAATTCCTCTATCTTGCATATGTTAATATCAAGCATTTCCAAAAAGCATGCCACAAACCAACAAGAAAGAATATCAATCTGCTTCCTAATCTGAGGTAATGCAAGTGACATCATTGTAAAAGGTTCAAATATATTTATTTAATGAGGCAAACACTATTAATTCCTTCTCAAAAATATAAAAGCCATTCATTTACCCCCAAATCATTTTTTAAATAACATTTTACAAACACAGCACAGGTCCTATGTACAAGCATTCCATGTCACTAGTGAAACTTCTCAATTTTACATAATGCAATTCCTCTATGCAGCAAACCAATTTACCAAGCATTATCAAAAAACATTATACAAACCAACAAGAAAGAAGCTCAATCTGCTTTCTAATCTGAGGTAATGCAAGTGACATCATTGTAAAAGGTTCAAATATATTTATTTAATGAGGCAAACACTATTAATTCCTTCTCAAAAATATAAAAACCATTAATTTACCCCCAAATCATTTTTTAAATAACATTTTAGAAACACAGCACAGGTCCTATGTACAACCATTCAATTTTACTACTGAAACTTCACTATTTCACAAAAGACAATTCCTCTATCTTGCATATGTTAATATCAAGCATTTCCAAAAAACATGCCACAAACCAACAAGAAAGAATCTCAATCTGCTTCCTAATTTGAGGTAACACAAGTGACATCATTCTAAAAGGTTCAAATATATTTATTCAATGAGGCAAACACTATTAATTCCTTCTCAAAAATATAAAAGCCATCCATTTACCCCAAAATCATTTTTTAAATAACATTTTACAAACACAGCACAGGTCCTATTTACAAGCATTCCATGTCACTAGTGAAACTTCTCAATTTTTCATAATGCAATTCCTCTATGCAGCAAAATCTATTTACCAAGCATTATCAAAACACATGATACAAACCAACAAGAAAGAAGCTCAATCTGCTTCCTAATCTGAGGTAACGCAGGTGACATCATTGTGAAAGGTTCAAATATATTTATTTAATGAGGCAGACACTATTAATTCCTTCTAAAAAATATAAAAGCCATTCATTTACCCCAAAATCGTTTTTTAAATAACATTTTACAAACACAGCACAGGTCCTATGTACAAGCATTCAATTTCACTACTGAAACTTCACTATCTGCTCCCAAATCTTCTCCATAGAGCAAACAAGTCTCTATCTAAATTAAATGAATCATTACTTACCTTTACAAATGCTTTCGGAGATTGATAACAGCGTCAGACACACACACCAATTTTTCTTTAGCAGAGCAAAAGGCATGCACTCAAGACACTGCAACCATGACTGGCACAGAAAACCTCTAATTCTACACACATATGTCTCATTTCAACCAATCAAAACTCTTCCCTCACTATTTTCAAACCAACACCCTTCCCCCCTCAGACCTTTCTACCTGTTACCATAGCAACTCCCTCCTTATTGAACTCTCAGGTTCAAAAGTTTATTCTACAATGTTGCAAATGAAGTCAGCAAGGATGTTTGACCTCTCAATACACCTGCTTATCCGGTGCATTATTGCTTTAATTGACTTTTTCTTAACCATTCAAATTGCTTCTTTCACAAAACACAACCATGCACCCTAACTTTTAGTTTTCAACTATCTAAATCCACCAATCATTGCTTGTGATTCAAGAGCAGGGAAACTCCACAATTATTTTTTTGTAAACTCCTACTGTTCCAACTGCCATTTCATTCCCACACTTCATCTGACTGCACCAGAACCTTCTCTCACCATGTATTCTGTCTGGATTATTGGACATAGCTACATCCACTGGGCTCAAAGTTATGCAGCTAGCAGAAATTTTCACAACCTTGATTTATCAAATGTGGAAATCAAGTGGATTGGCCAGAGAGGATTAAGATGTCACCAATTGATACCACTGGTGAAAACCTTTTTGCATCTGCACCCTGACCTCTTAATAGTGCACTGTGGTGGAAATGACTTGGGCATTTTGACTGGGGTAGGTCTGGAAATGCTTTTAAAGGACACCTTTGGTCAATTGATGACACTTTTTTCCACAAACTGCCTTGGTATATTCCAATATATGTCAAAGACAGAAATGGAACTGGCCCAACCAATTTTGTCCACAATTTGAGAAAGCACGGAAACATGTGAATAAATCTGTTTCTGCTTACATGAGAGACTATGGAATGGGTTCAATATACAACAATAACTTGCGTTACAACATGCAAGATATCTACAGAGGAGATGGTGTGCACTTCTCAGATGAGGGGAATAGAATATTCCTCCTGAATTTAAGACTGTGCATTGGAACCTACTTGTAGGTACCTAAATCAGGCACAGAACCCAAAAGCTCTTTTCAGGGCTACTCTACCTCTGATCACTCAAAATGATTATTTACTCTAACTTTTTCCACTATTTTTCACCAAAGTACGCTTCCCGGTACGCTCCCCGGTGCGCTTCCCGGTGCGCTCCCCGGTGCACGTACCGGGCGCTCCCCCCCCCCGTGATTTTTTTTAAAAAAAATATTTTTTGGGGCCTATATAGGCCTCCTAAGCCCCCCTCAGAAAACCTAGGGGGTCAGGGGCTGTCTACCGTGTGGGAGGTAAATGAAAACAAACCGGCGCTTTCATCTCAGTCCACTTGGATTTTACTTTTGAAAAGAAAAAGACTGTGTTTTGAACTGCACCCACTTGGGTAAAACATTAACTTTCGCTGTCATGTAAACTACGGATCCCAGCATGCCTAGAAAAGATTTCACCTGCGCAAGTCATGTGGTTATTACTAAAGCATGCAGGTAAAGGGGCCCTGAGCGAAAAAATCAGTTTAAATACAGACATCCTCTGACGAAGAAGCCTCAGTGCTTTGAAACGCGTAAGGAAAGGAACTTTTACTCATGTAATGAAACTCGGCTGGTTTGGATAATTAAAGCTGTCAAGCACTTCTCTGCGTGGGTTTCCTTGCTGCAAGGCAATTTTGATGATGGAATTTAACTCGGCAGCCTGGCCGAGAAGGAAGCCCTGCCATGAAAAATATGGAGCTGAAGGTCACTGAACCACGGACCTTAAGCGCAGTGGGAGGTAAATGAAAACGAACCGGCGCTTTCATCTCAGTCCACTTGGATTTTACTTTTGAAAAGAAAAAGACTGTGTTTTGAACTGCACCCACTTGGGTAAAACATTAACTTTCGCTGTCATGTAAACTACGGATCCCAGCAAACCTAGAAAAGATTTCACCTGCGCAAGTCATGTGGTTATTACTAAAGCATGCAGGTAAAGGGGCCCTGAGCGAAGCAATCAGTTTAAATACAGACATCCTCTGACGAAGAAGCCTCAGTGCTTTGAAACGCGTAAGGAAAGGAACTTTTACTCATGTAATGAAACTCGGCTGGTTTGGATAATTAAAGCTGTCAAGCACTTCTCTGCGTGGGTTTCCTTGCTGCAAGGCAATTTTGATGATATATATATGACTTAAAAACAACATAGGTTTGAGATATGTTATAGTTAGGAATTAGCATTTAAAAAACCTTTGAAATTCACTGAAAAAACCATAGGTTTCAGGGGTGTTATAGTTAGCTAGACATTTCACTGGAGTAAAACCGTTGAAATTCGCCTGTTATAGCTAGTTGTACTGCTGATGATGTCACATATTACATCATTCATGATATAGTCAGTGACATCACTGATGACATCTCAAATGACATCACTGATGACATCACTGATGACATCATCCAGTGAATGTGGTTTACTTTGATATTTAAATAAGTATTATATATACATAGCAATCTGCCTTGAAGACTAAGTGGATGTATAAGTGTCTGAATGGAGAATTTAGTAGCAATATGATTCACTGTCTAATTGACAAATTTAAAGTGTGTCACTAAATATATGGGATAGTGATTAAACTGTGTGAATACATGTATCACTCTATCTCTTGTTCTATAAACTACTACATAAGTTGGTTACTAGCTATGTGAAAGTCTACATTAGGTAATAATTACTTAAGTGAGTATTTGTATTAAGACTTATGTGGAAACACTTGTTTGGGTGAGTGAATTTCTTTCTGGGTGTGGTGATGAGTAAATATATTTCTGAATGATTTATGTCCAACAAACTAGAAATATAAAAGGCAGTGTATGTGACAGTATATTAATAAGTATACATAAAACTCAGTGATTGTATGAGTGACATATGGATAACTGTATACTTGTAATAGTGATTTTATACCACACTAAGGGGCTCATTAGGATGGCGGACGGAAGTGCCTCCGCAGCCCCGGAGCATGCGGAACATGGCTATTCTGCGTCCGCCCGTCGCGGACACTCCGTCCGCCAGATCAGGATAGGAAATATGGGCCAAAATCCGTCCGCGGCGGTAGATCACGGTCCGCCGCCCAACTACACCCAACCACGCGGCGGACGTAACCAATCCAGAGACTCCCCCGTACGGACTGACGTCTAGGACCGTCCTCCAAATCAAGATGGCGGAAAATACACATAAAAGCGCTGCGGAAAAACAACCTGCCTGAACACTGCGGATGCCCCACAGCGACCATACCCACCACGAGCCGCTCGCCGACATGGACCCAGCACTACACGCTAACCCGATACTCTTCGCCATCCACCACGTCCTAGTCTTGGCCCACCATCGAGGACGACGCAGGTAGGCAACAAGCCATTCGCTGTCTGGAGAGGAGTACCTGCAAGGGCCGTGACGTAGGGAGGGGGGAGTGACATGTACCTGAAACAACTGATTCATGTGGAGGGGAGCACCTGCAAGGGTTGTGACGTAAGGAGGGGGGAGTGACATGTATCTGAACCCACTGCCTTGAAGTAAATACAAATACACACCAGCATCACACACGCAAGAATGACTCCGACAACCCACAACACATGATTGACAAGTTTATTTACACATAATCGTGGTAACATCACAGTCTAGGCTTGAGCATGGGCATAGTGGACACCAGAGCAGGTCCATCAGAGGCAGCACATGAGAGGGCAGAATGCAGTATCAGAACAGCAACAGGGCATAGTGGACACCAGAGCAGGTACATCAGAGGCAGTACATGAGAGGGGCTAAGTGCACCAACAGTCCATGGCAAGGCACAGGTCCATCAGAGGCAGCACATGAGAGGGGCTAAGTGCACCAACAGTCCATGGCAAGGCAGAGGTCCATCAGAGGCAGCACATGAGAGGGCATACAGCAGTATCAGAATAGCAACAGGGCATTGTGGACACCAGAGCAGGTCCATCAGAGGCAGCACATGAGAGGGTCTAAGTGCACCAACAGTCCATGGCAAGGCACAGGTCCATCAGAGGCAGCACATGAGAGGGGCTAATTGCACCAACAGTCCATGGCAAGGCACAGGTCCATCAGAGGCAGCACATGGGAGGGGCTAAGTGCACCAACAGTCCATGGCAAGGCACAGGTCCATCAGATGCAGCACATGAGAGGGCATACAGCAGTATCAGAACAGCAACAGGGCATTGTGGACACCAGAGCAGGTCCATCAGAGGCAGCATATGAGAGGGGCTAAGTGCACCAACAGTCCATGGCAAGGCACAGGTCCATCAGAGGCAGCACATGAGAGGGCAGAATGCAGTATCAGAACAGCAACAGGGCATAGTAGACACCAGAGCAGGTACATCAGAGGCAGTACATGAGAGGGGCTAAGTGCACCAACAGTCCATGGCAAGGCACAGGTCCATCAGAGGCAGCACATGAGAGGGGCTAAGTGCACCAACAGTCCATGGCAAGGCACAGGTCCATCAGAGGCAGCACATGAGAGGGCATACAGCAGTATCAGAACAAAGACAGGGCATTGTGGACACCAGAGCAGGTCCATCAGAGGCAGCACATGAGAGGGCAGAATGCAGTATCAGAACAGCAACAGGGCATTGTGGACACCAGAGCAGGTACATCAGAGGCAGCACATGAGAGGGCATACAGCAGTATAAGAACAGCAACAGGGCATTGTGGACACCAGAGCAGGTACATCTTAGGCAGCACATGAGAGGGCATACAGCAGTATCAGAACAGCAACAGGGCATTGTGGACACCAGAGCCGGTACATCAGAGGCAGCACATGAGAGGGCATACAGCAGTATCAGAACAGCAACAGGGCATTGTGGACACCAGAGCAGGTACATCAGAGGCAGCACATGAGAGGGGCTAAGTGCACCAACAGTCCATGGCAAGGCACAGGTCCATCAGAGGCAGCACATGAGAGGGCATACAGCAGTATCAGAACAGCAACAGGGCATTGTGGACACCAGAGCAGGTACATCAGAGGCAGCACATGAGAGGGCAGAATGCAGTATCAGAACAGCAACAGGGCATTGTGGACACCAGAGCAGGTACATCAGAGGCAGCACATGAGAGGGCATACAGCAGTATCAGAACAGCAACAGGGCATTGTGGACACCAGAGCAGGTACATCAGAGTCAGCACATGAGAGGGCATACAGCAGTATCAGAACAGCAACAGGGCATTGTGGACACCAGAGCAGGAACATCAGAGGCAGCACATGAGAGGGCATACAGCAGTATCAGAACAGCAACAAGGCATTGTGGACACCAGAGCAGGTCCATCAGAGGCAGCACATGAGAGGGGCTAAGTGCACCAACAGTCCATGGCAAGGCACAGGTCCATCAGAGGCAGCACATGAGAGGGCATACAGCAGTGTCAGAACAGCAACAGGGCATTGTGGACACCAGAGCAGGTACATCAGAGGCAGCACATGAGAGGGCAGAATGCAGTATCAGAACAGCAACAGGGCATTGTGGACACCAGAGCAGGTACATCAGAGGCAGCACATGAGAGGGCAGAATGCAGTATCAGAACAGCAACAGGGCATTGTGGACACCAGAGCAGGTACATCAGAGGCAGCACATGAGAGGGCACAATGCAGTATCTGAGGCACCACAAGTACGAACCACAATTAACCCGTCCCAAGGACCACAGCAGTGGAAGACTGTTTACAATAGACAATGTACACACCATGTCCAATGACATGTGAGTGAAGTCAACAGCACCTTACATCACACTATCAGGTGGATTGCGTGAAGTACCCGCATCGGACAGACTGCCAGCACCAGAAACTGGAGTGTGACACACAGCCACGGATGTAGTGACTGACACGTGAGCCACAGACCCAGACACACTGCCAGCACCTGATACAGGAGTGTGAGAAACAGCCACAGCCCGAGTGACTGACACATGGGCCACAGACCCAGATACACTGCCAGCACCACAAACAGGAGTGTGAGACACAGCCACAGCTCGAGTGACTGACACATGCGCCACAGACCCAGATACACTGCCAGCACCTGATACAGGAGTGTGAGACACAGCCACAGCTCGAGTGACTGACACATGCGCCACAGACCCAGATACACTGCCAGCACCTGATACAGGAGTGTGAGATACAGCCACAGCTCGAGTGACTGACACATGGGCCATAGACCCAGACACACTGCCAGCACCAGAAACAGGAGAGGGCACAACTGATACAGTGCCACTACATGATGCATGACAGCAAACAACAGACACAGTGCCACTATCTGACACATGCGAGTCAACTGCAGCTGCGCCACTGGGACCACTGAAATGATGAGCCACAGGGCTGTATGGGCCAGGAGGCAGGGTGGCTCTGGGAGCGGGGGATAGTTGCAATTGGCCGATATCGGGGTGGGCATGTGTCAATGCTGTGTGTCTACGTTTCTTGGGGACATGTGACTGCACCCTGGACAGGAGAGGACTGGCAAGTGGCCCGGACTGAAAAGAAATATCACCCACCATGGGAGGTGCATCTGCTGGTGGGGGAATGCTCTCTGGGGACGTGCTGGAGCCTGCTTGTCGTTTGCTGTGTGGCTGCCTTCTGGCCTCTGCAACATGTGTCATGGGGGATGCTACTACAGGGTCCACCTGCATGCGCTCCTGACGGGCCCTGATGGGAGTGGAGGTAAGGGGTGACTCCACTGCGGAGACATCTATATTCCGTTCCCTCAACAACAGCAGCCTCAGTGCATCAAGGGGTGATGTATGCCTGTCCTTGACAGCGCCACTGTCCATGGGAGATGCCTTGGCCCTTGGATGTTCCATTTCCGTAGGAGGAATGTTGTCTGTGGACCTTCCCTGTTCCCTGGATGGTGCCCTGTTCCAGGCAGCAGACTTGTCGTCTGTGGTGTACCTATCCCCAGAACACACCTTCTCCCTGTGTGTGTCCCTGCCCCTGGGAGTGTCCATGCTCTTCTTAGGTGCGTTTGTCTTGTGACTGTCCTTGTCCCTGCCCTTGGTAGTGGCTCCTTCCTTCCTAGTCTCCCTGCCCTTGGGAGTGGGTCCTTCCTTCCTAGTCTCCGTGCCCTTGGGAGTGGGTCCTTCCTTCCTAGTCTCCCTGCCCTTGGGAGTGGGTCCTTCCTTCCTAGTCTCCCTGCCCTTGGGAGTGGGTCCTTCCTTCCTAGTCTCCCTGCCCTTGGGAGTGGGTCCTTCCTTCCTAGTCTCCCTGCCCTTGGTAGTGGCTCCTTCCTTCCCAGTCTCCCTGCCCTTGGGAGTGCCTCCTTCCTTCCTAGTCTCCCTGGCCTTGGGAGTGTCTCCTTCCTTCCTAGTCTCCGTGCCCTTGGGAGTGCCTCCTTCCTTCCTAGTCTCCGTGCCCTTGGGAGTGCCTCCTTCCTTCCTAGTCTCCCTGTCCCTGGGAGTGTCCCTGCTCTCATGAGGTGCCTTCGTCTTCTGACTGTCCTTGTCCAAGGTAGTGTCCATGGAACTGGGAGTGAGGATTGCCTTGGGAGTACCTTTTGTGTGGGATGCCTGTGCAGCATGTGTAGCCATTACACCCAACCCCTCTTTTGGATCCCGTGTGTGTACTCCAGTGTATCTGACGTTGTCTTTGTGAACAGATTTTGCTGACCTATGGGATGGTGTCTGAGCCCTCCGTGCCTTGACGTGCTGGCTGACGCTGCTTCTAGTGCAATAACCTGTATTAGAGTCCTGGTCAGAATATTCACTCCCCCCTGAGACAGCCAGTGTTGTAGATGGTGGAACAGAAGTAGCACCCAGTCCATGCGACTGTACAATGGCAGACGACACACTGTTAGCCAATGACTGCACTGTCCTGTGTAGACCAGCCAGATCGTCATGCATCCCTTCCATGAAAGCCACCACCTGCCCCAACTTCCTATCGTGGTCTTGG
This sequence comes from Lissotriton vulgaris, assembly GCF_964263255.1. Lineage (NCBI taxonomy): Eukaryota > Metazoa > Chordata > Amphibia > Caudata > Salamandridae > Lissotriton > Lissotriton vulgaris. Next base: position 1,804,183,486 of record NC_141687.1, on the reverse strand, counting down.
AAAGCATTTATCATATTGGTCTGCCCCACACACAGCTGTCGCAGCAGATCAACAGCCTCTGCACAAAGAGCATTTTGGCTCACCAAGGCTGGGGCAGCGGTGCCGACACAGAACGCCACTCTGCTCCCCCTACTCCTGCGTGCACGAACAGTACATGGTGCAGTTGGCGCCAGGGTGGGCCCTGTGTGCTGTGTCCCGACCGAAGGTGTTGATTGCCCACTCCCACTCTGTGACAACAGTGCTGACTCACCAACACTGTCGGAAGATGATGACGATGTTGTCTCCACATGCGAGTCCTCCGGGACGGTCCTATCCCCCTCTACGGCGCTGGCCTCTTCTGTGTCAGTCTGCGTGTGCGCGACGTCTGATCCGGATGCATTGCCTTCAATCATCTCCTTCGTCTGTGGCTGAGTGCCCTCTGCCAATGCTGAAATGCACAGGAAATGGGTGTAAGTCATGGGCACACTCACGTACAGTACTGCTACGGAATCCCTAATGCCATTGATGACAATGTACATCGATCCCCCAACCTGCACACGGGTCACCCCTACCAGTCATCGTCACAGGAAATAAGTGGTGTTGGCCGTGCAACATGTACAGCATGCGGACAGGGCATGAGAACGTACATCTGCACACCAGTCTTGCCATGGGGTGATGGAGCACTACAGCATGTGCATCAACACTAAACTGCTTAGCGAGTGGCGTGTCAACATGCCGGACTTGGAAGTGACATTTCACTGCGCCAATGTCACCAACATGCCATTGCAACGAGACACACGATACACGGAAGTCACAAATGTGTCTGGGCAACAATACATGCATTGCACTCACAAGCAACATACACTGACAGTATGCTTACCGCCACGTTGCTGTTCCTCCACACGCAACCGCTCGGACAGGTCAGGATGCGTCACAGCAATGATACGGTGCATGAGAGGGGTCATTGAGCGTCGGGCCAGACGTGCCGTTCTTGGAATCATCCCTAGTGTCACTTCCGCTACATTCTTGCTCAGCCTGGAAATGTCGTCCCAGCGTTTGTGGCAGTGTGTATGTCGTCTATTGGACACCCCCAGTGCTTGTACATCACGTGCAATGCTCCTCCACACGTCCTTGGGAAGGTGCAGCTTGACCTACCATGATGGGAGACAAAAGGGTGCAAGTCAGTGGACAGTTGGCCAGTCACACAGATACGGGCAACATGTTTCTCTCTGCAGCCAAGCACATTTCGACTCATGTGTTGGTCCCACATCACACCGCCAAGATTCCAGAGCCCAGGTGTCATGGACCACCTCATGCACACCAACATGTCCCCCACTGCATTTACCACCTGTCCGGGTGCGCCGTACAGGTGTCCGAAGTTGCGGAGCACACCGTCCACGAGGACATCCAGCTCCGCGGCGGTGAAGGGACGAGACCGGATCTCTTTGACTCTCGACATGGCAAGGTCACGGAGTATGGCACTAGAGCGGCAGTCAGTGGTCAGCTCCGCAGCAGCAGGTGGAGGTGATGGTCACAGGCAGCAGTCGGTGCTCAGCTCCTCAGCAGCAGGTGGAGGTGATGGTCACAGGCAGCAGTCGGTGCTCAGCTCCACAGCAGCAGGTGGAGTTGATGGTCACAGGCAGCAGTCGGTGGTCAGCTCCGCAGCAACAGGTAGAGGTGATGGTCACAGGCAGCAGTCGGTGGTCATCATAGAATGTGTGCTTTTGCACATCACACATATATAGGGCCCTGTGGCCATGTCAGTGGCATACAGCGCCAGCCATTGGTCAGCCCTGGATGCGTGTTTGGAAATGGGCCAATGACTGGCCCTGGTGTTGCGGTGCACAGCATACGCTACATTCGATTGGGCATACGCGGGCCTTGTTCACACTTCCCATTGGCTGCACGTGCACAGACCGTCACAGTCACACACCGGCACCCGCATGTGGAAGCTTCCGGGACGGATGCTTCATTTGCAACAATGTTCAATCACTGGCGCCAACATGGCGGGGCACGTATTCAGCGGGGGAGGTGCAGGCCAACACATCCATTAGCTGATGTCAATGGACATGGCAGGTCATGACCCCCCTAACAGTGACATTGCATCATCCAGCCTACACCGGCCGGACCAGCCCGGCCCAGGACCGCCGTGCCGGCCATGTCAACCACCGCCGTGCCAGTCCCGGCCCAGGACCGCCGTGCCAGCCATGTCAACCACCACCATGCCAGGCCCCACGGCGGTAGTTGACATGGGCGGCACGCCGGGCCTGGCACGGCGGTAGTGGGCGGGGCCTGAAACGGCGGTAGTTGACATGGCCACCACGGCGGTCCTGGGCCGGGCCTGGCATGGCGGTAGTGGACAGGGCCTGAAACGGCGGTAGTTGACATGGCCGGCACGCCGGTCCTGGGCAGGGCCTGGCACGGCGGTAGTGGACGTGGCCTGAAACGGCGGTAGTTGACATGGCCGGCACGCCGGTCCTGGGCAGGGCCTGGCACGGCGGTAGTGGACGGGGCCTGAAACGGCGGTAGTTGACATGGCCGGCACGCCGGTCCTGGGCAGGGCCTGGCACGGCGGTAGTGGACGAGGCCTGAAACGGCGGTAGTTGACATGGCCGCCATGCCGGTCCTGGGCAGGGCCTGGCATGGTGGTAGTGGACCGGGCTTGAAACGGCGGTAGTTGACATGGCCGGCACGCCGGTCCTGGGCAGGGCCTGGTACGGCGGTAGTGGACGGGGCCTGAAACGGCGGTAGTTGACATGGCCGGCACGCCGGTCCTGGGCTGGGCCGGGCCGGCCAGTGTAGACTGGATGATGCAATGTCATTGTAAGGGGGGTCATGACCTGCCATGTCCATTGACATCAGCTAATGGATGTGTTGGCCTGCACCTCCCCCGCCGAATACGTGCCCCGCCATGTTGGCGCCAGGGATTGAACATTGTTGCAAGTGAAGCATCCGTCCCGGAGCCTAGCACATGCAGTTGCCGGTGTGTGACCGTGACGGACCATGCACATGCAGCCAATGGGAAGGTGGAACGTGGGTCGCGTATGCCCAGTCGTAAACAGCGGAAGCAGTGCACAGCCATGGCGGGGCCAATGATTGTATCTTTGCTGACGATGCACCTTGTTCCATTGTCTGCAGCTGCCTGATGACGGTTGTGTGCGTGATTGCGTGACTCCACATGTCATGCTCTATCCCATGTGTGTCCATACCATGGCCATCGGTGTGCCACAAATGTGCATCACATGTGCATGTCGACATCGGGTATTTCCCTACACAAGTTTGTAGTACCTCACATCTACACAGTAGATCCCGGATGTATCGGCACATTCTGATTCAGTTGTCAGTGAGTGGTATATGTGAGATAATGACTATGGTGGGGGTACACTTGTGTTCAGTGCATTTGTGTTGCCTATTGTGTCACCATGCATGTGATGTAGGTATGCCCACCATTATTGGTGTTGCCATTGGTGCATGATGAAATGGTGTGTGTGTGTGTATCTTTTCGTTTGTGTGCATGCACTTGCATGTGTGTATGTGATGTTGCGCCTACACATTTGGGTCATGTCACATGTCTTGTTGGCAGTAATGTTGACCTGAGACAAAGTAGCATTGCACATGTTGAGACACATCATGTTGCTAGTGGCTGCACATTGTTGCTACGTCAATCCATGTTTTAGTGACAATCAGAGATGTCACACATATGACAATTATACACTGCATATTAAGTGTTGGTAGAGTTCGTTGACATGTGAGTGAGTTGCACAGACATGCGTTGTATGTGAATTGACTTCCATTCCATCTACTCCCACACAGGAGGGCTCCAAATTTCCATCGCCCATACACTGTGCTGGAGGATATGGTTGACGAGGAGGTGATCAGGAAATTCAGGCTGGATCGACGTCGATTGATGGAACTTGTGAACCAATTGTCTCCTCACCTGCAGTCGCGAAGAACCTATCCAGGTTCCATTGATTACACCCACGGCAAAGGTGATGGCGGCACTCCACTTTTTTGCTACAGGCACATTTCAGTACACAGTTGGACATGCCGGGGGGATGTCACAGTCCATGTTCAACATGGTACTTCGGGATGTACTGAGAGCCATGATGCTGTACAAGCATGACTACATTCATTTCCCACAGGGGGCAGAGTTGGCAGCGGTCAAAGCAGACTTCTATGCACTGGGTCGGATACCACATGTTGTGGGTTCCATTGATGGCATGCATATCGCAATCATTCCACCACGGGCACGTGAGCAGGTGTTTAGGAATCGGAAGCACTTCCATTCCCTCAACGTGCAGGTGGTGTGCCAGGCCGACAACATAATATCACATGTGTGTGCAAGATTTCCAGGCTCTGCACATGACGCCCACATCATGTGGAGCACCATTGTCCCCCAACTAATGGCAAATCTGCGTCCGGCACAAGCGTGGCTTGTTGGTGAGTATGCTGTGGTGACAGGAGTGATATCTGTGTGGCATGGTGTGCCCACCAATTCAGGTTGTGATGTTTCTGTCTCTCTCTCTCTTCCACCAACATTGGCGACTCAGCTTACCCAAACAGGCCTTGGCTGCTGAGTCCCATACGCAATCCAACTACAGCGGGAGAAATGCAATACAATGATGCCCATGGAAGGACACGTCAAGTGGTAGAACGTACATTTGGCCTGCTTAAGTCTAGGTTTCGGTGCCTGGATAAGACTGGAGGGGCCCTGCCTTACTCACCAGGCAAAGTATGCAGGATCGTGATTGCCTGCTGCATGCTCCACAACCTGACTGTGCGCAATAACATTGAACTGCTCTTGGACCCTGATGAACAGCAAGTTCCTCGATGTCGACTGATGAGGATAGTAGTGAGGAGGAAGGTGTGGACCAGAGGCGCCAGCTCATTGATCGCTACTTCCCTTGAATGTGAGTGTGCTCCTCTTGTGCTGCTTGTGTATGCCCTGTGTATGTTTGCTGGTGTTGTGCCATTGTGGTGTGCATCATCTATGTGTTCTGCAATGTGATGTATGCATGTGTGTGTGTGTGTTCATTTATTTGTACATGCAAGTCTCCATGATGTGTGTACTCTCATCCAATCATGTTGTGATCAGTGTGGTTTGTGGAATGTTGCACTGCAGTGTGTTGTGATGAGTGTGAATCTGTTTCCTGACGTGTCTTTGCGGTTTCTAAATTTCCCTAGGTCACTCCTGCTGCGGCATGATTCTGTACGAGTTGGATCCCTGAACCTGGCAACATCTGTTTCTGATGCAATCATGTGAATAAACATGGAGGCAACACATCATTGAGTGAGTAAGTGGTATTTATTTACAGATTGTGCATAGGTATTGTTGCATATTTACAAATGAGTGAAGGGGTGGGGGAGTGAGAGTTAAAGGTTATGGCAGATGAAATGTCCGTGCTGACACCACATAGGGTGGTGTCTGCCTAGTGCAGCAGGCCTGTGCCAATGATTGGCTAGGTGGGACCAGATAGTTGGCAGGGTGAATGGCAGGCTCAGGTAGTGTGACAGTCATTGTCGGCTCCTCTTGGAGCGTGTGGAAGGAGCATCCACACTGCTCTCGCCCACTTCCAGCCTCGGACGGCCCCTCCGTCTTTGAGTCGGGACGGAGTCAGCTGGGGGCGCAGGCTGATCTGGTACCACATCCGTCACCAGGGGTGCAGGTGGTGGTGGCGGTGGCGGTGGCGGTGGTACTGGTGCCCGTGGCATTGTTTGAGGGGGTGTGGGGAGGGTGGTGTTGGCGGCTATCCATCCCATCCACATGGTATTGTTCAGGGTCAATATGTCCACTAGTTGGCCAAGCCGCCTCTCAATGGCCCCCAACATTGCAGTGTTCTCAACAGAGTCCTGGTGGGCACGGTCTGCCTGTGCCTGGCCATGTTCATAGGTTTCCTGGACCCTGGCTAGTGCTTCCAGTGACTGTTGCACGGCATTGGGTGGGTGTGGTTCCTCAGGACGTCTTTGTGCTGTGCTCCTGCCTGCCGGATGTTGCCTCACACTCTCCCTGCGTGGCTGGGATGGCGCAGGCCCGGCGTCATGCGGTGGGTTGGCCAGGGTGGCTGGGGCAGGAGTGGTGGTACTGGTGGTGGTGGAGGTGGTGGTGGTGGTGCTGGTGGTGGCTGTGCAGGTCACAGCGGCCGGTGTTGTGGGAATGGCAGAGGCCGTAGTAGTCGGTGTTGGTGTGACCTGGGAGCCAGATGGCCCTGTCTGCCTGCTTGTGCCCGCACCATCCTCAGCACCGGAGCTGGCTGGGCAATCGTCCCCTGAGACTCCTGAGTGAGGCGAGTCTGGAGGCCGGGTGGTGGTTCCAGCTGTCAGATTACGATCACCTGCAAAACAAAAAAGTGAAGATGAGTCATGTGGGCATTACGTGTTATTTTCATGTTGTTGACTATTCAGTTGGCACTAGCACTCACCCCACCCACCACCACCGCCATCCCTATGGACATGGGGGCCTGTTGGGAGTTGGACTAGTGACCTCTCACACACCCCACCCACCACCACCGCCATCCCTATGGACATGGGGGCCTGTTGGGAGTTGTAGTGCCGTCCCCTCACACACCCCACCCACCACCACCGCCATCCCTATGCACATGGGGGCCTGTTGGGAGTTGTAGTGCTGTCCTCTCACACACCCCACCCACCACCACCGCCATCCCTATGCACATGGGGGCCTGTTGGGAGTTGTAGTGCCGTCCCCTCACTCACCCCACCCACCACCACCGCCATCCCTATGCCCATGGGGGCCTGTTGGGAGTTGGACTAGTGACCTCTCACACACCCCACCCACCACCACCGCCATCCCTATGCATATGGGGGCCTGTTGGGAGTTGTAGTGCCATCCCCTCACACACCCCACCCACCACCACCGCCATCCCTATGCACATGGGGGCCTGTTGGGAGTTGGACTAGTGACCTCTCACACACCCCACCCACCACCACCGCCATCCCTATGCACATGGGGGCCTGTTGGGAGTTGGACTAGTGACCTCTCACACACCCCACCCACCACCACCGCCATCCCTATGGACATGGGGGCCTGTTGGAGTGGTTTAGACGTTGGTGAGTATGTGGACTGCATGCATGGGTTGGGGTCTGGGAGATGTGTCTTCTGAGTTGTGTGAGGCACACCATGTTGTTGTGCTCGTGGTGCTTGGTTTGTACTTACCAGCCTCTTCTCCATCCTCAAGTCCATCAAGGGTCTCAGGGTGCAGGATGCTCAGCACCTTGTCCTCCCACTCGGTGTACGGTAAGGGCTCCGGGGGGGTTCCACCGCCTGTGTGATTTGCCCGGAGATAGTTCTTTGCTCGGATGGATTTGACTCGGGTCTTGAGGTCAAGCCACCGCCTCTGAATCTCCTGCTTCGTCCTCGGGACGGTCCCAGACGCATTCACCCTGGTGACTATCCGGTCCCACATGTTTTTTTTCCTGGCTATGCTGGTCTGCTGCACTAGGGCCCCGAATAAGTGGGGTTCTACGCGTATTATTTCATCTACCTTAACCTTTAACTCGGTGTCAGTGAATTTGGGGTTCTTTTTTGGTGCCATGGTGTGTGGTGCTCGGGGTGTGGGTTTGAGTGAATTGGGAGGTGCAGGTGTGTGGTGTGTAGGAATGGTGTGGTGCGTCTTTGTGTAGTGGGTGTGTTTGGGTGTGGGTTATGTGTAAGATATCTGTGTTTGCTGTAAGTTCTGTGGTGTCTCCTGCTAGCAGCTATGCTGTGATGCAGAGGATTTCTGGAGTGGGTGGGAGTTATTTTATAGTCTGTGTCTTGGCCCTGTCTGAATGGGTATTGGCAGTCAGGTGCTAGGTGGGTGTGTTGCCAGGTGTGCATTATGTGGTACTTGGGGGTGGGTCATTGTGTCTTGTGATTGGTTTTGATGTTTCAGGTGGGTGGTCGTTCATTTTCCTGTGTTTGGTATTAACTTCCGTCGCAATGTATGGCATTGGTTTGACGGTAGGGATGTTGTTCGTGTTGGCCTTCCGCTGTGGAGCACGGTTTCTCGTTGCATTGGTACAGCAGCGGACGTGGATCGCGGTGGCTACCGGGGTACTTGCGGAGTTATCCTAATTGCGGACACGGACACTACGCAGGTATCGCGGGGGAAGTGGATATTCTTGCGGTCATGTGCGTACGCGGCGGTCGGTGTTCTTTCGGTTCCTTCCGCCTACCACGGTCTCAGGTGTACTTCGACCGCCGTGGACGGGGTTTGGTGTGCTCCGTCTGCCGCGATCGGTGTTTCATTCATATATTATCCTAATCGCTATTGCGGTTTTTCCGCGGACAGGTCCGGAGTATCTTGCCACCTTCCTCGGCGGACGGAACACGTTTACGTCCGCGATCCTAATCGACCCCTAAGTATGTGTTACTATCTATATGAATAAATTAAGTGGTATTTGTGTAAGTCTGTAGCTTAGTAGATATAAGTATGATCAATTGTTTGCATAAGTGAGTAGGATGTCTGCATAAGCAAATAGGATGTGTGCTGTTGTGTAATGTCGATGTAGGCGTATAAGTATATTTAATAGTGTTCTATTGATCTTTGTTAGCATGTATGAGGGAATCTATAGGTAAGTGTTTAGATGTGTGTGTGGATGTAGGAATCACTGAGGGTTTTTAGAAACTTGTATTGGTGTATCAATGGTTTCAAATATGGTACTTGATATTTTATAAAGAGTGTTGAAAGTATATGCTACTGTATGATGAGGTGTATCAGTTTGTCACATGGATGATGTCATCAGTGATGTCATCACAGATTTCATTTGAGATATCGTCAGTGATGCCATCCGTGATGTCACTGACCATGTCATGAATGATGTAATATGTGACATCATCAGCAGTGGATTGCGGGCGCGCGAGTTATAGTTAGTACAACTAACTATAACAGGGGAATTCCAATGGTTTTATATGAGTGAAATGTCTAGCTAACTATAACACCCCTGAAACCTATGGTTTTTTTCAGTGAATTTCAAAGGTTTTTCAAATGCTAATTCCTAACATGTCTCAAACCTAGGATTTTTTGGGGGTGAATTTAAAAGGTTTTTTTGAATGATAATTTTAAAATATATTTATTGTTGTTTTTAAAAAATATTTTTAACTATATTTTTATCTTTTTATTTATAGATATGTTATATTTTAAATTACATTTTTTATTAAAAAAATGTACAAAAAAATATTATTTTTATTATTTTATATTATTTATAAATATTATTTTTCTTATTTTATATTATTTATAAATATACTTAAATTATTTTCATTATTTTTTTCCTTTTTTTGGGGAGTCGTGCACCGTACGAGCATCCTGCTCGTTTCCTGCGCGAAACGGGTTCGCCATTTTAGGGTTGTTAGGATCCGCGTAGGATGTGCGACAGTTACGACTTTTCCAACGTGGATGCTACGCGACTTGTGCGTGACTTCTGGCGTATACGTGAGATGTACGTACTACGTGATGTGGTGGACGCGCGGTAGCGCTTGACGTCATATGCATATCAGTGCGATGGATGCGCGACTACCGCAATTTTTTTTATGTTGAAAAACGTATTTATATATATTTAATATAAATATTAAGACAAGAGATTATCTGAGGTTATTATAAAAATAATGTTCTTTAACTTTCTGGAAAAGTACAACACTTTTTAATGTGCGAAGTCGCGCAGTGTGCGAGCAGGGTGCATGCTGAGTGCGTGCATCCTACGCGCACCCCATGTGACCTCAAAAAAAGAGATTTGATTGGTTCATTACACTTCGTATTGAAACTATTGAAGGACCCCACCCATTTCAATCACTCTTCTTAGAACTTTTCTTAGGGAGTGACCTCCTGAGAAGATCTGCTGCTCTTTCTTTTTTGGAGAAGAGATTCACTTAAAGATACCATGGCTACTAATGCACCATCATCCACTGATTCAGAGAACTCATCAGAGTAAGAATTTGTTCCTGAACCTACACCAAAGGAAAAATATACCAGCATTGTCTGGAAATTTTTCACCTTTCCACCAGGCTTAAAAAAGGTGAATGCAACAAAAGTTACTTGCTGCATATGCAAGGAAGTGCTTTCAAGAGAAGACCCCAACAAAAAGTACTCCTGCGGAAGCACTAGCAATCCCAGCATCCAGTCAACTCTGCAAGGGAGGAGTTAAGGAGATTGAGAGAGGCCCCTCCTGCTTCATCAGAAGGCCCGAGTACCAGTGGAGCAACACCATCAACCTCTACGGCACAGCCTGATATTCGTCCCTAAATGATCTGTATAAAATGTGGACGGATGATAGCATATGGCGACCAGTCGGTAGAGCTGGTGTGTCGAGCTGTTGACCACCACCATTGTTAGATTTCTTTCCTCCTCTCCTCCTAGTTTGTAGTTCTCTTTCCCAGTTCTAATTTTTTTCTCGTTTTAAAAAAACATAAAAAATACAAAATCGTTAAAAAAATCCCCCCCCCAAAAAAACAACAAAAAGAAAAAAAAAGTTATTTTCAGAACTAACTACTCTGGTTAAAGAAAGATCTAAACTAGTATGCTAGTGTGTGAAAGTTGAGATGAATGTATGTGCAGTACATAATTGACAGTAAAAATACATTTCTGATGTGTGGAGAATGCATAAGTGCAAAATTATATGGAAGTTCCTCAGCATGACACTGTAAACCACAGCTTTCCTAACTTTTCATGTTGGTGACACACCTTTTTGTGCAAAATTTCCTAGGGACACAGTAACGCGAGCGAGCCTGAACCATTACACACACACCACTTACACACACACACCCACACACAACCCCATACCCACACACAACCCCACACCCACACACACACCCTCACATACACAACCCACACACACCCACATACAACCCCACCTACACCCCCACACACAACCCCACACCCACACACACACCCACACACACACTACCCACACACACAACCCCACACACACACAACCCCACACACAACCCCACACACACACCTACACACACAACCCCACACACACACACACAACCCCACACACACACACAACCCCACACCCACATACAACCTCACACCCACACACAACCCTACACCCACACACAACCCCACACCCACACACAACCCCACACCCACACACAACCCCACACCCATACACACACCCACACACACACAACCCACACATATACACAACCCACCCACACACAACCCACACACACAACCCACACACAACCCACACACACAACCCACACATACAAACCAACACACACAACCCCACCTACACACACCCATACCCACACACACACCCATACCCACACACAACACCCCCAAACACACACACAACCACACAAACACACACACAACCCCACACACACAAATCTATAGGCCTGCCTATTCACAAGGAAAGGTGGAAATCTATGGACCGGCCTATTCACCAAGAAAGGCGGAAATCTATGGGCTTGCCTATTCACCAAGAAAGGTGGAAATCTATGGGCCTGCCTATTCACTACGAAAGGAGGAAATTTATGGGCTTGCCTATTCCCCAAAAAAGGTGGAAATCTGCTCCTTGTAGGTTACTCTTACTGTTGGAGCAGGTTTTCCACTTTCTTTGAATTCACAAAAAGTTCCAGGAGAACACCCCTTCCCATTTCCGAATAGGAAAAATCAATCCATAAATGCGTCAGTCAACTTTTTTTTCTCTATGGGATAACATTTTCCCCATCGAAAAACTCCTCTGCTACACTTACAAGAAGACGCTCTCTCCCAGCCTGATCACAGATGTACTCATCTTCATAACAGTTTTAGAGGTGTGAAACTGCCTACATACTCAGCTGTTTAAAATGCCCCAAAATGGTCTAAGCCTCACTACTTACCAACCGAGTGAGTGCCTGGGATGGTGGGGTAGAGGCGGCTCCGATATCACTGTGTCCCAGCAAGGCCGCACGCTCAGTGCCATGAGCAGCGCCATACAACTCCCGAAGGGGGGGTCAACACTCCCACGAGCCTCCGCTCCGCTCCTGCTCCGCCTTCCGCCTTATATGTCACGATCACTCAGTGGGGGGGGCTCAAGTCGCATTACCTACATGTGAGTCGCGCAACAGTAACGTGTCGCGCCACACAGTTTGGAAAGCTGTGTTTTAAACTGTTAAACTACAGCATGCTGTGGTACTTCCAAAGTACAGGGATGTAACATATGTGCATAAATATGTTGCAACTGTTTGCTTCCCTCCGCACTGCTGCACAAACTGCAGCCATGTGGTGACACAGGCACCCTTGCACCATGGTGCAAGGATGTCTGGTTTGTGCGTATATTGTTTTTGTGCAGGAAGGGACACCTTCCTGCACAAAAACAATCAGTAAAGGCATTTTTCTCCTTCAATATATGCTGTGCATTGCGGCATTTATTGAAAGTGAAAAAATGAGAAGTGATAACAATTTTCCTCATTGTTCCTTGTTACACCAATAGGATGATGGTGTAGCATTCACCAACATGTCCAGATTAATGATTTCTGATAAATCTGGAGATGTGTCTTGTTCTATGAGTGTTCTGTGCAAACACGCACAGCAAAACCTGTAGAACACCTTTTCAACGCAAAGTACTGTGTATGATGAGATTATATTTACATGGAAAAGAAAAGGTATAAAGTATGCCTTTTCCTCACCTTATAAATAAGAAAGAGAGTTAATGGCTAGGCCAATTGTTATTATAGGAGTAAATTTGTGTACTGGTAACAAAGAACAAGATACATTTACAACTACTTAAACTTTAGGAAACTGATAAGGGAAGGTATGCGATCTAATATGACATGTGCAAAAACACTGACAGATGTGGTTTAAGTTAAAGAGTTTCATTTCTTTTAATTCTGAAATGATCAAGACCTGCAAAACAACCATATAAGGGTATTCTGTACTATACCATATATCTTGCAGACAGGTGTTCTGAAGCTGTCCCCTATTTTATACCTTTTTGCATTGCAATTTTCTGACAGAAATATAGTCCATCCATGTTCCTTTTCTTCAACTCTGTGGAAACACAGTCCATTGTGCATTTTAAAACTTACAAAAACTTACCTCATAGTAATACGTGTAAAAAACGGTACACATTTTATTCACTTGTGTTTTATAATCTAAATGGTGGTAAATGTGATATCTTAAAATTAAGATCTGTAAAAAAAAGAACAAATAGTGATAACATGTAATAATACATTTTTAACAGCACAGCATAATTTTAACATTTTACAAAGTAATTTCTTTGCCGTTTTTCCTGTTCTCAGAATATATTGAATTTCACTAGAAATAGTGCTTTCAATCGTACTCATCACTTAACAGCGGGCAAAAAAAGACCAATCAATTAGATTGTTTAAAAAAAACATTATTTCATCTATAGTAAAACACTAGACAATACAAATCACACATATATAAAATGATTACTGCTAAGAAAATGTTATAAAGCTGCCATCTAGCCCTCCTTCCGCTAACATGACTAGGCCTTCAGGATTTTTCAGCGCCATGATGCTCCCTTCGGAGCGACCGCTGCGCTTTAGAAATACCCCCTCAAATATCAAATATCAAATATCAAAATAACTTAAATTTATAAACACTATAAATGATGTCAGTTAAAAATTATACACCGAGACAATGTGCAACAAAAAGTCCATAATTCAAAGAAATACCTTTCTGTGAGGCCACATTGTATTTTTGCAGTCATTTTTATGTACATTTTTCAATGGTAATCCTATTAAACCATAATAATACATTCATGTTTTATTAAAGTGTCCAATTTTCTTCCGTCAGCTGTACAACATTGCATCATTAAAATTATATATTGTCCATATCTTTGTATAAATAATGTTGATAAAATTTCTGATTTGGATTTGCTACACTCCATGTTTTGATTTGCACCTTCTACTAATTTATAGAAAGACACTGATTTACAGTCCAGTAATGTCAAATATAGAAATCTTTCAGTGTCTACATTAGTGCTACATGTATACATACAATTCTCACAATAATGATCCCATTTATAACAAAGGCCAAAAGTATTCTCTATGTTTACACCTTCATTTTCCAATACAGTAAGCATATACATTAGAAATTCCTGAGCATCTTGTTGGATATTTTGTTTAAATTGTGTAGAACCAGAACATACATCCAAAAATTACGAGTATCAGAAACGCTTTGTATTTTACTTTTATCAGTTCTCAATTTTCCATAAACAGAATGCAACAAGGGACAACATCTTTTTTCCCGATTCTCCATAATTTGCTGTTGCAAACCTTCAAGATAAAAAACAACATTGACGACTACATTAGCATAGCAGCTGACACCAGAACTATTTTCAAACTAATAACTAACAATCTCTTCAACCATATCCTTTTTCTTTTTGCTTCCAATCACAACATTATCTTGTTTTTTTCCCTTCTCTACACCTTCAGTAAAGATATTCTCATACCTTCTTTTTCGACCAACCACACGCTTTTCAAATACAGGATATTGACCTAAATTAGGAGCATATGTTCTTCTTAACCTATTACACTCTTTGACACAGTTGGCATCTACAGTAACCTTTGTATCATCAAAATCAATAAAAAACAAACCAGATAATGTTCTGACTCGCGACAAAGCAACACATGCCATACCCTCTTCAAACACAGTATTTCCAATGGTCACTAAAGCACTGTCAACACTTAAACCTTGCGATTTATGAATACTCACTGCATATGCCAGAGAAACTGGAAACTGTTTACTACGGACATATAAATCATTAACAAGCAAAAAACGAACTGAACAACGACCAATTTGTTTAACTTCTTCAATCTGATCAAATTAAATTTTTAAGAATTTAATACCATCTTTATTTTGATAATTAACAAAATCCACAACTTTGCCCATTGCTCCATTAACTAAACTTTTTTCTGCGTCCAAATTACGCCTTAAAATGACTCGACAGTTTCTACATGCATATACTTTCATTTCTAAACCAGCAGTTTTTGATATTGATTTTTCTAAATAATCCAATTTTGTCTTCAATTTTTCGGTCAAAATAATAGTGATTCCTTCATGCTCTATTTTATCAATGGCTTCCATTTTTATTAATTCTTCATTTTCCAGTTTCAAAAGTTGTTCATTAAATATAGAACACTCACGCGTTGTTGGCATTAGGCAGATTACAGATTTCTTTTCTGCAACTTCCATGTATATTTTCTCAAGAACTATATCTTTATTTGGAAACAAATTTGAAACGAATCGACTCTGCAAAGCTTGTTTGTCATGGTCAGTCAGTAGTCCAATTCTTATATCTTGGAAAATAGGTCCATAATCAACATAATTTGCCTGTCACATATTTGTAATGAGTTCTTTGTATTCAAAATATGACCAAATGTTTACGTTTCCTACACTACCCAGAGACTTTCTGGTGTCTTCATGTGCAAGTGTTTTACATACTGTTTGTCCTTTTACAGGAGTCAGTTGCAGAAGATCTCCAAAAACGATGACGCGTTTTCCTCCAAATAACACGTCATAATCTGTTGTAAGAATTTGCTGCATTCTTAAATGCACAAAGGCAAGCATTAAGTTTGATACCATGCTTACCTCTTCAATAATGAGAAGTTTCATTTTCTTCAAGATTCTTGAAACTTCACAACAAGCTTCTCCAGATAACTTGTGGTATTCCAATTTGTCTTCATGCTCTACTGGTAGCATTAGTAAACAATATAATGTAATTCCTTTAATGTTGTGTGTGCTGCCAACCCAGTTGGAGCAGTGACAACACAAGACAAATGCGACTCAGTTGTTTTCTGTAGATAATTTGTAATTACTTTAATTAAAAAACTTTTTCCTGTTCCAGCTTGTCCACTTAGGTACATTTGGATAGGTTGAAATGACGTGCATGAGCACTCTTTCTTTTCAAGAAGTAATCCATGGTCAATCTGTTGTCTCACTTGCTCATTTATTTGTTTTTGCTCTACATTTAGTTGTTCTTCCAACTTTAATAAGTTTGGTACATCTTCTTGATATTAATGCATTGCTATTTCCACCTCATTCATGGCGATTGCTGCTTCATTTTCAACAATTGGTTGTCCTAGTGGATCTTGACTCAGCAAGGAGAACTTTGACTGTCTTGGGAACTATCTCTAGCAATCTCAGCTGAAATTGTAGCTTCCTGATCAATTTCATGGTTTAACATTTACCCATAATTTGCAAAAGCACTGCATTGTATGCTATCTTTACAAGCAGTAAAGAAATCTTCATAGCTCTGGAAATCTCCAAGTAATTCCAGTTCTGAACGCCATTGTTTGAATAGTTGTAAAAGGGCTAAATAGTAAAATTCCCTTTTATCAGCAGTGTCGCAACTCAGCTCCCTGTGATTAATCAAATTTCCTTTCATTTGTTTCACCAAACATCCTTCGGAACCAATGACTCCATATTTTCCATCATTGATGATCTCTGTAGTATTCCGTTAAAAAGTGTAGTTTTGCAGCACTTCCTAGAGACACATGTTCTCAAGATGATGACTTCTGTTTGTGTAATATGTGTCCAACATATTCGCTTTCAAAATATCTGTACTTCCTGGATCTTTTTCTGCTAAATATTCAATTTCTCGTACTGAATTGAGTACTCGATTTCGCATTGCTGCAAGACCTAGACTCACATAAAGGATTCTTATAGATTTGGATCATAGACTTGCAGATGATAACCGTTCTGAGCATTCATATGGCCCGATTTCTCGATGCGATAACATCTTCAAACTGAAACTGTATAATTTCTTACTTAGAGTCTTCTTGTGAGAAATCTCTTCCCACATTTCTTTCAATTCTGTCTTTTCTGATTTTGTAATATAAGATGTTACATATTGAGCAACAGCAATGGAATTGGCTTCAACATATTGAATATCCATGTTAGCATTCCACATGGACAAAATTACTGGGTTGTAGTCATTTATGTATTTTGATTCTTCATTTCTTCTCAAGTTGTAGGTATTTTTTGGAGACTTTCTTGTTATAGTATGACACAAAGATGACATAAAACTGTTCACTCTTCCTTTCGATATTACAGGATGTGGAAATCCAAAACGACATTTGGTGTAGAACTTGTCCTTAGATTTGTACTTTTGTCGACAGTATTTTCCACATCGGTGGCTTTGGAATCGGAACACTTGTGCTCTTAAGTTCTTTTCTTCGGTGCTTTTGGGTACAGCACATGTTGCATATTGTTCAATAAAAGTCAATACAGTATCATCTGCATCTGTTCCAAATTTGGGAGTGTCCTTAATCCATAACAGCATATGTATATGAGAGCACCTCTTGCTTGATACTCCTTTCTCCACAACTTCTCCAAGAGGAGGATTTATTTAATTGCAGATAAATTACATCATAGCCTCAAATCTATGATTGAAATACCTGCATACATTAACAGAATCCAAAGAGCACAATTATCCAGGTGTCTTGTATTCAATATTTTTTATATTAGAATTTGTCTAAAAAATTCTAGTAAATCATCCCAAGCGTACTCAGCACAGATTAGGGTAAGAAACCATTTTTGAGTTCCTAAGTTCCGTAGCATACATTTCGGTTCTCCATGACGATGGTACCAATATTCATTAGTGCCTCACTTACATGCCATCAAATGAATGAACTGAGATTCTAGATGATCATCTCTCTGGTGCACTTTATCCATAAAATCTTTTGCAGATACTTTTTGCAGATGTATTCCAGATTTTAGAATATGTTTGACTGCATATGAAAGTCCAGACAAGTCACTTTCAAACAAAAGATGAAATATATAAGGGATACATTGTCGAAATCTTGGATCTTCTGTATATAATCTTGTTGTCCGATATTCAGATGCACGCATCTGCACAGGACGTTCATCATATCGTCCTCCTTTTCCAGTTGGGAACAACTGTGGAAAAAAGAGCTTCCAAGCTCTCTTCCCAAACACTCATGGGAGTTCGTTTTGCTTTTTTCATTTGGAACAAATCAATAGTGTTCCCCATTTTGAATGTAGGTGATGAACACTGTAGGGCGTGCACTTCACCTTTTGTCAAAACTTTATGCAGCTCCTCATTGCCCCACTAGGGGCACAAGCCTGATGCCTACAATATAACCAGAGCTATAACAGCATCGAATAGCTTGGTGATCTGACTTCCCTTTGAACAGCCCCACCTGCTTTTCATGGCCACTGCTACCGGGAAATAATGGAGACCTCTCAATGGTTCAATACTTTTTCCTGGGTTCTTGTTATTTTCTGTAAACCAACAATACAATTTGAACCGTAACATTTTAACCGGTCTGTGTAGCTTTTGTTCAAACCCTCCGCATTTCTCACCATCGAAGGCCATCTGGTGCTTGTCCATGACGGAACACCCTACCCTCCGCAGAGTGCTAAGGGCGGGGTCGGTGGCTCCCTTGGACTTCTTCCCCTCAGCGCACTTGTGGTAGTAGTCCCAGAGCAGTCCCAGGGTGCGGCGATAGAGTTTGTCCATGGTGGCAGGCTGGGAGGTTTCCGGTACCAGGAAATGAGGAGACTCCGTAATCGGGCTGCAGGGGCTGGAAGTGGAGTCCGAGCTGTAGCCGTCGCTACAATGGCTGTCCGCTTCCCCGCTGCAGCACGGCGCTCCTCTTTGCTCCTCCAAGAAGGCAGCTGCGGTTCAACATGGTAGCGTTCTCTTTTTATATTTCTTTGTATGTTTTAGTAAATTATGGACTACTCTTGTAAAATATTTTTGGGCACAATTCTTTATATTGATTTTCTCTTATTTTACTATAAGCTGTATCCTTTGTTTTTTCATTGCCTTTTTTTTCCTTTCCATATAGTTGGCACTTTTTTTTATGCTTGGAACATTTTCCTTGCTTTCAACATTTGCATTTTTTTTCTAAATCTAGTAAAAAAAAAATACGTTTTTTGTGGTCTCACCAGAATTTGTTCTCTTTTTAGCCACATTATGTTGGTCTTCCAATACTTGTGGTTGAGTTTTTTTCAAGTAAGTATCCTTTTTCTGACCTTTTCTTCTCCTTTGTTTCTCTGGCATGATACCTTTATTTTAAGGATGATAAACAGTGTCTGTAAAAAATAAACATAAATAAGTATTTATTAACAACTTTAAAAAATTATAAATTTTTATTACTATACAAACACTTTTCATATGAATTCTGACTAAAAAAATGTAGCCCAGAAGCACAACTGTGAAGGTTGTAAGAGCACTACATACATAGTGCATAGTAGTTTGAAGCACTCCATAACACTAAAACATGAAGGACTGTATGAGTAGATGCATATTTACTAAATGATCAAAATACTAAAAGGGAAGACACTGAGTGAATTCATATTTGGTTCACTTTTACTTTAGTAAATACATTACTATATGGTACATAAAAAGTCACTATGGTTTTGCAACAGTACAGATTTAGAATTTAGAGTATTGCAGTATTGTTTGTCTAGTGTAGGGAGTCATGATGAGGTACTGTTCTAGGGTAATGCAGTGGTATTTCAGTAGTGTAGGAGGTTGTGCTGGCGTAGATTTAAGGTTTAGGGTAGTGTAATAGTGTTTCAATAGTGTAGGGCAGGGGTACTCATAGTACGGCCCGCGGGCCTGTGGCGGCCCGGCAAGCCTTTCCTGGCGGCCCGCGGACCCCCGAGACATCATACCTGGGTTTAACGTTTTTTTTGTAAAGTGTCTGCAGCAGCGCGAGAGACTCTGCTGCTCTGTGGGAGCTGCGGGCCGGGCGATCCGAGCAATGGCCAGAGTAAAGCTGCAGGGGCCTAAGAAGAGGTAAAATACAAAGGCCACATTAACATGCAAATGGCCTGTTAAGTGCTCGGGTGTGGCTGTGAGTTGTGTGCGCCCCAGCTGGCACACAGGCAGGGTGAGATGACAGAGGGAGTGGGAGGGAAAGGGAGGGGGAGGGGGACGGAGAGGGAGTGAGTGAGAGGGAGTGAGTGAGTGAGAGAGAGTGAGTGAGAGGGAGAGAGGGAGTGAGAGGGAGTGAGTGAGAAGGAGGAGTGAGTGAGTGAGAGGGAGGGAGGGAGTAAGTGAGTGAGAGGGAGGGAGTGAGAGGAAAGGAGTGGGAGGGAGGGAGGGAGGGAGTGAGAGGGAGGGAGTGAGTGAGTGAGAAGGAGGGAGTGAGTGAGAGGGAGTGAGTTAGTGAGTGAGAGGGAGTGAGTGAGAGGGAGTGAGTGAGAGGGAGAGAGTGAGTGAGAGAGTGAGTGAGTGAGAGAGAGTGAGTGAGTGAGTGAGTGAGTGAGTGAGTGAGTGAGTGAGTGAGTGAGTGAGTGAGTGAGTGAGTGAGTGAGTGAGTGAGTGAGTGAGTGAGGGAGTGAGGGAGGGAGTGAGAGGGAGGGAGTGAGAGGGAGGGAGTGAGAGGGAGGGCGTGAGTGAGAGGGAGGGAGTGAGTGGGATGGAGTGAGTGAGTGGGAGGGAGGGAGTGAATGAGAGGGAGGGAGTGAGAGAGAGGGGGTGGGAGTGAGAGGGAGGGGTGGGAGTGGGAGGGAGTGGGAGTGAGAGGGAGGGAGTGGGAGTGAGTGAGTGAGTGGGAGTGAGTGAGTGGGAGTGAGTGAGTGGGTGGGAGGGGGTGAGTGAGAGAGTGAGAGGGAGGGAGTGAGTGAGTGAGAAGGAGGGAGTGAGAAGGAGGGAGTGAGTGAGAGGGAGTGAGTTAGTGAGAGGGAGTGAGTGAGAGGGAGAGAGGGAGTGAGAGAGTGAGTGAGTGAGAGAGAGTGAGTGAGAGAGAGTGAGTGAGTGGGAGAGGGAGTGAGGGAGTGAGAGGGAGGGAGGGAGTGAGAGGGAGGAAGGGAGTGGGATGGAGGGAGGGAGTGGGATGGAGTGAGTGAGTGGGAGGGAGGGAGTGAATGAGAGGGAGGGAGTGAGAGAGAGGGGGTGGGAGTGAGAGGGAGGGGTGGGAGGGAGTGGGAGTGAGAGGGAGGGAGTGGGAGTGAGTGAGTGAGTGAGTGGGAGTGAGTGAGTGGGAGTGAGTGAGTGAGTGGGTGGGAGGGGGTGAGTGAGAGAGTGAGAGGGAGGGAGTGAGTGAGTGGGAGGGAGTTAGTGAGAGGGAGGGAGTGGGAGGGAGGGAGTGGGAGGGAGGGAAGGAGGGTGTGGGAGGGAGGGAGGGAGTCGGAGGGAGTGAGTCGGAGGGAGTGAGTCGGAGGGAGTGAGTGGGAGAGAGTGAGTGGGAGAGAGTGAGTGGGAGAGAGTGAGAGGGAGAGAGTGAGAGGGAGGGAGTGAGTGAGAGGGAGGGAGTGAGAGGGAGTGAGAGAGACAGACAAGGAGTGAGACGGACAGGGAGGGGGAGGGAGTGAGGTGGAGATAGAGAGGGAGGGAGAGGGAAGGAAAGGGAGGGAGACGGAAAGGGAGGGAGACAGAGAGGGAGAGAGAGGGAGAGAAAGGGAGGGAGACTGATGGGGAGTGAGATGGAGGGAAAGGGAGGGAAACTGATGGGGAGTGCGATGGAGGGAAAGGTAGGGAAATGGAGGGAGGGAAAGTGAGGGAAATGGAGGGAGACGAAGGTAAAGGGAGGGAGACGGAGAGGGAGGGAGTGAGAGGGAGGGAGTGAGAGGGAGTGAGAGAGACAGACAGGGAGTGAGACGGACAGGGAGGGGGAGGGAGTGAGGTGGAGATAGAGAGGGAGGGAGAGGGAAGGAAAGGGAGGGAGACGGAAAGGGAGGGAGACAGAGAGGGAGAGAGAGGGAGGGAAAGGGAGGGAGGGAAAGGGAGGGAGACTGATGGGGAGTGAGATGGAGGGAAAGGGAGGGAAACTGATGGGGAGTGAGATGGAGGGAAAGGTAGGGAAATGGAGGGAGGGAAAGTGAGGGAAATGGAGGGAGACGAAGGTAAAGGGAGGGAGACGGAGAGGGAGTGAGAGGGAGGGAAAGGGAGGGAGACTGATAGGGAGTGAGATGGAGGGAAACGGAGGGAGACTGATGGGGAATGACATGTAGGGAACGGGAGGGAGACTGATGGGGAGTGAGATTGAGGGAAAGGGAGGGAGACTGATGGGGAGTGAGATGGAGGGAAAGGGAGGGAAAGGGAGGGAAATGAAGGGAGAGGGAGGGAAAGGGAGGGAGAGGCAAGGAAAGGGAGGGAGAGGGAGGGAAAGAGAGGGAGTGAGAGGGAGAGAAAGGGAGGGAGACGGAGAGGGAGTGAAAGGGAGGGAGAGGGAGTGAGAGGGAGGGAGAGGGAGGGAAAAGGAGGGAGATGGAGAGGGAGTGAGAGGGAGGGAAATGGAGGGAGAGGGAGGGAAATGGAGTGAAAGCGAGTGAGACGGAGAGTGAGAGGGAGGGAGACGGAGAGGGAGAGAGAGAGGGAGTGAGAGAGAGTGAGAGTGAGAGAGAGGGAGTGAGACAGAGAAAGACAGGTGAGAGGGAGGGAGAGAGGGCGAGAGAGCGAGAGAGCTAGAGAAAGGGAAAGAGAGCTATAGAGAGGGAGGGAGACCGAGAGAGAAAGAGAGAGAGAGATGTGTGTATGCCGTGACAGCTCAGTGGACGAAGGCGTCCGCTGCAGGGACCAGTGATCAACCTCATGGTCAGTTTTATGTTGTTGCTCTAGCCCCGCCCCTCCCCCACTGACCCCGCCCCCCACCGATGCGGCCCTCGGACACAAACCAAACTGTAAATTTGGCCCCCGAGAGAAAGTTTGTGAGTACCCATGGTGTAGGGGATCATGCTAAGGTAGTGTTTTAGAGTTTAGAATACTAAACTAGTGTTTGGGTAGTGTAACAGGTCATGCTGGGATAGATTTAAGGTTTAGGGTACTGCAATGGTGTTTTGATAGTATATGGGGTCAAGCTGGGATACTCTTCTAGGATAGTGCAGTGGTGTTTATGTAGTGTATGGGGTCATGCTACGGATAGTGTTTTAGGATTTAAGGTAGTGCAGTGGTGTTTGTGTAGTGTAGAGGGTCATGTTGGGGTAGTGCAATGGTATTTGAGTAGGGTAGTAGGTTGTGCTGGGGTAGTGTTCTAGGGTAGAGCAGTTTATGTAGTGTATGGGGACATAATAGGGATAATGTTTTAGGGTTTAAGGTACTGCAGTGGTGTTTGTGTAGTGTATAGGGACGTGCTGGGGTAGTGTTTTAGGGTAGTTCAGTAGTGTTTGGGTAGTGTAGGGAGTCATGCTAGGGTAGTGTTCTAGGATACTACAGTCGTATGTTGGTAGTGTAGGAGGTCATGCTGAGGTAGATGCTGAGGTCATGCTGAGGTAGATTTAAAGTGTATGGTAGTACAATGGTGGTTGAGTAGTGTAAAGGGTCATGCTGGGTAGTGTTTTAATGTTTAGGGTAGTACAGAGGTGTTTATGTAGTGTAGTGAGTCATTCTAGGGGTACATTTAGAATTTTGAGTAGTGTACTGGTCTTTGTGTAGTGTAATAGGTCCTGCTGTGGTAGTGTTTTAGGGTAGTGCATAGTGTTTGGATAGTGTAGGGGTCATGCTAGTGTAGATTTAAGGTTTAGGGTAGTGTGATGGTGTTTGGGTACTGTAGTGGCTCTTGCTGGTATAGTGTTTTAGAGTTTTGGGTAGTGCAGTGGTGAATAGATAGTGTAGGAGGTTGTGCTGTGGTAGTGTTTTAGGGTAGTGCAGCAGTGTTTATGGAGTGTTGGAGGTCATGCTGGGGTAGATTTAAGGTTTAGGGTAGTGCAATGGTGTTTGGGTAGTGTAGTGGGTCGTGCTGGTATACTATTTAAGAGTTTAGGGTAGTGCAGTGGTAAAAGGGTAATGTAGGGGGTCGTGCTGGGAGTAGATTTACAGTTTAGGATAGTGCAATGGAGTTTGTATAGTGTAGAATGTTGTGCTGGAGTGGATTTAAGGTTTAGAGTACACCAATGGTATTGCTGAGGTAGTGTTTTACGGTTTAGGGTAGTACACTGGTGAATGGGTAGTGTAGAAGTCATGCTGGGGTAAATTTATGGTTTAGGGTAGTGCACTGATGTTTATGTAGTGTACACGATCATGCTGAAGTACTCTTTTAGAGAACTACAGTGTTCTTTGAGTAGTGTAAGGGGTTGTGCTCGGGGTAGATTCAAGGTTCAGGGTAGTGCAATGGTGTTTGGGTAGTGTAGGAGGTTGTGCTGGGATAGTGTTTTAGGGTTTAGTGTACTACACTGGTAAATAGGTAGTGTAGGTGGTTGTGCTGGGGGTAGATTTACGGTTTTACGTTAGTCCACTGGTGTTTATGTAGTGTTGGGGATCATGCTGGGGATAGTGTTTTAGGGTTTTGGGTAGTGCAGTGGTGTTGGTGTAGTGTACGGGGTCATGCTGGAGTACTGTACTTGGGTATTGTACTGGTGTTTGGGTAGCGTAGGAGGTCATGCTGGGGTAGATTTAGGGTTTACGGTAGTGCACTGGTGTTTGTGTAGTTTAGAGGGTTGTGCTGGGGTAGTGTTTTAGGGTAGTGCAGTAGAGTTTGAGGAGTGTAGGAGGTCATGCTGGGGTAGATTTAAGGTTTAATGTAGTGCAATGGTATTTGGGTAGTGTAGGGAATCCTGCTGATGTAGTGTTTTAGAGTTTAGAGTAGTATAGTGGTGTATGGCTAGTGTAGGTGGTCGGGCTGGGGTAGATTTAGGGTTTAGGCCAGTACAATGGTGTTTGTGTAGTTTAGGGGGTCATGCTATGGATAGTGTCACTGCAAAAGTACATGTACTTCTATATCTGCAAACACATTAACAAAGCAAATCATTCTGTCACACATTTCCCAAATAGACACGGACTCACAGTGTGATTCTAGACAAATAACAGTATCCCTTGCACTTCACTGAAAGGATTACTACATGGTACTGAAAGAGTCACTATGGCATTTGAAGAGTACTCACAGGGTGTTTACTTGAGTGTATGGATACTAACTGGGGAATTGTAGGCCTGAAACACAAATGTAAAAGTGGATAGACCACTACATGCATACTGCAAAGGAGTTTGAAGCACTGCATGCCCTAAAGCCTGGCTCACTGCATGAGTACATGTACTTCTATGTCTGCAAACACATCAACGAAGCAAGTCATTCTGTCACAATTATCCCAAATGGACGCTGACTCACAGTGTAATTCTAAACAAATAATAGAATCCCTTGCAGTTCACTGAAATAAATACTACATGCTACTGAAAGAGTTACTATGGCATTAGAACAGCACTCACAGAGTCTTTACTAGAGTGTATGAATACTAACTGGGAATTGTAGGCCTGAAACCCCAGTGTGATAGTGGTTAGACCACTACATACATACTGCAAAGGAGTTTGAAGCACTGCATGCCCTAAAGCCTGGCTCACTGCATGAGTACATGTACTTCTATGTCTGCAAACACATCAACCGAGCAAGTCATTCTGTCGCAATTTTCCCAAATGGACACTGACTCACATTGTGATTCTAGACAAATAACAGTATTCCTTACACTTCACTGAAAGGATTACTACATGCTACTGAAAGAGTCACTATGGCATTTGAAGAGTACTCACAGGGTGTTTACTGGAGTGTATGGATACTAACTGGGGAATTGTAGGCCTGAAACACCAGTGTGAAAGTGGTTAGACCACTACATGCATACTGCATAGGAGTTTGAAGCACTGCATGCCCTAAAGCCTGGCTCACTGCATGAGTACATGTACTTCTATGTCTGCAAACACATCAACGAAGCAAGTCATTCTGTCACAATTATCCCAAATGGACGCTGACTCACAGTGTAATTCTAAACAAATAATAGAATCCCTTGCAGTTCACTGAAATAAATACTACATGCTATTGAAAGAGTTACTATGGCATTAGAACAGCACTCACAGAGTCTTTACTAGAGTGTATGAAAACTAACTGGGAATTGTAGGCCTGAAACACCAGTGTGATAGCGGTTAGACCACTACATACATACTGCAAAGGAGTTTGAAGCACTGCATGCCCTAAAGCCTGGCTCACTGCATGAGTACATGTACTTCTATGTCTGCAAACACATCAACCGAGCAAGTCATTCTGTCACAATTTTCCCAAATGGCCACTGACTCACAGTGTGATTCTAGACAAATACCAGTATCCCTTGCACTTCACTGAAAGGATTATTACATGCTACTGAAAGAGTCACTATGGCATTTGAAGAGTACTCACAGGGTGTTTACTGGAGTGTATAGATAATAACTGAGGGATTGTAGGCCTGAAACACCAGTGTGAAAGTGGTTATACCTCTACATGCATCCTGCATAGGAGTTTGAAGCACTACATGCCCTAAAGCCTGGCTCACTGCATGAGTACATGTACTTCTGTGTTTGCAAACACATCAACCGAGCAAGTCATTCTGTCACAATTTTCCCAAATGGACACTGACTCACAGTGTGATTCTAGAAAAATAACAGTATCTCTTGCAATTCACTGAAAGGATTACTGCATGCTACAGAAAGAGTCACTATGTCATTTGAATAGCACTCACAGGGTCTCAACTAGAGTGTATAGATAATAACTGAGGGATTGTAGGCCTGAAACACCAGTGTGAAAGTGGTTATACCTCTACATGCATCCTGCATAGGAGTTTGAAGCACTACATGCCCTAAAGCCTGGCTCACTGCATGAGTACATGTACTTCTATGTCTGCAAACACATCAACCGAGCAAGTCATTCTGTCACAATTTTCCCAAATGGACACTGACTCACAGTGTGATTCTAGACAAATAACAGTATCCCTGAAATGGTGTTTAGGTAGTGTAGGGAGTCATGCTGGTGTAGTGTTCTAGCGTAGTGCAGTGCTGTTTATGTACTGTACGGGGTTATGCTAGTAATAGGGTTTTAGGGTTTAAGGTACTGCAGTAGTCTTTGTGTAGTATAGGTGGTCGTGGTAGGGTAGTGTTCTAGGAAAGTACAGTGGTGTTTGGGTAGCATAGGAGGTTGTACTTGGGTAGTTTTAAGGTTTATGTCACTGCAATGGTGTTGGAGTACTGTAGGTGGTCGTGCTGGAATAGTATTTTAGAGTTTAAGGTGCTACAGTAGTGAATGGGTAGTGTAGGTGATTATACTGGAGGTAGATTAAGGGTTTAGGGTAATGCACTGGTCTTTGTTTAGTGTGTGAAATCTTGATAGGGATACTATCACTGCAAGAGTACATGTATGTATATGTCTGCAAACACATAAACCAACCAAATCATTGTCTCTCAATTTCCCCAAATAGACACTAACCCACAGTGTGATTGTAGACAAAGAACAATATTTCTTATACATGCAGTAGTATGGTAGTATAGTGCTGTTTGGGTAGTGTATAGTCCTGCTGTGATAGATTTAAGCTTTAAGGTAATGAAATGGTGTTTAGGTACTGTAGGTAGTCATGATGGAGTAGTGTTCTAACATAGTGCAGTGGTGTTTATGTACTCTCCAGGCTCATGCTAGAAATAGTGGTAGGGTAGTGTTCTAGGAAATAAACTGGTGTTTGGGTAGTGTAGGAGGTTGTGCTGGAGGTAGATTAAGGATTTACAGGAGTGCATTTTACTATTAAAGCCAAATTTATTTTGAAAACACATAACCAATGACTATTTTCTAATTCTACAAAAATGTGAGAACACAATACATTTTTTATCAATTACATGTCAGGAAACACATAAACTACCAAAACGCTTCTCTCAGAGTGATTCCTAAAAGCACAGACTCACTGTCTGATTCTACTCAAGCCACTCTATCCCTTGCATTTTATCAAAACACTATGGCCGGGATACCCGTCACCCCCTCCCAACACAATCCCCAAGGATGGGAAGACGGACACAGTTCTTGAACTTTTGGAAGGCGGGAGGGAGTCACCCTCCCGGCCGTATTTATTAAAATATGAAACAAAATTAAAACATTAAAATAACAGTTTCATATCATGTACAATTTAAATTTATCCATTACGATGTTTATTGGCTAACCTTAACAAATCTCTAATACAAAGGTTCTCCTAGCCGAGTCTAAACATCCTGCAAATGCATACTCTCTAAATAAAATTGTACATCCTAACATTACGGGCCAACGGCAAGGTCGTAACCGGTGTCAGATCCCTAATACCAGAACTCCCCCCTCACTTGTGAGGGGCGGGCGCACAGAGGACTGTACCTCTATGCCAACTTCCAATTTCCCTTGTCTTAGCGGGGGCCCCTTATTCAACTCGACGCCATCTTAGTGGTCGTCCGAGGACTCGTGTGAGGTGTCTAGAAGGTAGCGTAGACCCCCCTCCCACCCTACACTTCTTACCACATCCACCGTCGCGGATGGCCTGGCCCCGGGAAATTCGTAGGAGGGGCCGTAGCCGCCTCCTCCCCTGGGAGGGGCCTATGACCGCCTTCCCCTTTAGGCGACCCCATACTCAGAGGGTGCCGCCTCCCCGTGTGAGGGGCCAATGGCCGCCTCCCCCGGGCGCTCCCATCCATAATGGGTGGCGCCCCACCTCTAGGGATCTTCCAATTACTGCTCACCGATCATAACCTTACCGCCCGACCAAAAATAAATACGACGTTTTGAAACAAATGAAGAGCGGAAAACAGCTAAACTGGACTTACGCAATATCAACCATTGCCTCGTCTACACATGTAACACATCCTTCAACTAGACTGTGATACCCTGCTTACTTTGAGTGACAAAACATGTGATGAATTAACTCATTTTATTGCGTTAAAAAACCATCGACTAATCCGAACTTTATTACATAAAAACAAACATCCTGGAAAAAAGAGATAATATCACTGTAGATCAACTTCATTGTTACACTAATCATTGCCATAAGGGGCTGGTGGGTGGGTCAAAATTGGCTCCTTGTTCCGTCGAGGGCTCACGTGCAACGCGGAGGTGCAGCTTCCAAGCACAGGAACAAGAGGATGCTTCTTTGGATTGTTGCTCCTTTTATTCCACTTCGGGAGGGCGTGTACCCTCCTCTGGTACGCCTTCAGGGCGTGGCCAACGGTGTAGGTGTCTAGGACAACCCCTCTTGGGCGGGAAAAGGCGCAAAATGTTCTACTACACATTAGCATAGACTGCTTCTATCAGAATGATTCCTAAATGCACTCAAGACTCACTGTGTCATTCTAGACAAACAACACTATCCATTGCATTTTATCAAAACACATTTCATAGTGTAGAATAAGTACTGCATTTTAATGTAGAAACTTGTCATTTTCCAAATACATATAAATAACTGGTTTCTAATTCTACCAAAACATGAGAACAGCATAGTTATCTGTCTGCAAACACATAAAATATACAAATGCTTATCTCAGAATGCTTTCTAAATCCACACACACTCACAATAAAATTTCCCACACCTTAGCAGGACAAACACATTAGTCTAATTGAAATCAAAATGCACCACATACATCCCCTCACAAATGAATAACTCACCTCTCAAATGATGTTGTAGAATAAGAAGTATATCAGTCACACATCAGATTTTATTATACAGAATCTCTGTTTTCAGCACCTTTCAAGAGAACGAAAGAATGGCACAGTTTCCCCCTCACTTTGAACACATATACACCCTCACATCAAATCACATTGCTTCCTTCATTAATTCAAAAGCAAACACACATTTCTATTGGTTACAGATTTCAACCCTTTCCAAATGACATACATTTCAACTCTACCCCCATTATGCCTTCTGCCTGTTACCAAAGAAACAGTTCATGGAACACTTAACTGAGCGCACAGGTCAAAAGTTCATGCCACAATGTTGCTAATCAAAACAGCAAGTGTGCTTGACTTTTCAATATACCAGCTTATCTTATGTAACGTTCCTTTCAATCAGTTTTTGTTAACCAATATGAATCATGCTTTTAAAAAACAGAAACATGCACCCTAGTTTTCAGTGTAGAATGTTGTCAAACAACCAATCATTTCTTTTCTTTTTTCAAAACTGCATCTTATCCACCATTTTACAAAAATCTTAGTTTTCAAACTGTCATTTCATTTACAGAGACCATCTGAGTGCATCCAGACCTCCCTTCAACATGCTTAGAGTGTGGATTGTGAGGCACAGCTATATTTTCTGGAGCCAAAGGTATGCAGAACACAAGGGAAATCACAAAGACCTAGGCTTACCAAATGTTGACATTAAATGGATTGGACAGAGAGGGTTAAAGTGGCACAAATTGATGCCATTGGTGAAATCCTTTTTGCATGTCCAACACCCTGATCTCATAATTGTGCACTGTGGTGGCAATGACCTAGGGACTTTGACTGGGGTAGGTCTGGAAATGCTTATGAAGAGCACCTTTGCAGAACTGATGTCACTTTTCCCCAAAACTGCCTTTGTCTATTCTAACATATGCCAAAGGCAGAAATGGAACTGGTCCAATCAATTTTGTCCACAGATTGAGAAAGCTAGGAAACATGTGAATAAATCTGTTTCTGCTTTTCTCCGAGACTAAAGAATGGGGTCCATATACCACAACAATTTGCGTTTCAATGTGCATGGCATTTATGGGAGAGATGGTGTACATTTTACAGAACTTTAGACTCTGCATCGGTACTTACTTGTAAGTACTTAATTCTCTCAATAAACACAAGGGCTCTTTTTAGAGCCACCTAACAACTAAACACATAAGGTTGATGTATATTTGAAAAATATTATTTGTTTTTGGGCCAGGAGTCGTGCACCCAACACGTGAAAGTCATGCAGCCAAAGCGTATGAGTCATTCACCAAGCGCACTGGAGTCGCGCATCCTACGGGTTCAAGTCAAGTCAAAACAAGCTTTATTCGATTACATTTAAAATCATAAAAGCAACAAGACAGCATAAATTTAAAAATTGATTACAATGTAACAAAGTTCATGAAGTTAAAAGACATTCAAGAGTCAAAATCTGTGACAATGTCCAATGTACGTAGATATAAAAGTTCACACCAATATAATTCATACACAGTATAAAAAGGTTAAATATAGTTAAAAAACAATAGCAGCGAATACAACGGGTTAGAAACTGTGCATCCAACGCATGCACATCAGGGGGCGCACTGAGCGCCCCGATGGGTATGCGACTCCTAATTTTACGTTAAAAAAATTGCCCCTACCACTAATTTTTATTATCCCCGGGGAACCCATCCCCCGGGGCTTATCTACCCTTATATACCCGGCCCTGGGGGTGGCAGTCCCTAGGGCTCCAGGAGGGGGGACCACGCGGCCCCCTCCCACATTATCCAAAAGCTCCGGGGGGTGGTGGTCCCCAGGGCTGTGGGGGGCCTTGTGAACCCCCCCACATATATTAAATTAGAGCCCTGGGGGTGGCGGTCCCTGGGGCAGTGTGGGGGGATTGGTACCCCCCCACACTATTTTAATAATGCCCCCGGGATTTGGCCCCCGAGGGGGAAATTACCAAAGACGCCCGAAAGCCCACGTTTCTTTTTTTTTAATATGGCTTGGATGCGCGGATCCTACACGCACCCTGCGATTTATAAAAAATATATATATATATTTTGGCTCTGGGGGTCCTTGTGGGACCCCCTGAGCAGACCTAGGGGGTGATGGTGTGTCTACCGTGCCCCCTTTTCACATTTTAAACACACATTTCACAAGCTTCTTCAGCCTCCCTTCTACCGAGGCATAAAATGGCTACCAACAGTTTCTAGTTTCGAATGTTGACAACAATTGACAGCCAATTAGCATTCAGCTCGTGATCGGAAGGGTGCGCTTATGGTACGATGACAATGCGCGCAGTATCCGCAGATCCACTGCTCCCATAGATATATATGTACTTTTAAAAGTCTTTTTCTACTACTACTACTACTGAACAGATTTAAACCAAATAAGCAAAAGGCACGAGTCTGAACCAAGGACTACCTCTTTGCCAAGTTTGGTGTAATTCCGTTCAGCAGTTCAGGCTGTAGCTGCGGCTAAAGGTCCTACAGGAAATAGCATGGGGAAAACATGTTTTGGGACCCCCATTTTTCTCGGCCCCTGCTTCAAAATTTCACCCCAAACTTTCAGAGAAGGAGCAGAACTGAGCTGGCCAACAGTTTGGAAAATTTCACGCAGATTCATCAACCGGCGCCAAAGTTATTCAAAGTAGAATGTTGCGGATTTTCTATGGATAATAGGTCCTAACTATAATTACCTACTGATTACCGCCAGTAGGTAACATACATATATATATGCAACACCAATCCCAAGGCGTAAGCTGAAACGCGTTGCTGAGCAGTCAGTAATATATGTACACTGCTATTTCCATGGTGTCCTCATTTTTTCTGAGAAACTGTCAGGAATTGGTGTTGCATGTTGCAGGGTTTCCGATACCCTGAACGAGGACTGCCCCATTCAGACAGCCTCTACTACTATTGGAGTCTGTGAGCATATATATATATATATATATATATAAACAAAGTCCTGCGAGTGTGGCTCCCCACACGTTCTTTTCCTCAGGTACAGATCTCTCGACACCAATGATGAATTTCAAAGTGGTTTTATTTTTCCCTCTCCTTCAGCATGACGCGTTTCGGCCGTTAGAAACAGCCTTGATCACATGGCCATGGCTTGGTGGGGTGAAGCTCTGATTAAAAGGCTTCAATAAGGAATTTGTTTGTGCCGCTCCTTTTGTGACAAAAAAAATAATTTTGGGTCAGGATCCGACCCCTGGGCTAAGCACACGCTGTCGAGTGCACTCGTCTTCTGCTGGATCACATTGTGGAAAAAAAGTTATGCAGAGAGAAGCACCCGATTTTCCACGAGCAAAGGAGACTACTTCCTGAATCTCACATCCTCTTCCCGAAGGGCAGGAGAGCCGTGCGGTTGTGCGGAACTGCTGCAGACATACTCGAGAGGAGGTTAGTGAACTGAATGGACTGTATATTTTATTAAGCCGAAATCGAAGTGGCCGCGTCTTGTATTAGTCGATAGACGCCGCGTATGTTTACAAAACAAGCGGCAGACTTTTACAAACCGGACCAAACCTCTAAGCCTTAAAGGAACAGTGCTAAATAATTCACCCTTGAAGTAAATGGTGTGAGAGACTTTTGAAAGATAAAAGCGCGAGTAGCAAAACGCACCTCCAAAGCATCTACAATGTTTAAATCTGGGGCAGTAGCGGCTAATACGAATCAGGATACCGTAACGCTAGATAAAAATAACGTCACGCTCAAACAACAAATCAACTTGCTAGAGCGGCGATACAAGAAAGAAATTAACAAAAGCTGGGAAGTGATAGCGCTTGAAAATTATGTGGAGGTCAAACGCATCCCACGTGGCCTTCGCATCTTCACAATGCCTACACATCCGGATACGAAAGAGGATTTACTAATAGAATGGATGGAAAATAACACCAATTGCTCATTAAACATGATGCGTATACTGATCAAACACGCAAAAATCGACATTGATGATATAACGATTAAAATTAAAGAAGCGAAAGAAACATTGCAAAAGGAAGCCAATCAGGATGAAATCACCAAATTAAGGCAAGAAATGGAAGCCAGACTTGACCTTTATGAGAAAGAAATTGAGGAAAGAAAAGAACGGAAATTCAAACGTGACGAACAAGATTATTTGTGTGGCAGAATCCTAAAGTTTGCTAAAGGCTACGACAATCTAAAAAAGAACTACCCTCTGCACAAAGCAGCATCGAGTGCAAGCGAATCTGATATAAGTGAGAACGGAGCAATACGTGAAGTACCCCAGACAAAAAACTTGTCTATTTTAGATGAGGTGACGCGGATGAATTTGGAAAAGAGCATCGCACGGGGTGGAGGAAGGGGAAGAAAACCGTACCAAAGAGGCGGACGAGGAAAGGCAACACAAGCACAACCAACTCCCTCGCCAGCACCCGAAAAACCCGCAGATCAAAGCGGCGTAAGAAGGCAATATCCCCTACGCAACAGGAAATAGTGAATTTAATTGTAAATCTTCCCAACTATCAGCTGACGGAAAAAGAAAAAATGGTATTAAACAAAGGACTATCGTTTTGCCCGGAATCTCACTTTGATTACACACAAACAAAAATCGACTTATACAAATTCGTCAGAAAATTAAAACTAGCCAAGATACATGCCAATAAAACCTCAATTCTGAATGGTCAGACACTGAAGAAGGTGGGACGATAACCACAATTGAACAGCTACCTGATTTAAGCCGAACTTTTGAAATGCTATTTGATCAAGGAGGCACTGATCTCTCAGATACTCAAATTCTGGAGCAAATGGACATTAGAACTAATGAAAAGCCAAATACCGGATTAAAATGGAAATCTCGGTATTATCTCATTCTGTCACCTGGAAATCAAATCGATCCCTTCTCGGAGGCAATAAATGAAGAGTTGGACAAATTGATGAAAGTAAGAAATAATAGCAGAGAAAATCTAACAACGGATGAACGAAAAGCAATCAAATCTCTCATGGATAATGAGAAAATTACAATCAAACCCGCTGACAAAGGGGAAATATTGTAATAATGGAGACAACGGACGATGTTATGGAAGCCATGAGGCAATTAAATGTACAACAAAACTATACTAAACTCACTAACAACCCGAGTGTCAGTATGATAAAAGAACTTAAAGATCATCTAAATGAATGGCACATGAGAGGACTGCTAAATGATGAAGAAAAGACATTTCTGGACACTGACTTTCCAACAATGCCCTGCATATATTTCTTGCCAAAGATACACAAGACACTAATAAATTCACCAGGGAGAATTATTGTTTCCTCATGCAGTTCCCTGTATGAGAATGTATCAAAATATGTGGACATATTCCTTGCCCCAATTGCTCAGAGCATGCTTTCCTACATTAAAGATACGGGAAAGTTTTTAAGAACTCTTCTGGACATAACGTGGAATGAAGAATACCTTTTAGCCACCATAGATGTGGTATCTCTTTATACATCGATAAGGCACAATGTGGGGATAGAAGCATGTCAGTACTTCTTGAAACAACGCAGCATCACCACATTGGAACATACCAACATGCTTTTAAAAATGATCCATATGTGTTTAACTAATAATGTCTTCCTGTTTAACATTGAACTATATAAGCAGGAATGTGGCACTGCCATGGGAATATCATTTTCAACGAACTATGCGAACACTACCATGTGCTGGTGGGAAAATACAATTGCGTGGAACAGTAATAACCAAAAAGATCTGGATCGAATAATTCTATGGGTACGCTACATAGACGATTTGTTTATAATATGGCACGGAACAGACCTTGAATTTCAAAACTATTTTTCAAAATTGAATGAAAATGATGTTGGGCTACAATTCACCTGTGCAACAAGCAAAAAACAAATTGATTTCATGGATACCAAGATCTACATTTCTGAAGGGAAAATAGAATCCACTCTGTTCCGCAAAAAAACAGCCACCAACAGTGTGTTACACGATACCAGTTTCCACCCGAAAGCACTCTTAAAAAGTATACCGTATGGAGAATACATAAGGCTAAAAAGAAACTGTTCCAAACCTGAGGATACAGAAATTAAAATCCAAGAAAGTAAGATGAGATTTGCGTCAAGAGGATACGAAGATCGTGTCCTGAAGAAATGCAAAAAGAAGGCTGATCAAAAAACAAGAGCAGAAATATTGGTAGAAAAACCAAAAAAAAAACGCTGAAAATGATCCACCTAGATTTGTGACCACATATAGTAAAGAGAGCGGAATCATCACCAATAAAATGAAAAAAATATTGGCATCTCATATCTGGAGACCCGGATATAGGAGAACTAGCAGGCAAACAACCAGCAATAACTTATAAAAAGAACATCTCTCTTCAAGATCTCCTAGTGAAAAGTCACTTTCAAAGAAAACCACAAACAAACTGGCTAAAAGATCAACGTAAGGGATTCCAACCTTGCTCTACCTGTAAAGCATGTAAAATTGGAACCAGTAAGAAAAGCATTGAGGAACCAAACGGCAATACCATGTACATCGACCAACAAATCACTTGCACATCCAAAAACGTGGTATATCTTATTGAATGCAGATGTGGGATCAAGTACATAGGCAGTACAACTTGCATGTTAAAAAAGAGGATCCTGGAACATATCAGGGCAGTAAAGAACAAAAACATGCTTTACGCTACGGCAAAACACAGAAATGCTTGCCAGGAAGGAGATTGGAGAACAATGAGATTTTACGGTTTGAAAATGCTAACCAAAAAGGAGAGAGGAGGCGACACAGTTCGAAAATTGCGACAAATTGAATCTCCCCCAATCATTCGATTACAAACAAAAATACCATGAGGCATGAACTTTGGGGAAGACCTCCACATACATTTAGAGTGAACTTGATAGTACCAGCTGAAATGTCCAAAACTTAGTAGGGTACTACACCCGTTAACTAAACCAACATGAACTGGGAACTATTCCAATTATGAAATATAATGAATTATTCTGCCCATGTGACTTAACAGGTAGTGAAATGTACTAATGTTAGCACAAACGTTATGACACACCAGTCTTTCTTTTATTGTTTGATATTTTGTAAAAATTGTTTCCAAACTACATATCCCATAATGCCACCTAAGGCTAATATGGGCTAGTATTTAAAGGAAAATGGTAGAAGGACTAACTGACCGTGATCAAAGCCTTGTGTGGCTGAAACGCGTTGGTGGGGTGAAGCTCTGATTAAAAGGCTTCAATAAGGAATTTCGTTGTGCCGCTCCTTTTGTGACAAAAAATATATATATATATATATATATATATATATATATATATATATATATATATATATATATATATATATATATATATATATATATATATATATATATATATATTTGGCAGAAAGACGTCTCCAGCAGTCACGCAGGTTTGGATAGACGAGACGAACCCAGGTACTGGTGCTGATTATTTTATTTTGCTCTCCACCACACCACCATTAGGCGTTTCGGCCAAACAAGGCCTTGATCACATGACAATGTTTAGGGGCGTATGTGCACCTTTTAAAGTGCTAGTGCCAACAAAAAAAGTATTCGTTTAATAGACATGGAAAACATCCTGTCTAAAACCATTACTGCTTAAATGCAAGTATGCACGTAAATATCATTGTGAAGTGCCCATGATACATGTGTACGGAACCTGGGTATATACATCCGAGTGGAACTGTCTTTGTCTATAATTATAAATACATAAATATAAATATAGCAGCAGATACAAGATATAAAACAATTAAATGAATTGATATGTATTTTAAAATTGATATTACTTCACCACATTGTCCTTGTAACTCTGGTCCTATATATGTACTTGAAGTTTACACAGTTATTAAAAGAAAACTATGCCATCGGTCGGGTCCTGAGTTCAATAAGAGTACCCGTACCAAAGCCATGCATCTGAGTTAAACAGGACGCAGGCAAACCCTCAAATGTGTACGCATAATAATTGCTAACATTTGGTGGGAAAACACACCCAAGTGGGTAAGGCAAGTAACAATACACAATGTGCAAAGATTGGCATACGTGCAAATTCAGCAATAAATATTGGCATAATATGTTAAAGATAGTGCTACCTAATGAAAATATAAAATTACAAAGTGATTATAAAAACAGTACTTTTAAACAGTAAGAAATTGGTTGAGATAGCTGGTATGTTTACATAAGTACAGTTAGTCGCTTTTGTGGACAGTATTCATAAATATGTGTGGCAGTCCTCCCCCGCATTAAGACCATTAGGGGTCTTGGTGTCTAATAAAATTATATGTCTGGTCTCTAATCTGCGTAACTGCAACTCACGGTCCCCTCCCCTCCTCTGTGGTGGTACTGTGTCAATGACAAAATATCTCAATTCTGCAGGGTTTTTACCATGTGACGCCTCAAAATGCCTCGCCACCGGGTACGCAGTGTCGCCGTTGGTAATAGCCCTTAAGTGCTGGAGAATGCGTTTGTATACCTGTGGTCTTGTGCTACCGACGTAACGTAGACAGCAGGGGCACTCCAGCACATACACTGCGTACTTTGTGCGGCATGTCAATTTGCATTTGATTACAGTAGGTCTGCTACTAAATGGAATAGAATATTCCTTTCTACTTACTCCATTTCTGCAAGCTTTGCAGGAGGAGCACTTGAGGAAGCCCTTGCTTGAGTCCAACCACGAGCCCGTGCTCCTGATCTCAGGGCTACTGGACACTAGACAGTTGTTCATAGTCCTAGCTCTTTTGTAAGCTATACTAGGGGTGCCCTTAACCTGACTGCCTAAGACTGGGTCACTAGAGATGAGTGCCCAGTTGCGTTTGACTATATTTCTGATAATCAAGTGCTGGTTATTGAATGTAAAAATAAGTCAGGTTTCATTATCGGCAACTGTAGATGACACATTCCTGCTTTGGATAGTATTAGACAGCATGGATGTTCTGTCAAGGGAGTTCCCTCTATTGATAGCTTTATCTATACTTTCTTTAGAGTAACCTCTTTGCAGGAATCTGTACTTACATGCTCGCTGGGCCTCCTTACAGTCAATGTCAGTGCTACAGATCCTCCCAATATGGAGCATTTCCCCATAGATGGCAGGGTGATGACTACCTGCGTGAAGGACACTGTTACCCGCAGTTGGTTTATGGTAAAGTTTGGTTTCTAGTTTCCCCCTCTGGGGAAAACCCCACATCTAGGAATCAAACTGATGTATCACTGATATGAGCATGTAAACTGTAGGTTAAGGTTGTTGTCATTCAACTTTTCAATAAACTCAGCTGCCTCATTTTTTGAACCATCCCAAATTACAAAGAGGTCATCGATGTACCGTAACCACTTTATAATTTTGGTATTCACGATGTCCCTGAACTTGGGCATGAGGACCTGCTCCTCCCAGTATCCCATGTGCAAACAGGCATAACTGGGAGAAAAGCAGGCCCCCATCGCCACACCCCTGGTCTGCTGGAATAGCTGATTCCCAAATAAGAAAAAGTTGTTCTCAAGGCACAAAGTAATCATGGCTATAATCATGCGTGTGTGTTCGGTCAAGGCTACAGGTCTTGAGCCAAGAAAATGATGTATTGCTCTAAGCCCATCCTTGTGAAAGATGCTGGTGTACAATGAGGTAACATCGAGTGAAATTAACAAGTAACTCCGTTTCCACTCCACATCGTTTATCTTTCTCAAAAAGTCACCTGTGTCAAGCACAAACGATGGTAAAGACCTGACAAATTCTTGCAAGAAAAAGTCAACATATTTGCTCACATTTTCGAGTATACTATTGC
The DNA here is from genome assembly GCF_964263255.1 of Lissotriton vulgaris. Lineage (NCBI taxonomy): Eukaryota > Metazoa > Chordata > Amphibia > Caudata > Salamandridae > Lissotriton > Lissotriton vulgaris. Next base: position 1,804,144,476 of record NC_141687.1, on the reverse strand, counting down.
AAGCAGAGATGATGGGTCGCCCCGGTGGTAGCAAACTGTTTTGTGGATCTTGGGTATGAAGTAAATTACTGGTGTTACAGGGTTTTCCTTCTTCATGAACTTAAACAAGTCCATGGTGATAATGCCAGTACTTATCCAAGCCGTCAGTTTGGAATAGATATCACTCTTAGCTTGCTGGATTTGGTTGACATCAGTCCGCCGATAGCATGCCCGATCATTTAGTTGACCAAGTGCTACATCCATGTGCATTTTCCGCGGCCACAACCCCACATTTCCTCCTTTATCGGATTACCGAATTAGTATGTTAGTGTTGCTTTGCAATTTTCTAATGAGTTGATGGTACTCGAAGTCACGAAAAGGTGCCATGTTTCAGAAAAAGTGCCCTTAATTCTAGAGAGACTTTATCATGAAATAAGTCAACATTGTCTTTAATCATCAGTGGACAAAATTTTGACTTGGGTTTGAAGTTGGTTACTGTCGTTGAAGTGTCCGTGCCCGGGACCGGGCTAGATGAAGGCAGAACAGAGTCATTTCCCATATTCAGGAGCTCCTATAACAAGATAGAGTCATCTGCAGCGAGGGTTGGAGACTGAGTGCGCTGCACAGCTTCTATGGTGGGTTGCATTTGTTTGTGCAGGCAATGATATTTGCGCAGTTTTAGCTTACGCACATATTTATACAAATTGATTTTTGTTCCTGCATAGTCAAAGTTAGATTTGGCACTGTATGACAGACCCAAGGAAAGTATGGAAATGTCTTTTGGGGTTAGAGGCACATCTGTGAGGTTAACAACTGTTTGTGGTTCGTCAGATCCCTGACTTATCTGCGGTTCCACTGTTTCCGCAGCTTTTTTGTCTTGTTCGTTGCTCCTCCGCTGTTTGTTTTTATATATATATATATATATATATATATATATATATATAAACATGCTTCCAACACTCTAATAATGGTTCAATTATTGTATTTTATTTTGTTAGTCTTCTTTTCGTCTATCACTTTCTTCCTCCCCTTTTTTTTTTAATAACAAGTAAGCCACTGACACCTCTGGCTTCCTGACCTTCACTATTCAGTGTGCATCCATGTAAAACAAATTCGACCCACATTGACCCAGCAACCACTCCTAACATATCTTCTTCCAACCCGTGGCACTTCCACGTCCCGCATGCCCACTTGGGCACCACGAGACAGACGTGCTAACCATTTATGAATCTAGTAGTCAGTGCAATAGCAAGACATGCATACCAAGTTAGCACATAAGACACTGCAAATCCGTAGCCTGCACATACAAATATATTAAGCGATGTAACAACGGGCTCAAGCAGGACAGACAGTACAGACACAGAGAATATTACACTGTAGTCATATGCCCTGGAATTTCGAGGCATCACACTGGGCCAAAACAAAACATTTAAAGAGTTCTTCCCAATGAAATATTGGCACCAATCCTTCATTTCTGATCGTGTTAAGTCATGAAAAATGTACAGACAAAACCACATATTATTTTAGGAGCATATTGTATATATTGCACGTGTTTTTCACCAGAGTCGGGAATTGCAGTTATTTAAAATTAAAAAAATTTATATCTGGACCTTGCCTAACCACACATCTCAACGTGAGGTCTGATTGGCTGTCAGCACTTCATCCAAGAAGTGTAGGCAGCCCTCTTTGAACCAATTTTCATGATAGCACCCCATTAAAAAGCATTGTAGTGAACGGAAGGTTTTGAGGGTCACCAAAAGGAGAACGTATATAATAGACTTTAGTTACATTATAAATCATTTGTTGATGGTACCATACTAATTTTAGGAATTGTGGTGTGTTCTAAGGTGATTTTACCCTGTGAAAAAGCCTTCTGCTGGGATATCATGAATCATATTTGAGAGAAAATTATTTTCTCATGCTTTTCCCATAGAGGTTTGGAAGGTGCTCTAGAAGCTAAAATGAGAGCATATTCTCTGTAAATTCATATCATCTTTCTCAGTCATGTGAGAATGAAGTCTGACATTCTCAGTAAAGAATATACATCCAACAAGAACAGAGACTGTCGGTTGATTTCTTTGTGTTCTACTGCAGCTTCCCAGAGTGTTCTAAAGAACAACTAGAGTGCTAACTGTCTTACTTATGAAAGAAGTACGACACACCTGAAGCCATCTTGATTGGAATAAACTAGTAACACTTAAAACATTGAATTTAAAAAGGAACAAAAAAGATGGGGTCCATTTTGCCATAGAAATTATGTTTGGTGCTGCAGAAAGAAAAATGAGGGCACGTTTTGAGTGACTTCTCAAATCCCCTTTTATTTCATTAAAAGATTCTGACATGCAGAATGAAACATGCACTTTAAATACCAGCAGCAGACTTCCAGTTAAGTCCCTGGTGAGCAGTAGTTTTACTACAGTGATCTAATGAGCAACTACAGTGCTAAAATTCAGAATTTATGGCAAATGTGTGACACATCTGAATGCCTTCTTGATGGAATCAAAGTAAAAAACTGAAAGCATTTCCTACTGAGGAGACTGCAGTAAATGAGGAAATTAGGAAACTTCATAACAAATAAGTCTCCTAATATGGCCACCAGAGAAAAAAAGCCCAAATTTAGCACAAATATCACCCAGATGTGGCCCACGTATAGCACAATAACAGAAGTGTGCAAAACACTTGTTATTTTTAGTTTTTTGCAGTATTTATAGTGCATACTGGTCAGGTATTGGAGCATTGCATCTTACTTGGACCACTTAGTGCATATTTTGCACTAAGTTCTTGAGATTGCTCTTGCGAAACAGTGAACTTTACTATTCTACAAAACTGAAGTTTCTCTGAGCAAGGCTTTGTAACACCCATTTTTACCTATTGGTTTTAATTAACTCTCATTGGGACGCTGTAGAAACCTGCAGCCAACCTACCGTGCCTGGGACCACGCCATTGCTCACTGCTGCTTTCCCGGGGCGCTGACGAGGCCAGTGTCAGCATCTCTCGCTGGTGCTCTCCCGGGGCGCTGAGGAGGACCGTGCCAGCATCTTTTGTTGTTGCTCTCCCGGGGCGTTGAGGAGGCCCGCGCCCGCATCTCTTTCTGCTGCTTGTGAGTTGACCGCGTGTGGGGCTGCCCTGGGTCCTGATACTACATCACCCGGGCTCCCCCGCGCAGCGCACACCACCAGTCATCACCAAGCGCCGGAGGCACTTCAAACCACCTGGCGACTCCCGCAGCGCGGGACGCGGGCGTGCCCGGGCCAATGGCGGGCCCGTCCGCGCCAGTGGGAGCCCGAAGGAGGCTGGGCTGGGCCAACTTGCCAACATTTTCGCCTAGAACTGGTATTGTACTGCATATATACCTTTGTATTTTACCTGGTCACTGTATTACCTAGAAGCTTACTGGTTACATTGGGAAGTTACTGTTCGGAACCCAACCATGAGCAAAAGAAAGAAGACTCATGCTGACCCCAAGGGTGAACAAGATCAACATTCTGGGGGTCAGTCTTCCCTGCTCTCTATAAGTGAGTCTTAGATAAACAGATTATCAATGTGGAAGAGACCCTGGGGAAAGAGACAGTCATTTCTGAGGTAGAACCCATAGTACCCAGACTAGCTCAGGATGCCCCCTTGAGAGAAACTCATCTGCAGGGCAGATTCAAAAATGGCTGTGTACAACAACTTTCACTGGAACAGAGGCCCAACCCCCAAACAAACGCTCTAAGAATCCTGTAAGCTCGGTGGGGGCAATAGTAATCCCCCAATACACACTGGTACCATCGATATAAGCCCACTCAAGGACCCCCTCCCAAATAGAAAAAGGCCCAAGGGGAAACTAACCGCTGCACACATGGTCTCTCGTAGGCTGCATAAAAAATCTGTCAAAACCAACCCCCCTACCCAAACTGAGCGCAACATAATTGCGATCAAAAATCTTACGAAAGGCATTGATACTCTTTGTTGAACTCTGGTAGAGGCAATACAGTCCTTAGCCAATATAATGATTAACTTGGAGGTAATGGTTAAATAGAAATTTCACCCTATAGGAGTAGCTCATTAAACTTTGCCATGACCTAGTAATCAAGGGAAAGCTACACATAATATACAGCCTAACGTTGACCCACCCATGGTAAACTCAATACCTTTACCTGGAGGTACCTTACAAATTAACAAATTAACATTAGAACAAAGAGCTGCAAAAATATACCATTAATATACCCTGCTTCAACAAACACTTCAATTAAGGCACCTATCCCTAATGAGACTGGTAGATCTGTCCCTATTCTTAGGGACCCAACCAATACCCACAACCTGGCCACGAGGTACTGTTTAGATCTACCCCCTGCCGCCACCCCATATGTGTTGGTACTGACTAACGTACCTCCACTTTCACCATTGAAGCCTGAAACCTGGAGGAAGCTTAGGAACTTATCCCTACATTGGCTGGGCATTCAAATGGGGTTAAATAACGAACTGTTCCAATGCTTCAAAATGGTGAGAAGGGTAGTCTGGGTGGGAAGGGAAAAAAAGACCTCTCCCGGAGATTGTATCGTCCTGACCTTTAGTGACCCCAGACTTGTACATGATATTCTTTTTAGCACTATATGCATTCCTACAAACTACAACTCAATAAGTATCAACCCATTGGGGGTTTTTTACCCCCCACAACCACTTGTGGACAGGGCCTTTTCATACTGCCGGGGTGGATTTCAGCAAGCCACATATACACCACGGTGGAGCATACCTTCACACAACCACTATGAGGCTCTATCAGGCATGGACAATCTAGATTGACAGGGGATGAATAGCAAGGGGGGAAAATCATCGGCGACTATCAACCCGTCGCCGATAGAACAAAATGGGTTCCATGTGAGTGAACAAGTAGACTGCGTCTTGATGAATTACAAGGTTAAAGACACGCCAGATGCAGTCGTTAACAATATGTCAAACAAGACACAAATAGCCAACATATTCGAAGAACCAAGGCATTAAGCTGACCCCCAGGCGAAAGAAGGCCAAGGTCATGACAGACGATGTTAGTTCAGGGAATATAGAAAGGTTCTCCTTAAAAGAAAAAAATTCCCACTATAATATTCTAAGTTGGAACGTTGCGGGGCTGTCAGATAAAGTAACCCATCCACCATGGCTTGACATAGCTCCTAAGTACAGTGTACTTTGCCTCCGGGAACCGTGGACCATAAACGAGTTACACATTATTGGGTATCACACCTTCAACACTCCGGCCGCCGCCAGTCCACAAGGTAGAAATAAAGAGGGGTTGTGTTCGTACGTTTCAACTGTGGGGGGGAGTAAAGTAGTCAAATTCACGACAACGGAGTATTACCAAATCATAACTATTATTTGGGGAGATGTAAAAAATATGACAATAGTAAACTTCTACAACAATATTCCAACATTATCACTGGAAAATGTCATAAACAAACTCATGAGCAACCTACTTAACCTTGAGGAACAGGTGGCAGGAGACATGGCTTTGATCTGGGTTGGCGACTTTAACTGCACCGTATGCCCTGGCAGCTCGATAGGCATTTGTGGCCTAGGCGATAATAGGGAGGATACCCCTACTCATTTTATACACTCTAAATTAGGGGATATGTTAAATAACTTGATCTTTTATTTTAACTTGCCATATGCCAAAGAATTATGTACACCAAACATACCATTCCAGCCCACCTTCAATGGGAGAGGGTGTAATTCGACCCATCAATTTTGCCCTCCTATCCTCTAGGTATGCAGGGTTAGTATCATCTTGGGAAACACTTGACACTACGCTCAGTGACCACTATCCTATCTCCCTCGTCTAAAACTTAAGGGCCCGAGCAGAAACCGAGAGGAAACCCCCCATACAGCCCCAGGATAAGCCTGGCAAGCAGAAATTGATATTCCATTAAAGTGGAGCCAGTGGCCTTTCTTCAAAATTTAGTTACAAACACTTATGAACACATGGCAATTTGTCTTTCACAAAAAGAGAAACTCCAGACAGTCATTGATTCCTTCATTAAAATCGTAGCGGAATCAAAAAAACTATTGACAATGGAATATCGCCATGGCACAAATAAAGCCCATAGTTGGTTTGATAAAAGTTGCACAAAGGCACTCATTAGCTTGAAAACGGCCCTACATGCTTCACCGAGATCCACTGCCGTGATCCGGAAAGTGAGAAAGTCCTACCAAACTGCTATAAGCACCAGGAAGAAACAATTAAAGAGGGATGCATGGTTGGCATTACGTGAAGCTTCCCATAGAAAAGACAATATAGCTTTCTGGAAAGCGGTTAACGCCCCGTTCCTACAGAGTAAGGAGGCTGATGCCATAGACCTTGCCATCACCGGTGAAACTTGGGTAACACATTTCAAAGGTCTCTACGACAAAGGTAACCTAGTCGATCCTGGAAGCGCAATCACAAACTAAATCGGCACGCATTACAATAATAACCCACCTAGTGTATTCCCGCTATACAGTCCTATTTATTAAAGAACTGTATAGGGGGGCAGGCGCAAGGGTGCGATATGGCAGGCAGGGCGAGTGCTCTGAGAAGTTTGATATACAGAGGGGTGTGAGACAGGGGTGCATTCTAGCACCCCTTCTTTTAACCCTTTACATCAACTCCATCGGTCAACATCTTAGCGAATCTCAGCACGAATATCCAATTATAAGTGGAACACCACTGCCATTATTTTTGTACGCTGATGACGCCGCCATAATGTCTCGGACCAGGTTCGGCCTTCAAATGGTAGTAGCCAAATTCACCAATTACATGAGAGGAAGAGGGCTTAAAGTCAATGCTTCTAAAACCTACACCATGTCATGTGGCACTGGGACAAAGAGGACACCATGCCCAATTTTCCTGGATGGGAAAAGGATCGAGAACACTGATAGATTTTCCTATCTAGGAATAAACTTTGACAACAAAGGCTCCTGGCAGGCAGCTGTGACTGCAAGGAATTTAGCCTTCTCTAGGGCCACAGGAGCGCTGACTTTGCTGCTAAACTGGGTGGAAGACCGGTAGGAGAATTGTTAAAAATTTATAAATCAAAATGTGTATCTACCGGAACCTATGGAGCAGGCCTCTGGGGGATTGAAAATGTACAACAGAACAATGTTGCGAGAATCACTACATTCGCTACTTATTAGCAGTCCCCAAATCCATAGCTACTTACATTGCACATAACAAAGTGGGCCTACCATACATTTCTGACATCATTAAAACCTCCCCTGTATTATTGTGGCATAAGGTATGGGTCACACCTGAGACAATTTTAAACAGAGATGTAATTATTGACTGTCTCACGTTAGACGGAGCGGCAAATATAAAATGGCTAAATTATGTAAAATACATGCTAAATGAGATCGAGCACCAGGAATTTTTCGCGAGCCCTGCAAGTATGGAAGCTGTGCCCAGAGACTCATTGAAAAAGATGCTCTTTGACAATTTAGAAAATAGGAGGTGGGCCCTGGAAAAAGCCAAATGTACAGTTGTAGAGAACCAGCAAATTACCATCTGTGAAGGGGTTCAACCGTACCAGTTATCTGTAAGCGAATATCACGTAGGAGAGATGAAACCTCCTCCTCGGAGTAGGTTGTGCGGGTGGTATACAGGGAGTGGTAGTATCTACCAAACGCATTCGCGATGTCTTGCGGAACGGTAATCTGGGAATGCAGGTTTTAGCAATTCCAACCACAACGCGCCGTGCCCCATCTCTGCGGTCTAGCCAAGCCAGCAACTTGCCTGCTTTATCACCTTTATCATAGATCCTACTAAGTGTAGCCCTATATTGTGCTTTAGCCGCATCTGTGGCTAAGTCTGAGAACTCTTTAGTCTTAATACGGAGCCTATGACGTATTTCCTCCGAGTCCTGTAATCGGACTGTGCGTTCCAGATCCAGGATCTCAGCCTATAAACGTACCATATCCGCAGTCTTCTCTCTGCACTTCCCGGCAATTTGTCCCAACACGACCCCCCGAATAACAGTTTTATAGGCTTCCCAAAGTGAAATGGATGAGCTAACGGAACCCAGATTTTCTTGAAAGTATAGGTCAGATTCACTCAGTACCTTCTCCCTGACGGAGGGTGTCTTGGGATACCATGGGTTAATCGGTGCCACACGGCCAATCGAGGGTTCTCCTACTTCCAACCAACACAGAACAGGAGAGTGATCCGAAATCCCTCTGGCCAAATGTTGAATACATTTGACATTGTGGAGATGGTGTGTGAGTGTGAGTACATAGTCTATAGGCAACATGCACAGATGGAGACCCGAAAGATGCGTGTACTGGAGCTCCACGGGGTGCAAGCACCTCCAGACATCCAAAAGTCCCACAGTCCCCAAAAAACTATGTATCCATTTGCGAGCGAGCGGCAGATCCTTCTGGGGCCAGTGGATCAAGGGAGTCAGAAACGATGGAATTAAAATCGCCCCCAATCAATAATCTCCTGTCGGGCAGGTTCTGGAGAAGATTGCCGAGGTCAATAAAGGCCTGTGTATGTAGGCCTGGTGGAATGTACACTGAGACCAAGTTAAGGGTGGCCCCCACCCAAACCCGACACAAAGCTACGAATCTACCCAGTGGGTCCGTACGAACCACGCTAACCGTCAAGGGGAAGGATTTACGGACTAGAATGCCCACCTCACGGATTCCAGAACCAAAAGCGGAGTGAGCTGCCAACTGGAAACCACACCATGACAGGGTCTTACAACCATTACCCACCAGGTGTGTCTCCTGTAGGAGAACGACATCTGGCGAGTGCCTTTTCAGGAATTGAATAACGACTCTACTCTTAATTTTGTCTCCTAGCCCATTTACATTCCAGGAGAGCAGGTTGAGTTTCTGTCTATGCATGGTACCCATCACTCGGTGTTAACGATGTGTGGTGATCAAGAGAGAGACTTGTCAAGGGGCAGAGGAGGAGAGATCCCCCAGCACTGTCAACAATGAAAACATCACGAACATCGAACCTGCTGTAATATGAATCTCAGGCCAATCAAATATGACATGCCTGAAAAAGAACAGTATCATAACACACATGCAAATAGAAACAACCCCCACCCACCCCACAGACCCAAAAAACATTCCCCTAACCCCCCTCCCTGCCTCCCTGCTCGGCGGTGACTAAACCTCCCGCCCCCCAAACTAGCAGAGTGGCTATCGCCCACATTCCCAAAGACTTAAGGGTTTGTGTAGCCTAACCGAGCACCCGTTCCTGAAAAATTCTTTCAGACATTAGTCATAAGAACATGACATGGATATGCTAAGAGCAACAGCAAGGACCCAATATGCACCGAAGAGGCCCAATGTTTTTAAGCCCAAATGAGCTTTATTTTAATCGTCTCCTGTCTACAATCTCCTCTTTTTCAATGTAAATCAATGGGGAAAATCAATTCCCCAGGGTTTTTTTCAAAACCTCCCTCTTATCAAGTTCAAAATGTTAGCAAGTATTGTACATTGGATCATGGAAGGAAGGAGGAATTGGGGTAGGGGCATGGACTTGGATAACAGGGGATAGGAGGGACATGGACAGGTGCACCCAACTGACCTTACAGGGCAGGCAACAGGGTTTGCAGCAGCACAATACACCACACATGGCATGCGGGACAACAATCCATGGAAAGCAATAGGGAGGGGACAGGACCATGCACATGGACAGCAGACAACAGAGGGGAAAGCGGCAATGGCAGCAAGCTGACCATAATGGACAAACAGGAGAGAAAGCTGCAGCATAGCAGACCATAAAGGGCAGGAGGGAGAGATCAGGGGCATTACAATGGAACAGACAAGCCAGGACGGAGGGAATAGGGGTCTACACATGGAAAATAGAGGACTGGGGGCAAGGGGGCACGGTATGAGCAGCAAGTTGACCATGGAGGTCAGGCAGGATGGGCACTAGAAGCACAACACACCATGGAGGGCAACAGTGAGACTATAATGGCATACACACAAACCAAGGAGGGATGGTGGGGGGTCAAGGGCAGCTAGCTGACCACACAGGGAAGGAAGGAGGGGCCGTGCCAGAACAGAAGACCATGCATGGCAAGCGTGAGGGTTAGTGGCAGCACAATGGCCATGATGGGCAAGAAGGAGGGGGCTGGGGCATGCACAAAGGACCATGGAGGATAGAAGGGAGGGGTAGGAGCTGGGCCCAGACAAGAGAGTTCGGGGGAAGGGGCCTCACAACAGACCACGAGGGGCAGCCAGGAGGAGCAATTGCAGCATAACAGACCAGGGAGGGTGTAGCAGTCAAATGGACCATGGAGGACAGGAGGATGGGGATAGGGGCATGGAACATGGACAGCTAGGGTGGAGGTGGCAGGGACAGGTTACAGTCATCTGACAATACTGGGCATGTGGGAGGGGGGTGGCAGCTCAACAGAACATAAATCTGTGTGCATCCCCACCAAGTGGGATATGTCCCCCGGGCACTGAAGCTGAAGTCCTTGCTACAAAGTTATTTCTACAACAGGGTAGTGCGCTCAACTCACATCTTGAGCTCAACAGACCACTCAGAGTAGATAGGAGGGGAAGGTCCATGGAACATGGTGGGCAAAAAAGATGGAGTAGGGGCATGCACACATACATTGGATGGCAGGGGGAAGGAGAGTAGTGTCAGCAAGCTAAGCACAGAGACTAAGAAGGAGGTCAATGATGGGGCATAGAATTTGGCAATGGGGGCAGGAGGAGTGGACTGGGACATCATGCTAAGTGGATGGCAGTGGCAGCACATCAGACCATGCATGGCAGGAGGGAGGAGGCTAATGCATGGACTCAAACAGCAGAGGATAGGGAAGAAGTGGATGGGGCAGCAAGATAACTGTTCAGAGAAGGCGGGAAGGCCAGTGGCAGAACCGCGGCCACACAGGGCTGTAATGAGGGAGCAGAGGAATGGACTTGGACAATGGATGTCAAGGAGGGGAGGCAGGACGGCAAGCTTGGGTGGGGGCAGCACAATGCTAGAAACTAGAAGTTCGCTGAAAAAAACAAAGATAACAGGGATGTTATAGTTAGACTCAGATTTCACTTGCACAAAACCAGTGAAATTCAGAAGTTATAGTTACTTGAGCTAACTATAACTTACGCCCCTGCAATGCACTGCGTATGATATCAGGCATAACATCATTCATGAAATGGTCAGTGACATCACTCATGACATCTCAAATGAGCTGTGAATGGAATGGAACTATAATCGCTTGAACTTTATTTAGGGGTAGTGTGTGTATATGAACGCCCCTTTTTTCTTTTCTTTCGTGTAAGAACCATTATAATACACAAAGGCGGTCATGGGGCAAGATATGCTGAAATGACATTGTGTGCATATTAAGCATGGGCGGAAAATCCGTTACGCTCGCGGATATTGCGGATTTTCGGTAAATTCGTGATCCGCGAACGCTCGCGAATTTACCGAAAATCCGCAAATTCGCACGCAGCGGATTTTTTTTTCTTGGTGATACAATTTTGCGGCGTGCGGTGTAAGTTCGCAATTGCGAACATGTAGGTGCGGCGGGCAGCAACAATCTCGGACTCGCGAAATTACAAAATTTGCAATTCTGCACAAGAAATCCACTAGCAAGCAGCATAGACCTTCTGAAAATGATATTTTTTATCAGAATAACTCCTCAGGTTGACATTTGCCTTTGGATCACTTTTGGATTAGAAATAAACTTTCGCAAGTAAGTTTGTTTGGGGCATTACATTAGCTGTTCTGCAGAAAAACGAGTTTTGCTAAACTGAAAGCACTCAGCAGGTGCAAAAGTTCAAATTCATCATTAGTAACCATTCCCTGTAGTGCTTCCTGACTGGGGCCCCTCCAGAGTTCAGTTGCTAGTTGCAACAATTGTATGACCCTGCTCTGACCCTCAGAGCCGGATCATAGAATAGCTACAAGTAGGCCACAAAGGTCCTGGAAAAAAAAATTGCACTGCAACAGAAAGCAAATTACAGATAAGGAAGCAGGTGCCAGACTGGAATTTTAAAACAGTGACACATTAATAAATCAACCCCAAATTAATTCATGTCAGTTGAAGCAGGGCAGGTGTGCTTGCTTTTTCCCCCCATAATCTACAGTGATGATGATGAACCAGAGGGTGGCATTGATGTACCAGAGGGTGGTATGGGTGAAACAGAGGGTGGCAGTGTTGAAACAGAGGGTGCTGTGAACCTGTGATGATGAACCAGACGTAGAAACAACATAGTCGCGACCGTTGCGTGCCGACAAGTAAGTTCACAATCGCGAACTGGTACAAAATCCTCGCGAACTGGCAGAAACCCTTGCGAACACTATAAAAACAAAAAAATCTGCAAATTCGCGAGAATTCGTGGATTTTGCGGATTGCGAGTTCGCAAATACGCAAATTTGCGCACGCCAGATTCGCAAAATTCGCCCATGCTTAGTGCATATCAACACTTGTTTGCTTTTCCTTATTGTATGAATTCCTGAATTTTCGCATTGTGACCAGGCCAATATGGCTGCCAGCTTTTTGGATTAATGTAATATGTAGTCCTTTGTTAATGTTGGCAACTGGAGGCATTTGTACATTTAAATACAACCTGAGTGCTGATTCCTTCCTTGTAAGAGTGAGAGGAGCTAGAATACATATATATATAAAATTCACTGAAAAAAACACAGCTTTCAGGGACGTTGTAGTTAGAAATTAGCATAAACAACGTAGATATTCACTGGAAAAAACACAGGTTTTAGGGATGTTATAGTTAGTCTGACATTTCACTTGTACAAACTAGAGAAATTCATCCGTTATAGTTAGATGGGCTAACAATAACTCACACCCCCACATTGCATGGCTGATGACGTCACATATTACATCACTTATGACATGGTCAGTGACATCACTGATGATATCACTAATGACATCATCCAGTGACTGTGTTTCTAAAAAGTTTAAGAATGTGATATATATACGGTGTTTCAGTCAGTGTGTGACTGACTGTATAAGTGTGTAAATGCCTGTATCAGTTTGTCAGTTGGTATGTAAATGGCTGCATGGGTTGGTGAATAGATACATGAGTGCCTATATGGATTATCGATTGATTGTCTGAGTACCTATATGGGTGCCTGAGTGTCTCTGAGTTGTGTGACTCCCTGCATGGATGTGTGAGTGGGTGATTCACTGGGTGTATGGGTTCATGAGTGCATCTGCGAGGGGCTGTATGGGTGAGTGAGTGTGCATATGGCTGTGTTGGTGAGTGAATGGATGACTCAGTGGTATTGTCGTAATTTGGCAATGACTGGGTTAGCGTAAAGCTTTGCTACACGTTATTCCCTTATCTTGGCCTTAGTTGGTAAACGCCATTTTGTATGTAACGGCGGCCATTTTAGAGAATGTGTCACCTCGTGGTCAGCATGCCCTTTAGTCCTTTCTCCGTACCACTGACCACTTCAGTTTGCCCAGCAACAGGCTATTTTTAGTAACGGTCAAGCCCGCACATGCACAGTTCCGACTGACCAGTCATCTCTTAGGAATGTTCCGCCAAACTGACCAGTGGTGTTGTAACCCCTCCCATGAGTTGGCCGTGTTCCAAAAATGACCATATATGTACCTAAAACTCTCTAACCATGTAACGCCCATCTTTTAATGTCTGTAAAACTGTATAAAAGAAGGACTTACACCGATGTTCGGTGTGATACTCCTTGCATTGCCGAAGGGTGCTGTAGGAATGTACCACCACCCCATGGGGTCTTAATAAACTTGTCTTTTGCATTTTCTAGTTTCCGTACCAACAGTTCTTATGGTGTAGAGGGTATTCTACGTAGTATGTAGGCCTGGAGAACCCAATACCACAAATTGGCGACCACGAAGGGACTCATCGGCGACTCGGATGCCCGAAGGAGAGGTCGTGACGAAGGATTGGAAACTCGCCATGGACGCGTACGCTGCCACTGAGTGACCCGAGTCTTGGCACCCACAGTGTTTTCTTCCCTTCCTTCTGATCTGACCTTACAGGTGGCGCCGGTCCCCGACTGAGATCCTGCTCGTGTGTGTTGTCGTAGAGTGCCGGTTTGGCTGATTTAATCAAAGACCTTGGCAGCTGGAACCTGGATATTTGAGATTTGGGTAAGAATTGTGATTGGTAAGGTAGTCTGCGGACGCTTACTGTGGTTCTATGAATATGAATATGTTTTGAGTTAGCTAACATTTGAGTTTGTGAATTTGATTCTATATGTGTAGTGCACTTCACATAGGCAGGCATGTAGAGATGTTTCTCTAATTTTGTTTGTATTTTGAGCGGCACATTTGTGTGAAGTATAGTAAGTGCCATTTTTACGGTATCACGTTTCCGTGGTACTTTTTGAACATGCCTGTTTTAAGCACACTCCGAGGGATGTGCTGTCTTGGGAATGGTACCACATACAGATTAAACAAGTCTCAGCCGGCTCCCCCAGAGGGGACCCCTAACCGTGAAATGTACATCAAATTTTGCCTCCCCCCTATATTGTACAGTAAATTATGGAACAAATACACCAAGTCTGATCCCGAGTTGCAATGGCCACTACATGGGTCGTTTGATTTACGAAAGGTTCAGTTTGTGGAGCAATGTTTGTTTCAACGCAGGTCTAGACAGAATATGTTTGATTGTGTACGAATGTGGGAGAAAGCAGTGCGTGAACGTATGAAGCGTGAGATTGCCTTGGCGGAAAAAGAGCAGCGCAAGGCTGCTCGAGATAAAGCTTTACAGCTGGAGGAGAAGGAGTTGCAGGAGAAGAAAGAGAGGGAGGCACGGGAACGTAATTTGCAAAGGACCGGTCAATTTCCTATTTGACGTCCGCTTTATCCTGTCCTTACTAATGAAGTTGATGATTTTTCGTTATTAGATCGGTCTCCGCCCCCGTACGTTTCGCCTACGGCTCCGGATGAGGACTTCGGTGATGAAGAACGAGATAGTGCGAGTACGAGGTTAACTGCTAATAGAGCCGCGGAATTACGTGGTTTAGCCAGGAAACTGAATTTGAATAGAATAACTATGTCAGAGGTTAAAGCTGAAAGGGATAAGTGGTCAGAACGAGAACAGATGTGTTTTTTAAATACTTTTGCAGATGAAGTTATTGAACGATTTCGTAAGAATTCAGAGGATTTAGAACCCAAGGATATATCAGTCCATCATGAGAATATGCGTAAAGGTTTATTTGTTCTTGCAGATGCAGATGCCTTTTTCTTACGATTGGTCCAGCTACGGGATGAGGCGTCCAGATTGCGGGAAGTACGAAAGGCATCAGAGAAGTCCGTGCCGGAGTCGACGGAGCAATCCAAAGAGTGTTCTATCCTTGGAGCAGATAAGGGTTCTAAAGTGCATGTTATGCCTATGCGTGAAGCTGCACCTTTGTATGTTCCCCCTAAAGGGCAAGGTACTAGTGATGATAAAATGTCCGGGGATGCAAAAGGGTATTTTATATATAATTGGGTGTATACGCCTTGGAATAGAGCAGATGTTATGGCACTGAAAAATGCTTTACCCGATCCTCGTAAAAATCCTGCAGCTTTCTATGAAGGAGTGGAGGGGGCTATTTCTTCTTGTGTTATGACGCTCGTTGATATAGATCTTTTCTTTGGACTAATACTCCCCCCTGATATGTGGAGAGCGATTCGTAAGTTTGATGATCAGACGATGTTCGGAGGCACTTGGAAAGATATAAGCCAAGCTTATTTAGACAGGGAGCCTGCATGTAAACCTTGTCAGTTGATATTAGATCTTCCAACAGCTATTTTGAATAAATTGAAAACGCTTGTTCCCCCTAAAAAGATTGATTGGACTATGTTAGCCTCATGTAAACAGAAACAAGACGAGTCGGTATCTGACTTCTTCACACGTTTTGAAGAAGCGTTTCATGATTACAGTGGACAACTGTTAACAGATGATACGGGTAGGCATCTGTTTGTCGACAAGTATGTGGCTCATCTCCTACCGGAGATTGCAAAGCGGTTGAAAACTAGTGAAAGTTCTTGGACCACGGCGACCCCGCGTCCTTGTTAACTATGGCTCAGTATTATGAGCGGCAGGAATTAGAGGCGAAGGAAAGTGTTGATAAGAAAGCGAAGGAGTTGAAGACGAAGGTGATGTTGGCACAGGTTCGCGGTGCGCAATCTAGAGGGAATGATAGAGGCAGGCGAGGAGGGGGTAATGTGTCATATGGTCGTACCGATATTGATGAGGACCAATGTGCATATTGTAAAGAGTTTGGGCATTGGGCCGAAGACTGTCCGGTGCTCCGTGAGCAACGTAGTCAGCGTGGTCGAGGTGGTGGAAGGTCACGGAATAGTTATTCGGGAGCGAGGGGTGGTGGAGGTGATCGTGGTAGGTTTGAGGTGAGGGGTCGTGGTCAGGATGAACGAAATACTTTTGATCGGCGAAATCAGTATCAGATATCGGAGGGTGAGAATGTGGAGTCTCAGGACTATGTACATGCATAGGATTGCGTAGGATGGGTTGTGGAATCGGTTGAAGTGGAGGTAGATCAAAGAGGTCCATATGTATCAGCGGGCATTTTGGGTTCTACTGATCAGTTTTTGATTGACACAGGAGCTACTCATAGTGCTTTGTCTAAAAACTTGGTTCCAAGGCTCCCCTGTCTGGCGAAACGATTACATGTATAGGGTTCGATGGCACACCCTCTCCAAGCCCATTATCACAACCTCTTGCATTTTGCATTGATAATTTTTTTGGTTTTTGTCCATTTTTGTTGTCGCCCCATACTCCAGACAATATTATGGGCATAGATTTGCTCAAATATTTTCGAGCAACGATACGCTGCGCTCCTGAAGGAGTGCGGGTTATTTTGAATGACAATTATCCAGATGTAGGCAGACTATGTACCATGCAAGAAATTGAAGCGTTAGCCTCTCTCCCACACACGTTATGGGCGACCTCAGATACGGATGTGGGACAGATGCTCATCCCGCCTATTCGAATTACTGTCAAGGAGGGAGTGTCTTTGCCACGTGTACCACAGTATAAGATATCCAGAGAAGGTGAAATTGCCCTGACGCACATTGTTCAGGATTTGATTATTGCAGGAGTAGTGGAGGAAGTTCCCTACAATGTCTGTAACAGCCCTATTCTTCCGATCCTTAAGAAAGATACTGATGACAAAGTCTATTGATTTATTATTGACTTGAGAGAAATAAACAAAATTGTCATTCCCCAGTACCCGGTGGTGTCTGATATCACCACCTTACTTACTTCGGTCCCCCCCACTGCCACGACTTTCTCTGTTATTGATCTAAAAAATGCGTTCTTTTCCATTCCCATCCATCCTGATAGTAGATATCTATTTGGCTTCACGTTAAATAATAAATCGTATAGATTTTGTCGTGTTCCTCAAGGTTACACAGAAAGCCCTAGCATTTATAGCCAGGCTTTAAAAAGACAGCTCGATTTATTTGAATTGCGATCTGGAGTAGCTCTTATTCAATACGTTGATGACCTCCTATTGGCTGCAGACACCTATGCACAATGTGAGGAGAGTACTCTTGCCTTGCTTTCCTTTTTGGCTCAGAATAATCACAAAGTCTCTAGGAAAAAGTTACAATATTGTAGACCAAAGGTGACCTACCTCGGTCATCTTTTGTCTAAGGAGGGACGTGCATTAACATCTGATCGAATTCAAGCGATTTTAGATACACCAGTCCCCCGTACCCAGAGAGATGTACGCGCTTTCATAGGATTAACGTCCTTTTGCAGACAGTGGATAATGGGGTTTTCGTACATTATAAAACCTTTGTTAGCGTTACTGTCCAAAACAACACAAATGCCCCTTGAATGGACAGATGAATGTCAGAATGCTTTTGAACAATTGAGACAGGCCCTTTGCTCTGCACCCGTGTTAGGTACACCAGATTACACAAAGATTTTCACGTTGTATGTGCACGAGAATGATGGGTGCGCATTATCAGTGTTAGTGCAGACACACGGGGATAAGCAGAGGCCATGTGCGTACTTTTCAGCCATTCTTGATCCTGTAGCACGAGGGTTACCTGGGTGTTTCCAAGCAGTCGCAGCAACAGCAGTAGCAATACGGCAGAGTGAGGGAATAGTTTTGTCACACAAACTGTTGGTGTTAGTTCCCCATGCAGTGGACGCTCTGCTAAATCAAACGAAAACCCAGTATCTTACGAGCGCACGTTTAACAGGATATGAGCTTACACTTCTGGCGCCACATATCACACTAAAAAGATGTGCTACCCTGAACCCTGCCACTTTATTGCTGTATCCGGTTGCGGAGGGCCAGGAGGAAGAACAGCATGACTGTGTTTTCCTGACTGAAAAACAAACAAAGGGTTGTGTCGATTTACAGGATACGCCACTTCCAGAAGCGGATGGGGAACTGTGGGTTGATGGATCGTGTTTGAGGCTGCCAGATGGCACAACTTCTGCAGCATATGCGATCACGACACTTAAGACAGTGGTAGAAACAGCACGAATACCACAGAAATCGGCTCAAGCAACGGAGCTGATAGCTTTGACAAGAGCCTGCGAATTGAGTGCTGGCTTATGTGTGAACATCTACACAGACAGCCGGTACGCCTTCGGAGTAGCGCATGACTTTGGCCTACTCTGGAGAGAACGTGGGTTTTTGACTTCACATGGAGTACACATTATGCACGGAGAATTAGTGCGTGATCTTTTGAATGCGTTGCTTTGCCCAAAGAAAGTGGCGATAATCAAATGCAGTGCACATAAAAAGGTCACTGATAAAGTGGGGCAAGGTAATGCTTTTGCAGACAGTATAGCAAGACAAACGGCTATGTCACGAAATGACTCCCCAATGTATGTAGTGAAGTCGCAGGCCGAGCGATGGCATGATGCTAGAGCGGAGATATTAGACATTCAGAAATCAGCGACTGAAGCAGAACTTGCAATTTGGGCAGCAGAGGGAGTACTGGATGACAAGGGTTGTTGGAGGAGCAAAGATATGGAACGATGGAAATTGCCTGCAGCTTACTTGCAAGCGATGGTCCAGATGACACATGGGTTGGCACATGTTGGAGCTCTTGCAATTACTCGATTGTTAACGCGAGTTTGGGAACATCCTGAGATTCCCAATACTGCCAAGAGAGTAGTGCAGACCTGTTTGATATGTTTACAGCACAATCCTGCAAAAGGGACGCATACTCCGAAAGGAGGGTTCGTTCCACCCACTGCACCGTTCGAGGTATTACAAATGGATTACATCCAGCTTGAGCGTTGCAATAACCTTAAGTATGTCTTAGTGGTGGTGTGTGCCTTTAGCAAATGGGTTGAGGCCTTCCCCACGAAGGATAATACAGCTTTGACAACAGCTAAGGTTTTGCTCAAAGAGTACTTCCCTCGATATGGCGTTTGCAAATTTTTGTGGAGCGACAATGGTCCCCATTTTGTCGGGAAAATTGTGGAGTACGTGTTGAAAGGATTGGGAATCCAGCAGAAGTTTCATGCTGTGTTCCATCCTCAGTCAGCAGGTCTTGTTGAATGGTACAATGCTACTTTGAAACTAAAGTTGGCTAAGATTGTGGCATCCACGTCTTTGAAGTGGCCGGATGCCTTGCCTTCAGCATTACTCTCTATCAGATCAGTGCCCCATTCTTGAACTGGCCTCACACCTTATGAAGTGGTGTTTGGAAGGCCAATGAACATATGGGGAGTTCCTAAGCCTCGATTGTTACATGATGTGCCTTGTATAATGATGAATGACTATTTGGCACGATTAACAAATGATTTACTTTCTATTCATCAACAGGTTCGAGAAGCGCTCCCTAATAACTCCGTTGGAGAGGCTCACAATCTTCGTCCCGGGGACCATGTCATGATCCGCTCGTTTGAGAGGACGAACAGCTTGGAACCGAGGTGGCGTGGCCCCGAGCAGGTATTGCTCGCAACTCGAACGGCTGTGCGAGTTACCAACAGAAAGCGGTGGGTGCACTCTACTCACTGCCGTCGTGTCTCTCCGGACCTGGTGAGCCCGACAGCATTGTCTGACTACCGAGACATCTTGGACGAGGAGAAGAGCCCAGCTGTAACGTCTGCCGAATCGGAGGGAGCCTTCCCGGACCACACTGTTTCTGGACGACAAAGATATAATCTGCGACCACGATAAGAAGATTTTTTTGGTGCGAGACTGGTTGAGTTACCGCTCCAGGTTTGTGAAACGGAAGCCGGGAATCTCAACGGGGGGGATCAGTTCTGCCAAGAGTAGCGACACCCGTCTTGACCCCGGAGAAGAAAACAACGGCTACCTCGGAGCTCAGCACTCACATTTTTATTTTTTAGGTGTACATTTGAGATATTGTGAACTTTTGAACTATGGCGTCTTCTGCAGCACGAGACAAAAGAATACTTGGTGCTGTATTATTTGTGTTGACAATAGTGGTAATAGCTGGGGTAGCCTGGGTAGTAGAACTTGTGGTGCCTGTGCGAGAACATTTGTTACCGACTACCCCGGCTCCATCTGAACATTTTCATTTCACCCTACCATACCATGAAGAACGGCACCGACAGACTTACTTGAACAATAGCTTCATTCAGATTTCGCATCACACCCACAATATGACGAACACTTCTAACTGCTGGGTATGTGGGATGTTGCCTGGGCATCAGCAAAAAGGAGGCACACCGCTTATCCCTCTCCCGTTTTCTCATAATGGGTCTTGCAATGCCTGGTACACTCTCCTGTTCACTTTGCGCTGGCCAACAAAATCTGTTTTAATGACCGAGACGGCTAGTATCCACAACCTGAAGGTACTAAGTTCGAATGGGAAGAGTACCGCCCGGACAACGTGTCTGCACCAAGAGTTTACAGCAATCAACAAAACGTTAACATGACCATTCTCATGTTATTAATGTCATTGATACAAAAGCCGATCTCTGTATACGTAATAAAGGTACAATCCCAGTTGGCAGAAGTGAATGTAACACCACTCTTACCTTTGATACCCCGAATGGCATTTCATTTGTGGCCTCCCAAAATACGTATTTCATATGTGGTAATAAAGGTTATCACCGTCTCCCTTTAGGATGGTTAGGAACATGCTACATCTCTTTTGTATTGCCCCCTGTATTCATTGCTCCGCCCATGTTCCATAATGATTATGTGTTATATCATGATTTTATATTGAATAGAGTTAAAAGAGCAGTAGTCCTTGACGATATTGATCAAACCGATACCGCATTACAACAATATGTTGATTTCAACTTGGGTTTGTTTTCTTTTGTGGGAGCTGCTCTGAATAGTCGAAAAATACGACGATTAACTCGTGTTGTTGAAGCTGTTGCCAATGATACTGCTTTTGCATTAGGGAATCTAACTGAGGAGCTTCAGATTTCTAGAATTGTAACGCTTCAGAACTGGATGGTTCTAGATGTAGTTCTAGCAGATCGAGGGGGGGCATGCCTCATTATCGGAAGTAGTTGCTGTGTTTACGTCCCAGATAATTCACCATCTGTATATGATGCCATATCCAAATTGCATAAAATTGCTGCTGAGATACATCCTGATAATGGTACATGGACCTTTTCGGGGTGGTTCTGGTCAATGCTTAGTACATGGGGCTGGAAGTTACTGACGATCTTATGTATAATAATTGGGATATTATTCTTCCTATGTTTATGTATCCAATGTGGCCCTGCATTATGTTCTATGTGTTTATCAGCTTGTATTCCATCCAGGCGAGCTTTTGCCCAAAATGAATTAATGCTTCACAAAGAAGTGGCCCAGATTATGTCCATCGATATAGAAGATGAGTATCCTGATTATGTCCATTATGAGGTAGCTTCAGCTAAACGCTAAAAGGGTCGTCTGTCGTAATTTGACAATGACTGGGTTAGCGTTAAGCTTTGCTACACGTTATTCCCTTATCTTGGCCTTAGTTGTTAAACGCCATTTTGTATGTAACGGCGGCCATTTTAGAGAATGTGTCGCCTCGTGGTCAGCATGCCCTTTAGTCCTTTCTCCGTACCACTGACCACTTCAGTTTGCCCAGCAACAGGCTATTTTTAGTAACGGTCAAGCCTGCACATGCGCAGTTCCGACTGACCAGTCATCTCTTAGGAATGTTCCGCCAAACTGACCAGTGGTGTTGTAAAGCCTCCCATGAGTTGGCCGTGTTCCAAAAATGACCATATATGTACCTAAAACTCTCTAACCATGTAACGCCCATCTTTTAATGTCTGTAAAACTGTATAAAAGAAGGACTTACACTGATGTTCTTGTGATACTTCTTGCATTGCCGAAGGGTGCTGTAGGAATGTACCACCACCCCATGGGGTCTTAATAAACTTGTCTTTTGCATTTTCTAGTTTCCGTGCCAACAGTTCTTATGGTGTAGAGGGTATTCTACGGAGTATGTAGGCCTGGAGAACCCAATACCACAGTATATGTGTGAGTAACTGCATATGTGAATGGCAGTATATGTGAGGTATGTGTGAGTGTTGGAGTATATAAGTGACTGTATGTGAAAGTGAGTGATTGTGAGAGTGGATGTACGGATGAGTGTGTGCTTGTGTCAGTAATTGCATAAGAGAGTAAGTATGTGTGAGTATGAATAAGTGAGGTGGTGTGTGTATAACTATATAGGTGAGTAAATGGCATTGTGATTGACTCTTTGGGTGACTGACTATGTGTGTGAGTAACTCTATGGGTGAGTGGCGGTGTGTGAGTGTCTGTATATGTGTATGAGTGCATATAATAGTGGCTGTATTGATGAGTGACTGTATGGGTGAGTGAGTGGATGTGTGTGTAGACCTAGGCATCAGTGAGTGGATATGTACTAACTTGTATTGGTGTGTCTATGGTTTTGAGAATGGTAGTCTGTATTTTAGAGTGGGTGTATAAAAGGTTATTTTAGAGTGTGAGTAGGGGCATCAGAGATTAAGTGGATGATGTCATCATTGATGTCATTTGAGATGTCATCAGTGATGTCATTGACCATCTCATGAGTGATGTAACATAATCAGCAGTGCTTTGCGGGGGCATGAGTTATAGTTAGCTCACCTAACTATAATGGCTGAATATCTCTGGTTTTGTACAAGTGAAATGTCAGACTATAACGTCCCTGAAACCTGTGTTTTTTTCAGTGAATATATCTATACTAATATAATAAAGAGAGAGGCCAAACCTTTGAGGCGGGTAATCTCAGGAACCACAGCACCAATCACAACACCCAATACAGCGTTGGAAAGAGCAGTTGCAGCAGAAGGACATAGGTTATGCAGACACCCACCATATACATTTAAAAGGTAAAAGAACGTAGTTCCTTGTGGGCGTGTCTGCGTTGTGCTGTGGGCGTGTGCTGGGGGAGTGACAAACGCTGGGGGCGTGTGGTACATTCCGCCCTTCATGCCATGTTTCATATCGTGTGCTGTGGGCTTGTGCTGGGGGCGTGGGCGGGATTACAGAAAAAAAAGCGAGCATTGTGCCCAATATTTCATTGTTTTTTCTTCCCAGGTTCTGTACATTCCAGCTCCGGGTGTGCTTGCCCCACGCTCCCAGTGACGTGCACATGCTTTACTGTATGGAGGTCAGGCATGGCGCTATTCCCAAGGGCCGGAAGGAGCGCAAACAGGGGCCATTGTGCAGGAAATGTATTCTCGCCTTAACTTCCGGTGACGCCTGAAGCGCACACTAGAGATTTTCCACTTCTGTTGCGTACAGGTCTCGCGCCACGCACATCCGGAAACAAGGCCCGCCTCCACGGAAATAGCAAGAAAGGGACTATCCCTCCCTCGGGAATATGTGATGATATTCCGCAAACCAACATCCCGCATACCATCACTAGGCAATTTTTATAATGGGAGATTATTACTCCGCAAAGACATAATTTCTAAAACTTTCACCACGCATATGACTTTATCGCGCATGCCATTATAACGTAAATGCATGTGTGGTAAAGTCATATACATTGTAAAAGTACATTATTAAAACATAAAATATATGTTTGTATATATGTGTATTTATATATATATATATAGATAGACACACATTTTTTTAATTTCATTAAAACATTTATTCTTTTAAATAGCATTATTTATATTATTTGTATGTATTATTTTATTTTATTACCCTTTACACCCTAAAAACTAATCCCACCCTGCTCCCTTTAAATACCCCTGCACCCCATAACCATAACCCACCCTTACTCCTTAAAATACCCCAACACCCTTCAACACTAACCCATCTTAACCCTATAAATATACCCTGTACCCCAAAACCCAAACCTATCCCTAAACCCTAAAAATACCCCTGTACCCCAAAACCCAAACCTAGCCCTGAACCCTAAAAATACCCCTGTACCCCAAAACCCATACCTATCCCTAAACCCTAAAACTACCCCTGTACCCCATAACCCAAAACTATATCTGAACCCTTAAAATACCCAAACACCCCAAAATATATATCTCAGTAACCCAAAACATATACCCCTACACCCATACTTACCTTATCCAAACATTTAGAAAAACATGCTTTTACCATTCATGCATTTACAACGAATTTCGTTGTAAATGTATGCGTGGTAAAAGCATATAAAATGTAATGCCATGCGTTATAATGGCATTGCGGAGTCATGGTACTTTCGTAATGAAAGTATGCGGAGTGATGGTATGCGGAAAGAAAGTTTCGGAATAATGGGTGTTTACCTTCCCCCGGTAAGTACATTGGTGGCACGGCGGCCCACATCTCCAGCAACATACTCATATTTTTTCACCACCCATTTGAAAAATGCACAGGTCTCTCTCATTGATGTCCAGCACCGACATACACTTTTAAACACACCTCCCGCCACAAGTTCTAGAATTGCGAACTTTAGAGCTGGGGAGTTACGTTCGAATCTCGGCATCAGCTCAGCATCCTGTGATTTCAGGCAAATAGCTTTGTCTCCCCGTGCCTACCACAAATGAATGTGTTCTTCTGTAATGTAAATTGTGTTCATGCCATATTGTCGAGTTCGCGCTATATAATATTGCAAGGAAAAATAAAGTAGGGAAACTCGAGTTGACACACTACCGAACGCGCACTCTTAAGTGCATCAGCAGTGCACTGTGAATCGGAGCGTTTCACAGGCCTGCACAGATAAGAAATGCTATCAAAACGAAATCCTACAAAACAATATACTACTGGCCGGCAGCAATTCATACCCGGACAAAGTCGGGACGGGCTGATATATATATGTATATATATATATATATTTATTTTTTTTAGACACTTACGAAGCCGAGAGGCGAAACACGTCTGTTGAGGGGGCAGAGGGTCTGCCAATAAATCTATCTTAAAAACACATACTTGGAGTGCTGTCTACTTTCACTTATTCACGGACGTGTTGCAACAGTATATATATATATATATATATATATATATATATATATATATATATATATATATATATATATATATATATATATCAACATTGTTCTCAAATTCACAGGTTGAAACTAGAACTATTAGCACATCAATATACTCTTCCACATACTCCTTACCAGACACCTTACACTTAAAGAAATTGTTTTCACTCACTCCAGAAGAACACTAGAGTCTTCAGAAACTATCTACGTATCATCTCTTTAGCCTCTAAATGCTCCACCCACGCCGCACCTTCTTGAAAAGGTGACGGAATAGTAGGCTAATTGTCAAAGACTCTTTGACATGCAATGCCCAAATAATTAAAAAGAGCTGCCATTTTTTTGGATGGCTCATATTCAATGGTATCAATGGCTGTGAGGTAATTTTCAAAAATACACAACCACTCCTTGCACTTAAAATCTGGTTTACTTGCTTTCTGATGGAAAGATGGTGGCTGAACAGTTCCATGATTGGCTGCCATAAGTCAAGAAAACCAACTGCCAAATCCCACCTGGTCTGTGGAACAGGTTGCTCTATTCCTGTAGCTAATCTCACAAAACAAAGACAGTAAATGCACGTTTCCCACACAGTAATTTACCAAAATATTAGTTTAAGCCCAATCCAAGAAGGCCACTACAGACTCACTAAGTGGAAACACAGTTAATTGGTTACAGAGGCTAAAACTGAGATGCCAGCTCATGGTGAATGTAAACCAAGGATGATGATAACTGCCAGCGTCTATCACCAGATGTGTTTGACACAAACTCTTCTGGGGCCATCTCCTATCATGCACGCTTCCCACCACACATTCCGTCACCGCGCCCCTTTGGGGAAAAGGAAGGAATGTTGCGAGGAGCATGCACAAGGAGTTGCTGCACCGCCTGCCTTTACCGTTGTCTCTTGCTGGTGATAGAAGCACAACCTCCTTTAAGCCCAAAATGTACACTGATCAAACACATGGTCCAGCCAGCCGGGGAGACAGCAATCCAAGTGGTGCAAGAACAACCAGCCACGCGGAGCGGCGGGTTCGAGGTCGCAGAAATCTTTCTGGTCGGTGGGTCTGCTCACAAGAGGTATTTCCACCCAACTCTTGGTATTCAAATTTAGGGCGCAGAAGGCGAAGTAAACTCCAAAAAAGTTCAGCACAAGTAGAGATGGAACAAAACGTGTTTTATAGATGTACATACCCTCAACAGATGAACCGTCTGGCACATCCAGCAATCCCCAGGCAACTGCCGTAGCCAAGGCCGGTACAAAGACTTGTGGATCCCAGGGCAAAATGGAAGACGTGAGGCTCCTGCAATTTGCATGTGACATCACAAGAAGTAACATCATCGAAAGCAGCATCACAGGACTTCGTCATTGCAAAAGAGACATAGGGGCCCATTAGGATGTCGGACTGCTCGCCACCGCCATGAGGGCGGTGGCGATACGCCCGACATCCTTTGCCGCCCGCCACTCATTTCCCCCCTGCCATACTAGTATGGCGGGGAGGACCGCAGCGGACGGAAAGACCATCCGCCGTTTTTGCGCCCCGGTCGCCTTGCGGCCAGGACGGAAAATATTTAATATGGTGGCGGTGTCTGCTAGACACCGCCAGCCATATTATGATGGGCTTTGGGGAATTCCTTCCCGTGGCGGCAATGCCACCACGGAAAGGCATGCAGAGACTCCCTGCGGGGGCCCGTTGGGGGCCCCCTGGGACTCCGAGGGTGTGGGGGGTGCACCCGCATTTCAAAGTGCAACATGGCAGGCACCGCACGGTGCCTGCCATGCGCCCGTCAGTGTTGTGGGTGCATCCTAATGGCTAAGGCAGGACCGCCGCTCGATGGCGGGCTGTCCCGTTTTACTCGGGGATGGCGGGCGGGCAAAGTCCGCCCGCCATCCTAATGGACCTCTAGTCTTGATATCACTAAAATGGATTAAAATATAAACATCCAAATGAAATACGTCCATCTATTTTAATTCGTGGATTCCATTAGTCACATTAGATGGAAAAGCTAGCGCAGGTCTCACAAAGATGGCTATCCTTACTCCAAGTTAACTGATTGTTACTTGATTAATGCATAATAAAAATTTGAGAGCATTGCGGAAAATAAATTGAGTGGCATCACTGGTAAAAATTATGCAACACGGAATAGCAAGATGAAATTGAGTTCAGACACATATACCGGTTTCATTTATTTTTATTTAAGAGCTTCATAAATCACAGAGCAGAGCAAAAAACAGGGCCGCAGAGTTCTGTAGAAACAAAGCTTTCAAATTTAGGATACAGAATTAATATATTCTCGTCACAGGGGATGGAAACAAGGTGAGGAAATATATATTTCTTATAACAAGCAGATAAAAGGAAACTTTGCAATTAGACAATGAGGAGATAAGTAAATTTATATGTACATAAAAATACATAAATAGAGTAACTCCAAGGTTCTAGATTATGCTCGTTGAGTTGCCCCCTGGACCGGATTTATCGGGGAAAGTTTAGCATCTGAGTGTTTAAGGTGAAGGTATGCTGCAGATTTAAGGTGTTTTGATACCAAGGTGGTTCATTTGGTGTCGGAAGTGTAGAAAGTGGTAGTGGCAGAACAGGAGGATTATGATGAACATCTCTCAACCCCCCAAAAACACAGCACTATTGTTTTATATATTTCCAACTTTCTCTGGTCATCTAATTTGGGAACAATGAAGAAGGGCAGAAATATGAAGAAAAAAAAGAAATTGCCATCTTCGTATCATGTTCTATATGCATCTGGAAGTTATTGGTAAATTATGCCCTGTTTCGCCTACATCCTATTATAAACATATACATATGACAGGTTATCAGGAAGGTCATTCATAACAAACTGGGAAAAAATACAAGGCAATAAAAATCAGTGTTAAACTCACCGGCATCTACGAAGAATAGGTGGTGTTGCTCCTCTGATACTCCCCAAAACACTGGAGAGAAAATAAATATATAACTACTCGGAATTGTAGAGCTCAGCTAATCACCCATGATGGAATTCCACCACTGTCCATAGGCATGGGGAGATCAAGTGATTTTCCAAGAATCACAGGATGATGAACTGATGTCGAGACTCAAACCTAGATCCCCCGCTCCAAAGTTGGCAGGTCTGGTCGGCAGCTATGGCCATTACGCCACATCCTATCCTCAGATCAGAGAGAAACATTGTAGAGACACATAAAAAGTGTTTTTCACAAGGCTCTGGGGTTAGAGAAGAGAAGTCCCAAGATTGAAAAAATTGAGAACTACAAATCAGTGCCATGATGCTCTCCTAGATAAAAAAAAAACACGGAAGCAGAGTAAGTCTCGTTTCTTCACATTGTATCTCTTTTACTCTGAAATGTAATTCACTGCTAATAATGAAGGTAGACATTTCTGTAAGGAAATTCTTGAAGGTCATGAGGATGTTTCCTTTTGTTAGCTAGACTAAACAAGGGTCCCTGGGACCTAAGTAAAATATTGGGCTTGCATTGAGAGCTGAGGCCAGCAAGGCAACACAATGCAACCCAATGTGTTTTTGTGCCCTCAGGGCAGAAACCTATCAAGCGCTTTGTTATTCACCCTTCCATGTGCAAGGTGCCAGTTTGTCTGGGGACTGAATCACAATCTGAATAAGGCCCGTCCGACTGATGATTGTCTGCTTTTAATAGTCTTCTGCAACTTAAGAGAGGCTTGTGGTGTGAACTCCTGCTCAAAGTTTGGCTTCCTTCGGCCCAGTGTAAGTAGGTGGAATGTAATACTTTAAGGTTTTGGCTGTTTCTGCTGAGGTTGCCAGTCTTGATTTCTCTTCAGCTTCCGTCATCTGGTGTAGCTTTTTTAAGCATTAGACAGTATCTCTGACTTTAAATAAATAAATTAATTAAATGGTGTATGGCTTCTGCTTATGTCATCAATTCCTATTCTAGCGCTTTTGAGATCTTTTTATTCATTGAAAGCCATTGCTGCCTGGCACATGTTGCCATAAGGATTACTGGGCCTTCTAGGACCACTACCCCCTTTGGTGTAAAGGCACACAGAATTAAGCTGTTGTGGTTGCTAAGCTGGGAGCCACCTATTATAAGTGCAGTTTGTGAGTCTAGCTCTCACATACCTTCACCCATCACTCCCCCTGGTGCAACATCCCATACCATAAGCCGTACCTCATTGGTCATCACCCAAGACAAAAACACACATCAGACAAAAGCTCAAAACAACACCCTTCCAGACACACACCCTACATGTTGTAGCTTGCTTTCCATTATGGTAAGTGCCTCAGCACCTCACATATGGGTAGTAAGCGCCATATAAATGCTACAATACCATACAATATTTACATTGGACATATTGAAGTAAGACATACATGCAAAGTTAAATTACCATTAAAATTAATTAGAAATACTTCCACCTTGCCGCTGTTGATCATACAACACTGAATATTAATCTCAAGGCTGCTTAGTGGGGGTAACAGAATTTCTGTTGTGATCAGTGTGCAACCTAGAGCAAGCTAGCTAACATAAGGGTGGCATGGATGTCCAGATCTCTTAACTTTCAAGTTACATTTCATAAGTGTATCTATTTAATTTCTCACTTAACAGGCTGTCCAGCCTACAAATAAAATATCCCTAAACTGGGTAACAGTAAAGTTTGCTTCTCACAACACTATAAATCAAGTTCATCAGGGATAAACCCCAACAAAAGGAAAGCTCCTAATGGCTGCCATCTTGCCAATGTACCAAAACCAATGTCTGAAGATGGGGATTAAGGAATGAGTTGGTGAGCCTCATTGCCACTCTATGGCTACTCCTTTACATACAAAGCCAATAGGAACCGCTTGCAAAATGTCCAACTTCCTTTTGATCTCTTCGTAAAGTGGGTTTGTGCTCAGTAGATGCAACAAAGAAGGCTAAATACGTGCAGGGCCTGGATCCAGGAGTGTGGCGCTAATAATTTGAGCCCAGGTTGGATATTAAATCTGTTGACGAAGCCTGAAGAGGAGGAAAGTAAAGGCCTTGTTTTGTTCACAGTTGATAGCAGAATAGGTCCATGAGTTGCATCCTGGCTGGATAACTGCAAGTTAAGGGGTAGAATCTATGCGAGGCACAAACATCCTTCCAGGATCCATTACCTGGGCATCATTAAATAGTATAATAGTAACTCCTAAGAAAAAGTGGAAACTTTTATATGTAAGCAATAAGTTAAATGACAGTTAAAAATACCTTTGACACACCACCACATTGACATTGTGCGTTGTTTCACCACTGTGTTAATACCCAATGCTCACAATAACATAATCATTAAAAAGGCTCACATTAGCATTAAAAGATGTTCAACAATCATGTGTGTAGCCACATTTTGATCTCTTCAGAGATCAACAGAAAGAGTGAAAATGGCAGGATGTTTGAGGACTCTTGCAGTTTTTACCAAGGAATTGATTGGTGGTGTGGCCTATGGATAAAGGGTTGCCTTGACGGGAGTAGCTCATCGGAATATATCTATTCCTTTGCAAATTACACCGGTTAGGTTTTTCAACATCTTTCCATTTGTCATATCAATGAAGTTGCTTGCTATTCCTTTCCTACACTTGAAATAGTAGATGACAAGGTTTTGTGACTTCTGGCCGACAGTGTGTCGTGCTCTTTCACAACGAGAAACCTTGCCTAGCTAGAGTACTTCCCTTTTGTCTGCCCCTGCACTCACTGCCCTAATAAACAATACCCAGGGGCAGCACTCACCAGGGGCTGTAAGAAGTGTATCTATGAAATAACCTACAAGTAATTAGATGGGCAAGAAAGGACAAATTCACCGCCCCAGGGATGCAAGTGGGGGACTCAAAGTGTGTCAAGGAGCAATTAATCTGCTACAATCATAAAAAAAGAGGTCGCGGTCTCCTCTCATTAGACGGTCGCTGTCCCAGCAAGACTCAGGTTTGTGCAATTAAAAATCCTTCACAGAACTTACTTGACTGGTCCCCAGCTGGCAAACATGGGTGGGCTAACAGACGGGTCTTGTAAGAGGGGATACACACAACTGGGAACATTTATACACATACTATGGCACTGTGACCTGATCCAAGAATACTGGCGTAAAATCCATAAGGTTATGAGTGAAGTGTTGGAGATAGAAATTAGACCGAAGGCACCTAGATACCTCCTTAACATCTGGGAGCCTACCGACCTCAACACTTATACTATAAAATGGCTCACACTTGACTGCATGATCGCCAAAAGGAACATTGAACAGCTCTGGGGAGCCCCACACCCACCCACGGTCGTAGCCTGGAAGCAAGATCTAGACTGGTGTTTGCTAAGAGAGAAAACAGTTTATGTGGCTCGGGGTTGCCCCCGCAAATGGTCCAAGGTCTGGCCCCCTGGAACGCATACCGGGGTGATATATGTACACCTCCCAGAGAAGCTGATGAAGATGACCCCCCATCCCCGTGAATTTCAATGAATCATGTCACTGTATTGTGTGTAACCTGATTTTGCTGTAACCTCCAATTGAATCAGTGACTTGTACCTTTATGTTGAGAATGTTTAATAAAAATATTTATTTTAAAAAAAAAAAGAGAGAGGCCACAGAGCTCCCTCCTTGTGAAATTGTATGGTTATCAGATTTTTCACCCTTAGCTACATTTTCTAGACTGCCCTCTAAATTTAGGCCTGGTGACCTGGGCTGGAAGCAAACATGCTAGTCCCTCTGTGGAATAAAATGTAGTGCAATCACAGTATAACACTGTGAGGCCAAGGACAGAAGCCCCCTGCCCAGGGCCTTGCAGCACTACATAATGGCTCAAGGCCCTGGGAAAGGGGCCCAACACCTGGACTTTGCAGTCTGATGCATCACTGCAAGGCACACCTGCCCTGGACCTCGCAGCACTGGATAAAAGCTGCAAGTCTCAGGGAAAGGGATGTCACACATAACCGTGCAACCTGATACAGTGCTTCGAGGCCCATGGGATTAGGACCACCTCCCTGTGCCTTCGAAGCTGGTGGAGCATGGGATCTTAATAAATAATTGGCTTACAATTCACAATCTGTGTCTCAGCATTCCTGAAATATAGTCCCTGCACTTGCTGGGCTCTTGGCCCTTGAGCACTGGAC
Organism: Lissotriton vulgaris; assembly: GCF_964263255.1. Classification (NCBI taxonomy): domain Eukaryota; kingdom Metazoa; phylum Chordata; class Amphibia; order Caudata; family Salamandridae; genus Lissotriton; species Lissotriton vulgaris. Next base: position 1,804,112,090 of record NC_141687.1, on the reverse strand, counting down.
CTTGAACATAGGTAAGAATTAATCAGAAGCTGCAAATCAACATTCAAATTATGCATCACAAATAAATATCAATTATTGGGAGTCAATAATGAGATTAATGGTATGAGTTTAAAGGGTGTTATTAGTCTTTTAGTAACTATTTTCTTTGTCATTAATAAGTAAATAATTCTTCAGTAATACAAAACAGAACAATTCCATAAAGCACTTTACATATAAGTAAATCCCTATTCTAAGTCAATAAAATGAGAGGAAGGTATCTTTTAGAACTCATAAAGAGTTCCAAATCGGGATGTGAAAGCACAAAGCTTAATGTAATTTAGATAGTATTGCTCATGAAGAAAAGTCCATAAATTAAGTGACGTCTCGGAAATATAACTTCGATTCAGGCAAATTAAATTAATGGGTCTCAGCTTCTACTGTAGCAAAAAGGTTAGGAAAGTCTGTTCGAAGCACAGAGCTTCAGAGTGTCTGGGTGGCAGTATCAAGGAAAAAAGTATACCTGTGGTCTAGGAATATGCGCTATTATAAAATTTTTATATCAACAACAATGCCATCTTGAAACAAAGACTTACAAACATTAATTGTTCCATGTAGCATTATTAACAACATTGTACAAGTCGTGGTTTGGTTCTCACGATCTTCCCTTTTACAAGACAAAACAGTTGATGGTTAGGTCTGTAATTCCTCAAGTTAAATAAACTTTTTCTTACATAGTCCAACTTACAAATCATGTTCATAAAGCAACATTTAAGTGAAATAGAACTACATTATTTAATGCTCTATTGTCTTCTATAAAAACTATCTGTTTGGGAAGGTCGAAAATCATTTTTATCTATTAAATTATGTTAGTTCAGCACATTTTATCATTGAACTCTTTACTTCTTCACATTACTAAGAATGTTCACCTAAGGTCAGTAAGAATGAAAAAAGAAACTGCGTTCAAAAGCATTTCTAACTTAACATGGGCATATATGGAAGCCTAGTACTTCCATCTGCCTTTTAAAAATAAGACTTCTCGTTTCAGGCATACACTTTATTTCTACATGTTAGTTTTATTTGTTTGTGTTACTTTAAAATGCTTTATCAAAGCAGTAGCAAGACACTTTGAAAACACTACCTTACTGTGCAAGCCTGACCAGGCTGCTCCCTCCTTCTCTCATCCACCTTTCCTTACCTGTTACTTTGCGGCTGGTCCTGGAAACAAAAGGGCCTTCTGTTGCCTGGAAACTGAATACAGAAAGGGCATACCAGACTTTACCACAGCTTTTTAGGTCTCGTCTAGGCAGCGATTGAGCTGTCTCTTTGAGACTGCTGTATCTAAGACATGAGCTTGATAAAATACCCATCTTTTTCATTGGTTCCTGTTGCTGTCCTTTAGAAATGTTGGCTTTTCATTGGTGAATGCATTTAGTAGTCCCCCCTTATGGAATTTGGTATCCTCCCATGAAGACTGGCCCTCTTACATGTTGTTACTGTTCAAGTTATTTATACTTAGTTAGAGCTCTTTTTTGTTGTTGTTTGGCCTTGTTGCTCGTTAACTGTTCGGTTTACTTGTGCAATGAAACAGGTAATTTAATTTGCTTGCTGTGTGCCTCCCCCTCATCCCTTCCACAACACTGCTCCAGGCCCACCACCCATTCAAGGCCACTGCTGTTTTACTTACGAAATTGCTTGCCCATTCCCGAACATTGAATTATTATGCTATTTTACATTTCTAGCTTTTATTCATAGAGCACACCTATCCATGTGCTCGGGGAAAAATAAACAATCAGGCTGACACCAGACTTGAACACAGACCCTCAACTTGTAGTGTAGTGCCTATTTTCCCAATAGGCTCTGCGCATTGGAATAACATAAACAGCAGTGTAGACGTAGGACTGAGGTAATCTAGGACTCTACTGACTATGTTAGACTTAATTTAGGTTTGCGCCAGCTAGCTCAGAGGTCACTAGAAACTTTCTTGAATGAATAGGGAGGGATGAGCTTCCCTGATTCAGACAAGAAGGGATTCAGTTTCTGACAACCGCATAAACATGACAACTTTGCTCCCTCAGAATAAGAGTGTATCTCTAGAGTCGTGTGAAAACAATAGGCAGCTATTTTACTCAGTCAACCGTGCATACTTAGTTTCACCAGGGTGCAGAGAAATAGAGAGACGGGCGTTTTCAATAAAAGGTGTTATTTATTGAGCAGTCTTCTTTCTCATGCAAGAGAAATTAATTACCACAATTGCAATACTTATCATAAAGTGCGTACAGTAAAAGTAGTATTATGAAATAATACTGTAAAAGCGTTGATATGGTTCCTTAGCCATATGATACTTTAAAATGGATAAAATATATACATACATAAAAACATTGACTAACGTACTCAACTGGTGCTTCTAACTACGCCTACCCCAGTGAACCTGACCTAGGCCTAATACTTGGGAAGGAGTAAGTAAGTAGCAGTTTAAGTTAAGTTGGTTAAGATTGTTTTGCCAAGAATCTGCATCAAGAATTCTCTTAAGGGTTTTAGTCAGCTCCGTACCTTGGTAATAGAATGTGGGAGGTCTGGTATCTCTTTCTTCAGGACTCGATCCCCCAGCAACCCCCAAGGGTAGGCTGGAAACACCAGAGCTGGATTTTCTCTGCTGGATAAAAAGACAGCGTCTCTCTCAGTGCGTCAAACGGTAGGGGCGGCTTCCGTGGGCTCTCGCATCAGCTGGGCTCTCGGGCAAGTAGATGGCCGCTCTGCTCCAAACCACCGTGTGTTTGCATAAGGCAACTGTTGGTATATTTATACCTGAAAGGTGCCGAGTTTGACGTAAGGTTGGACATAAGACGTCACTAAGAACTAACAGTTCTTTCTGGACTTCAGGAGTTCTTGTTCAAATCAAAACAAAAGCAGGGGGATTTCCCGGGCTGCTGGAGGCTTGGTTTGTTTAAAGAACGCGTTGTGCTTTCTAGGAGTCGGTAGGAGTAGCCGTGCTGTGCTTTGGACTGCATGTGCTATTACTGAATAAGGATATTATTGATTATAACCACATAAGGGCTTGAATCAGGAATATTGACTTAGGGTCCTAGATATAAACACGACAAACTCCCCAGTCCGCAGCTATCACCACTTTGCCATATTCTTTCTTTAGCCATAGTGCATGGTGCAGTACCATATGTGGCCAAAAGAGGTCCCACAGAACATCTAGTGACAACCTGCACCCTCACAACACTGATTGTTGTTTACTGCTGGTTCTTTAGATGCTTTGACATACTGGAAGCCTTGTTGTTTTTATAAAAACATTTAAATATTGTTAGTGGATATTACTTTTCGTTGTATTCACAATAGCATTTGATTTTAGTGAATTAAACCATTAAGCAACTATTATTCCATTTTGAGATGGTTTTTCACAGACCGACTTATACCTTTGTTGTGTACATAATTCCTTATTTAGAACATGTAGGCGATTACCATACAAGGATGCCCAGCACATTTTTGCCTGTGGTTCAGCAAGATTTGTCCTTCATCAACTTCTCTGGCTATGTATGCTTAGGATGCGGACGTGCTCATAGCCATAGAAACAGCTTCACAATTCTGCTTGTCACTCTAATGCGGGATGTCATTGGTGCGACGTGATGCAGCAGAGAAGACATGGTTGCCCAGCAAACAGCGCAACTGGAAGGAGCTGGAAGGTTTTCTGTATGTGGAAGCTATTACTCAGCACAGGCGGATGGATAAATACTGCTGGCTTAACAGTTTCGGACAGTGCATGCTCAAAAGAAGAACAAAGACTTTCAGCATCCAATGGAAAGCAGTTTCCAGGTGGTCCCCATGCTGGAGACATTGATCACAATCTCACTGTGGACAGGTAGACTTTCAAGAACATGCAGATTAGAAGACTCCTAAGGCAGCCGGACCATCATACGGCTGTTTTTGGAGGAAATAACAAGCAGAGGCGAGCTTCTTATAGGGTTTGTTTATTTGGACGTTTTCGAGTTGAGCTGTTTGCACGTGTTGTTTACTATTCCTTTTCTTTCTGCTGTGTTTTCGCCGCTTTATGAATAAGAAAATTAATGTAGCAGGGCAACAGTATATATTTTTTTTAATCCTCTCCATATTAGCATGCACAGGTTGATGGATAAATACTGCAGGCATGACAGTTCGGGCAGAGCATGCTCCAAAGAACAAAGTATTTCAGCACCCAAAGAAAAGCAGTTTCCAGATGAACAAGGCTAGAGACATTGATCACAATCTCACTGTGGACAGTTAGACTTTCAAGAACGTGCAAATCAGAAGACTCATGAGGCAGTCGGACCATCACACAGAAGTTTTTTTAGGGAATAATCGGCAGTGGTGAGATTTTTTATAGAGTTTGTTTATTTCTACGGTTTTAAGCTGAGCTTTTTGCACATGATATTTATTATCTCTTTTCTGTCTGCCATGTTTCTACGCATTGCAAATAGTTGTAAATAACATGGATTTCATAAAATTGTTTAGGTCTTGCTTATGCACATACATTTATATGTGCTAATTGTAGCAGTCTAGTTGCTGATCATACAGTATTCAGAGACCCTTAGCCCGGAAGGGCATGTACACATTGTATCACTCTCTGGCCAGATGTGACTAGAGAGTATAAATAAACGGGCGGAGGTCGCTCGTGACTTCCCGCCCAGACCAGCTAACTGTGTGTATTGGTGTGCGCCATAGGGCTAGGCTCAGTCGCTCCTGCCAAGCAACATCACACTGGCGTCGAGGGTAAGCGTTCCATCGCCCACATACAGCAACCCACACCCCGCTAGCCACCTGACGCCTACTAACGACGTTTTGGCTAGGTAAAGATCGACAGAGCAGCGTGGAAGCCATGTGCCTTGTGTCAGAAGCTGTGGAGCATCACTGCCGTGCTGAGGACACCTGCTACATCAAGCCCTCTTGCCCGACCTTCGGCACGTCGCGGCAAAAAAAAGGTACATGCATGCCTGTTCCCCTACCTGGGCCCGCTCGCATATATGACCGGGTGAAGTGGTGTGCTCCTGGAAACAGCCGGTGGAAGCCCCCATTGTGGAGCAGAGACGCGCGCATGTGTAGACCGGGCAGCCAGTCTCCGACATCCCAGCAGCTGCTGCGTCATTGGAGGCTGTGCGCACGTAGCCCAAGGCCCACCGCCACCCCGTAAACGTTTTCCACCCAGGATCGAGCCATGTGATGGTGATATTAGTTACAGCCTGAATGCAAGTAGCTGCCCCATGATCAAATACCAGCCAGAGATGGGGTGTCCTACGGCCCAGAGACACTAGGGCCAAAGCATGGCGGTGTGTGTAGAGAGGAAAAGAAGAAAGAACTAAGAAAAGAAAAAGGCAAACCCAGAGCACCACTCCAATGCCGCACGAGAGAGGCACAGCGCAAGGCACACAACGCAGGTATGAAAAAGACAGACCAGGAGGCACAAGCAGCACCGCAGCTCCTGCCACCCACCCAACAAGCTGGGCTTCCTGCTGTGCAACCGTCGCAACATGCCCAGATGAACTCGTTGCTCCCTTTTAGTCTAATTGATAGACCCACTCAAAGCGTCCCCCAGATGGACAATCTGGATCAGCAGGCTGGACAAATATTTTACAGCGACGCAGGAAATACATGGTGCAGTAAAGAGGTCCCTCCAATTGCACTTTGTAGGCAAATAAATTTACAAGCTATTCGCTCATCTACCGAACAACGGGGCACCCAATGACTACAAAGCAGTGGTCAGGGTCCTGAACGCGCATTTTGATCCCCAAATAAACCCGGATTACGAAAGGTTTAAACTACGCCAAAGGAGAAATCGATGGATGCGTTCCACGTGCGACTGCTGGAGTTTGCGAGCACATGTACAGATGACCGGAACAAAGAGGTGAGGGCCGAAGTGATCCAAGGTTGTCGGAACAAAAACCTCTAGACTCAAATCTGCGCCAACCAGGCATTATCTTAGAAGAAATCCTCATTATGGCCAGGTCACATGACCTGTCTGATGCCAGGGCAACTGCAAAGGACATTGCCATAACCCAACAGGCGGAGAAACCCATTGCAATCAAGACAGAAAGAGTGGATGCAGTTTGCAACCAGAATAGAGGCGCTCGTGGACGGTGGCCTGGAAGAAATACACAAGCATTGCGCCGCAAATACTGCGGAAGGGAAGAGCAGCTGCAGGAAGAGTGCCTGGCACAAGGGTGAACATGTTCGAAGTGTGGCACCCCCAACCACTTCACAGTAGTATGCAGAGGAGGCCCGCGAAACCGAGGAGCCAGAGGACGACGACCACCGTCAAAAGCAGTCAGACATCTATCGCTCGAAGAGTCCGAAAATCCAAAGCCAGCCCAGACACCCACACAACAAAGACACTACCTCGAGGACTCATCAACTGACAAAGAGGGCGAGTGCTACTTCATCTCGTTCTTGAGTGACCTCAAACGGAAGAGGTGGCCACAACCCACGTGAATCCTAGAAATTGCTGGATCTCAAGTCACTGCGCTGATCGACACAGGGGCATTCGTCAATGTGATGGGGTGTCAACTGTAGGAGAGTAGGGTCTGCTTTCCTATGGTCACCCCACTTTTTGCTTTTTGCTTCACTGGTTGTCGACTTAATGTGGCTGTGGCCCTGCTAATCAGACCCACAGCCCAGCTGCTCTCTCTCTAAATTCAGTACAATGCACTTTAGGTGCATTACCAATTGGGTACTGGGTCACCTTATGATTCCCTGTACAGTGTACTATAGGTACCCAGGGCATAGATGTACCCAAGGCCTACCAGGGGCTGCAGCATGTATTATGCCACCCCTGGCTGGCCATTCACATTGACACAACTGGCTGATCACTCAGCTGGGGCAAGGTTGTGTAATCACCCCTTGCTTCGATATAGTATACCTATATCTAACCTTATATCTAGACACATATACACCTATAAGTCACTCCTATGGCAGGCCTTAACGATCCTGGAGGCAGAGTGCTTGGTTTTATGTGAGATGGTGCTCTAGCATGAGCTGAGCCTGTCTTCTGCTTTCAAGACCATGTCCTTATAGCTGTTCTAGGATATTGCCATACCATATACTCAAGTGCATTATGAACCTCGCGGTTAAATGCTAACTCTGGTTTGGCTTTATCATACATGTCGAGTAAGGTGTCATACGATTTGGAATACTACCCCCTCGCCAGTTCTGGCGACGGGGGTAGCATTCCACCCTTCTAGAGGGAGATGATATGTTGTTCCTACTATTCCCAGTTAATGTTAACCAGATACTTAGCATCACAAAATGGATGCTGATGCCACAGACACTAGTCTGACCTCCTGCTGCTGGGAGTCCTTCCAGCGAGGGAGGCTTGGACAATAGGTTTTCTGCCTTGGGAGGTGCTAGCACCACCCCTGACAGGATTTTGTGTATTGGGACAGGGAGGGCTGAAAGGAATGAGACACTGCCTGGGGCACAGTCCCGTTCAAACCGGTGCTGGGGCACTCCAGCCCCAGCTCTGGAGGGAAACTGGACAAAGGGAAAGGGGTGTAACCACCCCCTTCCTTGGTCCCACCCATAGGAGGGACCTAGTAGGTAATCCAGCCCCTAGATTTGGTATATAGGTTGGAGCTGAGTCCCAAGACTTTAGATTATCCTGACTGAAACTCTGAAACGAAACTCTGGACCTTCACCACTCTACTTTGCAAGAAGAAGACTGAAGAATATCCCTTGTGATCAAGGAGTGACCACCCTGCACAAGCAGGCACCAGTGATCACCGACTTGCTTTGTCGACGCTCCCGCCGGAGCCTGAGCACAGAGCCCGACGAGAACCAGATTCCCAGACATCCAACAGCCTGATCCACAGTCCCTGCAAAGCTGAGATCCGTGGAGGTGACGAGAGACGTGGGACACTGTCATCTTGAAAAGTCTGCGATCTGCTAACTGTGCAGCACCCGAGGCCTCCTCGAAGCTGTGCATTGGGGATTGAGAAGCCCCAGCCCTGAGCAGCATCTGCGCCAAAGATCAGCCCTGCACCCTCCACGAGTTCTGCGAGGGGCCCTTTTGCATTTTCCTGCTCGACGGGTCTGCCCGGTCACTTGCCTGTAGGCTAGTGGCCATCTTGGCGACGATCCTTTGAATTTACACTGCTGGTCTGGTTGCTCCAGACTGTCCCTTGCTTCCTTCAAAGAAGCAGTCCCTCAGACCTTGCTGGTCTGAGTAAGAAGCCTACTTCGTATCCTGCCTGGGTTGCCTTTGCCAAAGCTTGTTGACTGGTCTGAGTAAGAAGCCGACACCGCCAACAGCGAGAGCCTTTGTGGGACAGTCCATGCCTGACTCTTGGTCGTCGTCGATGCCTCCTGGTCCTCGTGGCTGCAGAGACAAGCTTCCCATCAGCACCTGATTGCTTCGCAACATCGCCTGGTTCCTTCCTGGTTGCTTCCTGGTCACTGGCTAGTGACCCAGACTCTGTCCCCTCTGCTTTCAGGTCCTCTTCATCTTCGATCCACCCTTGGATCCACCCGGACTCTTCTCTCCTGGCCGCCTGCCGCATCTTTTCTCCAAGGCTCCATAGAACTTCACGACGAAACCCGACACACTTTGGGACCTATGCACCCGCTTCCTGTGGGTGAGGTAACGCGAGTTCCTCTGTGTTCCTGTGAAGAGTAACTCTCCTAGTGTCCTAGTTTCAAGTGGTTAGCTTCTAGTCCGGTCGGAAGACTCCCAAACCTTTAACTTTCTAACTTTATGCACCCATTGACTTGTATGTGTGCACGTGTGTGCATTTAGACACTGCACCCGCATCCCGTGGGCCTCCTGCTCCCTAACTATTGTTAGCCCAGTGTAGCCCCAGAGATTCCCAAGGCCCTAGGCCTTACCATCGTTCGTGACGTGGGTCTTAAACCACTATTTTAGTATATGGTTTAGCGGGCCACCAGAGCCAATCCATATTTGTGTAAATTTTGTATGTTCTATTAAGTTACTTGATATGCGCTTGTGCTTCTGTGCTCATAAAGAGTTCAGGGGATTGATTTAGAAATAAATACATATATATTTTGAATATATAACCTGTGTGGTGTCCTTTTATTTGTTATTAAAGGGATTGCATATGGTAAAACAGCTGGCTTCACATGCCCTCTTGAGTTTAGCCTAAGACTGCTTTGTCCATGCTACCACTAGGATAGCTGGTCTATAAGGTTGACTTTACAACCATCACCATAAGGGTTGTTTGGACTGGTGCAAGGTGCTCACTAGAATAGTGAACATCATATACCAGGCCAACTTCTCACATTGGTGTGCAGCGGTTGGGATTTGAGCTTGCTGTTGTTTTGCCAATTGTAATCTTTGCAATATCATTTGAAAGATCATACAGGTACCTATAGGCACATATAAAACAAGATTAGAATACTTAAGTTCTACTGAACTTAGTTGTTGTAGAGCAAAGGGCTTAGCACACCATGACTACAACTCCTAGAGAGGTTTAGTAGGAAAACACTTAGTGTAGGTAGGTGCATCACATCCACCTCACTAGAGAATGTCTGGCACAGGAGAGCCCAGTGGACTCCAACCTGTGGAGAGTAACCCTCCCAAGGTACCCTCCAGATTTTCTATCCTCAGTTTCAAGGAACTGAGACACTTGTGTACCACAAGAAGGCTGGAGCAAGGGTCTAACACTACACTTCAGCAACTCCTAGAGCTCTTAGATAAGTCTGAAGCTCTAAAAACCTCTGGTGTAGACCCTACAGGGAATGCAGTTGAGGTCCTATCATCCTCAGATGATACTACTGATCCACCTGTCCTAGAAGAGTAGGAGGAAGAGGAAGAGGTAGATGAGTGTGGGGATGAGGATACTAGCCAGGTCCAAGTTAGGAGTCTTAGCTAGGCTAACCTAAGCCACTTAGGGGCTGAGAATGGGGTAGCCCCATTCAGGCCTATAAGTAGGCTTAGTCAGAAGTATAGGAGGAAATTGTCTAACTCAGGTGATTCCCATCACTCCAATGCTTCTAGGGGTTCTCAGAGGGGAATGACATCTCCTCAGAGGAGAGAACACCAGGCTAGGATGAGGGAAGTCAATCTCAGAATTGAGAGAGAGCAACTTGCCCTAGCCAAGGAAAAACTTGCTTTTGAGAGAGAACGGAAGTTAGTTGGGCTAGAGCCCACTGGTGGCAGCAGTATCCCTATGAATAAACACAGGTCCTATGACAATAGAAACCTGAGTAAGATTGTGCCCCCTTACCAAGTAGGGGATGACATCCACAAGTGGATACCTGCTTTGGAGAGGGCCTGCAAAGTACAGCAGGTACCCCAAAGTCAGTGGGCAGCAATCCTGTGGCTCTCCTTTTCAGAAAAAGGTAGAGATAAGCTCTCCACAGTTAGTGATGATGATGCTAACATTTACACTGTCCTGAAGAGTGTTCACTGTCCTGAAGAGTGCTCTGATTGATGGGTTTGGCTTACCCACGGAACAGTACAGGTTATTTGTTCAGAGATACCCAGAAGACACAGACTCAGGACTGGACTGATTTTGTTGATTGTGCCACTAAGGCTCTGGAAGGCTGGTTATTGGGAAGTAAAGTTAAGGACTATGCAGGCTTGTATAATTTGATTATGAGAGAGCAAATACTTAACAATTGTCAGAACCAGTTGTTGCACCAACACCTGATTGACTCAGATCTGACCTCCCTCCAAGAATTGTGTAAGAAAACGGACAAATGGGTCAGAACCAGGGTTAAGCAGAAAAACCAGGTCCAAGGTGGTGATCAGAAAAAGGAAGACCAGAAGGGTGGGGAGCAGAAACAAAAGACCAGAAGTCTTCTACAGGGCCCCAAAAGTCCAATGAGGGGGGTCCCAAACTTCCAAGAAGAAGAAGAAAGATGGCCAAAGAAAACCTTAGTGTAATTTTTGTAAAACTACTAGTCACTGGACCAGTGACTGCACCAAGAAAGATTCAGTCCCTACCACTGCTGCCCCTAAGGCAACTGCACCCCCTAGTACAGCTGAAAATGGCAGTACTCAGTCCAAGGGTATAGTAGGGTTAACCCTGGGAACAGAGATGGATTCTTGCCTAGTCAGAATACCAACTCAGGGTGTTCTAGTCTGTGATGTGGACATGGCTATGTACTCTACTGTGAGTCCCAGTACTCTGGGTAAGTACAGACAGACACCTTTGATAAATGATAAATTGGCTCAAGCATACAGGGATACATGTGCCAGTGTCACTATGGTGCCACCTGACTTTGTGGACCCTGGACAGATTATACTGTGTGATAATTACCTGGTGACCAATGCCAGCAATGTCACCACTACACCAAGTGTAGCCCCTGTTAATTTCTCCTGGGGAGGGGTAACTGGCCTAAAAAGAGTTGTGGTGAGTGCAGATCTCCCCGTTGAATGTTTGTTGGGCAATGACCTTGAAACCTCACAATGGTCAGAAGTGGAGTACAGAGCTCATACTGAGATGTTAGGTATATCATCACATGTCCTTGCTGTGATCAGGTCACAGGCCAAAAAGTGCCTCACTGAACAGGTCTTGGATACTGGAACAATGACCAAGTACCTTCCAAGAGAAAGAGCCGTATGGTCAAGGCAGTGCCTTCCCCCCTGCCTTCAAGTGAAGATCAGCCTTCACAGGAAGCTGATTTTGAGACCTCTGAGGGAACTGTCCCAGAAGAGCTTGAACCTGACCAGGTTGAGTTTCTTGGGACAGGGGGACCTTTAAGGGCAGACTTGAGGCAGGCACAGTTAGGCTGTTCCTCTCTTGAACCCCTCAGACAGCAAGCTGTTTCTGAGGCTGCAGGAAATGCTACAGGTACCCACAAGGTGTACTGGGATGAAAGACTCCTTTATTCTGAGGCTAGAGACCCCAAGCCTGGTGCTTCCAGGAGGTTGGTCATACCTCAGTCCTTTAGGGGTTTACTTCTTACCTTAGCCCATGATATTCCCCTGGCAGGACACTTGGGCCAGAACAAGACTTGGGACAGGCTTGTCCCTCACTTTCACTGGCCCCATATGTCAGAAGATACTAAGGATTTTTGTCGCTCCTGTGTAACCTGCCAAGCCAGCGGCAAAGCAGGTGGCACCACAAAGGCCCCCCTGATACCACTACCTGTGGTGGGGGTACCCTTTGAAAGAGTTGGGATAGACATTGTTGGACCAATGGATCCCCAAACAGCATCTGGGCACAGATTTATACTAGTGGTAGTGGATCATGCCACCAGGTATCCAGAGGCTATTCCCCTAAGGACCACAACAGCTCCTGTTGTGGCAAGAGCCCTCCTGGGAGTATTCTCTTTTTTTTTTTTTTTATTGATTTTCACAAAGTCGGAGTCTTAACAAAGTTACAAAAGAAAGATAATTCATGACCCCCACCACCCCCCTCCCACCTTACATCTTCATTACAAACCAGTGGCACAGATACTTATAAACAAAGGTGAAGAAAATAGAACCTAACTGGAAAAGTGTGACAAGAGAATGGTTCAAAGGTTCAAAATAAGCTTTATTCAATATTCAAAAAGAAATATCATATAAGCATACATAGGAATACATTAAAAATATCAATAATTTTAAGGAACATACCAGTACAATCTAAAACCCTCAATTTGACAGCTAAAAAATACAATAAGCAAAATAAGGAGCATTTAAAAATGTCATCAGTATATACAGCATTACAAACAACCAAATACAGTAAGGCAGGATCCCAAACAAAAATGGTTCTTTTCCGCCCCAGGGTTGAGATGGTAACATAGGGGTTAAAGTTAGTTATTACAAGTCCAAGTGTTTCCCAGGAAGGTCCTGATGTATTTTATGAGTTCGACCATGTAAGGTGTGATTTCTGAAAAAGGGGAAAACAAGGAATTGAGGGATAAAAGTCATATAAGTCCCATATAGATATTGGGCCGTCTCTCTCTTGAGGCGGCCAGGTTTTCAGGTAAGGGACAATGTTTCTGGCTCTAAATCTCACGAGTACCAGGTCCCCAGGAATATCCTTAGGAAGGGAACCCAGCCAGTCCACCCTCCTAACGCTCCTTATTGTTCCATATAAGTGACGAGGCAGTGGCCTATTTTTTGACAGCCAAAATGTGGTTTTATTAACTAAGTCATGTTGACTCTCAGTTTTTCCAGGTGGAAGAGTAGGGACCCCTGCAAGAATGCACACGTATGGGGCCGCTTCCGGTGGTAAATGGATAGAGTTAGCCTTGTTATGAACTACTCTAGGTGCGGTCAACTGGGGAGAGGAGACTTTGGGAGGGTGGTTAGTTACTTTTTGCCCTACTGTACTAGGGCCAGTTAATTGTATTTGGCAGCTTCTATCCCGCAGAGATGGTTTAGAGCCTTGATGAGTGGGAGGTGACTTTGGGCGGTTGTGTGTGTCACTGCATTTGTCAGCCAACAGGTTTGACTTGATGGCTGACTCTATTCCAATGAGCCTCTCCCCTAACAAGTTAATTTTTTCCAACAACGGGGCTATCAGAGAACTAAGCAGTTGTTCAATGAGCGGAAGTATATGCAAGTGTGGATGGGGGGTTAAGGCATCTGGGAGCTCAACAGTCGGTGAAATCATTGGGGAGTTAACAGTGAGTGAGCTTGGGCGGGTGTATGAATACCTGGATTGTTCAGACTGCAAGTTTTGTTGGATGAAGTGGGGTACTCTGTGAGTGTGGCCTTATTTGATTGTATATTATCGCTTTTAGGCGGAAGGGGAGTTTCTGATATAGCGTAGGTGGTTTGACATAAGGTGTTTAACTCGTCTAACCAAGAGAACTTTTGATCTGTACCTGCTACGCTGGCTAAGTAATCCACTTTAGAAGTCATGATGATAAAGGGATGTAGGGCAGCGATATGTCAGCAAGACCATAAATATAGAGACAGATGGGTGAGTAAAGGTCTTTACCTTCTTAATGACCTACAATGTAGCAGCCAAGGGGGGTGGCCCGTCCCGTCCTTATCCGGCCTTTGAGGGCCGTAGAGGGCCCGCCCTTGTCCCGGGCTCCTCCCGGCGCGTCCCGCGCGCGATCCTGCGGGACAGGAGGCGTTTCGGTGTTTGTAGGCGCCTCCGGGCGCAGCCTGCAATGTCCCAGGTGCGCCTCTGCCACCGGGGCACCTGGGAAATGGAGTCCTGTGAGCTGGGAGCTGTGGTTGCCTGCCCGGCCGTTCCCCTCACCGCGCTCGGTGGGCTGAAGGATGGCGGTAAGGCTGGAAGTGTGGGGCTGTGCAGCTCTCCTCACGAGCTGCCAAGCAAAGTTTTGTCCCCCACGGAGCTATTGGCGCACCGGTGTTTGTAGGTGCCTCCGGGCGCAGCCTGCAACGTCCCAGGTGCGCCTCTGCCACCGGGGCACCTGGGAAATGGAGTCCTGTGAGCTGGGAGCTGTGGTTGCCTGCCCGGCCGTTCCCCTCACGGCGCTCGGTGGGCTGAAGGATGGCGGTAAGGCTGGAAGTGTGGGGCTGTGCAGCTCTCCTCACGAGCTGCCAAGCAAAGTTTTGTCCCCCACGGAGCTATCGGCGCTCCGGTTTTTGTAGGCGCCTCCGGGCGCAGCCTGCAACGTCCCAGGTGCGCCTCTGCCACCGGGGCACCTGGGAAATGGAGTCCTGTGAGCTGGGAGCTGTGGTTGCCTGCCCGGCCGTTCCCCTCACGGCGCTCGGTGGGCTGAAGGATGGCGGTAAGGCTGGAAGTGTGGGGCTGTGCAGCTCTCCTCACGAGCTGCCAAGCAAAGTTTTGTCCCCCACGGAGCTATCGGCGCTCCGGTGTTTGTAGGCGCCTCCGGGCGCAGCCTGCAACGTCCCAGGTGCGCCTCTGCCACCGGGGCACCTGGGAAACGGAGTCCTGTGAGCTGGGAGCTGTGGTTGCCTGCCCGGCCGTTCCCCTCACAGTCCTCGGTGGGCTGAAGGATGGCGGTAAGGCTGGAAGTGTGGGGCTGTGCAGCTCTCCTCACGAGCTGCCAAGCAAAGTTTTGTCCCCCCCTGTGCAGGCAGGTAAGATGGGGGAACAGACGGCGCTCCAAGAGAATGTGTCTGAAAAAGAAAGAAAAAATAAGGAAAGAAGAGAAAAAGAGAAAAAAAGAAACAAGGTTTTGTGGATTTCTGGTGGCCCTATTATGTCTCTAGATCCACCTGCCCTTGTTGATCAATCCATTTGGAGAATGCCCCCCAAACTTCAATACCCATCTTCCTTTTCCTTCGTCCTTTCTTAGCATATATAGATTTTTCAAGATGGTATGTAGCAACTAATCTAGCCAACCATTGTGCATAGGAGGGGGACTCTGAGTCTAACCATCCGGAAGAAATACATATCCTCCATACTGCCATTGCAACAAATATCAACCCTTCTTCTTTTACTCTCAAGGAGTCAGATTGTGTTCCCAAAAGAATAGTTGTAGGGTTCAGAAGGATTGATTGATTTGTTATTTTACTCAGTAAGTTCTGTATTCTGAGTAGGGTGGAATTGATAATTGGGCATGTTGCAAATATGTGTATAGAGTCGGCCCCTATCTCAGAACAGCGTGGGCATAATGTTCCTCTCCCAGATCCCCATTTAATGATTTTGCTAGGTGTCATATACAAAAAAAATATAGTTTTAAAATGTTGTGCTTGTAATTTGGCCGAGATAAGGATTTGCTGTGATAAACACAGGGAGTTGAAAAATATGCTTTGAGGGGAATCAAGTTTAGTATGCCATTTGGAAGCATTAGTTTCTAAATTATCAGGGGTTTCCTTGTTTATTAATTGGTATATACTTCCAATACGAGCAGAGGTGATATTCCGGAGAGTGTTCATAAGCTCAACCTCAGCAAATCCGTAGGCTCCTCCCACTTTCCTGGCAAGGTAATCGTAAATAGCCGTGTACTTAAATAGGTCTTGACTTTTTAATTTAAATCTAGTCTGCAAAGTTGAGAAGGTCTCAATTCCCCTAGTTGTTATAAGGTCCCCTAATTTTGTTACCCCTGCTCTATGCCATTCGGATAGATAAGATGAACTAAATATAGCAGGTAGGTTGTTGTTATTAATTATAGGGGAATAATAGTTATATCTACCCATTCCAAACGTTTTCCGGACATGGCGAAAAACTTTATAAGAATTCATTAGCGTCTTAAGTTTAACGCGATTGTAATATCCATAGGCTGTTTCTCGGACTAAACAGCCCCATTGTTGTTCCCCTAGCAAGGACCGGAAGGGTGAGGGCAGAGACGGTTCAGCTCCACAGGAGGATTCTCTTAATAGAACTGAACTGTATTGAAGGACTGCCGCCCAGTAATATAGGATAATGTTGGGAAAAGCCAATCCCCCTCTGTCTTTCGGTAACGTAAGATGTTTTAATGCACGTCTAGGTTGAGCGTATGACCAAATGAACTGGGTAAAGATTTGTTGGAATTTAAGTAGGTCTTTTTTACTAAACTCAAGAGGGATACAGCGGAAAAAATAAAGTAGTTTAGGAAAATAAGTCATTTTAATGACATTGCACCTGCCAACCAGCGTTAGATGTAGATTATCTATTTGTTTTAGTGCCTTCTTAGTCTGAACAGCAAGGGGAGCCAGATTAGCTGCAACTATTTCCTCCAGTCTAGGTGATACTAGTACGCCCAGGTATTTGGCCTTTAGTACCACTCTAGCATCAGCCCAGATGATTTTGTTATTTACTAATATCTGTGTTTTGCTTTTATTTAAGGCACACCCAGATAATATCCCAAATTTGTGGGCCTCCCTTTCTAGTTCCTGTGTAGAATTGGCAGGGTCTGGAGTAGTAATGGCGAGATCGTCAGCATAGGCCAGGATTTTACAGCTGTTTTGAAAATATGTTACTGGAGAAATGTTGTGATTTTTCTCTATTTGTTTAATGAGAGGGTCTAGGTAGAGCGCAAACAGTAACGGGGAGCAGGGGCAACCCTGCCTGGTGCCTCGTGAGATTTTAAAGGGCTGCGTCAGATGTCCATTTATGACGACACTAGCAGTTGGATTGTGATAGAGTGCCTGCGTCGCCTGCAGGAACCTGCCCCCGAATCCCATGCTGTCCATTACTCTCCAAAGAAATCGCCATGAGACCCGGTCGAAGGCCTTTTCGGCGTCGAGTAATATTAATGACATCGGATCAGCGACTTGAGCAGCGTCAAACAGAGTAATAACTCTCCGGACATGTTCAGTGGTTCCTTTCTTAGGTATAAAACCATGTTCCATTTTGAAACAAGGGGTTCCACTACTCGAGATATTCTGGAGGCTAATACCTTGGAGAAAATTTTAGAGTCGCAGTTGATGAGGGTTATTGGTCTGTAGGAACTCATATCTAATGGAGATTTATCCTTTTTTGGAAAGATAGATATTCTGGCACTAGACCAAGAGACTGGAGGTAAAGTGCCGCTGAAGATGGAGGTAATTACCTCTAAGAATATAACCTTGATTTGGCTGGCAAAGATTTTAAAAAATTCGACAGGAATGCCGTCAGGGCCAGAAGCTTTTCCGTCAGGGAGGCTTTTGAGGGCATCCAGGATTTCTTCCCATGTAGGGGTGAGGTCTAATAGTTCACTTTCTTCTAAGCTAAGCTTGTTTAATTCGATATCGCTAAGATATTTAAGGATCTCTCTATCTAGAACATCGGTTGTGCAGCAGTTTTCTTCCTTATATAGCTTAGCATAAAATTCCTGGAACTCATGCCGAATACAGCTAGGATCAGTGACCTCCGTGCCTGAAGACAATCTAATTTTGTGGATTTCATTAGAGGTAGTTTGTTGTCTCGTCCTAACAGCTAGGTGATGTCCAATACTGTCGCTGCACTCATATGTCTTCTCTCTTGCTGCTGCCCACTTAGCCGCGATTTTACCCATAAACACCGCCCATATTTCAGCCCTAGCCAGGATCGCTTCTTGCTGGACTGGCTGGCAATCTAGCCCTGCATGGATTGTTTGAGTTAACTTCATTTCTATTTTTCTTAATTTTTCTTGGAGATCTTTGACCTGGGCTTTTTCTGCTCTATTTTTTTGAACAGAGAACCTAAGGGTCTCACCTCTAATCCCTGCCTTTAAAGTGTCCCATACTATCATTTGGGAGGCGTAGCCAATATTAATCCCCAGGAACTCTGGGATCCATCCTCGCATGTGATTGATGTAACTAGGATCGTATAGTAACGCTTTCTCAAAGCTCCATCTAGAAGCCTCTCTAGGTTGCCCAAACTACCTTATAGTAAGAATGATGGGATTATGATCGGACATAAAGCGGGGTGCTATATCTATAGTAAAACTGGTAGCTAATGATGCGGAAACAAAAAAATAGTCCAGCCTAACCAGTACTCGGTGCGGAGCCGAATAAAAGGTGTATCCAGGTAATGAAGGGTTTTTGCTTCCCCAACTATCTATCAGTCCATGGGTTTGTAAAAGGTTAGTTAGTGTTAGGAAGACTTGGGGTTTCCTTCCTTTGTATTTCCAGGTTGTATTGACGTCCCAATTACCAGGTAGGTGTATATTAAAATCCCCACATAAAACTATCGGGGTGGGCCAGTGTGCTAATTCATTTGAGACCTGGTTAATAACCCCGGGATCATCAGCATTACTCCCGTAAAGTGAGCAAAGAGTAAAAGAGATATTATTAGGGAGTTGAATCTGAGTGATAACCCACCTTCCTGATGGATCTGATTTAGTTCGTGGATTGCTGATAGTAAATTTTCTATCGGTTAAGATTCCAACCCCCTTTGTTTTGGCTCCTTGTGTGGTGGCGCCCACTACTTTGTACCCTAATGTTGGGAGTATTCTCAAGCTTTCCAAAGGAGGTAGTTTCCGACAGAGGTGCAAACTTCATGTCAGGATATTTGACTGTAATGTGGAAAGTGTGTGGTGTAAATTATAAATTTACCACTCCCTACCATCCACAGTGTAATGGGCTTGTTGAAAGATTCAACAAGACCTTAAAGGGTATGATCAAGGGTTTACCTGAAAAGCTTAGACGAAGATGGGACATCCTTCTACCCTGCCTTCTGTTTGCTTACAGAGAGGTCCCACAGAAGGGGGTTGGCTACAGCCTTTTTGAACTTTTGTTTGGACATCCTGTAAGGGGACCCCTATGTCTAGGGAAGGAAGGATGGGAGTTACCTCTCAAAAAACCTAAACAAGACATAGTGGACTATGTACGTGGTATGGCTGAGTATATGAAGAAGGCTTCTAAAAACCGTGAGGCTAGCCAAGAACTCCAAAAAGCTTGGCATGACCAAAAGGCTGTGCTGACTGAGTACCACCCAGGACAGAAGATGTGGGTGTTGGAGCCAGTGGCCCCAGCAGAACTCCAGGACAAATGGTCTGGACCCCACACCATTGTTGAGAAAAGGGGAGAGGTCACCTACTTGGTGGACCTAGGCACTCCCAGGAGCCCCCACAGGGTGCTCCATGTCAACAGACTTAAAGCATATGTTGACAGGGCAGACATGGGACATGGGACATGTGGAGTGGTGTGGCTCACTGGTTAGAGGCGGTAGACCCGGAAGCAGAGAACGGCCCGGGACCTGGGTTCGATTCCCGACGCGGCAGGGTCGTGGACCAGGGTCAGCGGACTCGAAACTTCTCGCCTCGGTGCCTACTCTAACCAGTGATCACACTCGGCAACTCTGGGCATTAGCTTGCCTCATCTCTACAACGGCACCGCACATTCGCCGGGGATGCCTGGTTTCACCTTGGAGATACCCAGTAGGGACCATCTCACAGGGATAGCCAGGACGGGTTCCCCAGCGGTCTCCAGCGCCAGGACGTCCCAGGGCAGCAGTGCGCTTTACAAGACACATACATTACATTACATCACATTACATCATGGCTACAGATGAGGGGCAGGAGGAAGAGAGTGACCCTCTCCCAGACCTGTTATCTCAGAACCCTGATGATGGTTCATGAATTACAAGATACCCAATGCACTCAAGAGTAAAACAATGTTCAATGACATTCAGACAAATAAATGATGTACAAAGCGACAGAGAGATGTAGGAATCTCCAGTGGGAGAGTAGTCCGGTGGAGTCCTTTATTAAGTGAAACAGCCAGGCGACACGTGTTTCATCACTATTGCGAATCCTCAGGGCTGAAAAACACAAATAGATGGCAATGGAGCATCTAATATGCGAACAGTAAACATAAAGATGCTATTATATTTATTTCAAAAGATTTTCTCAGCTTCCACTTTGTGAGAAATAAGTATATTAACAATGTTGTGGTCGGGAGGAGGAGCTACGCTAGCAAGCAAGATGGCCGCTTAAGCTCCCGGCTCCGCCGACCTCCGTCAGCAGCTCGTATATCCTGCAAGTTATCCTGATTTCACACCGGACTCCCGTATGTGTGAGGAGTAGCTGACTCTGAAGGCGCAATCCCGAACTTTTTATCGTACCGGGTGACAGAGATATGCCGTGTTTCATTCTTGGCCTACCCCGGAGCTGAAGCCGGGGCCTCGATTTCCAACCCATCCGGGCTGGAATTGAACATCGGCTGGAATCTTGGGCTTTGTCCGGTCTCCCGAACAGAGATATAATCTTCCTGGTTTTTGACGGCGATTTCGTATCCTGCCTGCAACCCACACGCTACGGCGTGTCGCATCGTTTGCTGGCCCCGTATCCGACGCCTGGAGACACAATAAGCTTGCCGTGAGGGTGCGGACGGGAGCCCTGAGCAGCGGCGAAGGAGCAACATCTTGAGGTGAGAGCGCCCGTTGTTGGTATCCGTACCGGATTTGCTTGCTACCCCGGAGAAGCCGGCCTCCGGGGGTTTGCATCCTGATCTGTTGCTTGCGGAAGGAGATGGAGGGGGCAAAAGACACGCCACCGCTGCACGCCGTAATGGCGGCCATTAGAGCCAACACTCACAGATCATCGTCAACTAACAGGCACTGTCTGTAACGATGGACGACCTTTGCTGGAGACCGGACAGTGGCTATTTGCCATCATCGCAGCCAGCGGTGCTATCGACGGAACATCGTATATCCGACTTCGAGGTCCCTGTGCAGGAGCCGGATTCCTTTGGCGCTGCGGATTCCTATACTACAGATCGCGCGCCCGTGAACATTGTCAGCGTTCCCTGCTTGAGCCCTATCTCGCCGAACATCACTATGGACAACCTTGACTGCCTTAACAAGATCACCTGTGACTATTGGAGAGTTTTTTCATCCTGCCACGCTTTTCCTCGCTTGCCTTGTGTAGACTGTGAACTTTTATCCTTTAATTGGCTTGTTCGTACTGACTTGCATTTCCATGAAAGCTTTACCGTTCTCACTGCTGCTGTGGCCTGGGTTACAATTACTCCAGTGAACACTCGTACTGGCCAGGGTTAACTTGTGCGGCTTTTCAGGACTCGGGACAATAATGTAATTGGTTGCTGGGATTGTGACCTGTGAACTGCGGGAGTCGGGTGGTATGTTTGGTGCTTCCCCGGATTGACTGTGTATTTCGCTGCTCTCTCTTTTGACTTTGGTTCCGGGGGGTTGCATCTAGTGGGGGGCAGGGGAGTCCTGGAGTGTGTGTTTTTGTTTCTCCTCCTCCGCTGCTTTCTTCTTTTAGGGATGCTTCTGGGCGACAGGCACGCTGCTAGTGGGTTAGGCCGTAGCCATTGCAGGGGTGCAGGGTAGTGGGGGGGTTTGTTATTTTGCCTTTGTTTTGTTCTATGGCCCCTTTTTCTTCTCTTCTCTCTTCGGGTATTCCTCTGGGCGACAGGCGCGCTGCTAGTGGGGTAGGCCGTAGCCATTGCAGGGCAGCAGGGTGGGGTGTGTGAGGTGGGTTTGTTATTTTGCCTTTGTTGTGTACTATGGCCCCTTTTCTTTTCCTTTTTCTCGCAGGATCCGGTCGCGATAACTTTCGGTTTCATCCTGATGTATACGAGTGGGCGGGGTATGGAGTGGGTGGCTGTGATGATAGATAGGTAGCTTAGTTCTTTACCCTTAGAGAACTTAATGGCGCTTGCGTTGTACTGTTGGCCTACTTTGATCCACGACTGCTTTTAACACCTACCCGCATATTTTATACCTCCGAATGTGTAGCTCCGGCTATCCTGTAATTTCTTCTTTATCTCGTTTTGGGGGGGGGGGGGGGGGTTAAATATAAAATGAAACCTTATTCATATCCTTGATTCGGAATGTTTCCAATACATCGTCTATCTTTTACCGCTGCCGGACCCATGGGTTGTCGGCTGAAGAGCTGTGTTATTGGCATTACTGATCCGTGTTACATGCATGTGGTATCGGCCCCTGCTGCTGCAGGGTTATTTTTGTATCTTGTGTTGACGATATAATAAAGGTTTTAAAAAAAAAAAAACAATGTTGTGGTCATGTGCAGCCCAACACATTTGTGTCGATAGTGCTCCTAGAACGTCATCTTAAGAGTGTGCTGGTGATCCAGTGTGCAAGTGAGTCTAAGAGAGGGTCTGCATTTCCCTCTTTTCAGTGACAGTATCTATTTTGTCACTGTATAAGACAAATCCTATAGTCTCCCATGTTGCGGGTTCTCATTTAATGTGTCCGACTCACTCATACTACGTGCAGGTTGTGATGACGCCATTTTACGTGACCGTTTGAGAAGGATTGCACATACCTATATATGGCTGTGTTGCACCAGAAGGTCTATCAACAAATGACAGAATGAGAGGAAAAACCTATCAATATAATGTCATATGTGAAAATCTACGGCAATAAGGAAAACATCGTCACATCAACCAAAAAATATTGTGAAGCTCACCGCTCAGCTGGTGATACTTTCGACCCAGCCGGGCCCGTGACCATGGAGTAATGCAAAATCAATGAAGAGGCTTTCGACCTGTAAAGGTTCATACGTAGACAAGTTGTAATCTAAGTAGAAGACAGTATCCACAGAAGACTCAAGCCCAAAGTGTGTGTTTCAGAGATGGGCTCTACCAAATATTGCATAAAACACCTAACGCTCTAGAAACCTCATAATCTTTAGAGCTGCTAGTAGCAAAGGTATATTATGGGAAGTGAACAGATATTAAGTGCATTGCTGTATGACCACTAAGTTTGGCATCCCGTAATAGAAGCCGGTGCTAACATCTATAAGTAACTCTAACGAAATTGTGCTCTGAGAGAAACAAGATGTTGTGACCTCACATTACCAACAGCAAAAATTTATTAGCATGTCATATTGGTAACCGGATCTCACCCCTGTATGCGTGGATAATCCTTGATCTAAGTTCCGTAGATAAACTTCAATCTGTACTTCTATGAACAAGTATTCGGGCGTAAATAGTATCAATATCTGTAGGGTCAAGAGTTAAAACTAATCAGACACCCGTGTTCAAATCCGTAGATTAGCCAGTAACTATATTTATATTTAGATCGTGAGGCATTCTTACCTCTCGTGGTTACACGCTGCTGTTGTGCAGCTCCGAGTCGGGTACGACCCACTTGTGTGTAAACACGCCCGTTACTAGGAGAAATTAGAATAAGAATACGTAAGTCTTACAAAAATATTAAGACCAATGCCCCTAGTTAACAAAGGACCGGTAATGCAGGGGTTTTAGGAGAAGCAGCACTTACCCGGTATGTGTACCAGCGTTGCCGCGTATTTCCCTCGGTTATGCTCCAGGTGTGCAGTAACCCGGAAGTAATGGTTTAAATGGACGCGTTTCATTCGCGTCAATGAATTAGAGAACTAGAGCGTCGACATTCATAGCAACGGCTGTATGGTGACCGCGCCATTAGTAAAAACCAAAGAGATCGAGAGTGGACAATAATGCATCAATCGTTCTGTGGCAATGAAATGTAGGACACCACCCGACCTCCCCATATGGTGATCCCGCATCATTCAATTAATAGAGACTCGAAGATAGTGGTATTATAGACACCGCGCTTGCGACGTGAAAATAGAATTAATATGTGCCGCCGCGAGTACCTTCCGGCCCTGATGATCGTTCAGTTGATGGTGTGGCCTTAGCTAGCAGCCTCACTGACCAGCAGCAACAGGACTGCAGACAAGTTCTATAGTCTTTTAGACATATGTTTTCACTAACACCTAGTCAGACTAACTGGTGCACCCATGAGGTGGACACTGGTGACAGTCTGCCTGTGAAGAATAAGATCTACAGGCAACCTGACCATGTCAGGGACTGTATAAAGCACCAAAGGAGGGCCCGTCTGTGCCCGTCTGTGCCCGTCCGTGCCTCGGACGGGCCCAGGGCCAGCCACTCTGCTCGGCTTCCTTTGGTGATGGCCAGTTCAGAGACACGACAATACTCGCGCTTAGATCTTCTGAGACTTGCTCCTCACGCTAAGGGTCTGCCATGCACACGTGCAGATCTAGCCTGTGTTCTGGGCAAGTGCACTACGTGTGGATTCTATCCCCAACCCTCCCCCCCCCCAACGTTTAGTCAATAACGCCACCACTACCAACATTAGGGCGGGACTGATCAATGCCAGATCTGCGGTTAAGCATGCCGCTGATATTTTTGAACTACTAGTGGACGGCCAACTGGAGCTGTTGTTCCTCACGGAGACATGGATGACCTGTACTTCCGCTCCCAGCGTGGAACTTGTGGTCCCTAGGGGGTTCAAGATAGTTAGAGTAGATCGTCCCCTGGGTAGAGGGGGTGGATTAGCAGTTGTGTTCAAGGAGGGATGGAGTTTTGAATCTGAGCCTCAGACTGTGAGTGTAGGGGGTGAGGTTCTTCACTTCTCCTTCAAAACTTACCCCCACTTTACCATAGGTGGATCTCTGATCTACAGGCCCCCGGGCCAGGCCACCCAATTCCTGGACTCCCTAGAAGAATATATAGTGCCGCGGGCCTTAGGATTCCCTAAGTTTCTTTTGGTCGGCGACCTAAATATTCATATGGATGTTCCCGATTCCCCTGAAGCCCGCAGGCTTGGGGACATTCTTGAGCTTGCCCAGCTCGAACAATGGGTCACTGGTCCGACGCACGCGGGTGGTCATCTACTTGACCTGGTGTGCGCGAATTTCCCCATTCAGTCTGTGATTGTTGAAAAAACAACTTGGTCTGACCATGATTTGGTCAGGTTTAGTTGGGAGATGGCAGAGCCTAGCCCCCCACCCTCTACATGCCATTCTCCAAAAATTAACCTACCCGCGTTTAGAAAGGCTTTGTCTAATACTCGCCCACAATCTAAGTTGTGTCTGGACGAGGCGGTTTGCGAGTTTAATGAGTGGGTACGGCAGGCGGCGACAGCCTCTACTAAGCAAACCATGCTGACCAGAGCCAGACGCTCTCCCTCCCAACCCTGGTTCTCCCCTGAATTGAGACAGATGAAACTGGGGTGCAATAAATTAGAACGAACGTGGAGGTGTGTGTACAGCTCTGAGGCTAAATCCGCCCTACGGCTCGCCCAAAAAGACTACTATGCAGCCATTAGGGTAGCTAAGGGGAATTACTATGCAGGGCGCATTAACAAAGCCGATAACAACAGCAGAGAGATCTTTGCCATTGTTAAAAGCTTTGTGTACCCTGTCGCGGAAGCTGTGCCCCTCCCGTCCTCTGCACAATGGTGCGAGGAGTTGTCCACCTTTTTCATTACCAAAATAGCGAGGATTCAGCAGGGCCTTTTAGCGGCTCTTCCTGCCGACTGCTCTGCAGCTGGCCTCTGTTCGCCCTTTCTCTCATCCTCTGGACAACAACTTACAACCTTCGCACAAATTGCGGAGGGTGATGTTCTCCATCTCCTCCAGTCTTTAAAATCCGGCTCTCCAGCCGACCCGTGCCCTGCCCGGGTGCTTTCGGAGGTGGCGGTAACAGTCTGCAGTGAGATCACGCAGATAGTGAATCTCTCCCTGGCTGCAGGCGTGGTTCCCCAGGTTTGGAAACAAGCCAAACTTCTGCCGCTTCTGAAAAAACCAGGACTGGATGTGTCGGTTCCTGGGAACTACCGACCCATCTCCCTCTTACCAGCACTCACGAAAATCTGTGAGAAGGTGGTTCTTCAACAAGTGGAGAGCTTTGTCGAAACATCTAATGCCCTCCACCCTGCCCAATCGGGCTTTAGGGCTGCGTATAGCACCGAGACAGCCCTGGTGGAGATGACCGAGGCAATTCGGGAATGTTTAGACGGAGGTGGCAGAGCGGTCCTAATTTTATTGGACCTCTCTGCCGCTTTTGATACCGTCCCCTATGAGCTTCTCCTCGGTCGGCTGTCTGCTATTGGCATTGGGGGAGTTGTGCTGGAATGGCTGTCCTCTTTTTTATCTGATAGGACCCAGCAGGTCTGGATGCCCCCCCATGCCTCTGAGCCCAAGCCTCTGCTTACAGGGGTCCCGCAGGGGTCCACTCTTAGCCCCTTACTGTTCAATGTGTATATTACCCCCCTGGTTTATCTAGCTGAACAGTTTGGGGCTAAGATCATAGGGTATGCAGATGATACCCAACTGCTGTTTACCTGGCCAGACGACAACCTGGACACGTCTACAGTTCATCTGTGTTTGTCCTTGGTATTTCGCTGGTTAACACAGGCCCAGCTGAAGTGCAATGAGGACAAATCTGAAGTGCTCTTTTATGGTTCCTTTCCCCCCTCATTTATGAGCACACTTTGGCCTTCTAACATTCCTAGCCCAAAAGAGATGGGGAGACCAGCCAAAAATCTGGGCATTTGGTTTACGGAGGATCTCAGATTCGAGCATCATATTAAAAAGCTCACAGGCACTTGTTTTGCCACTCTGAAAATGCTCCGTAAATTCTTCCCCTTGCTCCCTAGGGAGGCCAAGGAGTCGGTTGCCAGGGCGCTCATATTGGCTCGCCTCGACTACGCGAATGCACTGTTCAGTGGCATCCCGGCATACCTGGTGAGACGCCTCCAAATTATTCAGAATGCGGCAGTACGTCTACTATTTAACATCCCCAGATGGAAGAGCGTCCGCGCTGAGCTGCGCTCGCTCCACTGGCTTCCTGTAGCACAACGCGTTTTGTTCAAATCTTTGGTGCTGGCGTTTCGCGCAACTCATGACCAAGGCCCCTTGTACCTGAGAAAAAGATTCACAAGTTACGCCCCGGCACGTACCCTGAGATCTTCCACTCTGTTTAAACT
Source organism: Lissotriton vulgaris (assembly GCF_964263255.1). NCBI lineage: Eukaryota > Metazoa > Chordata > Amphibia > Caudata > Salamandridae > Lissotriton > Lissotriton vulgaris. The sequence continues at coordinate 1,804,085,157 of NC_141687.1, read as the reverse complement.
GTCCCTTCCCCGTTTTAAACGTGCCAGACTTGGTGGTCAGTCGCTATCTGTGGTTGTGGCTCGGGCCTGGAATGCACTCCCTCTCCATCTGCGCTCTACGCCTACAGTGGCTGCTTTCAAAAAACATCTGAAAACTCACTTATTCAAGAGTGCATTCTAGGATGGTCCCTCGATGTTCTGCTACCTGCCTTACTTTTTTCCCTCCTCGCGCCAGGATACTCCCCAGTAACAGAGCGCGTTACAAAATGGTTTATACTTATACTTATAAAGACTGAGGTACAGAAAATGCTGGAACTGGGAGTGATTGAGCCATCAGAGAGCCCATGGGCCAGCCCAGTAGTCTTTGTACCAAAACCTCACACCCAAGATGGTAAGAGAGAGATGAGGTTCTGTGTGGACTATAGAGGCCTCAATGCTGTCACTAGGACAGATGCTCACCCAATTCCAAGAGCAGATGAGCTCATTGATAGATTGGCTTCTGCCAAGTTTCTGAACACATTTGATTTGACAGCTGGCTATTGGCAGATCAGGCTAGCTGAGGATGCCAAGGCCAAAACTGCTTTCTCAACCCCAGGAGGTCATTATCAATTTGTGGTAATGCCCTTTGGCTTGAAGAATGTACCTGCCACTTTCCAAAGGTTGGGGAACCAAGTCTTCACTGGGTCGAATGACTTTTGTGCAGCTTATCTAGATGATATTGCTGTCTTCAGCTCCACCTGGGAGGATCACCTGATCCACCTGAAGAAGGTTTTAGAGGCTCTGCAAAAGGCAGGCCTCACTATCAAGGCCACAAAGTGCCAGATAGGGCAGAGTAAGGTTGTGTACCTGGGCCACCTGGTAGGTGGGGGTCAGGTTCAACCACTGGAGAGTAAGATCCAGACCATCAAGGACTGGGCTCCTCCAACCATCCAGACACAGGTCAGAGCTTTCTTGGGCCTGACTGGGTACTACAGAAAGTTTGTTAAGAACTATGGGTCCATTGTGACCCCACTTAATGACTTGACTTCCAAGAAGATGCCAAAGAAGGTTCAGTGGACAGTAAGCTGTCGAAAGGCATTTGATGACCTGAAGAAGGCCATGTGCTCTGCACCTATCTTAAAGAGTCCTGACTACTCTAAAGAGTTTATTGTTCAAACAGATGCTTCTCAGTTGGGGGTGGGAGCTGTGCTTTCACAACTTAATGTAGATGGTCAAGACCAGCCCATTACTTTTATTAACAGAAGGCTGACCCCTAGAGAGAAACGTTGGTCAGCCATTGAGAGGGAGGCCTTTGCTGTGGTGTGGGCCCTGAAGAAGTTGAGACCATACTTATTTGGCACTCACTTTAAGATTCAGACCGACCATAAGCCCCTCTTGTGGCTAAATCAGATGAAGGGTGATAACCCCAAACTACTCAGGTGGTCCATTTCTCTACAGGGGATGGACTTTACAGTGGAGCACCGCCCAGGGACTGACCATGGTAATGCAGATGGTCTCTCCAGGTACTTCCACTTAGAACATGAAGACACAACTGGTCATGGTTAGTCTAATGTCCCTGCGTTTGGGGGAGGGAGGGTTGTGTAGGAGAGTAGGGTCTGCTTTCCTATGGTCACCCCACTTTTTGCTTTTTGCTTCACTGGTTGTCGACTTAATGTGGCTGTCGGCCTGCTAATCAGACCCACAGCCCAGCATCTCTCTCTCTAAATTCAGTACAATGCACTTTAGGTGCATTACCAATTGGATACTGGGTCACCTTATGAGTCCCTGTACAGTGTACTATAGGTACCCTGGGCATAGGTGCACCCAAGGCCTACCAGGGGCTGCAGCATGTATTATGCCACCCCTGGCTGGCCGTTCACATTGACACAACTGGCTGATCACTCAGCTGGGGCAAGGTTGTGTAATCACCCCTTGGTTAGATATAGTATACCTATATCTAACCTTATATCTAGACACATATACACCTCTAATCCTGGAGGCACAATGCTTGGTTTTATGTGAGATGGTGCTCTAGCATGAGCTGAGCCTGTCTGCAGCTTTCGGAACCATGTCCTTATAGCTGTTCTAGGATATTGCCATACCATATACTCTTAAGTGCATCATGAACCTCGGAGTTAAATGCTAACTCTGGTTTGGCTTCATCAAAACATGTCAAGTAGGATGTCATACGATTTGGAATACTACCCCCTCGCCAGTTCTGGCGACGGGGGTAGCATTCCACCCTTCTAGAGGGAGAAGACATGTTGTTCCTACTATTCCCGGTTAAAGTTAACCAGAGCCTCAGCCTCACAAAATGGATGCTGCTGCCACAGACACAAGTCTGACCTCCTGCTGCTGGGAGTCATTCCAGCGAGGGAGGCTTGGACAATAGGTTTCCTGCCTTGGGAGGTGCTAGCACCACCCCAGACAGGATTTTGTGTATTGGGACAGGGAGGGCTGAAAGGAATGAGACACTGCCTGGGGCACATGCATAGTCCAGTTCAAACCGGTGCTGGGGCACTCCAGCCCCAGCTCTGGTGCAAAACTGGACAAAGGGAAAGGGGTGTAACCACCCCCTTCCCTGGTCCCACCCATAGGAGGGACCTAGTAGGTAATCCAGCCCCTAGATTTGGTATATAGGTAGGAGCTGAGTCCCAAGACTTTAGATTATCCTGACTGAAACTCTGAAACGAAACTCTAGACCTTCACCACTCTACTTTACAAGGAAAAGACTGAAGAATCTCCCTTGTGGTCAAGGAGTGACTACCCTGCACAAGCAGGCACCAACCCAGCGATCACCAGCTTGCTTTGTCGACGCTCCCGCCGGAGCCGGAGCACAGAGCCCGACGAGAACTAGATTCCCAGACATCCAACAGCCCGATCCACAGTCCCTGCAAAGCTGAGACCCGTGGAGGCGACGAGAGACGTGGGACCGGCCATCTTGAAAAGTCTGCGATCTGCTAACTGTGCAGCCCCCGAGGCCTCCTCGAATGTGTGCATTAGGGATTGAGAAGCCCCAGCCCGAGCAGTATCTGCACCAAAGATCAGCCCTGCACCCTCCACGAGTTCTGCGTGGAGCCCTTTTGCATTTTCCTGCTCGACGTGTCTGCCCGGTCACTTGCCCGTTGGCTAGTGGCCATCTTGGTAACGATCCTTTGAATTTACACTGCTGGTCTGGTTGCTCCAGACTGGCCTTTGCTTCCTTCAAAAGAAGCAGCCCCTCAGACCTTGCTGGTCTGAGTAAGAAGCCTACTTCGTATCCGGCATGGGTTGCCTTTGCAAAGGCTTGTTGACTCCAATCCTGAAGCCGACACCGCCGACAGTGAGAGCCTTCGTGGGACAGTCCGTGCCTGACTCCTGGTCATCGTCGACCCCTCCTGGTCCACGTGGCTGCAGAGACAAGCTTCCCATCAGCATCTGATTGCTTTGCGACATCGCCTGGTTCCTTCCTGGTCACTAGCTAGAGACTCAGACTCTGTCCCCTCTGCTTTCAGGTCCTCTTCATCTTCGATCCACCCTTGGATCCACCCGGACTCTTCTCTCCTGGCCACCTGCAGCATCTTTTCTCCAAGGCTCCATAGAACTCCACAACAAAACTCAACACACTTTGAGACCTATGCACCCGCTTCCTGTGGGTGAAGTAATGCAAGTACTGCAGTGCTCCTGTGAAGAGAAACTCTCCTAGTGTCCTAGTTTCAAGTGGTTAGCTTCTAGTCCAGTCGGAAGGCTCCCAAACCTTTAACTTTCTAACTTTACGCACCCATTGACTTCTATGTGTGCGCGCGTGTGCATTTAGACACTTCACCCGCACCCCGTGGGCCTCCTGCTCCCTAACTATTGTTAGCCCAGTGTAGCCCCAGTGATTCCCAAGGCCCTAGGCCTTACCATTGTTCGTGACGTGGTTCTTATACCACTATTTTAGAATATGGTTTAGCGGGCCACCAAGGCCTATCAATATTTGTGCAACTTTTGTATGTTCTATTAAGTTATTCGTTATGCGCCTGTGCTTCTGTGCTCATAAAGAGTTCAGGGGATTGATTTAGAAATAAATACATATATATTTTGAATATATAACCTGTGTGGTGTTCTTTCATTTGGTATTAAAGGGATTGCATATGGTAAAACTGCTGGCTTCACATGCCCTCTTGAGTTTAGCCTAAGACTGCTTTGTCCATGCTACCACTAGGATAGCTGGTCTATAAGGTTGACTTTACAACCATCACCAGAAGGGTTGTTTGGACTGGTGCAAGGTGCTCATTAGAATAGTGAACATCATATACCAGGCCAACTTCTCACATCAACTATACAAGCGACTCAACCCAAGACCTGCATTATCCCCCCCGTTGCATGTCAGGATCATTACATATGGCAGCCAAACGCCTCTATCGCTGAAAGGGAAAATGACCATCCATGTGAAGGCAGAAGGACACGAAATTACTACCATGTTCCATGTGGTCGACAGAGAAGCTGACATTCTGGTGGGAAGCCACACAGAACTTGGCCTGGTCATGTTTACCAACACAGTCAAGACCCTGCACACTGAAGATAGCCTAGAATTATTCCCGCACCAATTCAAAGTATTCAATACCTAAAGAAAGCCCAGATCAAATTACACATAGACAAAGCTGTAAAGCCAGTTACCTTGAGACACAGGCAGATACCATTTTGCCTCAGACCACTCGTTGAAAAAGAGCTCCAAGACCTCGAACTGCAGGGAGTCATTGAGAAGGTAACTGGACCGACACCATGGGTATCTCCCATGGTGATCGCGAAGAAAACCAAAACAGCCCGGCAAGATCCCGCTATGCATCGATATGCACCTACCCAACCAAGTGATCAAATATGAAAGACACCTGACTCCCACCGTAGACGACATCCTGGCAGATCTAAACGGGTTCAGCTGGTTCTCCAAGCTTGCCCTCGATGCCGGGTACCACCAGTTGAGGCTAGCCGAGGAGAGCCGGTATATCACGACGTTCTTGATCCATCTAGGCCTACAACACTACAAAAGACAGAATTTTGGCATCTCGTCAGCAGCAGAAAATTTCCAGACTGCCGTCTGGGAAGTGCTATCAGGACTCCAAGGGGTACTAAGTGTCAGCAACGACATCCTGATACTCTCCGCAACCATGGAGGAACACCATCGCCATCTCCAGACAATGCTCCAACATCTTACTGAGCACGGAGTCACCCTTCACCGAGACAAGTGTTCATTCTTCCAAAGGTCCATTGAGTTCTTTGGCTACGTGTTCAGCCAGGACGGAGTCAGAGAAGACCCAAGAAAGTCGCAGGCTATCAAGCAAGCTCCACCCCCGACAATGGCGTCAGAAACTTTCTTGGGATGGCCACCTGCTGTGGGCGGTTCATACCGAACCTGGCCACACTGGCAAAACCACTTCGTGCACCGCAAAAAAAATATGCAGCTGGAAGTGGGACCGGGGTGAAGAAGGCCCTCACACCAGTAGAATCCCATGATTCTCCGATTGAGAGAGAGGTGTTGGCCATCAAGTGGGCCTTCAACCACTTCCATCTGTACGTCAGTGGACATCCATTTCAAGTGGTGGCCAACCACCAGCCACTGATCCGGCTATTTAGAGGCACGGCCCCACACCCTCCACCAAGACTCGAACGCTGGGCAATACAGTTGCAGCATTACCATATACTGGTTCAAGCAAGTTCAGGACGCTAGTGCAAGGCGGGCACCTCCTGGCTATGTAGCGGGTGGAGAAGCTGCGGTGGAGGGCCTGCTGCCAAGTCCGAATGAAGAACAAGCCGCGATGAGCCCATCATCACTCATGGCCACAGAGACCGGAACCAATACAACCACCAGCACCACCACGTCACCTGACAACCTTCAGGCGAGTCGAGGCGGCCACCACCAGAGGTACAAACAGAGACCCAACCCGAGACCAACTCAAAGGCTCACAGACTTTATTTGTTAACTTTCTTGATTGGTTTTGAACACTGATTTGGTATGTGATGTAGCAGTCTCGTTGACGCCCATACAGTATTCAGAGACCCTTAGCATGGAAGGGCATGTACACCTTGTATAACTTGACATAATTGTTGACCCTGCTGCTGTCACGTCCCCAACCCATTATTCCCCTCCCCCCTCTCCCACCACTGCACCCCAAGACATCTCACTTAAAAATATATTAGCAATGTGATCGGGTTGGGGAAGGGGCCCCGGAGGAGCAGGTGGCCTTACTGTGAAAGTGTAGCCTTTAACAGTCAAGTAGGGTCCCATGTTTTTGAGCTGAGGGCGAGGCTCTGTATTATGTTTTGTCACAGGCCGCCCATGCCTACCGCTGGCCCTAGTCGTAGCCTCAGGATTCCACAACCCCCCTTGAGTTCCAAAATAATACTAATACATTCACAATCTCAGCAGAAACTTAGATACATGGCTAATAAGATAGAACATAATAAACAATAAAAGGCAAACATCAATACTACATATCAGTACCTAAAAATACCACTAGCACCACTAAACCTCTCCATCATGGCCACCGTTTTGTTTATGGTCAGGGACTACTACCCATCCCCCTTCCCCCACTTGGGCACCAACACAAATTGAATTACAATTAAAGCAATTGGACATGAAAAGAGTTTCTTTGGAAGGCGGGGGGTCTCGCGACCCCCCGGCCGTATTTATTAAAACATACAATCAAATTAAAATTAAAATAAACAATATTTACATACAAGCATTTATGCAGATAAAATTATTTACATTAGATTACAATCTATGTAGACAGGTATTAAAGGGCTAACCATAACAAATGTCTAATACAGCGTGTTTCCTAACCGAATCTAACATCATACTTATAATTTTTCTGCATATCCTAGTTTTGGGCCTACGGCAAGGTCGCTAACCGGTGTCAGATCCTTATTAACCAGCTACGCCCTCACGTATGAGTGCCCATGCGCAGAGGGCCCGTTCACCTAGAGGGTACTTCCCCCCCTCCTGGTTACCCCCGTATGCTCCATGAACTCCATTGCCCAAAGGGGATGGCCCTTGCACTCTGCGCCGTTTAATGACGTCATAGTGCACGTGCGGGGTGGCTAACCAGCCCAAAGAAAGCGTGACTCCCCCCTCCCCCGCACCCATCCAACCTAGCGGATGTACCGCCCCTGGAGTTCTAGGAGAGACAACTTGCACCTCCCTCTGGGTGATCCCATTCAAGAATGGTGACGCACCCTAAGGACCTTAAATTGACTGCTCACCGATCATGACCTTACCGCCACAGGCTAGCATAGTTGCCCGACTACCTGCCCCCCCCCCCCCCCCCCCAATCCTCCTCTCCTGAAAGGTCATGCCTACTTAGAACCCTCCTAGCCATGCCGAAATATTCTCCATAAACAGCTCGTTGCCTGCCCTAGTGAGGTGGACCCCGTCTTGTAAGAAGAGATGCTCCCCCCAGATGCACCCATGTGGCCTATTCTGCAGTTGAGGTGACCGGAATAATTTCTCCATCTTGTTGTTGGTCCTCTTTACCGAGTGATTCAGTGCCCTGACAGAGTCCCCCCTCCAACTCAGCCTAGGGATCATCTGAGACCACACTATGGTGCAGCCCCGGCGGATCTTGGCTAACCAGTTTACTACTGAGATTATCTCTTCCATCAAAACCCTCCTGCCTAGACTTACCAAATCGTTGCCACCCAGATGTAAAATAACCACTGAGGGTGGTGGGGTGTGTTTCTCGAGCAATTCTGTAAAGAATTCCCTAAACTGACTGAGGGAAAGACGCCCCCCCCCCCCCCCCCCCCCCCATGAAAGGAAACCTTGAAACCTCCCTGTTCCGCCCTCTGCCTGTATTCCCCTGAAAAGAAAACAGATTTAATGCGTTTCACATATGAATGACCAACCACCCATACCACTTGTGTCTCCTTCCTATATTCCTGGTTCCGCCGTGATGAAGATACTTGCTGCAGGTGATCTGGTAATAGTTTCCGCCCTGCGTGACCGGCGTAGCTGGAAGTGGGACCAGGGAGAAGATGACATCTTCCAGAAAATGAATGAGGCGCTGTTGGTAAAAACCACCATGGCATACTTCGATACCACACGAATGACAGAACTATTTGCGGATGCCAACCCCATTGGGCTAGGAGCTCTCCTGACCCAGTAGACTGAACCAGGAAAATGGACTCCGCTCACATTCGTGAGCAAGGCCCTCACGCCAGTAGAATCCCATTATTCTCAGATTGAGATAGAGGCGTTGGCCATCAAGTGGGCCTTCAACCACTTCCATCTGTACATCAGTGGACATCCATTTCAAGTGGTGACCGACCACCTGCCACTGCTCCTGCTATTTAGAGGCACGGCCTCACACCCTCCACCAAGACTCAAACGCTGGGCAATACAGTTGCAGCATTACCAAATGGAACTGGTGTACCGACCAGGGACAAAGAATACAGCAGATTTCTTGTCACGAAACCCGCCAGAAGCAGCTGGAAACGGAGACGATCAAAAGGCCAAGACGGAGGAGTGTGTAGACATGATGTCTCATTGGGCCTGTCTGCGAGCTATCACCCTGGACGAGATCAAAGCTGAAACCAACACAGATGCCGCTCTGATGCGGGTGCTGCAATCACTCCGAAGAGGATACTGGGAAGATTTTCTGCATGGAGCCAACGGGTGGAACGAGGCCGACAAGGACCCGCTAGGCAAGCTCTGGAAAGTGCAAGATGAGCTGAGCGCCGCAGCAGGTGGGGTGATACTGAGGGGATCTCAAATAGTCATTCCAGCAAATCTACATGAACGAAGGGCACCAAGGGACAATGCAGCAGAAAACCAGCATGAGGGAGAACATGTGGTTCCCAGGGCTCGAAGCTGCTGAGGACACGCTGGTAAGGTGCTTCAGACCCTGTGAGCTCACGAGTAGCCAAGAACACCCCCCTCCAGTAATAACAGAAGACCCAGCAACAGCACCGTGAGCGAGGATAAGTCTAGACTTCTGGAGTTTTCGGGCAGCCGAGTAACTGCAGTCATAATCGACAGCTACACAAATTACCCCATAGTTGAGGTTATTGCACCTTCATCATTTGCACACCTGCTACCCGTCTCGGAGAAGACGTTCTCACTATTTGAACTACCTCATGAAGTCAAGACTGAAAATGGACCCCCTTTTCAGGGAGCATAGTTCAAACTAGCGTTGCTGGGAGTCCACCACCACCAACGTATCGCTTTCCAATGGCCACAAGCTAACGGAAAAGCAGAACGCTTCATGCAGACCCTCAACAAAGTCCTGAGGAGTGCAGTCTCTGAGCAGGCCAACTCAGGCTGCACAAATTCCTACGAGAATACTGCAGTGCTCCCCACTGTACAACACATAGGTCACCCTGGTCCCTGATGCTGGCCGGGCCCCGGCAGGACACCATCCCTGCACCCAATGAGTAGGCCTTGGAGCCCTATGACCCCGCCAACAGCCAGGCATGGAGAACAACAACCGCCCTGATCTCCTCAGAAGCGGTCGCTCCCCACTCTGCTCCTTGACCTGCCTGCCGCCTTGGTATCGTAGCGCTAGACTCCCTGATTGCTCTCTGCTCCCTCGCATTGCTCCCACAAACATCAGTGCCTGAGTGCAGTTTAAATTGACATCGTAGCGCTTTTAATCGTGCCTGTTTGAATATTACTGTGGTATTGTAGCGCTATTGCGAAAGTGCGCTTTGAAGTGAGTTAAATTGTACTGCGCTGCCTTTTGCCTGAATAATTGAGTTGTACTTGTCTGTACCGGTGCAGCTGCCATTATAATCGCGTTCACTTTGATTGTGCCCCAATCCTGTTTAGCTTTTGGCTTGCAGCCATTTTGTTGATTGTTGTTGTGCATCCCTGACTGGCCCTCCACCCCGCTACCGCCTCCCAGCTGCTCCTCCCTCGCCCCGCCCCCTCCACTATCTACATATGACAGATGCGTTTGCGCACAGCGGTCGCGCTGTATGCCCGCTGAAGGTGCGCCAAAAGTAAGCCCGTCTACGCCCCTCCGCGCCTGGACCGCGCTTAGCGCCAGACTCCCTGGCACCCGAAAAACCCTCTCCACCCGCATAACGTATGACGCCGCTACCCTTGATGCCCTTAACCCCGGACGCAGACCACAATGCTGCAAAGCTGCTCCAGGACACACCCATGGACCCTTCGCCTGCCACTCCTGCAAGTTCGCCTGCATCAGGACCCACACCAAATCCACTAACTCCAAACACAGTTCCGACTCTAACCACCTGAAATGCATCCTGCTGAACACCCGCTCAGTCCACAGACAAGCCACCGAACTCTGGGACCTACTCGACACTGCATCGCCGGACGTCGCCTTCCTAACAGAAACCTGGATGAACACCTCATCAGCGCCCGACATCGCCATAGCCATCCCGAATGCTTACAAGATCATCCGAAAAGACCGCATCAACCAAACAGGAGGAGGCATCGCCATCGTCCATAAGAACACCATCCGAATCACGACCAGCTCCGACGATAACCTCGCGACCGCCGAACACCTTCACTTCCAGATCCACACCGACCCCAGGACCACACTTAGAGGCACCCTCATCTACAGACTACCAGGAACCCGCACACAATTCAACGAAGACATCACTGACTTCGTCAGCCCACATGCCCTCACCTCCGAGAACTACATTCTACTGGGAGACCTCAACTTCCACCTGGAAAAGAAAAACGACTGCAACACCACCACCCTTCTAGACAACCTGGCCAATCTCGGACTCAAACAACTTGTTGACACCCCCACCCACCTTGCCGGACACACGCTCGACCCTATCTTCACCTCCAGCAAGCACATCTCCTTCGATCACACCACAGCTCTCCATTGGACGGACCACAGCTGCGTTCACTTCAGCTACAAAAAGACCTCGACCCACAACCCCCCACAACCTATTCCTCGAAGAAACTGGAACAAAATCACCACCGACCAACTCTTCACATCGCTTAGGCATAACCCTCCTGCCATATCATCAGACCCAAACCAAGCTGCCACCAAACTCACACAATGGATCACCCACAGTGCTGATGAATTAGCACCCTTGAAAAACCACCAGATCAAACTAGGTAGCAAAAAGGCCCCCTGGTTCAACGAGGACCTCAAGAAATCCAAGAAGTTATGTCGTATTTTCGAGAAAACCTGGAGAAAAAACCCTACCACTGACAACCTGACCAACTTCAAGGACACCACCCGCAAACACCACCAATTGATCCGATCCACCAAGAAATCAGCATTCAAGGATCGACTCGACAACAACGCCCACAACAGCAAGGAACTATTCAACATCGTCAAAGAGTTTACCAACCCCACCGCCGGCACCAACGACATCACTCCCTCCCAAGATCTCTGCAACTCCTTATCCTCTTTCTTCCACAACAAAATCGCCGATATACATAACAGCTTTGAAAACCAGTCCGAAGAACAGTCTACTCCACCCCCCTCCGAACCAATACAGCACCATCACAGCCTCTATTCCTGGAACCCAATCACCACTGAAGACACCATCCACCTGATGAACTCCATCCACTCAGGATCGCCAACCGACCCATGTCCCCACCACATTTTCAACAAAGCAGACTCCATCATCGCACCCCATCTCCGCGATGTCATCAACTGTTCCTTCTACTACCCACCTTCCCAGAAAGCTGGAAACATGCTGAACTCAGCGCCCTTTTGAAGAAACCCACAGCAGACCCCTCTGAACTTAAGAACTACCGCCCCATCTCACTCCTCCCATTCCCTGCCAAAGTCATTGAGAAAGCCGTCAATAGTCAGCTCGCCACCTTCCTTGAATCCAACAATTCCCTCGACCCCTCACAATCCAGCTTCCGAGCCAAACACAGCACCGAAACCGCCCTCATCGCAGCCACAGACGACATCCGAACACTACTGGACAACGGAGAAACAGTTGCCCTCATCCTACTTGACCTCTCCGCCGCCTTCGACACAGTCTGCCATAGCACCCTCATACAATGCCTCAGCAACGTTGGAATACAAGGAAAAGCCATGGACTGGATCATCTTGTTCCTCGCTGGAAGAACCCAGAGAGTCCGCCTCCCCCCATTCAAATCAGAGGCCACCGAAGTCATCTGCGGCGTACCACAAGGATCTTCACTCAGTCCCACCCTCTTCAACGTTTACATGAGTCCCCTCGCATCCATCGCGCGACAACACAACCTCAACATCATCTCCTACACGGACGACACCCAGCTGATCCTCTCCCTCACCAAAGACCCAAACTCCGCCAAAACCAATCTACACGAAGGAATGAAAGAAGTAGCCGAATGGATGAAGAACAGCTAAAACTAAACTCGGACAAAACGGAAGTCCTCATCTTAGGATCATCCCCCTCTGCCTGGGACGACTCATGGTGGCCTCCGGCCCTGGGTACAGCACCCATACCTACAGATCATGCACGCAACCTGGGCTTCATCCTAGACTCCTCCCTTTCAATGACCAGACAGTTAAACGCCGTCTCATCTTCATGCTTCAACATCCTTCGCATGCTCAAAAAAATCTTCCGTTGGATCCCCACCGAAACAAGAAAGATAGTCACCCACGCACAGGTCACTAGCCGACTGGATTACGGAAATACCCTTTACGCCGGAACCACAGCCAAGCTACAGAAAAATCTCCAACGCATCCAAAACGCCTCAGCCAGACTCGTACTGGACATCCCCCGTCAAGCTCACATTTCCGGTCACCTGATAGACCTCCACTGGCTTCCCGTCAACAAGAGAATAATGTTCCGCCTCCTCACCCACGCACACAAGGCCCTTTACGACCAAGGACCCGAATGCCTCAACACACGACTGTCTTTCTATACACCCACCCGCCAACTACGATCGTCCAATCAAGCCCTCGCCGCAATTCCGCGCATCCATAGATCCACCATGGAGGGAAGATCCTTCTCCTACTTAGCGGCCAAAACCTGAAATTCCCTCCCCACCCACCTCCGCCTCACACAGAACCACCTCTCCTTCAGAAAGCTGCTAAAAACCTGGCTATTCGATAAGTAAATCACCCATCCTCCCTCAAGCGCCTTGAGACCCTCTGGGTGAGTAGTGCGCTATACAAATTTCTGAACTTGAACTTGAACAAGTGGGTCAGCAAAAAGAGGAGAGCCAAGACCAGGATCATTATGCCCAGAAGCACCGTCCTAGTATGGACCCGCCGCAGCAGAGGAATGTTCTGCATTGCAAATGAGCCTGGAGTGTGGACCGTGCTAAAGACCAATGTCGGGACTGCCCTCACAGCTCAAAGAAGGAGCGAGATCATCACTCGAAACATATCCTGTTTCAAGCAAGTTCAGGACGCTAGTCCAAGGCTGGCACCTCCTGGCAATGTAGCGGGTGAAGAAGCTGAGGTGGAGGGCCTGTTGCCAAGTCCGAATGAAGAACAAGCCGTGATGAGCCCATCATCACTCATGGCCACAGAGACTGGATCCAACCCCAGTGCCGTAAACAACGACATCACTCCCTCACAAGACCTCTGCAACTCACTCGCCACGTTCTTCCACAACAAGATCGCAGACATACACAACAGCTTCGGCGATCAGTCCACGCACCCATTCACAGAACCAACGCCCCCCACCACCACCCTCCGCGCCTGGACCCCAGTCAAAACCGAAGACACCATCCACACGATGAACACCATCCACTCGGTTTGCCGACCGACCCATGCTCCCACCACGTTTTCAACAAGGCCGACTCCGTCATCGCACCCCAACTGCGGGACCCGCACCTTCAACACCGCCACCTTCCCGGAGAGCTGGAAGCATGCCGAACTCAGCGCCCTCCTGAAGAAACCATCAGCAGACCCCACCGACCTCAAGAACTACCGCCCCATCTCGCTCCTCCCGTTTCCTGCCAAAGTCATCGAGAAGACCGTCAACAGACAGCTTGCCGCCTTCCTCGAGACGAATGAATCCCTCGACCAATCACAGTCCAGATTTCGAGCCAACCACAGCACCGAAACCGCCCTCATCGCAGCCACTGACGACATCCAAACCCTGCTCGACAACGGGGAAACAGCGGCCCTCATCCTCCTGGACCTCTCCGCAGCGTTCGATACTGTTTGCCACCGCACCCTAGTACACCGCCTCAGCAACATCGGAATCCAAGAGAAGGCGCTGGAGTGGATCATCTCGTTCCTCGCCGGAAGAACCCAGAGAGTCTGCCTCCACCCGTTCAGATCCGAGGCCACCGAAGTCATCTGCGGTGTACCACAAGGATCATCACTCAGCCCCACCCTCTTCAACGTCTACATGAGCCCCCTCACAGCCATCGCACGCCAACACAACCTCAACATCATCTCCTACGCCGACGACACCCAGCTGATCCTCTCCCTCACCAACGACCCCGCCACCGCCAGAACCAACCTACACGAAGGGATGAAAGAAGTAGCCGAGTGGATGAAGAACAGCCGCTTGAAACTGAACTCAGACAAGACGGAAGTCCTCATCCTTGGATCATCGCCATCTGCCTAGGACGACTCCTGGTGGCCCCCGGCCCTAGGCAGCGCACCCAAACCAACGGACCACGTATGCAACCTGGGCTTCATCCTGGACTCCTCCCTATCGATGACCAGACAAGTCAACGCCGTCTCGTCATCGTGTTTCAACATCCTACGCATGCTCCGAAAGATCTTCCGATGGATCCCCACCGAGACCAGGAAGACGGTCATCCAGGCACTTGTCACCAGCCGACTGGATTACGGAAACACCCACTACACCGGAACCACATCCAAACTGCAGAAAAGACTCCAACGCATCCAGAACGCCTCCGCACGACTCATCCTGGACATCCCCAGTCACAACCACATCTCCGGACACCTGAAAGACCTGCACTGGCTCCCCGTCAACAAAAGAATCACGTTCCGCCTCCTCATCCACGCACACAAAGCCCTCCACGACCTAGGCCCCAGGTACCTCAACAACCGCCTGACCTTCTACACTCCCACCCGCCAACTAAGATCGACCAGCAACGCCGTTCCACGCATTCGAAGAGCAACCATAGGAGGAAGATCCTTCTCCTACCTGGCAGCCAAGACCTGGAATTCCCTCCCCATTCACCTCCGTCTTACCCAAGACCACCTCTCCTTCAGGAAGCAACTCAAGACCTGGCTGTTCGAGCAGTAGCGGACCCCCCCTCCCCAAGCGCCTTGACACCCTCCGGGTGAGTAGCGAAAGATACAATTGTCTTGATTGATTGATTGATTGAATACGACCACCAGCCCCACCACGTCACCTGACAACCTTCAGGCGAGTCGAGGCGGCCACCACCAGAGGTACAAACCGAGACTCAACCTGAGACCAAGTCAAAGGGTCACAGACTTTATTTGTTAACTTTCTTGATTGGTTTTGAACACTGATTTGGGATGTGATGTAGCAGTCTTGTTGACGCTCATACAGTATTCAGAGACCCTTAGCATGGAAGGGCATATACACCTTGTATCACTCTCTGGCCAGGCGTGGCCAGGGAGTATAAATAAACGGGTGGAGGTCGCTCATGACTTCCCACCCAGACCAGCTAACTCTGTATCTGTGTGTATTGGTGTACGCCATAGGGCTAGGCCCAGTCGCTCCTGCCGAGCAACATTACACTAATGAACAATTGTGACCCGTGCTCCAAACACACCACATATATACAATCCACACAACATAATTATACATCAACGTAAAAAAATAAACACCACACCACATTATTAAACTCCACTTCATAACACTCCACTACACAAGATACAATACCACAAATGTTCTCTCCAGAACGCACAGTCCCACTCCACATGATTCCTATACACTAAATACCATATAGGTTCTAGCCACATAATGACACTGCACACCATACAACAGAATACCACTACACACCACATACATCCACTCCAAAACACATCAGTAAAAAACATTTACAACTCCAATCGCTCTAACTCTCACAAATGCCAGACATATTGCATTGAAAATGCGTGCTAACAGAGGTTCTGCATCGCCCCTGTCCATGTGAGTTGACATAATTGTTGACCCTGCTGCTGTCACGTCCCCAACCCATTTTCCCCTACCCCCTCTCCCACCACTGCACCCCAAGACATCTCACTTAAAAATATATTAGCAATGTGATCGGGTTGGGGAAGGGGCCCCGGAGGAGCAGGTGTCCTTACTGTGAAAGTGTACCCTTTAACAGTCAAGTGGGGTCCCATGTTTTTGAGCTGAGGGCGAGGCTCTGTATTATGTTTTGTCCCAGGCCTCCCATGCCTACCGCTGGCCCTAGTCGTAGCCTCAGGATTCCACAACACCCCTTGAGTTCCAAAATAATACTAATACATTCACAATCTCAGCAGAAACTTAGATACATGGCTAATAAGATAGAACATAATAAACAATAAAAGGCAAACATCAATACTACATATCAGTGCCTAAAAATACCACTAGCACCACTAAACCTCTCCATCATGGCCACCGTTTTGTTAACTGAGTGTATTCATTCACGTCTGATGTTTACGAGGCGATTCCGTTCCTGCCCAATTTTTCTTTGTTTCTGTGCAAGTAAAGCATATATGCCAACAGACTTGATTCATGCGGGAAATTTGCATTTTCTAAAACATATGTCTACTAGTGTTTTTTTTTTGTTTAGATCGCCCTCTTTCTAGTTTCAAAATATTGGCATGGACCGTATGGCCGCCGCAGTGTTATAATTACAGAGCACCTTCTCTTTCTTCCGAGCGTCCACACCGAGAAGCTGTTCTGAAAACAGCCATAATACGGCTCTCGGAGCTGTGGGCACGAGAGCAGGGGAGGAGCGAGCATAACTCTGTTTTAATGCGCGTCCCATGGTTGCTTGGATACCGTCCGTGACCTGGAAACTGCAGGGTCTACTTCCGGACACGTTTTGTTGATGTTGCATCAGAATTGGTGGACAAGGAACCGGGATGGAATCTGCTGGACAGCAAAGTGAGTGTCGGGCGCGTTTGAAAATGGGGATGGGGGCTTTGGGGTGCTTGAAATGTGTGAATTCAGTGTCACTGGCTGCGAATACCGGTGTCTTTGACGCCTCTTGCACACATAGTATGTGGTGCCACCTGGAATTTACAGGACATCAGGGCACTCTCCTGGTCCCCCGGCCCACACCACCTTTTAATGGGGCGTTTTATTTATTTAATGCATTTTTATAAAGCTCGGACTTTTACCCGAAGGTGTCAGAACACTGTACAATAGAACCAGTTACGTTACATTTGAGAACTGTTACAGGAATGGAACAAAAATAACATGCCATAGAATCAAAGCGACGCAGGCATAGGCACACAAACGCAAGCACAGACTGTACGAGCAAAAATATGAATATAAATGACAAATGACTAAAGCACTTCCTGGCAAAAAATAGCAGGCCATAGAATCAAAACGACGCAGGCAAAAGGAACACAATATCGAACGCAGCAAGCACAGGATGTACAAACAAAAAAATATATATAAGTGACAAATTTACAATGACTAAGGAACTTCCTGGCGGGGTCTGAGAAGGAGGGAATTAGTTCTGAAAGTGTCTTTGGAATAAAGAGATTTGAAGATCTGGATGGAGGTGATAGCACGGAGCAAAGGAGGAAGCGAGTTCTAGATTATCACTGCATTACCTGAGAACGATTGTGCCATCCATTTTTCCCGTTTGAAGGAGCAGGGCTCAAGTTGAAACTTTTCCGCATTCTGAGAAGGTCTTGAGCCTCCAGACAATTTCAGTTTATTTGCCAGATAGTGAGGGGAGGAAGAGTGCAAAGCTTTGTGGGTAATGCACGCCGTTTTGTAGATAGCTCTAGCCTCGATGGGAAGCCATCGGAGAGAATACAGGATAGGAGTGATGTGGTCACTTCGTTTGGACCCTGAAATGAAGCGAGCTGCTGAGTGGAGAACGGATTTGAGGGGGGAGAGGTGAGATTTGGAAGGCCAGTCAGACCTTGGAGGATCAATGAAGGTTGTCAGACATGTCTGCTTTCCTACGCAAGCACCCCCTCTATTTTAAATCCAGACTTTTCCCTAGCCTGCTTGTCTATAATCCTACTTCCATCTCTCTTCGGTATGGGGGGTATGCCAGTCTAACCTGTTTTGGACCAACCCTTAAGAGAGGACAAGTGATAGGCGTGTGAAGGTCTCGGCTCAAACAAAACTGTTGGTTGAAACCCTCTCTTCTGTTTGGCATAATATTTCCGCCTGCCTCCTTGTCCTTCGTTTTACTCTCCTACAGTGGATGAAATGCATGACAAGTATGGCAACTACCGCCGGTGTGCCATGGCCCGTGCGTCAGATCAATGTGATCGGGGTCCGAGATGACGCTAAAAAGAAAAAAATATTCTGCAACTATTTTGTTGGCCTTTTACCTACAAATACCTGCATATAAAATGTAACGCACATACATTAAATAATAACAAAAAAAGTTAAACAAATCTGTGGGAGATGCATTGTGCTTGTAAGAAAATTCATTTGGTTTATGCAATCACTTCATATGTTTCGACGTGTAACTAAAGGGTCACCGATTTGAATTCTGATTGGGGCAGTGGGGAATGATTACTTGTTTTTATAATGTTAAGAGGGCTCAGCCTGTAACAACAATCATTTGCAAAGCCAATAGGTTTCGCTATGCAAGATCTTTTGACTTTCATTTTATTTTTGCAATTTTACGTAGCGTGGATATGACCAAAGGCATCAGAGCTCTTTACAACCGTGGCAGGATACATGGGTTACAGTAATTAAACCTGGACGTTTACATCAGTAGATGGTGAAGGAGTTAGCCATGAGACAATTGCAAGAGTTGAGCTAAGGTCGTGCACAGTTAAAGCATTGATTTTAGATGCTGGGATCACATAACCACGTTAGTTCAGATCCTGGTAGAGAGAGGGATTAACAAGGTGTCAAATAGGAGGAGATTGAAGGCCTTTTTGAAGGTGACTAGGCAAGTGGTTAAGTGGAGGGAGGAGGCAGAGAGTTTCAGATTCTTGTGGTACTACCAGAGAATAACTGGTTCATTTATCGTTCTCGACTGAATGTGTAGGGGCTGGAGGGGGGAGTCCAGAAGCAGAGATTGGGCACTTCTGTTATCCTTATTTCTTCCAGAGATTTTCACTTTCTCGTTTAGATAGGAGGGTAAAGAAGACTGCAGGTTCGAATTGGGTCTGCGCCTCATTGTGAAACCATTGGAGAGTTTGCAGGGCAGGTGCAATGTGGTAAAATTTATTGAGAGCTAAAATAAAGTGTGCATCTGCATGTAGTGGTGCTCTCTGTGTAGACATAGGTGAACTTTGGGAATGCCTGAGAGAAAAGTAATTCCTTAATCTAGTCTGGAGAGAATGAGAGACTGGTCCACTGTTTTGAGGTCTTGTTCCGGGATTAAAAGTCTGATGCCCCAAAGCTGCCTAAGTTGATGTTGTGTGCTTTCAGCTGTAGCTGCGATGTGGCTTTAAAGATTGAGATAATTGTCAAGGGTAATAACAAGTGACCTTGCACACTCGACTATGGCGGGTAGCCATAGTCCTGGACGGGAAAGTTAGCCATCCATTCTTGTACTAGAGTTTTTGCTTTCAGAAGCGAATTCAGTTTTAGTTGGGTTGAGTTTTAAATGGTGGTTAGACATCAAGTTTTGAATCTTTGCGAGTGTGTTTCAAAGCAGGGCACCTTCTTCTGGGGATGGGATTTGCCAATTTTTTTTAAACACGCTACATGTTAAAAAAAAAAAGCTTTTTGACATGGGGAATCCTGCTGGTGAATCCTGGCCAGGTCATAGCGTTTTTTTGTTGTTGTGTTTTTTTTTTTTTAAATTTTTTTTTTTACTTTAAGCCATGGTATCTCTAAACATGTTTAAAAAATGCCATTTAGTAATCTGGCCTTCATGGACAGTAGGCTACTGCCTGTCACATCCGTGCACAGAGTATTAAATCGGATGTGGGCCGGCACGTATTAGTTTCAAATAAAACGCTGCAGAAGTCAACAGTTAATACCTAATTGTGCAAGAGCACACAGTACGGCCACCGCTCACACAATAACATAAATGGGAAATCCAGTGGGGTCAGGGATATGGTGGGGGGGAGGGGAGGGAGAGATTTTTTTTCACTACAAGAGAATAAAATAGCTATTATAAAAATTCTTGGTGCGATAGCTAGCTATTTTTTTATTCCATTACAGGACGGGAGGCTTCGTATTATGCTAGTTTAAAGCTGATGAAACATTACAGAGGAAATATCACCCACCGGCTTATAATAAAACTGTTAGAAAGTAGATTCTGAAGACCAATGAGCAGAATGCATAATGTCCTGAACAGTAGAGCCTAACATAAAACTCTTAGAGGCCATGGCGCCACAAACAGAATGCGCCCCAAACACCTGGGTATCAATACCCGCCTCTTGCATAACATTTCAACCATCTGGCTATTGGAGCCACAGTAACAGGCTGTACGGTTTCTGCAAGGCAATCAATAATTGCGCTATACCAGCAGGCCTAATAGGCCTTGTACATTCCTCATAGGCCTTAAGACATTGCACTACACAAAGCTTAGCATTACTAGGAAAAGCATGGTAACTACACTTCAAGACATTGTCTTGGTTCTGGAAGTAATGTTAAAGGAACGTCCTTCCGGAGTAAATACTCTACCTGTAATATCCAAAGCCTTAACAGAACTTCTACATGCCGCAAGACATAAAAGCATGGCCAATTTGGCTGAAAGTTGTTTCCTGGTTAACATGTCATTCTGGGGCCATTGATTAAACAGGGAAAGAACTAGAGAGACATCCCATAAGGAAGTATACTTAGGTTTGGGTGGATTCGCTACTCTAATACCTTTCAAAAGCTTACATATTAACGGATGCATACCTGCATGTTTGCCCTCAAGTTGGTAATTCCCCGCCTAGATAGCGGATCGGAAATTATTAATGGAACGATATGCCAATCCCTCGGAAGCCTTCTGAGAAAGAAAGTTCACAATGCAGGGTAATCCTGCCCCATGGGATCCACGTGCTGTTCCACGCACCAGCGAACCCAGCCCTTCCAGGCTGAAGCATATCTCTTCCTGGTGGATGGAGCCCAAGCTTGGTTGATAAAGGCTGAAGGTTGCTCCGAAAAGTACTGGCATTTGCCAACATTCCTAAAAGTCTCCAGGCCATCAGGGACAGCTGCCCCGACACTACCATCGGGTGCATCTCTCCATGAGGGCACTGGCGCATCATCGAGGACTCCGGGATCTTCCTGGGGGGAGTCGCAGCTCACCTCCAGAAGACTCAGGAACCAAGGTTGGGAATTCCACAGCGGAGTCACTAAGATCACTTCCGCCATCTGTCGCCTTATCTGTGTGTACACCCGAGGAATCAAGATGAACAGGGGAAAGGCATAATTCAGAGACTGGGACCAGTCCTAAGTGAAGGCATCCGTCGCCAGGGCTAATGGATCCGGTCTCCAGCTGAAGAACTTGGGCATCTGCCGATTCAACCTGGACGCAAAGAGGTCGATCTGACATGACCCCCAGATCTCCTGTAACCAATTAACTACTTGAGGCTGGAGTTGCCAATCACTGTAGTCCTTGAGGTGTCGGGAGTGCCAGTCCGCCACCACATTCGACTGGCCTGGCATATATTCGGCTAGGACCGATATCTGGTGACTTAGGCAATAGTGCCAAAAGTCCTTCGCTATCTCTAGTAATATGGAGGATCTTGTGTCTTCCAGTTTGTTGATGTAGCAAACTGCCGATATGTTGTCCATCCTTAGGAGGATGCAACACAAGACTTTTATGGGCGACAGAGTCTTGATCGCGAATGACCCGGCGAGCAGCTCTAGGCAATTGATGTGGAGCTCTAGCTCTTGAAGGGACCACCGCCCTCCCGTGGAAATATTTCTGCAGCCCCCTCCCCAGCCCCAATGGCTGGCGTCGGACTCTATGACAACCTCTGGAAGGGAGCCGAAGATGGCTTGGCCGTTCCCCGCTTGCACGTGCGCTAGCCACCACTGAAGTTCCTCCCGGACCTCTGATGACAGAGGAACCAGGTCTGTATACGAGAGACCCTTCTGTAGATGTTGGATCTTTAATCTCTGAAGGGCTCGGTAATGGAGGGGACCTGGGAAGATCGCCTGAATGGATGACGCCAGGAGACCCACTATCCTGGCAATGACTCTCAACGAGACTGTTTGGACAACAGAGAGCGTAGATCCTTCTGTATGTCCCGAAGTTTGGAACGAGGGAGGCTCAACTGAGCCATGTGAGAATTTATAAAAAAGCCTAGAAAGTCTATTTGCTGCGATAGGAACAGTACGGGTTTGACTTTCTTGACCACAAACCCGAGATCCTGCAGCATAGCAATGGTCATGCGCAGGTGCTGCACTGTAATCTCCGGTTGCCTGCGCCATGAGCAGTATATCGTCTAAGTACACTATCATGCGAACCCCTTGCTCTCTGTGGTAGGCTATCACTGGCTTCCACACCTTGGTAAAGCAAGCACCATGGTGCCGAGGAAAGTCCGAAAGGAAGGACCAAATTTTCGTACAATCTGTCTCTCCACTGAAATTGCAGGAATCTCCGATGTGGAGAAATATCGGAATGGATAAATAGGCGTCCTTCAGGTCTAGAGGGACCATCCAGTCTCCCTGTTTCAGAAGATCCGCCAAGAGATGGATACCCTCCATCTTGAAATGTTTGTAGACCATGTAATGATTGTCTTTTAAATTGAGTACCAACCTGTAACCTCTGCCTTTCTTCTGAACCAGAAAAATATTGCTGCAGAAACCGCGAGGGCCCTCGTCGCAATGTGCTATTGCGTGTTTCTGCAGCAATCCTTTGATTTCTGGGAAAAAGACAGCTGCCTGGGCTGTCTGTCCTGATAAGGAACCTGAAATAAATCTAGATGAAAACCCTGAACAGTCCATAATATCCAGACAATTGAACCCAATTGTGAAAGAAAAATTGAGTACGACCGCCTAAAGGAAGTGGGAAGGTGTCTGGAGCACTCACCTGAAGATTCTGGGGCCTGGAAGCCACCACAATATGCTCCCTTGTTGAAACGTTGCCTGGTGGGGTAGAATGTCCCCCCACGGGTGGAGTCCCAATCGCCTCTGCCTCGACCAAAGTCACCTCTCTGGGACCTTGGAAAGACTGACGGCCAAACGAGTGTCCCCAACCTCGTCTGGCCCTGTTGAAAACATCAGCCTGAAAGACTCTCTTGATCCCTGACTGTGCCTTATCAAGAGTCACGAAGGTGCCCACGTACTTGGCCACGTCTTTTACAAAACGTTCACTGAACAAGTTGCCATCCGCCAGAGGATCTGGTTCCGCCGCCGCCAACTCTGTGAGGTTGGAATCCATCCTCATAAGGAGGGACTTCCGGCGCTCTGTGGATATGGCGCAATTCGCATTACCCAAGAGACATATCGCCCTCTGGGTCCAACCCGCCAAGACATGCGGATTCATTGCAGCACCAGATTCCTGCGCTTCTAAGGCCATCTCCAAGATTCTTGAAAGGGCCCCACTACTTCCAGGAGCTTGTCCTGGCACCCCCGCCAGGCACGATCAATGTCCTTCTTAGGGTCTTTGGCGAACTTTTTTAGGAAAGTCAGCAGACTGGAGTCTATGTCAGGGACTCTGCGACTTTCTCGGAGATGTCCGGCCTAGGACACTCTGAACGGCGCCTATTCCTCACCTACATGTCGAAACTTTTACGGAGGTTGTCATGCAAATATGCTGCAACTTACGGTGCTGGAAGCCAATCGGAAGATCAAGGATGAACAATGTCAGCAGAATTTAAGTTAAAGGGGGTGGAAATAGGTTGCGAAGGCTCCACATTCTTGGACTTCTTGGTCCTCTTCTTAGGAGGAGACTCATCTGGGGTGTCAGTAGACGTAGTGTCCGTATCGTTATCAGTGTCCGGAGCCTTGGACCTACTAGAGTCAGGGGCAGGCATTGAGGACAAGGTATAGGAATTAGGCCTGGACTTAGGTTGAGAATCAGAGGTTGCGCTGTCCTTTTTAGGAACTGCCGGAGCAGTGAAACCATGACGCTTAGCAAATTTTTCGAACTGCTTAGTGATAGGTTTTAGAGCAGTTGCCAGCGCCTGTTGTACAGTTCCTGGAACTGTCTTTTCAAGGGTTTTGTTGACAGAGACCTGGACCGAGGCGTCCAGGGCCTCAACAATATTGTCTTCAATGGAAGGATTAGCCACTTCCTCTTTATACACCATGTCATCCTTCTCATAGGTAACCCAATCATCCATGGTAGTGCCAAATTTATAAATAGATTTGCTCATGAGGCAAAAATACTGAAAAGAGTAAGGGGGGAGCCAACCCACAGCACAAGGAAAAAATCACCAGGTACCTAGCTCCTCAGCATAAGCTGAAGCAACCATTTCTTGCAGCCCTCAGGGCATAGGTGGAGCAAAAATAGCAGGTACAGATATCCAGGAGGTGTGCTCTCTCCAGGCCCAACCTTTTTACAGCCTGACATGCATAGGAGTGCTGCTCAGGGAAGAAGCCTAGCTGAAATCGGCAAAAAACAACTAAACAATAGGCAGTAGTGATGTGCGTAGCCCAATCCTACCATAAAAGTAGGCCAATTGGGCTACGCACATCGAAACCTAAGAAAACGAAAGTAAAGCTGCTCCCAGCACTTCCGGCCAATGAGAGGGGCCTCTGCGCATCAAAATACATGTGAATAGACCCCGCCGTCGGTGGGGCGGTACCAGTGAATCACCCTGTTGAATTTAGACCGCAGCAGCCGTCGTAATAATGTGGACCCGCCTGAGCGGGAAAATGCACAGGGAACACAGCTCTGAGGGGAAAGAACAGCGCGCACTCCCCGACCTCAGCGGTAGAGACGTGGGGGCATTTAAACTTTAAGCGCGATGCTCGTGCTAAACAAACTCACCCGTCCCAGCAGGGACGCACCGCCATAAATGTGTCCTCCTGAGTTAAGGTACTAGAAGTCTCCCTTCATTTGTATACATATATTTTAGTTTTAAACTAAATATTTTCTATTCTGTTTATTTTTTGAATTATTTCCCATCAAAAACCTTTAAATTGCCCCTTTTCAATCATAGCGCATCGTTCGTCTCATAAAATTCCGTTGGAATGACAGGAATTTCGAGCACAAACAAAAAATGTGTAATTAACTTTACAAAAATGGCCGCTGGTGGCTTCAATTGCCTGTAAACACATTGCCTTTTTCAAGATGCCTGCTCGTTACACCCGCAATGCATTTACATTACCACACACTCATGCTGGTGTCACTGTGTACGTATAATGCCAGAAAGCCTTGAGGGACAAACCCCATGCACCTTCAGGTCTTAGACATACGCACCTTGCTGAGTGAATACTGGAATGGGTCGCGCTCAGGCAGGCATGCACACCACCTTAGTGTCGAGGAAAATATAGAGGCCTTACGTTCAAGGCCGTTATCTTTCCCTCCTTAAGCCCCGGTCATGAAGTAATGCTACACAGGTGAAAGATTACTTTAAAATTGTATTGTATGGGGGAGTGAGAACGGCCACTGACTAATGCGGCTCCGAAGCCCTCACCGTAATCCTGGCAAATCCATCATAAATTTGACTCAAAAACATGATGACATCGACACCATGAGCCGCTGACACTGCGGGGTCTAGCAGCAGCAGTCTCTTTTAGCCACATCATCAAAAGACAATGTGAAAATCCAGTTTGTGCTGCTAAGAACAGGTGTAAAAAATGACGGTCGCAGCGAACTTGATCGCCTAAATGAGCATCGAAAGGTGAACCGCCGTGAATCCAGCATGGTGCGTGGGCTGCAACCCACTGATAGTCCCTGGAGTGAGCAAGAGGTGCAATCCAGGGGCACAGAGCAACACCAGGCACGGGGTACTAGAGCCGGTGCCAACAGCACGGGCCCAGTCACCCGAATCGGGAGGAAATGGCGGCTGCGGAGCGGTGGAAAACAGCAGAGTTGTCTGGCGGCTGAGTACCGCAAAAGCACAAGAAGTAAGGTCGCCAACTCGTACTTGCATGAGGGCTGGCGCTTTGTCAGAAGAGGGGTGGGTGCCGACCAAAAGTCAGGATGACTGGGGCCGGCGGACCCTCCTGCCTCAGGGGGCTGTGACTTCAGTAGGATGGTGACTACTCCAAAACTTGATTTGCTGGCCTGGGTGTGGATGGCTGTAGGACTTTGGCAGTGAGGTCCAGGAGAACAGAGGGGCATGGAGGTGGCATAAGGACTGCCGTGGAGCACAGAGCTGGGCCCGTCGCAAGTCGGGAGGGAATGACGGCTGCGGAGCGGCGGAAAACAGCGGAGTTGTCTGGTGGCTGAGCACCACAAAAGCACAACAACTCATACCTGCATGAGTGTCTGCAGCGCGGCAGAGAGGGTGGGCACAGACTAAAAGTGAGGACGACCAGGGCCAGCGGGCTCTCCTGCCCCAAGGGGCCATGACTTCTGGAGTGTAGTGACCACTCCAAAGCTTGATTTGCTGGCCTGGTTGTGGATGGCTGTGGGAATCCGGCTGCAAGGTTCAGGAGCGCATAAGGGCAAGGTGGCCGCTTGGGGGCCACAGTGGAGCACAGAGCTGGGCCTGTGGCGCCACAACAACAAATACCCAATGGGGTATGATGATCCGATATGCTCGGGAGGGCCCTGGAGGCGCTGTCTGTGTGGTTCAGATGAGTTAAAGGACTGATGGCCCCGGCTGACGACAATCGGTGACCTCTGGCGACGTAGAGTGGGATGAGCCACTCCATAATGTAACACCTGTAGATAAAGACCAGAGAAGTATCCATCCACTCTTATCTGCACATGAGGGCCAAAGTGCACCGCAGGAGCATACCGTGCCCCAAAACGTATGGCCCATTAGACAATACCAAACGCAGTCACAGGCTCGAAGGCTAGCGAGCAACCACCTACAGCAGTAGTGAAAGTAGGAGTTGCGGTTAGTATGTTGCCGCTACAAAGATAAAAGCTAGAGTCACAACAGCCTCAGCGGGTAGCAAACAGCAGGGGAGGACGTGCAAATGAAGGTGCAGTCTGCCCACATCCGGATTACTAGACACCACGGGGTAACATATTGCCAAGAATGGCCCAAAATAGAGGGTGCATGCCGAAGGAGAGCAACTGCGCAACACTTGGCCCTAAAGACCCAGGCCACAGGACAAGCATTATGAATACTGTACCAAATCTGCTCACCTCTTTCCAGGTGCCACTTCTCCTTCCCTGCAGGGACTCAACAGAAAATAGAAATAACACAAATACAAAATCAGGAGGAGTAAAGATGACCCAAAGGTCATAGGAAAGTAAATAAGGAAGAAATACTGGGGCCACCAGAACACCACCAGATAGCCCCCCAAATAAGACTTCCTATAGAGTAGTGGTTAAAAGAGGACTAAATAAAGGAAGGGGAACCCCAATAGGCCGCCAAGGGTAATTTTCCACAAGGCAGGAGGCGGGGAATACAGTACAACACCCACGACCCAAGCCCACGGCGCCCAAACCACATAAAGCAGAATGGCTGGGGGAAGGCGGCAAGGCGGCTCTGCAAACAAAATAGGATAAATATGCTTGGAATAAAGGAGGAGAAAAGCAAGAAACTGCTAACGCGAGCACATAAGTACAAGCCTGTGCCCCCACCGGACAGCCCAAACTTATCCTTCAGGATATTTTGGCCGCCATCAACAATGTCTGCATCTCCCTAGAATCAAGACTGGACACAGTAAATATAGAAATCTCCCTGGTCCAAGCAGATCTCCGTAACATGGACACTAGGGTCAAGAAAGTGGAGGAAACCACTACAAAACTAGCTACTGATACAGCTAGCCTCAAACAACAAGTGCAGATGTTTCAAACCAAGCAAGACAGGATAGAGTCCCAGCTAGATGATAAAAAAGGAAGGGCGCAACAGATCTATTTGTCAAGGAACTCATTACTAAGCACCTGCAACCAATAGGTCTGTCAAACTATTTTTCGATTGAAAGAGCCCATCGAGTCGCAGTCGGAAGGCCAAGGTCGGGGGGCCCCTTCAAGGTCAATATTCGCCAGGGTCTTCAACTTTCGAGATAGACACTATTTTGCAAATGGCACATATCGCCCCACCCACAAAATTTGAAAAAGGTACAGTCGCTTTCTTCCCAGATTTCACGATCAAAGTGCAACAACAACGCTGCAGTTTCCTGGATGTAATGTTCTTTCCGGCGAAACTGCGAATTGAAGCAGATGGGAAAGCATGCTGCCTCTCCTTGCCTTAGGAGGCATGGGACTGGCTCGATGGCTGGCGACAAGTTGGGTACTCTGGGAAGGACGGACGCTCAAGACAGAAATGGAACCATACCAGGCAATCCCAGTATGTTCTCAAAGACATAGAGCAAGACGCCGCAGAATCTACAGGGAAAGAATGAGAATTGTCCACCCGTGAAACAATCAAGCACCAACTAATCAAATAACAAGACTACCCCAGCGCACCAGTCAAGGCTGACCGGACTTTGTATTGTTGTGGGTGGAGGGTTCTGTTTCCGCTTTTTTTTGGGGCCCCTCATCGCAAGGGGATGACACAGGCTGGCTGGATCTGGCCAAGGGACAATCGCTGAGAACCTGATGCATGGAACTAACTGATACTATGGTATTGAGAAGTGCATGGAACTAACTGATACTATGGTATTGAGAAGGGTTTGTGTGGGATTGGAGAGGGCACGGGCTGGCCACAGATCTAATTTCCTTTTTCTGGGGGGGCGACAGGCCCTCTGCTAAGTTGAGGGGGCAGGTAGTTCAAAACCCATCAGCAGGGAGGGGGGCGTTGATTGGGAGGGTTGGGGGGACTTGTCTTGACCGTGTTGTTTACGTTTAATGTTGTGATGTTGCTGCTATTGGACACATTGAAATATGGGCTACAGGAAGCTCCGGGATGAAATCTATGGGTGGTGGGGCGGGTGGGGGGAGGAGGAGGTGGGTTTCATTTTCCCCGGCTTGGATATGGCTAATCCGGTTACATCCGCCCCTAGGGTTCTGACATGGAATGCTAATGGGCTAAATGATCGAATTAAACTGACTATGGTACTGCAATACCTGCGTAGACACTCCTGATCTGGTTCTACTGCAGGAGACACATTTGAAGGGCAATTGCTACCTGGCACTCAACAGGTTTGGATACACCCTCCTAGCACATGCAGGGTTCACCTCTGGCGCTAGAGGGGTAGCTGTATAGTAAGGAAGGCAGTGCCCTTTATACCAGGATGTACAAGGCATGATTCTCTGGGTAGATATGTGGCACTGACGGGGACTTGGGAAGGCCGCACTCTTCACTTATGATGCGTCTATGTACCCCCAAAGCTTCACGAGGAGACGCTGCCACTGCTAAGCAGACTAATACTGGACCTACCCCCCAGAGATTCTCCTTATGGGGGAGATATGAATGGTATGATGTCCCAGGACCTAGATAGAGCCAAGCCATCCTCTCAAGTAGGGGGCCTGAGCCATTGCGGACATTTATGGAAGCAATGGGACTCATAGATCTATGGAGAGATCATAACCTATCCACTAGGCAATACACTCATATATCAGCAGCACATGGCAATGGATCAAGACTAGACTACATTTTCACGTAGTGTGTGCACATCGGACAGTTTAGGGACACACAGCATAAAGCTAGGGGCATATCCGACCACTCCCCAGTAAAGGTGTCCCTGCGCGGTCTGGCCCGAAACCAAGTTCTTGCACCACGTATGGATCCTTGGCTCTTTATCGATTATGATTTCCAGGAAAAGTTTAGAGACCGCACAGAAAAATATTCCATGGAGAAAAAAGATGGGTTACTTCACAGTGTGTTGAGGGAGGCTTACAAAGTGGTTGTAAGGGGCTATGTCCAGGCAGAGATGGGGGGCAGGAGAAAGGAGCGCAGCGCTCGGTGTGCCGAAATAGAACAGGAGATCACAGCACCTGAGGAGCACTTGGGACGGCGGGGGAGACTGACTCGACACTCAGACATACACTACGCCTCACACAGAAGGAGCTTAGGGACCTGGAAGAACATGCTGCCCGCTCTCACGCAGTAGCAACGCAAAGGAAGATATATGACGTGGGCGGTAAAGCCAATAAGCTAATTGCCTCATTGGAAAAGAGGGACTGAGATCGTAACTGGGTGGCTAAAATCCGTGACTTAGAGGGTACGCGATGAAGGGCAGGATCCGAAATCGCAGAGGATTTTGCACAATATTATGAAAGGGTATACCAGTCGGCCTCAGCCACAACAGAAGAGGAATGCACTGAATTGCTTAAAGATATGGCTCCGCTGATACTCCGAGTATGAGATAGCGAGGCAATTGTTCAAGACTTGACAATGGAGGAGGTTGCCAGTGCCATAAGAGAACTGCAATCAGGGAAAGCAGCAGACCCGAATGAGCTGCCCGCAGAAATGTTTAAATGCGTAGCAGACACAGGGGCGCAGCACATTCTTGACATGTTTTGTGCGGCGCAGGAGGAAGGACGTCTACCAGAGGACATTAGGCTCGCCACAATAGTGGTCATTCCTAAACCTGGTAAACCACTGGCGTTATGTGGCTCATATAGACCCATCTCTTTCCTCAACTTTGAAGCAAAGGTGCTGGCAAAGGTTTTGGACAATAGACTCGGACCCATCATTTCAACAAAAATTCACCCGGACCAATCCGGGATTATTCCACAGAAAAGCACGAGGCTGAACTTCTGCCGCCTATATGGGGTAATTCATGAGGTAACATCACGCCCGATGGAGGACACAGCAGTGCTGTCACTAGATGCCCGTATGGCATTTGACAGCATCAAGTGGCCGTACGTATTCATGGTCCTGTCCAAACTGGTCTTTGGGCCAAGGTTTTGTGCCTGGGTCCGTCTTCTATACTACGACCCACTGGGCAGAGTTATGGTCAATGGGGCAGTATCTAGACCATTTGTGCTCCACGGAGGCACACACCATGGATGCCCGCTCTCCCCGATGGTCTTCGCAATGGCTATTGAACTGCTGGCGGCATAGGTGCGTAGGGATCCTTTGGTGCGAGGGTGGGGGTGGCTGAGTGGAACGTATCTCCCTATATGCGGATAATATTCTGCTTCACTCCCATTGGCCACACCACACAATCCACAGACTTATACATATCTTTATATTCTTCGGTAATTATTGTGGCTATCAAATAAATTGGGATAAATCATTAGTCATTCCCTTAGCGGGCTAAAATCTTCACCCTACGTCTGCAGGTGCGACACTGGAGCAACATGAGGAATTCAAATATTTGGGGATTTGGGTCACTGAGTTGGCAGAGAGATTTCTAGACTTGATCTTGTGTTTTCAGCTGGAGAGATTACACAGAGATGTGGCAAACTGGCGAAAGCTACCGGTTTCTCTCATGGGAAAGGCTGTCCTGTTCAAAATGATGGCTCTCCCACTTATATGTACTCCAGAATACCCCGTATCCGGTCCCGAACGCAGTTTTTCGAACATTTAATGGAGAAATGCTCACCCTTTTGTGGGCTGGGGGCAGCCTCTGAATTACACTGTGTAAGCTGCAGCGGGGTGTTTATGAGGGTGGACTGGCGGTAACAGACGTCAGGAGTTACTACTTGGCATCTCAGCTTGTAAATGTGAATGACTGGGTATTTGCGCCATACATGGAACCAGTCTATGGGGTGGACCGTCCTGCAATAGGTCCCGGGGCTACACTGAGGCATTGTATTGCGGAGAATGTATGCCACTTCTCCTGGCACATATGAAGACGGTGATTCATGCATGGCGGTGGCCACAAAATTACTGGGGTGGAAATCCAAATTAACGGTCCTATCCCAATTATGGGACTTTGATCAACTGGCTGAGGTGGGCCAGTTGATAGGCTACTGTAGGTGGAGCATCTTTGGGATCGACAACCTCTGGGGCATCTGGCGGAAAGAGACAATGATTACATTTGAAGACCTGCAGATAGAATATAAGCTGGTGGATGGAGAGCGGTTCTGTTATTTACAGCTGAGACATGCCCTGAGGTGCCACATGCCGGAGGGAGAGCGGTTGCTTGACTATTCCCCTCTGGAGGACAAATTGCTGATGAACCCAATGGTGGGCAAGGCTGTTTCGCTTACATACTGCAAGATCATGAATAACCTATCAGACCATCTGGGCCCCTTGAGGGAGGCATGGGAGAAGGACTTGGGACAATTGGAAGATGACGACTGGGAGGAGGCCATACAGAGCCCTAGGGAAATTGCTATATGTGCAAGATTTAAATTAGTCCAATGTAGGATTCTGCACAGGTCGTACATTACCCGAACGCCGCAACAAAGATTGAGCCACTGCAACTCCAGTCAATGTGCTAGAGATTGTGGAGAGGTGGGCATCTTTTTCCGCATCCTCTAGGATTGTCCCAAGATTCAGCAGTACTGGGAGGGGATATCCTTGGTGATGGCAGCAGAGGTGGGTATGCAGGTTCCAGTTGAGGTTCAATGGCACTTACTGGGTCTGACAGGAGAATTAACCTGTCCCAAACATGGCTTGCGCTGGTCTCTGGAGCTGCAAAGAGGAATATAGCGAGGGTGCAGCTGAGCCACCAACGGTGGGGGGCCTGGAAACGTGACCTAGACTTTGTGTCAGCAAGCAGAAAAAGTGGCTTATACGAGTAGGGGATGCCCCAAAAAATTGGAGAAGGGAGAAGTATAAAAGTTAATGAACATTGGAGCCGGGGAATTGTTAAAATTGAAAGGATTAATGCTCAAGATGATTGGCTACGAATTGTGAGATGTATTTGTTGGTAATGGTACTACTTCCTAAGCTAAGGATGCCCTGTTTCAGACTGAATTGGTAATGTATATCGATTGTGTGTTAAGCAACAGGTTAATAAAAAGAATTTTAAAAAATGGTATCAATTGTTGAACACTTAATAATAAATGCTAAAAAAAAAATCAAGTTAATCCCACAAATTATGATTTTTAAGCGCAAAGTAAAATATGATTTAGCTTAATTAATTGTTAAACGATACAACCAATATAATGAATCCTTAAACAATAGAGCCATTTAACAATATAACAAATCTCGTATAAAATCTCTAATAATGAAAACAGATACTTACCTGATACGGAGCAGCAAACAAAGGAGGAAGATGACTGCTGGCTTGAGTCAATATAGACGTGTTTCAAATTCTAGAATTTTAAGTGTGGTTAAAATGTAGTAATAAAAGGTTAATGCATAATGCTAGGCTCCGGTCTTGACATGAAATTGGTGCTTTATCTAGCTAGGACTGTCTGGGGCAGGTCTGACATTGACAAATGCCTGCAGAATAATGCACTCTAATTGAGTGCTTGGCTACAAACAAAAAAGAAAGTACCTCTGCAGACGACCATGTACAGACAGTAAGGAGTACTTGTCCATGCATTATGGCATGGACTAACAAAGACCTAGGTGGAAGCAGGAGACAGGAGGAGTAGGCGCTGTCCAATAAGGAGCAAGGAAACTAGGGTGTCATGGGAGCCAACCAGTGGTAAGTGAAGGTAAATAATAGCTGGGCTCTAATCCTCTTTTAAGATTTTTTTCTCATTACAAGAGTTTCGCAAGTGCCGTGCAGCCGAAACCTAAAAAGTATTGTGAATACGTTAGTGGTTAATTTCAGTCTACAGAAAGATTTGGCATTTACATGCTTACAGTGCTTTCAAAAGTTATATTTTTAGTAATGTAGAATCACAATTTCCACAAATGGTAATTACACCCTTACTGTAATTCTCAATACGAATAATTCTTTGTTACCATTAACAGTTAAATAAATCTATAAATTGAAACCTATATTTGCTCCCAAGATGGGAGTACCAACCACCCTTTAGATTTAAAGCTGAACCAGTTGCACACGTTTACATTTCTTTCAGACAGCAGGCACCCTGGAGAGGTGTCTTGTTTCTTTTTTAGCTGCTTTTCTCATCCCTCCCTTCACAGCGCAGAACCTCCTTCCTTCCTTTTCAGCCTGGGCCCAGTTGGTGTTGGTACTAGCTGGTCAGGATAGTTTAAAAAAAAAAAAAAAAAAGTATGAGAACTAGTTTGGTAAAATTAAAAAAAGCTTGGAAACGTAATTCTCAATATAACCCAACAACGTTGACCTTTAAAATACTGCGACATTGCTCTTATGTAAGTGCAATGGGGTCATACGACTGGTGGTCAACTGTGTGATAGTGTTACAGGTACAAGAACACAAAGGTTCATCAGAGACCAGCATTTACCATGATAATGCCCATCCAGTGCTATATGTGGCATTGAGTCTCGGCAGGCATAGCCAGGATGGCACCCGAGCCCACTTGGTCAGTAGCTATCACCGCCAGGCACAATATGGGTTATGCAGTCTCCACAGGGTGACACTGTGCTATGAATTTTGGCTGGTTGACTTACCCAATGACTTTCAGTCACACACCCCTGGTTTTCTGTGATATAATTTTTTTGTTTAAATCTGTTTATTCATTTTTGTTTTTCCAACATTCTCAGAAACCATGTCATACAAGACAATTGAACAGTATACACTCTTCTACAGCATGCATCTCTTACATGAATGTACCGTTTCCGGAATAACATGAGTTCAGTAATTGTCCCTCTTCTGCCGTCACGCATTTAGAGTTCCCTTCTGGACTGCCTTCTGCACATTGACACAGATATTAAACTTGGGTACAACTAAACCTGAAGGGGGAAGAACCCCCCCCCGCCCCGATAATAATAACTTTGACCGGTGATGATGTATCAGTTCTTGTGAAGCGGGCACGCCATTCCTCCCCCCATGACAAGACACTATCCCCACTATGTTGGATCCCCCCCTGTACATACACGCTGTGTGGCCGTGCCTGACGGCCGTATCAGTTGCCATTAGCTTGTGCATGAAACAACACGGGCCATCCCGTCCTAGTTCATGTCAGTGTCTTCAGGTGTATTTGCCTCACCTGTGTGCTGTCCAGTGAGCGTTCTTCCCTATAACTATTGTAAGGTGAGGAGTAGTCCCTCCCAGTGGGCTGCTATGGGCTCTTTCCGCAGGCCTAGTGTTTCCTTCCTTTTAATGGCGATTCCCTCCACCTTGGCCCATGCGGAGAGGGAGTGCCTCCATGTCTGCGTATGTGGTGGGTCCTGGGCCTTCCAGTGCATAGTGAGGAGTCGTTTGGCCACCACAATGCCCAGGTCCAGGAACCTGGATGTCACTTTCGTGGCTGCGGTTCTGTGGAAGTGGTGTAAAAGGTATGTGGGCCAGTCAAAAGGTATGTCCCGGCCGGTACACTCGTGCAGCTGTGTGCTGATGTCCTGCCAGTATGTGTGGAGTCTACGACAGTTCTAGAGCATATGTACAAGCCCCACCCCCTGCTCAGCACATCTAGGGCAAATTGCGTCCTCTCGATGGAAGTATCTAATAATTAGGTCGGGTGTGAGGTATGCCCTGTGTACGATGAATAATTGTATTTGTCGAAACCTCATGTTCCTGGGTATGCGTAATGGGCTCTGTAGTATTCGGTCCCACTCTTTGTCTCTCAGCTGGTGCCCAAGATCCACCTCCCACTTTTGTTTGAGGGATGTCAGGGTAATCGCCGTGTGTGTCCGGGATGCTGCTGCAAACCAGCGGACTAGGTGTTGGCCTCTACCCATAACGTGCAAATATTGTATGACAAGGTGTTGCTCGGGTTCTACCGCCAGGTCCCCCCATTTGGCTGTAAGTGTCGCAATCAGCAATCTGTGCATGAAGAATAGTCCCGGTGGCAGGTTTTCCTCCCTGATTAGGGTGTCCTATGGCAGTAGCTCCCCATCGCGGTATAGGTCCCCTAAGGCCTGTATACCTACCTCGCTCCAGTCCACGAGCCTCGGCTGTTTGAGTACTCCCGTCCCACTAGGTGAACCCACTAGTGATAGCGCTGGTGCATAGGGTGTCAGTGTCCTGGTAAGGTATAAGCTCCTACGATAGCATTTGTGCGCTACTGCAAGGAGGAGAGGTGTAGGTGCTACTGTTTTATTGGCCGGGTGGAATAGGCTGGTTATTTGTTCCAGGGTGTATGGGGGTTGCACGGATGCCGTATCGTCGCGTCCCCTGTCCGCCAGCCACCGAGCTCTCCACTGCAGCTGCGCTGCCAGGTAGTAGTGCTCCAGGCAGGGCACAGCGAGTCCCCCTTGATCCGTGGATAAGTGCAATTTCGGCAGGGACAGCCTATGCTGTGAGTTCGCCCAAATGAAGTCTCTGAGCAGTTTGGTAAGTGGAGTGAAGAATGCTGTCGGTATCTCTGCCCGGCTTCAACAAGGACACCAGATACGCCTCACGCATTGAGGGGGGCAATCTATATTCCTCCACCACCCTATATAGAGTGTGCAAGTGTTGCAGCAGATACTCTCTGTTGGCTTTGTAATATTCAGCTGGTAGGCCGTCAGGCCCCGGCGTTTTGCCTAACGCCATTGACCCAATCGCCTCCCCGATTTCGTCTTGGGTGAGGATGTCCCCCAAGGACTCCGCGTATTCCCCAACGGCTACGGGTAGCTGGACCAGCTCCAAGAATCTCTGGATGTCATGCGTAGTGCATTGGGTCACGGATTGATATAGCCGAGTGTAGTGGTTTGTGAAAGCCTTGTGGATTTCGTGTTGGGTGTACACTAGGTTGCCCTCTGGAGTGCGAATGACCCCAATGCCGTAGTAGCCATGCCAATAAGCGACCCCTGTCTATCTGCCATGGCGTGTGTGTGCGCCGTGTAATTGTGGCATTAGAGTCGCTCAAGCAGATCCGCATGCTGCGCCCTAAGCCTCCCCAGTCTGTCAGCATGCTCTCCTTCCTTCTTTCCCTCGCGTTCGTATTGTAGCAATTGATATTCTATCTTGGCTAATGAGGAGGATAATTGTTTCCGGCTGTTCCATGTGGAACCCAGACAATGACCCCGGACAACGACCTTTAGCGCGTCCCACTCTACTAATTTGCTGCTCGTTATACCTTCATTTTGGTAAAAATATGCCAAAATGGCTGTCCCTAGTGACGAGCGGAATTCGGGGTCTTCCAGCGCTATAGGCTGTAAGCGCCACGTGGCCACCGGGGGACGGCCAGCGTCCCATCCGAACTGAATTTTTAGGGGGTTATGATCCGAGTGGGTCCTGCTCAGATATTCCGACCCGTGTATGAGAGGGAGCAGTGGCGAAGAACCCACCACTCTGTCCAACCGTACGTGTAGATCGTGCACCGCCGAGTAGTATGAGTAAACGCGGTCAGTGGGGTGCTGTGTGCGCCATAGATCTATCAGCGCCCAATGTGTGAGCCAATCTGTTAGAGCCTGGGCATTGGACACTGCTGTTGTCCTGTTAAGTGGAGGGAAGGATCTGTCCATGTGTACATCTAGCACTGAGTTGTAGTCGCCGCCCAGCAGCCAAGGAAGTCCCGCAAACGGGGCCAGTGCGAGCGAGAGCCGCGTCAGGAAAGAAACCTGGTCTACATTCGGGGCATAAATCGAGCAGAGTAGTATAGCCTGGCCATTAATAGTCCCATGTGCTAATGTGTATCTGCCATTGGGATCTACTTCCACCTTAGTGCATGTAAATGGTGTGCCGGCTCTCACTCAAATGAGTGTGCCCCTCGCGTGTGCCGAATATATGGTGCCATAAATTTGCCCCCTCCATCGTCGGCGCAGCTGGACAAGTTCCATCTGCGTCATGTGGGTCTCCTGCAGTAGCGCTATCCCAACGTGATGTCTTTGCAGGTATGAGAAGACTGAGTAGTGCCGGGCAGTTGTGTGCATGCCCCAGATGTTCCAAGTCAGTATGTCAATGCGCGTCATTACACGGGTTAGGGGTCAGGGGGTATGTGTGTAGGGGGTCCTGGCGGTGCATGTGGATGACATGATTTGCCTGTGCTGTACCGGTCTGGTGCAAACAAAACCATAACTGAACTGTAAACAACATAACCGTGAGGGCGAACCCGGGTGCGGTATAAACAATCATTGATATTAACAAACGCGTTGGGAACGAGAACAGATCTATATAAAATGGTACGTATCTATAGACATCAGTCTATAAATACATGGTCACATGCTAAAGATCACACCCTTTAGTTTGTGGCACACAAGTAACGTTTTGCACGAAATGGACAGTCCAAGAGCCTCCCTTTATGTAAACAAACTGTTTCTAATTATTCTTATATTTAGACCTATGAGGATGGGCATGGTTCTCAAAGAAATCGGAAAATGTACCCTTTTAATTCTACATTTAAGTTGAAGTGTAGAATTACGAATTTCTGTGATTCAGAAATGGTTCCAGTGGGCCCTGAACAAAGGCAAATGCTTGTGCTACCATTTTCTCTTTGTTTTCTTCAAGAGGGAAATATTTTTCAACTTGGAAAAATCCCTTTACCTGCACTTGACCAATTTTGGAGGTGGGCTTTTTCCCTTAGCAGTAGCACCCATGACATGGATTTACACCTGCCCCATATAATTACTGACCATTTCCAAGGTTTGAATGAACTGAAAAACAGTTTGTGAATATCCACAATCTTGCAGGCCCTGGACAATCCTACCCTTGAGCATCCATTCCTCATCCATGGAATCAAATTTACTTCAACGTAATATCACTGTGGTAAAATTGTGCGTGTGCAAATAGCTTTATGATTGTAAATGTTGGTATTGTGAATACAAAATATGAATTTGCACTTGTAAATCAAGTAATTTGCACAAGATCAAAGAAGAGATCTTAACATATGTGTAATAACTTGACTTAATGTTATACTATGTATATGTGATTTGCCTGCATTGATTTGTTGTACAATTATCATGACTTAATGTAAAGCGCTCTGATACCCGCAAGGGTCTTGTTCGCGCTCTATAAAACTCTCTAAATAAATAAATAAATACATTTTAGGTCAATATGCTACCTAAGGGGTGTGTGCCCGGGTGGAATTTGGCTACCTCTGTCCCCCCCCCCATAGCATCGTATGAGGTGTGCCCTTAAGCAAATCCCGCTTTATATTGTTTGGGGGAAGTAGGGTTCCTTGGCAAGGAATGTCAGTGCGTGAACACGTAGACCCGTGTCTGGATCAGTGGTGCCCGGGCCCCCCGCCTAATGTTCAGTGGACCTGCATTTGGCGCTAGCCTAGCACCCCCACAACTCTCAATCCTATTGAAGGACCTGCGAAATACATATGCATGATTTTACTTGCGTGAAGCACCCTAGACAGAGCGCCGGTCAGTGTCGGCCTGTTTCATCCAATGATCTCATCTGCTGTCTGGGGGGTGACCACCGGTAGGTCAGTGTCTTCTGACAGGTCAATAGACGGTGAGGATGGACCACTGACCATTATCGTGTCTCGTTCATGATGAATTGATGTCCCTTCACTGGGCGAAGTGCTCAGGGTCAAGACTGCTGCCACTGCATTCTGTCGCTCCACTCTCATGTTGTCTGGGCTCGAAGCCGATGTGGTCGATTTTGTTCGCCATTGTTGTCGTTGCCTTCTGCGTCGTTTGCTGACCAGTAGCCTGGTGCCCGACCACTGGCCAGATTCCTACTGCCAGTCCCATGCTTCCGCTGGTGTCTCGAAAAAATGGGCCCCGTCTTTTGTGGCCACCCTCAATCTGGCGGGGTAGAGCAAGGAATACGGGAGCTCCAGTTCCCTTAGTTGGCGTTTCACGGCCATGTAGTTGCTCCTGCGCTTCTGTGTCAAAGCTGTGTAGTCTGGGAAAAGCACGATTTGCGCCCCATCAACCTTTATCATTTCCAATTTTCTTGCTTCACGCAGGATCACGTCCCTGTCCCTGTATTTGAGGAGTTTAAACAGGAAGGGTTGTGGGCGCGCTCCTGGCTTGGGCCTCTGCGTTGGTACACGGTGCACTCTTTCCACTACGAACTGTTCCGATAAGGTACCCCGGGGTAGGAGGCCTCGGAGCCAGGTTACCGTATGTTGTTCAGGATTCTTCCTGGGTTGCTGTGGTATCATGTAGCTAACACATTATTAAATTTAGAAGCACAATTAATTGGCACCTGTAGGACACAGGACAGGTCCATAACGTTACTCATATCAAGGGACGGCCTTACAACTCTGCAAACCCAATGGGTTAGTGTGAGGCTAAAACCAAAATCAAAGACCTGGGTGCCAGAAGCATGCAGTCAGGCTCCATGGGCAGGATATCATGCACTCACCTGGTCACAACCACGGAGACAACATTGAAGCAGATGCTGGACCTCCTATACCACTCAGAGCTGCACAAGATCAGGACACCCAACTTCTTAGATCACGCATGACCCCTGGGGGGACAGGGGTTTGGTATATTTTAAAAAAGAGAGACTTGAGGTATTGGATCTGCTCAGCAGTTATGCAACAGTGCGTAACAGGATTTGTCCCTTCTGAAACCTTCTGCGTTTGCGAGAAAAATGTGCACTGGACCAGAATTTCTGGTTTTGCGATGATGCAATGCACTGGAAATAATATCAATAAGAAGTAACCATCAGTACACTAATAGGTCTCTACATACAATAACCATGCATTAACTTGAGTGATTGAGTGATTGATTGATTGATTGACTTGAGTGATATACACTTACAGGTTTCATTAGCAGCATGGCATGAGAGCAGAATAACCAAAATCACAGGTTGGAGTGTGTTACTCCCAGGGAAAAACTCGGAACATGGACTGGAGTTACTTGCACTCCTGTGGATAAACTCTGAACATAGGTTGGGGTACAAGGTTCATGCATATCTCAAACGCTCGGAAGTGCTTTCTCTTAGCACTACTGTTGATCAGAGAAACATAGAACTATAGTATTTAGTCCTTGCTCAATCACAGTTCTAGTGCCAAGGTTGCAAGAAGGGTCCGGTGTATAAACACACAAGCGTTGGAGTAGATCACAGAGAGGGCATTGAGGAAAAGGCTCTAGTCTTTGAAGACGTTGATACTCGGTCCTGCTTTCTACTGTAGTAGGATTAGTGTGCCCTTCCCTGATATCAAGTACGTAGCCTAGGTCTTCCACTTGACTGAAGTTCAAAGAAGATCTCAAGGCTTTGACTTAGGGAGTCACTGGGGTTCTTGAGTAACTGTGCAGGAGGGCGAGTGGGGGACGACGTCAAGGTAGCTGGTGGCACAAGAACCACCGGTTCACCTGTACTTGAGGTGACTGGAACGCTTCTTGGTTCCTGCTGCATTCTTCAGGTCGGTGGGAATTGTGAAGCTTGTTCTTTTGGGAGCAAAGACAAGCTACGACTGGGTAGGGCGGGGTTTATATACCCTCTTGAAGGCTCAACGGATGTAGCTAGATCACGTGCGGCACATGGCTGACTGGAAGGTTCTTAAACCCTTGGCGAAAACACGTGTTAGTACACTTGCTTTGACCTCACAAAATGAATAGGTGCAACTTGATGATAGGAACCAAATTACAGGAAACTAATGTATCATTTTTGCTCAAACGTACATAATAGGAAACAACACCAAGGCCCCAGTAACGGCAGGAGCAAGGCTTGCCATTGTCTTACATGATTCTGGGATAAGCTGCCAGAAATGGAATGGAAAACCACACCAAGGGCATAGAATGGTGGGTGCAAGATAATCCATTGGTTCACAGGTTCTGGGGGATGTTTGCAAGCACAGTGGAATTTTGGGTTTTGGAGAACATCAGTCATAGTACCATAAAGCACTACAGTCGTAATACAACATGAGCCCTGCACAGTAGGCTCACTACACAGAGGATGTATGAGGGGGTTGTGACAGGCGAGTGCAATGCACATTATTGGGTGGTTCCCAAGACAGCTCTACAGTACCATACCCTTTCCAAGCAATCAATTGAAACAAGTGTGTTAGACGGACCGGGAGGGTCGGCCGAGGTTACGGGGAGAGGTCTCCAGGGAGAGCCGTCTCCAACGACTGTACAGATAAGTAACTTCCCCCCCACAGACGGACACCACACAAGGTTGAAGGTTAACGAGACTTTATATGCAATTCTTAGGTTACGATGATGGATACAAGGAGGTCTGGACTCAGGGGTCCCCTCGGTTCTAGTCTCTGGTTTAGGAAAGGGGTAGCGGGACAGTCTTAGTTACCAATGAGTACAAAATAGCTCTCAATCCTCGAGCTCGGCGTTCTAGATGATCGGGCCGTGGAGGAGCCAAGCAGGTCCCGAGATGGATGAAGGAAGGACGACGGTCCGCGGCGGAGCCTGCAGGTCCCGGTAGAAGATGACGGTTACAACGGTCCGCGGCCACGCCAGCAGATCCCGACGACGATGAAGGATGAAGGTTACGACGGCTGTGGCAGCGCCAACAGGCAGGACGATGGTGCACAGGACAGAGCTATGGCAGCGCCAGTAGTCCGTCCAGGATGAGTTCCTCTTTACGTCTCTCGACTCCAAGATACAACTGCCCTCCTGCTCTGGAGCTGCCCCAGTTATAGGGCTGGCGTGCTTTGATGTCCGGACCCTCGCACTTGGAGGTCGGGAGGTCCGGGATGGGGGAGTCCAGACACCCAGCAGGGGGGTGGAGCCAGCGCCCGGGGAGGCGATGGGCGAGCGGCACTTGGTGGGGGAGAGCCATCGGCACCTCTTTCTCCCATTGACTTGCCAAGTAGCCCGCTCACCTCCTGGGTGGAGGGTGGTGCCGGAATGTCTGAGGCCGGGCCAGGCCCAGGGTTGAGGTCGATCGGGGGCCAGGCGGCCTCGTGGTGGAGTGTCCAAGATGGCGCCCCAGGCTGGGCGCGTGGGCCGGCAGTGGATCGGACCCACGAGGTCGGCAGGCTCGAGGGCAGGGGTCCCTGAGGGGACGGAGGACGTGCAATGGTGGTGTGTGGTACTTGCGGGACTGGGCTCAGGCCTGGTTGGGCCGGGGGAGAGCGGCCCTTCATGTGGCCTGTCCAACATGCGTCCCCCCCCAGCTGAAGGCGGGGAGAGTTACCCATCCTCTTGGGGACTCTCCTCGTCGAGGCGGAAAAACCGGGACAGGCCATCCGCGTTGGCGTGATCTGGCCCAGGCCGGTGTTCGACTGTGAAGTCCATACCTTGCAAGGAGATGGACCAGCGTAGCAACTTTGGGTTCTCCCCCCGCATATGCATCAGCCATTGCAGGGGTCGGTGGTCGGTCTGCACCCGAAAGTGGGTGCCGAAAAGGTAGGGCCGGAGCTTCTTGAGGGCCCGTACCACAGCGAAGGCTTCCCTCTCTATGGTGCTCCAGCGTTGCTCCCGTGGTAGGAGTCTCCGGCTGATGAAGGCCACCGGTTGATCAAGGCCTTCGGTGTTCACTTGAGACAGGACTGCCCCAATGCCCTGGTCGGAGGCGTCCATCTGGACGACGAACTCCCGGCTGTAGTCTGGGGCCTGGAGCACAGGGGCGGAACACATGGCGGCCTTTAATTGTTCAAATGCAGTTTGACACTCTGGGGTCCAGGTGACTTTCTTGGGCTGGTTCTTTGACGTGAGTTCTGTGAGGGGCCCCACTATGGTACCATAGTCTTTTACGAACCTTCGGTAGTAGCCCGTGAGGCCCAGGAAGGCTCGTACCTCGGTTTGGGTGATGGGGGGCTGCCAGGCCTGGATGGCGGCAATTTTCAGCTGTAGCGGGGCCACTAGGCCGCTTCCCACCTGGTGTCCGAGGTAGGTTACAGACCCTTGCCCAATTTGACACTTGCTGGCCTTGATCGTGAGGCCAGCTCGCTGAAGGGCTTGCAGCACTGCTCGGAGGTGGTGGAGGTGCTCGGTCCAATGGTGGCTGTATACAGCGATGTCGTCTAGGTAGGCGGCGCTGAATCCTTCGAGCCCCGCCAGGACCTGATTGACGAGCCGTTGGAATGTTGCTGGGGCATTCTTCATGCCGAAGGGCATGACCGTGAAATGGTAATGGCCATCGGGGGTGGAGAAGGCAGAACGTTCTTGCGCCCGGGGTGTGAGGCCGATCTGCCAATAGCCTGCTGTCAGGTCGAAGATGCTGAGGTAGCGGGCAGCTCCCATTCGGTCGACTAGTTCATCTGCCCGGGGGATGGGATGCGCGTCTGTTCTGGTGACCGCATTCAAGCCCCGGTAGTCGACGCAGAACCGGAGTTCTGGGGTGGTGCCGGGGGCCGCTGCCTTGGGGACCAGTACGACAGGGCTGGCCCAGGGACTGTCTGAGGGCTCGATGACCCCGATCGTGAGCATCTTGGCTATTTCTTCCTGGATGCAGGCCCGTACCCGGTCTGGCACGCGGTAGGCCCGGTGGCGGA
Organism: Lissotriton vulgaris; assembly: GCF_964263255.1. Taxonomy (NCBI): domain Eukaryota; kingdom Metazoa; phylum Chordata; class Amphibia; order Caudata; family Salamandridae; genus Lissotriton; species Lissotriton vulgaris. Next base: position 1,804,041,101 of record NC_141687.1, on the reverse strand, counting down.
TAGGGGGGCTGTCCCCGGTATCCACATCGTGCACACACCAGGAAGTGACACCCGGGGTGAGGGAGAACAGGCTGGCGAACTGTGATAGGAGGGCTTGACACTCCTGGCGTTGTTCTCTGGTGAGGGCCTCTGAGAGCCGGACCCCATCCACGGAGCCGTCTTGCTCTTGAGTCCGTAGGAGGTCAGGGAGAGGCTCGGAGTCTTCTTCAACCCCAGTGTCTGTGGCCATCAGGAGGCTGAGCTCTGTTCGCACAAAGTGGGGCTTTAGTCTGTTAGCGTGGAGGACCCGGAGAGGGTTCCGGGAGGATTCCATGTCGATGAGATAAGTGGCAGGACCCTTGCGCTCTATTACTTTGAAGGGCCCCGTCCATTTGTCTTGCAGGGCGCATGGCTCAGTGGGGGACATCACCCATACCTGTTGGCCAGGTTCGAATTCAATGGATGAGGCATTCTGGTCATACCATTTTTTCATGTCCTCTTGACTGGCCTCTAGGTTGGCCTTCGCTAGTTCTCTGAACCGCCGGGTCTGGTTGCGGAGGGTGAGGAGGTACCGGAAGACATCTGGAGGGTTCTTTAGCGGAGGCATCTCCCAGCCTTCTTTGACGAGACTGAGCGGCCCTCGCACTGGGTGTCCATATAGCAGTTCAAATGGGCTGAAGCCCAGGGATTTCTGGGGGACTTCTCGATACGCGAAGAGGAGGCACGGCAGCAGCACATCCCACTGGCGACGGAGGGGCTCTTCCAACCCCCCGATCATTCCCTTTAGCGTGCGGTTGAACCGCTCAACGAGTCCGTTCCCTTGAGGGTGATAGGGGGTTGTGAATCTGTAGGTGACCCCGCACTGTTGCCAGAGGGACTTCATGTATTTGGAAATAAAGTTCGTGCCTCTGTCGCTGACGACTTCTCGGGGGAAGCCCACACGGGAGAAGATCCCCATCAGGGCCCGGCCGACCACCGGGGCTGTCACAGTTCGCAGAGGAACAGCCTCAGGGTAGCGGGTGGCGTGGTCCACTAGCACCAGGATGAATCGATGGCCTTGTTTTGTGCGTGGGTCCAAGGGCCCCACAATGTCTATTCCGACTCTCTCAAACGGGGTAGTGACCACGGGAAAAGGTTGCAGGGGAGCCTTTAGTTTGCGGCCGCTCTTCCCACTGGCTTGGCACGTGGGGCAAGATCGGCAATGCTGGTGCACATCGTTTCTCATTTTGGGCCAGAAGAAGTGGGTCACTAGGCGACTGTAGGTTTTATCTTGTCCCAGATGTCCTGCCAGGGGGACATCGTGGGCCAGGTTTAACAGGAAGTCTCTGAAACGGAGGGGTACCACTAGTACTCGGTTGCTCCCCAGCTCGGCGATTCTTTGCTCGCTGTACAGCAGATCATTGTCCCAGTAGACCCAATGAGTTCCGGGGGTATCCCCTGCGCTTTGGGCGAGCGCTTGCTGGCGGAGTCCCTCGAGGGAGGGACAGGTCTTCTGTTCTTTGCGAAATTGTTCTTGCGTGGGCCCCCCTTCTTGAGGCCACTGGTCGAGGTTAGCGAGGTCGGTAGGTTGAGCTGGTTCGGCGGGAATGTTACGGTCGGTGTTTTCGGCCGGGGCGACCGGAGGCGGTGGCGCCGGCCATTCGGGTTCTTCTGGCTGGTGGTTGGCACGGGCGGCCATGGAACGGGTGGTGACGCACGCCCAGTCTGGGACGCCCAACATCCCCAGGTGTTCCTTTCGCTCCACGGCGGCCCACGGAGAGCTTTCCAGGTCATTGCCCAGGAGGCAGTCTACGGGGGCATCGTCTCGGACCGTCACTTTCAACATGCCGGAGACCCCCCCCCATTCGAAGGGGACGCAGGCCATCCGACACAGGCTCTCCGAGTTATCGGCTGATCGTACAGGGCAGAGAATGTTCGGTAGATACTGTTCTGGGGCCACCAGGTGACAGCGGACGGCTGTTACACTGGCCCCGGTGTCACGAAGGGCTTCGGCCTGGTGTCCATTGATGCTCACCCATTGGCTGTACTTCTGGGTGTTAGCGGGTAGGGGGACCCGCGGGACCATGTCTTTCCCCCCTAAGCAGGCTAGAGTCATGGCGGCTGGCTCCCACTCTTGATGCTCTTGTTCGTACTCTTCCTGTTCCTCGGAGATCTGTTCTTCCCCTAGGGCTGCAGCGGCCACTTGGCGGGGTCTTGGGCTCTGGTACTGCGGGCAGTTTGGGTCGTTCGCATAGTGGCCGACTCGTTGACATCGGTGACACGTGACATTGGCTCTGTACCCCGGTCGCGCTGGGGTGCTGCCCCGGTTGGCCGGGGGGGTGGTGTTGGTAGCGGGGGCGACCGGGGCGTTGTCTCTTCCTCGCCCTTGGCCCCCTCCTCCTCCTCTGGGTCGGTGCTGACCATTGTTGTTCCGGTTCTGTTCGTAGGACCCATTCCGGCCCACTCTGGTGATCTCCCACCGGTCAGCTTCGGCTGCGAGCTGCCGGGGATCCGTTAACTTGCTGTCGAGGAGGTGTTGGCGGAGTTCAATGAAGCAATTGTTCGACAGATGCTCCCATACCATCAGGTTAAATAGTTGCTCGTAGGTCGTGACGTTGCTTCCTCGGATCCAGCCCTCGAAGGCTCGGCTAAAGTATGTTACATAGTCCACCCAAGTTGTACCCGGGATGCGGGTGCAGTCTCGGAACCTCTGACGGTACATCTCGGGTGTGAGACCATAGCGGGTGAGGAGGGCCGCTTTCATATGGTCGTAGGAGGTCATCTGGTGGTCCGGGAGCTGTAGTAGGGTGTCGCGGCCCTCATTGAGGAATCTTCCCCAGAGACCGGCTCCCCAGTCGCTTCTATCGATCCGGTGTGCAGTCATAGCGATTTCATAGGCTTTAAACCATTGCTGGATGTCGTCCTCTCTGAAGTATTCTCGGACAACATCCTTGGGGATGTGTACCTTTTTGTCTGTGGCCCCTGAGGTGGGGGGTCGCTCGGGCACCCCTGCTTCTTTATCCTGCTTGCGTAGGTTGATCTCGGCTAGGTTTCGTTCGTGTTCGTACGCTAGTTTCTTTTCCTCGAGCTCCCTTTGTCTCTGTTTCTCCTCTCTTTCTTCTCGGAGACGCAGGTGCTCTAAGTTGATTTTTTGTTCGGCCAACTTAAGTTCAACGTCCATTTTAAGTCGGGCCATTTCTAGTTCGTGTAGTCGGGTCCTTTCTCTTTCCTGGATCTCGTCTTGCGAGAGACCCGTTCTTTGCCCTTCCGGGGCCGTGGTCGTTTTTTCTACGGTGCTTTGATCAGGGGTTCCGGCAGCCCCGGTTTCTGCCCAAGATTCTAGGGCATGCTTAAAATCGTCCTTGGTACTCAGTCCGGTGGTAGCGATACCCAGTTCGATGCAGAATTGTTTAAGTTCACGATGGTTGTACTCCTCCAATTTCTCCATTTGGAATTTCTCGGTTGATCCGCTCTCTTTCGTGGTCATTGTGACTTCGTCGTGGGGTGAGCTACTCTCTGTACGTTTATGCGGTGATTCGGATCGCGCCGCTGGCCACCAATGTTAGACGGACCGGGAGGGTCGGCCGAGGTTACGGGGAGAGGTCTCCAGGGAGAGCCGTCTCCAACGACTGTACAGATAAGTAACTTCCCCCCCACAGACGGACACCACACAAGGTTGAAGGTTAACGAGACTTTATATGCAATTCTTAGGTTACGATGATGGATACAAGGAGGTCTGGACTCAGGGGTCCCCTCGGTTCTAGTCTCTGGTTTAGGAAAGGGGTAGCGGGACAGTCTTAGTTACCAATGAGTACAAAATAGCTCTCAATCCTCGAGCTCGGCGTTCTAGATGATCGGGCCGTGGAGGAGCCAAGCAGGTCCCGAGATGGATGAAGGAAGGACGACGGTCCGCGGCGGAGCCTGCAGGTCCCGGTAGAAGATGACGGTTACAACGGTCCGCGGCCACGCCAGCAGATCCCGACGACGATGAAGGATGAAGGTTACGACGGCTGTGGCAGCGCCAACAGGCAGGACGATGGTGCACAGGACAGAGCTATGGCAGCGCCAGTAGTCCGTCCAGGATGAGTTCCTCTTTACGTCTCTCGACTCCAAGATACAACTGCCCTCCTGCTCTGGAGCTGCCCCAGTTATAGGGCTGGCGTGCTTTGATGTCCGGACCCTCGCACTTGGAGGTCGGGAGGTCCGGGATGGGGGAGTCCAGACACCCAGCAGGGGGGTGGAGCCAGCGCCCGGGGAGGCGATGGGCGAGCGGCACTTGGTGGGGGAGAGCCATCGGCACCTCTTTCTCCCATTGACTTGCCAAGTAGCCCGCTCACCTCCTGGGTGGAGGGTGGTGCCGGAATGTCTGAGGCCGGGCCAGGCCCAGGGTTGAGGTCGATCGGGGGCCAGGCGGCCTCGTGGTGGAGTGTCCAAGATGGCGCCCCAGGCTGGGCGCGTGGGCCGGCAGTGGATCGGACCCACGAGGTCGGCAGGCTCGAGGGCAGGGGTCCCTGAGGGGACGGAGGACGTGCAATGGTGGTGTGTGGTACTTGCGGGACTGGGCTCAGGCCTGGTTGGGCCGGGGGAGAGCGGCCCTTCATGTGGCCTGTCCAACAAAGTGTCTGTTCTCACGCTCAGAATCAAGGATTCTCAATATTGTGAATTCCAAATGACCATCCAGTGTTATAGGTGAGGGAGGGGGGGGGGCAGGACGGGTCTGGGCACAAGAGGGCTTCAGTAGGGATACGTGAAACACTGGATGAACAGGTAAATCTTCTGGCAACTGTAATTTTACACCTACTGGATTAATGATTTGTTCAGTAGAAAAGAGACCCACATATCTGAGTTGTAGCTTACATGGCCCCTGTAATCGCAGGTGTTTATTGGACAGCCGAACTTGTTCTCTAACCTTGTAATCTGGTTGTTGTTGTCGATGTTTGTTAATTTTTTTTTACCATACTCAACTAAGCCTGATGTAAGTGTGATGACATCTGCTATCGAGAATCAGACAGATGTTTTACATAGTCTTGTATGACTGGTACATTTTCCGAATGCATTACAACATTTTCGAGTAACGTGTGGATTTGTGCTAGTTAAACAATGAAGCAATTAAGGGGGGAAATCCCAGTGAGTGAATGCTGTGAGTCATTGTAAGCAAATTCACTTAAGGGTAACCAGGATACCCAGCCTTTAGGAGAAGAGGCCAATAAACATCACAGTGTGGGTTCCAAAACCTGGTTTACCCACTCCGTCTGCCCATCAGTTTGTTCGTGATAGGCAACTCGAGCATTAATGTCCAATGATGTGCAAAGACTGCGCCTAAACTGAAATAAATTGCGGGCCCCCATAGAAAATGATGACCCAGGGGAGTCTGTGCAACTGCATGATTTATTGAATAAACATCATGGTATGCCAAGGATGTGGGGACACTGACAAGGTTTGTAGATAGCCTGACTGGGGGGGGGGGCGGGAGGGGGGAGGGGTAGGATGCTGTGTCTTGAGAACAAATTGGGCAGGTCTGAACGTAGTCATGCACATCCTTGGACACCGTGGGCCACCAAATCCACTGCTGACAGATTGCTATGGTCTTTTGGATTTCTGGATAACCTGCTCAGGAGTGTCATGCCACCAGGTTAAGACTTCCTGTCTCAGTTCTTTCGTGGAGACATAGAAGGTGGTACTATGGTGAGGAAGCTCATTGTGCACATGATTATCCTCGACAGTTACCCAAAAGACCATTTCTTTGTGACTTCTATTCTGCCTGACTCATTCCAAGAAGGGTTTCTGGTCGCAGAAGCCTACAATGTGCTTTGACCTTATATTGTTCTGTGTTGTCTATCCCAGGGTGTGACCCCATCTTGATAGGAGATCGGCCTTGGGGATGATAACAAGTTTGTCAGACCGCCTGCCAGATTACAAGTTTAATCCTGGTGGGCGGTGTGTGCTGCAGCAGCCCTATTGCGGTTCCTTTCTGAGGCTCAAAATAGAGAGACATAGAAAGACAGTGCAGTGGGACTGTCGAAGCATGTTCCTGCATGGGAAGAAATGCAACATGTTGTGCATTTTTTCCCGGCAGGAACTGGGCCTGCAGAAATACAGGGTGGCCCAACATGTGCCCCCCTGCATACGCCCTTATTGGACAGAGGCAACAGGGCCCCTTCAGTTGTTTCACTGCCACGCTTTCCTTGGCGGGCTCACTGCCGTGGATAGTGTCACAGTGAGGCAACTCTTAATATGCTTAGTGGTGCTGAAGCGGCACTACCAGCATATTGCTGCATCAGACCGCTGTGCCAACACCACGGGATCAGGGTTCTCGGCAGTTGCAGCAGTCCAGTGGCGGTCCAACCGCCGAACTCGTAATATGGCGAGTGGACCACCAGTCTGGCTTTCCACTGTGGCTACAGCGGTCTGATGGACCGTCATCATTAGACCCTTAATCTGTTGTGTGCCTGGCCGAAGGTAGTGTCGCCATTCTTGAAAGCATAATTTATTTGCAAATAACTCTCATTCGGCATCTGTTTAATTCTGCTGTACCGTCAACATTCTTTTGAGAAAAAGGGCAATTGGTTGTATGTGTCCGGTTGTGATAGCATACCTCTCGCAGCTACCTGGGAGGCATCCGCCTCCACAACGGAAGCCTTGGTGGGGCCTGGATGTCTGTGTGCTGGGGCCGTGGTGAATCTCTTCTTGGCATCATCTGCCTTCTGGGACCACTCAAAAGGTACCTTCTTTCTATGCAGTTTGGCAAAAAGAGAATGTTCTGTCTCAGGCTCCGATGGAGCATAATCATGGCAGCAGGCAAGTGTTGCTCCCGGAATCAAGTGCGTGCGGCAAGTAATTACCATATGAAGAGGTAGTTGTGAAGTTTTTTATTTGTCAAAGACATCTTGAAAGTCCTGGTATTGTACTGGAAGCAGGGTCAGAAGGTCTGGTTTAAGGGCTGTACAATTCCAAGAGAGAGATTTTTTCTGAGCGTTATTATTGCAATGAATTTGACAATAACGGGATACCAAGGTGACAAGATGGAGGGATCAGTCAATGGCAGGATTGTGCAGCTTCATTGAAGGCAACAGATTCCAAAAGTAAAGCTAAAGGTAGGCGTGTCAATGAGATCAAAGTCTCAGGATGCCATTTCTCACATACTAAGGATAGCTGAGTAGTTTGGTATACAATCATCCCGGAAGAGAGCTCAGCGCCATTTATGGCTCTAACAGGCTCTGGTTCACGTTTTCTAACCTGTAGGAAATGGCCAAATCTAGATCTAAGAAGTTGCCTGTGGCCCTGAAATCTACAAGCATGGGTAAATCCTGCCTCTGTTTGGGTGCCATGATAAAGGTAACTGGTACTGTGAAATGTTGTGGAACCTTATTTGAGGTATTAGCTAGGTAAATGGGGGTTGGTTCAAGTACCACTCCTTACTGAGTGACCCCTATGTCAGCTGGGCAGTCTAACCTTTTCAGCACTGTTTCAGAAGTCAAAGCGCTAGCTTTCTGAATTCCTTTCGGTTTGGCACAGCATTCTCGTGCAAAATGCCGTACTTTACCGCAGTATAAACACAGGTTTAATTTCTTTCTACGTTCTTTTTCCTCCGTGGTTAGAGGACTGCGCAAGCCCCCAGTCTGCATGGGTTCTGTATTGTCCTGATTTTTAGACTCTGTCTCTTTCTGCTCAGATCACACATCTATCAGTTTGGGTTCCCCTCGGGGGCGTTCCCTCTTTCATTTATGTAACCTATGGTTAGGCCTGACAACTAAGTTAACTCAGAACAGTCTGATGGTAAATCTACAATGTGCTTTAGGGAATCCTTTAAGTCATCCCCTAACCCTCTAAAAAAGAGGGAGGTTATTTTTTCCTCTGGCTAATAGGTTTCAATAACTAGTTTATCAAAGGCAGTAATGTAGGTAAGAAGATCCTTTTTGCCCTGACGTAGGTTTAGCAAATCATTATCGCTGGCCTGGACAAGTGTTTTTAGCACGACAACGCATTGTCTCTTTAAAACCTCCATAATCATGACACACAGGATTCACTGTTCTGGTAGCTGAAGCGCTTGTTTGATTTCCCACAGTGTGAAGGTTGCAGAACGGGACGTGTAACCTTGGGAAAACCCTTTCACCCCACCCACATATAACCATGGGGAGTGGCGAGGGCAACATCGGACCAGATTGTCCTGAAATGACTGATCTTTTAGTCGTACGTACTGAACTTTGTGCTGTACATCCCCTAAAGCCCTTGCTAGAGCTAAAGCACTCGGAGTATCATTGGACAGGGCCTGGGCCAGGTCCTGAATGTGTATCTGGTCATCCATATCGTCCGAGAGGTGGAATCATTGGAGACTTGGCCTTCTGTCATGCACTTACCTGGTCCTAACCATGGAGCTGATACTGGAGCTGATGCTGGACCTCCTATCCCTTTTAGAGCTGCACAAGATCAAGGTGCCAAACTCCTTAGATCTCACACACAGCCTCTGGGGGAAAGAGGGGTTGCAATAAAATACGAAAAGAGAGACTTGCAGTTTTGTGCTCGGCTGCTGTGTGACACTGCGTAACAGGATTTGTCACTTCTGAGGCATTCTGCATTTGCGAGGTAGATGGGCACTGGACCAGAACCTCTGGTTTTGCGATGACACAATGAACTGGAAATAAAAGGAGGACTCAGTTGCCATCAGGACACTAATTGGTCTCTACAAACAATGACTGTGCATTAACTTCAGTAACGTACACTTACAGGTTTCAGCAGCAGCACAACGGGGAACATCCTTTACAACGCAACTTTTACCACGCAGTGCTGTTACAACGCAGGTTTTACAACGAAAACCATTACAACACATTACACTGGGGGGCGCTCTAGGATAAGGAATAAGTTTAATTTACTATCCAACACCTTCCCTAGTGTCCACAGGGACTGGAGTTGGAATAGTAAATTAAACTATTCACTATCCAGCACCCCCAAGTTTAATGCGTTGTAATGGTATGCATGGTAAAACCTACGTTGTAGCAGCATGCGTGGTAAAAGCATGCGCTGTAACGTCATACATCCCAGCACAACATGAGCACAATAACCAAAATCACAGATTAAAGTGTGTCACTTCCAGGGACAAACTCGGAACACAGATTAGATTTACTTGCACTCCCAATGATAAACTCCGATGTTGGAGTTACTTGCACCACTAGGGATAAACGCGGAAGACAGGTTGGACTTACTTGCACTCCCAAGGATAAATTCGGAACACAGGTTGGGGTACAAGGTTCATGCATATTTCAAATGCTCGGAAGTGCTTTCTCTCAATGAGACTGTTTATCAGAGAAACACAGAGCTAACGTTTTTAGGCCTTGCACAATCCCAGTTCTTGCACCAAGGTTACAAGAAGGGTCCGGAGTATAAACAAACAATAAATTACAGAGAGGACATGGAGGAAAAATCTGTAATCTTCAAAGGCACTGATACTCCATCCTGCTTTGTACATTAGGAGGATAAGTGCACACTAATTTGATACCAGCTACTTAGCCTAGTACTGTCACTTGACTGACGTTCAAAGAAGATCTTGAGGCTTTAACTCAGGAGGTCCAGACAAGCTATTTAAGACGGATAGAGGAGGAAGAAGTCTACGGAACTAGAGCCACAGGAATCACCAGTTCACTTGGACTTGAAGGCGACTGGAGCACTTCTCAGTTCCTGCTGGATTGGAGATTGGAAAGGGTGAAGTTTGTTCAGCAGGGAGCAAAGCCAAGCCACGGCTCTAGGTTGGGCATGGTTTAAATTCCCTCTCAAATGCTCAATGGATGTAGCTAGATCACATGGGACACCCAGCTTTATGGAAGACTCTTGAACCCATGAAGAAAACACCTGTTAGTACACTCACTTTGCCCTTACAGAATGGGCAGGTGCAACTTGATGATCGGAACCAAATATCAGGAAACAAATGTATCATTTTTGCTCGAACTTGCATAATAGGAAACCACACCAAGACTTTAGAAACAGCGGGAGCGAGACTTGCCATTGGCTCACAGGCTAATGGGGGTAGCTTTCAGAAATTCAATGGAGAACCTCACCAAGACATTAATAACAGTGGGTGCAAGATAATCTATTAGTTCACTGGTTCTGGGGTACACTTTCAGGGATTCAAGCGCAATGGAATTGCGGGTCTTGGGGAACATCAGTCAAGGTTTTATAGTGTGCCGTAAAGCGCCACAGGGATAATACACCAAGAGCTCTGAATGCTAGGCCCACTAGGCGCATGAGGTGGTCCTGACACAGGTGAACACAATTGTACACTTTGCAGGATACAGTCGTGTCCTAACAGTGGGGTAATCATATTCATTAGTCCTCATTCTGAGTCCCACTGTAATCCTAATTTGGACACCAATGGCATTGACCTGGGTATCACATCAGATGTCCACAGCAACCAGAGGTTTTATTATTGTGTTTTCAGATCGAGGAGTACTAAGTGTTTAAATGCAGGGCAAAGTTGACAGCTTCCTCTACTTAATGTACCTCATAGGCAACAAATACAAATTTAAACCAAAAACCTTTGGCTTTTTGTATAAAGCAAATTTTTATTTAGTTACAACGTAACTATACTTAAGTGAACCCCAATTAATTTTTTTTGACCAATTATTAAGACAAAACCAAAAAGAGTATCTGCAGAAAGCATTGAAATTAAAATACTGACACTAAATAAAAGCCAATCAAATATTTACAATTCATTCAAAGGGTGACGGTGGTGTGTTAATGTCCCATTGAAGTACTTGGCCATTACAGCTTCGTAGCAGTTTCTGTGATCTGAGGACATAGGCAGAGTGTAGTGGAATACAAGTAATGTTCCACAGTTTCCAGGGGCCAATCATTCCACAGGGGGTTGTGAAACAGGATTCTATTAGAGTCGGTGGACTGGCAGATGTTCCAGAAAGGACTGTGAATGAATGAATGATTGTCTTTTGTATAGAAATATTAAATTGCCCATTACAATAAAGAACACATCTAAGCATACAGGAGTTATAAAAGCAACTTACAATATGAAAGATTCATAAAATGTTTCACTAATTTAAATTTCCTTAGGCGACTCTAAGTTAAGTCTATAAATGTGGTCAATTTCCCAATGAATTGTCAGTCTTTTGCAGAAAAATAGTAAGGGATAGCTTCCCTGGTGGTTCTGCAGTTTGAAATGAAACATTCAGACTTTAGATCAAGTAAAGCAGGACCTGGATAGATAATATGTTCAATACATTCTTTCATACAATCACAAAAACGACAGGTGTTTGAGCAGGGGCGGTGGGTGACATTTGAAAGTGGTGGGGCGCAAACTGATTTGCATACAGCACCCTAGCGAGCGAGCGCAGCGAGCGAGCCCGAACCCCAAAAGGGGGGTTTGGGGGGATTACCCCCCCCAAGAAAATTTTGAAAAAACGAAGAAAAATCGTGCATTTTCAAGCAAATTTGAGAAAGCAGGAAGGTTAATAATGCAATTGTGAAAGTGCAGTTATTACATTAATAGATGGCATAACATAGGTAGCTGCTTATTCAGTACAACCACAGAGCTTCATACATTCCGTCCTATTACGCTCAGGTGCTGAATTCAGACTATAAGACATTCATGAAAATCTCAGCTCTAAGAGTGGAGGAAGTTGCACAGCAGCTGGGATCTCTGTGACAAAAGCAGTGACTCACTGACCTATTACATCATATGCATTTTGTGATCTGCATCAGGTACATGTTTTTTGCAGCAGGCACATTAACCTTCTGCGCTGCCGCCTGCTGCTATTTCACTACTGGGACCACAAACATAGGCTAGCTCTGCCGGACTATTCTTCAGATTCCACTACTATTCTGTTTATGCAGAGTCTAAGTACAGGCTGCAGAGCTGTCCCTCAGATTACAAACATTTTACAGACTAGAGAGCAATTTTAAATGGCTTATTCCTGGATGAGCTGAATGTGAGAGGGGTCTCTGTCAAACTGACTGACTTCATTAAGGAAAACAACTCCACTTAATCTCTCCTTTCAGGCCATCCAAGTAACAGGTGGAGAGGTTATTGATGTCTTCCTGTAGCATCATTCCTGTTTGCGGCTGTAGGGGCATAGGATGGGAAGGACCTTTGTCCAAACCCCCGCCTTACTCCATATTGCCACCATGCCTCACCTTCACCACCTTAAATCCAAGCACCATTTCCTTCCCAGAACTACTTCCACACACTTCATGTTCCAGTACTGTGGTGCATGTGGCACTCATTTTGAATCAGCCTCTGCGACCTCTGGGTGGACCTACAGTCCCTCTTCTGCGGTATCTCCAATGTGCCCTGGGTTGTACCATTACAGCTCCTGAATTGCCCCACAGATCTACTACTGTAGTGTCTCTAGTTATTCATGGGATGTTTTGCCCAAAACCTCTGCCTTCCTCTTCCTCTCCCCCTCCTCACTAGCTTCTCTTGAGCCTCCAATGGGGCGGGGGAGGCCACATGTTTAGCCTCTTTTTTAAGCGTATCTGTGTCTCACATGTCAGCACCTAAAGAGGTACATTGTGGCACATAAAGAAATATTCAAATGACTAGGCTACCTTAAGAGCGAACAAAGTCATTGCAGACATTCCCATGCCATATCGTTCCAGTAGGTTTCTCAGACAGAATTCATGATGTTAATATACGGAACATAGCCCATAATTTAATTACCCATCATCTAATCAGACCTTAGAACAATAGGCAAACACTATATCTCTCATTTTAGAAGTAGTCAATTAATTTGAACCATATTTTCTAGATTAATCCCTAATAACAATATTGAGCGCAAAGCTCTGAAATGAAATGAGCATTGAACCAATGATGTTCTGGTAGGCAACCTGAGTTACAAGTGGACTTGGGAGCCAAGTACACACATTTATTGGTGGAACTCAGTTCACATTATCCAATATGGAGTATACATTGGGAAACCCTGCATGTGTGTCAGGCTTATGGATTGTGATCTGTGAAATTTGATCTATTTATTAAGATTGAACTTCCCTTTAATTGTACTTCAAAATCTCTGCTTCTACCCCCCTATACATATACATGTACACTCACTAGCCTCTGCTCATCCACTTTCCTCCCTGTGCTCTCACACCAAGCCCCTCCACTGCCTACAACTTTTGAACGATTAATGCACTATTTTACCTGCCCCTCAGGCTCACAAACCGCCCCCTTTGCACATATTCTATTCTCCTTGTGCCCCCACACTAACACCTCGACTGCCTGCATCCTCTTAACACTGCCATCTCTGCTCCCTGCCCGTCCAGCTCACAAACTGTCCCCTTTGCGCATAAGGCTGCCTGCTCTGAGCAGGCAGTCCACTATTGCCTTAGTACAGTGGTTCCCAAACTTTTTTGACCTGTGGCTCCCTTGACCTAATTGGCAGTTGGCCATGGCTCCCCACCAGTTTTTTACCGGTGAGGGATGCAAGCCCGACCTCGGGAGCACTTCCAGTTGTCTCCCTGAAATTAATTGGGATGCGATGAAGGTATTATAACCATATTTGTAACAAAATAAAAATATACTTTTTTTCATAAAAACTTTAGGTTGCCATGCCTTGATGGAATTCAGGCCTTCTGCATCCAGGATCAGGAGTGATATTTCCATATCCATTACGACTTCCCCTACCCTGCTCCAGTAATTTAGGAAAAAGCTGAAGAGACATGTTTTTTTCAATAGCACCCCATCATGATGTAGTAAAAGTCCACTCTTAAAAACCAGCTAACCTGCCATTTGCACGTGGACTGTGTGTCTATGCATTATATAGGGATTGTGGTTGCAGACAGCCGTATATATGCCCGCAGATTTTGTGTTGCACTGAAACATTTGAGTGTGCCTTGCCCAACCCCAAGCTATCCAACCTTAGAGTGAGTGAGCAGGCCATAGAGACAAACGTTTGACTTGCATTCTGGTGCCAGAATCTGCCACCAGATACTATGCTTTGTTGTGGATAAAAATGGCTTTACATTACATACACAGGGCTAGCACAGAAAAACAAAACCAGATTTACAAATACCAGAATGTAAACGTAAAAGTAAGACTGGGAGAGCCATTCGCAGAACACATGAAACAATAGAAGCCCTCTTGTGTTTTACAGATCACTACCATTAATAATCATGACCCATGTGTAACCACTTGCACATGCGCAGCTAACCAAACATTTAACGTGGTTAAACTCACATAAAAGACAATGACATGGCAGCCGAAGGGATAAAATGACATTATCATAAATTGCAGATAGAAGCTCCCAGAAGTGGCCGTGTGTAAAGGCTGCTGCTGCTGTGCGCTCTCCTGGGCCTGGCTGGGAATGAACATGCTTGCTGGGAACCTAACGTGTTGCTAACATCATGGTAATGCGGACTCTCTTTTTAGCAGATTATGTAGTTGTAGGGCAGGCCCCTAACCCTCCTCTTAGAGCTGTCACTTGTCAGAACGGAGTAGCTGGCCCTAATCACTACCCCGCTTCCTCAATAACATGTAAAGTAAATTCTGGCTGCAGCACTTGACTTTCCTGGCTTTGGCACTTATTATTATTATTATTATTATTATTATTGGGACATTTGTAAAGCGCTGCGCTTACGCTCACCGGCGTGTCCGCGCGCTGAAAGTGGAAGTAGGCAGATAACAATGAAACCCAGGCTACAGGGCCAATTATTTACTATAGAGATAAGTTTTTAATTTCGCCCGGAATCTAGCCTCATCTGGTTCCAGGCGCAGGTTCGTAGGCAATTTGTTCCAGTTTGTTGCCGCCAGGTGTCTAAACGACCTGCCTCCCATGCGGGCTTTCTTAATTCTGGGAGTCCTCAATAGGCCACCCCCTGTTGATCTGAGCGCGCGAGCTGGTATGTACGCTGTGATCAAATTCGTCAGAGGGGCAGGTGCTCTGCCATTCAAAATACGATGACAGGTGCAGAGGGCTTTGTATTCCACTCGTCTCCTCACCGGGAGCCAGTGGAGCTGCTGAAGGGCCGCCTTGGGAGGCGCCCTTTTAGGCAGTCTGAGAATCAGACGCGCTGCCGCATTCTGCAGCACTTGCAACCGGGCCATACTTTTTTCTGGGGCCCCCAGATACAGCAGGTTACCATAGTCCGCCCTCGCCGTGACCAGGGCATGAACCAGGGTTTGACGTGCTTCAAGCGGGAGTAAGTCCAGGACCTTTCTCAACTTCTTCAAAATCCCGAAGCAGACTCCCACCACCCGATTGATCTGGGGGCCGAATGTGAGCCCAGCGTCAAACCACACCCCCAAATTGCGCGCTTCTAGGCACGGAGTAGGGGAGGGTCCAAGGCAGGTGGGCCACCACGCCGGCGACCAGGCAGACTGGGCTCTCCCTACCACCAACACCTCTGTCTTGCTGCCGTTCAGCTTCAAACAGTTATTGGCCATCCATTCGGCAAGATCTTGCATGCACGAACGGAAGCCATCGGCAGCAAGACAGGGCGCCTGCGACAGGGAGATCACCAGCTGCGTGTCGTCGGCGTAGGACACCAGTTGGAGGCCATGGCTCTCCACGATCGATGCTACAGGCGCGACGTACAAATTAAAGAGGGTTGGGCTCAATGACGAGCCCTGCGGCACGCCTTGGCCCAGAGGCACCCCCCTTGAGTAGCAGTCTCCCTGCCTGACTTGAAAACTTCTCTCATTGAGGAAGTCTTGGATCCATCTCAGCGCGGTACCAGAGATGCCACCACTGTTCAGACACTGTAGCAAGATGTCATGTGCTACAGTGTCGAACGCCGCGCTGAGGTCAAGCAGGATCAACGCCATAGTTTGGCCTGCATCCACGCCCTCTCTCAGATGTTCCGCCGCCATGAGGAGGGCGGACTCGGTGGAGTGTCGTGGCCTGAAGCCAAACTGCGTCGCATGGAGCAGTCCCCTTTCCTCCACATGCTTCATAATTTGGGTATTAACCACCTTTTCCGCCACTTTTGACAGAAAAGGCAGGAGGGAGATGGGCCTCAGATTTTCTAATACCTCGAAGCCTAGGTGGGATTTCTTCCTGAGCGGGAGCACCACCGCCTGTTTCCATCCAACCGGCAGCTTCCCAGATCCAAAAGACACGTCAAGGACGTGCCTTATATAAGGCTCCAGGACTTCCAAACTGTCTGCCAGGCGTTTTGGCGACACCGGGTCCCACGGGGACCCTGATTTAACAGATCGGCACACCGCTAATAGTTCCTCCGGAGGAGGGGTGCAATAGTGTGATATATGCCCTGCCGTCTCTGTGTCCCCCACTGCTTCCTCTAGGTCCAGTCCCATGGGCCGAGTAGGGAAGGTCGAATAAATCTTCTCTACTTGCTGGCCTCGCTGCACAGACCCAGCCCCGATGCTCGCCCTAACAACACGGTTGTGCGCCGAGGCCAGCAAGTGCCGGGCCGGGAAGGTTAAATGTTCCAGACCACGTTTTAATTTACATGTTATTAATTTTACAGGGTTTGTGCCGTCATGTTTGGGACGGAGATGGTGAACGGCGAAGAACTACTACACAATAGACGAAAGATATGAATCATGTGGCTGTACTAACAGTTATCAATTCATTAGCTTATTTTTGTGAATGAAGTGTATTGTCTTGTGTGTTTTCTCTCTCTCCCTCCCCTTTCTTTAAGGCGGAAACCATATTTGGATTGTGCTGTATGAACTTTTATATTAGTCATTAATTGTTTTCATGTATTTTTGATAGTGATATTGGGACTGGATTTTAATAATAAGTCTGTTTTTATTAAATATATTTTTTAGATATGATTTATGATCTTGTGGCATTATATACTCCTGTAGGTGGGGTCATAGGTATGTATATGTGATCAAGTCATGGCAAGTGAAGTGTGTGGTAAGTGTGACGTGAATAACCGGTTGCTTAATAGAACATTTGCAGATATGAAAATCTAATATGGAACCCCCTCCCTTTGGTCAATAGGGCCCCTCTCATACTATTTTCACTTTGCACCTTGTTACAATGATCGTGGCTGCAACTTTCCTGACATTGGTTTTTAAAATCTGGTTTATGGGTGTTTTTGATAACTTAAACAGAAAAGTAACTTGATTAAAATGTACTTTAGGCCCCTTGAGCCAGAACTGGCTCAAAACCAGTTACGTCATGTCATTAATCTCACCTTAACAGCTGGAATATATATCCTTGGATAGGAGAGTTGATGACTGGCTCAGAGGCTTGCCTCTGTGCCCAGGAAAGGCCAATGGGTGTTATCTATTGCCCAAGTAGTAGTGATTAGCCATCTGGGAGTGGACATGAACAGTTGGCAAAAGAAATGGCACCTCTAGTACTACCACCTTTTGATTTGGATATGCCAAACATTGTTAGAAACAGGATAAAACTGGCACACCACCACCTCAGAACAAACCTGAGACTCCATCTGAAGAAGGCATCCCTGATAGAAGAAGAGTTCTGACTCCTGCAGGAAGAAGCCTCACACATCGACTCAGGATGCCCTGGTGGCACCCAGGGACTGGAACTGCGCTCCAAGGATCAGGTGGTTGGCCTTCTGTTTATCTGCTTCAGGGACACCAACATTAGGACTGATGACTCCATGAGGGCCCAGCTAACTAAAGAGAACTAGCCCCTGCAGGGCACCTGGCTGGAGAGAGACCTTTTCTCCAGAAGCCTGCTATGAGGAGCTAAAGGCTGCAAGACTAACCAGAAGCAGCTTTAGAGGCTAAATCTGTAGGTAAATATTTTGTCCAGCACAGCCAATTTGGTATATCTGACCTCTGTCCACAGCAAACTGTTTTTCCATAGTGCTTGACGTTTTATAGTCACTTTTTGTCTTTAAAATTTACGATCCATTATCTTCGGTTCTACTTAACGTATTTTGATAATCATTGGCAATGCTGGAATAGACTGGTGGTTAATTAGTCCTAATATCTGTGGGGAGAGATAGGCTTTGTTTAAGAAGTTAAATTGATGCAGGCGGAGTCTTGGGTTCCTGGAGAATTGAGCGGAGTATTCTAATGCAGACCCATTCCTTGTCAGTGATATACTGACCTACATCCTGTCTATGTAACCCTCACTGGAGGTCATCATGCAGTGCTCGACACAGGAGGGTACAGCTTTCTGCCAAGATCCCAATGTGAACACCATAATGAATGGTGCACAGTTGGGGGGAATCGGCGAGTGCCTTCGGACTCCATAGATCATGAATGGTTCCCATGAATGTGCCAATAACTAAAAAGAGGCTAGGGTTCTGGGTCCATAAGTGTTCATTATTTCCTCATAGGACATTAGGTGTTCACTGTTGTATAGGTCCCCTGTGGCCACTAGGCCACAGTTTCCCCAATTTGCGACCCTGTATGCTGGGCATCGTAGTAGTGCTTGCAGGGGTATCTTTGGAAAGTATTTCTGGTGGGGATTGCGACCTGAACAGCTATCGCCCAAGCTCTACTGCATAGCTGCTATAAGGACTGGAAGGTCATTCTGCGTACTATAGGTTTGTGTGCAGAGAAGCCAGAGTAAATCCTTAAAGTGCTTGCTCAGGCATGCCCTTTTGGACTCCTAAGTGTCTAAACTGTGGCCGTTGTCTTTAATAATCAGTGTTTTTTAGCTCTACAAAGCATGCAGTCTAGTTGTCATGTTATGAGGCAACAACATGGCGCCCTCCAGGGGAATTGCAGTGAGAGGAGTGATTCAGGATAAAAGTTAGCAAGGTGCTCCCAGCTGAGCCGAATAGCACCATGATTTTTGTCGTGGGCCAAGATGGCCCTGAAAGTAGGTTTTTAAACAGCTTATCTGTTTGTCTAACACTTGAGTTTTGCGACATTATGCATGTAATGTAAAGGCTGACATGATATTTATGTATTTCATATTTGTAATTGAGTCTAACTTTTGTTTTTCTGTAGATACAAGTAATAAATTATAAGGAAAACAAATACTTTGTTCTTAGTACTCTGGCATTTGGATTTTTGTAATTTATCAATGAAGGTTTGTTTATTGTACGAACGATGGAGATTGTATGTAGAATAATTTCAGATTTAGTTTTGAATGTACACCAAGGGGTGTATGATTTTAATAATCCAATAAACACCTTGGTATAAGGTGTACATCTCTATTAATTGCTAGGCATATATATGCATGCACCATTCTTGAACAGATGTATGCAAGGGCAAATTGTCATTCCATTTTTGCAAGGGCGCATATTGGTTTTCAGAATATTCACATACCACAAATTCCTTTTTCCACACCTGCGTTAGCCCTGATGGGAAAAAGCTTTGTGACTCAAGCCCGAAATTTGTGGGACTTAGGGCAGAGTTGTGAGGTCATATATACTTTTAAAACTATTTACTGGAGGCATTATGAAAAAGGGTAATTATTTATTGAAACGTAGGCTGCAGACCAGAGTTGTGAAACCTAAGTCCAGAAGGTCAGTATGTAGGGCAGTTTTTCAGTATGCGGACTGACTATTTAAATATCATACCTGGAGAACCTAACATCTGGTATGGATCTGTCCCATATGCTCCAACGTTGGATAATCCTATTTTAAAGGGGTTCGAACATCTCTTGCAAAAATCGAACATTAAAATATCTCACAAAGAAGGAATTTTTTACCCAAAATGAAGTGGCAATTTATCCAATGTTATCATTGTGTCCAGTTTATAAAGAGATTCGTCTTTTTTAAAATTAGGAACTGCAGGGTTAAGTGTATTTACTTAAATTATGAGTGATTACAGCGATATAAAATCTAGAAACGAAAATCCATAGGAATTCATATAAGCCAGGGCTCGATAAAGCGATGCTTGGATATTGACTACTGTGAGGCTGCAGCAGTCACGGGTACACAGGATTCAGAGCACTTCTGGAGTTCTGGTGTTCACACTGTGAACACCAGAACTCCAGAAGTGCTCTGAGTCCTGTGTACCAGTGACTGCTGCAGCCTCACAGGCGAGCTCCAAGGTTTATTCGTGAATTCAAAAAAGTCGACCTTTTTCTCCAAACCAAGCCCTGAGAGTGCCTTCATTTCTAACCTGATGAGGCTCGTTGTAGTCCAGGTCTGTTTGCAGGGATTTGTGCTTGCGGTCGCTGCCTTGCATCCCTGTGACCTGTCTTATTGTGTGACCTCGAAGCCCTGGGTCCCCTGAGAACGGCTTCTCCCGTTCTCCGAGACAGTGCCGAACAATAATTCCTAATGTTTTTGAAGTCTCTCCAC
This sequence comes from Lissotriton vulgaris, assembly GCF_964263255.1. Classification (NCBI taxonomy): domain Eukaryota; kingdom Metazoa; phylum Chordata; class Amphibia; order Caudata; family Salamandridae; genus Lissotriton; species Lissotriton vulgaris. The sequence continues at coordinate 1,804,020,998 of NC_141687.1, read as the reverse complement.
CCCCGCGGTGCGCCTCGCGGGGGTGGAGAGACTTCAAAAACATTAGACAAGAGACAATTCTGCGATCTCCTTTATGACGAACAGAGATTTTCAGGAAATGTATTTTTGCTATTATTCCGGCTCAGTTGCTGGAGGGGGCAGCTCAACACAATTTTCAAGCAGCTGAACCGAGGAACGCTTAGGTCGCTGGCATCCCAATGCCTCTTTTTGACTAACCTCCGCTTCTCTCTCCTGCCGCCTCCTCGCTGGGGGTTGATGCCAGTCTCTGAAGAAAGCAGACCCACGAGGAGAAATGGAGGCGTCGCATCCGGGTGCGGCGTGACATGGGCAACGTGTAGCCAATCCTGGCGCTGGGGGGGGGCACATTTGCTGCTCGCCCTGTCGCCACTTGCAAACCCGGGCTACAGCAGGCAGATAAGTCCCCGCAGGGTCCCACTGGGGTACTGTAGTGCGCATGCTTGCAAAAGTTGTAACACAACTTGCACTTGCGCACTACGGTCCGTCTGTCTGCTGCAGCCCGAGTGTACTGTCACTCAAGCTGCAGCAGGCCACCACCCCCTCGCGCATTCCGAAATCTCCGAGTTTACTCAGTAATTTATTGAAAGGATTGCGGCGGCGGCCGCGATGCGGGTCCATGTGGCTGGTGGGGCTACGCCCCTACGCCCCAATGGACGCACCGCTGCTGTGTTTGAGGGTAAAGAGTTTGAATTCAAAGAAACTTCAAATTTACATAATAGTAGAAGCATGAAATGGAATCTTAAATTTTTAAATTGACATAATAGTATAAGCATAAAAAATGGAATCTTAAATATTGAAATTGGCATAATAGTATAAGCATAAAATGGAATCTTAAATATTTAAGTTTACATCCAAGTTCCATATTAAAAGTTGAATATTCTATTTTTATGCAGGAGTGTAACTCTAGTGTATAATGTGCATATCTGAAAGAGACACGTTAGTGATAGATTCCTTACCTTAGAATATCCCCAGGCGTCAGATTGGATCCGGAAATTTTTGCGTAGCAGTACACTTGCGCGTCGGTAGGCGTCGTCTGCGGCTCCGCCTCCGTCGTTGGCGTCGTGGGCGCCGTGATGACGTCGTCGGAGTACTTAGACGCCGCCTCCACGTGCTGATGTCAGTTCTTCTTTTTTCTGCGCCAGCAAGCGCAGATCTGGAAAAAGCAGCACTTCTAGTGACTTTTTGACTAACTTTTTGGATCATTTTGATCATCTTTTCGAAGTCTAACGACTCCGATCGGTGCCATAGGGATGCCTGGATTTAAGCACTGCGAGGATTGCGACCGCACGATGTCGGTCACGGATCCTCACCGTCGGTGTCTACTCTGTCTCGGCGTCGACCAGGACGACAAGACCTGCCCCGACTGCCGGTCTTGCTCCCACGGGAGGTCGAGGGACAGGTCGCGGGGCCAGAGCCACCACAGCTCCGAGAGTCGGCACCACTCCTCCGGGTCGAAGTCATCGTCCGGTAAGAAACACAAAAGGTCGAAGAGGCGTCATCGGGCTCCGCGTCCAGCTCCACACCCTCCGGTCCCTGGGCGAGACGCGACGCCGGAGGAGATCTAGCGCTTCCTCATGGCCATGAGGTCCCTCTCTCCTCCGACGGGCTCCGTGGGGCCTTCGGGCCCAGCGAACCCGTCTGGGGCCCCTAGCGGGTCGGGGGCTTCGTCCCCAATGCCGTCGAGTGCTTCGGCCCGATGCCACCGGGCTCCACGGTCCCGACGGCACCGGCGCCTTCGGGCCCAGCGCCGCAGGGCTCCACGGTTCCGATGCCGCAGGCCCGGCGCCGCAGGACCCCATTGGACCCGCCTCGGGATCCGGGTCGTCGCCGGTGAACCTTACGACCCCCCCTGCCCGTCAGGTGTCACCTCCGGCGCCGTCCTCGGGCGGCGCCGTCCCCGCTGCCTCCCTCGCTCCGGTTCCGGCGTCGGAACGGCGCCGCTGGGTGCCGCTTTCGACACTGCTTGGGGAGTTTACCTTCTATGAACCGGCCTCATCGTTTGATGACCCTGACTATCGGGGGATGGGTGACGAGGAGTATTGGGAGGGGTCTGAGGCCCCTCTGACCAGGGAGTGCCAGTCTCAAGAGGACTGGACAGGTGGACTTGGGGATGCCAGTGGTCTGGACACCTCACCAGACACTAGTTTTGTCTCACCTCCTACCGTGGCTTACGAGGAGGGGGCAACCTACAGTGTGGTGTTGATGAGGGCTGCCAAGGCCTTGGGCCTTGAGCTCCCTGTCGCGGCCGTGAGGACTAACCTCCTCACTGAGGTCCTTAAACCGCAGTCATGCCCCACAGAGCCTCTGCTGCCATTTAATGAGGCCTTGTCCAAAGTTCTTTTGGGCACTTGGTCCAGGGCCGCTACGGGTTCGCCCGTAGATAGGAACGTGGCCAGACGCCACTGCCCGGCCCCGGGCGACCCAGTTTTCCTGTCCAGCCACCCCACCCCGAGAGCCTGGTCATCCAGGCATCCACTTCCCAGACCGCATTCCCTTCCGCTCCGCCGGACAGGGAATCCAAGAGGTACGAGCAGTACGGTAAAAAGATCTTCTTCTCCTCCATTAGTCTGGGACTGCGGTCTTCCAACACCGCATGCCTCTTGGGCCGCTACACCCACTCTCTGTGGGATACGGTTGTGGATTTGCTGCCAGAGTGTCCGTTGGAGGTACGGGCCAAACTCGGCCAAGCCCTTGTGGAGGGCCGGGATGCAGCCAAATATTCTATCCGGTGTGGGCTGGATACCACCGACTCACTAGGTAGAGCGATGGCAACGACGGTGGCGATTAGACGCCACGCCTGGTTGAGGTCCGCCAACTTTTCGGCCGATGTCCAAAACACACTAATGGACATGCCGTTTGATGGACCTCGCCTTTTTGGCGACAAGGCAGACCATGCGCTTGAGCCCTTTGAGGACTCCAGGGCTACGGCCAAGTTCCTTGGGCCTCTCGGCCCCGCGCCAGCAAATGGGTGCCTTTCGCTCCTTTCGTGGCCAAGGAAGGGGCGCCCCCACACGTACCGCCAGCCACACGCCGCAGACTAACATCCAGCGCGGTGGCGGCCGTGGAAATCGCCGTGGAGGCGGTCGGGGACAACGGCAAGGCCAGTCCACACCCTCCCCCGCAGCATCCGCCTCTAAACCCTCCTAATCCGTGCTTTTCCGCCCATGTGACGCCAGTGGAGGGCAGGGTTCGCCATCACCACTCTCACTGGCGCACTGTCACTTCTGACAGGTGGGTGCTGCAGATCGTCCGAAGGGGCTACTCCCTCCCCTTCGAGACGACCCCCCAAGCCATGCCACCGCAACACCACCGCGTATCGGGGGATCATTTGCGGCCTCTCCAGGAGGACGTTTCGGCCCTTTTGGCCGAGGGGACCATCGAGCGCATTCCTGGGCCAGAAGTAGGACCTGGTTGCTACTCCCACTACTTTCTGGTACCCAAGAAGGGCAAAGGGGGTCTACGCCCTATCTTGGACCTACGGAACGTCAACGGCTTCCTTCGGAAGGAGAAGTTCAAAATGCTGACTCTGGCTCAGGTCTTAGCTGCCCTGGACCCAGGAGACTGGATGGTAGCGTTGGACTTGCAGGACGCCTATATCCACATCCCTATCCTGCCGGCCCACCGGCGCTACCTGCGGTTCACGGTAGGCCACGAGCACTTTCAGTTTACCGTGCTCCCCTTCGGCCTTACCAGCGCCCCACAGGTGTTCACGAAAGTGATGGCGGTGGTCGCAGCTCATCTGCGCAGGTTAGGGGTTTCAGTCTTCCCCCTACCTCGCCGACTGGTTGTTAAAGGCGGGCCCACCCCAGACAGTAGTCAGCCACCTCCAGACGACGGCAGACTTCTTGCACCAGCTGGGGTTCTCCATCAATGTGCCGAAGTCACACCTGTGCCCCTCTAAGAAGCTCCTTTTCATCGGAGCGGTTCTCGACTTGGTGCAGTTGCGGGTTTACCCACCCGAACAGCGGGTTCGGGATGTACAGGCTCTGATTCCAATCTTTCAGCCTTTCTCCCGAGTTTCGGTCAGGTTGGCGCTGCGGCTTCTGGAGCTGATGGCTTCCTGCATCCTTCTGCTGCATCACGCCCGTTGGCGGATGCGGGCTCTGCAGTGGGACCTAAAGTTTCAGTGGGCCCAGCATCAGGGCAACCTGTCCGACCATGTCCTGATCTCGGAGGGCTCTGCGAGACAGCTGCAGTGGTGGCTCACGGGCCACGATTGAGCCAGCGGTAGATCACTCTCCCTTCCCCAACCGGAGCACATAGTTGTGACGGACGCGTCCCTCCAGGGCTGGGGAGGCCACATGGGAGAGGCGGAGATCAGAGGCCTCTGGTCTCCGGCGGAGTCCCGGCTCCATATCAACCTTTTGGAGCTGCGAGCGATTCGTCTAGCACTGAAGGCATTCCTCCCCTCTGTCCGGGGGAGTGTAGTGCAGGTGTTCACGGACAACACCACCGCCATGTGGTACTGCAACAAACAGGGCGGGGTGGGGTCATGGACCCTCTACCACGAGGCTCTGCGCCTCTGGCAATGGCTGGAACATCAGGGCGTGACCCTGTTAGTTCAACACCTGGCAGGTTCTCTGAACTCCAGGGCGGATGAACTCAGCCGCCGGTGCATGATGGATCACGAATGGCGTCTGAACTCGGACGTGGCGCAAGGTCTCTTTCTGCAGTGGGGAGAGCCTTGGTTAGATCTATTCGCCACCGAAGAGAACACGCAATGTCATCAGTTCTGCGCGTTGGAATTTCCAAGGCGGCACTCGCTCTGACACGCTTTTTGTTGCGAGTGGAGTTGCGGTCTGTTGTACGCCTTTTCGCCTATACCACTTCTGCCCAGAGTGCTGAAGAAGATCAGGCGTGACCAGGCACAAGTCATCCTTGTGGCTCCGGACTGGGCACGAAGGTACTGGTATCCCGAGCTACTCAGTATGTTAGTCGATCTCCCGGTTCGTCTGCCTCTTCAGGAGGACCTTCTGTCGCAGCAGCAGGGGACGGTCCTCCACCCGGACCTGTCCAGTCTCCACCTCCATGCTTGGAGATTGAGCGGCGACAGTTGAGGCCATTTGACTTGCCTCCTGAAGTCTGTAACATCATTCTGGCAGCCAGGCGTCCCTCCACAAAGTCGGTATACGCCTGCAGGTGGAACAGATTTGTGGCATGTTGCACAGCAAAGGCTGTGGATCCTCTTTCTGAGGTTCTTCTCTTCCTTCTTTCTCTTGCCCAGCAGGGCTCTGCTCTGGGCACTATCAAGGGCTACCTTTCTGCTCTTTCAGCCTTTTTGAGGCTGCCTGATCAACCTTCTTTGTTCAAGTCCACTATTGTTAATCGATTCTTGAAGGGCATCACACATACGTTCCCTCCTGTTCCCTTTGTGATGCCTCAGTGGGACTTGAACTTGGTTCTTACTTTTCTGATGTGCGCTCCCTTCGAGCCACTTCACAACTGTCCTCTCCGCCTTCTTACATTGAAGACTGCCTTCCTGGTAGCCATCACCTCTGCCAGGAGAGTGAGTGAGCTCCAGGCTCTATCCTGTAAACCTCCTTTCCTTTCGGTCCATCCGGACAAGGTTGTGTTGCGGACAAGGCCCTCTTTCCTGCCCAAGGTAGACACAGCCTTCCACATCGGCAATCCATCACGTTGCCTACCTTCTTTCCTCCTCCGCATCCCTCAAGAGAGGAAGAGCGGCTCCACCTTCTGGACCCAAAACGTGCGCTCTCTTACTATCTGGATCGCACACGCCAGTTCCGGGTGGATGATCAACTCTTTGTTGGTTACGTGGGCGCTAAGAAGGGAAAAGCGGTACACAAGCGGACCATCTCGCGGTGGATCATATTTAGTATCCAGGCGTGCTACTTCTTAGCTAAGAAGGAGCCCCCTGTTGGGCTGAGGGCTCATTCCACTCGAGCCACGGCTACTACTACTGCCTTGGGCCGAGGAGTGCCCTTGCAGGACATTTGCAAGGCAGCTACATGGGCCTCGCTGCACACGTTTGCAAGACATTATTGCCTGGACAGCCAAGTCCGGAGGGATGGCTTCTTTGGCCGTTCCGTCCTCCAGGACTTTCTGGTGTGATTATTGGTTCGCAGACCCACCACCGGGGTTGGTATTGCTGGGGTATCTATTCTAAGGTAAGGAATCTATCACTAACGTGTCTCTTTCAGATGCACAAGTTACTACTTGTGTAACGATATATCTGTAAGATTAGTTAGTGATAGATTCCTTACCGACCCACCCATCCTCCCCGTTCTGCGAACCGATATCTAGGGTTAAGGTCATCCCCTTTCAGGGCCCTAGTTTCAAGGCACCAGTGTTGGTTTTTAGCATAGCTCTGCATTTCTGGCGCGGTAAAGCTGTGTCTAAGAACTGACGTCAGCACGCGGAGGCGGCGTCTAAGTACTCTGACCACGTCATCACGCCGCCAACGACGGACGCAGAGCCGCAGACAACGCCTACTGACGCGCAAGGGTACTGCTACGCAAAGATTTCCGGATCCAGTCTGACGCCTGGGGATATTCTAAGGTAAGGAATCTATCACTAACTAACGTCTCTTACAGATATATCGTTACACAAGTAGTAACTTGTGCGTCTGTATTTCACTAAATTTAATAGGTCAGCTGCTCTAGAATTCTTCCTCATAGTTCATTTTATTTAACTCGACCTTAGCTTGGGCCTTTCACGCTGTAGTGGGCGTTTAATGACCAGTATAGCCCGTGGGCTATAAGGCTATATTAATGGAGACCAGTTATTTTCAGTAATTGCCGTGTTAGTTACTGCAGACTCAAGCCAGGGGTGCAATTATTCTTGATTGTTAGTTGCTTATATGTCAGAAAGCTTTGGGACATATGTATCATCATTGCTGTTTGCGAGTCCTTAATAACGAAGTTTACCAATTCGCTATTAAGGACTCGCAAAATGCTATGTTTGTAGCTTTCTCAATAATAATTGCGATTCCTACATATTCCTTATTTGCGATTCTAAAGGCCCATAGGAATGAATGGGAAGACATTCACAATTTGAGAGTACCCAATAGGTACTCGCAAATTGCGAAAGCAATTTCAAGGGGCAAGGGTGCCAAAAGGACACCCTGTTGCACCCCTGAAATATGCATGGGCATGTATGTGCGCCACATGGCACTTTGAAAAATGCTAAAAAAGTGAATTTTTCTAGGAAATCGCAAATTACCACCAACTTGAAGTTTGTGGTAATTTGCGATTTCTTGAGGCAAATGTGCAAATTTTGTCAGCTTCTAGAAGTGCATTTAAGGAATCGCAATTTGTGATTCCTTAAATGCATTTGCAAAATAGGGAATCGCAAATTTTCCAACTCCTTATTTTCTTATGGCCTTTTGGGATGATACATCCCAAAAGGCTTTTTCCTGTTTGCAAACAGGCCGATTCTGAGAATCTGCCCATTTGCGAGTGGGGAAAAAGGCTTGATACATCTGGCCCTTGGAGTCTTAATTAGCCACCATACAAACCAATGTAATTTAAAACATTGCACAACATATCTTGAAGTTAGGAATGACAAGGATAGTTCCAATCTTAATTCGCTGTGCAAAACGGATAAACGAAGATTCAATAAAAATCTAATTTCTTTTACATATTATTTTGTTCAATTTGTTGTTTATGTTTTTCTGGAAGACTATTGATCCATATAATAGAGAGGGTACTAATTTAAAATCTATTTCCTTCAAGGGGTTGAGGAATCGCTCCATCCCACCTCTCCTATAGGCGGTTGAGAATCTTTTAACTGATAGCACAATAACATTGGCCTTAGCTTTCATATTTAAAAAGTGACTTTACCATGTTAGCTTATTGTCAGCAAGTAAGCCAGGTCTGGTGGCGCAGTTCAGTGGACTAATGCATCCACTGGAGGTACCTGTATTCGACCTCATGGTCACAGGTTCCAAACTCGGCGGGTCCACTCAGCCTTTCATCCAGCTGAGGTCGATAAAATGAGTACCATTGAGTTGGGTAACGAGAAACATCTGTTATTCAGTGCCAAGATACATACGGGTGAACTTGCGCTTTACAAATACACATGTTATGTAAGCCCAGTCAATTTTATTTTTTATCTACTTACAAGATGTTATCATCAATTTTTCCGACTTAAATGATTGCGAGGTATTCTAAAAGCCATGATTTTTGTCTTTCCAAGGTTGACTTTTAACTTGTTTTCTCAATTTAATTTCTGTAAATTTTGATAACTGTAAGTGAGGACCGGCTGGAATCCAGGAGAAAATAATATTATCTATTAGTCCAAATCGCTAATAGCTATCCCTCTAGCCTTGGGGAAAGTGCTTTACCGCAGTTTAAAAACTATGACAATCTGCAATGTAATCTGCTATATCGCTCTTGTAATATGACAAATCTACTATATACAGTGAGAAAAGTAGCAGAGCTTTTATACAGCCCTGTTTAAGGCCGTTTGTAGCCGGTATCTTTGCTGACAAGGCTCTTTTCGATGACTTCACTTTTAGCCAGGTTTTTCATGCAGAGATATTTGAAAACGCAATATTGTTTGACCGATTCCCTATTTTTATAGTTCCGCCAACACAGTTTTTTTCCTGTTGAACTTATCAAATGCTGTAAAATAATTTATGTAACATACAAACAAGGTAAAACACCTCCTTAGGGTTTTGCTTACTAGACGTTTAAGGGAAATAATGTTATCCACCGCGGAGCACCCAGGTATAAAACTGGTATGATTAAAAGGAACTATATTAAGATTGGTAGCTAACGTATTCAAATTATTCAATATACATTTTGAAAAAGGTTTTCCCACAGCACTGATAACCTCAATAAGGCCGTAATTATTTGGATCCCTCTTTGAACCTTTTTATGTCAATATTAGGTAGCACAGCGCTGCCTCTCGACATGTTGTATCTCCTTCTGGGGGCTTTCATCACTTTCATTGGCTACATCGGCAGCCTTTCAAAATTTCTTTGATTTGGTAGGTAAAAGCTTTACTTTGTCCTGCCTTTTGGCTATTTTGTTCCCGCCCTGCAGACTGGCCCTGTTACATGGATTATTTCAACATGGGCCATACATAGTGTTGGCGCACTACTTTCTCTTTTGCCTCGATTTCTTAAGCGTTGTTTCCTGCTTGTGTTCCAACCTTTGTGCAGCCCGTTGTTGTGTTGACTTTGCTCCTGCCCCCTCCCATTGTCTGTTGACCTCATGCCTCCTCTCCCTTTTCTAAGTGTGGTGTTTTTGCAGTAATAAATAACACCTTTTTTTGTAATTTCAATACATGGGCCTCTCGCAGCCCCTCCTTCCCCGTAGCTAACACACACAGAGCCTGCTGCCAGTGGTTCCTGTTCTGATTGGAAGGGTTAACCTTCCCCGCCCTCCTTCCCTGCCCTCCGTACCCTTACCTTCAGATGCCTCGTTGGGGCTGTGTTGCATTCCTCCTGCCTACATTCCAAGTTCTGCTCTCAGCACCACACGATTCCCTTGTTGACTTTGTTCCCCCACAACCTCCTTCTGTTAGCTGGGTTGAACACCTCCCTTGTGCCGCCTCCTTTCCTGTCTCTCAATAACACACAATCCCACTCCACATAATTCCTTTACACTAAGGGGCCAATTACGATGTTGGGCGGAACCTTTCTGCCTGACACGACTCAGCGGAACCACCGACCGATTTGCAGTCCGCAGTTCCGCCCGTCCAGTTGCGATGCGACACAATACTGTATGGTGGAGTCCCTTTGTTTCCTATGGGAACTTGTGTTCCGCCCGACAACCCCTGTAACGCAGGGTCCTATGGGGAAATCGGGGGTGGGTGTAAACCCCCACCCCTTTTGCGGGAACCCTATTGTGCCTGCCACACAGTGCAGGGTTTTACAGGGGGGTCCCTTAGGTCCCCCCTCGGCCTTCAACTGGAGGCCGCAAGATGAAGGGGGCCCTGCGATGGGACCCCAAAGTCATTTTCCGACAGCCTTTTTGTGTCGGACAAGTTGACTTCGAAATTGAAATCGTAATTGTGAGGTTCTGAATCGCTGTCCATAGAGGTACACGATGCGGTTCCGACTACACGAATTCTCAGAGAGCCAGTCAGAACCAATTTGGAATAACCGCACGGTCTACTTTCTGACCGCGACCATCGTAAACGGTTGGTTGGAATGTAAACCGGCAGTCGTTTGGAAGGGTTCCGACGCAGTTAAGGAGATTCCCACTGTTGGGTGGAGTCTTTCCGTCCGACATCGTATTCGGCGCCTAAATGCCACATACTTTCTATCCCCATAATTACACTGTACAACATACCTCATAATTACACTACACACCACAGCCATCCATCCAATCCACTCCAGAACACAGAAGTAAAAAAACATTTACATTTACAACACCAATAGCTCTAACTCTTGCAAATGTGAGACCTATTGCTTTGAAAATGCTTGTTTATGTAAGTGGTGTATAACGGTCCCTTTAAGTGAAAATGGAATAGTACCCGATTCCAGGGCCCATGTGAAGTAGATCATACCACCAGTGAATGTCTGCTTCTATCACGTCAGTTGGGATGCCATTGGGATTGGCTGCTTTTGAAGAGTATGACCTCTCTATTACTATTGGAAATCTGTAGATCAGTATCTGTATAGATTGCAATTTCAGATGAAATATAATCACTGTTTCAGGTCCCAGGCAATATAAAATATTAATTATCAGTTCTATGGGACCCAAAAGTTAAACAAAACTGTGAGAAATGCATTATCCTTCAGGGAAAGTTCAGCTGGTTTATGCAAGCACTACAATAATCTCTACTTGTAACTAGAGGCCCAAACCAACTAGGGACCAAAACAGTTTGAAATTACGGGTTTTAATTGACAAGTACATTTCCATTCAAGCTGCATCTTGATACCACCTGGGGATTTCCTGAATTTCACACCACTAGCGATTTATTTTCATCCTTTATCATTATATCTCTTCATAGAGTTCTTTGATTCTTTAAAAGTAGCCGTAACTGTTTCCGATTTTTCCTTTTTGCAGTAATTTTTAAATGGTATCCTTTTTTGGGATAAGAGTTTGATCTATTAATTAAATGGTGGAGATTAATTAAAATATTTTCCATAGTAATTTGTCCCAGTCACACCACCTGGTGGCTGGTGAGAAATGACACCTCTTAGAGTCAAGAAAAAAATGATAAAATCTTGTTTGCTTAATAATAATTTTTGATTAAATTTAACATTCCACTTAATCGTTCTTAAATGTATTAGAGTTTAAAGTGTCATCTAAGTATTGTGTAAAAATAATGTTATTTGTTTTGTTGTGGATAGTGGCCACGTCCTTCCTTTGTACTATTTGATAATTTTTGCACAAGACTGCGGAGGCACAGCATAATAAAGTAAAATCAATAGTGTTTTTAGGTTGGATGAAATAAAAGTGGGTCTTGCTGGTGGATCAGAAAGAAATCTCCCATTCAGAGCATGGAAAACCCAAGTCGTGAAATAGCCTCCAAATATATAATCATTTTATATACTATTCTTTATTCCATCAATTTGCAGAAAGAACAAAAGGGATATTTCAAGATTAATCAGGAAAATCGTCTGCTAGGGGATTAATGTGGTGGTTAAATAATACATTATTATTGAACTCTCCTGTAAAGAAAATTATACTGGAAGAATTATGATCTAAAATCAATTCAGGTTCATCAAGCACCGCCCGGAAGCCCAATTTATTCTTTACTAATGTTGGTGGAAAGTAAACATTCAATATTAAAACTTGTTTTTGCCTTTACCTATTTTGATCATTATTATATTTTCTGATTTAGCCTTAATTATAGTGTTTTTAAAATGTATGCTATGGTGAAATACTGTTAGCAAACCATCAGCCGGACAATCCACAAAATTCAGATTAGTTCGATTTTCATATGAAAGGATATTTTATAAGTTGTAAGAATTCGTTTGCTTTTCCAGTATAAGTTGCAGTAAATTGATTAGTAGACATAGTGGAAAATCTCTATGCCTTTCTTATGATAAGCTATGCTTCCACAATATAGCTAGATACAGGCTTGTCAATAGTTGGCAGGGCTGATCTGGTGCAAATTGCTAGTACATCTGTGCTAGATGTAATTGAGAATTGTTTGAACAGTGGGATGAGCCACTTTGTGTGTGTTTATGCTTAGTTTTGGTTAAAAAAAAAGTGCACTATAGACTCCTTGCCGCCCACTGTGCAGTCACAGAGTACAGCCATTCGAGAATATGGCGACAGTTTTGCTGGGTAAAATGCATAGACGAAATGATAAGCATGCAGTTCGACATGCATCAGGGCTAATTCATTCAGGTATTGCTACATGCCAAGGTGTGCTTTGTGTGCAAGTAGTTACAAGATAGGATGGAGGAGCATGCTTTTCCAATGTGTGTCATTAGTATGTTGTGCAAAAATAAGAGCTATTCTATACAATATTTATTTTATACCAGTATCATTTCCTGAAGGGCCATCATTTTACATCTCAAAGATTTACTGCTATGTTATGTTCAACTGTGCCGAGAGTAACATTGATGTTGATATGGACTTTTTAAGTGCTCTTCTTCCCAAAGCACAAGAGTGTGACCGTGTGAATGATTACCCCCACCCTGGATGAATCCTTCTTCAGGAGTTTGAGATCTCCTACAATCACTATGCCTTTGCCCACTTTTCTGCACTGATGTTCTTCTGTGCTGAAAAGTTAGTACGCATACCTTCTTTTGTATGATAATGGGCTATACTGGACAAAACTCAAAATCTGGATTTGCAGCTTCTCATTCATACCTACTCTCCAACTATAGAGAAGAAGCTGTTAGTTTTGCTTTAGAAATTTAGCCTATTTACCTACTTGTGGTTCATTTGAATACATACTGTCACTGAACCATGTTGAACTTTTACTTAGCCGGGCTAGAGAATACTTGATTGTGTCTTCAGTTAACTTGCATTCCATTCATTCATGTGCAATTTATGTTACTGGTTAGCCGCTTATTTACTTTGTGCCAAAGATATTTATGGTCTGGAACATCTCACATTTCATTTACTAGTTCGCATGACTTATGCTTTTATTCTTATGATGGGTGTTTTATACTGATTAGGAGTCTGTCAACCACAGGTGCCCTAGTCAAACTTCTTAATTTTCCTTCCCTGTTCTGTGGGCTATTGTCTTGTCTATAGATAACTACTGCTTGAGTGTCCCCAAATGAGTTTCCTTACTATTTACACTTGTTTTTTATCTCGTGAATTTCATCTCTTTAATTTCATCTATTTTTTTTCTAACTTCATCAAAAACTGATTTTATCGCTAATCTAAGACCGGGTAATTCTCTAAATGTTGCCACATTTTATTCTTCCAGTAAATATCCTAAGTCCTGCTTTATTGTTCCCATCTCTTGCATTTTATTTCCTTTTCTTCCCCATAGTTAGATTCTTGGCCTCCAACTTTTTAGATGAATCTGGTCTCTTCCTACCATTTGTAAGACCATCAAGATGGTCCTTAGCCAGTGTTTTCAAACATTTCGGACAGATATCCAAATTCTACAGCTTGTCACTGTTTATCGAATTTAGTTTGATAATGTTTTCACAAATGTTACCCTATTACACTTCTTTTTACATTATATGTTTTTTTTACAATACCGCATTGATTCATGTTTTGCTACAGCAATGAATTTGCTCTTGGAAAAACTAGCTATCTGGCTATTAAAGTTTGCTCTTAGGAACATCCAGTGCTTTAATCAAATTAGGCGCTGTTTCCAGTGAAATCTAATCACTACTCATCTTTTATTTTGCCTCTATTTCAAACCACATTTGTACAATAACTTATTTCTTGTGATTCGTCTACCTTTAAGCTTTAGTCATTGGTTTTACTCGACAAATTCACACTTATCTATTTTAATTTATTTTTATTGTATTTTTGAGTTTCTTAGGAATTCTGTTTATTAGGAATTTTGCATAAATGTTTTGCAAATAGAGGGTACGCCATAAAAAAATACATGATCCAACTCAGATGATGAATTATAAACAATATGTTATTGTTTCTGACTTATTGACTCACTTAAAGCACAATGTGTATTACAATGGAAAAGAGGGAAGGGCTCATTGACCCACCAAACAGTAAAATTTAGTCCATTTTTGAGGAGATCGGATGTGAATATGCATGCGAACCTTTACATTTAGTGACTCACGGTGGTAACTATTTTTTGTTTTGTTCCGAAAATCTGACCTGAATTTGACAAATCGTAGGTCGATGAGATCAGCCCTAACATGCTGCCTTTCAATCACCCTTTTGACTTCCATGATATTCGAAATAAGCATAAAACGCACCACACTATGCTCTTATTTTAGTACATTTACCATTAGCTATCAATTAGTTCAACGTGATTTTTCATTTTTTGAATGTCCTTTCTGCTTGTCTGTTTACAGCTTTCGACATTAGAATTTTTGTGGGCCTCAGTGAAGAAGAGGCTAGGGTGAACAGCCTTAACCAGTACCTCAGCACTCGTAGTTATATCCATGGCTTCACCTTTTCTCAGGCCGATGTGGAAGTGTTCAGGCTGCTCCAAAGTCCACCTCCTGCTCAATGCTATCATGCACTTCGATGGTACCGACATATAGAAGCCATTTATGACGACAGCAGTCAGAAATGTGACTCTTTTAAAGTCCAAACAAGTGAGTAATAACTTGGATTTGGTAACCGTGCAGCTTGTTTTGTAGTTAGCATTACATTACATTTTCATAGGTCTGATTTCTGAAAGATTGGATAAGAATTTAAGAGGGATTATGCGAAACTGTTGAAGCATTAGTAGCATTATTTGCAGACGAGGGAAGTTATTTAGATTTTGGAGGAACAGATTATCTGCTATAAAATGACACATTTTCCATCCTCTGGTAGAAATACTTGATCTAGTTGTCTGCACAACAAAGACTTTGTGGCCCACTGTTGGTTGCCACTCACTACTTAGTGTGGGACGGCTGTTGCTAGTTTTCTACATATGGGTTACCATGCAAGTCCCCTCAACAACACTCCTCTTCCCACAGCTTTGAAAAACGAATAGCAAATTTATATGAAAATAGACTGAAATAAACATTGAGTCCGCTTGGCATTCAACTACGTTTGCAGTGCACCCACCCTAATGGTAAATGCACTGTGGGAGCAGAGATCCCCACTAGTAGATCTTGATTTCCCGAGAATCATACTCTTGGTCAACTTCCCCTTTTTAGGTCTCGCCTTTACTATTCCGCAGGAATGGGAAATGGGGAGAATTCAAGTCGGCAAAATCCACTTCAAACCACTGGCTTTCAGCCGCGGTTTTCTTTAAGTTCACGTGAATCACATGATTAAACATGCATGCGCATCGTCAGCATTTCTCCTGTAGGCTCGCAAAAGGCTCTCCTCCCTCCCCACATCAAAGGCATCAATCACCCTCCCACAGGCTTTCCCAGCTCTGCCCCGCCCCCTGCTTCACAGCCAGGCCATCTGTTCCCTGCCAGACCTCTCACACCTCCGTCACAGCATACCTGTGTACTTCAAAGGCTTATCACTTCACACGGCCGGCCGCAGGCCATGCAACCAGAGCACTTCAGTTGGTGTGCAGCCCCCCTCCCAGCACTGCCTTGTTACTCTCGGCAGCCGTGAGTCCCTAAACACTTTTTATATTTAATTAGCAGCAGCAGCATTTCTCCTGCGCCAGGCCACATCAAAGGCTCAGTGCCACTTTCACCCACACAGCAACACTTACAGACACGCAATGCCACTCACACCCACGCAAGCCCACTATCATCCATGCAACACCACACTCACACACGCAACGCCACTCACTCACTCACTCACTCACGCAAAGCCACTCACACCCACGCAGTGCCACTTTCACCCACACAGCGCCACTTTCAGACACGCAACGCCACTCACACCCACGCAAGCCCACTATCACCCACGCAATGCCACACTCACCCAAGCAACGCCACTCACCCAAGCAACACCACTCGCACACGCAACACAACTCACCCACGCAACCCCACTCATCCATGCAACGCCACTCATCCACGCAACGCCACTCATCCACGCAACGCCACTCATCCACGCAACGCCACTCATCCACGCAACGCCACTCATCCACCCAACGCCACTCATCCACCCAACCCCACTCATCCACCCAACCCCACTCATCCACCCAACCCCACTCATCCACGCAACGCCACTCATCCACGCAACGCCACTCATCCACGCAACGCCACTCATCCACGCAACGCCACTCATCCACGCAACGCCACTCATCCACGCAACGCCACTCATCCACGCAACGCCACTCACACATGCAACGCCACTCACCCACGCAACGCCACTCACCCACGCAACGCCGCTCACCCACGCAACACCGCTCACCCACGCAACACCGCTCACCCACGCAACACCGCTCACCCACGCAACACCGCTCACCCACGCAACGCCACTCCCCCACGCAACGCCACTCCCCCACGCAACGCCGCTCACCCACGCAACGCCGCTCACCCACGCAACGCCACTCACCCACGCAAATCCACTCACCCACGCAAATCCACTCACCCACGCAACGCCACTCACACACGCAAATCCACTCACACCCACGCAGCGCCACTTTCAGACACAACGCCACTCACACCCACGCAAGCCCTCTCCGCCACTCACACACGCAACGCCACTCACACACGCAAATCCACTCACACCCATGCAGTGCCACTTTCAGACACACAACGCCACTCACACCCATGCAAGCCCACTCTCACACACGCAACGCCACTCTCACCCATGCAACGCCACTCACACACGCAACGCCACTCACTCACACACGCAACGCCACTCACACACGCAACGCCACCCACACACGCAACGCCACCCACACACGCAACGCCACCCACACACGCAACGCCACTCACACACGCAACGCCACTCACACACGCAACGCCACTCACACACGCAAATCCACTCACACCCACGCAGTGCCACTTTCAGACACACAACACCACTCACACCCACGCAAGCCCACCCCGCACTCACACACGCAACGCCACTCACACACGCAAATCCACTCACACCCATGCAGTGCCACTTTTACCCACACAGCACCACTTTCAGACACACCACGCCACTCACACCCACGCAAGCCCACTCTCACCCATGCAACACCACTCACCCATGCAACACCACTCACACATACACCACTCACACATGCAACGCCACTCACACATGCAACGCCACTCACACACGCAACGCCACTCACACACGCAACGCCACTCACACACGCAACGCCACTCACACACGCAACGCCACTCACACACGCAACGCCACTCACACACGCAACGCCACTCACACACGCAACTCCACAACGCCACTCACACACGCAACGCCACTCACACACACAACGCCACTCACACAAGCACGCCACTCACACCCACAAATCCACTCACACCCACGCAGTGCCACTTTTACCCACACAGCACCACTTTCAGACACACAACGCCACTCACACCCACGCAAGCCCACTCCGCCACTCACACACGCAACACCACTTACACACGCAAATCCACTCACACCCACGCAGTGCCACTTTCAGACACACAACGCCACTCACACCCACGCAAGCCCACTCTCACACATGCAACGCCGCTCACCCACGCAACGCCGCTCACCCACGCAACGCCGCTCACCCACGCAACGCCGCTCACACACGCAAATCCACTCACACCCACGCAGTGCCACTTTTACCCACACTTTTTTAAAAAACAAGGGAGACCCAACAGATAGCTAAGTACCATGGGTATAACAACGTTATAGTGAACAAAACGGTATAGTGAACAAAACGGTCCTTAGCTAAGGACCGTTTTGTTCACTATAACTTTTACCCACACAGCACCACTTTCAGACACACCACGCCACTCTCACACACGCAACGCCACTCTCACCCATGCAACGCCACTCTCACCCATGCAACGCCACTCTCACCCATGCAACGCCACTCTCACCCATGCAACGCCACTCTCACCCATGCAACGCCACTCTCACCCATGCAACGCCACTCTCACCCATGCAACGCCACTCACACATGCAACGCCAGTGACACACGCAACGCCACTCGCACACGCAACGCCACTCGCACACGCAACGCCACTCGCACACGCAACGCCACTCGCACACGCAACGCCACTCACACACGCAACGCCACTCACACACGCAACGCCACTCACACACGCAACGCCACTCACACACGCAACGCCACTCACACACGCAACGCCACTCACACACGCAACGCCACTCACACACGCAACGCCACTCACACACGCAACGCCACTCACACACGCAACGCCACTCACACACGCAACGCCACTCACACACGCAACGCCACTCACACACGCAAATCCACTCACACCCAGGCAGTGCCACTTTTACCCACACAGCACCACTTTCAGACCCACAACGCCACTCACACCCACGCAAATCCACTCCGCCACTCACACATGCAAATCCACTCACACCCACGCAGTGCCAATTTTACCCACACAGCACCACTTTCAGACACACGCCACTCACACCCACGCAACGCCACTCTCGCACACGCAACGCCACTCTCACCCATGCAATGCCACTCACCCACGCAACGCCACTCACCCACGCAACGCCACTCACCCACGCAACGCCACTCACCCACGCAACGCCACTCACCCACGCAACGCCACTCACCCACGCAACAACACTCACACATGCAATGCCACTCACCCACGCAACGCAACTCACTCAAAGCCACTCACACACACGCAGTGCCACTTTCACCCACACTGTGCAGTGCACAATAGGTCTCGGAGTAGGAAAGTTGGAGCTATTGGTTTTGTAAATGACAAAGCCCTTTATGTTTTTAAAATGAAAACAAAAATAAAAGGCATTGTTATTTGCAATTGTAATAGCTCCAACTTTCCTACTGCGAGACCTATTGGCAACGCCAGTGCTTGTTGTTTCATCTGTCTGCATCCTCTCATGTCTACAACCCATCCCGCTCTGCTTTCAGCAATTCTGCTATCCCACTGCTGCCTACTGCATTCTCCTCCTCCTCTCCTCAGCTATTTTGCATCCCGTAACACCACCCTTCTCCCTTGCTTTACTTGCCCCCCAGCCAACATGGCTGCAAGCCTGCTTCTGAATGCACCACAGCTGAAGAGGGTACACAATCCAGCTGAATGATCCAATGTCCAGTACTTTTCATTTTGATTTGCTCCTTGAAATATAACAAATGGAGTATTTTTAAAACCTTTTCCAGAGAAAAATGTTTCAATATATAATGCAATATATATAACCAAATATTTAATTAAAGTCTGCAGTCAGTCCTTATGATACTTGGGCCCGAACCATAATAAGCAATCAGGTAGGTCCCGCTTTGAAAGCATTTTTGATTTTTGTACAGTTGAATTTATTTGTGTAAATCTGTTGGATGGCAGAGGAGGGCTACAGCTCAGCATGACAGCTGTACTATCCAAATAAAAGCAGTTATTGCAGATCAGAGCTAGGTAGCATTTGTCAGCGCTTTGTGTGTGTCCCTTCCTGGTAGGGGCACGTGCTATATTTCAAGAGTGAGGACCATTGGTAGAGCGGTCTGTGGCTCTAAGTTGTTTCCCATGGGAATAATGTCAGGACTGTGGACCATTGGCAGAGCAGTCTCTTGGTTACATTTTCTGGGGTGCCAAAGGGTGCTGCATATTAGGAATGTGAATCATTGGCAGAATTTTCTATAATACCAAGAAGTGGCAGAGCTGTGGTTTTTTAATATCAGGAGACTAAGGAGAGTTGTAAATCAGGATGGAGAAGTGTTCTCAGACACATGTGAGCCCAAGTGCCGAGAGGGCCCTAGATGTCAGGTCTGTGGCCTTTTGCAAAAAAGTCTGCGGCTTCAATTTCTGGAAGGCTGATAGGTGCTGAAGATCAGGACTGAAGAGCATTCAAAGAACAGTATGTGAGTCTTAGTTCTACAAAAGCAAGGGTGTTGTGTATCAGGACCGTAAAGTATTGGAAGAGCATTCTGTTGCTCACAGTGCTGAATGGTGTAGGAAAGTGCTCCTTTTTTAGTTCTCGCCTTGGCAGCACATGCTGTATCTACAATATGGGTTTCGAACACTGGCCATCTTTTTCATGGGTTTCTCTTACTGTCCTTCGTAAATGCCTGCTTTTCTTTGGTAAATATGCTTAGGAGTACCTCTTTTTATACTTGTGTAACCTCCCATGAGGATTACCCCTGTTGCATGTGCTCTTACTGTTCATGTTATTTTAATACTTTGTGAGCACTCAGATCAGGAGCTCGCTGGCTGGTCCGGCATCTAGAGCTCTATCCTGAAGCCGGACCAGCCATCGAGCTCCTGATCTTGAAACTGTGCGATTGCGCACTTGTAAGGAATCCCTATCTCGACTATCCAAGTGGACTCCCGAACTATATCAACCCCTATCATCTGGCTAACCGCCCCTTGTGACCCTGAGCTATCGCGCCCGCTTCTGACCCAACTTGCAGTAATGCAATTTAGGCATAGTGCATTTGTAAATTCATAAAGACAACAATGAAATATTATGTTGTCCTGAGGATGATGCCCAGTATCTAGTGGTGGCATCGAAACGTCGTTGACACCAAAAAACACCATATGCAATATGACTATGCAATATTGTAATGTACAATGGTGTATAAGAAAATGATCTTAGTCTGTTAAAAGTTTCAAATAGGAGTGTACAGAGGTATTTCACTTTGCCCTTTGGCCATTCTGTGCTTCGTTTTGTTGTCTCGCTGTTTCGTGGGTCACGGCTGTGCCCACTTGTCATTGAATGTTTCTTGAAGGAATCAAAATTTACATAAGCCGGACTATACTTACTAATAGCCCATATATATATATATCATAAAGGAATAATAAGGCAGTCGGCAATGGAGAAGGTCGAATCGTTTATTCAATCAAATACAGGCCCTGACAAGGGAGCCTCGGTCTACACGACCCACAGAGGTGCGCAGAGGAGACTGACGAAATACAAGTAATACAAGGCATATATACGTTTTCACACATTCAGGTTGACACCCTACAAGGAAGAACACAAGTTGTCAGTAAGCCAGCAGGAAGACCCATATAAGGCACTACTGATTGTTGGTAGCTAAGCTGAAGCTATTCCGGGGGCAGGTCAGTGAGGCGCCCTCTCATCTATCTTAAACCCGGGGAGTACAGGAACGGGCTCTGCTAGAATGTGCGCATCCCACAAGAAGGGCGGTGTGACCTTGGGTTTCCCTGAGCTATACACAAAAGATCAGAGAAGCAGACTGAGCAATTTAGCATGGTTTCGTACCATGAGCTAAACCATGTGACTTCTGGGAAACCGTACATGAATGTAGGGAAAAGAAACAAAGTGGCCCTGACTATATCAATAGGTCTGAACGGGCCTACATGAATCTATCATTAAGTCAGCATATATTGTCTAATACTAGACGGTTATTCATACATATGTTATGTTATGTTATTTATTTTTTTGTATAGCGCAACGGTTACTCAAAAAGAGTGTCCCGGCGCTTTGGGTAAGGAGAACTGATTCACAATAACATAACACATTAAAAAGAGCACAGAACACACAGGAAAAACAAGAGACTCCTAGAGGGACTACTGAGTGAACAACCAGGTCTTAAGACCTCTCCTAAAGTCAAGCAGACTCGAATCTCCCCTGAGTGGGAGCGGAATATATATACGGTTATATGGTACATAGTGGGCCAATCATAATTATATATAATTTGATATCTCCACAGACGACCCTTTTGGCCTACTTTGGCCAATATAACTACTCTACTCTACGAACACCCCTTCATCGATCTGCATGAGGTCTGTTACTTCTTTTTGAATCATTTGTTTCTCTACCTGTTCTTGCCGAGAACAGGTCAGAGCAGACGTTATCTTAGTGGCACAAAAGGTACAGCATGCCGGGCCACAGTGGAGGCACAAGCAGCAGGTGAAAATTATTCCAAATGCTCCTGCCAAGATCATGAATATCTTCCAACCCCAAGTAGATAGGAAGTCCCAGAACCACCCACTGAGGGACCAAGTACCGTTCTCTTCATGTAGCTCACTAGCTAGTCAATGTAATTTTTTAATGGCGAGATGTATGGTAGGGGCCGATCCAGGAATGAAGACGCAACAAGAGCTGCCGATCACGCGGCAAGCTCCGCCCCTATCTGCCAGGATGACGTCTAACGCCATCCGATTTTGAAGAGAAACAAGCCTCGTAGCCTGAAGCTCTACAGTGAGGTTGGTCAAAATTTCAGTTGTGGTTTGGACCACGTTCTCCACAATTCTAGACAAGCGGCTTATATTCCGACTATTAAAAATAGGACCCCAGAATGGGACCAGGCCCTTGGAAATGTCTTTGAATTGCTGTAGTGAGGTATCTGTCTGATCAGTACTATCAGTATCATAGCTCCTAATAGTCCGTTTAGATTCTATCTCTCTCTTCATTAGCTGATGAGTTCTATGGTAATCAGAAGGGCAATATAGACAGGGGGATAAAGGAAGGACAGATAACACTGTCCTGCCCATCCTCGTGGAAGCCAGGTATAAGCATTTTCCCCGCACACAAAATATACATTAGAGGGAGTGACCATCGGGGGAGTACTGTCGGTCTGCAATGTGTAAGTGTAATTACAGGTTCTACTCCCTACCTTAACATGACCTCGCCCCCTAATACAAAACAAAGAAGTGGAATTTATAATGGGGATTGGCAGGGCTCTATCATTTGTAACGTTGCGTTCCTGAAAATGCTGAAAATACCACGTGGAATTGAAAAGTTAAAAATCCTGCATTTCTTCTCGCAACCAGGTATCATTTTTGGAGTCGGTATATACGTTCATACAGGCGTTTGGATCTAAGGAACCCTGACCTTCATCTCCTTCAGCGTCAAATCCTTGGTGTCCCTCTATATATTTTAAAATGGCTTCATAATCCCTTTCAGAATATATTTTAGGATTTACGACATAGTGGGAGTACATCAATGATAACAATTGCCACCAGGCTTCACAACTGGCTAAATACGATAGAGGGAGAGAGATGAGTAACTCATGCTGATGCATAACTGATGGTAACAAACCACAAACCCAGCAGTTTGTTTTGTTCGTAGTACTGTGGGTTTGGTGCAACATTTCAATGAAAACATTCTTTGAATACGTTTCCCTATGCCTGCCTTATGCGGAGGCAGAGAATAAAAGAGGTGTTCCTCTGGGGCAGGAGTAGTTTTCAACAATTTCTGTACTGGATGTCGAAATTCCAAGTATACAAACACACACATCATTATTACAGTGATTAGGACAATAAAAGCAACGAATGCCACTCTGGTGGGCCATCCGGAAAACAATTGCATATTATAAACATGGTGTCGAGGGGCGAGTATTCGTTCATCTTCCATCACAAGTCGATCAAAGGGAAACATGCTCTCTAAAAGTCCAAATCTATATCGGTCCCTTGCTAAAAGTCCACAACTAATCTTTGTATCCACAAAGCACGCACACCACCAGAGGGTTTCTTCTTCCCACTAAGGGATCTTCTCCCTCTGTCCGTTTTTTAGAGCCTCACAGGCAGACCCTTATCTCTCATCCGAGGAAAAGCAAACTCTTCAGATTCCAAAAGCACGATCGCGGCCCTTAACGTAGTCTTTCTTTCTGAACAGAGCCTATTACACAATGTTCTTATCTCTCTGCGAGTTCAGTCCAGTGTCTCGCTCAGTACGTCAATCACTCTACTCGTTGTTTTTTATCACAAAGTCTTGATCTAATTTCTTCCATTAGAGAGTGGGGTACTGCGCTGTTTTCGGGGCCGCAGATCGTATCAACAATGGCCAGGTTGCTCCTGGTCAGAAAACAATTCAGTGGCATGGGTAACGGACTCGGTCACCTCTTGTGGTGCCTCGGGACTGGCAGTTGCTTCTGACTGAGCTCTCTCACCTTCCCCTTCAGGAAACACTCCACTTGATTTCCCTTTTTCTTGAGCATCCGAAAAGGGCACAAAGGTTCGAATCAGTTCTACTTCCTGACTCGGCACTCCGTCTTTGTTCTGCCGTTCAGAGGGCAGGGGCAGCGGGAGGCGCTTGACGTGGCTCGCATGTATCCAGTGCTTGCGGCCATGCACTTTCACTGCTGTCCTCGTTACCAGGAGAATTTGATAGGGGTCAGACCATCTGGGCTCCAAACTCGACATCCGTTGATAATTCTTCACCAGTATCCACTGGCCGGGCTCCAATCGATGTCCAGGACCCTCCGGTAGTGGCTGCAATGTGTCCGATACCTGTTGATGAATAGAACGCAGGTCTTTAGTCAAAGCATAAAGGTAATCTGCCATCAACGGGTAATCAATATCCCTAAAAATCTGGGCCTAGGGACTCCCCACACATTTGCGGGACGGCCAAATATGACATCGTATGGAGACAGACCAGTTTTAGAATGAGGAGTCGTTCTAAGGGATAGCAAAGCTAATGGGAGGGCATCGGGCCACTTCAATCTAGTGTCTGCACAGATTTTGGCCATTTTGAGCTTTAAAATGCCGTTCTATTTTTCGACCAGGCCCGCTGACTGTGGGTGTCTAGCAGCATGAAATGTTTGTCTTACTTTTAATCCGTCACAAACACTTTGTACAAGTAGGGCTTTAAAATGGGGCCCGTTGTCTGACCAGATAATTCTGGGCAAACAAAATCTAGGGAAAAATTCCTTAATGAGGACTTTGGCAGTGGTAATTGCAGTGGCATCTTTGGTGGGGTAGGCCTCGAACCATTTACTGAAAGCACATACCACCACCAATACATACTTCAAATTATTCACACGTTCCATTTGTATGTAATCTATCTGTAGAACTTCAAAAGGCAAGGATGGCGGGGCAAAATTGCCACTCAAAACAGATTCTCTACCTCCAGGGTTATGTCGGTAACACACCGGGCAATATTTGACAATGTGGGCTGCTATTTTGGAAATGTTGGGGTTATTCCATACCGGGTCTAATACTGCGCTAATTCCTTTAGCACTAATATGGGCCGGACCATGCGCCATGGTGACTACTGCATATACCATAGGTTCAAGTAGTCAAACATTGTCTGGTGACTTTTCTTCATAAACATTTTATTTTGTAAATAATTGATCTTTTTCTCATCAAACGACCCGGTTAAAGGCCATTGCAATTCAGTATTATCCTTCGTATATCTGTGCCATAAAGTATTAAACAAAATTGGTGTAAGACCATGTTTAACATACATATCACAACTGGGGCTTCCCTTGGGAGGGGCAGGCTGTCTTTCTTCCAGCCGAGCACCTCTCCGACAGCAGCACCCAAAACATATTTTGCTGAGACACGGCATGATAACAATAATATCACAATTCTCATCTATACGTTCTTAACCATGTCTTTCACACGGGCGCTGTTGGACTTGGCCCTTCTGGCAGGTCCACCCCAGACGTTTTTGCTTGTTATATGTAACCTGGGGATGGTGATTTCCTTTCTGAGTGCGTGTGGTGAGATAGGCCTGACCCCATAGGAATGCATGGGGAATGTATGTGTCCCTGGTAGTTCCTGATGCGTGGGGTGTGCAGGGTCGAGTCTGGTATGTGTGAACTCGTGAGATTGAATGCTGCGCAATGGTATATGTGGTATGATTGTGTCTAGTGTAGAAGCGCCACTTTTAGAAGTTGGCATATTTGAGTAATCTGTGTCTGGCGTGTGATTGGCTGAGGCTGGCTGGTGAGCCTGGCTCCAAGAGTCTGGGAGGGTCCGCCCCGGTGGTGAATGGAGTGTTTAGCATGCTTATGTGAGGGGAGGAGTGAGCCTGGGCCTGCTTGTGGATTGACTGTCTGGGTTGAGGGTCCTGAATGAGGCTGGGTTTTCCCCACACAATGCTGGCTCCACCCCCTGGGGTGCGTCTGATGTCCCTAGCCTGGCCAGTGAAAAGAATCCCCCATAACCAGTTCTAGCTGCTACTCCCCCTGCCTGCCCCTTTAGACAAAGGATGTTGGGTATAAAAAGGGTGCTGTGACACTTTGAAAATGTTCTTGTTTCTGACTTGGGCATGCTGCTGCTTTGTCTTAGGGGAAGGCTTGCCTCCCTGAGCCCTGCCCAGCCCCTGGATCGCTGATGGATGCCTAGAGGACTTCTGGGGGAACCCCTCGGCCTTGCTGGGCTGATTGGGGGACTCTACTTTGGACTATGCTGCATCCCCCGAGGAACTGACTACTTGCTAATGCCCCAGCGCCTGAGAGCGCTTTTCATGGACCCCTGGCGCTTGAGAGCGTGATCTCTGTCCCTAGTGCTTTGGAGCGCTGTGCTTACCAGCCGGTGCCCACCCGGCGTTTGCCCCGTTCTGGAAAAGGGCCCTGGGCCCCAGCGAGTGCCTTCCTCGTTTTATTTGTCCTTTTTCGAGGGAGCCTACCCCTCGTCATTTCCCCCGAGTCACCGCCGCCGGCCCGGGATTCCCTGTGACGCTGTCCCTGGGCTGCGCCGTGATTGGCTGCCAGCCCAAGGATTCTAATGGCTGGCCCCCGACAGAACGACGAAGCGAGGAGCAGCGAGAGCCTACACCGCGCTCCTACATGGCAGCAAGATGCCGCCGACCCCCCCCCCCCTCTCCCCCTGGGGCTCCCCAGAGAGTGAGAGGAGGCCGGCGGAGCAGAGGAGACCGCTGCGCCCGAACCGGTGAGTGCAGAGACTTGGAGGAGGGGCGTCGGGGCACATTGCCGGTGCCCGCCCCTCCAGCAAATCCTGTGTGGTGCCAAGAGGTCTGTGGGGCCTCAAGCGTTGCCGAGTACCCCGGGAGGGACTCTGCCCAACCCCTACCTTGAGCCTCGAGCCCAAAAGGCTCCCTCAGGGGCATTTGTTCGTCGGAACCTGCGAGGCTCAGCCCCAGCATCCCCGTTGTTGAGCCCAGAGAGGCTCCACCTTTGGCACAATTGTTTCGAGCCTGCGAGGATCAACCCCAGCCCCTCTGTTCTCGAGCCCCGAGAGGCTTTAGCGCCAGTCTGTTCTTCGAGCCCGAGAGGCTCCAGGCGCCACTATTGTTCTGAAGAGCCCATGAGGCTCAGCGGGGCATTCCAGTTGTCCAGAGCCTGCTAAGCTCCCACGTTGGCCCCCGTCATCTACAGCTGCCCAGCACTTCGTGGGCAGCTGCCACGTGTAGGTTTGTTCATGGCTCCCTGCAGCCTGTCCTGACATTGAGACTTTGGGGCGTCCTAGTCCCATAGAGGCCGAATGGCCTGTTGAAGGTGTGAGCTAATGTTCATGTGATTTCTTGAGAGTTCTTATGTGTTGCGCCGCTGAAGGTGCTTCTGTTGTGTTATGTGCCTTGTCACTTCTTCCCTCCTGAATATCCAATGCCTCATGTAGGTTGTTTCTGGTAAGAGTGAGTTCTAATGCTAGTTCTATGAAGTTCCCAGTTGTTATATGTTCTAAATGCCAATTCCATCAAGTGCATATTCCTAGCAGTGGTCCCTTGGCCCTGCCCTGTATGTAGTCCCTTGTAAATCCTGCCCTTGCCTCTGGCACCTTGTAAAGTGTGTGTGCCTATCTAATGTGTCCTTTTTAATACAGAGACTATTTTCCTATATACCTTGTGTGGAGTTCCTTTTGTGGGGGGCCCTGGAGGTTATTGCTGGTGGGTGCGTGCGCAGATGCTTTACACATAGCCTCCTAGATAGGCCTTGCTGCTCGCGCCACGTTACCTAGAGGGTGAGCAGGGGTTGGCTTGGCGTGTGACCCCCTTGCCCTGACTTGGGAGTGGTGGTCTCTGACTGACTTTGACGCAAGCCCTGGCCAGCCAGGGATCCCATTTCCAACAGGCGCGCCCTCTCACCATTCACTCTCTCAGACTTCTTCTTATTCTTTGACCATATAAAGTGCTGCGAAGTGCATCTGGGTTTCAAATGAGCTCAATACAAATTCAAATGCAATTGACATGTCTTCAAATACGAACAGAGCCCGTCGACTCTTGTTCGGGGAATCAATTCAAAAGAATTCCAGACCAATCCGAAATTCAACCACAAATAAAGCACTCGGTAGGAAAACCACAAACCCACTCCCTAGGTTTCCGCTGGTCGCATTCTGGTTGGGCCGGTGTTTTGGAGCGAAAATCTCAAGAACCCTAGCTTACCCAGCCGCTCCCAGGGCTTCCCTGGAGTGAATTTGGCCGAGCGAGCACTCCAGGCTTAGCAAGGCACCAAGTATTATTCTAAATACCAAACAAATCCAAGAGGTGTCTGCCTGTACAGCCCCTGCACCGCAACGTCAGACCCTTTTCTGATTCCCTTGTGGACCGGCTTCCCCGACCACCATCAAAAAGCAGACTGCTATTTCCAAGTGGACACTTCTTCCAAGCGTCCGTTTCCAAGTTTCTATTTCCAAGTGGACACTTCTTCCAAGCGTCCATTTCCAAGATTCTATTTCCAAGTGGACACTTCTGCCAAGCATCCGTTTCCAAGATTTTATTTCCAAGTGGACACTTCTTCCAAGCATCCGTTTCCAAGTTTCTATTTTCAAGTCTAATCAAAAGGTTCACTCACCTGGTGCACTCAGGCCGATCCCGACTTCTCCACTGCCGATTTCTAGACAGACCGACACAGTCTGTGTTTCTCTCGGGTTAAGGCCGTAGGCCTCTGGCTTAGGGTCTTCAGCAGCTGGGAGGGATACTGGGCTCGAGGGCGGACTCTCCAATTGTCTAACCGCTAGCGGGTGTTTTGGATTAAATACTTCTTGTCCACCCACTCGGCCAGAAGTCCTCCCTGTCGCTTCTGCTCCTGTTTACAGGAGGGGACGACCCTATCGTGGAGTCCCGGCGGAGTCGCCAAGTGAAGGAATCAAAATTTACATAAGCCGGACTATACTTACCAATAGCCCATATATATATATATATATATATCTCATAAAGGAATATTAAGGCAGTCGGCAATGGAGAAGGTCGAATCGTTTATTCAATCAAATACAGGCCCTGACAGGGGAGCCTCGGTCTACATGACCCATGGAGGTGCGCAGAGGAGACTGACGAAATGCAAGTAATACAAGGCATAGATACGTTTTCACACATTCAGGTTGACAACCTACAAGGAAGAACACAAGTTGTCAGTAAGCCAGCAGGAAGACCCATATAAGGCACTGCTAATTGTTGGTAGCTAAGCTGAAGCTATTCCGGGGGCAGGTCAGTGAGGCGCCCTCTCATCTATCTTAAACCCGGGGAGTACAGGAACGGGCTCTGCTAGAATGTACGCATCCCACAAGAAGGGCAGGTGTGACCTTGGGTTTCCCTGAGCTATACACAAAAGATCAGAGAAGCAGACTGAGCAATTTAGCATGGTTTCGTACCATGAGCTAAACCATGTGACTTCTGGGGAACCGTACATGAATGAAGGGAAACAAAACAAAGTGGCCCTGACTATATCAATAGGTCTGAACGGGCCTACATGAATCTATCATTAAGTCAGCATATATTGTCTAATACTAGACGGTTATTCATACATATATACGGTTATATGGTACATAGTGGGCCAATCATAAATATATATAATTTTATATCTCAACATTCTAACAAGTTAATTTTATATATTTTTGCAAAATAAATTCTTGTCCGTCTGGACAAAAGACATACTACCTATTTAGAGTATGATTATTGTATATAAGTTAAAGTTTCTGGCAGCATCCCACTCCGACCTCATTCCTTCGGCATCTCAGTAACGCAGAAGTCAGGTCCTCGATTGAACAGTTTCTATTTATTACCAACTGTGTGTCCTGTCCCGGCAACTGGCAACCAGTGCAGGGAATCAACAGCTAGATTAATGAAAGAGCTGTTTTGCGAGTCCTTAATAGCAATTATTAAGGAATCACTATTAAGGACTTGCAAAACGGGATTCATGTAGGAATCGCAAAATAAATTGCGATTCCTACACATTCCTTATTTGCGATCAGCAAATTGCTAATCGTAAATAAGGAATAACTCCCCATTCATTCCTATGGTCCTAAAAGCCCATAGAAATGAATGGGGAGTATTCCTTATTTGCGATTAGCAATTAGCTAATCGCAAATAAAATCGCGATTTCAAGGGTGCCAAGGGTGTCCAAATGACACCCTGTAGCACCCCATAAATGCAAATTTACACAGGTGTTGCGCACACACATGTCCAAAGGACAACATACAACATACAACTGAGAAAAATGCACTTTTGTGCATTTTTCTCAGTTTTCGCTATTTACCACAAAGTCTGACTTCGCGGTAAATAGCGGCAAAAAATAGCGAATTCGCTATTTTATAATGGTTCATGAATAGCATTTAAGGAATCTCAAATTGAGATTCCTCAAATGCGATCGCAATTTGAGAAATCGCATTTTTTTGCGATTTCTCAAATTGCGAGTTCATGACCCAATGATGAATTTTCAAATTCCATTTTTGCGGGCGCAAACGGCCGAATTCTGCGATTCGCACTGTTTGCGCCTGCAAAAATGCTTCATGAATCTAGCTGCTTGTCGGAAAACCTTTTTAGGTCTCGCGACCTGCGTTGCACTGCACAGCAGTGCTCACGCAAGTTGCGTGACCTTTAGTAGGTAAAAACGGGGAAATCAAGCGGACCTAGGAATCGCACACGCGTGTGCGGTTCATTTTCAGCTCCCTCATTGGCCTTTGCGTGCGTCTTATTGTAAAAGACTGCACGCAATTGGCCCGAAGCGCGCGCATAGCTCCTACCATGGCTTAATGGTGTCTATTACACGCACCAAGCCCGTAATAGACACCAATAGGCCGTGGGAGGAGCTATGATTGTGCCCACACAGGCATGACGTGCGCACCACTTGTTTTTAGTTTCCATCTTGTTTAGTATGCAGCGTTTTATTTTTTAATCAGTGGCCTGCGCTCGTCATGCTAGTGGGGTGATTTATAGCTTACTGTAATTCTAAATCCCCACGGCCTCGAGAAAAACTTTGCACTTCACCAACGATGAGAACTCCTTGTGCGAATGCCAAGATTAATATAAAATCTCCGAGCATTCTTCAAAGCGCGCAGCGTCCACCGCACACTCCTGTGCATGTCCCGGGTGCCAACGCACACATGGAGGGGAGGGCTCTGCTCAGCAGCTGCTTATACTTTTTGACCTATGTTTTCACCAAGCATCTAATCAATGAATGAGGTCAATAAAGAGTTGGAGTTTATACAGCTTGCAGTGAGGTTTTACCACGCGATCAGACTTCATTATCAAATTTTCTGGGAAACACTTCTACTGACTTACAAGCACATTCATGATCAAATACATTTGTATATGTGCTGAGGAGATACAACATGATTTATTCATCACAGTTAGTTCTTAGCCGCGTGCAGTATTAAGCCTTATAAATATAAGATCTTGACCTTCAAGATAGAGTTGCAAGTTTTAAATCTAATACAACATTTTGGGAATTCAATTTGCGAAACTGATCATCTCTCCGTTAATTAAAGGCAGGAGTCTCTCTACTGGGTATTACCAAACTCCTCCAGCGGTAACCAATTACTGAACACCGTATTCAGGGGTCATTAGTTTAGCAATTGTAATTGTTCAATGTTACAGATGCTCTGAATAATCCCTAATTTTGACATATTTCCTCAAATTGCGCAACACTTATTTTTTACATGATAGGTGGTTAATTTTTCAGGTGATTTTTTTTCTTTTTTTTGTTTTGTTTCTAGTCGAATGTTAATTTGTCCATACCTAGACCTGTTGAACAAGACCCAGTCACTATACAAAATACATCGATATTTCCCTTAGCACTTTGCAACAAAGAATAAATGCACCACAAATGCCAATGGTCTTAAAGTAGAGTTTGTAGTATTGTTTCTAATGTTCAAATAATTTTTAGGACAACATTCCACTTGGAAAGTGGAAACGTAGATTTGCAACACACACATCAACATGCATTTGCATTTGCAATGCAGTAGGTCTCGCATTTGCGAGAGTTTGAGCTATTGGCATTGTAAATGAAAATGCCTTTTAGTTATGCGTTTTTAAAACCTGCAAGCGATGGGTAAACACGCACTTTGTACTTATAGTCCTTGCTTACAAGAAGTTAGGCTGGCAGCAAAAGAGGCGCAGTTACTGCCAGCCTTGCTTCTCCTAAGCACAGACTATAAATACAAAGTCCATGTTTACGCACCAAACACAAATAAAAGACACCTTCATTTACAGGGCCAACAGCAAGCCTGTATTCAGAGGACCGTAGTTCACAAACAAATGATCAGACTTCCGAACACTCTTGGTTTTTATCAAGATAAAATTTCAGCACTCTTTAAATCGAAAGAGTGCAGAGCTCTTTCAGCTGGAGTGTTCGGATTGGCAAAGAAGGTAGGTAGTGTGACTGATTGATTAATGTGAAAATCCGAGACTACCTTAGGAAGGAATCTCGGGTGAGTACGAAGCACCACTCTATTCGCATGGAAAACGAGATAAGGTTCTGTAGAACAAAAAGCCTGTATCTCGCTCACCCTGTGTGCAGAAGTGATAGCTACTAGGAAGGCCGCCTTCCACGACAGATGTTGGAGGGAAGCCTTATGAATAGGTATGAATGGAGGACCAACCAATTTGGACAAATCCACGTTCAGCTCCCATGTAGGGGAGGGGGCCCTCACAGGAGGATAGACCTTCTTGATACCCTCCAGGAAATCCTTCACAACTGGCATTTGGAAGAAAGACACCTGGATGGGGGACTTTCGATATGCTGTAATTGCTGCCAGATGGACTTTTATTGAAGAATACTGCAAACCTGCTTTGGCCAAAGAAAGTAAGTATGGCAACAGTACCTGTTCCTGGCCTCGAATAGGGTCATGACCTTCCGCAGTGCACCACTTGAAAAAATGCTTCCACTTGAAAGCAAACTACTTTCTCGTAGAAGCTCTCCTCGCCTCTTTTAAAATGTGCATACCGTCCTGCGAGAGTCCTAAATGTCCGTATTGGACGAACTCAGGAGCCATACTGCTAGCTTCAGGGACGGCAGGTTGGAGTGTAACACCTTGCCGTTCGCTCTGGTCAGCAGATCCGGATGACAAGGCAACCTCCTGTGTGGTACTTTGGACAGGTGAAGAAGGTCCGGATACCACCATTGGCGAGGCCAATCCGGAGCCACCAGGATCATGTCTGTCTTGGACTTGTACAGCATTTTGATCACCAAAGGAATGAGTGGAATCAGTGGAAAAGCGTAGAGTAATGCCTCTGACCAGTCTATCCACAGAGCATTCCCCTTGGACCCCTGTTGTGGGTACCTGGATGCGAAGACGCAGCATTTTGCATTTTCGGCGTCCGCAAATAGATCGATTTCCCCCAGGCCTGGAAGATGTCATGCACCACTTCTTCTGTCTCGAGCCAGAAGCCACTTCCAGATTGCTTGCGCTTCCAGCGACAGAGGTCTGGATCTCGTTCCAACCTGCTTGTTCAGATAGTACATCGTTGTTGTGTTGTCAGTCTGAACAAGCAGAGAGGCCTTATTGATTGCGGGAAAGAAAGCTTTGAGATCTAGGTTGACAGCTTTGAGTTCCAGCATGTTTATGTGATACAGTCGCTCTTTTTCTGACCACACTCCTTGAATTTGAAGAGACCCCAGATGAGCGCCCCATCCCTGAAGGGACGTATCCGTCACCAGCGATTGTCTTGGCATGTCCTCCTGGAAAGGAACTCCCACTACCAGATGACTCCGCTGCATCCGCCATCGGAGGGAGATCTGTACTGACAGGGGTAGTGACAGTTTGTCCTCCCAATGATTGGAAAACTGGGACCACTGGTCCTCCAGAGACTGCTGCAGAGGTCTCATGTGCAGCCTGGAGTTTGGAACGGGGAAAATACAGGAGGCCATAGACCCTAGAAGAGAAGAGATCTGCCTGGCCGTGGGTCGAGGAGTCTTCAGTAGAGTCTGACACTTGAGGAGAATGGAGGATATGGTTTTGCGTCCTCTGAATCCAGAAGTGCGCCCAGATAGTGTATCCTCTGTGTTGGATTGAGGATAGACTTTTTGAAGTTTATGTGCAGGCCAAGTCTCCCCAGCTGGTGTATGCAGAACGTGAGATGTTGCTGTAGCAGAATTGGAGACGCACTCTTTAGGAGCCAGTCGTCTAGGTAAGGGTAGACGAAAATGCGTCTCTTCCTCAGGAAAGCTGCTACTACTGCCATGCACATTGAAAAGGTGCGCGGAGCTGACTTCAGCCCGAAGGGGAAAACTGTGAATTGGAAGTGGCTTGTTTGGATGTAGAACCTCAGAAACGTCCGATGCTTTGGGGCGATGGGAATGTGAAAGTAAGCATCTTGAAGATCTATGGAGCACATCCAGTCCCCTTGATGCAGAAGTGGAATTATTTGATGTAACACCAGCATTCTGAACTTTTCTCGCCGAATGAATTTGTTGAGATCTATTATGGGCCTTAACTCCTTGTTTGGACCGTTCTTAAAACCAGAAAGTATCAGGAGTAAATGCCTTGTCGACGTTGGTTTCTTGGGACCTCCTCGATGGCATTCTTTAGGAGTAAAGCAGACACCTCTTGTCTCAAAAGATGTTTACGATGGGTGAAAGTCTTTTGAGGAGGAATGGAAGGTGGGGGGGACTTGAATCTGATGGTATACCCATTCCTTACAATATTCAGAACCCATTTGTCTAGTGTGATGTTTGTCCACTTGTCCAGGCAAAAACGAACACTTCCCCCCCCACCGGAGTGGGTTACGGGCCCAGGGGAAGCAAAAGCTCACTGTTTTTGTTGCTTTTGCTTGTTACCAGGGGCAGACTGCCTGGAAATTCCGCCTCTTCCTCTACCAGGGCGACGCTGGGAGAACTGAGATCTTCCCTGATTTTGCTGTGATGCCCATTGAGTGGTTTGAACCCTCTGCTGGTTCTGTCTCCGGTCGTAAGGACAGTATTTCTTCTTAAAATCTTTTCTTTTTTCAAGACCAACAGCCTTCACTGTATCGTGCTCTGTTTTCATTCGTGACATCTCATCAGCATGAGATCCGAAGAGCGATGTTCCGTTAAAAGGCAGATTAAGTATCCGGTGTTGTGCTTCAGTCTTAAGACCCGCGAGCCTCAACCAAGCTGCGCGCCTGGCGCAAAGTCCATGTGCGTAACCATGCGCAGATAGAGCAGAAGCATCAGCAGCTGCACTAATCACTTGGTTAGCCACTAGCCCACCTTCATGCAGGATCTCAAGAAAGTCGTGTTTATCTTTAGAAAGCTTTTCTGCGAAACGAGACACAGAGTCCCAAAGTGCGCGGTCATAGCGACCCAGCAGGGCCGAATCACTGGGGAGATTTATGTAGGAAGCAGAGGTGGTACACATTCTCTTCCCTACAGAGTCCATAGCCTTACTGTCTTTATCCGGCGGCACAGAAGAGGACGCCGCTCCTGTTTGATTTTTACGTGCCGATGAGACAATCACAGAATCAGGTGGTGGTTCAGCCCTCAGAAAGAATGGATCATTGTCCGGAGCTTTATATTTCTTAGAGATCCGAGATGGGACCGCTCTCAACGCTGCTAGAGTTAGGAACTTGTGCTGCGCAGGCTCTAACAGACCTGGTACCAAAGGGAGTAAAGGCCTTGAAGTTAACTTTTGATGCAGGGTTTCGAATATTACCGTTGTCTTGGTGGTAGAGACCGGCATTTCGATATTAAGTTTAGCTGCTCCACGTCATTAAAGGTTATCACGTCATCAATTGGTGATATCCTACTCGGAGGAGTTGATGATCGTGTTGGAGAATAGTCCCTCTTCAAATCCGTAGACCTTGTCGAGGATCTACGACTGCGCCTCCTCGAAGAGCGGTGGTGTGATGTTCTGGGAGAGGGTGAGGACCGCCTCCTCACTGATGGAGATTTCCTCGGAGGAGTACGCTCACGTCTCCTTGGAGAGTGCACTAACTGCTTTGGGGGTAATCTTGATCTTGACGCAGCTCTTGGACGGTCAATAATAGTTGACCTTGACCTGGAAGAAGACCTTGGAAGATTAACTCTCCTTATCTTCCACTCTTTAATATCTCCCAGCCATCTTGGCGAGATATTAGTCGTTGGTTGAAGTGGAGATGGTGCTCTCGAGGTCTCTGGAGAGACCTGTACAATCTGAAGTCCAGGGGAGGAAGAGGAACTCCTAGAAGACACAGTAGGAATGTTAGACCGGTCTTTAGACACCGTTCTAGGCCTCTTCGCTGCAGGAGAAGCGGACGGCAACCTCCTCGATGGCGACCTCCTCAACGTTTACCTCCTCGACGGCGACCTCCTCAGCGGCAACCTCCTCAGTGGTGACTTCCTTGGCGATGACCTCCTCGACGGCGATGGTCTCTTAGGCGTCAACGTCGTGTCCCTCAATGGCGATGGTCTTCTCGGCGTCGTCTGCCTCGACGTTGAATGGCTAGGGCTCTTCGACGTCGATACTTCTACTGGGTGGTTCGACGTCATGGCACCTCTCGACGGTGGTCTTGACATTTGTTCCGAGCCTCTCGGCGGCGACCGTCGACGTCAATGAGACGACACCGAGTCCCGACCTCTTGCCGTCGTAGGCGAGCCAGACCTGGACCGTCTACGCGCAGAAGGAGACCTCATCCTCTGTCTTTTCTCACCTTGCTTCGACGGCGAAATCTTCTTCGACGGCGAGGGATGCTTCGACATCGACTTGACGCCTCGACAGCGATTTGGATGCCGATTCGGAGCACAGAGGTACCTTGGAGGAAAATCTATCCCTCGACGGAGAAGGAGACCAATGTTTTCCCTTCTCCCCTTTGTCCTTGCGCTCTTTGTGATGAGAAGAAGTCTTTCTGGAGTGAAAATCTTCTCTTCCACTCACTGTTTCTCCTCTGTCATACAGGGACTGCTGTTTGATCTTTGCCCTCTCCCTGAGGGTTCTGTTAGAAAACTTGCTGCAGTGGTAGCAGAGTTCTGGCTTGTGAGAAGATGGTAAACAAGCCATACAGACCGAATGAGGGTCTGTCTTGGCCATTTTTCTACCACAGGCCGGACACATAACAAATAAGGCCGGCATTATGACTGAAAAAATAGGCAAAAACCAGGAAAAAATTGTTGAATTAGTCAAACAATGACTAAAGACGTCGAGTGAAGACGAAAAAATTAGAGATATACCAGAAAAAAGTGATAAAATATCACAAACTGGTGAGCTCAATGCTCCGGGATCCTCACAGAAGGAGCCGGAAAAAAGAACTGACCTAACTGTCACCTGTGGTGCATGATGGGAGCCTTGAGGCTCATGGAGGTCTTAAAGGCACAGCGCCAATTTTTCAGTTGTTACTTTGCAGCCTATCTAGTCTAAATCTGCCTCTATGATCCTGCCTGTTTTTTACCTTTGGAAATAAAGATTGTATGTTTCAAAGAAACCCAGGGCAGTGTTTTTCTGTACATTATCATATAATTTGAATTATATATCTTTATTTGGCAAATGTAAAAGTTTTACATGCAATAATGGCAGTTTTTGAGCCTAATATGGTGTATTTCAGGCTGCATATGTATATGTATATGCATATTATCTATATATCTATCTATCTATATATATATATATATATATATATATATATTACCTACTGGCGGTCGCCAGTAGGTATATATAGTTAGGATTTTTTCTCTATGGGATTTTTGAAAATTCTATGTCTAATAACTTTGGCGTTTGTGGACGGAATTGGCTGAAATGTTCAGGAAAATGGAACATTTTGTTTCTGAGCAGCCCCTGACAATTTGGGGGGGTTTCATCAAGGGGGGGCCGAGAAAAAAGGGGGGTCCCAAAACGCGTTTTTCCCATGTTAATTTCCATAGGGCGGTTGGCCTCACTTTTAGCTCGAACGGCTGAATGGATTTGCACGAAACTTGGCAAAATTGTAGGGACTGTTAGCCCGATGTGCCTTTGCTAGGTCTCAATATATGTGCTCCAGTGGATTTTGAGTAATTTAGGTTCAAAAAAAGATATATATCTGGGCGGAGCCTAACCACACATCTGATCTGATTGGCTGTCAGCACTTCATCCAAGAAGTGTTGGCAGCCATCTTGGGACCAATATACATGATAGCACCTCATTAAAAAGCATTGTAGTTAATAGAGGGTTTTAGGACTTTAGTTACATTATAAATCATTTGTTGATGGTACCATACTCGTTTTAGGAATTGTGGTGGGTTCTAAGGTGATTTTACCATGTGAAAAAACCTTCTGCTGTGATATCATGAATATTGTTTGAAAGAAAACTAATATCTCATGATTTTCCCACAGTGGTTTGAAAGGGGATCTATAAGCTAAACTGAAAGCATATTTTCTGTAAATTCACATTATCTTTCTCAGTCATGTGAAAATGAAGTCTGACATTCTCAGTAAAACATGTACATCCAACAAGGACAGAGACTGTCAGTTGATTCCTTTGTGTTCTACTGCAGCCTCCTAGAGTGTTCTAAAGAACAACTAGAGCGCTAACAGTCCTACTTATTACAAAGGTATGGCACACCTGAAGCCATCTTGATTGGAATAAAGTGGTAACTCTTAAAACATTTAATTTAAAAAGAAACAACATGAGGGGGTATATTTTGCCATAGAAAGTATGATTAGTGCTGCAGAATGAAAAATTAGGGCACATTTTGAGTGACTTCTCAAATCCTTTTCTATTTCATTAAAACATTCTGACATGCAGTCTCCCAAAATGGCCACCAGAGACAAAAGAGCCCAAATATAGCCCAAATATCACCCAGATGTAGCCCAAGTATAGCCCAATGACAGAATGTCCCAGAGTGTTCTAAAGAACAACTAGAGCGCTAACAGTCCTACTTATTACAAAGGTATAGCACACATAGAGCCATCGTGATGGGAATAAAGTGGTAACTCTTAAAACATTTAATTTAAAAAGGAACAAAATGAGGGGGTATATTATGCAATAGAAGGTATTATTAGTGCTGCAGAAAGAAAAATTAGGGCACATTTTGAGTGACTTTTCAAATCCTCTTCTATTTCATTAAAAAATTCTGACATGCAGTCTCCCAAAATGGCCACCAGAGACAAAAGAGCCCAAATGTAGCCCAAATATCACCCAGATGTAGCCCAAGTATAGCCCAATGACAGAATGTCCCAGAGTGTTCTAAAGAACAACTAGAGCGCTAACAGTCCTACTTATTACAAAGGTATGGCACACCTGAAGCCATCTTGATTGGAATAAAGTGGTAACTCTTAAAACATTTAATTTAAAAAGGAACAAAATGAGGGGGTATATTTTGCCATATGAATTATGATTAGTGCTGCAGAAAGAAAAATTAGGGCACATTTTGAGTGACTTCTCAAACCCTCTTCAATTTCATTAAAAAATTCTGACATACAGTCTCCCAAGATGGCCACCAGAGACAAAAGAGCCTAAATGTAGCCCAAATATCACCCAGATGTACCCCAAGTATAGCCCAATGACAGAATGTCCCAGAGTGTTCTAAAGAACAACTAGAGCGCTAACAGTCTTACTTATGACAAAAGTATGGCACACCAGAAGCCATCTTGATTGGAATGAAGTGGTAAGTCTGAAAACACTCAATTTAAAAAGGAACAACATGAGGGGGTTAATTTTGCCATAGAAAGTATGATTAGTGCTTCAGAAAGAAAAATTAGGGATCATTTTGAGTGACTTCTCAAATCCTCTTCTATTTCATTAAAAAAATTCTGACATGCAGACTGAAACATGCACTTTGAATACCAGCAGCAGACGTCCCTGGTGAGCAGTAGCTTTACTACAGTGATCTAATGTGCAACTAGAGTGCTAACATTCAGAATTTATGGCAAATGTGTGACACATCTGAATGCCTTCTTGATGGAACCAAAGTAAACAAGCATTGAAAATGCAATAGATCTCGCCCTCGTTTAAGTTAAAGCCATTCTGTTTGTAATGAGGTGGCTTTTTAGCTTTGCTTTTATTAGTGTTTTTTCAACTTTCATGTAAATAACATGCATCTGTATGCATATAAGTATATGTATGCATGCATTTATGTTTGTATTTATATAGATATACAGATGATATATGTTTATATATGTATGTATATATATATATTCACTGAAAAAACCATAGGCTATAGACCATATATAGTTAGGAATTAGCATTTACAAAACCTTGAAAATTCACTGAAAAAACCATATTTTATAGACCATATATAGTTAGGAATTAGCATTTTAAAACCTTGAAAATTCACTGAAAAAACCATAGGTTATAGACCATATATAGTTAGGAATTAGCATTTACAAAACCTTATTTTACTCACACAAAACCATTGAAATTCCATATATAGTTAGTTGCACTAACTATATATCGCGCACCCGCAATCCACTGCTGATGATGTCACATATTACATCATTCATGACATGGGCAGTGACATCACTGATGACATCACTGATGACATCTCAAATGACATCACTGATGACATCACTGATGACAACATCCAGTGACTGTATGTTTCTGTAAAGTTAAAATATGTCTTACATATTGAAGAATGAGTGGATGTATGAGTGTCTGGATGAAGGATTTAGTAGGTGCATGACTGACTGTATGAGTGAGTGATTAAATGTGTCTCACTGAGTGCATGGGTTAGTGACTAAACTGTCTTAATTTGTGCATCATTATGTCTGTTGTTCTGTAAACTGTTGCATGTGTTGATAAGTAGCTATATGAGTAACTATATGGGTTATTGATTGGTTGCCCAAGTATTTGTATGGGAGACTGAGTGTGTGTGTGGGTGGCTGGGAGGTGTATGACTCTGTGCATAGATGTGTGAGCAGTTGATTCACTAGATGTATGGTTTCAAAAGTGCATGTGGAAACAGCTGTATGGGCGGTTGACTGTGTGCATGAGTGTATTGGTGAGTGAATGGATATCTCAGTGCTACATGTCAAAGTAAGTACATATGTAAAACACAGTACATGTGAGAGTTGACAAATATAAATAACTGTGCATAAGAACCAGTGAATGTGTGAGTGGCTGTATGGATCATTGTGAACTTGTATCAGGGATTGTATAAGAGAGTAAATATGTGTTAGTATATGTTTGAATAAGTAAAGTTTGTATAACTGTATTGTTGAGGAAATGGAGGTGTGATTGATTCTTTGCATGACTGACTAGGTGTGTGAGTAACTCCATGGATGAGTGACAGTCTGTGAGTGTCTGTTTCCACTGATTGTATCTAAGGTTATATTATAGTCTGAAGAGGTTCATCGTATTATCACATGAATGATATCATCAGTGATGTGATCAGTAATGTCAAATGAGATGTCATCAGTGATGTCATCAGTGATGTCATTTGAGATGTCATCAGTGATGTCATTTGAGATGTCATCAGTGATGTCATCAGTGATGTCACTGACCATGTCATGAATGATGTAATATGTGACATCATCAGCAGTGGATTGCGGGTGCGCGATATATAGTTAGTGCAACTAACTATATATGGAATTTCAATGGTTTTGTGTGAGTAAAATAAGGTTTTGTAAATGCGAATTCCTAACTATATATGGTCTATAACCTATGGTTTTTTCAGTGAATATATATATATATATATAGGTATTTATGTATATTTATATTTATATGTATGTGTGTATATATATATATATATATATATATATATATATATATATATATATATATATATATATATATATATATATATTTTTTTTTTTCAAAACAAACACCCTTGTGCTCCGAGAGGGCACACGGCACCGTTTCCACCATCCAGTTTTTCCTCCTTATTCATCCCGCTTTTGCAACCTCATTAAAGTACTGCTCTGCTCGACGCGTTTCGAGGCTGAGGAGCGCCTCTTAATCATGAGCTGCTGCTCAAACCGGATGGTGAGCAGCGCATGTGTTCCCTCTCAGAGCACAGGGGCTCTTTGTTTGTTTAACGTTAGTAAGCACAGCTTCCCTTGGCCGTGGAGAGGAGAACCACCATCGACTTTGACTAGAAGCAGTCTGGGTGATCAGGGCTTCGGAACAGAAACCTTTTCCATTCTGAGAAGTACGCGCTGCTGATGGGAGAAAACTGCATGCAAGTTGGACTTTCTTCCTACTGAAGGAGAAACGATGTTGTAATGAACACAGAGGGGCATAGCCCACTCAGGGATTCACACTGAATTTGCCTCTTCGGGACTACAATTACCAGCATGCTGCTGGTTGTCATGTGAACGTGCCACGCCCACTGGGGGCGGTCTTTCTGACAATAAAAGGTCGAAATGAAATGAAGAGGTGAATATTTTTGTCCTCCTGTGAAAGTCCATGATTAAGGGGCGTTACCGCCTTGAAACGCGTCGGACATGGGGATAATTTTAATGAAACTCCAATATGCGAGGCTTTGAAAACCGGATGGTGAGCAGCGCGTGTGTTCCCTCTCAGAGCACAGGGGCTCCTTGTTTGTTTAACGCATATATATATATGTATATACATATATGTATGTATGTGTATATGTATGTATATATTTGTATATATATATATAAGCGAGCCCAACCGCTCATTAGCGGGTCCTGAGCGAGCCCTTGAACGGGGGCTTACTCATGTGAAGGAGGAGGTGAGAGCGAAAGCTTTAGCAGGAAGAATTCGCCCTCGCACTAATGGAGGCAACAAAGCAGGGCATCTTTGGACTTATGGGTGCACGTCTGTCCACTGGGACATTATCAAGTGTTTTACTATTGAACAGCGAGCGCACCCAACAGGGATTTTGAAATAACTACAGCATCCAGAATGCCGTGGGGTGTACCACGCCCCTTGAGGCAGGTGATTCAAAAAGACTGTGCACTTCGTGCAAGCGCTGCTTTTCATTTCAACACATGCCACTGAGGAAGAGAGCATTCCGCTCTCGAAACGCGTTTGGCAGTGAAACTTTTAAAGACGCTACCCTTTGTACTTTAAGCTGCCAGCATACCTTCATCAAACCAAGTGCTGACTGAAAACCTCGTGTGGCTGCTTCAATGTGGGTGTTCTGCAACCGTGTGGATTTTAGCGGCTGTTCCCGGTCGCGAAGCGAGCCCAACCGCTCATTAGCGGGTCCTGAGCGAGCCCTTGAACGGGGGCTTACTCATGTGAAGGAGGAGGTGAGAGCGAAAGCTTTAGCAGGAAGAATTCGCCCTCGCACTAATGGAGGCAACAAAGCAGGGCATCTTTGGACTTATGGGTGCACGTCTGTCCACTGGGACATTATCAAGTGTTTTACTATTGAACAGCGAGCGCACCCAACAGGGATTTTGAAATAACTACAGCATCCAGAATGCCGTGGGGTGTACCACGCCCCTTGAGGCAGGTGATTCAAAAAGACTGTGCACTTCGTGCAAGCGCTGCTTTTCATTTCAACACATGCCACTGAGGAAGAGAGCATTCCGCTCTCGAAACGCGTTTGGCAGTGAAACTTTTAAAGACGCTACCCTTTGTACTTTAAGCTGCCAGCATACCTTCATCAAACCAAGTGCTGACTGAAAACCTCGTGTGGCTGCTTCAATGTGGGTGTTCTGCAACCGTGTGGATATATATATGTGTGTATATATATATATACATATATATATATATATATTACCTACTGGCGGTCGCCAGTAGGTATATATAGTTAGGATTTTTCTCGATGGAACTTTTGAAAATTCTATGTCTAATAACTTTGGCGTTTGTGGACGGAATCGGCTGAAATTTTCAGGAAAATGGCACATTTTGTTTCGGAGCAGCCCCTGAAAATTTGGGGGTGGTTCGTCAAGGGGGGGGCCGAGAAAAAAGGGGGTCCCAAAACGCGTTTTTCCCATTCATTTTTCCATAGGGCGTTTGGCCTCACTTTTCGCTCGAACGGCTGAATGGATTTACACGAAACTTGGCAAAATTGTAGGGACTGTTATCCCGATGTGCCTTTGCTGTGTCTCAATATATGTGCTCCAGTGAATTAACGTTTAAAAAAACAGATATATCTGTGACAGCGTCCCGGGTAGCGCTCCAGATGGTGTACTTTTCGCGTAACGGAGCTTTGCAAAGCGAAGCTGATTGGCTCTCCCTTGTCTGTCAACATTCTAAACAGTCCGGTGCGGCCGCCATCTTGTCTCTCGGTAGGATCGAGAGACAAGAGGAGGAGAAAAACGAAGGGGGAATTTAATGAAAGGGGGCAAGGTAGACCCCTCTTGACCCCCTAGGAATGATGGTGGGGTTATTAAAGGGTCCCGTGGGGCAAATAAAAAAAATTTGATTTTTCGCAGTAGAAGCGCTTCTCGGTTCGCGAACCGGGTCGCAAACTGGTAGCGAAACGTGAATTCGCCATTTTGTGTTTTGATTTAATTAAATTACTAGATGGAGGAAAAGCAATGTGAGTATTGGGTATAAGGGGGTATGGGAGACGTATCCTGACCCCCTATGTTTTCTGAGGGTGGTTGAGGAGGCTCATATATGTTGATACTTGTCTTCCAGCGGTTGCGCGTGAGCGTTTTTTTTTTTTTGCCGCTTGACTTCTGTTAACGTTCGATTCGAAGGAAATTAGGAAGTGTTGATCGCCATTTTGACACTGCGAGTAAATATATTGTTAAAAATAATTGTTATAAATTAATCCGTATTGATAAACATTGTCTGCGCCATCTTGCTTTTTTTCCAATGACACACTTTTGTCGTGCACGGCAGCCATTTTAGATGCCTTGACCAGACCCACTCTCTGCACGCCGCCGATCCTCAGCATGCCTCCCCACCCTCGCAAGCA
Organism: Lissotriton vulgaris; assembly: GCF_964263255.1. Classification (NCBI taxonomy): domain Eukaryota; kingdom Metazoa; phylum Chordata; class Amphibia; order Caudata; family Salamandridae; genus Lissotriton; species Lissotriton vulgaris. The sequence continues at coordinate 1,803,976,344 of NC_141687.1, read as the reverse complement.
TCTCCCCACGCACTGGTCACCCCTGCTCTCTCTCTCATGCATGGGCCATAAACTTCCCCCCATCTGCGCTGCTCTTCCCTGAGTATCACACCCTGTGCCCGCCCGACACCTCCCTTTCACCCTATTCACTACCGCACCCTCTGACACTCCTCTTCCTCTGTGTCTGATTGTCCAGGCCGGTCCCAGGCTATCACCTAGCCCTGCGGATGTGGTTTATGGCCCCAACTGTAAAGAATCACCCCTGTTCAAAGGAGTTACAGTAGATCAAGGTCTCCACCTCATGAGATCCGTCACACCACACGCGTTCCTACTATCTGATAACGATCCTTTATTGTGATTGGGGAGGGGATTCTCACTGTAAGGGTGTGTGGGACCGAGCCTGAAGCGGAAGATTCCAGGGATGCCTTTTTGTACATCAAAGTCTTCACAATTATGTGTCACATTAAAAATATATAGCACTCCAACAAAGTAGTAGGATTATAACACTTTAATAACTTATAAATATATACAACGGTCCAACAAAGTAAACACGTTAAAAAACTTTTTAAACAACTATTTATATGACATTGCTTTAACCAGGATAGACAAAGAAATGACACAGTGATGTAAAAGTTTCTGAAAGAAATGCCAAGAACGTCCCATGTGAAAGTGAATTTTATCTGGCAATTTTTTTCTTTTCCTTCTCATGAAAAGAAAGTTAATGCCAGGTTCGTTACCTGCCTCATCTGCAAAAAAAAAACTCTCAAGAGGGACCGAAAAAAAATATAGCTATGGTAATCATACCATGCATCGGCACATGGAGAGGTGGCACCCTCCTAATTATTCTAAAGCACAACTTCGAGATTTGGTGGATAACCCCCGACCGGCAAAAACATCCATCAATGACTTAGCAATAAGTGAGTCAGAGGCAAGGGAAACGGTCCCAAATCTGCAAAAGAACTTTGGGCAGATGAGATTGACTTGTGTAGCATGTGGAAAATTAATTTCATGCGGAGAGATGAGTATTACTTTAATAAATAGATCATATGAAAATCATCAATGTCGAAAACGTCCTAGAAAGTAATTTTTGTCATTTTTGAGGAAGAGAGATAACCTACAGTGGTACGGGGTCGTTTTCGTTCAAACTAGGGGGGCCAGGTGACATTCCTTCGGGGTGGCTTAGGAGCATTTAAAACAACTTCCCTGATACAGGTAGCATATAAAGTAGAGGCTAAATACCAGGATCTTTATCGATTGCTTTATGCTGTACAAAAATGAAAAACACATACAACAAACCTGGACCATTCATATTTTCAATGTTTCTGCGTACTATACTTTTGAACCCTTAACTAATTGAGCTGCTTCATTTCACCTGCTTTTTAAAAAAAAAAAAAAAAAAATCGGAAACAGTGGCCATTTCTTCGAAACTTACCAATCTACGCGTTACAACTACGTTTGCTTTTTCAAAAACCTTTAATAAAAATGTTGGTGCCCAAATACGGGCCTACAACCCCGTGGGCCGGCCACGGAGCAGGCCGAACTGTAAATGGGGGGGGGGGGGGTATTTATTTGTGGAAAACATAACAGAGTCAGTGGTCGTTGATTTCATAGTAAAAAGTGCGACAAGTGCAACAAAATCATATCGATAATTCATTGTGAGCAAGTACCATTAGTGTCGATAATTCCAACCTTCAATAATAAATACAGTAATCAATGATGCATTAGAACTTAATATCAATTCATTGTTCGAACGTGTAATCAGTCTTATCCCATATCAATTCATGTGCTAAAAACTGCATACATATCTCATGATATCAAGGCTGAGCAATCGGGGCACAACAAGGAGTTAAGAGTTTCATTTGTACCGGCGCCATTTTGGGTGAGGTCAGGAAGGTCCAAGTATAGTCAAAATGTCTCCACCAACTCGTGGTTGGACCGGGACCTCTTTCGGCAGTCCAAAAGTTTTTGTTGAAGGGTAGCAGAGGGGACTGGCGACATGAACCATCAGTGAAAGTGGGGTGGGAGGAAACAATCTCTCCTACCGGGTCATACTGGTGTCCCACCGGAACTGATAAAGTTGGTAGTCTTGCAGGATTTTGATCATTTCAAGACTGAGGCCGGCGCCGGCATGAGCGTGCCGACGTCCCTCGGCTACGTCGTGGTCGTTCCGTGGGTGATCATGGCAGTCATTTCTCATCGGGGTCGGGGGCCCCCGTGGCTCTTATAGAATCTTCAAAGTTGAGGAGAACGTTTCTGGACGCAGGACTCATTTTCAGGCTGAACTGAAAAGCGTTGTTGTACCGCAAAAGTAACCGAGACCCCCGCTGGGTGAGCGGAGCATCATTGCCTCGCAATAGTGGACGAGACCTTTTGTCGGGTGAGTGCAGCGCCGCTGCATCGCAAGAGTGGAGGAACCCTTTTGTTGGGTGAGTGGAGCGTTGGGGGTGCAGCTGAGGGGCCCCCACCTGGGGGGGTGGGAGAGGCTAGTTCGCGCCGCCTCTCCCTCCCAGCGCAACCCACGCCGACACCTGGCGTTGATATCTGTCATGTCCGGACTAGGCGATAAGAGGGGGGGGGGGTCGGAGGCAGAGGCAAGACATCCCCCCGTGGCCTGCAGGGCGCCGCTTTTAGGACCGAACGGGGAGCTCATACCAAGCCGGGGCCAGACCAGGAGATACGAGGGGAGGGGGGGGGCGGGGGGGGGGTCGGTGGCATGTGCAAGACATCCCCCCCCGTGTTGTTACAGTCATTATTAAAGAGAGAAGAAGATCCCGTCGGCCTCGGCTCCTCTCCTGGTGCACCTTACGTGACGACCCTTTTGTTGGGTGAGTGGAGCGTTGGGGGTGCAGCTGAGGGGCACCCACCTGGGGGGGTGGGAGAGGCTCGTTCGCGCCGCCTCTCCCTCCCAGCGCACCCCACGCCGACACCTGGCGTTGATATCCGTGATGTCCGGACCAGGCGATAAGAGGGGTGGGGGGTCGGAGGCAGAGGCAAGACATCCCCCCCCCCGTGGCCTGCAGGGCGCCAGAAGAGAAAGGGAGGACCAGCACATTCCGGGCCGACCATCCCACGACTTCTCCGGCTGATGGCGGCTAGTCGGGCCCCGCCCTGCACGTGTCGAGGCCTCATCTTCCGGATGGGCGTAACCGTGGACCTGTTGCACTTCGGGAGTTTCCGGAATGGGGGTAGGTATCTGCTGATTTGTATCTATTTCATGTTACCGTTATTGGGCGTGGCAGGCGGTGGGACAGACATGCTTGGAGCAGTGGGGGGGTGGCGGAGGTTAGCTACCACGTGGCTGCCGTAACGTCAAGCTTGGCTTCTCCCACCACTTCCATGTTTCTTATTTCTAGCGAAGTCAAAAACTCATCAGTGGCCTACTGATTTTGTTCGATTTCTTTCCCTTCTTTTTCAAGTGTGTTTCATTGTAAAGTTTCTGTTTAACAGGATACAGTGTTTACTTCGTATTTTACATATGTCTTCTTTATTAGGGGTACTCTCCGGTTGAGCCAGATGATGTACCTCTAATAAATGGTCCGGGTGGAACTAGTTTCTCAATCAGTGGGGAGTAGATGGGCATGACAGATTACAACGGGGGACAAAGGTCCGCATTACCCACCCTTCACTACTTGCAAAGACTAGACAGAATATTTCTATTCCACGTTATTTGCAAACAGAGAATACCTCGTTAGAACTATTCCTTGAACAATAAATGTCCAGCCAATCAATCAATCAGTGGGGAGAAAAACAGGCATGACGGATTACAACGGGGGACAAAAGTCCGCATTACCTGTCCTTCACTATCTGCAAAGGGAGACAGAATATTCCTATTCTTCTCTGTTTGTAGACAGGGAATATCTCAAAGAGCAATAATCAATAAAAAATTAACAACTTTAAGGTAAATACTCACAATATGACTACTCAACGAAGTTAAAAAGTAACGGATATAGGTACTTGAGAGGTTTTTGGTGGCAGATAATCTACAATATACACTTGTACATATGAGTCTGATACAGGGCGGATCTCTGTATAACTATGGATAATTAGATATTAGGATGGCATACAAAGCTCCCAACCTTCTTACTTTTTCTCTTAAAGGGTTTCAAATTGGGGACAAATATTAGGCAGTGCTCTAGAGGTTGACGGTGTTGCTCCACTGGTACTCGGGCCTTCTCATGAAGCAGAAGGAGCCGCTCTCAATCTCCTTAACTCTTCCCTTGCAAAGTTGACCGGATTCTTAGTCTACAACTGCTTCAGCATACTTGCAGTTCCACAGAAGTCCTTTTTATTGGGGTCTCCTCTTGAAAGCAGTCTTGCATATGCGGCAAGTAACTTTTCTTGCATTCACCTTTTTTAAGACTTGTGAAAATTAATTGCAAATACGGTGTTACTATGCATTGTGTCAAATGCTTTATTAAAATATGCAGAAAATGTTCCCTTTATTTGTTTTTAAGGTCTTTAAAAGAGAATTTGAAAGGAGAAAGTAGGAGATGAATAACACATGTAGGACGTTATATCTCAAACTGCAAAAATTGATAAAGAGGGTGGACCAAAGTCTACATGTACAATGCCAGTGGAAGCGTTTCAGGCACATTGCGAAGATTTTAAAAAATATAAATATTGTCAAGTTTTACTTTGACTTGTGATGTTTGATCTCATTTAGTCACTTCAATCTAATTTTAAACACTAATTTTCTTTTTGTTTTGCAGATTAACTACAATACTTATTTTGGGCTCCATATTATATGTTGTTTATTATATTGTTTTGTTACTTATAGTTCTAGTTATTTATTGTAGTGTTATCTTTTAGTTATAGTTCCAGTTATTGTTTTAATAAAAGTTAATTAAAAAAGTACATACGTCTGTTTTTTTGTGGGGGTAGCAGTCATCAATAGAAATGATATGATATTTATAATTTGAAGTATAATGCTGAAGCTCACTCATTAGCAACATATTGTGGTGAAATTTTAACCTATGTGCTGACGTAAGTGTTCCATAAACTACTACTATGGTAACAGGCAAAATACTGTTTGGGGGTAGGGTATAATACGCAGGAATGCTGTAAAAATAAATGGGCAAGGGCTGTTTTGTTTTCCACTGTTGCAACATAAAGTGATCGATAAAAATCCGATAATCAGGCCTATCAGCGACTAAGACAGCAGGCCGAGTCTCTTTTGCTCAACGGCTCCCTCATGGGACGAAGAAACGCCCTTTTTCACGAAATAGGAATATTTTACTTGCAGGACAGTTGTTAATTTCCCGTGAAAATACATTAGCCTGGAACATTGTTAGTGATAAACTGTAAATGCATCTGGGTCCTTTGCTTAAAAAAAATATATATATATATTTGTGAATTAGAATAAGAATATATGTTACAGCTATAGATATTTGCTATTAAAAAACCATTGAAATTCACTGAAAAAACCATAGGTTTTAGGCCATATATAGTTAGGGATTAGCATTTACAAAACCTTAATTTACTTGCACAAAACCATTGAAATTCGCATATATAGTTAGATGCAATAACTATATATCGCGCACCCGCAATCCACTGCTGATGATGCCACATATTACATCATTCATGACATGGTCAGTGACATCACTGACAACATCACTGATGACATCAATCATGTGATAATACGATCAACCTCTTCAGACTCTAATATAACCTTAGATACACTCAGAGTAAACAGACACTCAGACTGTCACTCATCCATGGAGTTACTCACACACCTAGTCAGTCATGCACTGAATCAATCACACCTCCATTTCATCAACTATACAGTTATACACACCTTACTTATTCAAACATATACTAACACATATTTACTCTCTTATACAATTCCTGATACAAGTTTTCAATGATGCATTCAGCCACTCACACATTCACTGGCTCTTATACACAGTAATTTATATATGTGAACTCTCACATGTACTGTGTTTTACATATGTACTTACTTTGACATGTAGCACTGAGATATCCATTCACTCACCAATACACTCGTACACAGTCAACCACCCATACAGCTGTTTCCACATGCAGTTTTGAACCCATAGATCTAGTGAATCAACTGTTCACACATGTATGCACAGAGTCACACACCTCCCAGCCACCCCCCCACACACACACTCACTCTCACATACAAATACTTGGGCAACCAATCAATAACCCATATAGTTACTCATATAGCTACTGATCAACACATGCAGCAGTTCATAGAACAACAGATATAATGATGCACAAATTAAGACAGTTTAGTCACTAACCCATGCACTCAGTGAGACACATTTAATCACTCACTCATACAGTCAGTCATGCACCTACTAAATCCTTCATCCAGACACTTATACATCCACTCATTCTTCAATATGTAAGACATATTTCAACTTTACAGAAACATACTGTCACTGGATGATGTCATCAGTGATGTCACTGACCATGTCATGAATGATGTAATATGTGACATCATCAGCAGTGGATTGCGGGTGCGCGATATATAGTTATTGCATCTAACTATATATGCGAATTTCAATGGTTTTGTGCAAGTAAATTAAGGTTTTGTAAATGCTAATCCCTAACTATATATGGCCTAAAACCTATGGTTTTTTCAGTGAATATATATATATGTAGATATATGCATATTATTGGCTATTGCTCCGGGGCGGGACTATTCAGTGCTTATGACTTTGATGAGTATACCCCTGGAAGAGAACTAGGATTACAGGTAAGTAACTTATCCTTATCTGCTTGTTAAATAAACAAGCAGATAAGAATAATCTTTTACACCAGCCAAAAAACAGGCTACATTGTCCGGAGGGGCAGTGCGAAAAGTGGACAGGGTGGCACCCAAACCCCCCTTTTCCAATGGGAAGCCAGCGTTTACCATGAACGCTGACGCTACCCAATGGAAAAGGTGGCAGGCTGACAGTACCCTTTTTAGAAACAATATCTCTCGCAGAGGTGTGGAAGCAGCTTCGCTGCTCCGCCCACGCCTCTCCGAGACCTAAATAGTCACCCTTATTTGGCCAGCCGCTTCATTTGATGAGTGTTGAGTATTAGGTGGAATTGTGGAATTTCCTGAAGGTGGCCTCAGGTCGAAAATTATTTTGGAAATTGCAGGAAATCCACCATTTTTCTTTGGTCACCACATTTTTTCAACCTTTTGCTGCACCCTATAATTTTGCTGGCGTTGGGACTGAATGCACCATGCTGACCAGTGCTAAGGTGCCTGTGCTTCCTGTTTAAACATGGTTGAATTGTCAAATTCTTAATTTATATATTTAACTTGCCGATATGGTACTAAATGTACTCGGGGCCTGCAAGTTAATCGTCATTTGTGGACTACAGCACCTATTGTGCCATCTATAACAGTGAGAGTGCAAAACATGGCTTCAGAGTTGCTTGACTGGAATTGTAAAGGCTGCAATTTTAGCTTATGAAACCACTTTAACAGGTGAAACCCTGCCTTTAAATATCAATAAATCACCCCTATGTAGGCCTTTTAGTCCACAAGGCAGGATCCATAGCAGGACATGTCGAAACTGCTAAGCAAAATCAAACCCTACCTACCACTCAATGATCTTAAGTCTGCAACACAAGCTCTAGTGCTGTCTAGATTAGACTACAGGAACGCAACCCTGACAGTGGCTGCTGACTCCCACCTTGCTCTCCTCAGAACCCCTCTAAATGCAGCAGCCAGCATGGTCACAGGACAGGAAAATTATGACCGCATCTCCCCTGCACTGAAAGAACTGAAATGGCTCCAGATGGAAGCCCGATGCAGCTTCAGAACTGCTTGTCTTATTCACAAAGCCCTCCACATGGGAACACCTGCCTGCCTTGCCAAACTCAAAAAAGCAGGTCAGACGAGAAACCTAAGAAGCTCAAACACCCTACTCCTCATTCCTCCCAAAGTCCATAAACCGAAAACTCTGGCACGCTCTTTCTCGAGCAATGCCCCTTTATTCTGGAACTCCATACTAGCACAAATCAGGGCATATCCCTCCTTCTTGAGCTTTAAAACAACCTAAAGGATCTCCTCAACAGACAGCTCATCTAGGGGGTCATCACTCACCCAACGTGGACAGGCTCTGCATCGCATGTTCTCTTCATGCCTCACCTGAGCTACTTCTCTTCTTCTGTACTCAACCAATGACTTGATTGAAGTCAATCATCTGTCCTGATTTAACCTTTATTTTGTGTTAACTGATTGGTGAGCTGTAAAGCGCTCTGATACCCTTGGATTTTGCTAGGGCTATATAAAACTCTTAAATAAATATGTCAACATATAATGTTAACTTATCCTTACAGTGACTAGCTCCGAAAAGCAATTTTTTACTGTACAAGTCTAGCTGTCCTATGTAGAAACTTCCACAATTTGCTCATTGTAGTCACCGCTACCCCATACAAGAGAAAGTGTTGCACAGGAATCCCGTAAGCACTGATTAAGTTCTGAAACTCCACCATCCTTCCATTCTCAAGCTGGTCACCCACCAAGACCTTTTCTTCTCAAACAAGCTGCTCCAGTTAGCCTGGTGTGGTAGTTGCAGTAAAGCTGTTCTAGGAAATTCACCTGTATATGGAAGCCGTGTATGTATTCTCGGTAGGGCTCTAGGCCATAAATGGCTTAATGTCCCAGCTAGGAGTCCCTTATCACCAAACCACCCTTTCTCAAATGGGTTAATTAATAGTTTCGGTATAGTGGCCCTGGAGAGGTCTTCCAACTCCTGCGGTTCTGAATCACTCCAATGCAGGTCTCTCCATCCTGCTGCGCAGTGCAGTTGTGCCGCTATGTAGAACAGTTCCATGTCAGGAACCGCCATCTCTCCTTCATGTGATGGAAGTCTCAGTTAAATCAGTGCAATTCTTTGCCTCTGCCCCCTCTCAGATTAGAGTTAGGCGCAGGCTATCCATCTCTTTAAAAATAACACTGGGTATGTGAATGGGGAGAGCAGCAAAGAAATATAACCATTGTAGCAGAACCAACCTCTTTGAAAGCGGTATTCTACCCATCACAGACAAGGAAAATATAAGCCAGAAATGAATCCTTGTCCTAGGGAAGATATAGCTACTTTAATATTACTGTTAAGCAGCTGATCCTCTGTGTGAAAAATGTGCTTCCCAAATATTTGATTTTGGCCCCGATCTCTGAGAGGTATAGGGCCCATGTTGATAGCATGCAGTAGATGAGCAATAGACTTGCCCCAGTTCACGTTGGGCACAGACAGCCTGACAAATTGCTCGAGAGCCCCAATGGCTCCCTCTATATCTGCGCACTTGATATGTATAAAAAAAAAGTAACATGTCGTCCGTATACAGAGAGGTCTATGAAGGCGATCCATTGAACAAAAAACCCTTAGTAATGGTCCCCCTGCAACACTTGTTGCTCTATGTAAGTTTGTAGATACAGAGGGAATCCTGTCCTGAAGGTGGAGAAATAACTTGCTGTAAATTGTATCGTTTCGTTGGATGCATATTCTCCAGATTAACGTTTGAGATGCCACCAGGGTGCTACAGACCTTTGTCTGCATGTTGTAAAATTGCTTCCACAATGGTGTAAAAATGTTGGCCATTACATGAAACATCTTGGTGTCATTAGACCTTAATCTGGGTACATCTCCTTATTGTGGTTGTTTGATTACACAATTGTGTGGCCAATATTTAACCTTGTTTCAGGTTTCTCGTTCCTGATGTCTAGAAATATTCCACCATGATATAAAAATAATGATATATTGAAATAGTCATTAAACTGCAGACAGCGCCTCAAAAATTATAGCTCATGAAGTGTAAATTATTTTTCTATCTTTTTTTCTTTTAGATAAATCAAGGCGAGTGCAGCCACAGTGGACTCCTCCGGATAGAAAAGAACAAACAGAACTTCGCTTGTACAACAGTCTCACCAGGAGTAAGGTACATAGGTCTATAGGTCACTACAGTTTTTTCTTTTCTAGATAAAATGAGCGTAAATTACTCACACTGTAGTACAACATTTATTTTTAACTACTTTTTGTTGAATATTCTGTTGTACATAAAGAGAGCATCAGTGCATTTTCAGGCATACGTTGCGAGTCCTCACATCGAGTAGTACAATAGCTATCCCACAGCACAGTCTAGGCAGAGACGCACTTGCAAAGATAACCTTAACAAGCATGTGTCGTATATGAATGATGTGAAGCATGACCAACGGGGATCAGGTGTGGTCGCCTTTGAGCCTGTAGCCACAAGGCTGTCGGAGGTTATGAGTTTGAGCCAAGTGCTATTAACTGCAGTGAATACAGTTGGGGTGGTGGGGGTGGTAATAGGCCCGAGTAAGGCGGTCTGGCGTTATATTTTGTTACTTTTGAGAGTAAGAATTGGGTCGTCCCATGCAGACACAGTGGGGCATTTACGGAGGCCTCTCGCCGCATCATGGTACAGATCTACAGTCTCTGTCTCTGCCCATTGGATCTCTATGTCCTGGCACTGTGGGACCTCCAGGTAGGGACGGCGCCTTCCATCGTATTGTAATTGTCTGCTTGGTTAGTAGTAGGGCTAGGTTAAGGAAACTATTTGTCACAGCCCCCGTTTTTCATACGCTTGTAAAGCCCCCAATATGTAGTCCTTCATGGTATTCACATCACTGCAGCCAGTGATGTCTGAGAGAATTGGAAAGTTTGGACCGTAGTGCACTACCAACACATATATTATATCAGCTTGTGAGGTGTGGCAGCAGGGGCAGTCTGGTGATGCTGTGGGATGGATCCAAAAGGTCTGGGCTGGTGTCAGGTAGGTTAGTGTAGTGTGTGTATTGTATGTTTTGAAAGTGCGCATTGTGGGACACTTTGCATGGGTACCTGAGCGCTTTGTGCCACTCCTTTTACGATAGTGGTCATCCCACTGCTGGTGTAATGCCACTTGAGTATTCCAGAATCTGGTAGGGATTGTTTTAGTAATCCTGGACACAAGCTTATGGTCCGTTCTCATGCCAAACAAGGCCTGGAGCTATGGGCAAAAGGGTGGTTTAGTGTGTGTGATTCCCCAAAGGCGCTGCAGCACTGCATCCACGAGCTGGTGTGTTAAGAGCTGCCCCAGTGGTAGACCAGTTTTTTCAGATGAGAGACCACAGTGTACAGGGCTTTATCCTGAAATAAGTCCCACGTGGTGCGTATTCTTGCTCCCTCCCATGGCTCCGTGACATTCCACCATGTGACTTGCTGGAATGTGTGAAAACATTGAAGTGGGATCATGAGAGCATGAACGATTTCCTCAGGGAAATGCAATCTTTAGTAGCTTACTTGCAGGCTTTGGTAGGTCTGATTTTCGGGGAATAGTCCTCGGACGACAGTTTGGGCTTGCCAGCCATCGATCCGACCACTGAAGCTGTGCCGCCAGGTCGTAATGCTTAAATATCTGACCGCCCGTGCTCTGTGGAGCGCTAATGCTCCAGCTTTGCTAGTGCACCTCTACAGTGCTGCTCTACACCACCCTTTGTTCCAGATTAGTTCACTCCGCATGGTGTTCAGTGTGCTGAGCCTACCGCTGGAAACCTGGATCAGCAAGTTTGCAAATTAGTAAGGGAATCTTGGCACCATATCTATTTCGGAGAAGGTGAGTCAGCCTTGCACCATCAGGGGAGACCACGCCAAAGTGCAATTTTAGGCCTCAGACAACATAGCGCCTTCAGCAGATTATGGCCCAGCAGGTCCTGGCTGGTGTGATACATTTTCACGCCTAGCTATTGGAATGTGGAGTCTTTCCACTTGATCTTGTGGTCATGGACTACTATCGGAGCAATCAGGACTAATGAGAACAGGCATGTTTTTGCCCAGTTGACCCCTACGCAGAGGCAGCAGTGAACGTCTCCAGTATGTGCACGACCTAGACTACTCCTACTCAGATATCCCTAATATATATTAAAACATTGTCTATGTCGAATGACACTACATGTTTCCCACCGTCAATAAGGATGCCCCAGTCCCTTCCTGATTGGTGGCGGCAATCAGCCAAGGGTTTAATCTACAACATGGACTGCTGTATAACACTCAGTCTACGTCTATAGAATATTTTTCAGACCAAATACATTGTGCCGGATTCTGATATGTGCTTCGTCATGTTCAATAATTAATGCCTAAGCGTGTATGTTTTTCAAATGCAAAAAAATGTTTTTTGAATGGGGATAGTGGTGCTCAGTCTGGAGAGTACATTGGTCTTATCCAGTCTCCTGCCTTACCAGTAGGAGCTGCATAGATACCGGCCTATACAGCTAGAACTGATTGAAACATATTATTAACTGAACCACCTGTTCGGTTTTACTAATCCTAGTCAAGACCTGCTGCATATTTCCTGAATTCGGTTGCAAGCAAACTTCCATTTTGCAGTTGACCATTCCATCATCGGTACATATGCCTCTAAAAACCACTGTACTGGCGATAGAAAACCAATATCATAAATGAAGCTGAGGAGAAATGGAGATTGGCTGTGTAGATCAAGAATAAGATTATAGATTATGATCCCGCAAATGATTTAAAAAAAAAAAAAGATACTGAAGATATTTCTTTAAAGTGAATGGATATCTGAAAAAGATTAAGCATTTTCCAAGCTTTTTGAGCTTCATATTTAAGAGAACGTTGCTATATACACTAGATGTAACTTCATTGTCCACATGAATCTTACATAAAGAAGGTATAATGAAGTTTGAAGAAGATAATATTTTAATAGAACAAGAATGGAGAAACAATCGGACCATGTATATATGACAACTAGATAACATGCTTCTCGTTTGGAGAGGTAAAAACAAAAACGCTGATGGAAAACATAAACAAAATATGGAGTTCACCTGAGAACTACGTTTTTTTATACAGTCAATTCAGAGAAAATCCCTTTTCTGAATTTACTCCATTGACTGGAAAAATAGCTGGAAAACTACAATTTATCAAAAAATAGAAAGCCAACTGATAGGTGAAAACGATGGTAAAACTCCCCAAAAAATTCAGAGCAAATGATGTTCTGCTTGTATACCCCCTTTTGCACATCCCACATTAAGTGTCTATGTAGAAAAGGATATGTGGGGAAATGACACCCAAAGCCAAGAAAATATAGGCAGAATACAAATCAAATGTCCCTGATAGCAACGCAGCTATCACATTTTCAATTTCAAACGCATGAGTCAAATTAAACAACAAATTCTGGAACTGTCGAGTCTGAAGAGGCAGAAGCAAATACATTATTTGCAGCAAGATTCATTGGGTAAAATTAGTACAGACATGGCAACCTGAAGGCAGGAGCTACCGCATTGAAATGAAATGTTTTTTAAAAGCAAAACCTCTTCGCATAATGTTCACTTACTATATTTAGTGATACCATGATGTGGATAAAACTACAATTAAACAGAAGAAAGAATGTTAATATGACTGACAGAAAAAGAAATCTCAAAAAAGTTTCACAGATGATTTATAGAGTCTGACAACGTTCACACCAGAAGCAATGGAAGTCGTCATACAGAAATAGTAAAGACCTTGATAAAGGTGTTCGAGTTGAAAATGGGACCATGAGAAAATTAAGATCAACGTTAAGGTTTAAAGGCTCGTGGGAAATGTTTTAACATTTTTACATTCGCAAGTGCCAATGTATGTTAAATGGCAATGTTTTTCCTTTTAGGGGACTAATGTATGGTAACTCGTAATGAAAGGTGATCCCCAAAATGCTTTGATTTATGATCATTTGAAGGAGAAATCTAAAATTAGTGTGTGACTTAGTTTAAGCTACTAAATTTACACTGGATAATTTAATTTCGAATTAGTTTTTTAATGTTAATAAAACAATTCAAGTTAATGTAAATAAGAAGTCCGTTTTGGTTTGGCACATATGCTTGGGTACATGGATTAACATCTTCCCTCTATTTAATTTATATAAAAAAGAAGACCAGTGGAGTTCTTCACTATTTTTATGTGCAGCAGTGTCTGCATGGTGCGATTGTTGCTTCTAAAGGGCATATTTCAACACTTCTCCCCCTACTCAACAGGAGGATTGACAGTTATTTAAGTGCTCACCCCATACTATCTATCCTGATGATGACCCCCTATTGCCTAGTGATTTAAATGCCGTTGACTGCAGACGTTATATCGCCCTTATTTTGTGACCCCCCCCTCTCCCCCAAGTCTATAAATCACTCAAGGAGTCCAGAGTCATACATCTTTCATTCTTATGCACTTCCCTCTCCTAATTCACATTGGCACCCTTTTACGTTTGTAAGCATTTTATGTCGCATAATTCTGTGTATTTTATTTGTGAGAATTTGCAAAAGAATTGCATTGATTCCAATTAAATGTGGTTGAACTTTTTAACAAGGGCATCAGATGTTTAAATTTCATACAACTTTTGATTTATTTATCCTCTGTTAATAACGACTGTATCCACCAAGGTATTAAGTAATGGTATTTTGAATGTCTACAATGAGCCATTGTCGTTTGTTAAATGTAATTGCACCAAAGGCATGGAAGTTAAATGTCATGATGCAATGAAATTTGCCAGTTAGGTATAAATCATAAGTCACACCCCCGTCATGGAATCCATAACTCGCCAGCAAGTGAACTGTTTTTTAACTCATGATAATTATCGTTATAAACAACAGTACTTGATAACAGAACGTAATAAACCTTATAATGTTTATCAAAAACCTACTGTATTCATATTAACGACATCAGTAGGTCAGTGCTAAGATGATATGTAGGGTCCTAATGATGTCATTGATGCACGTATTTAGTCAAATGGAGATTAATGTATACACAACATGACTGACTTGAAACATTTTATAATGCATTCGTCAAGGTGTATAGAATGAATATATTTGCTGTTGTTTATGGTTGAGCCAATACTTAGTAATGTTGTAGAACAATTGTAAGTAATATGAAAAAACGTCTAGGAGTATGGCTACTACAAAAAAATAGTAATTGAAAGTCTAATTTGCAGATACGAGATTTATGTTTTATTCTATTTTCCTGGTAGAATAATATAGGATTTTCTGTTCTATGCTAATATTTTGCACAAGGGGCCTCTAAATTGTCATTCTTTCTTATGCCAGCTGCCTGAGTTTTTTACATATCCATTTTGACACCACTTTTATTTATTTACTTTATTTATTTTTAATTAAGGAAGTGTTCGTGCCACAGAATGGGAAAAAGGTGTTGTGGTATTGCTGTGGACCAACCGTGTATGACGCCTCCCACATGGGACATGCAAGGTATTGTATTTTGTGTCTCGTTTTGTGCTTTGGTAAAGGGAGTGTATCGATTCAGTAGTTGACAGATTGAACCCATGAGAAAAGATTCAAAATACAATAGAATCTACTCCCTCACATTATATTAGTCAAGACAAAAATGATATTGCCTGTGACCCCTGGACTTACTGTTGTGATAAAGTATATTCTCGACGATTGCTAATTAGACACAAAAGTCACTTGAAATCCAAATATTTATAAAAGTACCTTCACAAAAGAAATACTTTCTAGGTCTGAAGAAATGTGATACCTCGAATCTGGCTGCTTACCAGATGGTGGATTAACCAACAATAGAACACCTACAAAATTTGCAGTTATTTCTTAGCTCATGAATTTAGGAACCAAAGTAGCAAGGTACCCTTACGTACTAGGGTCAAAACAACTGCAAATCAGACTTGTGTGAATTGTGGAGCCAGGTGAGCAAATGCAAAGCCATTCAAAGACCTAAACCAAGGTTGGCTAGTTGGCAATCCCATGCATATACACTGTGGCTTGTTCATGGGAGGCGAATGTTCGTGGAACCAAAGTGAGAAAGCCACATATTCAGTCTCTAAAAACAATGCACAGTTTGAAGTTCGTTGGGGAAAAAAAAATAACTTTCTCAAAGTGGATGGATAGATCCGTCTCAGGAGAAATTGGTCTAGGAAAGGTTTTTGTTGAAAACAAAATATGCGGTAAATATGTGCCTGACCACAGAGTAGAAAAAGGAAACTAGGAAATCCATAGCAATTACATTGGGAATTTTAAAAGTATAAGACCTTTTTGCCTACTACAGAGAAGAAAACTGACTGAACATGACATCTTGCTGAGCCTCATACCGCTCTATGTAGATGAGCTTCCAGGCAAAAACACATATGGGTCCTACAACGATACAAAAAACACAATCATAACAGGTGCATGTATGAAACCAGAACCCTTTCATTGCGTGTTCATGAAGTTAAGTGGACCTGCACTCATATCCAGACCTCTGTCTCCAAGCAAGAGAAATTAATTTGTAGAGAAAATGCCAAACCTCTGCTTCATATAGTGGATCCCTACGTATGTGGCTATAGCAATTCCTTGAGCTGTACCATAGATATTCGGTAGAAAACCTCTGGTATATCTTTTTTTTCTTTAACAGATTTTCATTTTAATCCAAAACTGGTGTCTTCAAATCCATCAGACTAAATAAAGGAATTGAATAATTCAAATGTTAGAGGAGACAAACTAAAAATTGTGTATAAATCTGTTTTTAAAGTACAAGGGGTTTTAATAACGTATTGTAGTAACGAGCCACTACGCATATAAGTTTCAAAGTATGATTTTATTCAAGTTATTAGTAATAGGTGCTTCCAGCTTGGCGGTTAAACTCTCTCCTCTCGAACATTCTAACTCGCACACTAAGGAGCAGTGCGGACCATACCAAGGAGGAGGGAGGGAGGGGGGTGGGTGCGAACGGGTCCAGTTGGTGAAGTTACAACACACCTTCCCCCCTAAGGAGAGCAAGGGAAAGCGATCCCAAAGCCCCGGGCTAGGGGAGGGAAGGAAGGAGAGGGAGAAGGAAAGGACCCCAGAGAAAAGACAAAGAGGGAACGGAGGAGTTAACAGGGGGGGGAAAGAAGATATGCACCAGGGACCAGAGCAGGTAGGACTGAGAGGAGGAGAAGGGAGACAGGGTAAAGCGACCCCCAAAACTTGCAAATAAAGAACAACATAGACGCTGAGACTTGGACCCCCCAAAACAGGAGACAGGAGGCTCCCTTCACATAACCCTGAAAGGGAGGGAGGAAATCCAGCTGAGCGCCGGTCTAGTAAGGTAGGAGATACTTGCACTACAAAAGTTAGTTGTTTTAGCGACCCAGTCATCCCGGGAAAAGGTAACAGCCTCCCAATACTCTTCTGAATTTGGCTACTTCCGTCATCGAGGTGATGCTCACCACCGCATCCGGCGGCCGAGTTGCTGAGAGATGGGGTTGATAGTTCCACGTGGTCCCTGGCCACGTTTTTTCCCTTCACGGAGTGGGTGACTGTTCTGTTCAATAAGATGCTTTTGTACGAACTGAGAGCACAACATTTGCCCTCTTTTGTGTTCCCTTTTTCTTTTTTTTTTTTCTCTGTGTCACAACCTTGTTTGGTTTTAAGTTGAGGGTAAGGAAAAGGAACTGTTGCCTAATGGTACTCTGAATTAATGTCCTCAGGAACCGCTCGACCAAAATGTACTCTGCTGACTTGCTGAAGTCCTCCGTTACACATACCTCCTCACCCTGCTGGCAAGCATCGATCCCTTGAACAGTTTGTTCCTTTATATATTTATTTATTGTTATTTTTTTTTTCCTCTTCGGAAGTTTCCTGGACCATATTTCACTGCTTCTGACCTTGCCCCTGTGAACGGTTTCCTTCTCATTGGTCTCCTTGTCGTTGTGTCTCTCATAATTTCTCTTGTGGAACGTCGTGCCTGTGCTTCTCGCACTTTCACCTGTACAAGCCTCCTCGGGAACTGGACTTCCCTCCAACTTCGCCCCCGGGATAAACCTGGTAAACCTGGCCTTGTCCTTGGTAAATCCTAACCCAACTTCTTCCCAGCCTTCTGGGAGCCAATGGACTCTTCCATCCGGACCTTCAAGGTACTGGCTTGGTCCGTTTTTGAGTGAATTCACACTCCCTCCTTGACGATTTCCTCTTTCCATGCTCGAGTGTGGTTCAGATCTCTTATACGGTCTAAGTTGGTAAACAACCCCAGCGGCATAGCTCCACGCTATCTTACCCCTTTGGCAGATTGATTTGGACAGATCGTCCACTCCTCTTGTGGACTGTGTAACCCCGTACATTTCCTCCTTCACCACCTCCTTTACTTCCAAAATATCATGTTCTCTGTTCATTCTCACAAGGTTTTCTCTCATCCTTTTTCCAACATCCTTTTCCTCAGACATATTCAGCTTTATTTTGCGCTTGACCCTCGCGGTTTCTGTTTTCTTTTTGTTCCTCCAGGCTTTCCTTCTTCTTACTTCCAGGCCTAAGGATGGATACGTGTTGACCTTCAAATTCTCCAATCTGGTGAGTGGGTTACTTTTGTTTACAGCCAACCTTATCTTGGACTCAGAACCTTTCGGATTTTTATTTCTACTTAATTTCCCTCGTTCCATCTCCTCTTGTACTGCAATCACCTCTTCTGCATTATTCACTTTAAATTTCATACTTCTCTTCATGTAATACCACTCTGTCTCTTCTTTTCCTTTCAATATCAAGTTTCCTCCTGCGTCTGCTGCTTTCACTTCATTTCCTATGGTTAAAGACAAATCGCTCTTCCACTTGTATTTGTCCATTACTGTACTTTGTGACTCTGAATCTGCGACAGCTCCCTTTAATTCTCCACTTCTATGGATGGTATGCCTCAGTTTTGCTTCGTTTTTGTTTCTCACCACTTCGTTATCTCCCCTCTCTCGGCATATTTTCCTCCTTTGTACTTTGGCACTTCTTTCTCGCTTATTTTGTACATTTGCATAATTCAAGTCCTTTTGCCGACCTTTCATTTCTGCGTCCTTACAGTCTCTCCCTTCTCTTATAATATTCGCTATCCATTCTCCACCTTCCCCACAGATAGTCCATTCTTCTTCCACTTTCTCTTTTTCCACGGGTTCCTCCTTCTCCTCGGAAATGGTTATGACGAATGCTATGCGTTTTTTCTCGTCCCATCTTCCTCTCCTCCTTATCTGCGGTACCAAACTTTTTTTCCTCTTAGTTAATAGCATATGATGCGATAATTTTCCCATAGTGCCTCTTCTGATGACATCTTTATGCTTTAATCCTAACATCCTCCTTATGTTTCGAGCTTTTCTATCGAGGCTCTGGTGGGAAGGTGTAGTTACTTGCACTACTCTGAGATCCTTTAATGTGCTTTGTTCACAACTCCTGTAGCTTACTGATCCTTGACCCACACAAGTTAAGGATCCACGAAAGATATAGTAACTCACATGAGATGCTCTTCCTCAAATCTGGGTAAGACTTTCCACTTAGAGTTCACTGCGCACCTTGCCCCTCAGAGATATCCTCACGCAGCTTCACCACGCTGCCTCCGTTCAGTTTCCAGCACAGGACACAAAAGTTTTCCACACTCCCTCACACAGCTAAAAACACTGCCTCAGCTCCGTTTCACGAATGGCACGAGTTAACTGCCTCCCCTGCTCTTCACCGATGATTAATACCGCTCGCGGTGCCACCTTTACTCTCAGTAAACTTGCACCTACACGCATGCATATGTAGAGAGATCCTCCTACTTGACTGTTCCCAAATGGCTCAGCACCAGGAATGTAGACTTCTCAGACTGGCGGTAGTGCCACTTTCAGCCACGCCGATTTCCTCAGAAGATAATTCTCTCCTCAAACGAACTAATGAGATTACTGGTTCTCCTTTATCCTTTTTCAATACCACCACACGTCTTTCAATAGTTGCAGTCCTTATCCTTTCTATTTTTTTTTTTCTTTATTTATAATTTATTTATTTATTTTATCCGATCCGGGATAGTGACGAGCGTGCGTTGGAAAGAATGGCCCACAAGGTGGCAGTGCACTAAAGCTCCTGTTCAAATTACTAACCGTAGCCAATGACACTAACGCCTGTCAAACTACAAAATTTTACTTCGCTGTTTAGGAGAACAGTAAACCTAAATCCCTTCTCAACTTCTCCTCACAATCAATTTCTTAGGGGCGCACCTCTCGAATTCCAAGAAACGTCACAGTACTCCCAGTTGGGAAATGCTTTCATCCAATGTTTCTCACACGGGTACACTCCACGTTACGCAGTTAATTACTTGAATACCTTTGTTATCTTATATTTCCAGGAAGTGCAGGAATAACTCTCTCAGATTTCCTCTTTTTAACACTTTTCTTTTCTTATCTCACATCTTCCTCTTGTGAAAGACAAACACCTCACAAAGTCATACCTCAACTTCTTCAGGGTGAGTAGTCCAACCGACAGGCTCTCTACTTGGGACAGGTTCTGTCAGAGAACGCCTCTCGGTGAAACACTAACACTCCGTCTCCTCAGCGCAGCTCACAGCAGGGGCCGTGTTTCAACCTTTCTTTTTCCTCTGTTGATTTCCCCCCGCCGTTTCTTCTCCCTGAATCTCAGCTAGCTCTCCGTGCCCACACGGCTGGGGACTGCCACAGCTTGCCCTACACGCCTCTCCGCTTGTCACTTCTCACCTCTTCTTAGTGCCTTCTCCCACGACGACGAGCCTCCTTTGTCCAAGGTTCGGTTCACACACAGGATACTCCGCCACTTCCACCAGCTTAGACTCAGTCTGCGGCACCCTCAGGGACATTTACAGTTGTCCTCTTTCTTTGTCTTTGTCCTGCTTCGTGTTGCATGCGAGTGACGCGATGCCGGGAGGGATCACGGCGATGCTGTCGGGCAGGGGTTTGTCTCGTCAGGTAAGGACTTCCGCGTTTTGCAGCGCTCAATATTCTTCTTTGCCACCACGGCACATAACGTCAACTTCAAAACGCGGTGAGAACATTTTTAAAGAGAATTTCGTTCCCCCTCCGCTCAGCTCACTTCATAGGCTTCGGCTGCTAAATTCACGGACTTTTGCCTCTTTCAAAGCACATAGACTCAGGCTTAATTCCTCTTTTCAAACTCCATCTCTTACGAACGCCCGGAGCAGGTCATCACTTCATTTCATCATATCTTCAAACAACTGGTTACACGATCCACCAACACCAGCAGACCTCAAATCAGGAAGAAACGTTTCTCTTCTCCACACGGCACCAGCTCGTCCACTGAGGCTTCACACCCGACTTCCTTTTTCTTTCCGGAATCGAGAATCACACGTCCCCCCCCAAGGGGACACCTCGGTGAGTTCAGCCTGGATACCGGTATGTCTGCTGTCCAGTGATCTTCCAGCTCACTTGAGAGTCCTTCTTTTCAATTCACAACTCCGCACAAGCTTCAAATTTATCCAGGGGGAAAACACCAACTGACCCTGGCTCAGCTCCTCGTCCTCGTCGCCAGAAATGTAGTAACGAGCCACTACGCATATAAGTTTCAAAGTATGATTTTATTCAAGTTATTAGTAATAGGTGCTTCCAGCTTGGCGGTTAAACTCTCTCCTCTCGAACATTCTAACTCGCACACTAAGGAGCAGTGCGGACCATACCAAGGAGGAGGGAGGGAGGGGGGTGGGTGCGAACGGGTCCAGTTGGTGAAGTTACAACACGTATTTTATTACTTTTGCTAACTTCACAGCATCCTTATGCAACAAATAACATTAAA
This sequence comes from Lissotriton vulgaris, assembly GCF_964263255.1. NCBI lineage: Eukaryota > Metazoa > Chordata > Amphibia > Caudata > Salamandridae > Lissotriton > Lissotriton vulgaris. The sequence continues at coordinate 1,803,954,863 of NC_141687.1, read as the reverse complement.
CACCCCACCCTCTGAGCTTACTATCTAGCAATCGGCACTCCCAGCTTCCCATCATGGAGGCGGGCGCCATCCTTCCTTCGTAGTCAGCCGAGGTTTGTATGCCCTTTGTCCTTCTCCATTAGTGCTCAGTGCCCGATCACCCATTCCTCCCTATTTTGCCGGTCCCATCAGACTGCTCTATTTGCCACCCACCCTGCCATTACAAATCTTGTCAATTTGTTTTGGGGCATCCTCTCCCCTTGTATCACTATTTCCTGTGCGTAGCAAATATCCATTTTACATTCCCAATCTCTCACCACTGGTACTACTGAGAACCCTATTTACGCACCATTCATCTCTTTGCCAGAAAGAAGCCAAGGTTGAACATAAGCTGCTTAGGTTAGTGTGTTTTTTTTAGTTTGTCCCCTGCCAACTGTCATTTGTCACACACTCGGAACCACGCTGCAGGAGCGCCGATATTCCCAACCCTCTCTCCTGTCCAGACTGCAGTCTGCAAGATGAGTATCACTACAGCCTACAGCCTGAGCCCGGGGAGAAGGAAGGGTAAAAAATAATAAACCAGGGGAAGAAGAAGCTTCAGAGAACCCAGTATGTATTCAGCTCCCGGTATTCGCGAAGAGCAGATAGGAGTAACCTCCCACCCTGCAGAGGAAAGACAAAAGATGGAACAAGGATAAGAATCACCCTTAAGGTTTCTCTTTCTGCGCACACCACCACACAATCCCACAACAACCCCCTCCTCCTTCTTACCCAGTGCGGGAGTCAGCTGTCCTTTATCAGGTACTCCGTAATACTGTGAATCGACTGGAGCCCTGTGTTGATTCTTCAAAATACCTAAGCGTTTGTGCTGTCCGATATAAGGGGAAAAAGTTGTCCGACAAAAAAAAAAACCCTTCTCGTGTTCAGCGTTTTAATAATAAATGAAAAAATCCCCTTCCCTTGTAACCCAAAAAAGCAGTGGCCACTGTAGCACCCAAAACAAACGCTGACACACAGCCGGTTCGCGAAAGCGCCTTAATTACTCTTAAGGACGCTGATGGGACTCTAATACACGGAAGTAAATCCTCTAGCGTATGTCTCTTGTCTGCACGCAGCCGCGCACAGACCAGTCCGATCCCAATTACCCAATCCAAAGTCACTCGATACAAGCAAGGGCTCCGGCGTCTTGACTCCAGTTCCAAAAAGCCCCGATAAATCCTTCTTCGCTGGAACGAAGCCTCGTTCTGATATCTGCAATGGTCCGAAAGTGAAATGCAAACACAGCTGGATTATCCCAAATGCTGGTTCACAAGAAGACAACGGGACCGGTAACAAAACCAAGCATCGAACGCCCAGCCTCGTTTGGTTTTATGCAGTCACATGGGAGAAGGAGGGCGGGGTGTGACCATAAGCATGTGCATAGAGAGAGGACCAGGGCACCACCCGGGCTAAATCCCAACACCAACACCACCCCTCCACCTCATTTCCTGCCAGCTGCTACAGGATCCTGTGGGTGCTCTCCCTTCTCTTGGGCCTCTACGTACATTTTATGCAGTGGGGCTGTTATTTTACTGGCTAATCCCCTCAGGAGCACCACCAGGAGTCCATTACGACCCGTAGCTTTCCCAACCGGTAGAGCGCTGTTTGTATTGCTCCTCCGACAAGTCCTCTTCAAGCTCCATTGCCCTCCCTTGCTCCAGTTTTATACAGGAGCAGTCCCTGATAAAATTCCTCCGCTCTAAACCCTGAGCAGGAGGCCGCTCAGAGTAGAATTCCCGTAGATGGTTATCCATGACCCCTGCTATTTTGTCACTACCCCGCACCCCAACTTCTGTCGGGCCCACAAGCTTGCCAATGTGCGATTTCTCCATCCAGCCACGCCAACAGTTTGCCTGCCTTATCCCCCCTTCATAAATCGCTGTTGCAGAGCCAGGCTTACCTGTTGCACCTTATTGGCGGTAGAGGTACTGATACTCCTCCCATTTCCGCACCAGCCTCTGGCTAATCTCCTCCTTTGGGGTTTGAGCTAGCCCATCCTCCTACTTTCACCCTGGATGTGTACCATTTATCTAGCTAACTCTCACCTCATATGTTCAGTGTGTGACTGTTTTTACTGCTTTTACTGTATTGTATCAACATCATGTGAAGCATTCTGACACCTTCGGGTCCAGCAAGCACTATTTAAAACTTATATAAATAAATTCTGTGCTGCCACTGACCCCGTGTTCCAAAATAGAAATCCGTGACCATGTTGAGCCAGGACACCCCCGCGGGAAAGGAGGCCGCTATCCGTCATTTGCCCAACCCCCTCGGTAGCGGGGTGGTTAAGGTAATTTCCAACAAGGAATGATCCGAGATTCCTCTTGTCTTAAAGGCCGTCTCTGTCAATCTAGGGAGAATAACTGCAGGTGCAAAAAAAAATATCGATTCAGGAATTAGTATTATTGGCCCCAGAGTAATAGGAGTACTCCTTCTCCTGCCTGCCTAATGATCTCTAACCATCCTCCGGACCCAGCGCCCGGACAAATCCTTGTACATTCCCCACATGGGCTTGCTGTATCTCCTGAAAATATGTCCAGTCCAACGGGGGGTCCATGATCATATTGAAGTCACCTCCCCAAGATGTCTGCTATAACACAGCTCAGTAGTTGGAGCGTGTTTGTCAAAAGCCCGGGGAGATGTACACATTAATAAACACCAACGTCTCACACTCACAGTCCCCCAGAACCACTATATACTTGCCAAGGACATCCGTCCACACCTTCGTCACCACGTACAGTAGGGATTACTTCACCAAGTTTGCCACCCCTTTGGAGCCTGTAGTGATTCCTGCATTTCGCATCACCTTATATTTCCCTCCCCTTAAAGCTGGTGCACAATTCTCCCTTATTTGTGTATTTTGCAGAAATACTACACCCATTGTGGACTGTGTGAGCACCTTCACCAACAACCCACGCTTTACTCTATAGCCCAGGCCACTGAGTTTCCATGTCAATAATGTAAGATTACCTATACTCATTCCCTTTGAGACAGTGCATTCTGCCCCCTCTTGCTGCCCCACTTCAAGCTCAGTGAGTTCTCCATCTATACCCTAAAAGCACAAAACAAAATGAACTGTTAAACTTTTCCTCAGTTCGCACCCCACCCCACATTACCGTGCCACAGTCCTACACCTGCCCTTTCTTTCTGTATTTATTTTGCCCTAACAATACATCTGTTTTTCGCCTCATTGACCATCCATGTACTGGACACCGCACCAATGACACGGGGTCTGTGAGACATAGCAATCCTCCTTGCCTGCTCTGACCCCTCAATTCACCACCTGCTCATAGAGCCCCAGCCAATCTCAAATGATTTCACCTGAAGTCATTGGTGTTGCCATGGGTGGCAACACCTCCTCCTCCCCTCCCCAGACGTATTCTCACCAGAGTCCTCCTCACTGCCCTGAAGAACATCCCACCTGGTACCCTTGTCCCTGCTCCGTTGATGGTGAAGCACATCCACCACTTTTGCCTGCCCAGATTCCACCTGATCCCTGGACGACCCCAAGGACACCCTCCTCTGTGGTATGAGGCAGCGCTTAGCTTCCTGCCAATACAATTGAGATGGGCCTACGTGCGCCCCCCTGGGGGCTTAATACACTTGCTTCCCCAGCCACTTCCATGTCTCTGCCAGCATAGAGAAAAAGAATATTATGCTATGCTATGCTAGAGATTTTTGAAGTGCAGGGTGACCCAATAGGCCTCTCAATGTTGAAGGTCTAGTCTGTCACATGGTGGTTATAGCAAGCCGATAATTCAAAGAGATGAGTTTTAAATAGTTCCCTAAATTTTGCTTCTTCCATGGTTACTCTCAGAGATAAAGCAGTGAGTTCCAGAGCCTTTGTGCCAAATAGCCAAACAAACGCCCTCCGCTCCTAGCTTTCTTCCTTTTTGTTACAGTGAATAGTCTCTGACATCATAATGATCTTTTGGGTTATAGGGAGTTAGCAGATGCTAATGTAAAGGATAACTTTTATTGTACATTGCTTAGTGGGCCAGGCAGAGAGATTCAAAATTGAATATCTTGAAAACCGGCAACCAATGTAACCCAGCCAAAGATGAAGAGAAAGAGTGATGCTTAGGAATCTTTAGGAGATTGATTGCTCCTGCATTCTGACTGATTTTCAGATGCTTGATCACATAACAGTGAGCTTCCTAGGTGGACTGCGTTGTCCAAGTCAAGCTGGGAAAGCACTATGCCCTTGACTATTCCTCAAATGGTATGAGGTAGCCAACTCTAAACATTCCTTAGGGTTCCAAGTAGACCAAAACAGCAAGCTGATAATTTCTTAACTTGGACCTCCATGGTGAGTTGGCAGTCGATCGAGAAGTCCAGACTTTATTTAATTTTTTCTGGGGTAAATCTCCTAAATAATTCAATCAATCAATCAATCAAAGCATTTATATAGTGCACTATTCACCCGGAGGGTCTCAAGGCGCTAGGGGAGGGGGGGTCCGCTACTGCTCGAACAGCCAGGTCTTGAGCTGCTTCCTGAAGGCGAGGTGGTCCTGGGTCAGGCGGAGGTGGGTCGGGAGGGAGTTCCAAGTCTTGGCGGCGAGGTAGGAGAAGGACCTTCCCCCTGTGGTGGCTCTTTGGATGCGGGGGACGGCGGCGAGGGCGAGGACGGTCGATCGAAGCTGGCGCTTGGGAGCGTAGAAGTTGAGGCGGCTTTTGAGGTATCCTGGGCCTTGGTTGTGTAGAGCTTTGTGTGCGTGGGTGAGGAGACGGAAGGTGATTCTCTTGTTGACCGGGAGCCAGTGCAGGTTTCTCAGGTGTCCGGAGATGTGGTTGCGGCGGGGGATGTCCAGGATGAGTCGTGCTGAGGCGTTCTGGATCCGCTGGAGTCTCTTCTGGATTTTGGCGGTGGTTCCGGCGTAGAGGGAGTTGCCGTAGTCCAGATGGCTGGTGACGAGGGCCTGGGTGACCGTCTTCCTGGTCTCGGTGGGGATCCACCGGAAGATCTTCCGTAGCATGTGCAGGATGTTGAAGCACGACGAGGAGACGGCGTTGACTTGTCTGGTCATGGAGAGGGAGGAGTCCAGGATGAAGCCCAGGTTGCGTGCGTGATCTGTCGGTTTGGGTGCGGTGCCCAGGGCGGGGGGGCACCTGGAGTCGTCCCAGGCGGAAGGCGAGGAGCCCAGGATGAGGACTTCCGTCTTGTCTGAGTTCAGTTTCAGGCGACTGTTCTTCATCCATTCGGCTACCTCTTTCATCCCATCGTGTAGGTTGGCTCTGGCGGTGGCGGGGTCGTTGGTGAGGGAGAGGATCAGCTGGGTGTCGTCGGCGTAGGTGATGATGTTGAGGTTGTGCTGGCGTGCGATGGCTGCGAGGGGGCTCATGTAGACATTGAAGAGGGTTGGGCTGACCGAGGAGTCTTGAGGAACGCCGCAGATGACTTTGGTGGCTTCTGATTTGAACGGGGGGGGGTGGACTCTGTGTTCTTCCGGCGAGGAAGGAGATGATCCACTCCAGTGCCTTCTCCTGGATTCCGACGTTGCTGAGGTGCTGCACTAGGGTACGGTGGCAGACAGTGCCGAAGGCCGCGGAGAGGTCCAGGAGGATGAGGGCCGCTGTTTCTCCGTTGTCGAGCAGGGCTCGGATGTCATCGGTTGCTGCGATCAGGGCGGTCTCGGTGCTGTGGTTGGCCCGGAAGCCAGACTGCGAGAGGTCGAGGGATCCGTTCGACTCGAGGAAGGCGGCCAGCTGTTTGTTGACGGTCTTCTCGATGACTTCTGCAGGAAACGGGAGCAGCGAGATGGGGCGGTAGTTCTTGAGGTCGGTGGGGTCGGCTGATGGCTTCTTTAGTAAAGCGCTGAGTTCGGCGTGCTTCCAGCTCTCCGGGAAGGTGGCGGTGTCGAAGGAGGTGTTGATGATGTCCCGTAGGTGGGGTGCGATGACAGCATCGGCCTTGTTGAAGACGTGGTGAGGGCAGGGGTCGGTCGGAGATCCGGAGTGGATGGAGTTTATCGTGCGGACGGTGTCTTCGGTGCTGATCGGGGTCCAGGCATAGAGGGTGGTGGTGGGGGGCGGTGGTTCGGTCGTGGCGAGCGTCGGTTGAGTGCTGAAGCTGTTGTGTATATCCGCGATCTTGTTGTGGAAGTAGAAGGCGAGGGAGTTGCAGAGGTCTTGGGAAGGGGTGTTGTCGTTGTTTCCGGCGTTGGGGTTGGAGAGCTCTTTGACGATGTTGAAGAGTTCCTTGCTGTTGTGTGCGTTGTTGTCCAGTCGATCCTTGAATGCAGTTTTCTTGGTGGCGTGGATCAGTTGGTGGTGTTTCCGGGTGGCGAGCTTGAGGGCAGTCATGTTGTCCGGTGTTGGGTCTCTGCGCCAGGCTTTCTCGAGGGCTCTGCAGTTCTTCTTGGAGCTCTTGAGTTCATCGGTAAACCATGGGGCTTTCTTGCTGCCGGGTCTGCTGGGCGGGGTCTTCAGAGGGGCGAGGTCGTCTGCGCAGTCGCTGATCCACTTCGTGAGGTTGGTGGCCGCTTGGCTGGGGTTCTTTGCGCTGGTGGGTGGGTTCTTGCTCAGGGAAGTCGCGAGCTGGTCGGCTGTGATCTTGTTCCAGCTTCTGCGTGCAACCTGTTGCTGGTGGTGGTGGATCGTGGTCCTTCTGAAGCTGAAGTGGACGCAGCTGTGGTCCGTCCAGTGGAATCCGGTGGCGTGGCTGAAGGCGATGTCCTTGCTGGATGAGAAGACGGGGTCGAGTGTGTGTCCGGCGTAGTGGGTGGGGGTGGTTACCAGTTGCTTGAGTCCGAGGTTAGCGAGGTTGTCCAGCAGGGTGGTGGTGTTGCAGTCGTTGTTGTTCTCCAGGTGGAAGTTGAGGTCCCCGAGGAGGATGTAGTCAGCGGAGGGGAGGGCGTGCGGGCTGATGAAGTCGGCGATGTCTTCGCTGAATTGTGAGTGTGGTCCCGGGGGTCTGTAGATGAGGGTGCCTCTGAGGCTCGTCTTGGGGTTGATGTGGATCTGGAAGTGCAGGTGTTCGGCGGGTGCGAGGGTGTCGTCGGTGTTGGTCGTAATGCGGATGGAGTTCCTGTGGATGATGGCGATGCCTCCTCCTCTCTGGTTGATGCGGTCCCTCCGGATGATCTTGTAGCCGTCCGGGATGGCGATGGCGATGTCGGGCGCTGAGGAGGCGTTCATCCAGGTTTCCGTGAGGAAGGCGACGTCTGGGGCTGTGGTGTCGAGCAGGTTCCAGAGCTCAACGGCGTGTCTGTGGACGGAGCGGGTGTTGAGCAGGATGCACTTGAGGTGGTTGCTACTGGAGTTCGGCTTGGTCGGTGCTGGTGTGGTGCAGGTCCGAATGCAGGTGAACTTGCAGGAGTGGCAGCAGAAGGGTCCGTGGGTGCGTCTGGGGGTGGCTCGATAGCCGCCCGGGATTCTACCGGCGTTGAGAGCGTAGAGTTCGGTGGCGTTGTTGGTCCGGCGGGTGGGCTGGTGTCTGCGGGGGCCAGGGGTCCTGGCACTGGGAGCGGTCCAAGCGCGGACGGGCGTAGACGGGCTTACCTTTGGCGCACCTTCGGCGCTACCGCTGCGCGTGTCCGCTGCGCGCGTCCGCTGCGCAGTCGCTCTGGGGGCGTCATAAGAAGGGAGCCGGGAGGGAGGGTCCGCTGGGAGGCGGGAGCGTGGGAGCCAATCGGCTGGCGTGGGGGCGAGGCCGCAGGCAGGCAGCAGCGGGAAAACGGGTGCAGGCTTGGCGGGCGGCCCTGCGGCGGCTGGGGCGCTGGAATCGGCGTCGGCGTAAGGCACAGGCAGCAGGTAGGTGAGGCTCAGGAGGCAGGAGAGGCTCAGGAGGCAGGAGAGGCGAGGAGCGTGGGGGTGACCAGGCCGAGGGCGCAGTGGTCGCTCATTAATTGGGCCATTGTAACTCAGTCCACAGCGAGGAATTGTTAACGACCACCAAAGTTTCTCCCTGTTGCTGGGCATCTAATCTGTGACACCTCTGAGGCAGGCGTTAAGCTAGGTGGATAGAGCTGGTGTGTTCAGGCGTTAGGGAAATGATTATTCATGTTCCATTATGGTGTCTGCCAGTGGATGTACATAAATATTAAACAAGGTGGGGTGCAGAGATGAGTCCTGTGGCACCCCATGGTCCAAGTCCGGCGTATTCGAGCAAAATGCTTCCACCCAAACCTGAAAACTTTTATTTTTCAGAAATGATGTTAAGCATTTAAGGGAATTGCCAGCCATTCCAGCATCTCCCAGTCTCCTGATGAGTCTCAAATGAGACACCATGTCGAATGTGGTTCTGACCCATTTTTGTCTAAAATTGCTTTGAGTTCATCAGTAACGGCTAAGAGAGCCGTCTCAGTGATGTTGCCTGCTCTGAAATCATTTAGTGTGTAATGGAAAATTCCTGGATCCTCCAGAAATGAGGATAAGTTTTTGTTAACAAATTTCTCTGCAATTTTAACGTTCTCTGCCTCCAGGAGACTTGGGCTACGGAACCGTTACACATAGAGGGCTATCAAACATATTTCTCTAGTGCCCTCCCTTCTGTTTCAGGGAGAGCGAAAGACGGTCTGTCAATTTTTATCTCAAACCTACTGGTTTGAGATAAAACCAAACTTTCAAATTTTAACATTAGATTTAAATAGCCAAGATACATATGTTTTGGTTAACTTTTATAAAAACCTCCACCAGACTGACCTTATAACTATCCTACAAGAGATAACGCTCTACCTTCAGGAACTGAAAAACGAATCCAACAAAAATGTCAATCATTTGGGGGGGAGATTTCAATCTCACTATATGCCCCCAAAGCAACAACTCTAATTGTGGCCTTACAGATGAAAACAGAACTCCACTAACACATTTTCCCCACACAAACACTGGAGAGCAACTAAATGAGGCAATAAGTGCTTTGGATTTGGGGTTAGCAAATGATTTAGTGGCTCCCTCAGTCCCCCTAACTAAAACCTACAACGGGAGGGGAGCATCAAGCATCATAGATTTTATATTTATTTCTGCTACCGCTGCGTCTCGTATTGTCAATTTTAGCATACACATGATAACTCTACTAGTGATCATTTTCCAATTAGCGTAACAGTAAAAATACCAACTAACCAATATAAGCGGAATCCGGACCACATTTATGGTCAAGGAACGCTACGCATGGAAAGACCCAATGGTTATTCACTCAAATGGGATAAGATCGACCCGCTTGTAATAACCACTGAGGTAGTAGTAAATTCCCTAGAATCGATAAATAATTGTCTGAACCTCAACACCACTGACGCGGGGGTTTTAAAGAGCTTCTCCACTATAATAGCATCAGTAAAGGCAGCTCTTTATCGGGAATTAAAGGAAGGGTCAGTAAAGAGTGTATGATGGTTCGATAAGATCTGTTCAAAAGCCCACTCAAATTTAAAAACTGCCTTACATAAAGTGCCGAAAGACAAGCAGGAAACTGCCAGTTGTAGAAGGGAATATAACAAGCCCATAAAAAACAGGAAAATAGAACTCAAAAAAGATCTTTGGTCACAACTGCTCAAAAGCTGTATCCTTAAAGACAATATCGCCTTTTGGAAGGTTGTTAGATCACCCTTCCTAGCAGATAAGGACAACAACAACACCATAGATATAGCCATTGATGAGTCAGCGTGGGTTCACCACTTCCTGGGAATATTCGGCCTTCCGCAGTCTCAGCCATCTTCCGCAAACAAAGAGACTGTAGCTTTGCCTTCATCAAACCCAGTCTTGCCGATTCCCCTGGGAATATTCATCAGTGAAGTAGAAGCGTCTCTTTTAGCAAGTAAAGGTGGAAAGGCCCCAGGGCCGGACGGAGTCCCAGTAGACCTCTACAAGCACAACATGGAACTGTGGACACCGATACTGACGAGGGTCCTGGAGGCATCCTGTGCTGTGGGCCTCCCCGACTCTTGGTCAGACTCGATCCTGGTGCCAATCTTCAAGAAGGGAGATCGCAACCTCCCATCTTGCTACAGACCAATATCTCTATTAGATTCCCTAGGGAAGGTGGCAGGCCGCGTCATCCTCAACCGACTACAGATATGGGCCACAGATAATGGTAAACTCTCTAATTTACAATATGGATTCAGAGAGGGACTGGGTACCATAGACCAAGTGTTCAACTTGTCCCTCTTAGTGGGAAAGTATATAACGGCCAAATGTGGGGATCTCTATATGGCATATGTCGATCTGACAGCAGCTATCAACTGCGTCAGTCATTCCAAGCTTTGGAAGATCCTAGAGGACATGGAGGGTGAGCTCCCACTAATAAACTTCTTGAGGGAATTATACACTAATGCTACTGCCAGGGTCAGGTTCGGCCACAAGGGAGAACTCACGGCCTCATTCGGAGTACAGAGGGGAGTTGGGCAAGGATGTGTCCTGGCCCCCTATCTTTTCAACCTTTACACCAACGGGTTGGAACACGCTATGTTACAGGGGTGCCGGGACCTACCCTTAATTAAAGGACGATCAAGACCGGCCCTACTGTACGCCGATGACGCCGTGATCCTAGCACGTACACCTGTAGATCTTCAACGTGCTGTGACAAGATATCATTGTTTTATGGTCGACCTGGAACTTAAAATAAACATTTAAAAATGTTCATTATGTCCATAGGCAAGAGCCATAAGAAAGTTAGGGATATTTTTGTCGAAAATATAAAACTTGACACAACAAAAACTTACCCCTACCTTGGTGTCTTGATGGACGACAAATGTTCTTGGAAACAGGCCATTGAGATAAGAGCTGCATTTTATGAGGGCCACAACAGCCTTGGTTAATTTCACACAGAGGTTGGGTGGCATACCACCAACGGAATTAATCCAAATTTATAAGGCAAAATGTATTACTGTAGCCACTTATGGAGCGGCTTTGTGGGGTAATGTTAAAATCGAAGCCCTACAAAAGGTTGAGAACTGTTTTTTAAGATTTTTACTTGCTGTCCCTCGAAGTTCTGTCATCTAGAGCTTGGTCTAACATACATAACTGATATAGTAAAGCTCCAACCGATGCTCTTGTGGCACCGTATCTGGTCCTCTGATACCACAGTTTTGAGCCGAGGGCCTTTAGAGGATTGTCTTTCCCTTGAAAATGGGTGTAAAATCAAATGGCTTATGTACATCAAAAAATTCCTGCACGATTTAGGACTGGGAAAATACTATCAATCCCCATCGACAATTATTGAAATACCAAGGAAAGATTTTAAAAAACTATGTCTAAACCATTTAGAGCAGCTTAGGTTTGCTAGTGAGGCAAGCAAACCATCTGTCCAACACGCACTATTAATACAAACTACTGTGGCTATTCAGCTTTACTTAATGATCCAGCAAAAGGCTTATGACAGATTTCTGCTAACCCGCTTTAGGTGGAACATATTCCACCACTTGGTCTCATTCCCAGAGGTGAATACTTGGGCTAAACTTCCAACCATCTGCCCATGTGATGAAACCTCTACTCAATCCACCATGTACACTGTTCTTTTTTGCAAATTTTACAAGGAGCCTAGTATTCGCTGGGTGTTCCCACTACTAAAACATCTGGGATTAAGAAGATGTCGCCCCGCCTATATTGCTTTGCAATTAGTGGAGACTACATTTATGGCAGAAAACATTGCCAGGTTTTTGAAGTTTTGCGTTAAACATAGGGCAAATCTATCCTAGGGCAGTAAATTGTCTTGCATTATTTTAATCGGGGGATTTGGAAATACTGATAATAATGTCCTATGCCCACAGCGATATATACCGTTGCACTTGCACTTTATCAACTGGCGAATGTACCACGAAGTTTATGTATCACTATATTGATCTTTTAATGTTTTTATATATTTATATCGGTTTGTTTTAAATGAGCTGAACATGAAATTGTACTTTTATGGTTTTTAATGCTGAACCCGAATAAAGAAGTTTTGATTTGATTTAATTTACTGGTGACTGAGAGCAGGGAAATTGGTCTGTAACATTCAGGGACTGAGGGGCCTGGTGAGGTTTTTTTTAAAGTCGTTTCACCATGGCATGTTTCCATGCCCACAGTACTTCACCACTTTCTAAAGAATTATTATATTCGCCCATACTGGGCAAATAACTTTTGCCCAGTTCTGGCAAACATCCCACTGTCTAAGGTAATGAGGAACCTGGTGGGGGGAAAACGGTGCATATTTTAAGTCCAGGTTTTTGAGATGCCTCTTAAACATCTCCCTTTGCTTCTGCACCTACATGGTATAGTCCAGGTAAATTTTAACTGTGGTACCCTCCACCTGCCAGGGGTCATGCAGAGAAAATGTTTGCAGTATCGCGTCTCTATCTCTGTAGTTCAGAGGTTTAACACCAGGGTCTTTGGAGGGGCTCTGGGAACTGGCGGCTTTGCCCGGCACCCTGTAAACACACTCCCCCATGAACTATTTAGAGGACTTCACCTCCATGTCCACCATAGTGAGCCAGTCCTCTAGGTACAGTTCCATTGATTGGCCTTCCACTCTCTCCAGTAGGTCCACCATCCTAATATTATTCCGGTGTGCGTGGCCTTCCGCATGATTGACCTTCTCCCGCAGCACTAATAGATCCTTTTCCAACTGTGTAATGTGGGTTCCATGCTCCAACACCGTTGGGCGTGTTTGTGCCAGAGTGGAGTCCACCACTTTTTAGATTTATCTTCTTGAGTGAATATTATTTGCCTTTCTTCAGGAAGGCCTGGAAAGACACTAAAGAGATAAAGTGACAATAATGCAGCCTAAATGCATAGGCTACACTGGCCGCATCTTCATCTTGAAGTGAAAAACGTGGGCCAGTACACTATATTTTGTGCAATTGTGTAGTGTTGAACACACAGAAGAATCCCTTTCACAAAACTCCTTTTGTCGTGATAGAGATGAAAGAGAGAGGACAGAATAGCCTCATAGGTTCCAATTATATGTCTTGAAAATAGAAGCTGTGCCTTTTATTTATTGCAAGAGAAGACATAGATAAAAAATGAAATCACATTTGTTATACATATATCCTTACATAAATATCTATACATAGAGTTATCATTGTAATGAGAAAAAAAAAAAGAAAGAAAACAGAGGGTTACAATACGAATATTCACAAGTATATATAGCAGGGGTCTCCAAACCGGTCCTGGAGGGCCGGATCCATGCCAGATTTTTGGGACCATTGAGGTACATGTACTAATTTTAAAAATCTGGCATGGATCCGTCCCTCCAGGACCGGTTTTGGGACCCCTGATCTATAGCATAACAGAAAGAATTAACATGCCGGTCTCTCAGAACAATTATCCATTTAGCTGATAAAAGTTCCCCATATTTTTTCCCTTCCTTTTAGTGCTTTTGGGCCCCTAAGTTTGGCCAATGATAGCTCCATGGTATATATTTCATGGATGAGATGCCACCATTCCATGACACTTGGAGGTTCTTTCGATATCCAAGTCCGCGCGATGACCAGCCTGGCACAAGCAAAAGCAATTGATACCAGGTCTTTAAAATTACTATTGGTGTCTTGTATGTCTAGCAGCACTCAGTGTGTGGAGAGAGCAGGTGTTATTATGTGTTTTTTGTTAAGAACCTCAATTATTCCCAACCAAAAAGTTGAGTTTCGGGCACTGATAAAGCATATGTTCTATGCCGGCGGCTTCCATATTGCATTTTAAGCATTTAGTGCGTTCATTAGAGATGTTGCCAGAGGTCCAACTAGAGATTCTTTGAGGCGTATAGTATATTTGAGTGATTGTCCTGTAAAATTGTAGCCTTAAATTTGAAGACTGAACCACCCGATTTATTTGTTTGAGTGATCCCGCAATCTGGTTAGAGTTAATATTAATTCCTAGTCTATTGGTCCATTTGTCCACCATTTTCACACAGTCACCTACTCGGCCTTTGTTAAGACAAACATAGCTCCTACTGATGAGAGATTTAGTATAGTTAGAGTAGATACATTGTAAAATGTCTGAGTGTTCTACTCTCTCAATTTTCATTTTATTGGTCAAGAAATCTTGTATCTGTATGTATTTAAAATACATAGTATCTTTAATTTTATATAGTGTTTTTAGTGTATTAAAACTTAGAAGGCTATCCGATCCGTATAGATCTCCTAAAGTATTTATACCCTGGTCTATCCATTGGGCACAGGAACCATCAGAGAAAATGTTTGGCATCCCTGGATTCCCCCATATTGGAAGTTCAGCATTAAAAAAAAGATTTTGTCAGTGCTCATAATTTGATCCCAAATTCTTTTGATAGCTCTTGCGGTCTTAAATTTGTAGTAGTTTGGATCATGTACCCGAAATAGGAACTGATTTGCTTTGTAATCCTAACATAAATTGATGATAAAATAGGGGAGCTTCTTTGGACAAAAGACTGCGTAAACGTTGAATGAAAGTGGCAAAAAAGTAGATTTTTAGATCTGGGAAATTTAGTCCCCCCTTTTTAATTGATAGTTTCAATGCAGTCATTGACCTGCGGGCTTTTTCGTATCCCCAAATGTAGCTGCTACAAATACTTTCTATTTTCTTTATGTATAAATTGTTCAGTTGTAGCGGAATAGACCTAAATAGATATAATATTTTCGGTACTATCTTCATTTTAATTATATTTATACGTCCTATCAGACTGAGTGGTATTTTATTCCAATTTTTGAGAGTGGTAGTAATCTCTTTGAGTAGAGGGTCATAGTTTAGTGCAATGATTTTCTCAATGTTGGAAGTAAGTTTGACTCCTAAGTAAGTGGCGTTAGGACAAAGCCCTATTATCGGATGTATAGGTTTATAATTCGCTATCACTTACGTTTTATTGACATTTAGCCTATACCTGAGATGTCGCCAAACTTGCTAGCTTCCTCGATTATTTTAGGTGTGGCCAGTACCAGATCAGTAGTATATATGGCTATGTCATCAGCAAAAGCTGTGATTTTTAGGCACTTGCCTTCATGTTCTATTGGGATTATATTCTCTTGAGCTGTTAGCGCATTTAAAAATGGTTCCAGAGCTATGGCGAATAGCAGGGGTGAAAGAGGACACCCCTGTCTAGTCCCCCTTTTTATTGGGAAGTTAGCCGAGTTATCTCCCAGATAACTAATTATTGCTGTTGGTGATTCATATAGAAATTGAACCCTACCCAGATATTGCCCCTGTATACCATATGCCTTCAGTGTTGCCCAGAGGTACTCCCACCCCACTCGGTCAAATGCTTTCTCTGCATCTAGCATGACCATTCCGAGTGGGGCAAGAGTAACCGCGGCAACATCAAAAGCTGTTACAGCAGTATTGACATGGGTAGTGGTGTCTCTCCCCACCACGAATCCATGTTGTTGACAGTTGACCAAGTCTGGCATTATAGGAGCTAAACGATTTGCTAATACTTTGGCAAAGATTTTTGAATCAGTATTGATTAGTGAAATTGGCCTATATGATCCCTGTTCCTCCTGTGGTTTATTCTTTTTTTTAAAAGAAACCTATTTTGGCAGTACGCCATGAAGTAGGAGCACTTCCTGTTTCCCCCATAGAGTCTATCACCTGCTGGAGTAGAGTGAGTAATTCCTGTTCACAAATCGTATAGATCTCTATAGGCAAACAGTCTTCTCCAGCAGCCTTGCCTGGGGGAAGTGCTTGTATAGCTTTCCCTATTTCCTCAATTGAACTTTTAGAGCCAAGTGGCCTGGTTATTTCTGGAGCAAATCTCTCAGGTGTATGTTTCTCTAGATAGGATTCAATTGCTTCTGAAGTAGGTATGTTTTCTGGGGTATAAAGATGACAATAGTATTTGGCAAATTGTTCCAAAATCTGCTCTGATTTTCTATACACTTTAGAGTCTAGCCCTTTTATTGTTTTTATAGTAGTTTTGGCCTTTTTATCAGCTACCTTGTAAGCCAAAATTTTCCCAATTCTGTCTCCCCCCTTCATACTGTGCAAGTTTATATTTGTGTATCTTAGAGCTATATTTTTCCCTGAGAGTTTTCTTTAATGCTGCCCTTAATGACACTAATCCTAAGCTTAGCTCTTCAATGTTAGTTTTGCCTTGTATTATAGCGTCTGAGAGTTGTTGTTCAGCTAGTAAAATATTGGATGTAGTCAATTTTTCTACCCCTCGTTTTTCAGCATTGTCCCGAAAAATGTATTGTTGTACGTAGCCTCTAATGCTACATTTACACGAATCCCATACATAATTAACAGTGGTTGAATTAATATTCAGTGATATATATTCCTGTATATGACTTTTAATACCAAGGATGAATTTAGGATCAGTTAGTAAATATCTAGGGAATGTAAACAGCCGGGCTGTTTGTTTGAAGTCCAACATTTTTAATTCAAACAATAACGGATTGTGATCTGAGGTAACTTTGGGGCAAATTTCTATTTCACAATTCTCTAAAATATTGTCTGTTGCCCATATCATGTCGATTCTAGAAAGAGTTTTGTGTGGAGCTAAGTAATATGTGAAACCGGCTATAGTAGGATGTTTGATGCGCCAGACATCTTTCAGATTATGTATCCTAGCCAATTTCACTATAGCTGATCTCACTTTACCCATCCTATTTCTGTTTCCTTTACTTGTAGAATCAATTGTATAGTTCATGACACAGTTAAAATCCCCCATTATCAACAATTCATCATCCCAATCCAGTAATTCAATAGTCAATTGCTCATACAGTTTGGGTATATCAAAGTTGGGTCCGTAGATGATACAAATTACATAACATTTTTGATTAAATTGCAATTGTACTATTGCCCACCTGCCTTTGGCATCGGCGGCAGTTTTGATAATATTCATTCTTAGCCATTTTTGTTTCAAGATAGCTACCCCTCGGATTGATGCCCCTAGGGTAGAGCAAACAACAAGGTCATAACCCATTTGTGATAAGAGCTTACGATCTTGATATCTAATATGAGTTTCAGAGATGAATGCCATATGGGGTTTGTACATGTTCATTTCTTTTTGTACCAATTTTCTTTTACATTTATTATTGAGACCAGCAACATTCCAGACCAAACATCTAAGAGAAGACATATCTTATGTTTGTATCGCTCAATCTCCTCTGTAAAATACATTGCTGGAAAACAAATTCGATAACCTTGTTGCCCATTTCTATACATATTCCACTCTTGCAATAAAAGTTTTTCCCGTTTTTAATCCCTACCCACCCAGAAGTCTCAATCCCACCCCACCACCCCCTCACTCTCAGATCCCTCAGGGGGGAGAACCCCTCTATCCCTTGCTGCCGCTTATAGGGCAGCATGGTGAAGTTGTGAGCATGGAGTCTGCTCCTTCCGCTGTCAGCTCGGAATATATATACATCATTCAAGAAGGAAAGCTTTAGAGTAACAGAGGAAGAAAATATAGATTAAAGAGAAGAGAGCTAGAGAAAAAGAGACAGAATAGAGAATGTGTAGTGAAGAAGAAAAGAGAAAGCAATAAGAAAAAGAAGAAAGTGAATATATTCTAATCAGAATATGTCTCCTTCAGCGACTTAGCTTCAATTAATTTCCAAACTACTCAAATAATCAAAATTGCATCTCATTGAGTCATTAGTCTTTCTCTCTCGTAAATTTCTCTAGATTTTATCAGTGAAGAATAGTGATTGGCAATTCCTGATGACTTTGAGGCGGGCAGGTTCTTGTAGATGCACCATACAACTGATAGCTTTAAAAGAGTCTATCAGTTTGCGAAGCTCCCAACGTCGATCCATTATGGCCTTACTCAGGTCAGAGCGTACAAAGAAAGTGATATTATCAACAGTGACTGACCTGTTGGCTTTAGCTTTAAGAGCTACAGTTTGTCTCAATAGGAGGTTCCCGAAATATATCAAGAAAGGTCTGGGAAATTTGTTATTTTGATTCCTTTGGAAGAGGGGCAATCTATGTACCTGTTGTAGTTGAGAGTCCCAGTCCCGATCTGATAAATCACTAAAAGCTTTTTGGAGGAGTTTCACAACAAAAGTTCGGGGGTCAGCCCCCTCGATGCCCTCAGGAATTCCAAACAATCTTAGGTTATGTCTGCGTGCCCTATTCTCCATATCTTCGACTTTAGCCTCTAATTTAGAAATGCGTGTTGAGTGAATTCTCGTGGTTGACTCTGATCGTGTGGTACTTTCTTCGACTCCCACTACTCGTTGCTTCAGGTCTTCTATATCTTGTCTGACCCCACCAAGTTTTTGGCACACTTTACTCATGTAAGCCTGTAGTTTAGTATTATCCTCTCTTAGTTGTAAGTGTTGTTGTTGGCTTTCCTGTCTTTGTGCCATAAGAGTTTGCATAATTAGGTCCATAGATGTATTATCTGGGTGGTTTTGCATTTCTTCCCCTGGTTTAGCCGTTGGAATTTGCGATTGGCTTGTTGTTTTGCTGGGTTCAGATGTTGTGGTCAAATTATTAGCAACCAAGGAGCTCGGGTCGTATTTGTAGTCGCTATTTCGGTATGGTCGGCGTTTGATATTCCCAATGGATAATTATCGGAATCGATTTCAATCGACATTGACCTTGTCTTAGAGTTTGTTGAAGCAATGAGCAAATTGGTGGGTTCATTTGTTACCGGACTGTTCATCAAATTGGTAGTTAAGGAAGTAGTTAGAGTATCTAGCTGTATTGTTGCAGTGGAGCCGGCATTAACCAATCCATTTTCAGTCGGTAAAGTTGGTGAAGTTATTACTGTTATTACACCCGGATTGGTTTTGGTGTTTTCGGTTCTAGGGAATATATTTTTATCACGTGCGTTCAGGTCTTCATCAAAGCTTGCTCCAGATAATCTTAAGGCCATATCCTTCACTCCTCCTTTTGCCTCAATCCATTTCCTCAATGGACTATCGTCGACTAAGCCTTACGCCCCTTCTTGTTTGCAATAGGGTCTTTACTCAATAATTTGCGAGTTGTAGATTTTTGTTTAGTCTTGGCTTTTAATTTTGTTTTTCTTGTACCTGTAGTTCGGCCAGCATTATTTCTGTCAGCAGATGTTTCCATTTCTATCTCGCCCTCTTCAGATATTTCTTCATATTCAGGGTTGGAGCTTTCTTCTGCTCTTTCTATTTCATCGTTTAGTAAGCGGACACTCTTTCCAGATGTATTTTCAGCCACTTGCTTCTCGAGTGTAGATTCAGCTACATTTGATTCAGTCGCTGGTACGATCTGCATGTTATCGATATGGCCGCTTGTTTCAGCCTCAGTGTCTACATTAGCATTTGGTATTACAGATGTACTATCCAAATGAGCATTAGCAACATGAGGATGAGCACCCCCGTCTAGTGCATCAGTATCGAGATATGTGGTAACGCTTTCCTTTCCCCTCCCCTTTGCGAATGCAGCCTCGGGTTCAGGGGTAGAATCATCATTTGCGTGAATACTGGATTTGTTGGTTTTGTCTGTACTTTCAGTCTTATTTTGCCTTTATCTTTTCCTTTTGAATTCACTCGGCTTGTATCTATGTTAATGGGAGGGGCAGATGTAACGCTGGTTTTATCCTTGTTGCCTGTCTTAACCAGTTTGTTTTGAGAAGTCTGACAGTTTTGAGTCCCCTCTCGAGAAGCCAGCGCCTCGACATCACCACTGGCACCTCCATCAAACATGACTAAACAGGGTGTCCGCCCTTCTACCGTGGCCCCCGCTGTGCCCTTGCCTCCAGTGACGACAATTGAAGCTCACACTAAAGCTCCCGCAGCAGTCTTAGTCTTTGTGGCAGAACCCCCCAATATCGTCTTGATCTCGCTGGCGGGCATACCTGTGTCGTCCAGTTTCGCCGTCCTCCCTGTCCTGCCAGTTCTAGTAGATCGGGTGGCTTGCCGCGATGTCATCGACACAGCAGCGGCAGAGGGGCTCGACTCTGTCAGTTCCCTGTTGCACGCCCGACCGAGCGCTCGGAGGGAGCTGGTATTCCGAAGCTTCCAAACCGGCAACACCCCTCTGCTCAGCCGACAGATAAGCTGCAGGATCCGGAACCAACCACGGGATCAGCAAAAGGTATTACGATACAATTTTTTTTTTTAAAGAGTGCTTTTAGATCAGCGACTCGTGGCTCATGATAGATGGCTTGCTAGAGAGCGGTACCGCATAAGCACTTTCTCTGCTTTCCTCGTAGTTTTCTTGGAAAACGGTGCGGAGCTACTCCATGCGACCTCCTTCACCTGGCGGTTCAGCCCGCCATCTTGACTCCGCCCCTCTTGAAAAACGGTGCAGCAGAAGCTGTGCCTTTAAGAATCCAGAGACCACCAGTATCCCATAAAGCACAACTAGTGGCAATTCCTTCCGTTATTTTTTCCCAGCTCCTAACAGGACCCTGGAGCATTGTTCTCAACAAATTTTCCAAAAAATTCACTTCTGAATTTACTAAATATCTACTTCACTCGACGTCTTAGGCCTTTCCTACCTTTTTCTGTCTTTTTCTGACAGGATTGTCCACAGTTTTCAGTAAAAAATGCCATCTGTTTTTGATAAGTGTCCAGACTGTGGTAGAAAGACTGATCCTCGCAGAATGCTTGCCTGCAAGTCATGTTCCTGACTTGTGTCTCATCTGTAAAACTTTCTCAAAGCATACTCTGCGTGTCAGAGAGAAAATTTGACTCCAAGGAACAGAGGAGAGGCAAAAACAGCAGGCCCAGTCTTCAGGTGGGACTTCTGAGTGAGGAAAGAGTCAGTCCTCTACCAGGGCTCGGTCTTCAGCCTCTGAGGGGCACCCAAGCTGAAGAAGGGCTGAAAAACAGCGCCTGTCCGGGTCGACTTTGAGGACGATGACTTTAAGAGGAGGTACAGCGCTGGCCTGTTCGCTGTGGGCTCCGTGTCAAATAGACATCGACGTTTCAAGTCGATTACAAAGCCAGCAATGAGGACACCCTGGTCGGCGTCAGGAAGCCCACGTCAGACGATGACACCTCGCAGGTGGTCCTTATGAGTGTCCACAGATCCCTGCCGAGCGGCGTCGACACACAGTCACAGTTTCTCAACATTGAAACACCGCCGTCTATCGCCAACGCTCTCCCATTGTCGGTCGACACCAAGGCATCGTCTTCGAGACACCACCATTTAATGGCGAGGCATACTGTTGAGACGACGTCGACGGTATCTGTCGAGGAGTAGATCAACGTCAAACAGGATGGAGGGATTTTCTTTAGGCAATTTGTCAGCCTCTTCAAGGCTTCAGAAGGCTTGCAAAAAGAGAATGATAATATATACATTATTTAGATTCAGGGAATTAGCAAACCAATTCTCCGTCTAGGGAACTTCCCTCCCCGATGGCAATACTGCCTCCTCAGCAGCCTCCACCTCCGCTACCAGATGTGGAACCGAGAACTCCAACACCTTTTCCTCCACCTCTGTCACCTCCTCCAACACCACGACCAAGATCTAGGTCATGTACTCGACATTGGTCTCACAGAAGAAGACGCTCCTCTACTCACTTCATGAAGGAAGGTCTCATTCAAGATCTACCAGGGACACCTCTTCTTCAAGCAGAGGGAGATACTCTCTAACACTCTTGGACCCCCCTCCCTGTGTATTTTACCAGTGAATGACATATTGACATTTCAAGAGGTTTTGGTGCAAGGTGTTGCCAAACTAAATATTCCAGTGTCTATTCCTACCACAACAACTTCTTGAATTTTTTTAAAAACAGGCTTCACGCCCCTTGTGCAGGGTCTCTTGGAGCCAGCTATGGAACTTTTTCTGACAACTTCTTCAGTTAAGTCTGCTCCATCCAGGCTGCAAAAGAAATATCGTCCTCCAGAGTGGGACCTTGCTTTCCTGCGGACACACCCATCTCTGGATTCTGTTATTGTGGTGGCGGCGAAAAAGCAACATGCTTCTGCTCCAGTCTCTACAGTGCCACTGGACAGAGAGAGCTGAAAAAGACTGTATAGGGAGGAAGGTTTGCAACACAGCAGTGAATACCATGAAAGCATCTAGTGCCAGAGCCTTGCTAGGCAGATAAGGCGGGCACTGTGGGAATCGCTCCAACAGTTTGTGGACTACCTCCCTAGAGACAAACGAGAGGTCTTTAATGAGATCTTAACAGAAGGTTTTATGGGCTTGATCAGGTCATAAGTGCAGCAGCGGACACATCTCTTCTTGCTGTACATGAGTATTGCCACAGTGTGGTACTTCGTAGGCACTCATGGTTGCGCCTGACTTCTCTTAAACCTAAATCACAGCAGCATATCCTGAATCTCCCGTACTCTGGGACAACCCTTTTCGGGACACATGCCGACGAAGAAATGGCCATGATGAAGTCAGAAATGGAGACGCTGAAAGCTGTTGGCTTAGAAAGACCGAAGGATCAGTGGAAATCTTTCAGACCTTTCAATGCCGTGTCCTACACAGAGGGTTCAAACCCCTCGGTGGTATCAGGGCCGCCAGTCAGGTCCACAACAACAGTACCAATACTCCTATCAGCCTTATCAGAAACGGCAGGCCAGAAGAAAATCAGGACAGCAACCTGCTCAAGGAGGCAAAATACCAGCAGGGTCGAAACCCTGCGACCTTTGTTCCCCCTCTTCCGTTACCTGCTCCTGTAGGGGAGAAGTATTCAACATTACCTGGCAGAATGGCAAAAAATCATGCAGGACAATTGGGTACTGAATATTGTTCTCAATGGATATTTTCTCAATTTAA
Source organism: Lissotriton vulgaris (assembly GCF_964263255.1). Classification (NCBI taxonomy): domain Eukaryota; kingdom Metazoa; phylum Chordata; class Amphibia; order Caudata; family Salamandridae; genus Lissotriton; species Lissotriton vulgaris. The sequence goes on along the minus strand of NC_141687.1, from coordinate 1,803,932,303 downwards.
TCACGCCTCCACCGTGTATACCTCAGAAACAATCCAATTCCAGCTGCACCATTAACAGTCAGAGGCCAACATTCTCTTACAGAAACAGGCGGTGGAACCTGTACCTCATGTACAACGAGCCACGGGGCTATACTCAAGATTATTTCTTGTCTGTAAGAATGGGAAGAATGAGGTCAGGCCCATTCTCGACCCAAGGACGGCCAACAAGTGGATTCGAAGAGAAAGGTTCAGGATGCTGGCATTGCACCAAAATGACATCAAGGGGACTACTATGCAAAATGGTGTAAAAGTAGAGAGGCTGCCTGGCCTCCTAGGGAAGGCGGTAAGGTGTTCCAAATCTTGGCCACCAGGAAGGAAAAGGAGCGGCTTCCCTTCCTACCCCTGATGATCTTGGGGATTTGCAGAGGATCTATAGTGGGTGAGCGCTGTGCACATGTGGGGGTGTGTACCTTAAAACACGCTTGGAGGTAGGCCTGTCCCTTAGTACGCAAAACCCTTAAGGTACTCTTACTATGGTCTTCCTACTTACATAAATCACTGAGAGCTGCAGTGGTTCACTGCTGGCTGTTTCTCCCCATCAAGCACCCACCCCTGTGCTTGATCAAATTGCACAGACTATGTTTATATGTTTTGTGTTCTGTCTTCGATTCTTTTTTTTAAATAATCCTTTTAATTAGTTTTCTAATTTGGCATAATCTTTTTTCCCTGGTCAGAGCTCTTGACATACTTGTGAGGTGTGACTAGGGAAATGAGGAACTCTCCCCTGCCAATCCGTTTTAAAACAGGTTTTCCCTAACTGGGGTTGATGCCACTCTACATGGACTATTGCAGGGGCTGACCTAGGTGCATGTTACATGTTCCTGAGTCAGGGGAGGTGTACGCGTTTGGCGCGTACACCTCCCAGCCCATCTTGTCAGGAGGCGGTCACAGCTCCTCCCAGCCAAGGCCCTTTACTTCCCTTTCCTGGGAGCCATTCACACCTCCCAGCAGGCTGACCGTTTAGAAGCTTCAGGTAGGAAAATACCAACTTTCTAGAAGTGGCATTGTCAAACTAGTAATTTAAAATCCGAATTGGCCACGGGATTGGATTTAAAATTCCAATAAATCTGAGTCCTTGAACAATGTCTTCTAGCTATTTGCACAGTGTTATGGATTATAAAGTGTTATAATGTAAACCAGTGCTTTTTTATGGGCGAGATAGCCTCACCACGGTGAAAACAACTTTGGAGACTTTTCACTTCCAGGACATTTAGAATATAAGTACACGTCCTACATTTTAATTGCTATTCACCCTGCACTATGGGCATTTGGCGTCCACCATAGGAGTAGTTGTTGTGTAGGTTTGCCAAAAGTTTTATTTTGACAGGTTGAAGACCTGAAGACCTGCTTTGCCTTAACACTTTAGTGGTGGCACAATCAGTGCTGCAATTCACTAGTGACAGTTTCTGCATACACAGAGTACCAGATACTAGGGACTTATAGGTAATTAAATATGTCAATTAAGGATTAGCATATTGTACACGTTTAAGGGGTCTAAGGACATGTGCTGGATGGTAACTCCCCAGTGTTCAGCGTCCATACACCAGCAATAACCTCTAGCAAAAAGTGTGTGTGATGATCACACAAAAAGGGCAATTTCTTATAGAAATAAATACAATAATATAGTATGCACACCTGTTTATATAGTTTATGCCATGACTTTTTTCATGTGTACTTTTTTAATGAAAGTTATTAAACAGAACCAGCACCTCTAGTTCGAGATGACATAACTTCAGAAAAATTGATCTCTGTAAAATGCCACAAGGTGGCCATCTTGGAATCATAGAAAGTAATGTTCCAAGACTGCCGCAGCATTTCCTCTATTCACACTTTGTGTAGAGGAAATGCAGCGGCCGTCTTGAAACATTACTTTCTATGAATCCAAGATGGCCATCTTGCAAGTATCTGAATTGCTATTCCATGATGTCTGGTCAACGTGATTTTTCAAGCTTTGGAAAAGTCAAGAGCAGCAACGAACAAGCATTGGCAAAGCGAGTCTGATAAGCTTTACCAGTACTAGTTTGTTGTACATTCCTCACACAGTTACATATAGCTTCTTGAGCAAGACTGTAGGGATACTGTTGCTGCACAGTGTGGGAGTTGTCTGATTGTCCCTATTCTGCATGTGTTAAATTGCGTTCTTACTTGATACCCCTCCCCTATATAGACTTCTGCTTTTCGGAGTGACATAAAAGCAAACAATATGTACCAAATTAATGTTAAATATATGGCCTTGTTGTCAGTACAGCTAGATAGAAGTAGAGATGCAGGACCTTAAGTGAATAATTCCTTCCATTTGTATTTTCAGATCATATATTTCCTTTGATATACTGAGGAGAGTATTGATAAATTATTTCAAGTATGATGTTTTCTACTGCATGAATATCACAGATATCGATGATAAGGTAGGAGATTGTTCATTTCATTTTGTTAAAAAACAAACTTGTTTTACAGGTTTTTGGCAGTTGGACGCACCAGGCTGCTGTATCAAACAAAAATACTTCACATGGTTTATGTACTATGTTACTATCTTAATCTAGTGATACTACCCTTTAGCTCATGCAGTCCGAAAGGTTTAGTGGATAATATTTAAAGATATGAGTTAGTAAATGATATGGATGATGCTCGGAAGTGCACAGTCCAGTACCCATGATACGTTGCGAAATGACTGATCTTTGGACCACAGTCTAGTATATAGTTAGAGCAACACAGCCTTATCATAGAATTTGAAGAGTACTCTTACTTGATAACATTTTCCCACACTAGGTGAAAAATCTACATGAGCAAGTTTAACATTTATTTTTAAAGACATGTTTTTTATTTATAGAGGGTTTAAATCTTCCGGTATCAGAAAATCAGTACAGATACACCAATCTCTCAGCTCAGAACAATCTTGTAAAAGAACAATGTAATGTGATCTCAACATTTTCTACATTTAGCTAAGATTGTAATCGAAAATTATTCATGAAGAAAATGATATCTCCTGGACTTGGAAGAATATACTAACCGTAAATATCTGCACCTCTACTCTTTACATGTATGTAACAAATTATGATTTCCCAATAAACATGTCATAAGAACATAGTTCTATAAACAAACCCACCCACTCGCCCTCCATGGTCATGAACATAGAAAGTCTCTGGCCATGCTATATTTCACATATAAAACAGGTGATGGACAGAATGTGGATCAATGTCACACATTCACCCCAGTCCAAGGATCTGGGCCCAAATCCATCGTTTTGTTGCACTCCACACCACCCTGGGTTAGACAATGGCGATATGCAAATCAGCTCTGACCCTGTGCCCCATGGGAACAGTCCAGTCCGAACTACAACAGCCATATCGTTCCCAGACCGGAATCAAGCATCCGAGGACCGGACCGGTTTCGAGGTAACACCTCTCATCAGCTGATGAGAGGTGTTACCTCGAAACCGGTCCGGTCCTCGGATGCTTGATTCCGGTCTGGGAACGATATGGCTGTTGTAGTTCGGACTGGACTGTTCCCATGGGGCACAGGGTCAGAGCTGATTTGCATGAAGCCATTATCTGACCCAGGGTGGTGTGGAGTGCAAAAAACGATGGATTTAGGCCCAGATCCTTGTACTGGGGTGAATGTAAGACATTAATCTACATTCTGTCCATCAAATTGTTTTTTGTAATGCTATTTTTCACTTCATACGATCACTCTTAACTGCATTGGAATACTATGATTACTCTGTACTCAACATAAGAGTGTCCGAATGCTGCACCTCAGTTTCATCATCAGAGTGGTCTACGTGTGTTTCCTCTGAACCCTGTATTTCAGAGGCCTCATCTAAGGGGATTCCCTATATCAAATTATACCAGTCCCTTGCATCTTCTTCCAACTTTTCATCTCTCCTAGCCCTCTTCATACGAATTAATTCCGCTGTCACTCATTCCCTCAGGTCCTTGGCCCTAGTTTCCACTTAAAGGGGTTGGGAACTCATCCAGTGGATAGCTATCCGTCTCTTGGCCAGCAGTAGCCCCAGTTGGAGAAAGCTACGAGTAAGCTTCTTCCCCTTGGGACAGGGGAGTAAACCCAACTGTATCTCTTTAATGAACTGGGGAAGTGTCCATCCCATTACCCGTACAGAGTTCGAAAAAAGTGCAGCCTCTGGCACGCCCATAGCATATGCAAAAATGAGGCGTCACCATGACCACATCTGGGGCAACTGGAGGAACGATCTGGATATATTTTATGAAGCACTCACAGGGTTTCATGAGTAAGTTATATGGAAATGCACATTTACATGTTTAAAATATTTTAATTTTCTTTATCCACCAAACAACACTTCTTATGACATGCCCATTCCTGTCCATAAACCTAAATTTAGTCCACCATCCTCATGTGTTAACCGTCTTTGTAAAGTGCCACAAATCTGGAGTCTGTGAACTAAGATGTGGAATCCTAATTGCATTTTAGCACACCTACGTTCTACTTAAGTGTTTAATTATGCGACTGAGTACTTATGTATTTTACTCCATAAAGTAAATACTGTATTTTCAGTAACACTGGCAAGTAGGTTGTTTTCCTGTGATCCTATATATATTTTTCTAATAACTTGGGCGCCGTTGGTGAATCGATGTTTTCCGTAGACTTCTTTAAGAAGCTCTATCACAAAAAACTGGTGAACTGAATTACACCAGATTTGCCAGAAAGCTAGGTCTTGGTCCGCACATTTTCCTTTTTGTCATTTGATGTAACTCCATTCAATAGTTTTGTAAAAATTAAGATTCAAGACTATTTGTGGGACTTTCGCAAGAGTCCCACAAACCCAATTTTGAAAAATAGAATGCTTTGATTGGCCCAGGGAGCTTTTTTTTTTCCTTGAGTCATCTTGTTGCCACAGGAGTCAGACTCCCACCTGAGTGAACGCTCTGATTGGCTGCCAGTAACATGTGAAAAATATTGCTGACAGCCATTACAGGACTCTGGGACTTAGTCCCTTATTATTATTTTTTAATAAGATAACAACATTAGGTGGCAAGGTAGGGACTCAGAGGGCATCGCCCTGGCCCAAAATTGAAAAAAACCCACACATTTTTGTCATCCAGGGTCCAGTTTAAATAATTAAAGGGGGAGGGGGGTAGGCCCGAGCTGCATTCACCCAAGTTCAGATTTCAAATAATTGGGGGAGTGGGGCAAGCAGCCCCTCTCCTCGAGCCTCCTTAGACTGCGGGGACTCCATCCCCGGGGCCGCACAATATTTTTTATGTAACAATATAGTTAGGTGAATATTTAAGTGATGTAAGGTTTGATACAGATAAAAGCTGCCTGAAGTTGAGCATTCATTTTGGAACAGTATGCTGAGTAACTTGTCTTTTTTCTGAATAGTTGTATACATATTGAACACCATGTGCAATGAGAGTTTCCTATGTATCTGTGGTTGTATGTTAATGTGAACTAGGCTACCCGTGACGTGTATAGTATAGGATCAATGTTGCACATATCACATGCTTGCCACACCTAAGTGAGTCATATCTGTGGTGGTAATAATGATACTTCACATTATTTTGAACTATCTTGTACTTGCTTTCAGGCCTTTAATGCCATTCTAGTTTATAGAGTAATGTGTCATAGAACATTTTATGAGTGATGGGGTATGTGAGGCCATAAGCACAAGTTCTCTGCCAACTATAAATGGTGAATTTCTGTGTTTTTTGTAGTGGTTTTTAAGTTGAAAACTTTAATATTTTCACTGACATATTGACCTAACTATAACGTTACTTTAACCTTTGTTTTTTTCAGTGAATTTCAATTTAAAAAAAACAAAAATATAGATCTTTTTATCACACCTAACTGTAACGTACGTTATTGTAACCTTTGGTGTGTGTGTGTGTGTGTGTGTGTGTATATATATATATATATATATATATATATATATATATGTGTGTGTATATATTAAATGTGTGTGTGTGTGTATATATGTGTGTGTGTGTGTATATATATATATATATATATGTGTGTGGGTGTGTGTGTATGTTCATATTTTAGAAATGGGCTTCCTGGTTGGCTGAGGTATGCACCCAAGCCACTCTAGTCAGGGTAAGCTAGTTACATACTAAAATATAACCTGTGCTCACCCTCTGATAGCTTGGCACAGAGCAGTGAAGCTGATCTACAGAGGCAATGTGTAAATTATTTGTGCAACAAAGACAGTAAAACAATGAATACATCACAAAAAGACTCCAAACAGGTGTAGAAAAATAGATCATTATATTCTAAACAAAATAACAACAAAACGACAAAATTGTATACAAGTTGAGAGACTGAATTTTAAAGGAATAAATGCAGTAAAGCACTTAGAAGCAAGTAGTGCTAAAAAGGTTACTTTAGATCGCTTGACCGGGTCAGAGTCAAAGTTGGGGCCGATCGTGATGCAGGGCCGGGTCAACTACAGGGCCCACACAGACTCCAGTGAACAAAGTACAGTTTCTTGGTCGCAAACAACGAGATGTGTCGATGTTTAATGGCGCAGGGTGTGTTAATCTTCTCTGCACAGTAAAGGCATTGCAGCAGTTCTGAAGATCAGTTGAGACAGGCTGTCAGGAATACACAGAAGTAAGTGCAGAAAAATGTCCACTTTTTAAAAGTGGCATATCTGAAACAGTAATGTCAAATCTACCTTCACCAGAAAGGATGATTTATCATTACCATCCCAAAGATATGAATCATGAAAAAGCTACTCCTCTCAGTTCATGATTTACAGCTTAAAAGTGTATCAAGGAATTCCCAATGCTATGAAAGGGGTAGGACGAACCGTAGTGAATAATAAACTTGGGTGTTTGTCACTAACAGGACATGTAAAGATTAAACACACAATCCTACCTTTTACTTATTTAGCATCCTGCCATTAGGGTAACTTGGAGCGTACGGTAGTGGTGAGGTATGTTTAATAAAAAGATATTTTAAGGTTTGGCAGGTAGTTTTAAACTGCACACACAGGCACTGTAGGTGCAGGCCTGAGACAGGTTCGAAAAACGGCTACTAATGTGGAAGCACAATTAGTGCTTTAGGCCCACTAGTAGCATTTTAAGTACAGACTCTGGGTATATGGTGTACCCCTTTACAAGGGACTTACAAGTATATCAAATATGCCAATCAGTTATACACCAATGTCATCATGATTAGGGGAGGCACTTTACCACAGGTTAGCAGTGTAAAGTGCTCAGGGACCTAACCTCAACAATAAGAATCAGCAACACAGAAGGGAAAAGGCAAAATGTTTGGGGAAAGACACCCTAAGGATGAGATATATATTTATATATATCTATATATCTCCAACGTACTGGTGGTTGTCAGTAGTTTGTTATAGTTAGGACCATGTTTCTGTTGAATAAGCTTTTTTTAACATGCCTTTTTCTTAGGTGTCATTTGACAAATCTTCAGGAATTTTTCCCCAAAAAGTTTTATAGCGAGTCTTGTTGTGATGGAATGTTTCGGGGTAATCTGTCAAGTGGGGATAGAAAAAAATTAGATTTCCCATGTTAATTCCCATAGGAGCTTTGAACACCACAACAGCCCAAACCGCTGGATGGAATTACACAAAATCTGGCAGGAAGGTAGATTTTGGTTTGCAGGCCATGCTTTCAGTTATTTGGTGTAAATCTGTTCAGTAGTTTTTGGAATATTTTTGGGAAATCAAATAAGGATATCTGAGCGGAGCTTAAGCACAGATTTCATGGTGAGATCTGATTGGCTGTTAGTACTTCAACAAAAAAGTGCTGGCAGCCTTCTTGGGACCAATATACATGATAGCACCATTTGACATGCATTGTAATGAATGGCAGGTTTTGAGGGTCATAAAAGGAGAAATCATTTGTTAATCGTACCAATTTTAGGAACTGTAGTGTGTTCTACGGTGATTTTTACCCCGCAAAAAATACTTCTAGTGGGAGTACATCAATCATGTTTGACAGAAAACTGTTTTCTCATCCTTTTCCCATAGAGGTTATAGAAGGTGCTCCAGAAGCTAAAATGAGAGCATATTTTCTGTAAATTCACACTATGGGGCCGATTCCGATCCGGGTCGGAAGGGCACCGAAAGCGATCCGGCCAGAAAAACTACGAGCCGTACGCGTGTTTTCCGCCCGACTCGTACAGCTGTACGAGCGAGCAAGTTCGATGCAAGCTACGTGAAATTCACCGACCGAGTCGTTTCCGGGTCCGAACTGCTCCGTACGTCTCGGTCGTAAGCTAATCGTGGCGTGCAATGGATGCGATTTATGACCGAGCCAATACGATGCACGAGACAGCCGGTGCGAGCCGGATTGTCCGGCTCGCAAAATCTGTGGGAAGCTGCCTTTGGGGGCCCTTGTTGATCCCCTGTCACCCGCAGCCCTACGACTCGGACACAGGGGGAGACCCAAGGGTTTCCCCAACACAGGCATGTACGGTGCGGATGGCACCGACGCGTACCCACTGTGGGGTGCGCCCTTGTGCGAGACGTACCTATGCGGTCAATGGGAGCCCATGTATGCGTCGTACGACCGGCTCCCATTGACTTCTATGGGAGTCCGACCAAATTGAGTCCGGCAGCATACAGCCGCATCATACTCGCTCCCTCGGACTGCTGGACTCCGGCTTGTTAGGAAAACACTCCGGATCTGGCACGGTCGGAGAGCTTTCCGACTAGGATTGGAATCGGCCCCTTTGTTTCTCAGCCATATGGGAATGAAGTCTGACATTCTCAGTAAAACATGTACTTCCTACAGGAGCAGACTTTCAGTTGATTTCCATGTGTTCTACTGCAGCCTCCCAGAGTGTTCTAAAGAACAACTAGAGCAGTAACTGTCTTATTTGTGACAAAAGTAAAGCACACTTGAAGCCATCATAATTAAATCAAACTAGTATATCTTAAAACATTTAATTTAGAAAGAAACACAATGAGGTGGTTAATTGTATTATTGAAATTATAGTTAGTGCTGTAGAAAGAAAAGTTAGCACACATTGTAAGTGAAATCTCAAATATCATCCTGTTTTACTTTAACAGGAGCTTGTGTTCTACTGCAGCCTCCAAGAGTGTTCTAAAGAGCAACTAGAACGCTAACAGTCTTACTTATTACAAAAGTATGGCACACCTGAAGCTATTGTGCTTCAATCAAACTGGTAAAACTTAAAAAAATGCATTAAGTAAGGAATAAAATGAGGGGTTTCATTTGTCTTAGAAATTATGGTTAGTGCTGGAGAAAGGAAAATTAGGACACATTTTGAGTGAGTTGTCACAACGCTTCCTCTTCTATTTCATTAAAACATTCTGACAAGTAGACTGAGACATGCACTTTCAACACCAGCAGCAGCTCGCCAGTTAACTCGCTGGTGATCTGCAGTTTACTACACTGTTCTTATGCGCAACTAGAGTGCTAATTTTCTGAATTTATGTCAAAAGTGTGTCACATCTGACCTCCATCTTGATGGAATCGAAGTGGAAAACTGAAAGCATTTTGTACTGAGGATACTGTAGTGAATTATGAGATTAGGGAGCTTCATAACAAGTAAGTCTCCCAAGAAGGCCACTAGAGAGAAAAGAGCCAAAATCTACCACAAATATCACCCAAATGTAGACCAAGTATAGCCCTGTGTCAGCAGCGTGAAATACGATGTAGTCTTCCAGCTTGAGCGGTCGACCTCGAAGCTGGGGAACTGGGTTTGAGTCTCGGCAACGATGCTCAACATCCGGTGATTCTGGGCAAATCACATAATCTCCCTGTGCCTAACAAAAATGAATGTATCCTTCTGTAACGAAAATGGTGCTATGTTAAGCACTATATAGAACTCTAACAAAAAAAAAACATATTGGGTTTCTTTATGAAAGTGCATGAAAGGTTAACGCATACTAACCATTCAGGATTGAAGTGACAAAATTAAAAAATTAAAGATATGTTTTTATTTGCTACCTTCTGAATTGTCCATGCCATGAGGGATTTAATATGTGAGATCATATGCAGTGCATTGCGGGGCGTAAGTTATAGTTAGCTCGGGTAACTTTAACAGCAGAATTTTACTTGTTTTGTATGAGTGAAATGTCAGTCTAAATATAATGTCCCTGTAACCTTTGTTTTTTTTTCACTGAAAATATGAAATGTCTCTGTAACCTTTGGTATACATTATATCCCCAGAGGCCAGCACTGGGGCCAACATTCCCTGGGGCCGGACCCTTTTTTCAGTTTTTTCTTTAAAAGGGATGGGGGCCCGCATGGCCCCTCTCCAGGGCAGACTTTTTCTCCTGGGACCCAAATCCCCGGGGTCCAGCCTCTGTTATGTTATGTTATGTTATGTTATGTTAATTTTGTGCTTCTATAGCGCACGGCCACTCCACGGAGCATCCCGGCGCTTTAGCGAAGGTACCCGCCAAAGGGAGCAACATAACAACTGAAGGGAACATAAAAACAGAAAAAGCCAGTCAAGGGAAAAGCCATGTTTTGAGGGCCTTTCGGAAGGAGAGAAGGCTGGAAACCTGTCTTAAGGAAATCGGGAGGTCATTCCAGGCACGGGGAGCTAAATAGCGAAAGGACCGGCCTCCTGCTCTGGCGCGCTTGATGATAGGAACGCTCATTTTGGATAAGGAGGAAGATCTAAGGGACCTAGAGGGCTGGTACCAAGAAAGTCGTTTTGCAATGTATTTAGGGCCTATGCCATGTAAGGTCTTAAAGGTCGTGGTCAAGGTTTTAAAAAGGATCCTTTTGGCGATGGGTAGCCAATGTAGAGTTGAAAGAAGATCAGCAGCTCCGGTCCTTCTTGGGAGACCAAAAATGGCTTGGGCCGCTGAATTCTGGACGATTTGTAAGCGTCTAACCAGATATTTACGAAGTCCCAAAAATAAAACATTTGCATAGTCCAGCCTAGATCCCACTAGCGCCTGGACAATGATTTTCCTGTCCTGGATGGACACTAGGGGAAGGAATTTACGAAGCATCCGAAGGATGCCAAAGCATTTCCCGGTTAGACAAGAGATGTGTGGTCCGAAAGATAGGTCACTGTCGATAATGACTCCCAGATTTTTGGCCTTCAAGGACACACTGACAGGAGGGGACATGTCCTGCGGCCACCAGGGTTTCCAGTCTGGCTCGGAGGTGCAGCCAAAGAAGAGCAACTCCGACTTGCCGGAGTTGCACTTCAGTCCATGACATCCAAACCACTCAAAGACCTCACTCAGACAGCCCCTAACCTAGGCGCCATCAAACAACCCACCCCTGTCGCTCGCGAACAGGAGTTGGGTGTCATCGGCGTAGGAAACAATCCGAGCGCCGAATGACTCCGCCACCACCGCCAGAGGGGCCATAAAGATGTTGAAAAGGAGGGGGCTCAAGATGGAACCTTGGGGAACCCCCACTTCTAGCTGTGACATCTCGGCGGAGTAAGGAGGCGCCCAGATCGTTTGTCGGCGGTCGGCTAGAAAGGATTTGAGCCAACTCCACACCGTTCCCCGCAGACCAAACTCCCAGAGTCTAGAAAGGAGAAGCGTGTGGGGAACGGTGTCGAACGCCGCCGACAGGTCAAGCATTACCAACATAGCTTTTCTTCCCGCGTCTAACTCCTCCTGGCGTCCGTGACTTCAAGGAGGGCAGTCTCCGTGCTAAAATTAGCACGGAAACCCGATTGAGTACTGTGCAACAGGCCATTTTCCTCGATGAAATTAGAAATTGACCTGTGCACAAACCTCTCGGTCACTTTCGCCAGAGCAGGGAGTAGGGAGATAGGTCTATAGTTGGCATGGACCAAAGGGTCAAGTGCTGGTTTCTTCAGAAGTGGCAGGATCATGGCGCTTTTCCAAGCCCGAGGAACTACCCCGGATGATAGCGACAGATTCAAAATGGGATTAATCAGGTCATTTAGAACTTGTGCCATATTTGCTAAACACTTGGCAGGACAAGGGTCAAGTGGGGATCCAGATCTAAGATTTGCCAAGATGTCTAGTGAACTCTCCCGATCAAGTGGGGGGAAGTCACACAAGAGTGGACCATGGTCTAGTAGGGGGCACCCCAAACTCACAGTATGCTGCTGAAAAGTGGACAGGAGAGAGTCTTGAATGGTGGTGATTTTATCTACAAAATAAACAGCCAATTCCCTCAGCCAGGATTCAGAATGGGCATGGATGGGGGGACAGGCAGATGGGGATGTAAAGTCTTTCACCACCCTAAAAATTTCTTTACACAAATGCCCTGCCTCATTTATTCTAAGTTCCAGATAAGAATTTTTTCCTTCCCAGATTGATTTATGGTATGCTCGGGTCAATGCCTTAAAATTCTGCCTCTCAGAATGATCATAAGTTCCCCTCCATGCTCTTTCAGCTTTCTTGAGGTCTTTGTCGTGATTTTTTTAACTGGGGGGTAAACCATGGGGCTGATGTCCTTCTTTCGGCTGAATTTTGTTTCTTAACCGGGACAAGGCTCTCCAAACAGTCTGTGAGCCTCTAGTCTGGGTACCTTGGTCCCACCCAGGGCACCCAGACATTTTGTTGTGGACTGTGGCGGGAGCCAGCAGGCCCCCGGGGTCCCTTCTGGCTCCCTGCATCATGTGGGTGCTGGCATTGCTTTTGGACAGAGGGAGCTGCAACTCCCTCTGTTGACCTAAAGAAGCTTTTTCCATCCCATGTGGATTTCTGAAAGGCAGGTACCACCAAGTTATTTGTGTAGGCTGAATTGAGAGGTCTGTTAGGGTTGTACCATCTCAGATGTATCCTAAAAATATGGGGGCCTGGACTATGACTGGTTCGGTAAGCAATGCAGAGTGCCTTAAAGGCAATCTGCTGTCTGATGGGTAGCCAATGTAGATTTTTAAGGGCAGTTTTTTCTGGCTGGTACTTAAGATTATTTTGCAGGAAACAAGCTGCAGCATTTTGCAGCTTCTGCAGTTTTTACAGATAGGAAGCCAGAAGATTTATGTAGAGGCTATTTCAATAGTTCAGCCTCCTCAGAACCAGCAAGATGACCACTGTTTTAAGGAGTTCAAAAGGCAGGATTTCTTTTTCACCAACCTTAAAGAATAGAGTTAAGTTTTGGTAACTTTGTTCACCTGTTCGGTGAGCTTCAGTTTGCTATCTAACAATATTCCCACATTTTTTATCAATGTCACAGGAGTGGGGAGAGAACCCATTTCGGGTTATTTTCTAAAAGTATCTTTTCCGTCTTCGAGGAATTGAGCTTTAGGCAATTCTCATCCATCCATTTGCTGACCTTATTCATACAGGTCCTGAAGGCATCTCCAGCATTCGACTCGTTCTTGGCCAGCAACACCACAATTTAGGTGTCATCAGCATATGCAGCTAGGGACAGCCCATACGATTTTATAAGCCAGGCTAATGGGGTTACGTGTAGATTAATCCATGTTAAGCTGAAACATGATCCGTGTGGAACTCGGAAAGGAAAACACTTTGGATGTAAACTCTCCCATTGTGACTGTGTGTTGCCTTTCTGAAAGAAACGATTAAAGCAGGGCAAGGGCTGAAAGCGGAGCAGCGTCTTCTTTGGATTTGCGGTAGCAGTAATGCTCCCATCAAGCCATAGCAAACTGTAATGTCCCAGGTGTGGGCACCCTGGGACATTGCAAGAGCCGTCACCAGGGCGATTAGTGGCTCCCCTCCTTGCTTCAATTTGACCCCGGGAAAGTGGAGATCCGTGAGCCCGCCCCACATTATTTTACTTTAAAGCCCCCGCATTTACTTGAATTGAAGCCCCGGGGAGGTGGTGTCCCTGGGGCATTGGTAAGCCCGGGGGGGTGGGCGCAATCTAACAATGGAGTTAATGCCCCTGCGCATTACCACGGAGAGGAGGAGACACTCGACCTTGCGACTCAAAAGACTTCTTTGAAGAAAAACAACTTTCACGACTCTGGACCCAACACTAGATGGCAGGAGTATGCAGAGCATGTGAATCTACAGCAATACAAGCCAGGAACAAATGCTTACAGGGTAAGTAATATATTCATTTTATTTCCTTAATTACTCTAAAACCTCTGCCCAGATTTGCACCAAATTACAATAAGCAATCTTTCTGGACCCAAATCTAGCTTTCTGCCAACATTGTTGTGATTCCGTTCAGCGGTTCTTGCTTTTTGTGATTTGGTGTAAATTAATTCAGTCGTTTTTGAGCAATTAATGTTCCCCAAAATTGTATATATCATGCTGCGTAGGATCTGTCGGCTAACATTAAATCCTGAGATGGGTGGGCCCAATTATATATAGGGTGCGCTTTCCCCGTTTGCGCCCGGCGCACTAGAAAACAGCATTTTAGAACTAAAGTTAAGGAGGGAAATGGGGCATCTGTATGAAGGCTGTCCAAAGATTGAAAACTGACTCCTCTTTAAAGATTCCAGAAACTGCCCTGTTCCATCATTCCCTTCAGTCAAATGGATACGTTTTCGATATTGGGATGATTTTCTAATCAAAAAATTAATTTCACTCTTCAGCGGATCCACTCAAGGTCGAGTACCGTGATAAGAAGACATTGAGGATAAATAATGGAGACTGAAGCTGCTGCTTGGCAAATCGCATCTCCAAGTTTGCGGATAAAAGGGGGTGGGGACATGCATATGTGAATGTGTATAGAACTTTCTGTAGGAAAAATGTATTGAAGTGGCAAGCCTTGCAGCAGGTGTCATGAGTATGTCAACATCATATTGGCATTGTTGAGACACCTCGAAAACCTAAGAGAAGCTAAAGGGTGTACATCTCATATTGCCTTAACTGTGAGGATGATGGTGTAGCAGCATCAAATAATGAGTGTTGCACTCCCTGCAGGGGCCCTGCCATGCAGAGGAAGAACTGTGGGGCAGAACATTTGTATAGGATGACCTCGACCCATATGACATTGCAAGACAATTACCATTGGGGTAACAATGGGCACGTTGTAACAAGAGTTTACCTATCGAATGAGAGATTGACTAGGAATATTTGTTTTTGATCTGCCTCCCACAAATATGCAAACGTTGCCACCAATCCAGCAGCATACATGGGCGCTATGTGAGTACCAAATGACAGTTCATGGCTATGAAGGGACGACACAAAGCATCTCCAGCCCACAACAGAGACACTTGACTGGCATGTAGTTAGCGGGTACAAAAACATCCATGTGGTCAGTGCACTTGATGACCTTTGGGAAAATTGCAAGACACGTGATGTGTACCATAAACGAATTGGTTGACAACTCAATGGCTAAGTTGTTTTACAGACCACTGCTTGCGTGTGAGACTAATGTTAATATTGAAATTTCCATTACCCGGAAATCGAGACTTCACTATCGCCCGACTAACCAGGGAGCTCAGGTCTCCCTACCACACGGACGTACACGTCTGCTCGTTGGTGTTTTCTATTGACCTCGAAAACACTGGGGAAGGGCGACTTTTTGCCTTCCCCTTCTATCCCTTCGTTTAATGAACCTGTGTCTTTTACTACTTTCACCCGACGGACCAGGGAGCTGAGGTCTCCCTGCAACACGGACATACATGTTTTGTGTGTGTTTTCTGTTGACTTTGAAACACCGGGGAAGGCCAACACTTGCCTTCCCTTATCTGCTTTCATTAGATCAATCAATCTATCAATCAAGTAATTTATAGAGCGCGCTACTCACCCGTTAGGGTCTCAAGGCGCTGGGAGGGAGGGGAGTCGCTACTGCTTTAACAGCCAGGTCTTGAGTTGTTTCCTAAAGGAGAGATGGTCCTGGGTCAGCCATAGGGGGGTGGGGAGTGAGTTCCATGTCTTGGCTGCCAGGTAGGAGAAGGATCTTCCTCAGGCGGTGGCTTTGCGAATTCGTGGGACGGCGGCGAGAGCAAGGCTGGCGGATCGGAGTTGGCGGGTGGGTGTGTAGAATGTGAGGTGGCTGTTGAGGTATTTGGGGCCCATGTCGTGGAGAGCCTTGTGTGCTTGGATGAGGAGTCTGAACGTGATCCTTTTGCTGACGGGGAGCCAGTGCAGGTCTTTCAGATGGGTAGAGATGTGGCTGTGACGGGGATGTCCAGGATGAGTCGTGCAGAGGCGTTCTGTATGCGCTGGAGTCTTTTCAGGAGTTTGGCTGTGGTTCCAGCGTAGAGGGTGTTCCCGTAGTCCAGTCGGCTGGTGACGAGGGCCTGGGTGACCGTCTTCCTGGTGTCGGTGGGGATCCTCCGGAAGATCTTTCGGTGCATGTGCAGGGTGTTGAAACAGGATGACGAGACGGCGTTGACTTGCTTGGTCATCGTGAGGGATGAGTCCAGGATGAAGCCCAGGTTGCGTGCATGGTCCGTGGACTTGGGGGCGGTGCCCAGGGCAGAGGGCCACCAGGAGTCGTCCCAGGCAGAGGGGGATGGTCTCAGGATGAGGACTTTCGTCTTGTCTGAGTTCAGTTTCAGACGGCTGAGCTTCATCCATTCCGCGACGTCTTTTATTCCTTCCTGGAGTTTGGCTCTGGCAGTGGCGGGGTCATTGGCGAGGGAGAGGATCAGCTGGGTGTCGTCAGTGTAGGAGATGATTTTAAGGTTGTGTTGGCGTGCGATGGCTGCGAGAGGGCTCATGTAGACGTTGAAGAGGGTGGGGCTGAGCGAGGATCCTTGAGGAATGCCGCAGATGACTTCGATGGCCACGGATCGGAAGGCGGGAGGCGGACTCTCTGGGTTCTTCTGGCGAGGAACAATGAGGATCCATTCCAAGGCCGTTCCTTGGATTCCGGTGTTACTGAGGCGCCGTATCAGGGTGTGGTGGCACACGGTGTCGAAGGCTGCTGAGAGGTCGAGGACGATGAGGGCAGCTGTATCCCCGTTGTCGAGCAGGAACCTGATGTCGTCAGTAGCTGCGATGAGGGCGGTTTTGGTGCTGTGGTTTGCTCGGAAGCTGGACTGCGAGGGGTCAAGGGATCCGTTAGTCTCGAGGAAGGCGGAGAGTTGTTTTTTGAAAGTCTTCTCGATGACTTTGGCAGGAAAAGGGAGGAGCGAGGTGGGGCGGAAGTTCTTGAGGTCTGTGGGGTACGAGGTGGGTTTCTTCAGGAGGGCGCTGAGCTCGGCATGTTTCCAGCTCTCCGGGAAGGTGGCGGATGCGAAGGAGCTGTTGATGATGTCCCCGGAGTTGGGGTGCGATGATGGAGTCGGCTTTGTTGAAGATGTGGTGTGGACAGGTGGTCAGGGGTCGGTTGGGGAGCCGGAATGGATGGTGTTCATCATGCGAGTGGTGTCTTCGGTGCTGACCGGGGTCCAGGTGCAGAGGGTGGTGGTGGGGGGCGCTGGTTCGGTGGTAGGGTGCGCGGTCTGTTCGCCGAAGCTGTTGTGTATGTCAGCGATCTTGCGGTGAAAGAACGAGGCGAGTGAGTCGCAGAAGTTTTCCGAGGGTGTGATGTTGTTGCAGGAGCTGGGGTTGGAGAGCTCTTTGACGATGCTGAAGAGTTCCTTGCTGTTGTGGGTGTTGTTGTCCAGTCGTTCTTTGAATGTTGTCCTTTTGGTTGTGCGGATCAGCTGGTGGTGTTGGCGGATGGCGTACTTGAGGGCTGTCATGTTTTCTGCTGTCTGGTCGCGGCGCCAGGCTTTCTCGAGGGTGCAGCAGGTTTTCTTGGAGTTTGAGGTCATTGGTGAACCACAAAGTTTTCTTGCTGACGGGTCTGCTGGGAGGGTTCTTCAGTGGTGCAAGGTCATTGGCGCAGTTTGTGAGCCACGTTGTGAGGTTGTGGGCTGCTTCGTTGGGGTCCGTCTTGTTGGTGGGAGGGTTCTCACCAACACAGAAATCTGTGTCTCTCATTTGAGGAACCTGTGCGATCACCGGGTTGGAAGTTTCACTGGTACCGCGACTCTCGCACTACAGATTGTCTTTCCCTGCAGTCCTGAAGAGTCACAAGTTAACTTCTTTGTGACGAAACATGTGTCGGCTGCTTTTCTTTCAGTATTGACCAAAAATATAAAAAAAATCTTCTTCATTAAGATACTCCTCATGTCGACCTTCATAATTTCTGAACAGAAAGTACTTTAAAACGTGTGCACAGGACTTGGTTATACTTAATATTGAAATGTGTTGTGGTGGGGGAGTTCCACCGCCTACTCTTTCGGTTTTTTCCTCCTCTGTTATTGGGTAGCTGCACCCTTACGGGCGCTATCAAAAAATGGTGAAAGAAGTGCTATTACGCAAGTTAAAAATGGCAAGACTGTGTTTGGACATATTTTAGAATGACTTCAATGAAAGAACTGGACAGGGAGGCATGTGCACCTCTTATTATGACTTGTACCTTATTTTTTATATCTTAAAAAATGTAATTGACTGTAATACATTTTGTACAGTGAGATGTTGGTTCTTGAAGAGAACTGGTTTGTCTTCCTTTAGATTATCAAGAGGGCACGACAAAATTACCTTTTTGAACAATACAAAGAAAAGAGGCTGCCTGCTGCACAGCTGTTAGAAGATGTCAGGACGGCCATGCAGGTGAGACTTGGGTATTTTAGCATTTTTTGTTTAAATTGTACTGCCTCAGAAACTGGAAGTAATGCCAGGGCTTGACATTGAGGGCTTATGTAACAGCTGTTAAGAATTTTTTTTCACAAATGTTATCAATTTATTTTAACAAATTAGTTCATAATAAAATGCTCTTATTTCTGTTATCGGATTACAACACCATTAGTTTTAAGGTCATTTTTCGCAAGGCACACCTGTGACTGATACTACCATAGTTCCTTTGCTCCCGATCGAGCCATTGTAATTCGCCAATGAATGTAAATTGAAAATGATTATGTAGTTTATCCATAATGTCAACTGCTACCGATGTGGCTGATAAAGATACTTCATACCAGTGCTGCCCAATAAACAATTGAAACACAGCACATAGCTGTACTGGGCAAGCTAGGTGGCTCGTGTCCTGAACCACATATTCAGCGGAACAGTATCCTATTGTGTAGGTTGCCCTTGATCAATTAGATCACCTTCTCAATAATAAAGGTAATTGAAAATTAAGCTCAAAAACATTGAAACTGGAAAAGAGTTTCTGGAAAAAATGTACTTAGATACCCAATACAGAAAACCAAAGGGTGGATTTACCGTGGTCTTATTTACCATTTTTTTTTTAGCTTACTATGGTAGTGTGTCAGCCTTTTTTTATAGTATCTAACGGGTGCTTCCCTTCTTTCTGGACCTGCAACACGTAACGGAGCCTAAACCGAAGGCTACCATTAGAGCCTGCACCTCAACCCAGTGTGCATCCCTTGAATGTTGTCCCCATATCATAGTACTACTTCATGGAGGCTAGCAGCTTAGGCATGCAGCTGTTCTTGATAAACATAGGCATATTCATACCATAACTGGGTTTAAGGGCCATAGGGCCAGCATGCATCCTCTTTCTGCCCTTCAAAGAGAAATGCCCTTTGAAAGCCTGGAGAGCCATCTGCTACCTGCTGCACCACAATACTGCTTAATCACTCACTGCTGGTACAAAGGTGGACAGGTTATAATTCTGTTTGGGGAGGAGGGTAAGCGTCAGAGACGTTCAATGTGGAGGAGATGGTGTTTCCCTTCATAAATGTTAATGACAAGTGTAGATTTTGTATGTATCAATCAATCAATCAATCAATCAGAGTAATTGTATAGTGCACTACTTACCCGTGGGGGTCTCAAGGCGCTGTATTATGGTTGTGGTGTGCCTCTCAGTCAACCCCTCCCTCTTTAATTTAAATAATGTCATATGCACTAATTGTAGCCACTTTTGTATAGTGTGGGAGATTTATTTTTTTGAAGAGACATTTATCATCTGTTTAATTTTTTGATGAATTCTGTTCAGTTTTGGTTATTTTTTATTCATGTTGAATTTAATGTTTCAACATATTCATGTAAACTTTTTTTTGTTTGTCTGATACTTTTCAGCCTGTGTAACACAGAACTCAAACTATTACAATCAACTGAGCTTTTATCATAAACTTAGAACTACTGTACCAAAAACTGTGAATTGGCCTAATTCTACTTGCCAGATCAGAGGGAAGATGAAAAGGTCTTGCATGGGCTCACTGTGATTTTCATACACCTGAAATGTTTGTTCATTTTATGTGTTTTAATCCCCGGTATCAATTTTGCAAGTTGATGGTTGAGAGACCACTCTCCTAAAACATGTGCAAAAACCAAGAAGGGCTTCCTATATCAGAAAGATTACTAATTTACTCTTCCATGATTCACCTCCTATAAGAGTGTGGGGCTTACATACAAGATTCCTAGCTAAAATAACATTTAGGATAGCTTTATTCACTACACTCGCTGTATTAGCAAGTTTTCTTTTTTAATGAGACTGTTGAAGCAGCTGAGGGATGTAACAGGTTTGTCTATTCCATAGCTGCATTGCTATGTTTTTGTTGTTTGTCTTAATTATATCCGGTGAGTGTACTGGGGAAAAAACTTGGGGGTTGATTTTTAAAGGTTGCAATAATTAATTATAAATAATGTTTCTATGCAAAAATATGATTTTTTTAATGGATTTTTATTTATTGCTATAGCAGAGCCTACTGAATGTTGATGTTTTTTGCCTAGGCATGTACTGTTCATACCTTTTTCTTGGACTATGCAGTCTTTTTCAGATAACTTAAATAATACAACAGATCCTGACAAAAGGCAGATGCTGGAAAGAATCCATAATGCAGTGAAGTCTTCCGTGGAGCTTCTTGCAGAGGGAATTCAGAACAAACTGTCTCTGGAGGAAGTTGACAAACGTGCAATGGTATTTCTAAGAAGCCTTCCATTTAGTATTTTGATTCTAGTGCATCTTGTATTTTTCTGATTCTTGAGCGCAGTCTTACCACACATGTATTTGAGCTTATGAGGACCACACATCCTTCAGCATACATTCAGCCTGAAATCATCTATTATTGCCACCAGATTAGATTCTGTGCTATTAAAAAGATGTTATAGGTACAACACACCTCCCCACAATCCCCCCTCGAAACTGGCCAGTTGCGATGATGTAATTTTATGATCTAATTTTGTCTTTTTTACTGTCCATCATGCATGCCAACTTAGTTTGTGTCTATAATATTATACTAGTCTATATATTGGCCCCACAGCTAACAGCATAATAAATTGTCAAATATTACAGAATATGACTGTCAGTAGTTCTGGAACAATTTTCAGAATAGGTCTGATGCCACCATTGTTACCTCACTGAAGTCATAAACATTATGAAAAATCCAAGGGTCACACAAAGAACGTGATAGCAAACGATCTACTCTGATTCATCAGGAGAGTAGTAATGATGTGGTTTGTAGCCGGTGGTGAATTTTGAGCACACTGTTGCACATATCTTACTAAACCATGGTGTGGTAGCACACTAATATTTACGTACATCACATTTTCTATTGAAATGTCCACAAAATTCATACGCTCATGAGGTTTCACTGATAAAGCTATATAGAGCACAAAAAAAATATGGAAATGAGGTTTCAGCTAATATTTCTCATGTGCACATCACCAAGTAAATTGGCTTTATATTTGATCCTATTACAATCTTTCTTTCTATCACACCTCAGAATTACCAAAAAGTGCTTCATATGTTCTTTTTCAGTTATTTGTACAGTTTATTTGCAGGTTTTTAAATGTTGTGGGATAGGAAAAAATTGTCAGATAGTTCATTTTTCAACATTCTCTGCCTTTGCAGTTATAGAAAGAAAATAAACACTAATCTTTTTGTTAAGAAAAGAGGCGGCAGTTTGTTAGAAGACAGAGCCTGACATTTGGCCTCTGTCTTTGAACGCACAACAAATGTGAGAAGATCAAACAAAATTTCTAGGCATCTTTATTGCTCTTTCACCTTCTGAACTCCAGCACAGTTATTTTTGGGAGTGCGGCAGCACCCACCGGCCCCCGTACTACCTGCACTAAAGGTGACTACGAGACTTAGTATGCCAGCTCAAGACATTTGCCCATGTTTCCGACATCCGGAAAGATCTTCATCGGCACCCTATGGATCACAGAATCCTGTTTGAACCGCTCTGTATGATTCCGTTTTTTTTGTCAACCAGAGCTTGAATGCCTTTCCCAGTTAGGCCTGCATTATAAACCAGCCCATTTGCTCTAATTGGAAGGTCCACTTCTGCTTGAGATTCCATGTACATAAAAGTCCCACCGAGATGGCTGTTCTTTCAGCTATCTAAGACTAAAGTTCTGGAACCAATTGCAGCTTAAT
Organism: Lissotriton vulgaris; assembly: GCF_964263255.1. NCBI lineage: Eukaryota > Metazoa > Chordata > Amphibia > Caudata > Salamandridae > Lissotriton > Lissotriton vulgaris. The sequence continues at coordinate 1,803,910,140 of NC_141687.1, read as the reverse complement.
GTAAGGTCGGTTTCAGTTTCTTCCATTTCATAATGCCTTGAAAGCCCTTCGCTTCAGCTAATCATTTTCTGGTTCATGAACTGACAGTTGCCAAATTATTTTACACCTGATATCATTTGAGGTGACATCTGTGATGTCATTTATAATGCCATGTGAAGTCATGAGCAGTGCATGGCAGGCGTGAATTATGGTTTGCCTAGGCAGCATAATTCAGTAACTGGAACATTTTAGCAGGGGTTGAGTTTTTTATAAGCGTATTTTCACTATTTGTGGGGTTTTTTAAAGTGGTTTTTTTTCGTTTTTTAGATATGCATTCACTTACTATGAGAAGGAAACGGTCGCAAGTTATCTGTCACGTTTTTTTCCCAGTGATTTTTTTAAATGTTTAACTTGGCCGTGCCCAACTTCCTGCGGGCCAACCCCTGCTATGCATGCCTTTGGGGTTGGCTGCAGGGCCTGGTGTCCAGTCAGATCCTGTGTGTGCAATCTGCTGCATGCCCAAATCGTACTGGGCACAGTGTTTGGCTGATGAAAGTAGGGGTTGGTGGCGGCCGCGTATGCAACCTCCTGCACATCAAACTCATTGTACTATGCAGCATGCATGTGCTTTCAGCCAGACCTTTTAGACCTATTCCTGTGCCAGCCTTTTTTCACTGAGCCTGCTGCGCTTGGCCTTTGGACGTTTGTGGTTGGCCCTGGGTGCCGCTGAACCAGCTGTGCATAATCTGTGACTGTACACAGCATGCTCTAGTCACAAAACTTAGCCGATTGGGAAAGTCCATAAGCCAGCCGAAGGTTCTAAAATGCTCGCTGTGCATAATCTTTTCCATGGGTAGGTACTCTATGTGCTTTTTTGTTGTTTGAACTGTTTTTTTTAGGATTTGCAAAAACAATGTGAACACTTCAAAACATTTCTGAATTTGCCTGCAAATTTGTGGATCTGCAGACCCAGGCTGAAGTTAGACATACATTTTATGGTCATAGGCGATACAGTGTCCTCCTACCTACTCCATCTACCTGCCACGTATTTGATGACATAGCCTTTCGGGTGACATCCAGGAATGGCTGCCATAACAAAAAATGCTAGTTGTTGTTAATCAGATAGCCTGTATCCTCCAAGGATCTGCAAATGCTGCATTGGATAGGGGAAAAAGATCATTCGTCCAATTAATTTGTTAATTTTTCTTTTTTTTAATAATCTTTGAAGGTTACAAGTATCCAGATGAGCCTAAGGATCTGCAAATTATCGGTGCTTATAGCTCGAAATTCAGCTTTTCAGTCACACTCAAACCCTTTCCATAACACAAATAGTTAAAAAACCACTGAATATATTGCACCCAACCAAGAAAAGGCACTGCTTCATATCAAGTGCTGTGCGATTCTCAAAAATGTCGGTAACAAAAAGCAAATTTCCCTAAGGTAGTTAAAATAAAAAACTTTTTTTTTACCCTGCCTTTTAAACTCCTCCCTTCCCCCAATACCCCTGCAAGAAACTTCACATACTAAAATTAGCCACTTACGGTATTTGTTTGAATGTGTTGGGCTTAGTTATTTATGCCACCAAAGTTATAAGTTAACTAAACTATAGCAATGGAAACCGAGACTGAACTATAGCTACAGTTTCTATCACTATCTGTGATATATATATATCATATATATCTTATTTTTACTATTTATAGTCGCATTAGTAGCCTCTGCAGTCTCATTAGTATATGACTGTGGAAAAGCAAAAGTTGGAAAAAGTTTGATCTTGCAGCGAGTTATTACATGAAATAATTCTCAGCTCCTCGTGCTGTTTTGCTGTCCCTGGGCTGCTTTGCGTGTGTTTTGCTGCACCAACCCCGGATTTCACCAAAGGCCGGATTTTAACCAACTCCTCGCGGCGCCCGCTCCGCGGGAGCCGCTTCGCCACAAAGACCCCGAGGTTTGGAAAGGACTTACCAGGGTGCAGAAAGGGCCGAGCAGGGCTGCGAGCGCGCAGGGACTCGATGTTCCAGGAGTCCCTGCCGGCCAATAGAACACACCTGGCCTGCTCTCCCTGCTAGCCCCGCCCCCCTGAGCACCGGGGGATTGAAAGCCTCACTTCATTCCTTGCTCTACGGGATTCTCAGCTCCTCGTGCTGTTTTGCTGTCCCTGGGCTGCTTTGCGTGTGTTTTGCTGCACCAACCCCGGATTTCACCAAAGGCCGGATTTTAACCAACTCCTCGCGGCCCCCGCTCCGCGGGAGCCGCTTTGCCACAAAGACCCAGAGGTTTGGAAAGGACTTACCAGGGTGCAGAAAGGGCCGAGCAGGGCTGCGAGCGCGCAGGGACTCGATGTTCCAGGAGTCCCTGCCGGCCGATAGAACACACCTGGCCCGCTCTCCCTGCTAGCCCCACCCCCCTGAGCACCGGGGGATTGAAAGCTTCACTTCTATTGGTCCCAATCATCATTTAAGAAGATTACGACTCCGCAGCGCGGGAGCGTCCCGGGAGAAGCCCGGGACAAGGGCGGGACCGTCTGTGGCCGTCAGGGGCTGAAGGAGGCTGGGCTGGGCCCACTCTCTTTCGCCCGCACCTTCCTGATACTAGCCGACCCAAGGAACAGATCACGAACATGCCCTCACTTGCACTATGTGAAACTCCATCAAGGGCGGGGGGAAGCAACACCGGGACTCTGGACAACTACTTTAAATCCGCTAAGGGAGAAGGGGGAAAAGAAAGCTCTTTAGAGAAGCGCAGGGCAGAGCGCTGCCGCTCCGTTGAAATCATGAAAAGCAGACCCCTCAGCGAGATAATTCCCTATCCCATCTCCCAAGAGGAAGGCACCCCCAATGACAGCCAGGATATATCAACCCAAGATGGTGTCCCCCTACTGTTACGGGATAGCATTACTATGCCGGGTACATTGTCCGAAGAGATTACGGAGGCCATTCCACCTTTAACCTCTACTAATAGGGCTGTTGACTTGGTTACCCAAACCCCCCCCTTTAAACAAAATCAAGAAAAATCAGCCTAAGCATACCGTTGTGGCGGAACTGCATGGCCCCCCACCCAACAAGCGCAGAAGAAAGACGAGGGGGGGACAGGGGAAAACCAAAATATCCCACTTAGACTTTGGTAAAAAACACAAGCCTGCACTTACCCCCGTTAGAGTCAGAGATAATGTGAATATCATTATTCCTACTAAGGACACAAGTGTTATCACTGCTATTACTAGAAGTGACCCAGGGGCTAACCCATCTAACGCAGCTCCCCCTCTTATATCCCTAGTGAGTATAGAATTTCTACTCCGTTCACTCTTGCAGCCCATTAGTGAAAGCCTGAAAAAAGTAGAGATCAGGCTTAACAACTCTAACTACCCTGAGCACCTCGGTCAGTAAGCAGACTAGAACTACGGGGCCCAATCTACCTACAGGAACTCTCCCTAACAAACAAAATCCCCCGTCTAATATAGGAGCTCCACAGGGCGCTACCACTGCCCCCCCCCCCTTGCAGTCACTTATGGCTATTCCTGTCCCGACCCCACGAAGCATCTCAAATATCATGCCTCCTCAGTTAACAGACCCGGCCCCCCCCACCCCAGTTTAGAGCCTGGCATAAACCATGGGTTTCCCCCATTGCTAGTATTCCCTCTCCCCCTCCTGGCCAGCCCGCTCAAAGACCGCGGAGACCAGATCTGCCACCAGAAGCCAACAGTCTTATGGTGGTTTTAGCGGGTGCCCCCTCTTTGCAAAGGGGTGAAAACGAAGATTTCCAATCCCTCAAGAAGAAAGTCATTAAATGGCTGAATTGGAACAGACCCCTACCACCACACTTTAATAATGAGATCATTATGGTTAGAAGGGTGCCATGGCTGGGGAAGACTAGGAAAACAATAATAGGGGACTGTGTAATGGTGACCTTCAGGGACCCCGGTACTGTTTTACATATCTGCGCAGGGTCAAACAGATCATTGGATTCCACCATACAGACCTTGCCAGTCTCCTTTTTCTTTCCACCTATCCGCATGCACTATGACCGGCCACAAGGAAATTGGACAAGGGTGGAACGGAGACCAAGATACAAAGAATATGTCCGACGTCCAAATTACCAGCCACCTGAAACACCCTATTTCCACTTCAACCGCTTCAACTGTTTGAGCGGTCTTGACTGGGTTGATTGACTGTCCACCAACAATTTTGCGACCTTGGTCAATGGTTCCTGTAATCTCCCTGAGCCACCTGAATTTGTCGTGGATAACGTTCCCGATGCAACAACTGGAGTAACACCCGGAACTGTCTCCCCCCCACTCTCCCATCCCGGCAACTCCAACCATTGAACATTTGAGACTAATTTGGTGGAATGTGGCCGGATTAGCTAGTAAGCTGGCTGCTCAAGACTGGGAAACTTACATTGAGACTGGGGATGTTTGCATGTTCCAGGAGACCTGGGCAAGGGAAGACTATGGGCACCAAGGTTATCAGTCATTTTTCATCCCGGCCAGGTGGGAGGGCAAAGGACGTCCTTCAGGCGGGCTCACAACCTGGGTGGCATCCCACCTAGGCTGCGAGGCTACACGGTTACCGGTCCCCTCCGACGACATCCTTGTGGTCCTATTGTCCTGGCCAAATCAAGCGAAACTTGCCCTAATAAACATTTACTCTAGGCCAGTTGGGATTGCCAGGGAATCGTCCACCATAGACTATTTATCCGAAATACCTAGAGATCTACCCTATGTAGTGGGAGGGGATTTAAACTCCCATTTTGAGCCATTGCCAGGCCTTTTAGAGGGTTTTCCAATGGAAGAAGAGGACAGGTGGTCAGTGCCTTCGGTAGAAGCTCCCCCCCCCGAAGGCATCGACTCCTGTAGCATTGCAGATCACAGCTCTTACCCTGAAATTTGGAATTAAAGCCTGTAATGGGCGTATTAGATCTGACATACCTAGCAGAACCACCTGTAATAGAGTGGGAAGAGAATCTCGCTTGGATTATGTCCTGGTACAGATAGCGAACTGGCCAGCTATTCGGGACTTCAGGGTTATGGAAAGGCTAGACAGCGATCACAATGCCCTCGAACTTGACCTTATTCACCCCGGCCGCCTAACCTGCACAACGTCTGGGGAGGGGAGCAAACCTGAACTTCTCCTGGAAAATAACAGGAGAAGAATCAGGTGGGAACAACTGGCCTCAAGCGAGGAGAAACTCCCGAGGCTTTATGCAGGGATAATCCCCATTCTGGAAACTGTGGGAGACTTAGCTACCGGGATGGGTAATAAAGACTCGCAGGCCAAATTATACCAGGCTCATGAGGACCTTATAAAGGTTGCGGCTCCCGTCCTCTCCAGCAATGTACAGAATTTAAGGAGGGGGCAGCCATATAAATCCTCATGGTATAACACAGCCTGCAGAAGGGCAAAGGGGGAACTCCTTAGATCCATTAAGTAGGGTCTAGGTGGGGAACAGTTAAGAGAACGCAGACGGGCATACAAAAAACTCATTGCCCATGCCAAAACTGAATGGGAAGAGAACCAATGGGAAGAGCTTACTAAGTCCCTAGCGACAAAAGATCACCGAATGTTCTGGAGAATAGTAAGCGGGGGTCGGGGAATCTCCATTCGGCAATTGCGCCAAACATTGCACCAGGGGTGTGGCAGGCACACTTTCAAGCCCTTTATAGCTCTGAACCGGGAGAATCCACCATCGACACCGGCGTTGGTTGGCCTGATTACGAGGGAGATCCAATAACATTGGGCGAGGTCAAGGTTGCAATAGCAGGACTTACCTCGGGAAAGGCGCCAGGATTGGACGGCCTACCCGGGGACTTGTTCAAGCAGGAGCCCAATGTTTGGGCGCCCTACCTTGCCGCGCTGTTTAATGGAGTTCTCAGCGGCATGGAAATCCCCAGTACTTGGCTGGGGGCGGAGGTGGTCCCCATATTCAAAAAGGGCTCGCCTCTTCTCCCAGCCAACTACAGACCAATCAGTCTAATCGATGTGGCACAGAAGCTGTTTGGTAGGGTATTGTTGAACCGGCTCCAAGATTGGGCAGAAGAGTTGGGTGCTCTTAGCCCGTACCAGGCGGGATTTAGAAAGGGAGTTTCCACAGTGGACCAGGTTTTCCGATTGAATATTATCTACTGGAGGGCAGCGATATTCGAGGGCGGCAGCCTATACACAATCTTCGTGGATCTGCGGGCCGCTTTCGACCTGGTGCCCAGAGGGAAACTTTGGAGCGTCTTGGCTGAGATGGGCGTTCCCCCGGATATCCTGATAATCTTGCAGAGATTACATCACAATAACTATGCTCGAGTGAGGTGCGGGAGGTCCGGGGCTCTGACGGATAGATTCCCCGTTGACCGAGGGGTTAGACAGGGTTGTATGCTGGCACCGACCCTGTTCTGCTTCTTTGTCAACGGGGTGATCGCCCACCTAAATGCCACTGAATACACTGACGCCCCCAAATTGAACGGTAGCAGGGTGCCTGCAATCATGTTTGCAGACGACACCCTGCTGCTGTCCAAAACCCCAATGGGGATACAGAGGATCCTCGATTCATTTGTGGCCTTTTGCACTGACAGGGGCTTAGAAATTAATGCGGCTAAAACCAAGTTTATGGTTCTGAACCCAAGTCATAAACTGCGGCCGAATCCGCTATTGGGAGCCTCACGCCTCGAGAGAGTTTCCACTGATGGAGCCCAGAAACTAAAATTCTTTATAAATGATGACACAATCCACTATCACACTTACCAATCAATACCAGGCCCATAAACATAGTGAGTGAGGTGAATGGATACTATATGTTGTAATTGAACTCTTTTCAAAAACAAAACCAGCTTGTCATTTTAAAATGTTTATTAAAACATATTTAGAAAAACTTAGGTTTGGAACTTTATTAAGCAAGCATTAGAAAAAGTCATAAGAAAGTTTTATTCAGCATTTTTTAAAGAGAGTTTAATTCAAGATAATATTATTAATTAGCAGAAATAAGTGAAAAGAGCATTTCCAAAACCTAACTATCTCTCTGACACTACCCTCATCGCCTGAAAACAAAGTCTTAAAAGTTACATTTCTTACGTGTAATCATCGGACAGCAGAACACATCCCTCTGGAATCAAAAGCGTAAGCCAAAAGTTTGCAGCTAAAGCCTATTCTTATACCCTAAAATAAGCTGAGCTAACTATTTTTCACATTCCAACAGCTGAATTCTGGCTCTCCATTGGCTGAATCACCTCACGCCACAGTAAACTGTGACATCTTCCACCACGAGACCAGGCTTTACACAGAGTCATTGTTCATGCACAGAATTCTGGCGACAGTTCCTTAATCTGCTACATTTTGTAGCAAAAATGTTCAAGCAATACAAAATCTTGTCACGTCTCTTCCTTTCAGCCTTGAGCCTGACCGTTCTGAGCTTTCCATGGCACATCCAAACCCACTCCACAGAGTTGACTTTAGCAGTTCCTTTTTCAAAGATCTCATAATAAAAGTTTGTAGGCTTGTCATCTTTTTTTTCAAAATAACTTTCTCCTGTGGCTTAGCATCAGCAGGCCTCTTTTAGAAGGGCGTCAATTTTCTGCGCCACTTTTTGCTTGCGTCACTGCGCCACTTTCAGCTTGCGTCACTTTTTCAGAAAACTATTATTTAAACAAACACAAAAGAATAATTAATTCAGGTAAAACAAACCCTTCTGTACCACCCAGCCCTTGCTAATTATTAATTAACCCATTAATAAATGACAACTAGCAGAAGCAAACAAATAAAGCAACACATATAATAACTACCATTCTTCATGTAATCCAGCTTTATGTTTCTGAAAGAGTAAAAAGATGATTAAATAATACACAGACAGACAAACACAACATAGGACATACATATAAGCACATATAAAAGCACATGCCATGAATGATCAGCTGCATATTAATAGTGACAAAGACAATAGGACAGACATAACAAGCAGGACAATATTAATAATGTGTTACAAAAAACAGACTTGCAAATGCAACAGAAGCACATATAATTAGTTTCCCGCGTGTTCATGTGTGGTGCAAACTTAATCTAGGTTGGATTAATAAAACAAATCATGCAAACACTTATTAATATATTATTTTAAATTATGAGAGTATGACATCACAAGCTTGAATAAAATATTTTCTAAAGCTCGCTCTATCACCACCTTTGACTACCTTGGTGTAACTCTCAATGAAACTATGTCTTGGGGATCACACCAGAGCAGGGCCAATCTCAAATTGGTACAGACTACAGGGGGTATTGCGCGGATGATGAATGGCTCCACATACCGACCCCTGGGGCCGCTTATCCAGATCTACAAGACGCAGGCCAGGGGTGCTACTATATATGGGGCGGAATTGTGGGGACATACATCCTGCCGCAGTCTGTCCTTAACCGAGAATAAATTCATTAGACAGATAGTTGCACTCCCGCCCAGCACCCCGCTCCTCCCCCTGAGGTTAGATCTGGGTTTGCGACCCATAGCTGACGAACTAGGCTTGAGACCCATAGCCTTCTGGCGAAGCTGTGGAGCAGCGATGAACTTCTTGCCTATAGGGCAGAACTAATGGAGCTATTGATTCACCCGAAAGCGCTATTGATCCCCTGGATAAAATACATCCAAAACTCCTGTATGGTACTGGGGCTTCCCGACCTTTGGTCTAACCCTGCAAATGCCTCATTAAACATCTCAAAGAGAGCTCTGGCCATCGCTTATCATGAACAAAAATTAGCGACGGCCTTAGACAGCCAGGGTGAAGGGTCACTAACTTCTGTATTTGTGCAAAGCAAGGACTCGTACAGGCTGGAGAGGGTTTTAGATGCCATCTCCCCCGTGCTGGCCAGGACGCTGTTTCTCCAATGGAGATATGGCACGCTGCCCCTACGATCTTTTACCAGCTCCTGGTCATCACCCCCCTCCACTAAGCAGTGCCCGGCTTGCGCTGCCGTGGAGGAAAGCGATTTACACGTGGTCCTGTTTTGCCCAGTTTACAAGGCAGCGAGGAAATATTGGCTCCTACCATTGATCAGAAACCTGGGTTGTAGGGAGTACCTCCCAATGTATAGAATCTTAAAAACTGATGCCTCTAGCCTAACTGTGTTTGTATTAGCAAAATTCCTCACCAATGTCTGGCACACTCGCACCCGTATTCTGAAGATGCAGGCTCCCTCTTAATTTTAAGGTCTACAGTTTTTTTTAATGTAATTTTATCTGTATGTAATCTCAAGGTTTTAGATCGTAAAAAATGTATTGATTGATTATGTATGTCGATTTTATAGTGATTATATATGTTTTATTGTATATCTTTGATGGCCAATGGCCAAAATAAAGATTGAATTGACATGAAATAATGTTTTTATCCATCTTGCTAAGGCATACATATGTATAAAAATGTCCTATTCATAGGTGCTGCTTCTAGAAGCGAAGGATGTCTTGTCTGACTGGTTGGATGCCAAGCAAGGAAGTCAGGTGACTGACAATTCCATATTTTCCCAACTGCCTAAATTCTGGGAGCAGGAATATCACAAAGACATGGATGCTTTAAATGTAAGTAGGTGCACAGTCCTACTAACCACTAGTGTTCTCAGATTCCCTTGGAAGTTTTCTCCTTATTCTCTAGGTCTCGGTCTCTGTTCAGTTTCTATGTAACATTTTAAAATTAAGCTTATGAATATATTGAGTGAGTTATATATACATATATTTTGAGTCGGTCTGGTAAGAAAATGTATTTCATGATTTTTATGGTAACTGAAGTCTTTCTTGTTAATTAAGAGGAGAACACGAGTAGTCCTGAATTATTTGTATATAGAAATGAGGATTGTTTAAGCTGCCTTGTGTTATTGTCTCTGTCCTAGGAGTGATGCGCCAATATTCTTATGCTAGGATACGATGACAGTGTAGCTGGTATTATTGTGAAACCCCCAAAAAGCGCAAACCTCCTTGCTCGTTTCCAAAGTATGTGTTTTACATTGGCACAACTCTGCATGGAAATGTCTACAGAAGTGAACCCTTGTCATGCTGCTGTCTTGTAATGGGCCGTTTGTTAGCCGTTTGAAGCACTCCTTGACATGTCTCCTTTAAACTTTCCCCATACAACGGACACATTTTCCTAAAAACTATTATACCGTTTTTAAGAAGCCATTAGGCCCATTTGCAAAGCCTTGATTAAGCATAACATCACCATTTGCTTTTTTGTCAATTACGCCTTCAAACATAATTAAGATACTCACTGATTCATCCTATTGTCAATTTCACTTCCACATCCGTGTCCCTCAGGTTGTGACATCAGTTCATGCAGTTTTTAATTTCCTGCTGTTAGTCTGTTACATAGGTTCGTGAGTTCCATCTGTCACAGAATGTGTGCCCTAACTTGACCTGACACCTCTGTCCTGCAAGACTTTACTTCTTGATCAGACTGCTAGATGCTACAGTGAACCACCTGCCTTCTCTGTTTTTAATGACCCCCTTTGTACCGGTCTTCAGTTTGTTTATTCCAAATTTCCTCATTTTCTCCTTGGTTAGCACAGTTCTTCCGGACCTTCATCTACTAATACTCATGATGTAGAGGGTGCCTGTTTATGCTTCCAATGTCCATTGCAACACTCCATGATTGGGCCTTCACCCAATGAGTGATCTTCTTCTGTCCTTGGGTTGTTCTAAACAGCTACAAATCTTTTCACACATGAATTTCACATACATTTATTTTGTATTCGAACCTGTGTAGAATGAAGGAGAACAAAATTAGTAAAACCCTAATGCTAGCACCTGATTATTTAATTTCCTTCTGCTCTTTTTGTACTTCTATTTTGTATGTTTGTGTAGGTTTTTGGAATGTTTGTAACTGGTATCTACTCCTGTCTGCATTTTTATTTATGTTCTTTCACCTGCAAACATCCTGTCTCTAGGATGATGGAGGACCCTCTCAGGATACCAAATATGAGAATGATAAAAAGAATAGGAAATATTTTGGTGCTCTACAAATCTGGGGATGGTCCATTGTACCGTGGAGTTTGAATGGAAGGTTGTTCCGAAGTTTGGGATCCAGGATTACAACAACTCTGATTTTACAGGCCAGATGCATAAAGTAGGGATTTTAAGGAAGCTAAGTGCACCGGATCTGAACTTTACTTTAGCAAGTAAATTCATAGCTATAAAGATCTGAGCCTCACAAGATCTGCAGTGACTAGCACTTTCACCCCTTGGAACTAGAGCTTATCCCTTGAACAGGAAAATGAGCGATGGCTTTGTTAATTGCTAAAAATTGATGCCATTTCATATCCATCATCCCCCGCTACCTACATAGTTCCCCTACAAAAATGTTTCCAGTGAAGATCCTTGGACAGAAAAATGCACAAATTGTTGGGTAGATAGTCATTAAGATGGTTTATCATCTTCCTCTTTTGAGCATTAACGTGGATGGGCAATCCAAAGTTCCCTATTCTCTTAAGAATCTTGATTTTTAATTCACTGAATCTGTACTGCAGGCACAAATACCCCCAATCCTATTTGTGACAAATTGATGCCTTCCTTTCTTTTCTTTCTCTTAGCGAGAGTGATTGAAAGACTGCTATTTACTTTGTAGCCCCTTGATGGACGCTATCAATGCATTTCCTTTGAACCTTTCAATCATGAATAGTGTTGGGCCAAACAATAAGTAGCCGTGTTATGCTTGCCATAATGCACCTCCTGAATTTTCTGAATTTACTAGTTCAGAAATTGGCCCACTCATCTGGTGTTTTCGGCAGTAGAAAAGTTTCCCTGCAAAAGGATTTACTCCTGCTTTTTTGTGGCTCGTGATAATCAATCACAACTAGATGATTAGGTAAACATTGCATGATCCTCGAATCTTTGACAATAGTTTTTTTTTCCATATTCTCATTGGAGTCAAGGAGTCTGAAATAGCATTCTTTGACACAATGGTTGCCATACCGCCTTTCTTGGGAAATGCATTGCCAGTTTGGAACGTTTTCAGAGTGATCCACTCTGCTACATACAATCAAGGCATTCAAGGTAGGCAATCAGCTAGACCTTCCGGCAGAAATACTTTCTAATGGATCTTCACAACCTTCAATGGAAAATCCTATGGTGGACGTCTTTGGCCTCAAATGTTTGGACCTGCTATCTCTGCCTCCCCTTGATATGTACCTGCTGTTTCTACTGTGTCTACCATGCCTATACCTCTGTGGGGTTTCCCAGTACCTCCGTTGGAGACTAACACTATTACTGACCTAAAGAACCACAAAATTGCTGGGGTGGATGCGAATATGCCACGTAGTACTACTTGGCCGCCACCCGCTTCTGTGGTGGAGACCGATTTCACTGGGAGGGATGTTCTCCAGCTAACTACTTGCTCTAAGGGAGTAACACTCTCGAGGCTCAAAGCATTAATGAGCCTCTTGAGACTTACATAAATCAAGAATCTCTCTCATTTTCAGATTTTTCCTTCACTAGTAGTCTGGCTCAAATAGCAAAAGTGACCTGACTGATAGCTTGGAGATACCTAGGGGTCCGGCAGCAGAGGGAGGTGGAAGTGCAGCCCCTGTGAACTTCATAAATCCAGCTGATACTTGTAGGAAGCTGGCTCTGTAAATACTATACCAAAATGAGGTATAGTGTGCATAGAGTCCGGTGGAACCCCAAAGGGAGGCAGAGGTAAAAGTATATAGCAACCTACTCTCTATTTGTGGTAGTGTGGGTAAGTAGTAAGGCTTTATCAGAGGGTAGTGTTAAGCATTTGTTGTACACACTCAATCAGAAAATGATGTCACACACTCAAAGATTGAAGTCATACCAATTTTGTTTGTATTAAAATATTGTTAAGTTATTTTATTTCTAGACCCAAGCCAAGCCTGGCACAGGTAAGTGAAATAAATGATTTGCAAGATATTATGCAGTGTTTACAAGGGAATGCAAGTTCAAATGCATTTGTTTGGAATACAGGTAAGTCAAGGTATTGAAATTCCTGTACAGATTACTTTTCGTTACTTTTTAGATTACTTTTTAGTTTACGGTGGGGACAGGCTGGTAAGGCTGGGACTAAGTCAGTGGGCGTCCTCCTCTTCTTAGCTTTGGCACAGCTGTAAGATCCTTCTTTTTCTTCTTAGTCGTTGCTTGTCTGAGGAGGCAAGGTTCAGGGGTGCCCCTAAATACTAGATTTAGGGGTGTTACAGGTAAGTAAAGGTTGGGACCAATGGGTCCCTTCCTTGGGGTGGGTACCCCCCTATTATACCTCTCTGCAACGCAGCCCCCTGGCGCGTTTGATGAATCTTCCCGAGTCTTTTAGGGAAGGAGCGAGCGGGCCAATTGTGAGAAATTCGCGAAGATTCAACAACCGGCGCCAAAGTTATTCCCAATAGAATGTTGCGGATTTCCTATGGAAACTAGGTCCTAACTATAACTACCTACTGGCGATTGCCAGTAGGTAATTTATATATATATATATATATATATATATATATATATATATATATATATATATTCTCTTTTAGAGGCGTTCATTTGAAATAGAGAACACTATTTTATCACTATGGATTTATACATGAGCGCACACATTACATTTAGCATTGTTTACATTTATGATCTACAATGCGCAATTTGAATGTTGGAACCCATCATTTCGATTTAAGGTTTATTAACAATTTCGTTTTTATATGTGATTTGTTAATCAATTATTTCTCGTTTTCCCCTTTAATCATTTTAAGGAGTGGAAAGATTTTTTGTATGTCAGTTAACCAGGTGTTTGTTGTCCATCCTAATTTGCACAGTATTTAAACACTCTCATTGGTATTTTGATGCCATGTGATCAAGGCTGTTGTAAGACAGCCGAAACGCGTCATGCTGGTGGAGAGGAGAAAATAAACAACTTTATTCACAAACTTTTGTGTCCGAGCGATCTGTACCTGTGGATATCGCAGCATTGAGGGCTGAGGTGACAAGATATTGTGTATATATATATATATAAAGGGAGGGCACTAGATCTTTTCACTTTGCTGGAATAAAAATGGATTGCTGGCACAGGAGTGTGTGATGTGGCTTTTTGGTGTTTGTTAAAGATCGAATACAAGCACCTATTCTTGGAGTGAGGTCTACGCCTGCTGTAACCGCTACCTTCGGCGGTCAGGAGTTTATATATATATATATATATATATATATATATATATATCGCCACTTGTGCCCCGCCGCTGCGCCAGCTATCAATGATCAGCTAACTCCAACAAGGACACGGAAGACCCAGAGTGCAGGTGAGTTTTTTATTTTTTCGCACACCACGCCAGAAGGTGTTCATTGGCTGTTGAGTGCATTCTCAAGCTTGCGGGCGAAAATAAATATATATATATATATATATAATCTATACCTCTACGATGGATTTTGTGAAAAACAAATAAGAAGCGCCCTCCGGCAGAAACACTTGACACGGAAAGCTAAAACCTGGGTGGTTGCTTTACCCTCCAGAGTCACTCTGACCTTCGCATGCAGCCGCAATATGGTACTTGACCGAATAAAGGCTTGGAAAGTGTTGGAGTGACTTTTTGGAAGTTTGCCAAGAACTACATTGGAGAAATAATGAAAGTTGGATTGACAACAAGAGGCATTGTGGGCCTTGTTGCCCGAATACGGAGTAAAGAAGAATTACTCAAGTTAAGGTGAACTTTAAATTATATGAAATGAGACTTTCGTATTAACAGAATGAAAGAATGGATAATCAGCTTACGTGGAGCAGACAATATTACACTCCTTCAGACACCGTGGCGCCCTCCCACGAGAAAACTATGGTCGACTCTTGATAACTACTTTACGTCACATAAACCACCTTAGATTGTCCCACACCAACATATGCTCCCCGACTGCCTTCATTGCACTATTGACTACCGTAGAAAATTGTCCTTAATGAATGAGTGAACTGCTGTTGAAATACAATGTCTGTTGCTAGATTGTTATTGGGTATGAGATACGTGCTATACTGTTCTAGGCTAGTTGCCAGCCATGTACTTTTGTACTGACATTTACTGTGATATATTGTAGCGTACAATACTTCTGATTCGTAAATTTATGACCCATGTTATGCTAATGGATTTGCTTTTTATTGTCTATGCTGAAACAACCAATAAAAAAACTTTTGAAATTAAGAAAGAATGAAGCAAGTACTCATACCTTAACGGTATATTATTTGTTGAAAATCATAAAACAGACTGCCTCTTTAAGTGAATGGACATTGGTCCTTCTTCAATGTTTAAGTTACGTTTGAAATAGCTAACAAACCCACCCTTGAAACTGTGCATATGATGTGCTTTACCTCGAAACGCGTCATGCTATGTTACCTGGAATAAAAGTTTTTGAAGTACGCTGGTGTGGCCGGTTTCACGCTGCTGAGGACTGCGCGTGTGCTTGGATATATATATATATATATATATATATATATATATATATATATATATATATATATATATATATATATATATATATATAATCAACAACGAATTCCAAGGAAAACGAACAAAAGCCGTCTACTCCAGTCACTCGTGAATTTTAGACAGAGTTAATTTATTCTTGAATCCATTTCAGCATTTATCACAGAAAAACCAATGCGTTTCGGTAGCTCCTTCTACCTTGTTCACAGTTGCCAAACCTCAGTTTGCTGATTATTTTTTAAAAAGGAGATCCCTCCCACCAAAACCATGTGATTACCCTAGTTCCTGTTACCATGATAGTGATTCTGGGATTTGTAGTTCGTTATACATTTCCCCCGCATTTGTTTACATTGTAACCTCAATTCTTTGTTACTTGGAATGGGAAAAGCACAGTGCAGGAACCATTAAACACTTCCAAAAAAGAAAATATGGTAAAAAACTGATTGACAAATGCTGTGAGAGAGCTAACCAGAAACAAAGGTCGGAATGTTTGAAACCCAAAGAGGAAGAAAAACCCTCAGAAGAACCGATCAGATTAATCCTGGATTACAGTCAGGAATCAAAAAAGATAACACAACACAAATATTGAGAAAAAATTGGAGAATTCTCCAACTAGACCCAATAATAGGACAGCAAATGGGGGAACATCCAGTGGTAACATACAGGCGAGCAAAAAACTTAATAGATCAATTAGTGCACAGCCACTTCATCACCAAAAAGAAAAAAAACATGGTTACAAACGACAGGATTCACAAAATGTTACAACTGCAAAGTGTGTGAAATTGCTAAACCAATTAAAGAAATAACAATGGCAAACAAAAAAGTGTGGAAAATAAGAGAACTAATAACATGTAAGAGTCAATACACCATCTATATGATAGAATGTTCTTGCCAACTCCATTATATAGGGAGCACAATTTGCGAATTAAAAAAACGCATATTGGAACATGTGCGGGCCACGGTGAACAAAGACAGAGGAAACGCGGTAGCCAAACACATGGAGACACACCATAATGGCAACTGGAAATTGCTCAAATTCTTCGGATAGGAAACAATGTCCCTATCAGAAAGAGGTGGCCACCGTGAAATATTGTTGCGACAAAAAGAGTCGCGCCACATCTTGAACTTTCCCACAATTACTCCATTTGGACTGAATCAGTCGGAAGAACTATACATACACATTTAAAAAAAGAGTGAACATGAACTTCTCAATACACTCCTAACTATTTTCTCCCTTACCCCACACAACTGTATTCAATCGAGTTAAAGACATGAACCAATGAAGGGACACAAATGATCACGCAGGCCCACTAGAGGGCAGTAAGGAAATGTTGATTGTGAAGATGTTGACTCACACGCTCCCCCAATATAATCCAATTAATCATTGTGAGTGAGGGAAGAAAACAGAAAAGTAAACTATAATCACTCAGAGAAATTTTATTGGGCATGAAATGAATGTTAGAAATAAGTTACAAAGAATTGAGATTACAATGTAAACAAATGCGGGGGAACTGTATAACATGAACTACAAATCCCAGAATCCCTATCATGGTAACAGGAACTAGGGTAATCACATGATTTTGGTGTGGGGGATCTCCTTTTTTGAAAATAATCAGCAAACAGCGGTTTGGCAACCGTGAACAAGGTAGAAGGAGCAACCGAAACGCGTTGGTTTTTCTGTGATAAATGCTGAAATGGATTCAAGAATAAATTAACTCAGTCTAAAATTCACGAGTGACTGGAGTGGCGGCTTTTGTTCGTTTTCCTTGGAATTCGTTGTTGGAATAGAGAGCGGTTTGGTTCAATATATATATATATATATATATATATATATATATATATATATATATATATATATATATATATATATATATATATATATATATAATATATTTATTTTCGCCCGCAAGCTTGAGAATGCACTCAACAGCCAATGAACACCTTCTGTTATTAATTCAAATTTGGAAATCACCATCTGTATACCAGGTTAAAAGCCGTTATTTGCCAGCGCGTTTCGAGGTTCCAGTCTCTTCTTCACACGCAGCTTTGATCTACGGCACAAAGGTTCCAATTATTTGCATGCTTAGTTTATATATACGGCCCCAGTGGGCTAAGCTTTAGTGCAATACATTTTTAAAGCATGCTGGGACATGTGATACACATTGGAACAGTTATTACTCTCAGTGAGTTCTTTGCCACAGTCTTCTCTTTATAGCTTTTCACATACCCCCAGTGGGCCCCAGGATACCGCGCAGGTTCATTGTTCCACATTAGCTGTGCTGCTAGATCGGTTTCAACACAGTTCCAAACCACACAGCCTCTCGTCTTCAGGGATGGTGAAATTCTTTTAATTTTTAAAGCATGCTGGGACATGTGGTCAAAATTAGATCAGTTATTACTCTCAGCGAGTTCTGTGCCACAGTCTTCTATTTGCGACCGCTAAAAAGTGTTGTAGCAAGTACAGACCCTGCTTACGACTCAGTAACCTGTTACCAACTCGCACAAAAGGGTTTGCGAGCCGCTATTAGAAGGAGCCTGCCAAGGGCGTTCCCTCCCAATAGCTAGTCGAAGGTGGATGTATGATTGTTTTACGATCACAACTGCGGTCACAAAACAATCGAAGCTACCACCAACTTCAAGTCAGTGGTACGCCAGTCGCAAACGGAAAGGGGGCCACTGGGGACGCCTTGCCATTTGTGTTTGGCAACAAAAACATTTTTTAATAGCATGCCTTAAACGTATCCAGTTTTCGTTTAAGAAAAACGGGTTGCATTCAAAAACAGTGAGTTCCTTTATTTAAAAAGCAAACACAGTCATGGTGGTCTCCTGTCCCCAGCAGGCCACCATCTCTGTTTTATTGCCCATTCCCAATGAGTTGCAAACTGCGACCTGCCTCATGAATATTGAGGAGGAAGGTCATTTGCAACCCTATTGTGAACGCTAAAAGTGTCTTAGACATGTTAGTCCATTCCGTTTTGCGAGTCTCAAAAAATGACAACTTGCGACCCGCAAAACGGAATGGTCATACATCTGGCCCTAGATATGGCCAGCCTTTACAAATAAGAAACATCCGGCAATTTGATATCTTCTGTATATTATAAATTAATGCTATGTGCCGAAGATGTATTCCGATCTTCTTACTTGCTGAGCTCCGGTGTTAGGTCCCTTACTAAATAATTATTGCTATATGCAGATATTCAAATTAAACACATATGTACATTATTAATCCTGGTCCATTTCTCAACAGGTTTTGCCTCCAGATGTACTCACTCGGGTTAGTGAATATGTTCCTGAAATTGTGGAATTTGTTGAAAGGATTGTGGCTAATGGTTACGGGTAAGATTTGTTTCTTCTAATTGTTTGATCATTCTAATACAGCAGATAGTGATTTTTGTTCTAAATTAGTTTAAATGTATTTATAAGCTCATAATGGTATTATTGTTTCACTTAATTAATTAGAATTGGTTAAGGCCTTATGACAGTACTCCACCAAGTGTAGTGATTTCATTTTACCAAGTATATTTGGCGACCTGTCATTTGGTACTACTATTATCTCCAATGGTAAGACCAAACTATTCAACTGATGTGAATTATGTCATCAGATTTACGGCCTGTATAGATATAAAGATGCATTGTTAAGTGGAACCGGTTCCTCTTTGGGATTTACCTTTTCATTTTGGAAGAGCTAATTATCATGGACTGTTCCACAGTGTTTTCCATCAAATTTAACTGTAAAAGTTTGTCATTGAGCATGTGAGGGTTTCGGTAGTCATACAGATGTCTGAATTCCATTTCTATTATGATCCCAAGTGACTTTTTGTGATACAGAGGCCAGGTTCCACACAAAAAATTACTGTTAGGCAATTTGGCAATGTTGTGTGAAGTATGCCAGCAGTTTGTCCTAGAAAAACACATCTTTCTTGCTGCACAAAGTATAAATGATTAACATCATAAATAAACGATTTTATCTTGCAGTTATCTGTCAAATGGATCTGTGTACTTTGACACAGTGAAGTTTGATGCCTCTGAAAAACACTCTTATGCCAAGTTGGTCCCAGAAGCTGTTGGAGATCAAAAGGCTCTTCAGGAGGGCGAAGGTAATCTGTACTGATTGGTTTATTACTCTAAATCCAGGACTGAGAATGAAAGGAAAGGTTTACATCTGAAGTGGATGAAATGAAAGTGAGCATCACCAGAAGGTTTCAAAACTCAGCGCCGCATTTTGACTAGGATGGGTGGCCCACTAGGTCAATAAAGCCATGGCTTCGGCTCCCGAGTGAATGGCTGCTAACTTTATTATGAGATCCCCCTCTGTCTGATTTACTGCCATGTCGAAGCTACTATCTTACCTAATTTTAGTTTTCATAATGAAACCTCCAAAGAAGTTGTAGTTTTTTGTACAAAGGGCAAAGAACCGGATTTGGTTGGATCATATCGCCCAATATCGTTGGTAATTTTGATAGTGAAATATATTCCAAGATTTTGGCAAATCGTTTATCTAAGGTTATCAGCTCATTAGTCTCCGCAAACCAACATGGGTTTATACCATCTCGAAGGACTGTTACCCATGTAAATAAAGTGTTGACACTTTTTGATGTTGCCCGTACTGAAAAACGAGATTTAGGGTTAATTTTATTGGATGCGGAGAAAGCATTCGATTGGGTGCAGTGGGATTATTTATGGCAATTGATGTGTCGAATTGGTTTTGGGAAAAGATTTATGACTGCTTTGCAGGTATTATATAAGTCACCGATCGCTAAGATCACCGCAATGGGTTTATTATCAGAATCAGTTAGAATCACTAGAGGCACCAGGCAAGGTTGGCCCTGCTCGCCACTTTTGTTTGCTTTATATAGCAATCCTCTATGTTGAGCTATTGGGTAACAGTCCCTGTATCAAGCCTTTCTATGTGCATGATATTCCATTCTCAGTCTTTGCTTATGCTGACGACATAGCTGTGACTTCGGTCGACCCATCCCTTGCACTCCAAGAGATTGAGCGATTAGCGATAACGTTTGGCCAGGTGTCTGGTTATAAACTTAATGTGACTAAAACATAAATGCTGTGTTCAGAGAATATTGTATTGCATGATGGCAGAGTGTTAAAAGAGGTGACATATTTGGGCATTAAAATAAGGACATCGATGTCTGAGGTGGTTGATGCTAACTGGAATGCGATGTTACATAGCGTCAAGGATTCGTTTGACAAATGGGAATGACTACATTTTACTTTAATTGGTAGAAGTAACATCATAAAAATAAATATTTTACCAAGGTCTTATATTTATTTAGATCAATTCCTTTGGAAGTGGCAGGAGTTCTATTGCAACATCTTCAGTCCTTGTGCGCGAAGTTTATTTGGGCCCCTGGTAAATCAAGACGAGCTACCAGATTTATGACGCTACCAGTTGAGAGAGGTGGTCTAGCCATACCTGATTTTGCTTCATATTTTTACGTATACTTTTTGTTAAAAATTCGGGTATTATTGACTGGGGAAGGAGTGGCCAGTACAGCGGAGGCCCCTTTGATTTTTGAGATCTTGCTGGAATTTGAGGCTTGACAATGCCTGTTAAAAGAAATTGATGGCAGTTATTTTAAGCGGACAAGGTCCAAAGTAGTGGAAAGTGCCTTTAAAGTGTGGAAGAGAATACAAAAATTATCATATTACACCCCCATGAATGATGTAAACATCCTCCCCCACCCATATTTTGGGATAATGTAGCACACAGCTGGAGGAACAAAGGTATTCTAAAATTTTTGCCATGGGGGGCCTCTCATGTCCTTTGAAGAACTAGCGAGACAATACAACTTGTCTAATCTTCAGTTTTTCACATTTCTTCAAATTCAGGACTTTTTATTACGGAAAAATGCTATGCTTGCACCTAATTTACTTGTAGAGGCTGTAAGGCGACAGGAGAAAATTGGGGTGTTGTATAAGATACTATTATCGAATAGATCAGATGATTTAGGAAAGCACAATGCTAAGTGGTCTATAACTTTGGGGGAACACAACATATCTATTGAGAATGCTATTGCTAGATGCCGGGATGTTTTACTTTCGGCTAATTTGATAGTGCAATTTTTTAAAAACTGTTTTTGAACACAGTGAGGTTAGCCTCTGCATGCCAGGGACATTATTTTATTTTTGTGGCCAGACCCCAGGGGTTATCCTATTGTGATCACACAATTTCTAGATTTTATTCGCTCCACCGCATTGTTTATCACAAGCACATAGCAATGAGTAACCTTGCATGTAAATGTATAGTGTTGTTCACAGTTCCACACTCTGGCACTTTTCCTCACAGAGCAATTAAGCACCTATATATTCGGTAACGCTTGTGTACCTTCGTATCACAGTCTGTGTCTCGTCTTCTGAGTCTGTCTCTGTTCACTAGCATGTTTTCACATCAATGATACTGCATGTTGTGTGCAAATCCTACTCCATATGTGTATCAATCAACATACTGTCAACATTTCATTGCAAATACTCCTGAAGAAAGGCTTTTCTAACCCGAAATGCAGTGGGTTGCATTTTGAACTCCTATGTTGTACAAAAAATTGTTATAGCACAAAAGTTGTTTGTGTTACATCATTCTTTGCGAAAAGCCGTTTAATTTACATGCTCAGCTATTGTTATGTTCAGTTGAACTATATGATATTGAAATAAGAAATACAGAATTGCAAAACTAATTGTTGTAAATAATTTATTATATGCATAAAAACAGTCGGAATTAGATAAAAACATTGGAAACCTCAGGGAATCAGCAGTGCGCTGGGTAGGCTCGGATGTTTCAGGGTCCTCGCATTTACTCATAATACACAAGGGTTAGGGCTTTACCCCACAACTTAGTAGCATGCAGAAATTGACATTAACGTTTTCGGATCCTTAGTATTGATTTTGAGATAGATTCAGCTGGTGTGCAGGTCTATTCACATACTAGGTTCTTTACCCACACATACCAGATACACCATGCCATGCCTTGCAGCGCATGCGCGCTGGGCTAGGCTTGACCTAAAAAGTGTGAGGTAGCCACATTCTTCAAAAGCTCTAAAGGTTGTGGAAAGGATGAACGTAACCCTTCAGCGATCGTAAAACACTGAAACTAACCTTTTCTCCATAATCCACTTTTATCATTTTGCTGTTTTGTACTGTTTCTTTTTCTTTTTTAAATGTAATTGCATTTATATACCTTACTTACTACCCCTGACGAGGTGTATATGTTGCAAAGGTACAAACGAAACAATCAAACAAAACACCACCCGCAGGCTACCACCTGCTCCTCATCCCTGGTGGTCAGTGGTAGGTCTTAGGTTTGCTCATCCTCCATTTTATTGCCTGTATTTTCTTTCATTGCTCCTGTTGTAGTGATGGCATTTTCCTTGTTGTGTCAGTGACTGCGGTTGTCTGTCTCCCCCGCTGTCTGTACGTGGTCTGTGCCAGTTCTCTCCCTCTGTTCCCCTCGCTGCCCCGTGTCTCTCTGCCCGGTTTCCCTTCTGCTCCCCTCGCTGCCCCAGTGTCTCTCTGCCCGGTTTTTCCTTCTGCTCCCCTCGCGGCCCCAGTGTCTCTCTGCCTGTTTTTGCCTTCTGTTGCTTAGCTGCCCCTGCATTTCTGTGACTTTTCTGCCCTTTCTTGTGACCTTTCTGCCCTCTGTGCCACTCGTTTCCCCCGTTTTTTTGTGACCTTCTGCCCTTTCCTGGGACCTATCTGCCTCTGTGCCACTCGTTTCCCACCGTTTTTTGTGACCTTTCTGCCCTTTCTTGGGACCTTTCTGCCTTCTGTGGCACTCGTTTCCCCCCGTTTTTGTGTGACCTTTTTGCCCTTCTTGTGAACTTTTTGCCGTCTGTACCATTCGTTTCCCCCCTATATTCTTGTGACCTTTTTGACGTTTTTGTGACCTTTCTGCGCTCTGTGCCACTCGTTTCCCCCCTCAATTGATGTGCCTTTTTGCCTTCTGTTTCCTTCGTCGCCCCTCACATCCCCCGCCACTGCGTCCCCTGCAGCTCCGCCCCCCCGACTGCCCATTTGTTGCCCCGCCTCCCAGCTGCTCCTCACTCCCACCTCCCCATATATGCTGCTGTTGCGCGGTCACCCCGCTGGTGTGCAGCAAGCGCGTCTGCGCCCGTCCACGCCTGGACCGCGCCCATCGCTAGAACCCCTGGCCCCCGCACCCGCCACGACGACCGCTGCCACTACGACGCCAGCACTCTGCTCGCTCTCAACTCTGGACGGACCCACAACTGCTTCCAGGCCGCCCCGAAACGCACACACGGTCCTTTCACCTGCCGGAACTGCAGCTACACCAGCCACAGAGCCGACGAACCACCCGCCAAGAAAGACCTCAACCACCTCCGATGCATACTACTGAACACCCGCTCCGCACGCAAACACGCCGTCGAGCTCTGGAAACTGCTCAACACAACTTCCCTGGACGTCGCCTTCCTGACAGAGACCTGGTTGAACAACTCCTCCTCACCCGACATTGCCATAGCCATCCCAGACGGCGGCAAGATCACTCGCAGAGACTGCTCCAACGGAGTCGGAGGAGGAATCGCCATTGACCACAAGAACAGCATCAGGGTCTCGACTAGCATCGACGACACGCTCAGCACCGCCGAACACATGCATTTCTAGATCCGCACAGACCCCAAGTCCACCTTCCGATGTACCATCTTCTACTGACTCCCTAGACCCCGCCCCCAGTTCAGCGACTCCATCACAGACTTCATCACCACGCACGCCCTGACCTCCACCGACTACATCCTCCTCGGAGACCTGAACTTTCACCTTGAGAACAACAACCACAGCAACTCCACCATCCTGATCGACAAGCTCGCCAACCTCGGACTGAGGCAACTCGCCACAACGCCCACCCACTCTGCCGGCCACACGCTCTACCCCGTCTTCTCCTCAAGCCCGCACATCTCCGTCAGCCGCACCACCGAACTCCTCCGGACAGACCACCGCTGCATCCACTTCATCTTCCAGAAACCCACCACACACCACCGCACCCAACAGATCCCCCACCTGGAGCAAAATCACCGAAGAACAACTACATGAAAGCCTCGCTCTCAGCCCACCCACCGAACCCTCCCAAGACCTACGTCGCTGCCCACAACCTCAGACGCTGGATCGAGGACTGCGCCAACATCCTCGCCCCGCTGAAGAAACCCCCCACAGAGACACCAGCAAGAGGGCCAGCTGGTTCACCCCAGAACTCCTAGATTCCAAGCAAGCCTTCCGGAAACTAGAGAAGAAATGGCACAGTGAACAAACTGCGGACAGCCATGCAGCACACAAGGACGCCGTCCGCAACCACCACCACCACCTCACCAGGGCTGCCAAGAAGACCTCCTTCAAAGACCGACTCAACAACAACGCACACGACAGCAAGGAGCTCTTCAACATTGTGAAGGAACTCTCCAACACCAACGACATCCCACCATCGCAAGCCCTCGCCACCTTCTTCCACCGCAAGACAACAGACTTCCACGACACCCAGACAGCCCCAACAGACAGCATCACTACAGACCCTCCGCACACCATCGACCACGTCCCCTTGATAGCCTGGACCAGCGTGAGCGTCGATGACACCATCAAGACCTTGAGCACTCCGGCTCTCCGTCGGACCCATTCCTGCACCACGTCTTCAACAAAGCAAGCAGCTCCATCGCACCCCACCTACGCAATGTCATCAATATCTCCCTTCAGACCGCGACCTTCCCAGAGAGCTGGAAACAAACCGAGATCAACGCCCTACTCAAAAAACCCAAGGCAGACCCAAGAGACCTCAAGAACTTCCGACCCATCTCTTTGCTCCCCTTCCCGGCCAAGGTCATCGAGAAAATCGTTAACAGACAGCGAGAACAGAATCCTGGACCCATCCCAGTCAGGGTTCCACAGCAACCACAGCACCAAGACCGCCCTCAACGCGTCCACCAACGACAGCAAGACCCTGCTGGACAACAGCGAGACCGCAGCACTCATCCTCCTAGACCTCTCTGCCACCTTCGACACCGTCTGCCACCGCACACTACGCGCACGCCTCCACGCCTCCATGCCGACAAGGCTCTGGATTGGACCACCTCCGTCCTCTCCAGCAGAACCCAGAGCGTCCGCCTCCCCCCATTCCGTTCCAAAGCCTCCAAGATCACCTGCGGCGTACCCCCTGGGAGCCTCCCTCAGCCCAACGCTGTTCAACATTTACATGACCCCGCTCGCACATGTCGCCCGACAACACAACCTCAACATAATCTCCTACGCCGACGACACTCAACTGATCCTCTCCCTCACCAAGGACCCCATCACCGCCAAAGCCAACCTCCATGAAGGAATGAAGGCCGTCGCCGACTGGATGAAGTTCAGCCGTCTGAAGCTGAACTCGGACAAGACGGAGGTCCTCATCCTCGGCTCCAACCCGTCAGTCTGGGACGACTCCTGGTGGCCAACGGCACTGGGGGCAGCCCCGACCCCACCGACCATGCACGCAACCTGGGAATCATCCTCGACTCAACGCTCTCAATGACCAAATAAGTCAACGCCGTCTCCTCCTCCTGCTTCAACACCCTCCTCATGCTCCGCAAGATATACAGATGGATCCCGACAGATACAAGAAAGTCAGTCACCCAGGCCCTCGTCAGCAGCAGACTCAATAACGGAAACGCCCTCTACGCGGGAGCCCTGACCAAGCTCATCAATAGACTACAACGCATCCAAAACGCCTCAGCACGACTGATCCTCGATGTACCACGACATGGCCACCTGACCCCTCCCACCTGAGAAACCTGCACTGGCTCCCCGTCAACAAGAGGGTATCCTTCAAGCTCCTCATCCACGCACACAAGGCACTCAACAAGACCGGCCCAGCCTACCTCAACAGACGGCTCTCCTTTTACATCCCCAACCGCCAGCTCCGCTCCGCTGACCTCTCACTCGCCACTGTCCTGCGCATTCAAAGAACAACCACAGGCGGGAGATCCTTCTTCCACCTCGCCGCCAAGACATGGAACACCCTCCCACTGAGCCTACGACAGACCCAAGACCTGCTGACCTTCAGGAGGATACTAAAGACCTAGCTGTTCGATCAGTAAATGTTAAGCACCCAGGATAATGTGCTGCATGGCTAAAAACTTATAAAATCCCAAAGGCAAGACCTGCTGGCTATGCCAACGCTTGTTTCTTTTTTACAAGCACTCCTACAGTGAGTCCCAGCAGTCCCTCTCATTCACCCACTCTCTCCTCCTGCTACTGTGTTCACTCCCTCTTGTTGCTTTCCCAACCGCCCTCCTCCCGCTGTCAGTTGTTGCTTCCTGCACCCACTTTCTCTTGCTTTTGCAAACCTCTGAGTGCCTTCCTAGCCCAGCACAAACAACACACTCACTTTGTCTTGAAAAGCGGATAGGTATGGAATTACATAAAAAAAATTGATGGATAGGTTCCTGCTCCAAAGACCCCTTGTAGGTTCCCTAATAATATTCTTGTCCACTGCCATTTACATAATTGCTTTACGCTTTTGTCAGATGGCAACAAAGCCATCCAAACCCATCAAACCTGTCACCTCGATTAGTCACAAACTATCTATAGTGTTTCTTTTACTACAAAAGTGGTCATCTTGAAATTTTAATGTAACCTGTACAAACTACTGCGCAGAGAGGAGTAAACTCTTCAAAAGAAGGTCTAGTTTTGTGTCAATTTTCAATCGTAATCAAAAAGCATGTTTTTATACTTTTAAAAGCGATTTCAGAAAATGAGTTATTTTAAATAATCCTAAGGTAAATAACCTTTTTATACCTGGAAATAGTCAGAGTGGATTTGGACTTACTATTATATATCCTATCCTTAAATGCAGTGCTGCAATACGGTCTTAAACACGAAACACCACTCTATTTGCATGGGCTCCCAGGTAAAAGCAGTCATCAGAGGACAGTGACATTTAGGACAGGAGTCTTATTCTGCCAAGATGTGAGAGAGCGGCTGTTGGACTGTGAGTAGGAAACAGCCGGTGAACATCTGTTCCTCATCCATTCCTCCCTTCAAACCCACCTTAGAGCCCTTCAAAGTAACAGATGTCCTGTGACATGGCTGGAACTAACCCCAGAAGCGCCCAGGACCTGACATCAGTGGTGAGGAAGGCTCTTTAGGCTCAATTTGATGCTGCAAGGCAAACAGCTAGTGTGCTCCATGATGAATGCTATTTACTATTTTTGGAAGTAAGCCTGTGCTATTTAAGGAACAACTGGATGATGTTGACTACACCCACTTCCCAAAACTGTTGTCTGTGACCCGGAAGTATTCAAATGCACAAGAAATGCTGTCAATACTAGACCATGGAGCATGTCTCAAGGATATTTCTGGGGAGATTAAAGGGCGTTTTTCTCAATTCAAAACCCTCCCCACTCTGTTCAGGCTGGTTGAAAACCCTTGGAGGGTGAGTGCACAAGATCTTGACGTTGTGGGACTTATTGGCATGAAAGGGTGCAAGCGGAAATAGAGCTAATTGACAAATGCACAAGTCAGCTCTTGAAGCATCTTTTTTGCTGCAGGCTCCAGAGGAATTCTGGAGAATTGTGCCTTCCTACAAATGTACTCTAATTTTTACAGTGACCCAGACAGTAATTTGTATGTTCGGCTCAACATATGTTTGCTAAAGTTCGTTTTCCACAATGCGACTGCTGAAGAGTATCTAAGAAATAAGCTTACAGTCTTGCATCTGGACCAGCTTTTAAGGACTGCTGTTTCAGCCATAGTACCAGATTGCAGAACACTAATAGGAGACATGAAATGTAAAATAAGTTCCTAGTATGTCTGGCTTTATTTTTCTGACTCCGTTAAACCTGTGCTGCATTGGGCCTGTGCTTAATATCCCGTTAATGAGAATCACCATATAGTGCCTCTTAATATTGCTGTTGTCTGATAATAAAAAGGAATTATGAAAATGTCCTCCCAGTTGCATCTGCTGTCCAAATAAAGCATTTTCTAGTAATAGTTTGAAAAGGCCCAGATTTTTTTTATTGCTCTAGCCCCGCCCCCACTGACCCTGTCCCCCCCCCCCTCGTAGGCTCATCAGTGCTGCCCTCGGCAACAAACCACATTGTGATTTTAGCCCCCCGGAGACAGTTGGTGAGTACCCATGATCTAGAGGGTTATTCTGACGTGACTGCTCCTTTCGTTTAAGCAGCCACATGTTCATTTCCATGCTCCAGAGTTTAAAGTGATACCTCAAGAAATGTCAGGGAACACTAAATGCAATTGCTGTCACTCTCTCTGAATTTTCAGAAGATGTTGTGCTTAATTCTGTGATATCCATTTCAAAGGAGACATTCATTTTGTGCCTTAACTTAGTTTATTCAAGACGATAGTGGTTTTATTGCCCATAAATTTAACAACATTGTATTATGTTCCCAGGTGATCTGAGTATATCAGCTGATCGTTTAAGTGAGAAACGTTCACCTAATGATTTTGCTTTGTGGAAAAGCTCAAAACCTGGAGAGCCATCCTGGAAATCGCCTTGGGGAATGGTGAGAATGGGAAGGGTGCATGTTTGTAAACTTCTGTACCATTTAGCCAAAAAAGTCACTGTTCAAAATGCTAGTCTTCACCTACATTTTATTGAGCTTTACAACTGTTATGCCAAGAATATTTGTGGAATAAATGATAAACTGGTAATGGCTACTTGTATATATTTTATGTAAGCTGATTACACTGTCAATGGTTTTCAGGGCTCAGAGAACACTAAGGCCTTCATTACGAGTGGCCTATTAATAATAATAATAATAATAATAATAATAATAATAATAATCAAATGTATAAAGCGCATTGTTACACCAGGCTAGTGTGTCCCCACACTTAAATGACTTAATTCACAATTCACTGTAATGCAAGCTTTATTACACCCAGTAAGTACTTGATATGATAGTCTGACCCCTGAAGTTACGTTTTGACCCCCGAAGTTATGTTTTGACAGGTCAGACCTCCTGGAACTTGCCTAGTGATTACAGGAATATACAGATTTTGACAGAGTAAGCACCAAAATCCTCATGGCATTCCACAGAAAGTCAGAATATGTGCAGTTTATCACACACAATAAATTCCAACCCCAACCGAGTCAGATTTTAACAGGTCCGATACATATTGAAACAAAAATATGTCATATTGCAATAAAGACCAAAGGTGATTTTGTAGCTTTTGTCAGATACAAGACATCTGCCAGAAATTAGCAGATGTCCTTTGTCTTCTTTAGAGCGTATAGCCAGGATTACTTTCCAAATAGAGTGGATGGGGTTACGGGTTGGAACTTTTTTCAGTCATGAGTGTGTGTGTGTGTACATGTTTGTGGCATGTGTAGCTGTAGATACACATGCTGTGCATACTCCTGCCAGCTACTGTTGGGCATGGACTTGTGCATCTTCTTTTTGTTAAAAGAAGTGTCCCTGAGTCACGAGGTGTTGTGACTCCATATATTGTTGGCAATACGCATGGGCATCAGCTCCATAGTCAGATTGTTTTTCTCTGCCATCTGGTTAAAATGTGAGCTCCTGTTCAACGCCACTAGGTGTTCTGGCCTGGCCTCTGACACTGTCCCTTTTTGGCTCAAACAATCCTTTTTAGGTCTCGCCTGCCAATGCGCTTGCGCATTGCTGACGAGAGATATAGAGGCTAAACCAAGCTCTGAAACCATCGCGGATTTCATCGAGTGCATGTGCTCATGCATGCGCTTGCCCAAGCCTCCTGCCTCCGAGAGCTTAGCTTCACTTCAAAGGGATCCGCTCCCCCGCCCCCTGCTTCACCCTTTTCGCGGCCGCTAGGCCGTCTCTCGCATTTCTCCTCTCCCCCTCCCCACAGCAATGCCAAGAGCTTGTTTGTTCTCATTCCCGCAAGCTTTTACCACGTCTCAAGGCCGCACTTTCACCGCCGTGTCCCTTTCACGGACAATGCTTGTTAATTATTATTTATAGAGCAGCCCTCCACTTCCTGTAGGAACAGGGGCCACACTGCCAAAAGAGCACAACGCGCTGCTGCACTCTTTATAGATACTTTTATAGCTACATAGGCCACCCCGCAAACTTTGTAGAGCCTCTGACTACCGGTGCCTATATGACCACATAAAAATCCTTTCCCACATATTTGGGAAGGCTTCCTTCCGCGTACTCTGGATGGCTCAGGAAGATCCTGTGCGCTGTATTTAGATGCCCTCTGCCTCCAGGCACGGGCATAAACGGGGCATTTCAAACACTGCTGAAGAAGGGAACACAACCACACACACAACCACACGCACACAATCACACCCAACCACACACAAAACCACACACACACACAACCACACCCACACAACCACTCACAGGCACAAAACCACACACACAACCACACATACTACCACACACACAACCACAACCACACACACACAACCACAGACACACAACCACAGACACACAACCACACCACCACACCCACACAACCACACCCACACAACCACACACACAACCACACATGCACACACACAACCACACCCACACAACCACACGCACATGCACACACACAACCACACCCACACACAACCACACACACAACCACAACCACACACACAACCACAACCACACATACAACCACAGACACACAACCACACCCACACAACCACACACACTCCACACACACAACCACAAACACACACAAAACCACACACAACCTCAACCACAAATACAAACACGTAGCTTCAGCCTTCCTTTTAAGAAAGTAAGTTCTGGTGTTGTAAATAGGCAGCAGCTTTACATTTTATATGTATTTTACTACAAACATGCAAGTAACTCTACAGTTTTGTTTCTTAAATAAAAAGGTTTTTTGTGTGCTTCTTACTTTGATGGAATAGCAGTACTTAGTAAAGTACACTCGATCAAATATATCGCCTTTAGTGGAGCTACGATACCAACTCAATTTATGTGTACCTACAAACACTCGGCTACAGCCGCTGTCCTAGTACATAACTTGCAACAAATAACGGGTAGGTGCTTTTGAGGCAGCACCTCTACACTGTGTATTTTTTTTTAATTAGCAGAACAAAGAGCATATAAGCTAAAAATGTACACTGTATTAATTGCAGTGTTTTTTCTACTCCTTAATTTGTAAGGAAACATGTGCTGGGGCACACACAACCCCACACACAACCACACACACAACCCCAAACACAACCCCACACACACATAACCCCACATACAACCCCACACACACCATACACACAACCACAACCATACACACATACAACCACTCACACATACAACCACCCACACATACAACCACTCACACATACAACCACTCACACGTTACAACCACACACACATACACACCCACAACCACACACATCTATCTATAGCCCTCACTCTATCTATCGCACCACCACAGCATCACTCAGGCGCACTACAGCATCACTCAGGGGCACCACAACATCACTATGCGCTACCACAGCATCACTGAACGCCACAGCATCACTCGTAGCCACCACAACATCTCTCCGTGACACCACAGCATCAATCTGTGCAACCATTCAACAACAACTGGTTCAAATATGTTCTCTCAATGTTTCAAGCTTTATTACAAATGTCACAAAAAGATGTTAATATTTCACTTCTGTTCTTGGATTTTCGTCACAATAAAATACACTGAACATAATCTTCACAAAAGGTATTTACAAAAGTTTAAGTTATTGCCATTATAAATTACAATAACTTTTATATAAGTATTATTTTTAAAAATTAAAAGCCATTGTTATTTGTAATATCAATACATCTAAGTCACGTAAATACAAAACATGTTGCATTACAAATGCTATAAGTGTCACATTTGCAAAACTTAAAAGTATTGGCATTGTAAATGACAAAGCTATTAATTTCGCTATTTTCAAAACCAACATATGAATATAAAATGTGTCATTTACAAGACCAATAGCTCAAACTTTCCTACTGCGAGACCTATTGCTTTGCAAAAGTTTTTTCTCATCTGTCTACCATCCGGTGTTAGTTCAACATTGTTCTTTCTTCGTGGTCGACTAATTTGCACAGCGGGGCTCTACTCATTCTACTTGTTCACCCTCAAACAGTCCAGAATGCACACGTGATAAAGAGGACTCCTTTTCGTTTCTGCCCAACTTGGTATGCCAAGTACCCCAGAAAGGACTTGCACAAAGTTTGTAGCCTGTTCCAGTCCCCTGATCACAGAGAGGAATCCAGTGCGGCGTCTCACATGCCGTAACAAAAAGTCTCTTAGGAACTGTCAGGGGTGTCGCATTTCCTCTGCTGGATGGCACAGCGCCAGGGAGAGGAAGACACTCCAGATCTGCTCGGCGAGGCGAAAGCTCTGCAGCAACCGGGTGCATCTGGCGCTAAGATTGAAGAGGCCTTATCTTTGGAGGAGGCTGCCTCCGACTCCAATATTGAAGCCAAAAGCCCGCCAGGGTGAATGCATTCCGAAGTCTAATAGCTCATTTTCAGCCAGAACGTTAGGTAACGGTCAGGACAGTAATGTTTTGTTTGGGCATGATGGCGTCTTGCATTGCAATTTACTCCTACAAGGTTACAGGTGTCCCTTATAGCAGTGCCTAGCAGCACAGTGTCCTCAAGAATAGGGTCAATGGGAGGATCTAGTGTTAATTTGGGGCCGGACACATCACTCTTTGTAGTGGTGGAACACCAACAATCTGTTGCAGCCCTTTCGAGTCTCAGTTTCACAGTAGACCATCGCCATGGATGCCTCGCTCACCAGATAGGGAGCGCATCTCCAAGATGACACAATCCAAGGCTTGTCGGCACCCATATGACGGGGTCTCCACATCAACCACCTGGAATTGCTCTTCAAGCATTCCTTCCAACTCATTCGCAACAAGTTCATTGTAGTCCGCAAGGGGGCATGCACTCGCTACAGCTGTCTGTTCTAGTCCAAAGCAAAACAAATCCATGAGTAGGAACTCCACCTGAGGCGCTTCTGTTGTATTTTCAACTGGGGTGTGGTGTGGTTCCTCCCATAGTCCTGTTCACCACCACCAAAAATGGAAAACGCCCAAACTTTACCACCAGGTTACCACATCCCTGGTCCCTTGACAATGCACTATGACTATACTGGTCAAGGATATTTGCCTATGCTTTTCCACCTCTCCCGCACCCACCATTGATAGTTTGCAAGCTGAGGGAGACATCTCATGCCCTCATCCTGGTAGCTCCAAACTGGCTGTGCCAGCCTTGGTACTCCTCTCTTCCTGGAACTCTTGCAAGTTCCTCACGAGAAGCATCCCCACAGACCGGACCTTCTAACGCAAGATCACGTACCTTCTGACTCCCCAACCGTCAGCCATTCAATCTTGCGATATGGTTCCTGAGATCTTAAACTTTGGTTGCCTTGACCTATCACATGAATAGATATCCATTCTCATAGGCCTACTACATGGGCCTGCTGTGCTGCAAAATGGAAGTTCTTTGTCCATTATTGTCTTCCAAAACAATCAATCCTCTAACACAGTAGGTACAAGACAGTGTCTACTACCTCGTTCACCTCCATTCGGTTATATTTGGCCTCAGTGGCTGCTTACCTACAGAATAGGCAGCACATTTCACTGTTCAAAGAACCTTTCATATAAGCCTTCATGGTGGTCCTTAAGCGGGTTATCCTGCCCTGGACGCCTCCTGATCCAGTGTGGTATCTGAACATTGCACTAAGCACGCTCAAAGGTCCTTCTGTTGAGTCCCTTTACTCTTGCCCACTTCAGTTACTTTCATTGAAGGTGGCTTTCCTTGTGGCTATCACTGCCCTCAAGGGAATCAGTGAGGTTCACACTCATCTGAGAGGAATCTTTTTTCCAAGTTCACCCAGACAGGATGGTCCTTAGAACCAACCCTAAAGTCTTCCCTAAGGTGGTTTCCAATTTTTAATTCAATCAAACAATTGAGCTGCCGGTTTTCTTTTGACACCCAGAGTTTGTAGTGAATGCGTCTTGCATACCCTGGATATCAAGAGTGGTAATGTATTATGTGGATTGCATAAAACCTTTTGAAAAACAGAACTCTTTGTTCCTACTCCAAACTACATAAAGGCCATGCTATTTCCAAAGCACCTATTGCTTGTTAAGTGTATCCAAACTTGCTATGCTAAAGCTAAAAGATCCCTACCAGTCCCTCTGAGACCCCATTCCATGCGCAAAGAAGGGTTAATCAATCAATCCTAGTCGGAGACCTGCTCACTCCCCGCAGCTCCGCTGTCATGTGCCACCGCTCCGGGCACTGTGCTCTGCTCAGCCAGGTATGTTTTCGATGCCCTCCTCCATCCGCAGGCTCCTGCCTGTGACTCATCCCTGGTGGTCCACTGGGAGAGCCTTGCTCATCTGCTGACCACTGTTGTCTGTGTCTGTCTTTGTCTGCCTTTGTGCCGGTGGTTTTCTGTCTCTGTGCCCGTGTCTGTCTTTGTGCTGTTTTTCTGTATTGCTGTCTCTGTGTCCATTTCTGTTTTTGTGCCACTTTTCTGTCTTCATGTCTCTGTGCCCGTGTCTGTCTTTGTGCCACTTTTCTGTCTTTCTGTGCCTTTTTTCTGTCTTCTTTCTGTCTTCATTTTGCCTGTGTCCTCTGTGTTACTTAACCGTTTTTGTCTCTGTGCCCCTTGCCCTCTGTGCCTTTCCCACCACTGCTGCCCCCTGCCTCCCTGCTGCTTACCGCCTCCCAACTACGCTTCCCTCATATACTTAATGGCAGCCGCTGTGCAGCTGCGCGCAGCAGGCGCGCCACTAGTGGGCCAAAGGCAAGCCCGTCTGTATCCATCCGCGACCCATCCGTGGCCCAACGGCGGCCAGCTCCACGATCTCCTTGGATCTACGACATCCCACTGCTACATCTCTGCTGATCTCCTCCCACGCAACCTCTTAAGGAACGACCAATTCCAATGAGCGACGCCAAGCACCAACCATGGCCATTTCTCCTGCCGACAACCCTTCACCACCGACAGCCCCCCCACAGCTGCCGAACCCATGCCGAACCCATGCCGGACCCATGCCCTCACCACCAAAGCCCTGACGTGCATCCTCCTCAATATGCGCTCCTTACACAGATACGCCATAGAGATCTGGGACCTGCTCGACACCCTCTCGCCAGAGGTCACATTCTTCACGGAAACATGGACCAACGCCACCTCCGACCCCGACATCGCCACCACCATCCCAGATGGACACAAGATCCAGAGAAAGGACGGCCCCCACCGCCCTGTTGGAGGACTCGCCATCATGCACAAGAGCTCCCTCAAACTCTCCACCTCCAGAACCCTTCTCCAACACAAAGCACCTCCACTTCCAGATCCAGACCAGCCCCAGAACCAAACTGCGAGGGACCATCGTCTACAGACCCCCTGGCCTCTTATGCCACCACCATTGCCAAACTCGTCGCACCCACGCCATCGCCTCCATGGACTACATTCTCATCCGAGACCTGATCTTCCACCTAGACAACTGCGGTGACCCCGACTCCATCACCCTCCTGGACAACCTCGACAACCTCTGATTTAGGCAGCTCGTCACCAACCCCACCCACATCCTTGACCCCATCTTCGGAGGAGGGACAAAAATCCACTTCAGCCACACCATGCAGCCCCTCTGGACAACCACCACTGTGTGCACTTCACCTTCACCACCGCAACAGCACCCACGTCCGCCCACGCCTACCACGAAGATACTGGATCAAGGTCACAGAGGAACACGTCAACAGCACCCTCTTCCATGACCCCCCTCCGCCACGACCAGTGCCAACTCTGCAGCCAAAGAACTACACAGTTGGATCACCAGCTGCGCAGACAAGCTCACTCCGCTCCACCACCCCTTAAGAAAACGCCCCCTGAAGGCCAGCTGGCTCACCACCTAACTCCAAGAAGCCAGGCGCTCCTTTAGATGCCTCAAGAAACTCTGAAGGAACAGGAAAATCACGAAGACCAGAACACCTACAGGAACTCTATGACGGAATACCACCAGCGCATAAGAGCCACCATGAGGACTTTTATCAAAGACAAAATCCACACCAACACCTGTAATGCAAAAGAACTCTTCATAGTCATACAGCAGTTCACCAAACTCCCCAGCCAAGCCACGGACGTCACACCTTCCCAGGATCTCTACAACAAGCTCAGCTGCTACTTCCACCTGAAAATCAAGGCCCACTACAACAACTTCAGGGAACAGACTCCAGACCCCACCCCTTTCTCCGCCACCGACAACCAGCCCTCTATCACCACCTGGAAACCCGCTACCACGGAAGACACCGCCATGACCATGAAGAACACCCACTCAGGAGTCCCCACGAACCCATGCCCGCCTCACATCTACCACAGAGCTGCCGCCGCCATAGCTCCTGAACTATGCCGGACCATTAACACTTCCTTCGAATCAGGCATCTTCCCCGACGACTGGAGGCGGGCAGAGGTCAAGCCCCTCCTCAGAAAATGGCCGGCTGACCAGACGGACCTGAAAAACTACTGACCCATCTCTCTCCTCACCTTCACAGCCAAAGTCACATATAGATTTGTCAATGCCCAGATGAACACCTTCATTGAAGAGAACACCACACTCGACTCCTCCCAGTCCGGATTCCGCATAAACCACAGCACCGAGATTGCCCTCCTCGCCGCCACCGATAACATCCGGATGCTACTCGACCAAGGCGACACAGTCTCCCTCGTCCTACTAGACCTCTCCGCAGCCTTCTGCACCGTCTCCCACTGCACTGTCGCCGCCAGACTCCATGACGCCGGCATACGGAGATCCGTCCTCGACTGCATCCGCTCCTTCCTCACCAGCAGAACCCAAAGGATCAGACTCCCACCCTTCCTCTCCGAACCCACAGAGATCAACTGCGGGGTACCCCAAGGATCCTCGCCCAGCCACACGCTCTTAAACATCTACATGGTCCCTCTCGCCGCCATTGTCAGACAGCATGGGCTCAGCATAGTATCCTATGCAGACTACACCCAGCTCATCCTCTCCCTCACGAAGAACCCGGAAGACACCAGACTCCGCTTCCAGGAAGGAATGAAAGACATCTCAGCCTGGATGAACAACAGCTGGCTTAAGCTCAACTCAGAGAAGACAGAGGTCCTCGTCCTTGGACCCTCCTCCACCGCCTGGGACCACTCCTGGTGGCCTTCCACCCTCTGAAACCCACCGACTCCATCAGACCATGCCCGAAACCTCTGCATCATTCTAGACTCCTCCCTCATCATGACCCGCCAGATCAACACCGTCGCCTCCACTTGCTTCAACTCCCTCAGCAAGACCTTCAAGTCTGCAGACTGGACTACGGTAACGGCCTGTGCTCTGTAATTAACAAAAGCCTGCTACACAAGCTCCAAACCACCCAGAACACCGCAGCCAGACTCGTCCTCGGAACCCCATGACATGAGCACATGACCCAGCACCTACAAGACCTCCACTGGCTCCTCATCAAGAAGAGAATAACCCTCAAGCTACTCACCGCTCCTACAAATCCCTCCACCACATCGGACCCAAATACTTCAATGAAAGAGTTTCATTCCACGTACCCAAAAGGAACCTCCTCTCCCCCGACCTCGCCCTGGCAGAGACCCCCACGCATCTGCAGAACCAGAGCAGGTGGAAGACCCTTCTCCTACGTCGCAGCAAAGACCTGGAATGAGCTCCCAATCAACATCAGACGCTCCCCCACTCTGTACACCTTCAGGAAGAGCCTCAAGACCTGGCTCTTCGACTGACCCGGAGCTGCAACCCCCCCGCCCACGCCTTCCCCAGCGCCTTGAGACCCTCATGGGTGATTAGCGCACTTAAACAAAACCCTGATTGATTCAAGTTGCACACATCCCAGACCATCACTAGATGGCATGAGTATGCACAGCATGTGAATATACAGTTCTTCATGCCACGAACAGATAATTATAGGGTACGTAACACTTTCCTTCTCTTCCAGGGGATCCCAATCAATAGTCATAAGCACTGAATAGTCCCGCCCATTCGTGGGTAACTCGGAGCACTTCTACATACATACATACATACATACATACATACATACATACATATATACATGTATGTATGCATACATCAATATAAAATATTATTTACACTCGCAATAATTGCATTCTATAAACAGGCTAAGAAGTCAAAATATTGATTTCATTTGAAAAAATTATTTTCATATAGGTCACTATAAAGTATGTGAGCACAAATCTTTCAAAAACCTTTTTTTTTTTAAGGTAAAAAGGATTGAAGGATAGAATTAGTCAATAGGCTGCAAGGAATACACTGTGCTAATACAACTGGCACTGTACCCTCAGTATCCTATCATGCCCCACAGGTGACTAGTCAGTTTGTTTTTCAGGCTTCTGGTCACAGGATCCTGGGGCACTGAGCTCTGCCTTTTTTGGCAAATACCCATAGATGAGCCTTATTGGAACTGGTTTGGAGTCTTTTACTCAATTAACTTTTAGGATTAGAGGCTTTGACACCTTTTCTTGTGACTAAAAGAGGTGGTTTTTCTGTCAGAATTCCTTTATTTGTATTGAAATGTTCTTCCTGTAGAAAGAAGGTGGCTCAAACAGATCCACACAGGGTCTGTATCCTCTCCCTTCCTGAAGATCATTATCTTAGTTATTGCAGACACTGTCAACAACTCTCCAGAAGAACATCGAGAGACAGAGAAAAACATCAGGCTGCATGGAGTGCAGGTAAAACAGCAGAAGAATGCTGGTTCTACAAGACGCCATGGTGAAGGTCAGTCTTTAACCAGAGACTAAGAGTCCACCCAGGCAGATCCAAGGAGACAAGACAATAAAGGGAGAGACCAAATTTCAGACCTATGTTGAGGAGTATGCCGTCGAGGCGCATGACATTGAGGAATCTGCCTGCCTGTTTGCAGGTACTCCATCGAAGTCAATGTTGAGGTGTCATTCGATGTCAAGGGACCACATTTGAATGACATCAAGGCAAGTGTTGACATTGAAAATGCCTCCATTGACACCAGAACATCACAGTGGATATCGAGTCCCGCTCCTTCGAAGACCTTCCTTCCTGTGATAGACTAACTCCTTGTTTGTTCAGGCAGACAATACTACAACAATGTATTACCGGACCAAACAAGGAGGAACACACTCCAGACCTCTGTCTCTCGAATCGCAGACCATTTGGAAATGGCTCATAATGAGGACCCTAACAATTACAGCAGGACACCTTCTAGGTGTTCAAAATAGTGAAGCAGATCCCTTTAGTCGTATTATTCAAGAAAACCACAACTTGGTTCTAAACATCTAAGTAATGGAGAAACTCTTTCAAGAATGGGGCAATCCTCCAATAGACTTGTTTGCAGACACAGAAAACAAAAAATGCCAAGATTATGCCTCCAGACGTTACCAACCGGGGTGGAAGAGACATGCACTTTTGATCGATAGGTCAAGGACATTTCGCTACGCTTTTCCTTCAAACCAGCTTATTTTGGCAGTCTTCATCAAACTGTACAAATTCAAAGAGCAGAACGATACTGATAGTGCCGTAATGGCCTTGCCAATGGTGGGTCACCACAGGTCTTCTTCACCTCTCCAAGCACACACATAAGAGGTTGCCGTGCATGCAAGATCTTCTTTACATGTTGAGAGGGCGGATTCTCCATCCCAGACTTCCATTGTTGCGATTAACCTCTTGGCTCCTGGATTTCTAGAATATGGTCATCTAAAGCTGCCACAAGACAGTATGGTCATTTTGAGAGAGTCCAATTGTCCCTCCTCAAGAAAGTCCTAAGTATCAAAATGAAGAGGGTTTGTATTTGGTGTATTCAAAATAATTTTCATCCATTTAATTGTCATGTGGAAATGTTGTTATCTTACCTGCTTAATCTACCAAAGTGTAATTTACAGTACTAGTCTATTAAGGTACACCTTGTGAATATAACAGCCTATCGGAAATCTAATTCACAGACCTAATTTTTTCACATTCCTGTAGTTAAGAGTTTCTTGGAGGGTTTTAAGGTTTTCCCTCCAGTCATATCTTCTTCTCCCCCATGGGAGCTTAACATTGTTTGATGTAAATTAATGGGGCCTCTTTTTGAACCTATTCATAAGGCCTTTCTTAAAAAACCTAACATGGAAAGAAGCTTTCTTAGTCGCGATTATTTCAGTGCTCAGAGTAAGCAAATTCCAAGCCCTGTGTGTAAACACACCATATACAGTATTTCACAATAACAGAGATGTAATGAGAACTCATACTAGTTTTCCTCCTAAGGTAATTTCTAATCTCCACATTAATCAAACAATGTCTTGCCTACTTTTTTCCCCACTTCCTTCAACTCCGGTGGAGAGATCTCTCCACTCAATATCAATGTGCTGAAATGCAATTTGGAAAAAACTAGCGACATAAGAAAATTAAATAGGCTTTTCATAAATTATGGAGCAGTGAG
This sequence comes from Lissotriton vulgaris, assembly GCF_964263255.1. NCBI lineage: Eukaryota > Metazoa > Chordata > Amphibia > Caudata > Salamandridae > Lissotriton > Lissotriton vulgaris. The sequence continues at coordinate 1,803,869,345 of NC_141687.1, read as the reverse complement.
AACTGGTTTGCCTTGTACAAAATAATCTGTGTAAAGATGGATAGTTTTCGGTATCGTCTTTGCATATCAGTTACCTGTAGGCCAAAAGCTTATTCTACTAGAGGTAAAGCGGCTACTATAGCCCTTCTTAGAAATATTCCCATGCAGAGATCTGAAAAGGTGCGACCTGCAAGTCTATCCATACTTTTACTAGACAATGTCTATATTCAGACTCCAAGGAAAAACCTCAAGTAGGGCAGTCATAGAAGAATCTATTTGGGTACTTGGTGGGATTGTCTCTGTTTTTTGTCCGCAATTTGAGGAATGGGATTGCTATTCTTTTCAGTCCTTATGACTTAGAACCCCTGAGAAGCGAAAGAGAAGTTGCTTACTGTAGGAAGCTGGTTCTCTATGTAGTGAACCAAAAAGAGGTACACTGTGTAAAGAGTCCAGGTAAACCCCACCTGGCTTACAGAGGCACCAATGACACCTAAAATGCTCTCTTTGTAGTGTGGGTGACAAGTTGGGCATATCGAAGGGTAGTGCTAAACATTTATTGCACACACAAAAGCAGCAAGCGAGACACACGCTCAATGAAAAAAACCAACACCAATTTATAAAAATAACATGTGCTTTTATATGAATTTAGTTTTGATTTGATTAAACAATTTCTAGAGGGTGCAATGGCCCTAGGGTGTCTTGGCGCTTGCGAAGTCTAGTCATCTAGTACCTGGAGGCAGAAAGGAAAGCCCTGATGATTATAGCAGAAAAGAGAACAGACAAGTTTTCAGCTGCTTACGAAAGAAGAGGAAATTGATCGGACTTTTAAGGTGCGCGGTTAATCTATTCCATAGATTATATGTAGAACAAACAAAACTTCGACCACCCCACACACTTCTCTTAATTCTAGGAGTAGTCACTAGGCTAAGGGAGGCTGAACTTAATGACCTTATTTTGAGCTTACCACTTGAATGCACTTTTAAGGTGCTCAGGTCCTAAGCCCTTGAATGCATCTGTGAGCTAAACATAATGCCTTAAAGGCAATCCTTTTCCTGACTGGAAGCCAGTGCAGCTATGTGAAGGCATTTGATACAGATTGAAATTTGGAAATTTTCGTAATTAGCTGACAAGCTGTATTTTGCTGCATCTGGGGCTTGTTTAACCCCTTCCATGCTCATGACGCGCTCAGCTCGTCATGCAGCACAGTGCTCGTGTGCTCATGACCAGCTGAGCTCGTCATGACCACACCCGGGATTGAAAATACACTAGTCCTGATGATGGTCTAATAGATGACAACAAGGAAGACCGAAAAATCAACCAAAAACATCATCTCCACAGCATTTGTGCATTGGAAGAAACCTTTTTTTACATCTATGAATTGGATTTTCTTCACTAATCAACGGAGTTGATGAGATGTTGTGAACTGACCTTTGAATTTATATGTACAGCTTTTCATAACTTTTTATACTTGATTAATTTTTATATATCCCCAAGATTTTTTCAAATACAAATCTTTTGCATATATAAACAGTTTGCTGCGTGCTTCATCTTTTTCTCCTCTTTTTTGCATTTCATTGAATGTATTATTTTGAACAACATTGTAATACATTAGTTATCCTATGGATACAATTAGGTTCAATTGATATATGAACTCTAGTAGTGATATTGTTTAAATTATATGTACTTGGTTTAAAATCAAAATCCCTTGTAGACACTCTTTACCTCAATCATCTATTGTGCCGAAGCCTACAAGGGTTTATTGGGTTTCCCCAAATATACTAATACCGTTCAGAAAGGGGCTGCAGGCTGAGACTGGGGGGAGGGGCGGCAATCTGGGGGAATCCATAGTAGGGCTCAGCCCTTGAGATGCTGAAGCATGTAGGGACACTGTTGGTCCACTTCTCCTCAGACTGTGGGACTCTGGTGGAGTGGTGTCTTTTGGCTTCTGTTTCGGTGCTGGAATCACTCGCAATCTGAAGGGGACCTGCAGAAAGAGGCTGCAGATGGAGACTGGAATTCCAGTCTTGCTGGACCCAGGGATGGGATTGGTTCTTGTGGGTCTCGGGACCCCCTGGGCACCGTTACCTCCTCCGGACTTAGGCTGTTAGGCACTGATGCAGAGGAGCTTTGAGGTGTCAGATAGTGGTCACTGGAAACTCACTCTTTGTCTTTGGTTTCTGCAGAAGTGGGCAAACAAGACTCCTGGGCCGTTCTTGTTGTGAGTCTCACTGTCCCTTAAGTCCCTCGACGTGCATGTCTGTCTTACTTGTCATTGGTGTCCTTTCAGGACACAACAAGCCTTGGTCACTGCAAAGGGGCTGGTTCCCCAGGAATTTGTCCTGGCATCCCCACACTTGGAGGGAGGACATATCTGACTTACAGGAAACATGGTGACCTCTTCCTGGGCGGCTGCAATTTTGGTAGTCCCAGTAAGCGGCAAGACAGTAAATTAGACAATGCTTCTTTGGTGCTTGCGGCTGCAGGGGAGAAGCCCCTCTACTCCAAGGGAGTTTCTTTTGGCAATTTACAAAGCACTGGCAGCTCTCCAGGTTGGTTGGAGTCTGCACGGCGGCAGGACGAGTTGGTTGCTCTACAAGGGTCGGGTACAGCAGGCAGGCTGGCGGGGTTGGTGACAAGTCAGTAGTGCTCCTCGGTTTTCAGGTCAGCAGTCCTCTTTGCCCACTCCTTTTGTGTGCATTGAAATCTGAAGTCCTGGTATCAGGGAGTCCCTTAAATACTCAATTTAGAGGTATTAAGGGGAGGGGAGGGGAGTAGTAGTAGCCAAAGGGCTATATACCCCTGGGGTCACTACACCCGTAGATGACTACTTTCTTTGAGGGGTGGGCATCATCCTGTCCCAGAGTTACAAAATCGATCACACACCGGATGGTGGAATTTCTAAATTTGTGTTCACTTCAGGCTGTTCACCCTTGTGGTGTGTCCAGCCTGACAGTGCAACACACCTCCTGCATAGTTCCCACTTGTCTTGGTGCCAGATGGCCCCAGGACAGGGGGTGACATTTCCTCTGACTGGGGAGGCCTTGGTTCACATATAAAATGGTTCTTTGTAGCCTTCTGCTTTGTTATGCTGAGTTACCACCCTTCCTAGAGGAGGAGGTGAAATTATCTCTCTCCGGAGCAGGCATTGTTTCTGTCCTCTGAGAGCACAGCTCTCACCTCCTAGGGGATCAGAAGCTCGTCATGGCTGGATGGACCAGTCAGCCACCACATTAGAAGGCTAGTAGGTTTAAGGGGGTACCTCTAAGGTACTGGTGCAGAGGTGCATGTATTAATACATTCATTACTGGAGTCAGTGTGGGTTTATTAATACAAGGTGCTTGATGCCAAACACCGTAGGTTTCAGTTGAAGTCAAATTCGTTTTGACCAGTGGCCAGTTCATACGTTAAGATGGTGTCCCTGTTCACTTGTACTGTCAGTATTTAAACTGTCCAGCACAGGGGCATATCTGCTCATGCAGTTAAATCCTCACATGTAATATAATGCACGCTGTCTTAGGACAGTAAGGCCTGCTTTGGTATTAGATGGTGTGTTGGAGACATGGCACAAGTGTGTGCTATGTTGTGTTTTCACTTTTAAGGTCATCTTGTCACAGAGCCTGCAGTGGCAGTCAGAATGGGCTTGGTGCTGGGTCCCTTAGAGTAAAACCAAAGGGGATGATGGGAGGAGTGTTGAGCATTGCAAGCACTCACCCCCAGCCAACTAATCTGGGTTTAATCCATCATCATTCTTTAGCTCACTCCACCACCCCAGTTCAGACATGGTCATATGCAAATTAGTCTGACCCTGTGCCTCATGGGAACAGTCCAGCCCGAAATGCCAAGTCCCTTAGAGTGGCACAAGATATGTTGCAGCTCTTAAGGACCCTCTTTAGTACATATGCCCTAGGTACCAGAGTTACTACTTAATAGAGACTTACAGCGGTGCTGAAGGCCTGCTCATTTGGGGATCAAGTGACCTGTTGTCTTGTTTTAGGCAAACAACACTGGCACTGGCAACTTGGTTAGCAGGAACTCAGTGCACTTCAGTCAAAAGTTTCAACAAATATTAGGCTAACAGTTGGGGGACTACTGCAACAAAAAGCCAGTTTCCTACACGTACCTATAATTCAAATTCTCTTCCGGGGTTATTCTTATCAAAATCCTAACACCACATAGAACCGGGGGTCTGAAAATGGCAATCTAGCCAAGTAGCTTACACGTATCCAACCAATGAATGAGGCAGGAGTCACAACAAAAAAGAAAAATTAAAGGTGAGAAACAAACATGGGAGCTAAGACCAGTGAGTCAATAATAGGATCATCGAGCAACTATTAGGATTCCCATCAAAATTACCTTTGTGATCAAAAGTCTCATTTGGTAATCCACCTGTGAGTTTGGTGTGTCTCTTGATCATAGAGACTGACTGCCATCCATAGGGAAAGTTCGCTCAATTGGATCCAACCAAGATAGAGAATAAATGGTGCATTCCCCAGTTTCTCAGACCATAAAGGAATCCAGTGCAGTGCAAACAACAAAAGAAGTGGGGGGTTAAAATAAGGTGGTGAGGAAGAAAGACACAAATTTTAACAGTATGAAAAACCTCACTCCCTAGTCTAAAAACAAAACGGTGTAAGGGGCAGTTTCAACAAATAACTGCAATACGTAAGGCCAACATGTTTCAGCCAGTAGGGAAACCTTTACCCTTGGCTTTCCTCAGGGCCTCTGCTCTTAAACTTTGCTACTGCAATATTTAGTGTCTAACAATTATAAACAAGCACATTTTTTTTTTACTTTAGTCAGAGGTTGGAACCAATACAACCTATATAGATAAATCCTCTGTTCCAAGGTATGCAGGTGGCATCTATATAAAACACAAAAAAACTATTACTCAAAAATAATTTGCTCAAACCATATTGTTTCTCATAATTAATTAGTAGCTCCGTGTCTCACCCGTCTTGTCTGGGGACTGGGCCTCACCTCACCTGGACCTTGCTCAGGATGTAGAGGCCCCGCTCTGGAAAAGAAAAATAGGGGAGTAGGTCTGACCTTTGTCAGTCCTTGTCTAACTCTTATTCTAAACCCTAATATTATAAATCATCTCCATAAGCCTTATTTAAAAAAAAGTCCACCGCTTAGCAACTCACTCCTCCCTGTCCCCCTTCCACTTCAACCTCTCTCACAGTGTTTATAAAAACGATACTCGAGTCATATCCGAATGTGTAGGATAATCAAAGCTATTAACATTAATAGCCTGGAAATCCCTTTGGCAAAATCTTGCTTTGTATGTGAATCTTGTCCGAAAAGCAGAGTACTATGCTTAAATGTACCCTCCTTGTCACCCATACCAAAAAGGCTTCAGAAGTTCGAGAATCGCGAGAGGAGTGCCCACACCTACCTGTCCGTCATTGCCTCTGACTTTTCCTGAGTCGAGGGGAGGCAACGAGCGGCACAGATAGGGCGTTACTTAAAGGGCCCATTGAAACACCCAATTAATGTTTGGCATCAACCTCTGGTTGTTTAGCGGTCGGACCGCCCACTCAATCCAAAGAACACAATCTTGATGTCCGTTGAGCTCTATGACATAATGCTACATGCCTTAGTGGCGTTACTAATTTATAACTCGTGGTGCAACGAGGGACAGAAAACAAACATGATCTGGAGCCCCCAATCATTTACTCACTTGCTTTGCGTAGTCGACCCAGCTTGTGGTAACGCGGCTCTTCTCGCGAGCGCGAGGATGACTATAAACTGACATCATAAAAATGGCGGGAGTAATTTTTTGATCAAATGATAGTTGTATTGACTACAGAGGACATCATAAAAATGGCCGGAGTAGTTTTTTGTTCAAAAGACAGTTGTGTTTACTAAACACGCAAAAAGTCATCTTTAACAAGCGAGTGTCATCTGGATATGTATTAAGACAATAAAGTAAGCTCAACCGGGCATCTATTAAAGTATATCATTGCCATCCATATTGACCCACCGCACAGCAAGACCGATGAACTTCAAGATAACTCCGAGGTGTAAAATAATGTACTTTCAAGATACAACTGTGTCGCCCTATAAAGCTGGCTAGGTGGTAGGATCAACAGTCATTAAATCTCCCAGAGTCCCTGAGAAATTGTATCGCGTGGATCTTAAAGCATAGATTCACTCTCAAGACCCATGGACTGGTTTCTTCCCATGTTTATCCCTTTGGTGAGCCCACTAATCCTTATTATTAAATTGATTATGTGATGAATAATTGGCAGAGTAGTATGCCTATATCGTGTGAAACTTATTACACAACCTACATTGATGGCACATAAGGCAACTAGACCAATGTCCTAACATTTTTCTGTATATAGGGCCCTGTAGAGCCTATTAATCCCTCATAATGAATAGATATCAAAGTCCTGTATGATAAAGCATTGTCAGCTTGAATGTTCCCTTCAACTGGTCCTGTGTCAGTAAATGGTAACCTCTATGGTAGTCTTACAATAAGGCCACCCGTTCAGTTCTACAGTGTATGATTCTTCAGATCATCTACAGAGTGGTCCACGGTATGTCATCATTCAGACCTACTCTGTTGCTCTGAAGCCTAAAAAGCAATTTCTGCTCCCTTACAAACAGGTACTTAATGGTATCACTGATGTGTGGAGGTATGAATGGTTTTTCCAATACAGTCCATTGGAAATCCTTTTCTCCATGGTTTTTTTCAACAAAAATTGCTTGGTAAGTCTTGTTGTAATCTTCTTGCATCTAAATGAACTTTTTTGTTCAAGCACTTTACGAGTGGTCATCCCAACATATCTGATTTTTCAAGGACAAGTCAAAAGATGTATCAATTGGGCACTATTGCAATTAGTAAAGTTGTTCTGTACCCAAGGGCGATCAGTGCCAATAACAATCGTGGTTGAGTGCTTAGTCTGGGGACAGATCGAACAGGTTCCACATGGGTGATGCCCACTTACTGCTGGTCGATCCCACAAAGTACCTACAGGCGATCACGTATGCTGCCAGATCTCTTAAAAGCAAACAAAAGTGGATTTATTTTCTCGCTACAGCAGTTCAAAATCCGCCAATGTCGGCGAACCACCTTCTGTATCTGATTGGCCCTTGTACTGAAAGTACTAACAAAGGTTAGACGATCCAAAGGGATTTTAGGCACTGGAGGTTCAAGTAAGGTTTCTCGATGGTTATTCTTCGCCCGTTTGAGCGAACGCTTAATCAATTTGCGTGGATAACGTAGTGTTACTGGTTGATCAGCTAAGCTCTTGGCATGATGATGAAAAGTTTGATCTGTGGAGCAGTTTCTCCGAATACGAAGAAACTGCCCATAGGGCAAATTATCCCTAAGGGATTTGGGATGTTGGCTGTCATATTGTAACAATGATTTACGTGCCATGGGCTACCTTATTCATTGGTTGGATGCGTGTAAGCTACTTGGCTAGATTGCCATTTTTAGACCCCCGGTTCTATTTGTTGATAGGATTATAGTAAATGGGCATAGGAACCAGGGCTGGTCTCTACATATCCCTATTACCCTCCCATTCTCTCTTGTTGTTATTGTTATTCTTATCGAAGTCATAAGCAACGCTCCCTCCTCCCTGGACAAAAATTACTACAGTCTTAATTAAGTTTTAATTCAGGCTCCTCTATTGTTCCGAAAAAATGACCTAACCCAACTGTCACCTGTGGGACATGATGGACTACTAAGTATACTGTGAGGTTCTTACAGGCACGTTGTCTGTTGTATTAGCTGACTGCGCTCCTATTGGCTAATTCTGTCCTTCATTCCTTTTGTCCTTATGTACAAAAAAGAGAGAGAAATGTACTGTTCTCACTTATACTTTATAGTGGCTTATTTAAAATACAAATATTTGGACTTCTTCGCTTGTTTATAGGCTGCAATTGTTATGAGTGTAAATCATTTTTTAGATTGATGTTCGTATATATGTATTGTATAAGTGCTCCTGCTTCTCTGTGTGGGTGGAACTATTCAGTGTGCTGGCAGCCATTCTGATCGTTTGAAGAATCTCCACAAAACTTCCCAGACCTGTTCTTCCTTTAACAGAAGCGGATGATGGAATCTTTCGCGGTGATTGGTCAAGGAGGTGCAAAGAAAAAAAGGGAGGTGGGGGTCCCAAAACAGGTTTTAACCCCAATACATAACTATGGTAGCAGACTGGAAGGGAACCAACTGCCTGCAGCTCAACTCCAACAAGACAGATGTACTGGCAGCAAGACCTTCTCATGGGACTCCACCTAGCCGTCAGAGCTAGGACCAACACCCACGCCCACACCCACATACCACTCAAGAAATCTAGGGATCATCCTAGACGACAAGCTCAACATGATGACTCAAATCAACACAGTGTGCACCTCCTGCTTCCACATCCTACGAATGATCTTCAGATGGTTACCTCAGAACAGCAGAAGGACCGTCATGCAAGCACTCATCACCAGCAGGCTGGACTGCAGGAACACTCTGAATGCTGGAATATCCACACAACACCCACACAGACTCCAGACCATTCAGAACACCGCTCTGCAAGACTCATACTTGACCTCCAATGCCTCACCCACATCACGCTGCACCTCAGGAAGCTTCTCTGGCTTCCCCATTCTCAAGCGCAGCCAATTCAAACTTCTCACGCACACATGGAAAGCCCTATACAAAACAGTACCAGAATACCTGAACAGCGATTACCTGAACAACTGCATACACTTTCACCAACTCACCAAACTCTTACTCTCTGCCTCACTCGTACACATTCCCTAGATCCGCAAAAGCAAAACTGGAGTTTGCTCATTCTCCTACATCACAGCCAAGACATGACCTAAAACGACCGCCCACAACACATCAGAGACTCCACCTCACTTCTTGAGTTCAGCAAGAAGCTGAAGACCTGGCTATTCATATAAGCACCTTGGGGACCTGATACCTTCACATTTAACCCAAGCGCCTGGATACCATCGCTGACTAGTATGCTACACAATTCAATATAATATAACATAACCTAATGCATTTTACATAATCTTTTTGTTTTGGAAGTAGTGGCAAAATGGCTAAACGTATTGTAACAAAAGTTTGCAACAAACTATATTAGATTAGGGATGGATGTTATGAGATGGTTATGATGTTATAAGGGACCAAAATTTAGTGATATCTGTTATTTCATATGTAGCGCAATACTATTAAGTAGCAAGGAAACCCAAAAATAAGTAGACTGCATATGTAAATTTTCTGAATTATTACATCTAAAAGACACATTATGGTTACATGATTATGTAAACCAATAAACAAATGCAATAGATAAAAAAAAGAAGTCACATTAAATCTGATTGCCACTCTGTAGCTATAGTTAGGATTCCCAGAGATCGCAATTCCTTAGATTTTTGCTCCTTAATAACTTTCCATCCTTTTGATGAATCGCAACAAAACTTTCTAGCCCTATAGCATTTTCTCCATTTTATGATGATTCACATTTTTGTGGTGAATCGTTAAGGGGGTGCAAAGATAAAATGGGGGTCCCAAAACATGTTTTTCCACCAATGTATTTTCTATAGACTATTGTATTCAGCATAGTTAAAAAATGGCTGAGTGAATTTGGCAGGATTATACATTTTGATACACAGATGATCCTTTTAGGGTAATGGCGGTAAGTATTTTTTAATTTATTCAGTGTTTAAAATTAGTGATATCTGAAACCCTGGAATTTCATAAAAGTTTGCAAAACTAGCGCTTTATTACTTTCATTTACAATTTACTCACCACCTTCAAATTAATATTAGTGGTTCACCTCCATACACACACCTTTCAGCTTGCTAACCAGACAACACTAACTATAGCTCGCCACTCTACCATACTTTCTCACCCACAGTTGACACGAGAGAAGTCAGTTCAATGCACCAGCACTGAATGTGAAAGACTGGTATTGTAGCGCCACAGAACCCCACCTAATATTTTGTTGGAATAGAATTATTGCTTTTGGGTTACAAAAAATCCCTGCAATGGGATTTGAGGCACCGTAGTAACAGAAGCAAACCTATTTCTTATTCACACAGACACACTGCACTAAGAAGAATAGACACTTTTAACTAAGAGCATGTATTATAACAGGGTGAACCCGTTTCTCAGCACATGTAAAACAACTACATAGGATATCATAAATTGGGAGATCAACCTTAAGCTTTAAACAAAAATCTGTTCATATAATATTCAACATTATGGATAGGTAAGCATGAATGTAAATGTTCAGTATTTGTAAAGCGCGAACAATTACCTGAGGGTCTCAAGGTGCTGGGGGATGTCGGGAAAATTAAGCAAGCTATTGCACAGAGTCAAATGGTGCTGGGCTAAACTGCAGCCAGCTCCCGGGATCGAACCGTGAGCGCCCGGGTTCCAAAGTCAGTCGCCTTGGCCGCTGCACAACACCTCTTCCCTCCAGTCAAATAAAGAGCGTCCAGACTCTTCACTGCCTTTGATGGATGAGGAGGGGGAAAATGTAGGAGGGCAAGTGCAATGATTTCACTGAGATTCTGAAAAAACTGGGTTAAAACAAAAAGGTTTCATGCCAAACACACATTTTCTTTTTTTTTTTAAGGGATACAGACAACACCTGACAAAGCTGGTTTCACACTTACTTTGTTGATCAACTTGTGTGATTGCCAACAAAAACAAATCTTCCTTTACCATCAAAGGAATAAAGTAAAGGAATAGTTATAAATATGCTCAAAAGGAGGTCTGTACAATTACAGGTGCAGCTGAAACTTAATTCACCAGCAGGTGCTCATTTGTTACTCCCACTGAAAACCAACAAACTATTAAGGTTTTAAACTGTGCACCCTGATCTGACTTCTTTTAAAAAATATAAAACTGTCAAACCTAAAAGACTTTACTTAACATGGAAAGTGAAAAATCTCAAAAAGGCTAGCACAAACAACACCTCCATTAAGATCACAACACCAGGAACACCCTCCGCCTCTGGCAGAATATATGTGGCTGATATTTCTATTCCTAAATCCTACTATAAAATCCAGGCCACATTAGGGGCATGAAATCTCAACTATTCATGAGCTGTGTTGTTAACTGTTCAGAATATTTCTCTTAATTTGTGATTATGAAAGAGAAAATCTAGAATCCTTTAAGATAACCCCTAACTAAGTATTACGGATTCCAAGAACAATATTCTAGCAAAGGGAACAAATCTATTACATAGTATTCTTGAAGTTCCTTAATTTTGAAAAACTATATGTAAATGTGGCACAGTGCTAAGTGGCCTCACCAGTGTCGGAAGCCAACTATACAAATGCCAAAAACATAACACAATAAATTACATTATATGTCTAAGAGACCAGCAGTACATCCACTGACTACTCTTCCATAAAAAATTTCAGGAACAAGAACTGGTGACATGACTTGCCAATTAACTCTTCTGTGAACTTGGGTCCATTTGTGGGATGCTGACTGCAAAAGTTTCAGAAAATGCAGCAAGGAACTGCTGCAAACCGGATCTCTGTTGCTACCTTGCACAGATTTACTGAATTCTCCATGACATGCTTGTGAATGTAATATCTCAAATGCAAATAAATTGTTCAAGTGAATTAAGGGGGGTGACTATCTTTATACCTTCATACAATGGTGGCATGTTTAATCCCTTCCTCATTGCCCCTACCAGGTACCAGGCTTTCATCAGGAAAGATTTTTAATTAAACCCAGTTTCCTATTGTTTGTCAATGTCACTGTTAAGTCTATGGTGTCGGGTCTGTCACTCATCAATTGTCACAACACCGGACACAAAATAAACATCATAAGATGAGGCTGACCAACTTGCATGTGCCCCAGATGGAAAGCCATATACTGGTGCCCTCCTAGGTGTATACTAACACTCCATACAGGCTGGTGGGACATGTCCCTGTAGTCACACTCACTCCAGGAGTTGTGTGTTGCAGTTAACCTATAGTACCACCAAACCAAACAATACCAGCACGGTACTGTATGTTAACTGCGGGCTGAAACATGTTGACACATTATGAAGGTATAGGGCTAGCAACCCTCCCCTTAATTCACCCGAGCAGTTTATTCAGATTTTAATCATACTAGTGGCACCCATAAGGCAGTAAAACGGTATGTCTGTGCGTATTTAGCGGTCATTTCAACAGAAAATATGCTATCTGTAAATGACAGTGCGCTACCACACATTGCTTTTGTTATGTAGGTGTACTATGTCATCAAAAAGCACCACCAGCTACATACTACACCGTTACCACTCTTTTGCCGAATAAGTTTGCTATTCTTTGTGTGAATCTAGGAATTTTTTACAATCCCTATGACTTCAGTGATCATACAATGATGTCAGCACCTCCACACTGCAAATTGTTCCAGCACTACTGGTGCAAAGGTGCTGAACTATGTCTGTAAGCCCAGTTTTAACACAAATACTTGTACAGCAATTTCGATAGAGAATTTGCTCATTCCATTGACGTATTTATTAATACATGCACCCAGAACCTACCTTAGAGGTACCCCCTGAATCCTACTAGCTCTCTAGTGTGCTGGCTGAGTGGTCCAGTCCAGTTTGCCACCACAGATGAGTTTCTGACCGCCTAGGAGGTGAGAGCCAAGCTGTCGGAGGTCAGAAACAATGCCTGCTCTGGAGAGAAGTGTTTACACCTCCTCCTCCAGGAAGGCTAGTAAATCAGCATATCAAGGCAAGAAGCTTCAAAGGCCTCTTTCACCTTTGATTTGTGACCCAAGGCTTCCCCAGACACAGGAGATGCCATCCCATGCCCTGGGCCCATCCGACAGCTGGACAGGTGGGACAAATTTGCTATGTGAGATGCGTGTTGCACTACTAGGCTGGACTCTCCTCTATGATGAACACCCTGTAGTAAACACAAAGTTAGAACTTCCCCCATCTTGCATGTGGAGGAATTAGAAAGTGATGCCCAGGAGTAAGCTACTAGCAATTAGCTACTACCCCTCACTCCCCTTAACACTAGCTAGAAATTGAGTATTTAGGGGACCCCGTCTACCAGGACCGCAGATTCGACCAACCCAAAGAAGGAATGGACAAAGAAGACTATTGACTTGAGAACAGAGGAGCATGACTGACTTAGCACCAAACCTCCCAGCCTGCCTGCTGCACTCAACCCTCGTGGAGCAACCACCTTGTCCTGCCGCTGTGCAGACTCCAAGAAATCGAGAGGGCTACCAGTGCTTTGCCAATATCCAAAGAAACTCCCTTGGATTAGAGGAGCTACTCCCCTGTGGACGTGGGCACCAAAGAAGTAATGTCTGATTTACCATCCTTCCACCTTCCGGGACTACCGACACTGCAGCCACCCATGAAGAGGCCACCATGCTCCTACAGGTCAGATCCTTCCTCCCTCCAAGTGTGGGCACGCCAGGACAGGCCAGAGGTGCGCATTGCCAATACCTAGGCTACCAGACCCTTGCAGTAGCCAAGGCTTGTTGTGTCCGGTCCGGACACCAGCTCAGAGGAAAACCAACATGCATGTTGAGGGACTTCAGTGACCGTGAGATCCACACAGAGAGTGGCCCAGTTTTTCTGTTGCTCCCTTCTGTAGAGCCAAAGACAAAAGTGAGCCTCAGACCGCCGACATAGACACCTCAAAGTCCCTCTGCACCTGCGCCCCACAGCCCAAGCCCAGGGAAGGTGACTGTGTCCACGGAGTGCTGAGACCACAAGAGCTGAGCCCATCCTTGGCTCCGGCCAGAATGGATTTCCAGTCTGCCTGCAGCCTCTTTTCTGCAGGCCCCCACCAACTATAAAGTGACTCCAGCACCTAATCCGACACCAAAAGACACCACTTAACCCGAGCCCCACCTCCTGTAGAGAAGTGGACCAATGGTGTCCCTATGTGCCAGAGCATCTCAAGGGTTGAGGCACCCCTGTGAGTTCTCGCAGCCCAGCCCCCCAGTCCCAGCTTCTTTTCGACTAGACCGTTCTCCATTTAAATGAATGGGATGCGTGACGCCGTAACAGACCTCTGTATCTAGACGCCCCAGAGCCTCCCGGGGTGGCCTGTTGGTGATGGCTGGGATCTTGCCGCACACTCATCTTAAGTTCTGAAGAACAGTCCTATACCTGACAAGTACCCGAATGCAGTACATGTTTTTCTCTCATAGGATAACCCAAAAAATGCACTTTCAAATTATGAAACCTGTAAAAATGTATATCTCGAAAAATACTTACCTAATTCTGATGAACTTGGTATCTAAATTCATATAAAAGTATGTGTTCTTTTTATAAAGTTGTGTCAGATTTCTTTGAGTTTGTATCTCACTAAATTCCTTTGTGTGTGCAATAACTGCTTAGCACTTCTCTCGGCTATGCCTAACGCTCGCCCTATCTACCACAAAAGTAAAGAAATTGGGATGTTATTTGTGCCTTTGTGAATCAGTTGGGGTTTACTTGGACTCTCACCCAGTGTATCACTTTTTGGCTCACTATATAAAGAGCCAACTTCCTACACACCCAATGTAAAAATAAAAACTTCAAACTATTCTAGAAAGCGATCATGTGTGGGCATTCATGATCTGATTGATGACATAATGCTTCTTTTTACTTTTTTTTCATTAGTTTTACGATTGTATGATGTCAAACCAAAGCCCAGAAACCTCAAATTCTGCAAAGATTTTGAATGCTTTTACTTCTCATTTGACTGTTGTATAATATAATCTGGTTGTTAAGTGTTTATTTTATTTTTATATTTAAAAGGGGCGTCCTGGTTGGCACATTGAATGTTCTGCGATGGCTGGCTCTATTCTGGGAGATTCTATGGACATTCATGGAGGAGGGTACGATCTTCGATTCCCTCACCATGACAATGAGCTGGCCCAATCTGAGGTATGTTGTATATTGACTAATCTGTTTTCTGATAACTCACATTGAAACGTTAATCAGACTTAGCATTTAGTAGTTTAGGTGTATTAATAAGACAGCTAAATGAAGGCAAATGCGTGTTTATGTGTTGGTTCTAGAGACCGAGATTTTACAGCATCAGGAAAGTGATTTAAAGTTGTTACCCACAGCTGCGAAAGCTGAAGTAATCATGCTTTTGGAGTGACTTTTCAGATTGTAAGACCTATTCATAATCAACCCCTATGTCTTGAAAGCAGAATTACAGCCCAACTTCTAAATCCTCTATAAAGTGATTTGACCCTTTCTTTAGATTCTGAAGCCCAAGAGGAGATATGTACTGTACAACTTGTTGGCAAAGTTAGCTACATGCATCGTTTTTCCAACAGACCCTTCTCCTGCCCTCCAGTGACCTGCAGCTGGATCTAACATCACCTGTTTTTTGCTATCATGGTAGGTCAAGCCTTTCCAGGGGATAGCATATCCTGACCAGCATGGTGGCAGACCACTAAAGACCTGACCACCTACAAGAACACCATGACAGAATACGACCAACTCATAAGATCCACCAAGAACAAAAATCTTCACCATCTGCGGCAACTCGAAGGAACTCTTCAGCATCATCCAGCAATTTGCCAAACCCTCCAGCGAAGCCACGGACATCACACCCTCCCGGGACCTCCACAACAAGCTTTGCTCCTACTTCCACCAGAAAATCAAGGCCCTCTATGGCAACTTTAGCGAACAGACTTCAGAAACCACCCTTCCCTCCAGTGACGACAGCCAGCCCACCATCCCTGCCTGGACCCCGGTCACCACCGAAGATACCATCACAAAGAGCACTCACTCAGGAGCCACAGTGGACCCCTGCCTGACGCACATCTTCCTCAGAACCGCCGCCGCCGTAGCATCCGAGCTACGAAGTGTGGCTCAATGATTAGAGCGGCAGACTCTGATGCAGAGGTCTAGCCCAGGACCAGGGTTCAATTCCCGGCGGGTCTTGGGCTCAAAAATTCCCCGGACCTGATAATTCTCGCCTCGGTGCCTATTCCAATCATGGAGTCCCACTCTGCAACTCTGGGCAATAGCTTGCTTAATCTCCACAACGGCCCCCACAACGCTAAGGATGCCTGGCCTCCACCTTGGGGGTGCCCAGGAGTGGACGCCTCACAGGGAAAGCCTGGATGGGTTCCACAGCGGTATTCGTACAAGCGCCTTGAGACCCTTGCGGGTGAGTAGTGCGCTATACAAGTATCAATTTTACATTTACAACACACCATCAACTCCTCTTTCTAATCTGGCACTTTCCCCGACGTCAGGAAACTCTCAGAAATCAAGCCCCTACTCGGAAAACCCTGGGCAGACCCGATGGACCTGAAGAACCACCGACCCATCTCCTTCCATTTGTAGCCAAAGTCACCGAGAAGATCGTCAACGCCCAGCTGACAAACTTCATCGAAGAGAATGCCATCCTTGACTCTTACCCATCCGGATCCCGCAGTAACCAGAGCACCGAGACCGCCCTCATTGCCACCACAGACGACATCCACATCCTCCTCGACCAAAGCCACACTACAGCCCTCATCCTGCTGGACTTATTCTCAGCCTTCTAAACCATCTCCCACCGCACTCTCACAGCCAGGCTCCACGACGCCGGCATACAGGGACCCTCACCCTACTGGCTTTGCTCCTTCCTCGCTGGCAGAACCCAAAGGCTCAGACTCACTCCTTTCCTCTCCGGAACCCACAGAGATCAACTGCAGAATACCCCAAGGATCATCGCTCAGTCCCACGCTCTCCAATATCTACATGGCCCCCTCCCCACCATCATCAGACAGCATGGACTCAGCATAGTATCCTACGCCGAAGACACCTAGCTCATCCTCTCCCTCACAAAAGACCCAGAAACCACCAGACTCCACTTCCAGGAAGGAATGAAAGATGTTGCAGCTTGGATGAGCAGCAACTGTCTGAAACTCAACTCTGAGAAGACTGAAGTCCTCGTCCTTGGACCCACCCCCTCAGATTGGGACAACACCTAGTGGCCCGCCACCCTCGGCCACCCACCAATCCCCACGGGCCACACCCGGAACCTCGGCATCCCTCACCGTGACCTGCCAGATCAACGCTGTTGCCTCCACCTGCTTCAACACCCTTGCATCCTCCGCAAGGCCTTCAAGTGGATCCCCCCGAAGCTAGAAAGACCATCACCCATGCACTCAAAACAAGCAGACTGGACTACGGAAACGCCCTCCACACTGGAATCTACACATCCCTTCTACGCAAATACCAGACCATCCAGAACACTGCGGCCAGACTCGTCTTCGGCATCCCACAACATGAGCACATCACTTAACACCTATGAGACCTCCACTGGCTCCCCGTAGAGAAGAGAGTAACCTTCAAGCTACTCACCCATGCCTACAAATCCCCCCACAACATCCCACCCAAATACCTCAATGAAAGAGTCTCCTTCCGCATTCCCAAGAGAAACCTCAGCGCTGCCGAACTCTCCCTAGCAGAAACAGCGTGTATACGCAGAACCAGAGCAGGTGGAAGAGCCTTCTTCTGCATCGCAGCCAAAGCCTGGAACAAGCTCCCAATCAACATCAGACACTCCCCTACTCTGCACACCTTCAGAAGAGCCTCAAGACCTGGCTTTTTGGCTGACGCGGAGCTGCACTGCCCCTCCTCCCGGCGCCTTGTGACCCTCACGGGTGAGGGGGCGCGCTTTAAACACCATGATTGATTGATTGATTGATTGATGTACAATCACATGTGGGGGTGTGGTAAGGTGAGGGTGTGCAAAGGAGGTAAGTTTGCAGAATAAATTTGTAGAATCTTCTTAAAGACTGATTTTGAAATCAATAATTTGACTTTGTTGTTCAAAATTGGTCTGAATCATGAGTAAGAAATTGATATCCTCGCAGCAGCAACACTATGCTATTCTATGCATTTCCAGGGCACCAAATTGTTCTCCCCAGAATAGAATATTCCAACTACTTTCTCACCTTCTGGAAGGGAGGAATACATAAATGATTTTAAAACTTCTTTAACATTGTAAGCTGATATGGGGGTCTCTAGTTGGTACAGGTAGTTACTTGTGACAAATAGGGACCCTTGCCTCTAGTCAGGGTAAGGGGGTACACTCCTAAAATAACCCCTGCTCACGCCCTTGGTAGCTTGGCACGAGCAGACAGGCTTATCTCAGAGACAGTGTGTAAAGCATTTGTGACCACATACAGTAACCCAGTGACAACACTACAGATGGACTCCACACGGTTGTATATTAAAAATAAGTATTCTTCATTTAGATTTAACACAAGACCATAAACGAAAAAAATCCAGATTACTATACTTAAAAATTGTAGTTTTAGCTTACCTTAGTTCAGTTCAGTTCTTAAGATGCGACACTTTGCGTCAGTTTACCTTACGATGCGTTGCACTTCCACAACAAGCAATGTTGCATTGATGGAAATGCGACAAAGTTCCGGTGCAAAGAAATAAAGACGTGAAGATCTTCCAATTTGCGACACGTTTCTCTGATAATGCGAGAAGTCTCGGTTCAGTGCATCAACTGCAGCGACGACACCCTTGTTCAGCGATGCGACGGCAACAGCTTCAGCTGCGACACTCTTGTCCGACGTTTGCGAAAAGCTTCCGCACAATCCGACATCTACAGCAGCGACATCCAAGATGCAACAGCAGCAGCTCCGACGGCGGCGCGCTTCTCCGGGGATGCAAGACGCTTTCCTCGATGCAGTGCAATACGACAGCTACATCGGCGACACCCTCCCTTAGAGTTGTGACGGCGACACACTTCTTCCTCGTTGCGAGACACTTCTCTCGATGCGGTGCCATACGACAGTTACAGCGGCGACACCACCCCTTGGAGTTGCGACGGCAGCAGCAGCGACGGCGACAAGATTCCTCTGCGTTGCGAGACGCTTCTCTCGATGCGGGGCAATACGACAGCTACAGCGGTGACACCCTCCTTCGGAGTTGCGATGGCAGCAGCAGCGATGGCGACACGCTTACTTCCTGATTGAGTCGCACTTCCAGCTCCTTTTGACACTCATTCCCTCAGAAGGCCCAAAGACAACAGCAGGCACTTCCAAAGAACTCTGGGGAGCTGGGGGTTGAAGTCTGTTGTCCCTGAGACTTCAGCAGGAGGTAAGCTCTTTTCCAAGCCCTTGGCGATCCTTCACAAGTTGAAAGTAAAGCGCACAAAGTTCTTTCTCCTCTCTTTGGCAGTCAGGCAACCACTGCAGGCCAATCCCCAAAGCAGCACTTCAACTTAGGAATAGTCTCTCCTAAGTTTCTTCAGGTTCCTCTCCTTAGCAGAGGTTTCTTCTTGTAGTCCAAAAGTGATCTAATTTCTTGGGAACAGGGTCCCAATATTTATACCCCTAAATCCTTTGTCCTCTGAAGGCAGAGGGGCCTTTGCCCAGTCCAAACCAGTCCCAGAGCACTCTGTTTACAAGACTCCTTCTTTCCTTTCACAGTGCAGGGCAGAGACATCAGCCGCACCCGAGGAGGTGGGACCAGCATTGTGGAAGGCAGGCACAGCCCTATTCAGGTTCCAGGTGCAACTCCTCCCACCCATCTAGATGCATATCCCTCTATTCACCACTGGGCTGACTCATTCTGTCTCTTGGAATCCCCCAGCCCTGTCACTCAAACTCCAGACAAGGAATACACAACCTAGCAGAGTCAAGTCAAGTCAAGTCAGAGAATTTATATAGCGCACTACATACCCAGAGGGTCTCAAGGCGCTTAGGGGGGGAGGAGGATTACTTGTCAAATATCCACGTTTTAAGTTGCTTTCTGAATGCTAGGTGGTTCTGGGTAAGGCGAAGGTAAGTGGGGAGTGAGTTCCATGTTTTAGCAGCCAGGTATGAGAAGGATCTGCCTCCCATGGTGGTCTTGTTGATGCGAGGAACAGTGGCGAGGGCTTGGCTGGAAGAACGTAGTTGGCGGGAGGGGGTGTAGAAGGACAGTCGTGAGTTGAGGCATTCTGGTCCGATGTCGTAGAGTGATTTGTGTGCGTGGGTTAGCAGTCGGAAAGTGATTCTCTTATTGACGGGTAGCCAGTGGAGGTCATTCAGGTGACCAGAGATGTGTTCGTTGCGCGGGATGTCTAATATGATCCTGGC
Source organism: Lissotriton vulgaris (assembly GCF_964263255.1). NCBI lineage: Eukaryota > Metazoa > Chordata > Amphibia > Caudata > Salamandridae > Lissotriton > Lissotriton vulgaris. Next base: position 1,803,849,340 of record NC_141687.1, on the reverse strand, counting down.
TGAGGCGTTTTGGATTCGTTGGAGTTTCTTCTTGAGTTTAGCGGCAGTACCTGCGTAGAGGGTGTTTCCGTAGTCCAGTCGGCTCGTGACCAGAGCATGGGTGACTGTTTTCCTGGTTTCGGTGGGGATCCAGCGGAATGTTTTTTTGAGCATGCGAAGAATGTTGAAGCAGGATGAGGAGACGGCGCTGACTTGTCTGTTCATTGAAAGTGAAGAATCCAGGATAACGCCTAGGTTCCGTGCGTGGTCTGTCGGGATGGGTGCTTTTCCAAGGGCTTCCGGCCACCAAGAGTCGTCCCATGCAGAGGGAGATGTACCTAGGATGAGGACTTCTGTTTTATCTGAGTTCAGTTTCAGACGGCTGTGTTTCATCCATTCAGCAACTTCTTTCATTCCTTCGTGTATGTTAGTTTTGGCGGTGCTGGGGTCCTTGGTGAGAGAAAGGATTAGTTGGGTGTCATCCGCGTAAGAGATGATGTTGAGGTTGTGTTGGCGGGCGATGGCCGAGAGGGGGCTCATGTATACGTTGAAAAGGGTGGGGCTGAGTGAGGATCCTTGTGGCACGCCGCAAATGACTTCAGTGGCCTCGGACTTGAATGGTGGAAGGCGGACTCTCTGGGTTCTTCCGGTGAGGAACGAGGTGATCCATTCAAGTGCTTTTCCTTGTATTCAGATGTTACTGAGGCGTTGTAAAAGGGTGCTGTGGCAGACTGTGTCGAATGCTGCAGAGAGGTCGAGGAGGATGAGGGCGACTGTGTCTCCATTGTCCAGTAGAGTTCGAATGTCGTCTGTTGCTGCGATGAGGGCGGTTTCAGTGCTGTGTTTTGCTCGGAAGCCAGATTGTGAGGAGTCGAGGGATTTGTTGTCTTCGAGGAAAGCGGCGAGCTGGTTGTTGACAGCTTTCTCGATTACTTTGGCCGGGAATGGAAGGAGCGAAATGGGGCGGTAATTTTTGAGTTCGGTGGGGTCCGCTGTGGGTTTTTTCAGAAGGGCGGTGAGTTCAGAGGCAGGCTTTGGATAGTTAGACAAGAAAATACATAATTTCTAAAAGTGGTATTTTCAAACACAGAATGTTAAAACCAACTTCAGTAAAAGATGCATGTTATTCTGAGTCCAGGCATACTAAACACGGATTTCTACTCTGTTCCCTGAGTCGGTTAGGATTATAGAATGTAATAATCTAACTGCCCATTCTGGCCTATTGAGAACAGGTAGCCTTGCAATAGTGAAAAACTAACACAGCTGTAATTCACTACTAGGACATGCCACATACATTGGGGTTTGTCCTACCTTATACTTATGATGCACCCTGCCCTTGGGCACACCATAGGGGTGTCTGATATGAAGAAAATGGAAGGTTTAGGGACTGGCAAGTGGGTGCACTTGCCCAGTCAGCATGACTGTACCAGACTGCACACAGGCTCTGCAATAGCAGACCTTAGACACATTTTACAAGGCTGCTTCTGTAGGTGGCACAACCAGTGCTGCAAGCCCACCAGCAGCATTTTGATTTACAAGCCCTGGGCACACTCAGTGCACTTTACTAGGGTCTGACAAGTAAACCAAACAAGACAATCATGGAACATCAATTCATACATCAATTTACAGTAGGCAGCAGCAGCGATGGCGACACGCTTACTTCCTCATTGAGTCGGCACTGGACAGTAGTGGCACAGTGCCCAAAGCATCTAACACCAGCAAAAACACATGAGGCAACAGCAAAAATGGAAGGGAGATCCACGCCAATGGTGCCAGGTCTAACATGAGCCCTTGTAGTTCAGTTCAATTAGTCTTTATTTCGAATAAAATTCATAAAAGACATCCAAATACATGTATAATAAAACATTTCCCAAGTTTGATAAAATTGTGCATTAAATTCCCCATCATTTAAGCAGTTAAAAGAGAAAATGGCTTAAGTATAGCAGTTTGGTAACATTTAAGACAAATAAAAAGACATTTTACAATTTACAGTTTACAGTTTCTTAGCACGGATGAGCCACAGCCAGCCCAAAAATTTTGCAATACAGATCACAAACTTTGTAGTGCGTAAGTCTCTTAATTTAAGAAGGGCTGTCTGGCTACTTCTGCAATTAAGTGTTTCGCAGACTGGCTTCAACCATTTGAGTCTGGGTAATATGTACACAGGACAAGCAAAGAATATATGGCCCAGACTTTCTACCTGATCGGGACAAAAGGGGCACTTGTTACTTTGGTTGTTTGCCCACTTTGCAGTAAAAGATTTGATAGGCAGAGTTCCCACTCGAAATTGGTGGTACAGTTTACGATCGAGTGTTTTGCCTATCAGGTCCCAATAAGGTTCAAGGGATGGGGATATCTTATGCATAAGAAACTGACCTGTTAAGTTGTTGTTAGAGGAAAGTGTAATTAAAGCAGATTTTTTATCGGCCCAGTACAGGTCTCTAAATTCCACTTTCGATGGGAAGATAGAGCTTTCAGGGTGCAACCATAGCTCTGGGAGGCCCATAGAATATAATATTCGTTTGACCTGTAGCCAAGGGATCTTCTGTGCACCCCATAAAGCCCTAACCTCACCTAGTTCTTGGGCAAACAAACTAAGCTCTTGGCTCGTCCAAAGGCGACGCCATAGGGCTATAAGGCGGTATCTAGCCATCTCATCCAGAGGCCTGCAACCCAAATCTAAAAGCAGTGGCGTTGTAGGAGAAGATTGGGGGAGCCCCACTAGATTCCTCAGAAACTTATTCTGCGCGCTGATAAGAGCCGGCAACCCTTTGTATCCCCAAATATCCGCACCATAAAGGGTAGCAGCATTCACCTTGGCCTCATATATTTTTAACACCGGTGCAATACGTTTTGTCAAGGTTTTTTTCTGCTCCTTTAACAAGCATCCTGTGAGGCGGACAAATTTAAGAGTTAGCACCTCTAGCTGGGGTTTCCAGGTTAGCTGATGGTCCAGGGTCACGCCCAAATAAGGCATGGCTTTAACCTGTTCTATTGGAACACCCTCTAATGTGAATGAGCTGGAAATGGGTTTATTTTTATTAAAAATCATAAATTTAGTCTTATCAGCATTGATCTGGAGGTCGTTTATGGCACAGAATTCAGAAAATCTATTCAAAGCGGCCTGTAGGCCACTTCGAGTCCTTGAAAGAAGCAGGGTGTCGTCTGCGAATATCAACATGGGATACTTTGACCCCCCCAGGATGGGTGCATCAGTATTGATGTCTTTAAAGAATGCAACCACCCGGTTGATAAACAGGAGAAACAGGGTGGGGGCCAGCACACAACCCTGCCGGACTCCTCGTTCGACAGGGAAGCTGGTGGTCACCTGACCCTGGTTACCCCATCTTACATGTGCAAAGTTGTCCTCATGAAGGCGCCTGACCAGATCTAGTAACTCAGAAGGGAGACCCATATCTCTCAGAGCATCCCAGAGTTTAGCTCTGGGAACAAGGTCAAATGCCGACCGAAGGTCGACAAAGGCAGCGTAGATGACACCACCGCCCAAGAGGACCACCTTCCAGTAGATCATAGTTAGGCGAAACACCTGATCAAGGGTGCTAGTACCTGATCTGAACCCTGCCTGCATGGGGGAGAGTATGTTGTTTAACTCCATCCATCCCTGGATTCTAGCAAGAGCCATTCGTGAGACCACTTTCTGTATGGTATCGATCAAGCTGATGGGACGATAGTTTTTGGGTGAAGATCGATCCCCTTTCTTAAAGACCGGAATGATCTCAGCCCCTTTCCAGGACTGCGGTATCCTTTCCCCAGCTGTGATAGAGTTTGCTAAAATAGTTATGTAAGGGACCCACAGAGCTAAGTTCAGTTTAAAAAGGTCAGCTGGAACGGCATCAATGCCCGGTGCTTTCCCAGACTGGATTGAACCTAGAGCGTGCTCCGTGTCCAATGTGCTAAAAGTAAGTTTATCCCCCTGTGTGGCTGTAATAGACTCTAGTAAGGGACTTTCTGTCAGCTGTAGAGCGTTTTGGTCAATAAATTGGGCAGAAAAGAATTTAACCCAATCTGCCGCAGAGACATGATTTTCAGGGGATAGTGTCTCAATACCCCTGCCCCGCCTAACTATCTCCCAGAACTTGGTTTGATTGGAATTCTCGCATGCATGGAGGAGGTCTAACCAATATGAGTCGTCCCAATCTTTTTTAGCTTCCCATATTGTGCGCTTATAAACCTGCCTTGCTACCCTAATATCGAGTGTGTTTCTAGATTTAACGGCAGTGATAAGGGTGCCATGGGCATCTCTACACTTTTTGTTGTACCAACCCTTCGGTTGGGTAGCCTTCTTTTTACGGCACGGCCTAGTGAGCAGTTCCTTAATGGACGCAAAACACGCCTCATGAAGGTCAACATTGTGAGAAATAGGTGTGTCAACGGGGGAGGGTGCTATCATTTTTTCTTTGGTGCGTAGGACCAGTTCTTCAATTTGGTTAACGAGCTCAGGGTCAGCTGCCACTCTGGACCATTTGACCCGCCTTCTGTTGTCGCATAAGGTGAGGTCAGATGTGAGACAGTCTGATTCCACCTGAGGGGGCCCTAACCCTGGAATCATAAGTGATAATGAGAGAGGATTATGATCACTCTCCGGCCTGGTATCAATAGTCATATCTGCTACAGAAGCCCAGGCTTCAATATTGATTAATATATAATCAATACGACTAGAGCAGGATCCATTATCGAAAGTTGGCTTTCCCTCCTTGTCAGAGACGCTACGACCATTGACTGCGCGAAGGCCCCATTCTAGACAGAACCCAAGCCAGTTGAGGGCAGCCTCTGTTCCCTTGACTCCCTTAGTGATTGATAGCGGGGGGATGTTCCAAGTGAGATCTTCTTCTAGGCAGACATCCTCTGCAAGGTTCAAGATCGGTTCAAATGAGCAGTTCAAGTCGCCAGCCACTATTGTGAGCTGGTCGCTTTTGTGCTCATTTAAAAGATCTTCCAGATCGTTAGTGATAGGTTGTTTCCGACCACCCTGGCAGCCTCTGGCATAGATGTTAATGATAATTAAATCCATGCAGTTCTCTTTGCAGAGTGATATGCAGAGGAGATCCGGGTTCGTCCCATCTAATTCTCTAACAGTGAATCCCAAGCTTTGCCTTAGCCATATGGTAAGGCCACCCGAGGCCCTGCCCTTCGTTCCCTGTACAGCTGGTTTGTAAAAGTTTAGATAACCATGTCTAAACAAAGGGGCAACTGACCAGGTTTCCTGAAAGAGGATTATGTCGTGGGATGAAATATAATCTGCCCAATCGCCGTCCTCAAGGCGGCCCCGGAGTCCCGCTATGTTCCATGAAGCAATTTTTTTATAACATTAGCAGGATAATTGGTTTTGCTGTTTACAGAGTTATTGGTGTTGCATGTTAATGGTATAGATGAGATCGCGACCTCAGTCAGGGGGGGGTTGGAGGCGTTAACAAGTGATATCTGTTGTGCAACTGGTGACTTCAGACAAGCTACACTATTTCCTTTAGTGGAGTGTGTGTTGGGGCCTACCAGCTTCTTCTTTTTTGGATTCGCCACCCCGAGTCAGTCAACCTCCTCAAGGCAACCAAACATGTTGGATGTCGGAACACCGTGCCACCAGGCATTCTGACTTGGTCCCCCAATTCCAAATCCCCTATTCCCAGACTTTTGTATTGTTGACCATGCCCCACCCATCCTCTGCTGGTTCCTAGGGGGATAGAAAAAAGTGAGGGGTCTGACTACAACAGTATGATCATCTTCGCTAGTGGCCCATGAGCAAAGGTGTTGTGCAGTGTGAGGATCGGCAAAAGTCACCACAATGCAGTCACCCATGATCGATTTATGACTCGGTCCAACCCATGGTACTCTGCGTACCATGAGTACATGACTTCGTTGGTGGCTAGGGAGATGTCTATTTATGTTAAGCCAGTGTATTACCTTGTTCTTGAGGGACCAATGGTCCTCTTTCACTGATGGGTCAAGGGTAGGTACACCGGCCAAAACTATAACATAAGGGGTGGCTTCCGGTGGTAAATCAATATATCCGCCTCGGAAGTTGGGTCTGTTTAGGTCAGGAACGAGAGATGGCTGGGTATTAAGGGAAGGTTGGTTGGCTTGCGAGTCGGCTGCGGGCATAGGTTTAGGACGTACGGTAGTCTTCTGGGAGTGTGAATCGACCCCAGCACAAGAAGCTGTGTGCTTAGGTTTGACTGGCGCTGGGATATCTTTAGCAGGGCCAGACCTAGCTTTTGGGATAGGGATGGTTTTAGTGCGGGGTTTAGGAATAGGTGTAGGTTTGGGCCCCGGGGCGGTAGCATAAGATGCTTCTGCTACTATCGTTTGTGGGGGTACCTCTCCCTGTGGAAGTCTTGCATCCATCTGCTTGAGGCTAAGGCTGGCCAGTGTAACAATAGTCCTGTCCATCTCAAGCAGATGATTTTCCATTCTGGATAGTTTGAGTTCCAGGGGGATGAGTAACTTCTTAAGGGTATCCCAAACCGTTTGAACGAATTCCTCGTCACCCCTCTTGTCCCTCCCGTCCTCACTCAGTCTACCCTCCATTGAACCAACATTGCTTGAGCCAGCCAGGCATTCAACCTGTTCGGCCTTTCCATTTCCCGCCAGAAATTGGTTAGTATCACTTACGTGCAAATCAATGTGGGAGCTAGCTGTGTGGGGTTTATCAAATACTGCCTCTGAAGCAGGGGCACCTAGTTGGCGGCGGCAATTGAAAAACTGGGCTCTCGCGACCTTTGCCTTTTTACGGGCAAAAGCAGACCTAGCCAAGTTTTTCTTTTGCTGCAATGCCATTTTTTTGGCGTTTTTGTTATCCTTCGTGACCGCCCTAGGCGACTTGCTTGTTGCTTGTGCACTAACACCGGCTACAAATTTGGGTAGCGCGATCTCCTCCTTGGAATTTGGTGGGAGATCCTTCACGTAGTCACCTGGAGACAGGGATGGGCAGTGATGTATATCTGCCGATGTGAGTAGGGGGCGGGGGCCTGCTGTGCGCTCTGGGGTGAGGGCTAAAGCAAAGTTACCTAGTGAAGATTTCTTCGAGGTGGCAATGGTTAAGGACAATTTTCGTGCAGCATCCAACTCCAGGGAGACCCTATGTTGCATTTTTGTAATTTCTGCATCTATGGCCAAATTAGTCTTTGTTAAAAAGTCGTCCAGAGTCCCATTGGATTTACTAGCCCCCCTAGCAGCTTTGCTGCGTGTTACACGGGTGCACATGATAGTCAATGGGAGAATAAACCACAAATAGCAGGATACCCGCTCGACAGCAAAGGGGATGACAAAAACGCAGCCAAGGGACGCGGCCCAGCCCAGACCTCTAAGACCTCGAACGGCCTCAAACGGCCCGCTCTTAGCCCGGTCTTCGCCCCGAGCTGCGTCCCGCGCTGCGGGAGATTGCGTCTATTATGTAGGAGGAGCGTTAGGCGGGGGGCGGGCCAGCAGGGAGAGCGGACCGTCAGCTGTTCCCCGGTCTCGCAGGGACTCCTGGTCACTAGAGTCCCTGCACGCTCGCAGCCCCGCCGAGCCTCTTACCCAAGCCGCCTTCGAATGCCTCCTTGGTGTCCGCTGTGCTCACAATGCCGATGCGGCACCCGCGAAGCGGGTGCGGCGAGGAGTGGAGCCGGTGGGTTGAGCACGCTTCTCACAGCACACGCCGTCAGTGTCAGTATCCCGGTGTCTCTGCCGCCTTGAAAGAGCTTCAGTCCCACAGGTGCAAGGTGGAGTACGCCTTTAACTAGTTCCAATGGGCGGGGGGCGGGCCAGCAGGGAGAGCGGACCGTCAGCTGTTCCCCGGTCTCGCAGGGACTCCTGGTCACTAGAGTCCCTGCACGCTCGCAGCCCCGCCGAGCCTCTTACCCAAGCCGCCTTCGATTGCCTCCTTGGTGTCCGCTGTGCTCACAATGCCGATGCGGCACCCGCGAAGCGGGTGCGGCGAGGAGTGGAGCCGGTGGGTTGAGCACACTTCTCACAGCACACGCCGTCAGTGTCAGTATCCCGGTGTCTCTGCCGCCTTGAAAGAGCTTCAGTCCCACAGGTGCAAGGTGGAGTACGCCTTTAACTAGTTCCAATGGGCGGGGGGCAGGCCAGCAGGGAGAGCGGACCGTCAGCTGTTCCCCGGTCTCGCAGGGACTCCTGGTCACTAGAGTCCCTGCACGCTCGCAGCCCCGCCGAGCCTCTTACCCAAGCCGCCTTCGAATGCCTCCTTGGTGTCCGCTGTGCTCACAATGCCGATGCGGCACCCGCGAAGCGGGTGCGGCGAGGAGTGGAGCCGGTGGGTTGAGCACGCTTCTCACAGCACACGCCGTCAGTGTCAGTATCCCGGTGTCTCTGCCGCCTTGAAAGAGCTTCAGTCCCACAGGTGCAAGGTGGAGTACGCCTTTAACTAGTTCCAATGGGCGGGGGGCGGGCCAGCAGGGAGAGCGGACCGTCAGCTGTTCCCCGGTCTCGCAGGGACTCCTGGTCACTAGAGTCCCTGCACGCTTGCAGCCCCGCCGAGCCTCTTACCCAAGCCGCCTTCGATTGCCTCCTTGGTGTCCGCTGTGCTCACAATGCCGATGCGGCACCCGCGAAGCGGGTGCGGCGAGGAGTGGAGCCGGTGGGTTGAGCACGCTTCTCACAGCACACGCCGTCAGTGTCAGTATCCCGGTGTCTCTGCCGCCTTGAAAGAGCTTCAGTCCCACAGGTGCAAGGTGGAGTACGCCTTTAACTAGTTCCAATGGGCGGGGGGCGGGCCAGCAGGGAGAGAGGACCGTCAGCTGTTCCCCGGTCTCGCAGGGACTCCTGGTCACTAGAGTCCCTGCACGCTCGCAGCCCCGCCGAGCCTCTTACCCAAGCCGCCTTCGATTGCCTCCTTGGTGTCCGCTGTGCTCACAATGCCGATGCGGCACCCGCGAAGTGGGTGCGGCGAGGAGTGGAGCCGGTGGGTTGAGCACGCTTCTCACAGCACACGCCGTCAGTGTCAGTATCCCGGTGTCTCTGCCGCCTTGAAAGAGCTTCAGTCCCACAGGTGCAAGGTGTAGTACGCCTTTAACTAGTTCCAATGGACGGGGGGTGGGCCAGCAGGGAGAGCGGACCGTCAGCTGTTCCCCGGTCTCGCAGGGACTCCTGGTCACTAGAGTCCCTGCACGCTCGCAGCCCCGCCGAGCCTCTTACCCAAGCCGCCTTCGATTGCCTCCTTGGTGTCCGCTGTGCTCACAATGCCGATGCGGCACCTGCGAAGCGGGTGCGGCGAGGAGTGGAGCGGGTGGGTTGAGCACGCTTCTCACAGCACACGCCGTCAGTGTCAGTATCCCGGTGTCTCTGCCGCCTTGAAAGAGCTTCAGTCCCACAGGTGCAAGGTGGAGTACGCCTTTAACTAGTTCCAATGGGCGGGGGGCGGGCCAGCAGGGAGAGCGGACCGTCAGCTGTTCCCCGGTCTCGCAGGGACTCCTGGTCACTAGAGTCCCTGCACGCTCGCAGCCCCGCCGAGCCTCTTACCCAAGCCGCCTTCGATTGCCTCCTTGGTGTCCGCTGTGCTCACAATGCCGATGCGGCACCCGCGAAGCGGGTGCGGCGAGGAGTGGAGCCGGTGGGTTGAGCACGCTTCTCACAGCACACGCCGTCAGTGTCAGTATCCCGGTGTCTCTGCCGCCTTGAAAGAGCTTCAGTCCCACAGGTGCAAGGTGGAGTACGCCTTTAACTAGTTCCAATGGGCGGGGGGCGGGCCAGCAGGGAGAGCGGACCGTCAGCTGTTCCCCGGTCTCGCAGGGACTCCTGGTCACTAGAGTCCCTGCACGCTCGCAGCCCCGCCGAGCCTCTTACCCAAGCCGCCTTCGATTGCCTCCTTGGTGTCCGCTGTGCTCACAATGCCGATGCGGCACCCGCGAAGCGGGTGCGGCGAGGAGTGGAGCCGGTGGGTTGAGCACGCTTCTCACAGCACACGCCGTCAGTGTCAGTATCCCGGTGTCTCTGCCGCCTTGAAAGAGCTTCAGTCCTTGTAAGATGGAGGACTCGGATAAAGTTTGGCTTACCAGCAGCCAGTTAAAGTCCTTTTTACTCATGAGACTTAAAATTTCAAAACCTTCACCTATTAATCTATTTTGCAACTTGTAACTTTTGAAGGAACCGTGTGAGTCACTACTCTGCCTCATTTTTTATATGTTATCTTGGCGACAAAAAGCAGACACTTCCTTTGAGGATACCATTTACTATACAACCATTCTATGTAATGCATACACTACAGTGGCCCTCACAGATACACAGTTCATGAAAGCTCCTTATTTTACAGATCCCTCTTTTTTAGAGCAGACTGTGAATGGTGTTATTGCAAACCCCTCTAGTACTATTATTCTCTCTATCAAAGGTGTCTTTAAACTGTGCGGAAAGACCTCCACAGCTCATTTGAGACAATCTGCATTACCCCCAGAGATCTCCCTATAATCCCAATTCCTCTCACATCTTGTAATCCTGTAACTTGTTCTGGTGCCACATTTTCCATATTATAAGACAGCTCAATGTGGAGGCATGGCATGGTGACTTGGTAGATCGAACAGTCTGCTAAAGAAAACCTTTTTAAACTGGACACTTAACATTAAGGGGAGATTTTCCAGGTATTACTACTAACTCCAAAGACAACCCAAAATGCAGATATTTGGATTTTCCTCTGTGTAGATAGAAGCATTATGCAAATGGAGGGAGGGGTTTTAAGTACCGTTGAGGGAGGGTTATGTTGGTCATTCATTTAAAGAAAACAACTTGTGGAACTGTGACATACAATCAAATGAGGTTGAGTGGCCTATTCAGCAACAAATGACATACTTCTTGGTTCAAATCTCAGGCAACGTGTTATACTGTATACCCCTTTCTTCCAAAATCAGGATTTGAGGCATCTGATACTGGTGCACTGTTCATCAACAAAAGGGCAGAGTTGACAGTTCCGTCGACTGTTAGGCAGAAGGTGCCTTATGCAGAGCCAAGACGGGGAGAACTAGTGAGGACAAGATGGATAGTATAATCCAGTTTCTACTATAAAAGCATCTTCACTAATTCATAATGCTTGATTAGTGAGGAATAGTTGTGTTCAGTTTAATAATTTGGGCATCTGCAGTGAGGGAAGACCAGGTAGCTTGGGGATGTCATCTGTTGGTCAAACCTCTGCAGAATATCCCAGCTCCAGATATTGCGATTGGAACACGGTAACTAACATACATGTCGTGGATTACCACAAATACTGGATGATGTCCCATAATTCTTAGTTTGCAACTTGTTTTAGTTGCCTTTTTTTCTTAATTGTTCTCTCATACGCAGTTCAGTAATGTTGCTCGTCCTGTAACTAAATTAAAGTATGCTGCACTTATGCATAGATTTCACAGTTCTTTTCTTCTTTCTTTAAAACAATTTAAAGAAAGAATAGAATGAAACATAACATTGACTGAAGACGTCCAGTAGCTCTAGGTTTCACAGGGAGGATTTTAGACAGGTTTTTCAGATATGTCTCTCCCACTTCTCTGTCACCTTATTATTGTTAAGGAAGTAGGAGTGGGAAGGATCCTCTGCCTGTTCCGCTATGCTGCTTGTTGTTCCCATATACTTCGTGCAGTGGCCTTATCTATCAGAAGTTGACCCTGTCTTTACCTTTGTACATATTTGCCAAAGGTTTGAATTTAGTTGCACTTTCCTACTACAACTAACTTCTGCCTGTTTGTATGGTCTCAACCTTTGTAATTTTTTTTATGCTGAGGTACCACTAACAAAGGCAATCATTTTATGATAAAACACATAGCAGAATATCCTCAAAAGTCCTCTGGTATCGAAATTCGTGCCCTGCAGAAGATTTATGGACAAAATCACATACCCTCACAAACCTGGTCTTGGCAATAAAGCTGAAGCCCACGAAAGAGACAGAAATTTTAAGAAAGAACATGAAATAAAAAGTTTGTATTCCCAAAGACACACAAACCTTTGCTTTAAGATCAACATCAGAGCAGTGTACTTAGAGGGGCAGAGTTGAAACTACATAACACGGGAGCAACTTTTTTGACCTTGTCCTTTATTTACGGTTTAAAGAAATAGAAGTATTGTGTGAAGATTAATAGACCATTTATGATGAAGAAAATATAATGACAAATAATGTCAATATATTTGTAGTAATAATAAAGAAAACCTGCGTGTTTGATTATTAGTGATTTCAGCATTGTAGGTCTTGAGGTTATGGTTTATGTTTGGGATGACATTAGGTTGCTAATGTGGTTAGGGTATGGGGTATGATATGAGTGAAGTTTATAGTTAGGGTTTTATTTAAGATCGTGTTTAAGATTGCTTACAGGGATAGAGCTCTGGTTATTCCTATGGTCAAACTCAATGCTGTTTCTGTTAGGGTATAGAATGAGTTAATAGTTAGGGCTCTTGTAAGGGATTGTATTTTTTTGGAGGGGTGGGGTTATATAGCGGGAACTCAGCCCGAAAGTATGGGAGCGCTTTACATGAGCGTTCTTTGGAATGATTCTTCATAATTGTTAAAGCAGTGTAAAATACATATTTCTTGGTAATAATTTCTTAATTGCTTCTTCATAAATGTATATCTCCATATATGCATTGTTTATAAACAAATATGGTATGTGTAATGTAGCACATGTAGTTGGTAGATTGTATACATTATTTTGTTTCGACTTTATTTTGCATTGTTTTATGAATTCAGTCTTATTCTAATACATAATATACTTCCCTAGCTAAGAAATCTACTAGTCACACTGATTGCTAGTTTGTAAAGCAGAATAGATTAGCTCAGGATTATTTGCCTTTAAATTATATACAATTTGCACTGGGGAATAACAATGGTGGACTAACTTATGGTTATTGTTCGTATTGGGTGCATTTTCTGTTTCAGTGTTTAGAAGATTGTGACAATATAAATCAGTGTGAAAGGTTGATACCAAATAAATTATATTTGTATTACCAAATGCTGTGTTGCATTTTTGTTTTTGCTACAGGCTTACTTTGAAAATGATCACTGGGTTCGTTACTTCCTACATACTGGTCACTTGACGATAGCTGGCTGCAAAATGTCGAAATCTTTGAAAAACTTCATCACAATCAGAGATGCATTGAAAAAAAATACAGGTAAACACATTTCTCCATAGCAGGATGACGGAATTTTCTACCAGAGTTTAGTAGATGTTAATGTGAGAGTTTATTAGCTTGCTCTGGAGTGGTAACTGTTTACTTTGTTGTTGCATACCAATAACAATAAAGCACGTTTTGTCATATGTTAGCATTTTTCATATAAAAGTCAGCAAGCATCTTATTTTAAGTTGTATACTGAGGAACTTAATATTTCTTTTATTATTTGTGTTTTTTGTATTCATTGATTGCACTTGCTGAATGGTCACTTTAATTGACTGAAATATGTTCTCAAAAATCTCTTAGGATAACAGAAATTGGTCAGCGATAGGTAAATATTTGTTTTTGGTGAACGGAAGATATTTATCTGTGATGCTGTCAGCTTGTCGTTCTTGCCAACTTAGCTAATAAAACCACCAGCTTTGAAACAGGGGCACTAAGCTGAACCGTGGCTAGGTTCCTCTAGCTGAACATAAATTGATCTGTGTTGCTTAAAGTAAGGTGGATATAGGAGTGGATTGTTCCGGTCCTATCTCTTGTGCTGAGGTTCTTCTACAAGATGAAGGGGTCATTTTGTGCCTTGTATAGCAGAATGGAATTCCTTCTCTGCTCATTACGTTAAAGAACCCGCTGGAGGTAAAGCTGTTTTGTCAAGATTGTAAACGGGAACTTTGTTAGAAAGACCTCTTGGTACCTGGAGGGAATTAAGCGTAGGAAAGTGCTCCTTTTTTATCATGGTCACCCCACTTTTTGCCACTGGTGCTGATGTTTTTTTTCTGACTGATCTGCACTGTATCCCTGCTAACTAGGCCCCAGTGCCAGTGCTCGTTCCATAAAACAAAGTAAAAAGATCTAATTGTAAAATAATTGGCTCACATTTTAGCACCCCTATAAGTTCCTAGTAAGTGGTACCCCTGGTACCTAGGGCATGGGACCTAATAGGGTCTCTAAGGGCTGCACATGTATTATACCACACTAAGGGACCCCCCCATACAAATTGTATGCAGTCTGCCATTGCAGACTCTGTGTCATGGTGCAAACGAGGAGTGACAATACGACATGGCACATTGATTGTGCCATGCAGAAGTAACTGCATGTAATATATGTAACTCTCCCCTACAGCAGGTCTTATAGCCTTAAGACAGGGTGCATTATATTACATGTGAGGGCATATCTGCATGAGTTCAATTACTATATGGTACAAGAGAACAGGGAAGCCATCTTAAGTATATGTACGGGGCACTGGTTATTAAAGGTTCCCAGCTATATGATGGCTTTACTGACACCTGTAGTGTTTGCTATCAAACACCTTGTCTTAACAAATCTGTACAGTTGCCAGTACAAGATGTATTATGACATGCACCCACTCTCTAGTGTGCTATTTGACTGGTATCGTCAAGCCTGCCACCACACACATGTTTCAGACTCCGTGCAGGTGAGAGCACACGCTCCCCAAGGACAGAAATAATGCCTGCTCCGGAGGATCGGGTTCACACCTCCTCCAGCAGGATGGCTTCTGACTTAGCATATAAAAGTCAGGGGCTTCAAAGCCCCTGCCACCTTTTATATGTGACCCCGGCTTCCCCCAGACCTGGGGGATGCCACCCCCTGCCTGAAGGCATTTAGCAGCAGGGCAGGTGGGAAATTAGCTATGTAAGTAGGTGTGTTGCACCACCAGGATAGTCAAACCCATAAGGTGGGCTGCCTGCTATGCTCCACGAAAGAAGGATTCCACCATCTTGTGTTTAGTGGAATTAGGAACTCTGGGACTGGGTTATGCCCACTCCCCACAGGAAGTGGTCATATAGTGGGCTATTGACTCCAAGGGTAAGTAGCACATTAGTTTCTACCCTTCACTCCCCTTAACACCGTTAATTTCAGTATCTAGGTGGACAAAGAAGAGCTGAAGAACGCAAGAATGTGAACTAGCTGTGGACTTGGCACCAAACCCTGCCTGCCTCCTCCTGTTTCGACAGTTGAAAAGATCCACCTTGTCCTGCAGTTGTGCATTGTCCCAGAGCCTTGGAGGGCTGCCAGCACTTCGCCAACCTACCAGCATCTCCCTTGAAGTCGAGGAGCCACATCCGTACAGCCTGCAGGCACCGACTGCACAGTCCAGTTCACCGTACAGCCTGCAGGCACCGACTGCACAGTCCAGTTCACCGATCTGCTGACCACCGGGTACACCAACACAGTGACCTCCTGCTGGGCTGCTGCTGAGTGTCCAGGTCGTCAGCCCAGACGATCCATCTAGTCTTTGAGACGCTGATCCATCCCGAAGGCTCCCTGCACCAATAGCCGGGGTACCGGAACCTGTTGCAAGCACCAAGAATTGTTTGTTAAGTCCAAACACCACTGCTGCCAAAACTTTCCTTCACATCGAGGGACTTCACCAGAGGCGAGCTCCAGGACAGAAGTAGTCTTTCTGTGTTTCTTTTCTTTCATCTGCAGGTACACTGAGAAATGTGAGAGCCTCAAACTTGCCAACCCACTGGAAAAAACACATGTGCACCCAAGCCCCCCCAGCCATTGAAACAAATGGTGTCTCTGTGGTCCTGAGACTCTCAAAAGCCGAGCCCTCCTTTGGGTTCTGCCGGACTGGTACCCTGGTCCCCACTTGCAGTCTTTCTTTGCAGGTACTGTTCCCTACTAACTTCAAAGCGTAGTGTTCAAAGCTACAACCGCTGATAGCACTTCTGCACCTGGACACCCAAAGACAGGTAACCTTGAACTCTTTTTTTTTTCTTCTTTCTCTTAATTTCTTTATTGGCATTTAAGAAAGAGAAACAATACAACAAGTGGAAGGGGAAAGGGAGGGCATGGTATAAAAGCAAATAACAGTACAAGCAAAGACTTCATATTAACCCAGCAGTAAAAGGTTACAGTGACCACAATCGCAATATGACATTACCCATGTGAAGTACAGACCTTGGTCCAACCGGAGAGAAGTGGACAGAAGACCATGATGTCTCCAGTTGTCAGGCACTCTTATATCCGAGGTAGAACGGAACAGGTGATGACAGGGCATCGGGGACAGGCATGTGTGTTACTAGAGAGGGTGGGTGCAGGCGTCATCAGGTGGGGGCGAGCGGGCAACTCCTATGACTTCGGTGGTGCAAGTCTCTCTGCCTTTGATATGTTAACCTGTGTTCCCAAATGTCGGTTAGGCGGGAGCGAGGAGGCGTGAGCTCCCAATGTGAGAGTTGCTCCTCACAGTAGCTCGCATCCTGCAACCAATCCTCCACTGTGAGAGCAGGTCGTCCCCACCAATGAATGGCCACCCGCTGTTTTGCCAGGAGTAGGAGTATGGCAGTGAGGCAGCGTACAACAGGGTGAACATCTTCGACATAACCCAAGAGGCCAGCCAGAGGAATTTGAGAGGGGGTGGCCAGTGACAAGGAGCAAAGCTGGAAAAAAAAAAGACCAGTATGCGGCCCCTTGCGGACATTCAAGGTAAAGGTAAAAGAAGAAAGCCTAAGGGGCAGCGCAGGGCATACTGGGAGCTTCCTCAACTAAGCCCAAACGATGGAGCTGCATTGGGATGCGGTATAGCCAGTGAAGGAATGTGAAGTGGATGAGGCGAAGTCTGTAGTTTGGGGATTGAGAAGCGGTTTGGGAATATGGGATGTTACAACGAAAGCGCTACAGCGCATTCCATTACAAAACGGTTGTTACAACGACTGCGTTGTTACATCGCAAACTATTACAACACAAGTCGTTACAACGTCTTGCTGTAGAGGGCGCTGGATGTTGGAATAGTAGAATTTACTAATCCATTTCCAGTCTGTGCAACAGTAGGGAAGGTATTGAATTTTAAATTCAACAACTTTTGCCCCCTACAGCGAGTCGTTGTAACGACTTGCGTTGAAATGGTTTGCAATGTAACAACGCATTCGTTGTAACAACAGTGTTGTAATGGAATTCGTTGTAGCGCATTCGTTGTAAACGATGTCTCCCGCCGCTTGGCCACAACAATATGACCTTTGGGCATCAGTGATAGGTGTGTCATTCATGATGGAGTGAAGACGAGTGACTAGCTGGTGGAGTGATTAGTTGGTTAAATATGTGTTCAAAGGCGCGCAGTGTAGGAGGAGGAGCCAGAATGTACCATGCAGTGTGCAACATGTGGCCCAAAGCTGGTGGTAACATAGGATCTCAAGCACCGTAGTGGGGGGAGGGCTCAGAGGGCACGAATTGGGTTAAGAACAGATTGTCTGTACAGCGTCACTGCGAGGGTGCAGGGTGCTGCGTGATCTACATCGACAGCCGTGTGTGGTTGAAAGTGCGTAGGGTAGAGACAAAAATTTATGTTTTGAGCCTGGGCGCAGTGTGCATAGAGGGACAAGTTGGGCCCACCCATTCCCCCTGTTGGAAAGGTAGGGTAAGTGTCTCTCCCATGCTATCCTCGGATGCTTGCCGACCCAAAATGCCATAAATAATGTGCAGTGAGTGGGATTGGTAGGTTTATATATACTTGCAAATGGATTCACACCGGTATCCTCTCTTCCAGCCACTCCACGGTGCAGCCATAAAAGGCTTTTCAGAGTTCAAGGTTGTGAATGAGCCAAATACCCAGATAGCGCACCGGTTTAGAAGCTGATTGCAGTGGGTAATTTGAGGCAAACGGCTGTGTGCACTACGTGAGAGGAAACAATGTGGACTTGGCCCAGTTAACTTTGATAGCGGAGTATCCACCGAACTGAATGCCCCAGCAGATAACTGGGCCTAAGTTCTCCTGGGGTTTGTGAATGTATAGAGTCCACGTACCTGGAAAGCACCAGGCTCCTGGCCATGAAACTGAGGCCTCTACAGGTGTGATGTTGCCGCAACTGGGTCGCAAGGGGTTCCATTCACACAGCAAATAATAGACAGTGGGCACTCTAGGCAGGTGATCTAGAATTAGGCGGACAACATGCCATTAAGACAAAGACAGGCTGCAGGGATGGACCAAGACCATGCCGGGATAGCTGGAATAGATATGTCCACTATACATAGTCAAATGCCTTTGGGGCATTCAGTAGTATGGCGGTGGCATGGTTCAATGGAATGTATGAGGGCAAACATTGTAAGGAGGTTATATGAAGTGGATATACAAGTACAAAGCTGGATTGGTCTGAGAGTAAGATGTCGGGCAACAAGTGAAGGAGGTGGTTCATAAGAAGGTTTGCAATTATTTTATTGTTGACAGGTATAATGGAGCGCGGCCTGTAGGAGTTGCAAAGATCCACCGGCTTGCCAGGTTTAATAATTGTAACTATAACTGCCTCATGCAGAGAAGGTGGCAGTGCCCCAGATGCCTCATACATTATAGCGGTACAAAAGGGAGTGGTGATGGACGGAGCATCTGAATCAATCAAACACTCACACCCAGTCAAAAGATCTGGGTTTAATCCATCACCGTTCTTTAGGCCACTCTGCCACCCCAGTTCAGACACGGCTATATGCAAATCAGTCTGACCCTGTGCCTCATGGGAACAGTCCAGCCCAAACTGCCAAGCCATGTCTTCCCTGGACCGGAAACAAGCTTCCGAGGACCGGTTTCTGGCATTCCAGCCGTCTTCAGCCCGGCTTGCTTGAATCCAATCCATCAAGTGTGTGGAGTTGTGCCACTGTGTTTGGACTGGGACGCCTAGGAGCACCCGAGCGATGCACAGTGCTGTCAAAGACCACATTAAAGTCTCTCCTCCCAAAAACGGCTCCCGGGCCCAGGCTAATGATCAGACACCAGATCTCGGAAAATAATTCTGGGCTATCTGTTTTGGGGCCGTTTATGGAGATCAGTATAACGGGGTGTCTGTGCAGTGTCAATCAATACACTTGGGGGCTTGAGGGGTTTTAAGGACCTGCCAAATTGTTTGACCACCAAATTAATGTCAAACAAGAAAAGAGCCACTGGTCCGGATTGGAAGGAGGTTACTAAACTGTTTGGATGTGATCTGCCATGCAAGACAGGAGGTATCCCTTTTCCTGGCCCTGGATGTGCTCTCTTGATTTTGTCCCCAACCCGTTAACATTCCAACTTAAGACTTTGACTTCTTTGTTTCGCTGTGTACCCATGGATCCGCATGTGGAGTGCAACAGATTGCATTGTAAACGAGGACTGTAAAATAAAAAACAAGAAAAAACAATCCCTCCTAACAACCCCCCACCCTGTTTCCCTGCAGTCTGGGCTCAGAACGGCCCATTAATAAAAATGCAGAGAGCCTGTCGCCCAACAATATGACTAAAAGAAGAACGTGGGGGGGAGGCCTTAATGCCCCAACAACCCCCCTCCCACCTTTATAAATCAAAGGTACATTATTGGAAAAGAAAGCCAAAAACACACAATATTAGATACTTAAGTGCACTAGTGTCTAGTTCAGCATCTTCGAGTGTCAAGGGGCTGCATGTGAAGCGAACTGGAGTGAAGAGGAGGTCCCGAACTACCCCAAGCCATCTGAACAGAGTGTGCTTTTCATTTCAATGGTCACTGGGGCTTCTCTCCGGTGATGTCTTCAAGGTGTCCAGCCAGTCAGATGCCACCTCTGGCAAGTCGAAGAATCTGGTTTTGCCATCGGCTTCCACACGCAACAGAGCGGGGAAGAGCATGGCATACTTAAGATCTTTTTCCCGCAACCGTCTTTTAACATCCATGAATGAATGTCGACGCATCGGCACTGCCCGAGTGAAGTCGGGCAAGAAAGTTATTTCTGAATTGTCCAGCTAGACTGGAGGAGCGACCCTGGCTGCCTGAAGAATGGTGTCCCTGTCTCTATAGTTCAGCAACCGGGCCAGTATCGGACGTGGTGGAGCACCCGACCCCGGGGTCTCCGTGCGCTCTCTCGACCACGAACAGTTTGGACAGTCCCTTCGGCTGCAGCTTTGTTGTGATCAGATTTTTGATGAATAGGTCTACAGTAGGACCCTCTGATTTTTCCGGCACTCCAAGGACTCGGATGTTGTTGCGTCGCAAGCGCCCCTCATAGTCGTCCAGCTTGTCTTTTGTGAATCTGCAGAACTCTTGGAGCTCTTTGACATCAGTCTGCAATTGCAAGGTGTCTGCCACAAGGCTGGCGGTGGTGAGCTCCAAACGTTTAATCTTTTCCCTGTTTTTGCCAGATCGGCCCTGATCAGAGTAACTGCAGACGATAGGGCATCAATGGAGGTACGAACCCCAGTTATCGCCGCCAATAAGTCTTTCATTGTGGGTTCGGAGGGATCTTGCTCCGCATCGCCATGCTGCTTGTCACCCGCTCCTCTTGTGTCACGAAGCCACTCCCACCCCCCCCCTCCTTCATAATTAGAGTATAGCGAGGTGTAAGTGTCAGCGCACCAGCCCGTGCGCAAGTTAGGATGCAGTGGACGGAGTTAAGTGGAGCTCCTGGAGGCAAGAAATGTCTGTGTGGTGCCTATTGAGATAGGTGTGTAGTAGTCTGTGGTGCCTATTGAGATAGGTGTGTAGTAGTCTATCCTTTCTATGGCCATTTAGCCTGTGGCTGTTCCAGGTCAGGCATCTGGTGGTGGTCATTATGATGAGAAGAGACAGGGACAATGATGTGGGTCAAGTATAGCATATGTATCTGAGGGGGTTAGGAAAATGATGCAGAGCTGTGCATGGGATGTGTCCTGGAGGGGTGGGGAAAGGAAAGTCCACCAACAGGAGCCCTTTACTGTATATCACTGCTCACGCCAACCCCCAAACATGGTTAAAAATTCTGATCCCACTCCCCACCTCAGCAACCAACCCAAACACAGTCATTCAACATGCTAATCTTCCCTGAGGGAAGCAGCAAGCCATACAAACACTCCATTCATGAACCGACTGGGTGGCCAAGTGGTGCAACAACACCCTGCATGAAGTCAGCAAGCTCCCATGGATATGGTCAGTACTAGAAGCAAGAGATAACCAAAGGCACGTGAGGGGTGTCTGAGTCCGCAGAAGGGCAGCCAGAAGAACAAGCACTGCGTCAGCACAGCAAGAATGGCCAGTCGCCTCTGGCGATGTCAAGGCGCGCCCGGGACAGTGAGTATGGTTAGTCATTATCTCTGAGGTGGTTTTCTCCTTGATGTTACAGGGGCGTCTGTTGGCAATGTCGCCTTGGTGCTGATGTGTTTAGCAAATTTGAGGGTAGCTTTGGCGTCCGTGAAGTCGTGGGGTTTTCTCTCATGAGGGATGTGCAGCTTGGCAGAATAGCGAAGCGCGTATTGAATGTCAGCTTTTTGGGGGAGTCATTTGACAGGTCAGGAATTCCCGGCAGGCAGCCTGCACCGCCAGCATGAACTCATGGTAGAAAGAGACTGCATTGCCCTGGCACTGCATGGATTGATTCTCACAGGCAAGGCAAAGGACCATGCTTGTTCTCTATAATTAAGGAGTCTTCCAACTATGGAATGGGCAAAGGACCCCTAGGGTTGGGGGGAGGGTACACGGGCCAAGGGAGCCAACCCAGCCTCTCCAAAGAATGATGTTATCCAGTGGCAGGCACAAGCAGTCCTGGGATGTGGAGGTGCTGCCCTTAATGAAACTGGGTGTGAAAAGGTCTACAGGTGTCCAAAGTGTCACAAGGAATAAGCGAGCAGTGCCAGAGAAATGGGCCTGGTTGAACGATGGGAGCCCTTCTTATGTTAGTCTCAAGTGTGCATACCCACCTAGGTCTAGCTCACTTCCAACAGGTATGATCACACTGCCCCCACCCCCATCCGCCACCACCCATCTAAACAGGTGAATAACGCTGGGGTCAGGGCGTTGTGGAATATTTAACTGGACCCCCCATGCGCTGGAAGGGCCAGGAGAAGAGGCCACTGTGCACATTGTCACTTACCCGCCATGCTGACCAAGGCTGCGTGCTGCCATTGGGATGATCAGGCCCAGCAGGCCCCAAGGAGTTCAGTTTGCCCCCGGGGACAGCAAAGCCAAGCCGGCCCACAACAGGCTGCCGTGTGTCTGTGTGGCACACCTGGCAGGCATGGGGAGCAAGATGGAGCCCCAAGAGCACAGCCAGTGGCCGGCCGCGGCTGAAGCCCAACGCGGGTCGCAACAAGAGTTGATGCATGTAAGCTTCATAGGTTCCCTAGCCGGCTTCTAGCAGCACGGGCGGCTCCCTCACGGTTTGCTGCAGGGTGCCATATCAGTTTTAGGTCACAAAGGAGCTCGCTGAGCGAGAATGCCTGTTGGATTTTGTCATCGCCCTGCAGATCCCTCTAATGAACAGCCATCTTGCTGATAGGCTAGGCTCTGCCCCCCTCAACCTTGAACTCTTTGTGCTTTCTTGGACCTTGGCGCCTACTTACCTTAAGTCCAGAAGAACAGTCCTGTAAGTCGTTTGCAATTCACCCTGTGCAGGGTATGTTTCTCCCAGAGGACAAAATTACCACTTTCGAGGCTCATGGCTCAAATCTGACAGCTGTATTTTATACGTTTCCTGAAAATCGCTAACATGAAAAGTACTTGCCTGATCCTAAAGATCTTGGTGTTCAAAAATATATAAAAATGTCTGTTAATTGTGCAAATTGGTGTCAGATTTCCTTCTTGAGTGTGTGCCTCTTTTACGGATTCTGTGTGTGCAACAAATTCCTAATACTCCCCTCTGATAAGCCTAAGGCTGCTCGGCCACTCTCCCACAAATAAAGCACCTTGGGATTGTTAAAGCAAATAACTGTACACTAGTAAGGGATACCTGGACTGTGCACAGAGCACCTCATTTTGGCTCACTATATATATATATATATATATCTATCTATATATCCTCGGAATTGCATGTCCCAGGATTTCAGGTAAAGAAAAGATTTAAGTTAAATATTTGTCTTTATTCTTTTATCCTGGTTGTGATATTTGTGTGTCTTTGTTCTTATTTTCTGTGAGGTTAGTAAGGTAGGCATAGGTAAATACTTTAATCAATCGGGATTTTTAAATAAACATTTTGAAAATTAAGGCATTGAAAAACTAAAAATGAATTTTTCCTTTTCTAAATTTGTTGGTGCTGGAAGTGGCATAGACAACTTTGAGAATAAAACTTGAGTTTCTACTGCTGAACTGTGTTGAAGGGGTGGGAGCATGGGAGGTATGTGGGGGATAGGTTGAGCTGGAAGCTCGACAAGGGGAAAAAACCAAAACACACAGAGGAGATATTAAAGAACAAAACGAGTGATGGGTCTGGGAAAGATGATGGTTTAATCCCCCAGTGGTATTGAGAAGCAATGAACTTGAAATATTGTAAATTCTTACAGTATTTCTTCAGATATTGTGTCTTTTCTACTTCTGTTTTTCAAGAGTTTTTCAATAGAATCCAATCATTGCTCCAAAAGATTTTACATTGTGCAATTCTTTAAAAACAATTGTATTTCAAACAGCTCGGCAGCTACGATTGGCTTTCCTTATGCATTCATGGAAGGATACATTGGATTATTCAAACAACACTATGGATTCTGCGCTACAATATGAGAAATTTTTGAATGTGAGTAACTGCACGATTTTATCCATTTGGACAGAAATGAAGTCTGGTTGTAAATCAGACAAACAGTTAATAGCGTGTTCTCTACAAAGCAATTGAGCACATGTACTTGATTTGTAATTTTTATTAAATTTCAAAAAGGACAAATAAAACAAAACAATAATAATAGTCAATAACAGTAAGTAGTAGCAATAATAATAAGATGACAAGTAAAT
The DNA here is from genome assembly GCF_964263255.1 of Lissotriton vulgaris. Classification (NCBI taxonomy): domain Eukaryota; kingdom Metazoa; phylum Chordata; class Amphibia; order Caudata; family Salamandridae; genus Lissotriton; species Lissotriton vulgaris. Next base: position 1,803,825,618 of record NC_141687.1, on the reverse strand, counting down.
AATAAAAAAGTAAGAAAGATAGATGATTGTAAATAAGCAGATGTAAAGAAAACTGTACAAAGTATAAATACAAGTACAAATTAAAAAATACAGATTGCCAAAAAGTATAAATGCAGCTAACAAACTACTCCAGTGCTCAGAAATACTCAAAATATGCAAAATACTCAAGTGCCTGGCCTCTATGATTGCAGTGCGCACGCGACGACCAATGGGTAGAAGATCAAGCAAAAGTTCCCCACAGGAATACAAAGAGTGTGTAAAATCATATACAGCATATGCGTGACAAGCAATTATAACAGAGCTGTGGTATGTAATACACCATGTAACAGGAGACCTGTGTGGGTTCACGGGGGTCGTATGAGAAGGCAGAAGCATCAAGGGACTTCAATAATTTTCTGTGGGTTTTGCGCCATGGAGAGGAGTGAAGCGTTGCATTGTCTGCTCCTCTCAGGGAGGATAACCATTCTTGCCACATTCTAAAGGAGACATCACTGGTGTTCTTCCATTTACTCAGTACAATTTTACAGGCTAGAGTAAGCATGCGATCTACCAAGTATTGGTCAGTCCCATTTTTGATATTACGGTCCAGTGCACCTAATATAATATAGGAAAATTCCCTTGGGGGAACTATGTTGAGTTATACATTCATAGACCTTGTCCCAATATTTCTGTAAAGTAGGGCAGTAGAAGAGCATGTGGGTGAGGTTACCTATGCTGAATTTGCAGTTCTAGCACTTTGGGTTCTCACTAAGGTTAAGTTTAAAGATTTTCTCTGGTGCCCAGTATGTCCTATTTATTAGCAAACGTTTAATTTGTGGCAATATTGGAGATATTTTGTTTGAGAATGGGGTGATATGTATCTTATCCCAATCATATGTGTTGTTGGTGAAGTTGGGTTCAGATCCCCATTTAATTTCACATTTCATGTGAGATTTTCAAGGTTTAGGGGAAAGAAACTTGTATGTCTTAGAGACGGTGTGGCCTGACTCTACTAGTTGTGACATTTTTGAGATTATCGACCGGTCGGAAGGTTTAATGGAGCGCATCGAGAGGAGGGATTTCAATTTTAGGAATTTATAGAAATTCATCGGTTTTAATCCGTGACAAGATTGGAGGATGGAAAAAGGTAGTGGGAGGGACCCTGTAAAAAGGGTTTTGACTAGATTAATACAGTTTTTTGACCAGTGTCAATGGAACGTCTTCCCATCAATCTTGATGCTAGGATTATACCAGAGAGTTGGATTTATTGATTTTTAGTTTGGATGGCTGGTCCAGCCGTAATAGGGCACTCTTAGTATTAAGTAAAATGTATTTTGAGTGGGGAAGATAGGATACATCCATGGTGAGGCGAGCTGGTAGAGGCATATTATTGATGATTGACTTCTCTATGGCTATCCAGACTGGGGTGTAATAAGTCGGAGGGGTTAACCAGTTGGCACCCTGTTTACAGAGGTACGCTGTTTGATAGTTTCTGAAGTTCAGAAGGCCCAGACCTCCTCCTTCTTTCAGTCATTGAAGTTTACTCATTGATATTCTGGGCGCCTTGCCTTGCCAAAGGAACACATTAAAGAGTTTATAGATTTTACTAAGGAAGTCGTTTGAAAACATCATAGGTAGCATGCTGGCCAGGTATTTAACAAGAGGTTTGATCATCATTTTTAAAGTCTCTGCCCTTCCCCAGCATGAAAGAAATGTAGGTGACCAACCATCTAGCAAAGAAGAGATTTTCTTTTCAGGTGCAATGTAATTCGTTTGTAGGGTGGTGATTACATCACCTGTAAAGTCCAGAACCAGGTATTTGAAGCATTTAGGTTGCCATAGGAGGCCTGAGTTGCCCATAATCTCATTCCCACCAAGATTGTTCAGGGCTTTAACTTCAGTCTTGTCCTTATTTAATTTATATCCGGATACCGCAGCAAAGTCATCCATTGATGACATGAGGGCAGGAATAGCATTTTCGGCATTTTCAGAGACTACTAAAACGTCATCAGCGTAAGCAGTAATTTTCACCGTATAGTCATTAAAACGTATTCCTGTAATTCGGTTATTATTGCTGAGGTGATATAGGAAGGGTTCAATTGCGAGTAGGAAGAGGGAGGAGGAAAGAGGGCAACCTTGTCTTGTTCCTTTCTCTAGTCTGAAGGAGGATGAGAGTGGGCCACCCACACGTACTCTGGCAGAGGAATTAAAATATAGTGACATTACCATACTCGTGAAGTTTTCACCTAAATTAAATTTGTCCAATGTTGCTTTCAGATAAACCCAATCTACTTTGTCAAAAGCAACAGTGATAGCAACTGTTGGGGTGTCAGTAAGTTTAGCCTTTTTCAGAACATGAGCAAGGGTACTGATATTGTTACTAGATAAGCTTTTTTTTAAGAAACCCACTTGGGAGGGGTGTATAAGTTTGGGTAAGAAATTTTGTAGGCGTTTGGCGAGGATCATCGCATAGATCTTACAGTCTAAGTTAATTAATGATATTGGCCTGTAGTTTTGGGGGAGTGTTGGGTCATTCCCATCTTTGGGGATTACTGCTATGATGGCTTCTGTAGGTGTACCATAAATTTGGCCAGAGTTACTAAATTCTTGGTATAAATTAAGAAGTGGGAGAGTTAATAATGAGGAGAAGCATTTGTCAAAGTTAGCATTAAACCACTTCGGGTCCTGGAGCTTTCCCAGTTTTGAGGGACTTGATTGAGCTTTCTATTTCTGAGGAAGTGATAGGGTGATTAATTTCTAACTGCTCTTGTTCTGATAGGGCAGGAAGCTTACACTCATTTAGTTAGCCTTTTGTTCGAGTATGGTCTATCTTCTGGTTTTACTATACAGAGCACTATAAAAGTCCTTAAAATTTTCTGCAATTTTGTCTGGGTCAGAGTGTGCTAAACCATGTTAATAAGTTAAGTTGTTAATTGTGTTCTTTTGTAATTTAAACTTTAAGTATGAGGCTAGGCTTTTCCCCGCCTTATTGGATTCACAGATCTTGACTTTTTTGTTTACTTATCCATAGTCCTGCTCTTTAGCTAAAAATGTTGTTATACTAGTATTTCTTCTTCATGATATCGTTTAGGACTGTGTTGTCTCTTGATAGTACATGTTTTCCTTCTAACACCGCGATCGTTTTTTCTATTTTTTGGGTCTGAAATAGACAAAGTAATGCATGAGTGATCCAAGATCACTCTTGGCTCAAAGAAGTTTCTTCTACCCTGGCTATTGCGTTGCCAGTGATGAGTAGGTAGTCGATGCGTGAGTAGGAATTGTGTGGAGGTGAGTAAAATGTGTATTCCCTGCCTGTGGGGTTTGTAACCTCCAAATACCTATAAGGTTGAAGCGCGTGCAAAGATTAATGAGGGCCTTGTGGGAGTTGTTTGTGCGAAACGAACAGCGTGAGTCTCTGTCCAGTGTCGGGTCCAAGGGCAGATTGATGTCGCCCACAAGTATGTTCATTGCAGTGTCTGGAATTGTGTCAATTTGTTTACTTAACTCTCCCCAGAATTCCACATCGTCTCTGTTGGGTGCATAGATATTAGTAATGTAGAAGTCTGTGTTGTCGTTTTGTTGTAACCCACCTTCCTTTAGTGTCAGATGAGCTTGCCACTATGTCAACGTTTGATTTTTTTTAGCTACCAGAGTCAGGACACCATTTTTCTTTCCTATTGCATCAGAGCCAGCCACATCAGTATAAGACCTATTTCCAAGCAAATTAAATTGTCTAGCGTTAGTCTTTGTTTCCTGGAGTAGGAAGATGTCACCTTTTTGTTCATAAAGATAGTCCAGTATCTTCCTTCGTTTGACAGGGTGATTTAAGCCCTGAACATTCAGTGAGATTATTTTAAGGTTCTTATGGGATGGGGCACCTGTTGCTGTTAGGGAGGTTATAAGTACGATATACTCATCCTAAGTGGATCGCTGGATCTTCTGTATTACGGAAGAATGTACTCCCAGAATGAGCATGGGCTAAAGGTTTGGTTTACATAGGAATGACACTTTTGAGCAAACGATTGGAGACATAAAGCATGTTACTTGGAATAATAGGCTCAACACCTATGAAGAACCTGAATGTCAAAATGGACTCACCTTTTTGCTTGCGCTTTGCGTGTCATAGCTGATCGTCGTATCTAAGAAAGAAATCATGAGATTCAAATAGAGAGCCAAGACACATGGCTGCTGTTTACCGCACAACGAAGCGCATCAGTTCCATAAGGTGTGAACACTGAAGAACTTCGCACTAAAATGAGAAGACATGCTACCTAAGAGGACATAATTGCCACAGTTGGAGGGCATCTTATACATGTTGGTAACTTTGGCTGAGTGGTTTTGTAACTGCGGTAATCGCCGTTAAGACCTTTAGTAAAAAAGAGAGGCCAGGCACTTGAGCAAGAAAAACAAATGTATACGGCATGGAAAAGAAAGCAAACAATAAAAAACAAAACTAATAATGTGAAAAACACAAGATCCAGAACTCCTTTCCCCCCCCACCCACATCCCTAACCCTCCCATCCCACCCTGAAAGTACATACCAAGCATGGTGACTAGGGAAGAGAGCTCTACTCCCATGGGAGTCAGACAAAGGCATGTAGAATTCAAAGGAGAATTGTGGATTACGTAGTAATTAAAAACTTTGAAAATTAGAACTATGAGCTGAAAACAGGGAGTGGGTGCAGTTAAATTGCGGCATAGAACAATGCATTACAAAAAAAGTTACTAACAAGTAACACGATTAGCCTCATAGCTTAATGACAGTTAATAGTAGGTGTTAATGGCTAGGAGCTTGCTATGCCTTAACTGGCTACAAAGTAGCTGCTCACTGTGTATAATATATAGTCAGAGGCCATGTGTTGTAAAAGTTGGATAAGTCAGAACAGAACACGTTTGTGTCTCAGGTCAGCTAAAGACTAGCTTAAGATGACTTGAAGTGGAAAACGATAACGATTCATAAGGGCCAATAGAGACCATCCTTCGGCATTCAGAATCAGATAATCAGGTAATAAATCTCGACGAGTATGGCAAAGTACTGATGTTGCAGAGAGAGGCATTGCATATTCATATACATATTCAGAATTCTATTAATATTCGTCTTATGCTCATCTTATGCTTATTTGAACACTAGGAGAAACTACAAACTTGAATTGTTAAGTGCAAGCAACATTTCTGTTGTATGGCTCAATGGACTGATCGCAGTGTAAAAAACAGAGAACATCGTGCCTGAAAGGGAACAACCTGCTTACGGATAGAAAATACTATGATCTGAGCTCATGCACCATGAGCATGAAGAGTATCACAACCAACCAGCAAGTTTGGTTAAAGTGAACTAAGAACCTTTGGCGGGGGGATCCGGGGCTGACGTGTCCATGAAGGGATCATCTTGGCCATCGAGGAATCTTTTTAGTTGTAGGTGTTCCGTGAAAAAATGTGGAGACCCCTGGATCATTACGCAATATCTTGTTGTGCCAACGAAGGCAAATCGGTAGTTCAGGGATAGTAGTCTTGGACGAAGTGCTAGGAACCCTTTCCTAGTGTCAACAGTCTCCTTGCTGTAGTCTTGGGAAATAAAAACTTGTGGTTCTTCCATAGAATATGGTTGCTCTTGTGCATGAAGGCAAGGATCTGTTCCACGGGTTGGTAGCGGAGAGATTTGCATACAATTAGCCTTATTGTTTTCTGGTGTGGAGCGGCTCTAGTTGGGACTCTGTGTGCCCTGTAAAATTCCAGCGGCTTACTAAAAGTCGGTGGCTTGCCCAAGTCAGTTTTCCAAAAAGGCGATGCATGAGCCAGCGTGATCTTCTCCACCCTCCAGCATTCCGATAATTCTTAGGTTCCCTCTTCTGTTTCTATCTTCGAGACCTGACAGACGTTCGTTAGGGAGTCTGTGGTAGTCGTCAGGTAGTCGTCAGATTTTTAAGTGATTTACATACTTTAGTTTCGGTGTCTTCTAGTCGGCTAATTGTGCTCTCGGTGTCAGACAGTCTTATGCTAGTGTCTCTGATATCCTGACTTATTGCTGAGATTCTTTCGTTGATTTCGCGAGATCATGAACCACAGCCAACTTACTTAGTATTGTATCCATTGTTGCGTTAATGTCCTGTTTGCCTTTTGTGGGTGAATCAGGGTTTGGAGGATCTGCTTTGAGTCTCTTGAGGTTCTTTGCTTCCTTATCAGCCATTCTAAGTGACTTTAAATGCCTTTTGGTGACTTTTAGTGAACTGGTTATCAGCTGATACACTCTTGTTCACTGTCTCGCTGGATAACTGCAACAGGCTGTTTACAGGATATATAAGTTGTCCACTGGATGTTCAATGGCTCTCCGGTTCCCTGGAAGACGGGTTCACTTGTTTCACAGGATGCTCACTGGTTCACTAGGTACTCGCTGGGCACTTGGTAATCGGCGACAGGTTATTAGATTAAGCTGTGGAGTTTGCGCACATCAGTCACTCCATACTCCTGAACATACCTGGTCACAACATAATGCTGATCACTACAGCATGACACAGATCATGACCCCAACCATTACAAATGACTGGTCACTCCATCCTATTGGTTGCAGCGTTGAACACAGGTATGGTGATCACTCTCCCCAAAAGCCTCAAGACAATAACTTCGTTGGTATTATACAGTGATACAAGTTGGAAATCAGCAGGCTCAGAGTGGTGTCGCACTTGTTTGAGGAAAATTCAGGAATGTGTGTACTAGCAGGAACTAGTGCTGCAGGCAGATGTTGAATTTGAACATGTTAGGACTTTCTATGGACGGCACCATCTTAAAGTTTCATCAACATAAATCGACATTTTTTACAAGTATTTATTTTAGTGAGGTGGATGTGCTTCTGTCTGAACAATTCTTTATTTATTTTTAATTGAACATTTGCACACACATGCCATTAAAGTTTCCCATTTGCCAACATATGCACTTATGTATCATCACATTTCCCCACAGGCACACGATGAGTAAAACCTGTTGATTTATCAGTCACTTGTGCATTTCTTCATTAATATGAAATATCATCTGTGGAAAATAGTTTTGAAATTAATTGTACATTCATCTTTAGTTTAAAACAGGTTGCAAACATTAATTACGTTATTTCTAGTGTATCCCTTGAATCCAGGCAAAACTGATAAAAGCCTAAACATCACAAACCAACATTTGGTTGAATTTAAATGTAAAAAAAATGTAAAGAAAACCTGGCTTTTCAACAACATAAACAGTAAGCTACGAGTATAAATAGTTATGTTACATGTGGGTTACAATGAAGAAGCAATATGCAATAGAACATAGTCATGGAGAGAAAAGGTCTGCGGATAACCAATAAGAAAACATTTCAAAACCGTAAGATCTTTTAAGCTTCCTAAAGCATGCCTATCTAGTGCATCATTACACAGAAGGAAAAAGTCAATTTAAGCAGCGACCCAAAACTTCTTCCCGTCAATTGGGCACTGACCTCTTTATAAAATGTACTTGTTTTTATGTAGAGTTTTATACTGTACTGCTGTTTCCGGTTGCTGTAATTAGCAGAATTTGATAATATCACCCAAGTTTGTGGAACCTTGAAAGGATGAAAGGCTGAGTTGGCGATTCTGGGATTCATGTTGCACACCACATCTGAAAGCAGTAGTGAACAGCTAACCCCCTTAGCTATCTTGCCGGCTATACCCACAGATTTATTTAAGCTGTTTTTGACTGTTTGAAAATCCATCTGTTTCTGGTTTCTGAAAATTATTGGTTTGGTAGCTCTAGGTGCAGTAAATAAAATATATGTTTAGTTTTGTAAAATTGGAATACATTGCAAAGAGCTGAAAGATGAGCTTAGTTTCTGTGACGCAATGAACTGAAAGCAACTAAATTGGTGACAACTAAAAAATTATACATTTATACAGCCTTAAAAATTTGAGTTCATGTCAAGTGTTATCATCTGCGTTTTCTCTCACATACAAGGACAACTGGAATATTTTAAGGAAAGTCCTTTCTCAAACCTCTGAGGTATCCAAAGATAATGGAGAAGATGCCTCTCTCTTATCAGGACATGCTTCATCATCGGTGCCTATCCACTCCCTGGTAGGATGGTACCACCAGGGCGGACTCAACCAAAGAGAGAAATGGAAGTTCTTAGATTGAATAACAGGATAAGCAGGGATCCAGATGGGGGTTAATAATTAAAAGTACCTACTGGTATACCCAAAAGTATCCTTTATTCCTAGGGTACCTGGGGTACGAATAAAAGCATATATTGAGGTTTGTTTTGAATGACTGCTCAAATATCCTAAAAAATTCCAGCTCCAATAACCTCAAAAAATCGTGCCTGAAATCGTCCCATTTCTATCTTAGGTTGAGTCCACCCTGGTGGTACCATCCTACCAGTGCCTGAATAGGCACTGATAATGAAACATATCATGATAAGTGAGTGAGGCGTCTACTCCAGTATCTTTGGATACCTCAGAGGTTTGAGGAGGGTTCTCCCTTGAAATATTTCATTTGCCCTTGTGTGTGAGATTAACTTTGGGAGAATGTACCTGGTCTTATTATCACGCTCTACATTGTGGTGGAGTCATCTTCTTTTACGCCAGTGGCTCACTTTATCTTATGGGGCAGAAGCTCCATACGTCCATCAGCTTTCCTGCTCTTCCTTACTTTACTGCCCCACACCTGCACTTTGATTCTTGGGTGTTAAGCCCTATATCTCCCAACACATGTGGACTGCCACTGCATACCTCCTATTTTCTTTCATATTAAGATAGATGCTTAGCTGAGCATTGACTGTTCATCTCTTCGGGACACCTGCTGGTGAACCCAATGAGGAGACTATGTCTTGGTTCAAATACCTCTTAGTGTATAGGTTGCAGAGATGTTGAAAGTCACAGGTGATTTGTAGGGCTCTAATTTCGATCAACTGATTATTTTCCCACCTTGAATTATGAAAGAAAAAGGAGCCCCATATATTGTTGTATCTTTAATTATTACGTTCTGTCTCAGTGCAAAATACCTCAAGTCATCTATCTCTGACTGTGAAAATAGTTTTTTAAAATGCCACCATAAAAACATATAACTAGATACTTAAATGTAAATATGTAGGTAAAATGTACTTCCAACTGGGAAACTTATAAACAGCAGTTTAAAGATGCCAGTCGCCTACTTTGACTTGAGATATCTTTATTATTTAGGAGTTCTTTTTAAATGTGAAGGATATTCTTCGAACCCCAGCTGACATCACTGGCCGATTTGCAAGATGGGAACAGGAGGAGATCGAGCTGAATAAATGGTAAGTGTGTTGCTGTTAAAATGTCCACTCCATTCCTTTTGAGGCTTTAATGGATCAAGACTTGTCCGGTGTCTCTCAATTAAAGAAACGTTCTTGAAAAGCGGTTGTTTAACGTGTCGCATCCCTTATCATCAAACATTTATAAACCATTTGAAGTCTAGGCGTTATAAACTGCCAGGACTGACAACTACTTGTAAGCAAGCCACACAATAATATCAGATTCAAACAATGCTAAGCCGTTTTATGTTTTTTACATATATTTCTGTAGCGAAGTAACATTTCAATCAAAAATGTTTTGAGAGTGGAAGTGGTTGGCATAGTTTTGAGACAGAGCAGTTAAAGTATGAAATATTTGCAGCGGTGGTATGCATGAACTTGGCGAAGACAGACATGTGTGACTGTACGCTTCACTGTCTGATAGATGGTCCAAAACTGTTGAACCAGTAACCCAGCAGTAACTTTGTGAATATAACAGAACAAATAATGTTACGTTTTGGAAAGCAATTCCAAATTATGTATAGTAGAATAGCATCTCACCAACAACCCATAAATTAGTTAATGGTCCTACAGGTCCTCTCTTTGCTTATTTCCTGAGTTTATCAGTGGCTCTACACTAATAGATTAAATGGTCGTTTAGGATAAAACCTGTATCAAGATTTTTCTTCAAGTCAGTACCTGAAACAAAAGATAAACATGATGGCAAGTTGTAAGTAAAATGTGCAGGCAGGACAGTGAGTAGTGCCAGATGTATACGCACAATAGATGCACATAAAAAGATTACCAGTTCTATATGTATTTGCATTTCAGCCGTGTTTCCAATACATTTCTAGGTTCAGTTTGATTTCTTATAATCATCTACTTTTCAACCTCATATGACGAGGAATTGGACGAGGTCATCATCATGGCAACATTTATACAGGTCTTTCACAATACTATGCCACCATTGAATCCAGTTAGGGTGAGCCTTCAAAGACAAGTTTCGGAATCTGAAGTAAATTAAGACAAGGAAATGACTAACACTTTTTTATTATGTATTTTTATTCTTAGTATTGAGGAACCAAAGGGGTTGAGACTTGGAATAATTTCTCTAGCTATATCACGTTTCTCCAGATGCAGGGCATTATAGAAGATGTTACCGGAAAATGAATCACTTTCTGAGCCAAACCTTGCTGTGTACTCAGAGTAAATTATCAAATTGTAAGGCGCCGCTGCCCTGCTCCAGGCAACCCCACATTTTGTCCCTGCAGCCTTTGTCTGAGAGGTATGCGGTTTGGGCATCTACTAGTCAAACAAACACAAACTCTTTTCTGACCTCTCCCCTTGGATATCCAGTCCGAAAGGGTGGAGACATTTTTGTAGAGGATAATGTCTTTCACCAGTTTGGTCCTCATGTCTATTAATACCAGTTGCCTGGCTGTCACTATTCCCATACTCTTTGAGATTCAGTGGCTCAAGACCTCTAAGTTGTCTTGGCAGATCTCCAACCTGTGCTAACCAGGCTATACAATTAGTTGTGGCATGGATGCCACCAATTCCATTGGGGAGCCATAGACACCTCATAGCTATTCGCTGCCTCGCCTGACTGTGGTCAATAGGTTTTTCAGGTGTTCAGTGTTCAAAGGTCCTGTGTCCAGTCTGCAGATCCCTCACCTTTTAAATAGATACCTGTCGTGGACAGGCAGCATGTGGCTTTCACGCCATACGTTCATGAAGCACTACTGTCTGGCCAACCAGTGTCACAGAGAGGGACATTTCACCCTTATTGGTTTGAGCCAATTCACAGACCCACCCCCTAATTGGTACAGGTCTGGTATCTAGTCAAAAAGTGAGTGATCTCTAGTTCGAAGTCTCTATCAGAAGAACAAGCTACTTACCTTCGGTAACAAGCTTTCTGGTAGAGACTCTATCTAGGTGAGTCACTTGTTCATTAATGATCTTACCCTGTTTCTGTTATGCCTCAGTATTTATCTTCTGGACCTTGGCCAATCAGTCCAGACAGAGTACTCACATGAACCTGATGCAGAGCGTTTGCTTAGCCCAGTGAGCCATTAAAATGTTGGAGCATGGTGCTTTGTCTAATTTGTCAGAGTATAGAAGGCTCCTCATACTGCAGTTTCTCCACAACTTAGTGAAGCTTATTTGTAGGGAGGAAGGTGGCCGGTATACTAATTATGTTGACTAGAGAAGCTACATCAGTTATTTTATATGGAGACAAGGTTTTAACTACATTGCACTTTATATGCTCCATGATCAACATACCTTGCCTGTGCTGTAACAGGCACTATTTCGCTACAGTCCTCTGTGTTGTGGAATATACCCATGGGCTGAGCTCCATCAGGTTTGTTACCTCTGCTTCTCTCCTGAGCACAAAAAGGCCTCCTGCAACACCTGCTGCTCCCATTCGTTTGAAAAAGACTCTTTAAGACCATTGGGCTTGTCGCTTGAAAATGTTGCGCAGAAGTAGAGACTGCACCCCAGACCTCTTTGGCACCAAGGACCTCGAGAAGAGAACATCAACCGGAGCCGTCGGCAGCCAAGGAGGAGACCAAATCGAGTTCCAGTTCCAACCTGGAGATCAAAGACCCCGCCTGCTCAACTGGTCATGAGGACTGTCCCTCTCACCCTACCCCCTTGACACCACTCGCACTCCGAGCAGGCCCACCCCAAGGGCCATACAGCCACTTTTGAGGCTCAGAAACAGGCTTCTGGGGCTCCACTGCTTTTGGGTCATAGTCGGCACCAAAGTCCTGCTTCAGACCCCCTGTCCAGCCACATCTCTGCACCTAAGCAGATTCTGAAGCTGTTGAACTTGGTGCCAACCACCTCCACCTCTGCACCGAAACGTAGCAAAATCCTTTGGCATCAAAACTCCGCACAGTGCCGAAGACCCATGCACAGAATCCCTCGGCGCCGACACTGATATTGTCTATCGGGTCCTTGGAACTTGTCCTCCCAGAAGCTGCAGGACAAACGTGACACCTACCAGCAGCACAACATGATCCACACCCACACTGGTTGTATTCTTGCCTAGCCACCGGCACCCTCCATGCAGACATCAAAGAGGCAACTCTGGTTCGGGGAGGGTCTAGAACTTTCACCAGCCAAGCAGAGGAAGCTGCACAACAAGGCTGCCAGCCCTCTTCCACAGCCTCAGTCACCTGTCCCTTCCCTAACCCCTCCCCAGCCGCAATCTTCACATTCCCACCTTCTCTCCCTGCTGACCCCCTTTCTTTCACATCACAGGGGTCACCACACTCTGGGGATAAACACAGGGAACCCGTATGACAAGCCCCCACAGGATGACGACTAGGATTCTTATGAAATGGTCCTCAAGGGGACACAGACATCGATCTCTACCCCACCCGTGCCTCACCGCCAGATGAGGCTCATCCCAGTGGTTCCACTCAAGATGCTTCCCAGAAGGCTGGCCCTTCCCACAAAGAACCACAGGGAAATATGGTACCCTTACCCCAGGGGCTTCACCCTTGTCATCTAGCTCCTGAACTCTTAGAGTTTAGGTACTTCGACCTAACTCCCGAATGCATGAATATTCTCAAGGAGGTCCACAAGCCCTCTACTCATGATTGCTATGCTACCAAATGGAAAAGGTGTGTCTGTTACTGCATTTCAAAACAAAAAATGCAGTGAAACCTGAAAAAAAGATGAAACCTTGACCTCTGGTCCAAGGCTAGCACTCTCCTCAGCAGCTCCGCCTCACTGCCGACCGCGCTAGCACAGAGCCCTTCTGCCGAGCAGGGTTCGAGCCAGCAACCCGTCCCTGCGCTTCAGGTATGCTTTGGGTGCCATCCGGTATTTGCCCAGTGTTCCGCTTTATTGCTGTTATTCCTTACTGCTTTTCCTCGCCTCACTGTTGCCTTTTGCTGACTCCTGGCTGCATTACTGTACCTGTGTGTAGTTTGTATTTTTCTCTCGCTGTACTGTTCCTGCTGCTGCTGCCCCTGCGGCACTGCCCCCCTACTCAGCCTGTTCCTGCCTCCCTGCCTCTGCTCCCACCCCCCTCCCCTGCACATGGCAACTGCTGTGCGGTCACGCCTAAGGGAAGCCCATATGCGCTGACCAGTGCCAAAACCCCTGGTTCTCTAAGATCCCACAGCTACGACTCAACAACACTCCACGCACTCAATCCCGGAGACCAGCCGACTGTGCAAGATCCTCGCCGACCACCACCTATGGGCAGTTCTCATGCAGACCCTGCCGCAGATCCTTCACCATCGACATAGCTCCCGCAACCGCGAAGGGCCGCCTGATGCACTCACCACCGGAACCTTGACTTGCATCCTTCTCAACTTGCGCTCCCTGCACGACACACTGTCGAAATCTGGGACCTGATCGACACCCTCTCGCTCGATGTCACCTACTTCATGGACCTGGACCAATGCCACCTCCGGCCCGACTTCGCCACAGCCATCTCCGACGGCTACAAGATCCAGAGAAAGGACCGCCTGCACCGCCCAGGAGGAGGACTCCCCATCACACACAAGACCCCCCTCCAAATCTCCACATCCAGCACGAGTGACCCCCACTCCAACACCTCCACTTCCAGATCCAAACCAGCCCTAGAACCACGCTACGCGGCACCCTCATCTACAGCCCGCCAGGACCTTGCACCCAGCCTGTAACTACCATCGCCGATCTCGCCGCACCCTATGCCATCACCTCTACGGACTACATTCTACTCGGGGAACTGAACTTCCACCTCGACAACAGCAACGACCCTTATTCTACCACTCTCCTCGACAACCTCGCCAACCTAGGATTGAAGCAGCTCGTCAACACGCCCACGCACAGAGCAGGTTACACCCTCAAGCTCATCTTCGCGGGAGGAACAAACATCCATTTCATCCACACCACCCAGCCCATCTGGACGGACCACCACTGCGTCCACTTCACCTTCAACACCACCACCGCACCCAAGTCTGCCCCGCGACGCGCCAATGGAACTGGAGCAAGGTCACAGAGGAACACCTCAACACCACTCTCATGGCAAAACCCCCCCAGTGCTTCGACCGACACAAACTCCGCAGCAAGGGAATTTCACCGCTGGGTCTCCTGCTGCACCGACAAGTTGGCACCCCTCCGCCACCCCGCCAAACAACGCCCTCTGAAGGCCGCCTGGTTCACCACAGAACTTCAAGAAGCCACACACTCCTGCAGACGCCTAGAGAAAACCTGGCTATACCAGAAAACCACGGAAGCACGGAACAACCACTAGAGCGCCCTGAAGAAATACCATCAGCACATAAGAGACACCAAACGGACCTTCATAAGAGATAAAGTCCAGACCAACGCGACCAATGTTAAGGAACTGTTCAACGTCATACAGCAGTTCGCAAAACCCTCCTGTGAAGCCACAGACGTCACACCTTCCCAGGAACTCTGCGACAAGCTCAGCTCCGACTTCCATCTGAAGATCAAGGTCCTCTACAACAACTTCAGCGAATCAGCACCGGACACCACCACCCCTACCCACCGCATCTGATAAGCTAATCATCACATCCTGGGATCCCGCACCGGTCGAACTCCTCACCGCGACCATGAAGAAAACTCACTCAGAAGCCCCTGCAGGCCCCTGCCCACCGCACATCTTCCACAGGCCTGCCAGTGCACCCGAACTAGGACGGACGATCAACGCCTCCCTCAGATCCAGCATCTGCCCAGACGACTGGAAACGGGCGGAGGTGAAACCCCTCTTCAAGAAACCAACGGCCAACCCAACTAACTTGAAAATACTACCGGCCCATCTCTCTGCTCCCCTTCGCGGCCAAAGTCACAGAGAGACTCGTGAATGCCCAGCTGACCGCCTTCATCGACTGGAATGCAATCCACACCACCGAGACCGCCCTCCTCACCGTCACTGACGACATCCGCATGCTACTAGACCAGGGACACACTGCGGCCCTCATCCTTCTAGACCTCTCCACAGCCTTCGACACCGTCTCACATCGCACGCTCGCAGCCAGACTCCACGATACGGGGATACAAGGCACCACCCTCAACTGGATCCAATCCTTCCTCTCCGGCAGAACCCAGAGGATTCGACTCCCTCCCTTCCTCTCCCAATCCACGGAAATCAACTGCAGAGTTCCCTAGGGATCATTACACAGCTCCACGCTCTTCAACATCTACATGGCCCCCCTCGCTGCCATCGTTAAACAGCATGGGCTCAGCATCGTATCCTACGCCAACGACACCCAGCTCATCCTCTAACTCACAAAGAATCCCGAAGACACCAGACTGTGCTTCCAGGAAGGAATGAAGAACGTGGCAGCCTGGTTGAAAGACAGCTGCTTGAAGCTCAGAGAAGACCGAGGTCCTCATCCTCAGGCCCTGCAATTCCGCATGAGACAAAACCCGGTGGCCCTCCGCCATCAGGAACCCACCCACCCCTACAGACCACGCTCATCATCCTTGACTCCTTCCTCTCCATGAACTATCAGATCAACGCTGTCGCTTCTACTAGCTTCAACTGCCTTCGGATCCTCCATAAGACCTTTAAATGGATCCACCCCGACTGCAGAAAGACTGTCACCCACGCACTCATAACCAGCAGACTAGACTACAGGAACGCCCTCTAAGACGGAATCAACCAAACTCTTCTATGCAAACTCCAAACCATCCAGAACGCCGCAGCCAAACTCGTCCTCGGGAAACCGCGTCACGTGCACATGACCCAACACCTACGAGGCCTCCACTTGCTCCCGTCAAGAAGAGGGTCACCTACAAATCCCTCAACAACATCAGACCAAAATACCTCAATGAGAGTAACCTTTCACGTACCCAAGAGGAACCTCCGCTTCGCAAACCTCGCCCTGGCAGAGGTCCCCCGCATCCGCAGAAACCGAACCGGCTGGAGAGCTTTCTCCTACATCGCAGCCAAGACCTGGAATTAGCTCCCTGTGAACATCAGACGCTCCCCGACCCTCTACACATTCAGGAAGGACCTCAAGACCTGGCTCTTCTACTGATCCAGAGCCCCTCCCCCCCAGCGCCTTGAGACCCCTGATTGATTGATTGATTGATTCACCCCTTAGCAGCTTCTGTCCAGGACATTGTACTAACTGTAGGCTACCTACTACACCTACAAACCTGCGGACTAGACTTCACCTCCATTCATCCCCACTTAGCTGCTGTGGCTGCCTATCTCCAAAATAGGCAACACATTTTCCTCTTTAGGATTACGGTCATGAAAACTTTTATGAAGGGCCTCAAAAAGGTCATTCCTTCACGACTCTCCCCAGCCCTGGTGTGGAATCTCAATATCATCCTTACAAGACTTTACAGTTCTCCATTCGAGCCCCTCCATTCATACCCTTTCAATTCCTCTATTGGAAGGTGGCCTTTTCCTTGGTGCTATCAATTCACTCAGACGTGTCCAAAAACTCCAGGCTTTGACATTGGAACAATCTTTCTTTCAGGTTCATAGACCTAGGGTTGTCCTTCACACAATCCCTAAATTCCTTCCTCATGTGATCTCTCCTCTCCACCTTAATCAGTCATAGGTGTTGTTTCCTCAACTTGACTCCATTGTAGAAGGAGCCCTCCAAACCTTACATGTTAAGCGAGCTCTAATGTACTATATGGATAGGACAAAACCCTTTCGAAAGAATCAACAACTCCTTGTTGCTTTTTCCAAACAGCATAATGGCAAAGCCCTTTATCGAAGACAGGCATAGCCAGATGGATAATAAAATATATACAGATATGTTATTCAAAACCCAAGAGGGCTTTGCCTGGTTCCTAAAGCCCACTTACCAGAAAAAAGAGAGCCTCTATGGCTTTCCTGGGGAACATCCTCAAAGCAGACATTTGCAAATCAGCTATCTTGCTTACACCTCACACTTTTACTAAACACTATTGTGTGGATATACTAGCACGGCAACAAGCCAATGTTGTTAAGCTAGTACTCCGTAACCTTTTTCAGTCAACTGCTAAACCGAAAGGCTAGCCACCATTTATGGGAGGACTACTTTACAGTTTCTGCACAGAATATCTATAGCCGCACATGCCTCGAAGGGAAAACCCTGTAAGCATATGCTCCTGGTATTTAGTGCTGTAGATTCACATGCTCCTGCCTACCATCCCAGAAGCTTCTGGCTGTTGAAGTCATCATTCGTTCTTAATTCTCTTGCAAAGTCCTCTCTCTATCTATCTTTCCTGTATCGCTTTGCTCCAACTCCATCCTCACCCTCCATGTGGAAAACTGTCAAACAGTGGAGCTGATGACCATGTGCATTAACGACAACAAATGGAGTTACTTTACCTTGTTCCTTGAAGACTTATTTGAGGGAAAAACAACTAGCTCACATCCAGGACCAACACTAGATGGCAGGAGTATTCACAGCATGTGAGTCAACAGCACTACATGTCACTAACAGATGCTTACAGGGTAAGTAACATTTTCTTTCCTCAGGATTCCCACGTGCCGCCAGGTGACACCTAGTGGCTCCTTGACCTGATGGCTCCATAACGTGGAGTAGAGCCGCATAAAAGTGCCACCCCTGTGCACTTACATCAGTTCCTTTCCTTCCGTGCCTTTCTATGAGAATCCCAATCTCCGCTCCTAATTTTGTTGCCCTTCTGGGGACTTCTAAAATGAATTCCAGTGTACTCAGGAACGATTCCCCAACCCAAAACAACAGGTTTCAAACCATGCTGTGAATGCAGAAAACAAATGTCGGCCACGGACCCCCACCGTAGTGTGTGGTGTCTGGGCTTGAGCCATGACTCAGTTATGTGATAAATGTGCCCTCATGAACCCAAAGGTGATCTACGACCGGGAGGCAGATCGCTAGGTCACCAAGCCAAGAAGTATGCAAGAACTTTTTGTTGGTCCTTCTCCAAGGCGCAAGAGCAGACTCTGCCCGCTCCCGAGGCCGTTCCTGTGAGTGGTTAGCTTAAGTCTTCCACTAAATGAAAATCAAAGTCAGAAGCTTAAACGTAAAAAGCGAAGCAGGATTCAACCCCATTCAGCCACTCTGAACCCAAAGAGAAGGTGTTAAGGTGTCACCATGTTAGTTGTTCTTCTTCCAGTTTCCCCGTTGCAGAGCAGATTTCTTAACTTATCCCAGTGTGCCCTGAACTTCCCTGACCTTCATTGACACTGCAGTAGATTGAAGTCTTCAAGGAGGCCATGCTTCAGATTTTACTTGTCACAGTTGACTGAAACAAAAAGTGAGGGGATCTGAATGTCTTGAATAAATCCTTAGTTTTATTTACTATTTACTTCATTTGGATTTTTTGATCATTTTTAAGCAAATTTTTCATTTTAAAAAAACATATAACATACAATATATGTGAAACATTATATGCATTAAAACATTCCCCTTCCAACACTCACACATACCCTCACTTGTGAATCACAGTCAAACACTCTCATGCACACTCAACATTATACCATTAGTATTTACAATTATTCAAAGTCCACTGTTTCATGTATATTGCCATAGATTATAATTCACGCCTATTTGTATATTTCGCAAAAAGCTAATTTATTAATTGATGTTCTTATGGCAAGACAAACACAAGGTCTACGCGTTTCGAACTCTTCTTAGTGTCGTGTTCTCGTCAGGACCACACACTATGAAATGAAAAAGGGGGTCTACCCCAAACACATGCACCATACATAGAGCATTTTGTATAGCTTGGCTGAGCTTTATGTTTTAATGTTGTTTAGGTTGTCCCGCGCCGTGGGCTTGAGGACTTCTACAAATTGATTTGTTGTACAAAATTAGAGGTAAGAAACGTAGAGGTGGATGTTGAGCCACACAGTAAATTCTAATATGGTTCAGAATATACACCTAACATAGGTCTCCCCCCTTTTTCATTTCATAGTGTGTGGTCCTGACGAGAATCCATGACCGGTGCCAAACCTTGAATCTTCCCTTTCCGTTACACACTCCGGTAGGTAGAAGCATCTCACACTTGAGTGGCAAAAATTCAAAAAAGATGCCTAGGTTCTGAATATTGTTCAGAATGGCTATTGTCTCATATTCGCCAGTCCTTCTCAGACCACACCACCAAAACCATCCAAGAATCATCTGCACATGCTTCAAGAAGAATTCAACATCTTGCTGCAGAATCATGCAGTGGCGGTCGTCCCATACCAACAACGAGTTACAGGCATCTACTTTCTGGTGAAGCAAAAAGACAAGAACAAATTCAGACTCACTATCGACTTAAAAGTATCCAATAAATTGATTGGGTGAGAAAGGTTTCAGATGCTGGCTGTGCATCAGATCTATTGCAAACTACACCAGGGAGATTGTCTCTGCTCCTTACACCTTCAAGATACATATTTTCATATACCCATCTTCAAGAAACACTGCATGTTCTTGAGGTTTGCAGTGGGGCAGGACCATTATCAATACCGGGCCCTTCCATTTGGCCTCAAGTCAGCTCCCACAACTTTCTACGAATGCATGGCAGTAGTTGGTGCTCATCTCAGGAGGCACCAAATCTTCATCTTCCCCTTTGTAGTCGATTGGTTAATTAAGGCATCAAGTTTACAAGAAGCCCAGTGATATTACAACTAGACACACAATATCCTCCGACGGTTGAGTCTTCACATAAACCACGACAAGTCAATCTCCACTCCGGTACAGACTCTGCAATACTTAGGGGCCACCATCAACACCGTACAGGCAAGAGTGTCTCCTTTGGAGGGGAAACTTTCATTGATCCATCGGAAATGTCGCTCTCTAATGAAATCCTCTAATCCCACGGTGAGGTCAAGGTCCTCCCTCCTTGGCTTCACGGCCTCTTGTATCCTACTCACTCCGAATGCACTCCTCCACATGTATCCCCCTCAGGAATGTCTTTTGGACCCGTGGGACCAGAAAATGGGCAACTGGGGACACAAGATCACGACCCCCCTCCTCCACCCCCCTAGTGACGTAATCTTTGACGTGGTGTTCTCTGACCAACATTCTTCAAGGGATGCCTTTCCACCAGCTGGCTACCTCTCAAACCATAGTGGCAGATGCATTGTTACTAGGGTGAGGAGCCCACACAGATCATATACATATTCAAGGCACATGGTCTCCGAAGGAGATTACATATCACATCAGTCTCCTGGAGGTCTGGGCAGTCCATCTTTCAAGACCCAGTCCTTTCTTATTCAGACAGACAATACGACCACCATGTACTACCTCATCAAGCGGGGGGAGGTGGTAACAAAGTCCAGACGGTTAATCCACGAAGCCCAAGCAATCTGGAGACGGCTCTTTGCCAGAAACCTGCGGATCTTAGCAACTCACCTTCCAGGTGTGCAAAATGTGCAGAGAGACGCCCTCAGCAGGGCCCAGCAAGGAAATAACGAACGGGTCCTTCATGATGACGTCATGCAAGACATCCTCTGGCTGGGGGCTTTCCACACATCAACTTGTTTGCCACCGCAGAAATCAAAAAATGCGTAGACTTCACCTCGAGTTACTTCCAACAAGGGTCTCTGGGGAATGCCTTATGGTAAGACTTGTCAGGCACATTTGTTTTGGGCTATCCACCAATCCCTCTGATCCCGGCAATCCTCCTCAAGCTGTCCTACTTGAGGGACAGACTCCTCTTGATATCCCCGGAGTGGCCATGTCAGTGGTGGTTCACGGACCTCCTTAACAGGTACATCATCCACATCTCAAACTCCCATTCCTACTAGACCTGCTAAAAAAAGTTTGGAAGCCAGATTGTTCAACCCAATTTCTCCTATTTGTATTTGGCAGCATGGCTCCTGAGCTAGTGCAGTATGGACAATTCACACTCCCACAAGGCTGTCGACCCATACAGCATTTGCCTACAAGTGGAAGAGATTTTGCATTTGGTGTTCCTCCAAGAACATAGACCCTAGATCTTGCTAGGAAGAAGTCATTCTTCCCTACCTCCTCCAATTGGCCAAATCTGACTTGCAATTCTCTTCCATGGAGGTTAACTTGATGGCTCTTACTTTCTTACAGAAAATTTCCTGCACAAAAATCCCAGTAATCAAAGATTTTTTAGAAGGCTTAAAGAAGGTCTTCCCTCACATTAGGCGTCCTTCTCCTCCCTGTGAGTTTAACATAGTCCTTTCTTGTCTCATTCAGGAACCTTTCAAACCCATTCACAAGGCATCCTGCTGCATCTCCTGGAGAACAGCTTTCCTCGTAGCAATCACATCGGCTTGTTGGGTTAGCAAAATCCAGGTATAATGCTCTAACAAACCTCTTACAATCGTCAACTGTAATAAGGTAGTTATGAGGACTAACCTGAAATTACTTCCCAATGTTATTTCGGATTTTCATGTCAATGAAAGAATCTCTTTGCCTACCTTCTTTCAGAATCCGTCTACACCAGCTGAATGCTTCATTCCCTAGATATTAGGTGGGTCTTGAAGTTTTATCTAGATAAGACGCACAACATCAGATTGGACAAATTCTTTGTTAATTATGGCCCGGTCCATACAGGCTTAGCCACTTACAAGTAGTTCATCTCCGTATGGATTAAGATTCTTAATGTTGGAAGTGTTGGATACCTTAAAATAGAGTTGTGTTTTGGTGTTTTTTATTATCTCTGGAAACTTGGGGGAATATCACAGAATACAAGAAGGTGAGGAGATCAAGAAAGGCCTAGTTTACCAAACTGAGATATGGAGAAGTGGTAAGCAGAGAACTGGTCTCGAATGCGGACTTTCATTCCCCTCTTATTGAAGAGTGTGTAGTTCTGATGATATTTACAAACTACTGGGGACATTTGTGAGCTTCTCAGTCTTCAAAATCTTTTTTTTTTTTTAAATCATGATTTTTATGGTGTTTGTATAGTTATTTTAGTTTTTCCCAATTCAACCTCCTTATAATGCTTCCTATCAGTTGCCTTTTCTGGAAAATACAGTTGCTTTTTCTAGGTATTATTCGAGAAAGCATTATTGCCACAGACATCCTTTAACGAATTGTGCTACAAAGAGACAATCATAATAATTACTTTTGACTTTCAAAAAAACATTTTGGCAAGTGCTAGATCGACTAAGACTTCAGCTTAGTTATAAAATCCAAAACTCTGCTAGGAAGTCCAAGCATGCCAGGCCAGGTTCTACATGCACCTCTACAATGAACGCAGAATAACAAGTTAATAACCTTTAGTAATATTCTTTTTTGGTATATACTGTATCTAACAGCAGATTCTTCGCTTTTAGAAAATCCGCAGGCGCCAGACTGGATCCTGAAGATATTCAGCATAGTCCAGGTGCACCAGTAGGGGGCATCCTGCATCTCCATGTTGACTCCTCTCCGCCCCGGAAGTGACAGCTGGGAATGCCTATAGGTGCCACCCAAGCACGCTGACACTTTCTTTCTGGACACTATTCGCACCCTCGGGCTCAGAACCCAAAAACAAATTGTTTGTGCCATTGTGCATATCTCTAACGTGGGGTATTTTTGGGTGGAAAAGAGTCCATTCCATGGAATAGAGAGGTGTGCAAACAGTGAGGAATCTGCAGTTAGATAGAGCAGTGATTCTTAACCTTTTGACTTATGGGGACTCCCATTAAATCATTACTGGAAACCAGGACCCCCATTGAGATGTTATTGAAACCCAGGGACCCTTACTGAGTGATTATTGGAATCCAAAGCCCCTGGCCTATGCAATTGTAAGTATTTGAACCACAAAACAACACAGACAGATATGGAAACAAGCACTCATCAAACACACAAATTATGAAATATTTTACTTAATTCACAAACAAAATATTAAATAAAACTAAATTTTAATAGAAATATTTGAACGCCACTAGATTCGATTTAGGCCACCCATTATCCATACTATATTTTGTTTGATACACTTGCACTGCTCCCATAAATCAATTTGAGGATACCAACTTAATTTTTAGCCTCCAGTTTCAAATTCCTTCACGTTTACCGAACAATTCCAAATTTTAATTTGTATATTTTGCTTCTTTATTTATAATCCATTTTGTTAAACTGTTAATATCATTTCGTTTTCTAAGCAGTCTCTGTTCCCCTTAGTAGGAGTTGCAACCCCTTAGGAGTCCCCATACAACAGGTTAAGAACCTCTGAGAGAGTATTCATCATAATGAGTGTTACCAAAGACAAGTCAGTTGTTCTTCTGCTGGATACTTCTAACTGCAGATTCCTCACTTTAAGAATAGATGCCAAGCAGCACCTCTCACAGTGATGGGTCTGTGGAATGACTCAGACCAAAAAGTTGTGCAGAACTGAATAGCCAAAATGCCCTTAACATCAAACCTGGCTGTCAAGGCAATAGTGCTTTGTGAATTTGTGTACTGATAAATAATAATCAAGAGAGAAGAGGCAGCAGTTATGTGTAAAGTTCACTCTGCTTCCACTTCGTAGACATCCATAATCAAAGGAGAGTGAGCCCTGAGGATTCCATGTGGTCTGGATTTATTCAGACTTGACCCCAAACCCTCAACCAGTATTGGACTCTGGTGGTGTAAAGTAATAGCTCACTCGCCTTTGATTATGGGTGTGTGTACTGATGCCCACTTTGCGTTCCAGGGCAGACACACTGCATGCCAGCACAGTAGTAGCCCTGTAGGCTGTTTCTTGGCTACCGCGAAGCAGAACTTAATACAGAGGACTATCCACCACGACCAAGTCCTTTTCTGCAGTACTTTGCCTTTCTTTGGCCCAGAGAACCCTGCAAAGAGCTGATCATCTACCCCGTGGTCTTTGGTGTGATCGTTTTTAAAAGGCAGTGATCTTTTGTAATCCAAATGATGTAGTCTATCATCCTCTTTCGAAGGGAGAGGTGGGACAAAGAATGTCAGATGAGTGATGGACTGTCAAAATGCAGTCACTACTTTCAGTAGGAAGTCTGCTACCATACTTCATACCAAGTTTTGTTGAAAGATAATGGTATAGGGTGGTTGGACTTACAAACCTGAAGCTCACTCATGCAATGATCCGAGGTGATCGTGATGAGAAAATTGCAGTAAGATGATGTGGAGGCAGTTCTCTGCCCAAAACCAGAGTCCTCTAATCTCCACCTCTTGCAGATGATCTCCCCCACTTAACAGTGATGCGCCTGTCACCACTGTCAACCCGGAGTGTAGTAGAGAGATAAATCCTCAGGGTTAGGAGATGTAGGGGACATCTGTGTAACGGTTTAAGAGGGTTACACATAAGAAAAGAAAAAGCCAGATTAAGGTTCCACTGCAGCATTACAAAAGGTTTAGGGGAAAACTTGTCGACCAAACGTTTGACAAAATGCATCACAACAAGTGATTTAAACAAGGACGGCTAGTCTAGTAAATGCACCAAAGGCGCCCACTGCAAGTCCCTGCTGGGCCAAAGACAAACAGTTAAACCTCCCACAGCCTGCAATATGTTTGTGTTATGATTGTCACACCAAGCCACAAATTTGTCCCATCGTCCAGTGTATACAGAGTTATGCATCCACTACTTCGGGAGGTAGATTGAATGTAGTCAACTGCTGCTGCTCAGCCTCCATGCATGAACGTTTGGATTGTGCAAGCCTGGGGGCAGGACACTGCCCACCTGCTGTAAGATAATATCCTTCCAAAGCAGCAGACTGATTGGATGAGAAATGCTCATGCCCGGAAGATTCAGGTACCATACTCTCCTGGTCCAAACCGGGGCAACCAAGATGACTTGGGCCCAGTTGTTCCTGATCTTCGAACTCCAGGCTTAAGAGGTAGTGGTGGCAAGGCATACAGGAGCCTTGTGCTCTAATGTAGGAAGAAAGCATCTCCAAAAGAGAGACTTTTGTGGAACTCCAACGCGCAAAAATGTTGAAACGACGCATTCTTGTAAGTAATGAAGAGATTGAGCCAGGGTTTTCCCCATTGCTGGAAGACACCCAGCACCACTTCAGGTTGTGTGCTATTTGTGATCCACTAGGCACCTCCAGCTGAATTTGTCCACCCTGAAGTTTAAAGATTCCTCCAGGTGATGTACAATCGGGGAGATGATGTGACAACCCAGTCAGATCCAGAGGCAGAGGACCTTCTGACAGAGAGCCCAGCATCTCACCTGCCATGTTTGTTGCAATATCACATGGTGGTTATGTTGTCCGTGAGGCCCTGAACCAGTCTCCCCGTGATGGATAGCAGAAAGGCTTTCAACACTAAGCAAACGGCCTATATTTGCAGTAAGTTGATGTGGAGGCAGGTCTCTGCCCAAAACCAGAGTCCTCTAATCTCCACCTCTTGCAGATGATCTCCCCCAATTAACAGTGATGCGCCTGTCACCACTGTCAACCCGGAGTGTAGTAGAGAGATAAGTCTACCTCTGGTGCAATTGCGGTAGAGCGGCCACCACTGTAGATCTTTTGCAGTCTCCTCCAAAACCTGAATCAGACTGGCTTCCTTGGTGCTGGGCCCACTGAGATTTCAGATCCCACTGCAGAGCCTGCATGTGCCATCTGGCATGACGGACGAGCAGGAGGCCAATAGGCTAAGAAGCCTGAGAGCCGTCATCGTTGATACCCAGGACTGAGGATGAAACACTGGGCTCAGGGCCTGCTTGTCCTAAACTTATTGATCTGGAGGGAATGCCCGAAACCTCACTTTACCCTGGATGGCTCTGAAGTAAGGAAGCCTCTGTTTCGGCACATTGATCATGAACCCCAGCAATGTAAGGAGGTTTGCGGTCCTCGGAGGAGGCTGCATTCAAGAGCCAGTCATCGAGGTAGAGGAAGACTGGTACTCCCAACCTCCTAAGGTATGCTGAGATCACCACCACATTCATGAACACCTCAGGGGCACTGATGAGTCCAAAAGGGGGCATGCCAGAATGAAAATACCCATGGCCCACCTTGAACCACTTGAAGTGCCTGTGGGCATGCAGGATGGGGATATTAAAATAGGCATCCTGCGGTACAACATCACCATCCAGACCCCAGGATCCAGGGCAGATAGAACCTAGGCCAGCGTGAGCATCTTGAATTTGTCCTTCTGCAGGCAGAAATTGAGATGTTGACAATATAAAGTAGGATGTAGGCGGCTGCCATTTTTTTGACACAACAAAATAATCAGAGTTCTGATCTCCAAGTCTGTAACACTCTCTGTGGCCTCTTTCTCCAAAAGAATTGACCCTTTTTATAGCAAAATGGACAAATGATCTCCAAAAGCCTCTGTGATGTGGGTGGAAGATACAGAAGTATAGAAAGGGTGTAGCCTCTTTGGATTATCTGTAGGACCCACCTGTCGTATGTTACTGCTTGCCTCTGGTTGAGAAAACATCTGATCCTTTCTCCCACGGGATGAATGTGTGCCGCCAGGCAAAACTAGAGAGGTTTGGAGGCTGCTGCTGGAGGGGCTAGGGAATGGGAGGTTCTCTATCTAGAGAGGTGCGGCGCGAGATGGACGGTATAGGGGAGAGGGTGGCAGACTTGGAAACCAAGAGCGACGACAGGGACACGGAACTGGCGGCCCAGCAACAGGAGATTATCCGGCTACACGACCAGCAGGTAGATCTACAGCTCCACTTGGAGGACTTAAAAAATCGCTCTAGGCGCCATAACATTCGCATTCGCAATCTAGCCACTTCCGATGTCACTGTGTTCAGTGTTCAAAGGTCCTGTGTCCAGTCTGCAGATCCCTCACCTTTTAAATAGATACCTGTCCTGGACAGGCAGCATGTGGCTTTCACGCCATACGTTCATGAAGCACTACTGTCTGGCCAACCAGTGTCACAGAGAGGGACATTTCACCCTTATTGGTTTGAGCCAATTCACAGACCCACCCCCTAATTGGTACAGGTCTGGTATCTAGTCAAAAAGTGAGTGATCTCTAGTTCGAAGTCTCTATCAGAAGAACAAGCTACTTACCTTCGGTAACAAGCTTTCTGGTAGAGACTCTATCTAGGTGAGTCACTTGTTCATTAATGATCTTACCCTGTTTCTGTTATGCCTCAGTATTTATCTTCTGGACCTTGGCCAATCAGTCCAGACAGAGTACTCACATGAACCTGATGCAGAGCGTTTGCTTAGCCCAGTGAGCCATTAAAATGTTGGAGCATGGTGCTTTGTCTAATTTGTCAGAGTATAGAAGGCTCCTCATACTGCAGTTTCTCCACAACTTAGTGAAGCTTATTTGTAGGGAGGAAGGTGGCCGGTATACTAATTATGTTGACTAGAGAAGCTACATCAGTTATTTTATATGGAGACAAGGTTTTAACTACATTGTACTTTATATGCTCCATGATCAACATACCTTGCCTGTGCTGTAACAGGCACTATTTCGCTACAGTCCTCTGTGTTGTGGAATATACCCATGGGCTGATCTCCATCAGGTTTGTTACCTCTGCTTCTCTCCTGAGCACAAAAAGGCCTCCTGCAACACCTGCTGCTCCCATTCGTTCGAAAAAGACTCTTTAAGACCATTGGGCTTGTCGCTTGAAAATGTTGCGCAGAAGTAGAGACTGCACCCCAGACCTCTTTGGCACCAAGGACCTCGAGAAGAGAACATCAACCGAAGCTGTCGGCAGCCAAGGAGGAGACCAAATCGAGTTCCAGTTCCAACCTGGAGATCAAAGACCCCGCCTGCTCAACTGGTCATGAGGACTGTCCCTCTCACCCTACCCCCTTGACACCACTCGCACTCCGAGCAGGCCCACCCCAAGGGCCATACAGCCACTTTTGAGGCTCAGAAACAGGCTTCTGGGGCTCCACTGCTTTTGGGTCATAGTCGGCACCAAAGTCCTGCTTCAGACCCCCTGTCCAGCCACATCTCTGCACCTAAGCAGATTCTGAAGCTGTTGAACTTGGTGCCAACCACCTCCACCTCTGCACCGAAACGTAGCAAAATCCTTTGGCATCAAAACTCTGCACAGTGCCGAAGACCCATGCACAGAATCCCTCGGCGCCGAAACTGATATTGTCTATCGGGTCCTTGGAACTTGTCCTCCCAGAAGCTGCAGGACAAACGTGACACCTACCAGCAGCACAACATGATCCACACCCACACTGGTTGTATTCTTGCATAGCCACCGGCACCCTCCATGCAGATATCAAAGGGGCAACTCTGGTTCGGGGAGGGTCTAGAACTTTCACCAGCCAAGCAGAGGAAGCTGCACAAGAAGGCTGCCAGCCCTCTTCCACAGCCTCAGTCACCTGTCCCTTCCCTAACCCCTCCCCAGCCGCAATCTTCACATTCCCACCTTCTCTCCCTGCTGACCCCCTTTCTTTCACATCACAGGGGTCACCACACTCTGGGGTTAAACACAGGGAACCCTTATGACAAGCCCCCACAGGATGACGACTAGGATTCTTATGAAATGGTCCTCAAGGGGACACAGACATCGATCTCTACCCCACCCGTGCCTCACCGCCAGATGAGGCTCATCCCAGTGGTTCCACTCAAGATGCTTCCCAGAAGGCTGGCCCTTCCCACAAAGAACCACAGAGAAATATGGTACCCTTACCCCAAGGGCTTCGCCCTTGTCATCTAGCTCCTGAACTCTTAGAGTTTAGGTACTTCGACCTAACTCCCGAATGCATGAATATTCTCAAGGAGGTCCACAAGCCCTCTACTCATGATTGCTATGCTGCCAAATGGAAAAGGTGTGCCTATTACTGCATTTCAAAACAAAAAATGCAGTGAAACCTGAAAAAAAGATGAAACCTTGACCTTTGGTCCAAGGCTAGCACTCTCCTCAGCAGCTCCGCCTCACTGCCGACCGCGCTAGCACAGAGCCCTTCTGCCGAGCAGGGTTCGAGCCAGCAACCCGTCCCTGCGCTTCAGGTATGCTTTGGGTGCCATCCGGTATTTGCCCAGTGTTCCGCTTTATTGCTGTTATTCCTTACTGCTTTTCCTCGCCTCACTGTTGCCTTTTGCTGACTCCTGGCTGCATTACTGTACCTGTGTGTAGTTTGTATTTTTCTCTCGCTGTACTGTTCCTGCTGCTGCTGCCCCTGCGGCACCGCCCACCTACTCAGCCTGCTCCTGCCTCCCTGCCTCTGCTCCCACCCCCCTCCCCTGCACATGGCAACTGCTGTGCGGTCACGCCTAAGGCAAGCCCATATGCGCTGACCAGTGCCAAAACCCCTGGTTCTCTAAGATCCCACAGCTACGACTCAAAAACACTCCACGCACTCAATCCCGGAGACCAGCCGACTGCGCAAGATCCTCGCCGACCACCACCTATGGGCAGTTCTCATGCAGACCCTGCCGCAGATCCTTCACCATCGACATAGCTCCCGCAACCGCCGAAGGGCCGCCTGATGCACTCACCACCGGAACCTTGACTTGCATCCTTCTCAACTTGCACTCCCTGCACGACACACTGTCGAAATCTGGGACCTGATCGACACCCTCTCCTTCGATGTCACCTACTTCATGGACCTGGATCAATGCCACCTCCGGCCCGACTTCGCCACAGCCATCTCCGACGGCTACAAGATCCAGAGAAAGGACCGCCTGCACCGCCCAGGAGGAGGACTCCCCATCGCACACAAGACCCCCCTCCAAATCTCCACATCCAGCACGAGTGACCCCCACTCCAACACCTCCACCTCCACTTCCAGATCCAAACCAGCCCTAGAACCACGCTACGCGGCACCCTCATCTACAGCCCGCCAGGACCTTGCACCCAGCCTGTAACTACCATCGCCGAGCTCGCTGCACCCTATGCCATCACCTCTACGGACTACATTCTACTCGGGGAACTGAACTTCCACCTCGACAACAGCAACGACCCTGACTCTACCACTCTCCTCGACAACCTCGCCAACCTAGGATTGAAGCAGCTCGTCAACACGCCCACGCACAGAGCGGGTCACACCCTCAAGCTCATCTTCGCGGGAGGAACAAACATCCATTTCATCCACACCACCCAGCCCATCTGGACAGACCACCACTGCGTCCACTTCACCTTCAACACCACCACCGCACCCAAGTCTGCCCCGCGACGCGCCAATGGAACTGGAGCAAGGTAACAGAGGAACACCTCAGCACCACTCTCATGGCAAAACCCCCCCAGTGCTTCGACCGACACAAACTCCGCAGCAAGGGAATTTCACCGCTGGGTCTCCTGCTGCACCGACAAGCTGGCACCCCTCCGCCACCCCGCCAAACAACGCCCTCTGAAGGCCGCCTGGTTCACCACAGAACTTCAAGAAGCCACACACTCCTGCAGACGCCTAGAGAAAACCTGGCTATACCAGAAAACCACGGAAGCACGGAACAACCACTAGAGCGCCCTGAAGAAATACCATCAGCACATAAGAGACACCAAACGGACCTTCATAAGAGATAAAGTCCAGACCAACGCGACCAATGTTAAGGAACTGTTCAACGTCATACAGCAGTTCGCAAAACCCTCCTGTGAAGCCACAGACGTCACACCTTCCCAGGAACTCTGCGACAAGCTCAGCTCCGACTTCCATCTGAAGATCAAGGTCCTCTACAACAACTTCAGCGAACCAGCACCGGACACCACCACCCCTACCCACCGCATCTGATAAGCTAATCATCACGTCCTGGGATCCCGCACCGGTCGAACTCATCACCGCGACCATGAAGAAAACTCACTCAGAAGCCCCTGCAGACCCCTGCCCACCGCACATCTTCCACAGGCCTGCCAACGCACCCGAACTAGGACGGACGATCAACGCCTCCCTCAGATCCAGCATCTGCCCAGACGACTGGAAACGGGCGGAGGTGAAACCCCTCTTCAAGAAACCAACGGCCAACCCAACTAACTTGAAAAAACTACCGGCCCATCTCTCTGCTCCCCTTCGCGGCCAAAGTCACAGAGAGACTCGTGAACGCCCAGCTGACCGCCTTCATCGACTGGAATGCAAACCCACAGCACCGAGACCGCCCTCCTCACCGTCACTGACGACATCCGCATGCTACTAGACCAGGGACACACTGCGGCCCTCATCCTTCTAGACCTCTCCACAGCCTTCGACACCGTCTCACATCGCACGCTCGCAGCCAGACTCCACGATACGGGGATACAAGGCACCACCCTCAACTGGATCCAATCCTTCCTCTCCGGCAGAACCCAGAGGATTCGACTCCCTCCCTTCCTCTCCCAATCCACGGAAATCAACTGCAGAGTTCCCTAGGGAAAATTACACAGCCCCACGCTCTTCAACATCTACATGGCCCCCCTCGCTGCCATCGTTAGACAGCATGGGCTCAGCATCGTATCCTACGCCAACGACACCCAGCTCATCCTCTAACTCGCAAAGAATCCCGAAGACACCAGACTGTGCTTCCAGGAAGGAATAAAGAACGTGGCAGCCTGGTTGAAAGACGGCTGCTTGAAGCTCAGAGAAGACCGAGGTCCTCATCCTCGGACCCTGCAATTCCGCATGGGACAAAACCCGGTGGCCCTCCGCCATCAGGAACCCACCCACCCCTACAGACCACGCTCATCATCCTTGACTCCTTCCTCTCCATGAACTATCAGATCAACGCTGTCGCTTCCACTAGCTTCAACTGCCTTCGGATCCTCCATAAGACCTTTAAATGGATCCACCCCGACTGCAGAAAGACTGTCACCCACGCACTCATAACCAGCAGACTAGACTACAGGAACGCCCTCTAAGACGGAATCAACCAAACTCTTCTATGCAAACTCCAAACCATCCAGAACGCCGCAGCCAAACTCGTCCTCGGGACACCGCGTCACGTGCACATGACCCAACACCTACGGGGCCTCCACTTGCTCCCCGTCAAGAAGAGGGTCACCAACAAATCCCTCAACAACATCAGACCAAAATACCTCAATGAGAGTAACCTTTCACGTACCCAAGAGGAACCTCCGCATCGCAAACCTCGCCCTGGCAGAGGTCCCCCGCATCCGCAGAAACCGAACCGGCTGGAGATCTTTCTCCTACATCGCAGCCAAGACCTTGAATTAGCTCCCTGTGAACATCAGACGCTCCCCGACCCTCTACACATTCAGGAAGGACCTCAAGACCTGGCTCTTCTACTGATCCAGAGCCTGTCCCCCTCCCCCCCAGCGCCTTGAGACCCCTGATTGATTGATTGATTGATTCACCCCTTAGCAGCTTCTGTCCAGGACATTGTACTAACTGTAGGCTACCTACTACACCTACAAACCTGCGGACTAGACTTCACCTCCATTCATCCCCACTTAGCTGCTGTGGCTGCCTATCTCCAAAATAGGCAACACATTTTCCTCTTTAGGATTACGGTCATGAAAACTTTTATGAAGGGCCTCAAAAAGGTCATTCCTTCACGACTCTCCCCAGCCCTGGTGTGGAATCTCAATATCATCCTTACAAGACTTTACAGTTCTCCATTCGAGCCCCTCCATTCACACCCTTTCAATTCCTCTATTGGAAGGTGGCCTTTTCCTTGGTGCTATCAATTCACTCAGACGTGTCCAAAAACTCCAGGCTTTGACATTGGAACAATCTTTCTTTCAGGTTCATAGACCTAGGGTTGTCCTTCACACAATCCCTAAATTCCTTCCTCATGTGATCTTTCCTCTCCACCTTAATCAGTCATAGGTGTTGTTTCCTCAACTTGACTCCATTGTAGAAGGAGCCCTCCAAACCTTACATGTTAAGCGAGCTCTAATGTACTATATGGATAGGACAAAACCCTTTCGAAAGAATCAACAACTCCTTGTTGCTTTTTCCAAACAGCATAATGGCAAAGCCCTTTATCGAAGACAGGCATAGCCAGATGGATAATAAAATATATACAGATATGTTATTCAAAAGCCAAGAGGGCTTTGCCTGGTTCCTAAAGCCCACTTACCAGAAAAAAGAGAGCCTCTATGGCTTTCCTGGGGAACATCCTCAAAGCAGACATTTGCAAATCAGCTATCTTGCTTACACCACACACTTTTACTAAACACTATTGTGTGGATATACTAGCACGGCAACAAGCCAATGTTGTTAAGCTAGTACTCCGTAACCTTTTTCAGTCAACTGCTAAACCGAAAGGCTAGCCACCATTTATGGGAGGACTGCTTTACAGTTTCTGCACAGCATATCTATAGCCGCACATGCCTCGAAGGGAAAACCCTGTAAGCATATGCTCCTGGTATTTAGTGCTGTAGATTCACATGCTCCTGCCTACCATCCCAGAAGCTTCTGGCTGTTGCAGTTATCATTCGTTCTTAATTCTCTTGCATGGTCCTCTCTCTATCTATCTTTCCTGTATCGCTTTGCTCCAACTCCATCCTCACCCTCCATGTGGAAAACTGTCAAACAGTGGAGCTGATGACCATGTGAATTAACAACAACAAATGGAGTTACTTTACCTTGTTCCTTGAAGACTTATTTGAGGGAAAAACAACTAGCTCACATCCAGGACCAACACTAGATGGCAGGAGTATTCACAGCATGTGAGTCAACAGCACTACATGTCACTAACAGATGCTTACAGGGTAAGTAACATTTTCTTTCCTCAGGATTCCCACGTGCCGCCAGGTGACACCTAGTGGCTCCTTGACCTGATGGCTCCATAACGTGGAGTAGAGCCTCATAAAAGTGCCACCCCTGTGCACTTACATCAGTTCCTTTCCTTCCGTGCCTTTCTATGAGAATCCCAATCTCCGCTCCTAATTTTATTGCCCTTCTGGGGACTTCTAAAATGAATTCCAGTGTACTCGGGAACGATTCCCCAACCCAAAACAACAGGTTTCAAACCATGCTGTGAATGCAGAAAACAAATTGCCGGCCACGGACCCCCACCGTAGTGTGTGGTGTCTGGGCTTGAGCCATGACTCAAAGTTATGTGATAAATGTGCCCTCATGCACCCAAAGGTGATCTACGACCGGGAGGCAGATCGCTAGGTCACCAAGCCAAGAAGTATGCAAGAACTTTTTGTTGGTCCTTCTCCAAGGCGCAAGAGCAGACTCTGCCCGCTCCCGAGGCCGTTCCTGTGAGTGGTTAGCTTAAGTCTTTCACTAAATGAAAATCAAAGTCAGAAGCTTAAACTTAAAAAGCGAAGCAGGATTCAACCCCATTCAGCCACTCTGAACCCAAAGAGAAGGTGTTAAGGTGTCACAATGTTAGTTGTTCTTCTTCCAGTTTCCCCGTTGCAGAGCAGATTTCTTAACTTATCCCAGTGTGCCCTGAACTTCCCTGACCTTCATCGACACTGCAGTAGATTGAAGTCTTCAAGGAGGCCATGCTTCAGATTTTACTTGTCACAGTTGACTGAAACAAAAAGTGAGGGGATCTGAATGTCTTGAATAAATCCTTAGTTTTATTTACTTTTTACTTCATTTGGATTTTTTGATCATTTTTAAGCAAATTTTTCATTTTAAAAAAACATATAACATACAATATATGTGAAACATTATATGCATTAAAACATTCCCCTTCCAACACTCACACATACCCTCACTTGTGAATCACAGTCAAACACTCTCATGCACACTCAACATTATACCATTAGTATTTACAATTATTCAAAGTCCACTGTTTCATGTATATTGCCATAGATTATAATTCATGCCTATTTGTATATTTCGCAAAAAGCTAATTTATTAATTGATGTTCTTATGGCAAGACAAACACAAGGTCTACGCGTTTCGAACTCTTCTTAGTGTCGTGTTCTCGTCAGGACCACACACTATGAAATGAAAAAGGGGGTCTACCCCAAACACATGCACCATACATAGAGCATTTTGTATAGCTTGGCTGAGCTTTATGTTTTAATGTTGTTTAGGTTGTCCCGCGCCGTGGGCTTGAGGACTTCTACAAATTGATTTGTTGTACAAAATTAGAGGTAAGAAGCGTAGAGGTGGATGTTGAGCCACACAGTAAATTCTAATATGGTTCAGAATATACACCTAACATAGGTCTCCCCCCTTTTTCATTTCATAGTGTGTGGTCCTGACGAGAATCCATGACAGGTGCCAAACCTTGAATCTTCCCTTTCCGTTACACACTCCGGTAGGTAGAAGCATCTCACACTTGAGTGGCAAAAATTCAAAAAAGTTGCCTAGGTTCTGAATATTGTTCAGAATGGCTATTGTCTCATATTCACCAGTCCTTCTCAGACCACACCACCAAAACCATCCAAGCATCATCTGCACATGCTTCAAGAAGAATTCAACATCTTGCTGCAGAATCATGCAGTGGCGGTCGTCCCCTACCAACAACGGGTTACAGGCATCTACTTTCTGGTGAAGCAAAAAGACAAGAACAAATTCAGACTCACTATCGACTTAAAAGTATCCAATAAATTGATTGGGTGAGAAAGGTTTCAGATGCTGGCTGTGCATCAGATCTATTGCAAACTACACCAGGGAGATTGTCTCTGCTCCTTACACCTTCAAGATACATATTTTCATATACCCATCTTCAAGAAACACTGCATGTTCTTGAGGTTTGCAGTGGGGCAGGACCATTATCAATACCGGGCCCTTCCATTTGGCCTCAAGTCAGCTCCCACAACTTTCTACGAATGCATGGCAGTAGTTGGTGCTCATCTCAGGAGGCACCAAATCTTCATCTTCCCCTTTGTAGTCGATTGGTTAATTAAGGCATCAAGTTTACAAGAAGCCCAGTGATATTACAACTAGACACACAATATCCTCCGACGGTTGAGTCTTCACATAAACCACGACAAGTCAATCTCCACTCCGGTACAGACTCTGCAATACTTAGGGGCCACCATCAACACCGTACAGGCAAGAGTGTCTCCTTTGGAGGGGAAACTTTCATTGATCCATCGGAAATGTCGCTCTCTAATGAAATCCTCTAATCCCACGGTGAGGTCAAGGTCATCCCTCCTTGGCTTCACGGCCTCTTGTATCCTACTCACTCCGAATGCACTTCCCCACATGTATCCCCCTCAGGAATGTCTTTTGGACCCGTGGGACCAGAAAATGGCAACTGGGGACACAAGATCACGACCCCCCCTCCTCCACCCCCCTAGTGACGTAATCTTTGACGTGGTGTTCTCTGACCAACATTCTTCAAGGGATGCCTTTCCACCAGCTCCTACCTCTCAAACCATAGTGGCAGATGCATTGTTACTAGGGTGAGGAGCCCACACAGATCATATACATATTCAAGGCACATGGTCTCTGAAGGAGATTACATATCACATCAGTCTCCTGGAGGTCTGGGCAGTCCATCTTTCAAGACCCAGTCCTTTCTTATTCAGACAGACAATACGACCACCATGTACTACCTCATCAAGCGGGGGGAGGTGGTAACAAAGTCCAGACGGTTAATCCACGAAGCCCAAGCAATCTGGAGACGGCTCTTTGCCAGAAACCTGCGGATCTTAGCAACTCACCTTCCAGGAGTGCAAAATGTGCAGAGAGACGCCCTCAGCAGGGCCCAGCAAGGAAATAACGAACGGGTCCTTCATGATGACGTCATGCAAGACATCCTCTGGCTGGGGGCTTTCCACACATCAACTTGTTTGCCACCGCAGAAATCAAAAAATGCTTAGACTTCACCTCGAGTTACTTCCAACAAGAGTCTCTGGGGAATGCCTTATGGTAAGACTTGTCAGGCACATTTGTTTTGGGCTATCCACCAATCCCTCTGATCCCGGCAATCCTCCTCAAGCTGTCCTACTTGAGGGACAGACTCCTCTTGATATCCCCTGAGTGGCCATGTCAGTGGTGGTTCACGGACCTCCTTAACAGGTACATCATCCACATCTCAAACTCCCATTCCAACTAGACCTGCTAAAAAAAGTTTGGAAGCCAGATTGTTCAACCCAATTTCTCCTATTTGTGTTTGGCAGCATGGCTTCTGAGCTAGTGCAGTATGGACAATTCACACTCCCACAAGGCTGTCGACCCATACAGCATTTGCCTACAAGTGGAAGAGATTTTGCATTTGGTGTTCCTCCAAGAACATAGACCCTAGATCTTGCTAGGAAGAAGTCATTCTTCCCTACCTCCTCCAATTGGCCAAATCTGACTTGCAATTCTCTTCCATAGAGGTTAACTTGATGGCTCTTACTTTCTTACAGAAAATTTCCTGCACAAAAATCCCAGTAATCAAAGATTTTTTAGAAGGCTTAAAGAAGGTCTTCCCTCACATTAGGCGTCCTTCTCCTCCCTGTGAGTTTAACATAGTCCTTTCTTGTCTCATTCAGGAACCTTTCAAACCCATTCACAAGGCATCCTGCTGCATCTCCTGGAGAACAGCTTTCCTCGTAGCAATCACATCGGCTTGTTGGGTTAGCAAAATCCAGGTATAATGCTCTAACAAACCTCTTACAATCGTCAACTGTAATAAGGTAGTTATGAGGACTAACCTGAAATTACTTCCCAATGTTATTTCGGATTTTCATGTCAATGAAAGAATCTCTTTGCCTACCTTCTTTCAGAATCCGTCTACACCAGCTGAAAGAATGCTTAATTCCCTAGATATTAGGTGGGTCTTGAAGTTTTATCTAGATAAGACGCACAACATCAGATTGGACAAATTCTTTGTTAATTATGACCGGGTCCATACAGGCTTAGCCACTTACAAGTAGTTCATCTCCGTATGGATTAAGATTCTTAATGTTGGAAGTGTTAAATACCTTAAAATAGAATTGTGTTTTGGTGTTTTTTATTATCTCTGGAAACTTGGGGGAATATCACAGAATACAAGAAGGTGAGGAGATCAAGAAAGGCCTAGTTTACCAAACTGAGATATGGAGAAGTGGTAAGCAGAGAACTGGTCTCGAATGCGAGACTTTCATTCCCCTCTTATTGAAGAGTGTGTAGTTCTGATGATATTTACAAACTACTGGGGACATTTGTGAGCTTCTCAGTCTTCAAAATCTTTTTTTTTTTTTAATCATGATTTTTATGGTGTTTGTATAGTTATTTTAGTTTTTCCCAATTCAACCTCCTTATAATGCTTCCTATCAGTTGCCTTTTCTGGAAAATACAGTTGCTTTTTCTAGGTATTATTCGAGAAAGCATTATTGCCACAGACATCCTTTAACGAATTGTGCTACAAAGAGACAATCATAATAATTACTTTTGACTTTCAAAAAAACATTTTGGCAAGTGCTAGATCGACTAAGACTTCAGCTTAGTTATAAAATCCAAAACTCTGCTAGGAAGTCCAAGCATGCCAGGCCAGGTTCTACATGCACCTCTACAATGATTGCAGAATAACAAGTTAATAACCTTTAGTAACATTCTTTTTTGGTATATACTGTATCTAACAGCAGATTCTTCGCTTTTAGAAAATCCGCAGGCGCCAGACTGGATCCTGAAGATATTCAGCATAGTCCAGGTGCACCAGTAGGGGGCATCCTGCATCTCCATGTTGACTCCTCTCTGCCCCGGAAGTGACAGCTAGGAATGCCTATAGGTGCCACCCAAGCACGCTGACACTTTCTTTCTGGACACTATTCGCACCCTCGGGCTCAGAACCCAAAAACAAATTGTTTGTGCCATTGTGCATATCTCTAACGTGGGGTATTTTTGGGTGGAAAAGAGTCCATTCCATGGAATAGAGAGGTGTGCAAACAGTGAGGAATCTGCAGTTAGATAGAGCAGTGATTCTTAACCTTTTGACTTATGCGGACTCCCATTAAATCATTACTGGAAACCAGGACCCCCATTGAGATGTTATTGAAACCCAGGGACCCTTACTGAGTGATTATTGGAATCCAAAGCCCCTGGCCTATGCAATTGTAAGTATTTGAACCACAAAACAACACACACAGATATGGAAACAAGCACTCATCAAACACACAAATTATGAAATATTTTACTTAATTCACAAACAAAATATTAAATAAAACTAAATTTTAATAGAAATGTTTGAACGCCACTAGATTCGATTTAGGCCACCCATTATCCATACTATATTTTGTTTGATACACTTGCACTGCTCCCATAAATCAATTTGAGGATACCAACTTAATTTTTAGCCTCCAGTTTCAAATTCCTTCACGTTTACCGAACAATTCCAAATTTTAATTTGTATATTTTGCTTCTTTATTTATAATCCATTTTATTAAACTGTTAATATCATTTCGTTTTCTAAGCAGTCTCTGTTCCCCTTAGTAGGAGTTGCAACCCCTTAGGAGTCCCCATACAACAGGTTAAGAACCTCTGAGAGAGTATTCATCATAATGAGTGTTACCAAAGACAAGTCAGTTGTTCTTCTGCTGGATACTTCTAACTGCAGATTCCTCACTTTAAGAATAGATGCCAAGCAGTACCTCTCACAGTGATGGGTCTGTGGAATGACTCAGACCAAAAAGTTGTGCAGAACTGAATAGCCAAAATGCCCTTAACATCAAACCTGGCTGTCAAGGCAATAGTGCTTTGTGAATTTGTGTACTGATAAATAATAATCAAGAGAGAAGAGGCAGCAGTTATGTGTAAAGTTCACTCTGCTTCCACTTCGTAGACATCCATAATCAAAGGAGAGTGAGCCCTGAGGATTCCATGTGGTCTGGATTTATTCAGAATTGACCCCAAACCCTCAACCAGTATTGGACTCTGGTGGTGTAAAGTAATAGCTCACTCGCCTTTGATTATGGGTGTGTGTACTGATGCCCACTTTGCGTTCCAGGGCAGACACACTACATGCCAGCACAGTAGTAGCCCTGTAGGCTGTTTCTTGGCTACCGCGTAGCAGAACTTAATACAGAGGACTATCCACCACGACCAAGTCCTTTTCTGCAGTACTTTGCCTTTCTTTGGCCCAGAGAACCCTGCAAAGAGCTGATCATCTACCCCGTGGTCTTTGGTGTGATCGTTTTTAAAAGGCAGTGATCTTTTGTAATCCAAATGATGTAGTCTATCATCCTCTTTCGAAGGGAGAGGTGGGACAAAGAATGTCAGATGAGTGATGGACTGTCAAAATGCAGTCACTACTTTCAGTAGGAAGTCTGCTACCATACTTCATACCAAGTTTTGTTGAAAGATAATGGTATAGGGTGGTTGGACTTACAAACCTGAAGCTCACTCATGCAATGATCCGAGGTGATCGTGATGAGAAAATTGCAGTAAGTTGATGTGGAGGCAGTTCTCTGCCCAAAACCAGAGTCCTCTAATCTCCACAGCTTGCAGATGATCTCCCCCACTTAACAGTGATGCGCCTGTCACCACTGTCAACCCGGAGTGTAGTAGAGAGATAAATCCTCAGGGTTAGGAGATGTAGGGGACATCTGTGTAACGGTTTAAGAGGGTTACACATAAGAAAAGAAAAAGCCAGATTAAGGTTCCACTGCAACATTACAAAAGGTTTAGGGGAAAACTTGTCGACCAAACGTTTGACAAAATGCATCACAACAAGTGATTTAAACAAGGACGGCTAGTCTAGTAAATGCAATAAAGGCCAAAAGCGCAGTACGGTATCCTTTAAGAGTGCCCACTGCAAGTCCCTGCTGGGCCAAAGACAAACAGTTAAACCTCCCACAGCCTGCAATATGTTTGTGTTATGATTGTCACACCAAGCCACAAATTTGTCCCATCGTCCAGTGTATACAGAGTTATGCATCCACTACTTCGGGAGGTAGATTGAATGTAGTCAACGGCTGCTGCTCAGCCTCCATGCATGAACGTTTGGATTGTGCAAGCCTGGGGGCAGGACACTGCCCAGCTGCTGTAAGACAATATCCTTCCAAAGCAGCATACTGATTGGATGAGAAATGCTCATGCCCGGAAGATTCAGGTACCATACTCTCCTGGTCCAAACCGGGGCAACCAAGATGACTTGGGCCCAGTTGTTCCTGATCTTCGAACTCCAGGCTTAAGAGGTAGTGGTGGCAAGGCATACAGGAGTCTTGTGCTCTAATGTAGGAAGAAAGCATCTCCAAAAGAGAGACTTTTGTGGAACTCCAACGCGCAAAAATGTTGAAACGACGCATTCTTGTAAGTAATGAAGAGATTGAGCCAGGGTTTTCCCCATTGCTGGAAGACACCCAGCACCACTTCAGGTTGTGTGCTATTTGTGATCCACTAGGCACCTCCAGCTGAATTTGTCCACCCTGAAGTTTAAAGATTCCTCCAGGTGATGTACAATCGGGGAGATGATGTGACAACCCAGTCAGATCCAGAGGCAGAGGACCTTCTGACAGAGAGCCCAGCATCTCACCTGCCATGTTTGTTGCAATATCACATGGTGGTTATGTTGTCCGTGAGGCCCTGAACCAGCCTCCCCGTGATGGATAGCAGAAAGGCTTTCAACACTAAGCAAACGGCCTGTATTTGCAGTAAGTTGATGTGGAGGCAGGTCTCTGCCCAAAACCAGAGTCCTCTAATCTCCACCTCTTGCAGATGATCTCCCCCACTTAACAGTGATGCGCCTGTCACCACTGTCAACCCGGAGTGTAGTAGAGAGATAAGTCTACCTCTGGTGCAATTGCGGTAGAGCGGCCACCACTGTAGATCTTTTGCAGTCTCCTCCAAAACCTGAATCAGACTGGCTTCCTTGGTGCTGGGCCCACTGAGATTTCAGATCCCACTGCAGAGCCTGCATGTGCCATCTGGCATGACGGACGAGCAGGAGGTCAATAGGCTAAGAAGCCTGAGAGCCGTCCTCGTTGATACCCAGGACTGAAGATCAAACACTGGGCTCAGGGCCTGCTTGTCCTAAACTTATTGATCTGGAGGGAATGCCCGAAACCTCACTTTACCCTGGATGGCTCTGAAGTAAGGAAGCCTCTGCTTCGGCACATTGATCATGAACCCCAGCAATGTAAGGAGGTTTGCGGTCCTCGGAGGAGGCTGCATTCAAGAGCCAGTCATCGAGGTAGAGGAAGACTGGTACTCCCAACCTCCTAAGGTATGCTGAGATCACCACCACATTCATGAACACCTCAGGGGCACTGATGAGTCCAAAAGGGGGCATGCCAGAATGAAAATACCCATGGCCCACCTTGAACCACTTGAAGTGCCTGTGGGCATGCAGGATGGGGATATTAAAATAGGCATCCTGCGGTACAACATCACCATCCAGACCCCAGGATCCAGGGCAGATAGAACCTATGCCAGCGTGAGCATCTTGAATTTGTCCTTCTGCAGGCAGAAATTGAGATGTTGACAATATAAAGTAGGATGTAGGCGGATGCCATTTTTTTAACACAACAAAATAATCGGAGTTCTGATCTCCAAGTCTGTAACACTCTCTGTGGCCTCTTTCTCCAAAAGAATTGACCCTTTTTACAGCAAAATGGACAAATGATCTCCAAAAGCCTCTGTGATGTGGGTGGAAGATACAGAAGTATAGAAAGGGTGTAGCCTCTTTGGATTATCTGTAGGACCCACCTGTCGTATGTTACTGCTTGCCTCTGGTTGAGAAAATATCTGATCCTTTCTCCCACGGGATGAATGTGTGCCGCCAGGCAAAACTAGAGAGGTTTGGAGGCTGCTGCTGGAGGGGCTAGGGAATGGGAGGTTCTCTATCTAGAGAGGTGCGGGGCGAGATGGACGGTATAGGGGAGAGGGTGGCAGACTTGGAAGCCAAGAGCGACGACAGGGACACGGAACTGGCGGCCCAGCAACAGGAGATCATCCGGCTACACGACCAGCAGGTAGATCTACAGCTCCACTTGGAGGACTTAAAAAATCGCTCTAGGCGCCATAACATTCGCATTCGCAATCTAGCCACTTCCGATGTCACCCAAGATGTGTTTCGCTACGCTAAGGAACTTTTCAACCACGTGCTGGGGCGACCGCTGGACTCTCCTCTACAGCTGGACAGAGCTCACAGGGCCGGTCCGCCGCGCGCGGGGACAACCCCCCCCCCCCCCCGGACATTCTGGTGTGTGTACAGGACTACCGTACCAAAGAAGAGATCCTACAGAAAGCGTGCCAGAAACAACCGATAGCGTTCCAAGGCACATCCCCGCTGCTATTTCAGGACTTGGCAGCACTCATGCTCCATAAGCGTCTGCTCTTCAAACCCGTCACGAGCTACCTACAGCAGAAAAACATTCCATATAGCTGGGGCCACCCCTTTCGCCTCGTTTTTCGGCTGGAGAACAAACAATATCAGCTTCGCTCGGTCTCGGAGGCCTGCACGCTGTTAGGAATCGAGAAACCCGAGGATGAGGCCGAGACCCAGGGCTCTGCGCCAAGCACAGATGGAAAGACATCGCAGTGGAGCCATCAGAGACGGCGGAAACGTGTAAAGAAACCCCCGCCACAGAAATCAAGGCAGGTCAGCGAGCCGCAGTAGAAGCAGTGGCCACAGATAGCGGCGCCGGTTCCACGGGATGAGAGACACACAGTCACCTACCGGCATGGTTGTCCGCTCTGGCCGCATGGCCGTTGGCGGGAAGGCATTCCCGAACAGACTAGTAAGACTACCTTACATTTACCCTTTTCTCTACTTTTCATCCTTGGATGAGAGACATTGACTACTTACAATTGTTTTGGGGGGGGGGGGGGGGAGTTGGGGTTGGGGAGGGAAAATGGTTCATGGTTCGATTATTGGCGGGGAAGACGCTGGGGCGAGAAGTTGGTTTTCGAGACAGAGGCAGACCGGACGCTCACGGGACTGGTCGCTCCACGGCTATACCAGAGGCAGGGAGTGGAGTAGATCTTTTAGATGAAGGGCGATGAGTTGATTATCCTCACACTGAATGTCCGCGGCCTTAATAACCCCACTAAAGGCAAAGCAGTCCTGCTCCACCTAGAACAGTCCGGAGCAGATATATGCCTTCTACAAGAAACACACCTTTTAACCAAAGATTGTCACAGGTTGAGATCCTTTAAGTTCCCTCACCAATTTTTCTCCTCCGGCCCAGACAAGAAAGGAGGAGTTGCAATTTTAGTGGCGCAAAAGTTCAGAGTCAAGGTGTTGGGGAAGCTTGCCGAAACCAGGGGGCGCCTGCTAGTCTACAGATTTTCGGTGGGCGACAGGACACTCACGATAGGTTCGGTGTACGGGCCCAATGAGGGTCAGGAACAATTTCTCCATAGGGCGCTCACAGACATCACTGACACCACTGATCATCACATAGTTCTGAGCGGGGACCTAAATTTAGTCTTCGACAACACGTTAGACAGATCCTGCCAACGCACTACACAGGTGGGGGCACTCACTGCAGCGGGCAAAGACAGACTATGTGACTTGGGGCTTACGGACCTGTGGCGTGAGCTGCACCATGGTGAGAGGGACTACA
Source organism: Lissotriton vulgaris (assembly GCF_964263255.1). NCBI lineage: Eukaryota > Metazoa > Chordata > Amphibia > Caudata > Salamandridae > Lissotriton > Lissotriton vulgaris. Next base: position 1,803,781,325 of record NC_141687.1, on the reverse strand, counting down.
CATACTTCTCGGCGGCACACCAGACGAATGCACGACTCGACTATTTACTAGTGTCCAACGTCACTAAGTCACTCGCTATTAGTGCTGACATTGACACCGCTTCACTGTCTGATCATGGCCCTGTCCGAACCGTCCTTTCCATTCCTGACACCCAACGTCCACATAGAGTTTGGCGCCTCCAAGACTCACTCCTACAACGGAAAGCGGTGGTCACCAAAATCCGCAGCGCGATCACTGATTATCTAGCACATAACAGCAATACTGACACCACTCTCTCCACACAATGGTCCGCACCGAAGGCAGTTCTTAGGGGGGAATTCATTTCACTTTCCACGGCTGAAAACGCAGAACGTCAAGCTAAGAGGGAGGAACTTACATGGCAAACTAGAGAGTTAGAACAGATGAACCGGAGAACGGGGGCTCCAAGAATCTGGCGGCATTTAAAAGCGGTCAGACAACAGCTCGCAGCGCTCGACCTCGACAGAGCGGAGTATGCAGTGTTACGGTTGCGCCACGCTTATTATACAGGCGGAGACCGGTGTGGGCGCTTGCTGGCGCACAAACTTCGCGAAGTCACGCAGCGTAGAGAAGTCAGGGAGATAAGAAGGGGTGATGGCGTCACAGTAGACCGGAATCAAGACATAGCAGAGGCCTTCAGCTCGTTCTACGCGGACTTGTACAAAGCTGACCCCACCAGCCCGGAAGCGGAGTCTGAGTTCCTGGTGAGTGTCCCCCTGCCGAAGCTGACTCAGGAACAGATAGACTGCCTGGAAAAAGACATTCGGCCGGAGGAGGTGATCTCGGCCATCTCCCGGCTCAAATGAGGAAAAGCCCCGGGCTCGGACGGTTTTCCGGTGAGTTTTTACAAAACATTCTGTTGCCAAATAGCCCCCCTACTCGCTCGACTCTTCACCTCCTTCACTGAAGAGGGAGCGATCCATAGGGACCTGTTGGAGGCATCCATCGCAGTGATAACTAAGGTAAGGACCCGGTTGAGTGCGAAGCATATAGACCTATCTCCCTCTTAAACGTGGACCTCAAGCTGTATACAGGGATCCTCGCCTCCAGACTGGGACCGTATATGGGGGGGTTGATTGATCCGGATTTATTCCGGAACGCCAGACCACGGATAATACGAAACGGGCCTTTCACCTCCTAGAAAAAGTCGCACGAACGGAAGGAGAGTACATTATGCTGACCATTGACGCCGAAAAGGCATTTGATAGGGTACACTGGCCCTACTTAGAAAAGGTACTACTCAAAGCAGGGATAGGGCATAAATTCCATAATAGAGTGTTTAATTGCTACAAATTCCTGACAGCGGCGGTCCGTGTCAATGGGTGCACGTCCCCCCGATTCGGCATCGAACGTGGCACCAGCCAGGGGTGTCCATTATCCCCTCTTTCGTTCGCCCTGTATATGGAGCCTCTTGCACACCTCCTGCACTCCGATTCGGAGATACAGGGTGTCAAGTTTGGAGGCAGCGTCCACACCGTTAGCCTATATGCTGACGATGTGCTGATTTCCCTCGCTAAACCCCGGAGCTCCCTGCCGGCATGCATAGCGGTCCTAGAAAAGTTTGGCAGTGTCTCTGGCTTTAAGGTCAATATGACAAAATCGGTGGCCCTTGATCTCTCTCTGGACCCCTCTACTCGCACTCACCTACAGGCACTGTTCCCCATACCGTGGACGTCGGACACGGTCCCTTACTTGGGGATTCAATTAGTACCCTCCCTTCAGGAATCAGTAGACGTCAACTACACCAAGCTGCAACAGAAGATCAGAAACGAGCTGGGCAGATGGAAATGTTATCCGCTGTCCTGGCTGGGTAGGGTGGCTGCAGTAAAGATGACAATCCTCCCCCATACCTTTTTCGAACGATCCCTCTTGCACCACCTCGAGGTTGGATAAAGCAAACACAGTCCGACCTGTCCTACTTCATCTGGAACGGGCAGAAACCCCGTCTGAAATGCCAGATCGCCATGCTGTCGCCAGAACAAGGCGGAATCGGGATACCAGACCTTGCGACATATTTTCAAGCATCCCAACTCCGCTTTCTAGTAGAATGGGTCAGGTGGGAGTCAGGGAAACATTGGTTGTTTCAAGATCAGGCTGTAGTGGGACGGACTTTGCAGGAAATCCCCTTCATGAGACGAGAATATAGGCTGCCCAATCTCTATGCATCCTTCATCACACAGGTTCCCCTAGAAATTTGGGATCGAGTGGGGATTAGTCAGGAGTTTACCACCCACCCCTCCCCCCTTACACCCATCATAGGGAATCCGGAGTTTCACCCAGGGCTGGATGAGAAGGCGTTTGCGCGCTGGAAGCCTGCCGGCTGCCGGGCTCTCCATCATGTCTACGACTCGGAAAGGGTGATTCCCTTCCAGCAATTTCGACAAGAATTTGGTTTGCCGGAGACTGAAAGGCTCCGCTACCTGCAGGTTCAGCATTGGGCACTAGGCACCACAGTGAGGCCGATGGCGGATAGACACCTAACCAAATTTGAACGTTGGCTAATCCCCCGCAACACTGACAAACAATTAATCACAGACCTCTATAAGATGCTGATGCAGAAACACCAATACACATATAACGCGGGCAGAGTGCGCTGGGAGAGGGAGCTGGGGAGAACTCTGACACAAAAAGAGTGGGAGGGAGTCTATTACAGGGCGCGACACTCAGCCTACCACTTGGGTCTCACGGACACACTTACGAAAATTGCATCCTACTGGTATTACACCCCCGAAAGACTGTATGAAATGGACAGCAAGCAAGACCCCTTGTGCTGGCGCGGTTGTGGCCAGATTGGCACACTGACACATATACTCTGGGACTGCCCACTTCTACAGGAATACTGGAACCAGATTTTGAAGGAGGTAGATACACACTTTGAAACAGACATCCCACGCTTCCCTGCATACGTGCTCCTGGAGTTACCTAACGCGCTGACGTATCCACTGAAATCACGGAGTGGTCGAATGATTGCGATCGCACTGGGATCGGCGGTGCAGAATATTGTGGCGCATTGGCGATCCAAGCATGTCCCCACACACCTGGGATGGCTACATCATTTGTGGATGGTTCTGGGGATGGAGAAACTGTCCCTATCAAGAGCGGGGGAGGGAGTGCGCTATGCGGAACTGTGGAAACCATTCTTGTCCCTATTGGCGTCTGAGTTCACGGAGGTAACCTGTCCCAAGTACCTCCGGCTTTTGAGATTGACGGATACCGACACGGAACCAAACTCTCAGTGATCTGCCATCACAGACTTTGTAGGCCCCCGGCCAGAACACAAAGGAACCATGGACCATGGGGGTGGGGGGTGGGGATAGTGTTTTGGGGGGGAGGGGTGAGTTGGGGAAGGGGGACGAGGGTTCGGGGTTTTAGAGACATTGCGATTGTTTACGACAGGCCCGTCCTACCTTTACTTGCCTGTTTGGTTTTTAGTTAGTTTTTGAACTCTTTAGGGCAAGAGGCCTCAGGTGACGAGTAAGCAATAATGACAGCTACCAGAGCTTGCAGACGTGGCACCAGACTTTCAACGACGGTGACGCAGGTCATCTAGAACTCTGGCCTCTCAGTGGAAGGGGCGAAAGCTATGCATCAGGGAAACGCACCAACCACCTTAGGTTTATGACGCGGCCGGCCCTGGTTGGGTTGTAGGCGGCTTGCTGTGTATTAGTTTGCATTCTCATTAGGTGGTCAGGTTTTGGACACTCCTCAACACTGTATGGTGGGTCTGCGCCCAAACAGTTTTGTCATTTTGGAAATGCCAATATGTATTACCACCTGTTGTACCCTCAATAAACATATGTAATACTAAAAAGAAAATTCTAAAGAATGTTATAAAATAAACATAGAAACCATCAAGCCTCTGTAAACATTAAAAAAGTGACCAAATATTTAAGAATCAAAACAGATGAGACAAAGGAAAAATTATATGCACATATTTTTATGTAGTTGGGCGGGTCATTAACGTGGCCTAAAAATTAAACTTGAAACTGCTAGTGTTAAATTCAGTAAAGATTTTACCATGCGGTGCATTACCTTTACCTGGGAAAAAGTTCTAAATTTAAAATGCAACTGCACTCCTGCTGTCTCCTCAAAAACACAGGTGCGTGTTTATTTCTCCGTGCCTTATGGCAACTAAAGCGTCCTGGTGAGGAGAGATTTACTAAAAATCTTGGCAGTAAAGCATAGGTGCTAATAATAGTGTCCTTCTCAGGCTCTAATTTTGTCCGGGCCTTCTCCTGTTTGCAAAGACACTGCAACAGATATTTTAGCGCTGTTCAAGTGTTCGCTATTCAGATTGGGTGTGATTCACAGGAGCATTTGCAACTTGCACAAATGTGTATTTATTTATTTTATCGAGTTTTATAGAACCTGTACGTGACCCAAGGGTATCAGAGCGCTTCACAGTTACAAGAGGTACAGTTTAGATTACTCTGGTGTAGCAGCAGTAATATATATATATATATATATATATATATATATATATCTCCAATCCAATCCAATCTTTATTTCGGTCATTTAGACCATAAAAGATACAATACAAAAACACAATAAAACTTAGCTTATTAAAACACATTTCATACAGTTCTTACAATTGATTTCCCACCTAATCAAGGCAAAAAGAGGTTAAAAACAGGTCATAACAATGTCCACACATTAGAGGATTTTTTTCTTCCTAATCTGCCAAACTGCCATTAGAAATTTGGCCACCGCAAACACAATATGGGCGAGAGTGCTGGTTTTCATTACTCTGTATGCATGTAAATAATGACTAAACCCCCAATTTCTGCAGAGAGGTGCTAACCAATATTTTCTGGATTTGTTATAGGCAGGCAGACAAACATAATGTGAAGTTCATCTTCCTCGTGAGTGTTACAGCATGGACAAATTTTATCAATACCCTTTAGCCATTTGCAAGTGAATGTTCTAGTGGGCAGAGTACCTAGCCTCCATTGTACAAACAATTTCCTCGCAAAGATGGGAAAAATAAAATCCATAAAACTTTCAAATACATAGGAATTTTTGGATTCCAGGAACCGGTCTGTAAGAGTGCCGCTATTTTGTGCGTTCAACAGGAGTACTAGTCTATTATCTTTCTAAATTTGGACCAAACTTTTTCGCGAAACCCTTAGGCAACCTTGTTCGGGGTCCTCCCAAAGCTCGGATAAATTCATGGAGTACAGTTCTTTTTTTACAAAAGCGAGCCAGGGGATTTTATCACGTTGATTCAGGTTCATGACATGAATAAGGTCCTGCCTGTAATGAACCAGTTCATTGGTGGACCACAGCCTATGCCAGAACCTCACCGGCTTTGGCTCTAACTCCTCAGCAATGGAAGGGAAGCCCATGTCTAATCTCAGGGGCAAGAGCGGTGTGCCTCGAGGAAGGGCCAGGAGGCGTCTAAGAAAGTTATTTTCCACTCTTTGCCTGCTTTGTGCTCCCATAGTTCACTCCCATAGGTTGCGGCCGCCTTGGCTTGGGTTTGGTATATTTCAAGTGCCGGACTGATAGGCTTGTAAGTTGAAGTGTTTACCACCTTCAAGATTGCGCCCGACAGCTGAGACAGCTTAAGCCGTGATCTTACTATCTGGGGGTCCCAGGATAGGTTTTCCTGTAACGTTACTCCCAGATACAAAAAAGTTGTTACCCTCTCAAGGCTGGCAGTGCCCAAAGTGGGATTAGGTCTGGCTTTTTTAGGTGGATTAAATATCATGAATTTGGTCTTTTCTGTGTTGATCTCTAGACCATGTTGTCTGCAAAAAAGACCAAATCCATCCTGAATCCTCTGAATCCCCATCGGGGATTTGGAAAGCAGGAGGGTGTCGTCGGCAAACATAATTGCCGGCACCCTCCTGCCTGCCAGACGTGGGGCATCATTGTCCTTAACATTTTCCAGGTGGGATATAACATTATTAATGAAGAAGCAAAACAGGGTCGGCGCCAATACGCAACCCTGCCTCACCCCTCTGCGAACAGGGAACCTCGATGACCCGCTACCATCCCTCCCACACCTGACCTGCACATAGTTGTTGTCGTGGAGCCTAATTATAATGTTTAGTATCTGAGCGGGTACCCCTAACTTTTTCAAGACCTCCCACAGTTTCTTACGTGGGACTAGGTCAAAGGCTGACTTCAGGTCCACGAACACCATGTACAGCCTTCCCCCCTCTATCCTTACCGTCTTCCAGTAAAGCAGGACGAGGCGGAAAATCTGATCCATGGTGGACGTATTTTTCCTGAAGCCAGCCTGGAAGGGACTCAGGATATCATTGGCCTCCACCCAGTCTAGCAGGTGGTTCAGGATAAGGCGAGCGAATAGCTTTTGGGGAACATCTATAAGGCTGATCGGCCTGTAGTTGGCTGGGAGCAGAGGAGAGCCCTTCTTTTATATAGGGACAATCTCTGCCCCCAGCCAAGAACAGGGGATCGCCATACCTCCTAGGATGGCATTAAAGAGGATAAGGAGGTACGGGCCCCAGATCTCAGGATGGTGTCTGAAGAGATCCCCAGGTAGTCTATCTAAACCAGGGGCCTTCCCCATCGCCAATCTTTCCATTGCACTCACCACCTCGCCAAGGGTGAATTCCAGGCCCGCTTCAGAAGAAGCAGATACCTCAAAGGCCACATTGTCAGACAATAGGGTAGTGTCTTGATAGAGTGTTCCGAAATTGGCCTCCCAGACAGAGGAGGCAATAGTAGGCTCCACTGCTGATTTGGGTTCCCCTGTCCCAGTATTCACCAGGGACCAGAATTTCCTAGAGTCTTTAGCATCTAAGGCATCGGATAGGTCATGCCAACGGTCCCAATCCCACTCAGCCCTTGCAGTTTTCATTGCCGCTTTGTAGTCCCTCCTAAGTTCTGCAACCTTACCCTTGTTGGAGCCAACTTTTATAGTAACAATTAGCTCGGTCTTGATCTTCTTACAAGAAGAATTGTACCAGGTCGGGGTTCGAGTCTTTTTCCTACATGATTGTACCACTGTATAGAAGACCTCAGCAAGACCACTCACTAATTCCGCATGAATTTGAGCTAGTTTCTTATTATAATCTATGGGTCTCGGTTGATCTATAAGATCATCCACTTCTTTAAACCTGGGGAGTGCTATTTCATATAATTTATTCATGCTACCTTCCGCATTTAACAGCTTCCCCCATTTTACACGACGCCTATTTGTGGTGAGAACCAAGTTCCCGGGGTCGTCGCTAGTAGTGGAAGTTGAAGACCCCGCTACAGGTGCAGGGTGTTGCATCTCCAGTAGGAGCGCATTGTGGTCACTATCTATTCTAGGTACCACCCTGAAATCCTTGACTTTGGGCCACATGCTAATGTCTATAAAAATATAATCTAGCCTTGACTCATGGTCCTTCCTATTGAAGGTGCACAATGAGGGGGTATCGGACGGAGTACGCCCATTGCAGGCCCTTATTGCAAAATTTAAAGTGAGGGACATCATCTGTACTGCAAGCGGGGACCAGGTTTTGGGGTGGGGGATGAACATGGTGGGACTCCCCAGAAATCATCCTCAGTAGTGAGGGTCCCCTCCTTTAATCCTTCTAAGGGTTCGAAGTGGCAATTGAAGTCCCCACCCATCACTATCTTATAGTCACCTGACAATTGACCCAGAAAGGAGGATAAGTCATCAAGAGTAGATGATTCCATGGCCACAGCAACTGGGCGCGAGTATACATTAATAATTGCCAAAGTTATTGGGCCAGGCCATCTGAGCAGCACGCACTGGATGTCCTGCGAGAGCGTAGGCATATTTTCCGCCTGGCATCCGATGTGACTGGCTACCCAGATCGCCAGGCCACCCGAGGGCCTCCCTTTGCCACTCCACTTGGCCGGAATTTCATAAATTTCGTAGCCCGTTCTACTCAGGGGTTCCCTCGCCCACGTCTCCTGAAAGAGGCAGACATCACTGCCATCTATCAGGAGATCCCAGTCAGTTGTGTGCACCTTATTTGCAATCCCCGCGACATTCCATGAGAGGACCTTCATACACTGGATGCATGCCCTGGATCCTACCCCATCAGATGTAATTGATGCAGTGGCTATGGGAGGGTCAAGAATTTCCGGGACAGTTAGGGCAACTGGTGTGGAGGACAGGGCACACACGACTACCGATATCAAATTAGTGCCCGTCAGACTCTTTGGTGGATTGACTACTTGGGCCCTGGGGCTTCCAAGTGATAAACTTCTCCTTACAGGGGATTCCTGCACCCGGGTGTTAATCTCACGAGCAGCTCTCGCCACCCCCATACTTGCATCCCCGATGACAATTTTTTGGGGAAACCTGTGGGGTAACACCCTTTTGTGGTCAGTCATCCTGATCAAGGCAGGAGAATCTGTTTGGGTGGATAAAGTTACCATAAATAGGGAAAGCATTATGCTTAGGCCTATATCGTGAGCCATCCACTGCAAAGCCCACTCTGGTCCAGACCTCGTCCCTCCTCATAGCTGAATTGCATGCATTTGGATAGAAATATGACAGAGGCACCATTTCAATGGAGGTGTTGCCTACACTGCCAAGCCAGTTACAAATGTATGGGGCAACCTGTGGACTTTTAAAGCTGACAATTATACAATCCCCCACACATTTCTTGGAAGTACACCCAATCCATGGGACCCTTCTGACCATGAGAACATCTCCTTTTAAATTGGGTGGGAGTGGCCTATGCATATTTAACCAGCTGATTACCTTGTTGCGTAGGGAATCCTGCGGTTCCGTTGCGCCACCGGTAAGCTCTGGTACTCCCACCAGGATCGCGGTATAGGCTACTGCCTCAGGGAGCAAGTTAACTGTCCTACGCCTGGTGTTAGGGCTAGTAGGGCAGCTAGTTTGCCCCTTAACTGGTCTCTCCTGTCTAGGTTGATGTGACGGAGCGGGTTGTTTTGACCTTCTGGGAGCAGGTACTGGGGGCCTCGTCATTTGGGGCGCTAGTGGAACCGGTTGGGGTACTGTTACAGTACTGTTATTGGGGGCTTCCCCCAACGGGGCTATTGGAGGATTTGGGGCCTGGGTGATAGGAACGGGGGATGATTGACTGATCCCAGCACTAGACCTCGGGGCCCTCTGTAAATTTACTCCCAACCCAGAATCAACACCATTGTTAGTACAGAATTTTTCTATGACCGTCAGTCTGGCCTCTATAGAGTCCAATTTAACGGACAGGGGATTCAGGAGATTTCTGATGATATCCGTGAGTGAGCTAGTGAGCAGATCTGTGGTGTTGGAAGGGACCCCACCAAAAATAAATGGCCCAGTGCACACAGGTAAGGATGAGGCAAGTGAGGGGCTGGAAGGTTCCGTCCTATTCCTCGTGGGTGATACCCCAGGAGAGGCCACAATGTCTATATTGTCATCGTGGGTGGGCATCATTAAGTCAACTTTAGCCCTTTTGGCGCCTTTTGGCTTCCTTGACCTCTTCCTTTTGGACGCGTGATCCCCTCTGCTACTCTTGTGTTCTATTAAAGCTACTTCAGGTCCCCCCTCCTGTGCCTCAGACTCAACAGAGTCGGCATTGGGGGAGGGCTCTAAAACCCCAGACAGGCGTAATGAGTCTCTATCCCTATGCGAAGTTGAAGGTGTCCTTAGTTGTTGCAGAACTGACTCAATGGTCTGGTCAATACTGTCCATAAGCGACAGATGGGTGGCATCAAGCAGTAGAGGTGTACTGGCATTAATTGAGGAACCCGGAGAAGCCAAGGACAGATTATCTGCATCCTCTTCAATTTGTCTTTCTAGCACAGTGAGTCCTTTGTTGACCACAGCGTTAGCCTTGGAGAGAAATGTATCCATAGTGCCAGAGACCAAATGGGCAGCCTTTCTTCTGGATTCTCTGGTGGCCAGTTTAGTGTAGGGCGCCTTCAGGACGTGAACCACAGGCAGGGGGAGAAGAAAAGTGAAGGGGCAGGGCGTCAGAGGGGTGGCCCGGTCTGGCCTCTAACGGCCTGAAACGGCCCGCCCTTTGCCCGGGCTTAGCCCGGCGTACGCCCGCGATGCGCGTCTGTGGGAGTGGTTTTGTAGCAGCTCAGGGCGTGGGGGTGTGTCCAGCCGGGAAGAGTCTCCAGGTGCGGCGTTTGCTCAGCCGCTTGGAAGCCTGGGACTCGCAGTCCCGCTGGTATGCCGGTGCTGGTGTAGGTATCCCCGCTGCAACCTTCCGCTATACAGGGCACAAGAGAGTCCAATTTCCTTCCTCCTCCTCCCGTCTACGAGCGGCTCGCGCGAAGCGGGGGCCGCGAGTCGCGTTTTTGGCAGCTCAGGGCGGGGGGGGCGTGTCCAGCCGGGAAGAGTCTCCAGGTGCGGCGTTTGCTCAGCCGCTTGAAAGCCTGGGACTCGCAGTCCCGCTGGTATGCCGATGCTGGTGTAGGTATCCCCGCTGAAACCTTCCGCTATACAGGGCACAAGAGAGTCCAATGTCCTTCCTCCTCCTCGCGTCTACGAGCGGCTCCCGCGAAGTGGGGGCCGCGAGTCGCGGTTTTGGCAGCTCAGGGCGGGGGGGCGTGTCCAGCCGGGAAGAGTCTCCAGGTGCTGCGTTTGCTCAGCCGCTTGGAAGCCTGGGACTCGCAGTCCCGCTGGTATGCCAGTGCTGGTGTAGGTATCCCCGCTGCAACCTTCCGCTATACAGGGCACAAGAGAGTCCAATTTCCTTCCTCCTCCTCGCGTCTACGATATATGAATCAGTTACATGTATTTCTTACCAGTTTCAACAAAGTTAAGAACTGTTTAGAATACAAAGGTGTAGGCAGTGGTATCATATAAAATGGTTCCGACGTGTGCCTTTTGAATGTTTTTCATCAATACTACAATGATCCATTAATTGTAGTACTGAACAGTTAAAGAGGTCTTCACAGCTAACTGGTAATTTTATCTTTACATTCGTAGTTGCTCTATATAGGTAACACCTACATCAGCTCTAGTTGGCATCAGTCTTTGGTTAGTTTTGGTGTCTTTGTGGTCATTTTGTGCAGGATGTATCCATACAAGACAGGGCTATGCGACTTCTGGTTATTAACCACAGTGCAGATGATGAACAGTCTTGTCTAGGGAAGGAACTTGCAGCCCGATTCATCATCGGCGTGTTTTGCGAGTCTGTAATAGCGAATTATAAGGAATCGCTATTACAGACTCGCAAAACGGGATTCATGTAGGAATCGCAAAATAAATTGCGATTCCTACACATTCCTTATTTGCGATTAGCAAATTGCTAATCGCAAATAAGGAATAACTCCCCATTCATTCCTATGGGCCTTTAGGCCCATAGGAATGAATGGGGAGTTATTACTTATTTGCGAATAGCTATTTGCTAATCGCAAATAAGGATGCGATTTCAAGGGTGCTAGGGGTGTCCACAGGACACCCTGTAGCACCCCTGAAATGTAAATTGTGACTTATGTTGCGCACACACATGTCCAAAGGACATGTGTGTGTGTAACATACAACTGAGAAAAATGCACAAAAGTGCATTTTTCTCAGTTTTCGCTATTTACCACGAAGTCTGACGTCGCGATAAATAGCGGCAAAAAATAGCGATTTCGCAATTTTTTATTGAGTCATGAATAGCATTTAAGGAATCTCAAATTGAGATTCCTTAACCCTTTCGATGCTCATGACGAGCTCAGCTCGTCATGATGCACAGTTGAGCTGTGCTGATGACGAGCTGAGCTCGTCATGACATCAGCAAAATGGCAATTTTCAGCACAGGAGGGGGAAAACGCCTAGCAGCCAAGGTGTTAAATGCGATCGCAATTTGAAAAATCGCATTATTTTGCGATTTCGCAAATTGCGAGTACATGACCCAATGATGAATTTCAAATGCCATTTTTGCGGGCGCAAACAGCCGAATTCTGCGATTCGCACCGTTTGCGCCCGCAAAAATGCTTCATGAATCTATCTGCTGCTCATTAGGAATGTGTAGTAATCTGCTTCTTATGTAATGCATCTCCCTGGCCCTGTTTCTCTGCCTGATGCTCTAGCTATATGATGTCATTTGGAATGTTATGGGCTGAGCAGCCAGAAAGCTGCTCCTGGTGGGGCTTATTTAAAGACTTACATTGGAATTTACCAAGATGTAACTTGAAGAATAAACTACAACTACAAGAGCTGTCTACCAGACTTTATTGATTTCTACATTGGTGACGATTTAAAAGGAAAAGAACTTACGCATGGAGAAAAGAAGGCTATTTGATGGCTACTGGTTCTTAAGGTACTAATATTACTAAAGACATTGAACTATTTAAGCTTTCTGGCACCTGCCCCACCAGTGACCCTGACAACGGTCGCCCTAAATAATTTTAGGTGCCAGATCCACCTGTGTATGAAACTGTAAAGTGTATATGCAGTCCTGTTTTATAACTGTGAAGCCCAATGAAGAGGTATGTGCTAAATCAACCTCAAAGTGTTGAATTGGACTGTGATGTAGTGATGTCGGGGGCACACATCGAGCCCCAGTAGGGGTGAAGGTCATGCCCTGGTGTTGAATGCTGACCAGGCTCCGGTGTGCCCTGATGAGAAGTGGCTGCACATGGTAGAAAATAATCAGGGGCAGATTTTGATCACATGCTTTTAAAGAATCATAAAGCCCCGCTGTTAAAAATGTGACAGAGAACAAATGTGGAGAAAACTGCAGTCAACAACAATTTACAGTTTCAACTGTGAGCAATGATTGCAGATTTCGATCACATGCCTTTAAAGAATTATCAAGCCCCGCTGTTAAAAATGTGACAGAGAACAAATGTGGAGAAAACTTTGGATTGTAGTCTACATGCCTTTGCACAGTCTATTGTAACTGTGCAGTGTTTGCCAACCACGACTGGTGTCTCCATGGTATTGAAATGCAATTGCAAGAAGGCCCCAGTTTGTTTTTATGTCTCTGTGCTCTGTAGCTGACCTGGATTGCCATCAGAGTTAATTTCGTGAGTCAAGTACTGGTGATAAAGATGATTTTAATGTGAGGGTTGCCATGAGCATTGCTGCCTGAAGATCGTCACAGGTACTGTCATTTACACTAATTGAAAACTACATATTACTGAGAATGTCGCTTTGGAAAACTTAGAACTAGTGTAACAACGCCATCTTCTGGTTATGGAGCGCAATTGCAGAGAAAGGAGGATTCAGAATTGGAACAGTAATGAAATATTGCTATAAGGAGTTAGAGTATGGGTCAAAGGAAATAAGAAACCCAGAACTGTACTGTCTGAGATGATTGTTAAGTATTAAGTCACTCACTCGTTTGTTGTGGTGCATGTGAGGACAGCTAAGTCCCTTAGTGACACTGCATTGAATTTGGTGATAAATGCCAATGTTATGTACATCTGCTTTTGATTTGCAACGTGTCATTTTAAATTGATACTCAATGTGATTTTCATTTTACAGTATTATTATAGGGAGGTGGATTCCCCCTTTATAATTATTTGGGAGGTTACTACGAATGTGTGGTTTATAGGGAGGTGGATTCCCCCTTTACAACTATTTGGGAGGTTACTGCGAGTGTGTGGTTTATAGGGAGATGGATTCCCCCTTTACAATTATTTGGGAGATTAATGCAAGTGTGTGGCAATAGGAAGGGGGATTCCCCCTTGGGAGGTTACTATGTGTGGTGGTTTATAGGGAGGTGGATTCCCCCTTGGGAGGTTACTATGTGTGGTCGTTTATAGGGAGGTGGATTCCCCTTTACGAGGAGGTATGTGTTCTCTTATTGGGAGGCTACTGTGTATTAATGCGTGTGTGGTCCTGCAAAAGTATGCAGACGGAACATTATAATATGTGCATTAGAGGATATGTAAATTTCCCTGGTCCTGCAATAGTATGCAGTAGATGGTGTTCTTGGTAAGTGGACGGTATATTATAGTGTGTGCAGTAGAGGGCATATGGTATTCCCTGGTCCTGCCATTTGTTTAAGTTTACTACTTCCATTTTACTACTTTATTACTTACATTACTATTACAACATTTACTATGTCATTATTATTATTATCATTATTATTACATAGAGAAGGCTGTCTTACTGTTTAATACTTACATTATTACTATTGTATCGTTATTATTATTATTATTACTAGGGAAGGCTATTTTATTACTTTCATTATTACTATTGCATCGTTATTATTATTATTACATAGGGAAGGCTATTTTATTACGTACATTACTATTTCTCATTATTGCATTACTTTTACATTATTATTATTATTACATAAGGAGAGTTTGGCTCATGTTTTTATGGTGTTCTTTTACGTTTACTTCTGGAATGTTTATCTTCTCTTCCTTTGTTTAAATATGTGTATACTATTTCATTTTGTTAAATATTATAAAGGGGAAGATGTGTAGTAATCTGCTTCTTATGTAATGCATCTCCCTGGCCCTGGTTCTCTGCCTGATGCTCTAGCTATATGATGTCATTTGGAATGTTATGGATGTTTGTACTTGAAGGTGGAGCTGTTTGAGAAGATGGGCTGAGCAGCCAGTAGGCTGCTATTGGTGGGGCTTATATTAAGACTTACATTGGAATTTACCAAGATGTAACTTGAAGAATAAATTACAACTACAAGAGCTGTCTGCCAGACTTTATAGATTTCTACAGAAGGTCTTTGCTTCCCTCTTGAATTTGCCAGATTTGGAATTGCACGTGCTCAGTTTAAAAAATGTGCACATTAAATATTAGACAAATTCATAATGAAGACTTATCACCTAGATGCATGGTCACAGGTCTATTCATTTATCCAATGTTCATTCGCCATGCCATAGTTAATGCACACAGGGGTCTCCGAGAATAGAGTTGCAGTCATGTGCCTAATCAAGGCTGCTGTAAGGGAATACTTTCCAGCCCATTCACATTGGTGACAGTGATTTTACTTTCAGCAGGCCAAATACAAAGAATGTTCCCTTTTACACCAAGATTCTTGGTTTTGGCTACACTGTACAGTTACTGGCAGCCCGCTCTTACCTTAGTATGCATCCTTGCATTCACAAGGCAGATTGAAGCTACTCAGCACACACTTGGTACATTATTGCTCAATCCCTTCTTTTAATTTGGCTGTCATACTGATTTTACCATGGGAATTTTTAATGTAATCTTAATTGCTGAAATGTCTTAATACATGTGATTTTATTTTGATTATAGTCTTAAAATACGAAAATGAAATGAAAACTCTCTTATAAATGTTAACCATTTTTTTTTCCCATAGCTTTTATGACAAGAAAGCTGCGATACACGAAGCACTGTGTGATAATATTGATACTCGCACTGTCATGGAAGAAATGCGATCTCTTGTTAGTCAGTGTAATTCTTATATTGCAAATAAGAAAACGACGAGGCAAATGCCCAGTAGAATGCTGCTAAAAACGATAAGCTCTTATATCACTCAGATGTTTAAGGTAAGTAGTAAAGTAATTAACAGGCAAGTTCTTAAAAATTGCCATTGATTCATAGTTGGGTTTGCATCTTGTACATTGTGATGATAGCCAAAGGGAATTTCATAATATTTTTTCAAACACAGTGAAATGGACACAAAATTCTGTTTGAATCATCTTGCATGTTCCTTACCTTAAGCCTAGGAACCAGAGTGTTTTGGAAAACCCCATTCCCCAGCGAAAGCTCTACAGCTGCTTTATTTACAAATACGCCCTCTAGACACGATGATAATGATATCAGCATTTAATATATGCAACTATGTCGAACGTCTCCCTGCAGGTTTCAAGCTACGTCATAATTGTTGTCCCTATCAGATCCACATAACCGCTGTATGCGGCGTGTTGGCTCCAACCATGACTCAGGGCATGAAACTCCAGCTTCCTGATGTACCTGGAGGCCATTAGGGAGTGGGAAGTTATTTTTTGTTATGGCCTGCAGGGACACAACACCTGTCCTTTCCAAGAAAAACAAGATCTAACCTGATTTCCCGTAGAGAAAGATGCGTCTACTTACACAGTAATAATGACCGCCATAGCCCAAGTGTTTCATCCACTTCCAGGTTTATTTCTGTAGACAACATTTTTTATAATTTGTTGCTTGCATAGTTCCTTTCATGTCACTTACAATTGCGGATATTAACTAAATATTTTTTTCGTTGAGCATGTGTATCTTTTCACAGTATACGAAAGCTTGGACATATTTTTTTTCAATTATAACATTGACTCACAATATTTAGAACTGAAACAAACACATATTATTCTCATCCATGTCAATATTTCCTGAACACTATTCTATGTCCAGGATGTTTACCTTTCCAAATTCTACTTGAAGTAAATAATTGATGAGATTACAATAGCATCACAAAGCGTCTTTAGTGCTTGTTTGCATGAAGGCATCTGTGGGCTCAACCTGTCATTGAATTAGGACAACAGTGAGCTAACAAACATTCATTAAAAATGTGGTACCTGTGACCAGCTTGTGCTAACAATATGCACAAATTATAATGAACTTTACAAAATAAAATGCAAATGTCATATGACCGAATCGAACATCTATGAATAGTTAAAGAACTGTGTAAATTGTTTGACTCGAATATCACAATCTGATACCCTTAACCGCTCTCCAGACAGCGGGTTGCAAGGGAGCTTCGGATGCTTCGCTGTGACGTTATTTGTTTGCAGGAGACGCATATAGTATGGCCTAAGCGAAAACTGCTAACTGAGTTGGACTATAATGTAGTGGCATGTATAAAACAAGCTTGCACATCTCGTGGCGTTGCAATTTTGGTAAAAAAAACATATTGGGATTACAGGCCGGATATTGACGGACGGATTTGGCAGGTGGGCAATAGCTGAGTGTGTTGTAGGGTCGTCAAAATTTACGTTATTCTCTATATCTGTCTCTAACTTTGACGAGGCTGCAATTTTAGACTTTCTTAATGTGGAGCTAGTGGCCTGAGCCACTCATATAATCATATGTGGCGACCTAAATATTAATCTACAACCAAATTCATTGGGCAATGTAAGTTACAAGTATATTGGCAGGAAACCAAAAGTGTTCAAGTCACTTCATTCACTTATATCTGTACATGGGTTGGTAGACTCATGGACCTCACTTAGGGGTAGTGATCCTGGATACACTTTCTTTTCCTCTCCTCACCAGAAGCTGGTGAGGTTAGATTATTTTTTTGTCCCGCAACATCTGCTGATTGATGCATGTATTCAGGTCTACCCAAGGGTCACATCGGACCTTGGTCCGGTTGTTTTAATTATAGCTGGCATTGGGGTAGCTAGCAAGCCCAGGGGTTTCTCTTTCGATCGTAAATTGTTGTTTGACCCAAAATGCTACGCCTATATGAAGGATTGGATTACTGAATTTTTTAGGAACAGTAGGGAGAGTACTGAGATGGGTTATGTATGGGATGCGTTTAACCCCTTCCATGCTGATGACGAACCCCAGCCGTCATGCACTACGGTGCTCGTGTGCTGATGACGGCTGGGGTTCGTCACGGCCCGCCCCTGTTCGTGCTGTTTACAGCACACCAGGGGTATCGCGGCCGCATGGAAGGGGTTAAAGCCGCTTTCAGGGAGGAGGTTTTTAGTTTTGGGCTGTATAAACAAAAACAGTTGGGGCTAAAATTACAGGAACTATATCAGGGTCTCATAGTGGCTGAAGAGATGCTGGTGTAGGGTATACATGCAGGCATTGACATTGGAGATTTAACAACGGAAGTGGCCCGCTGTAAGGCAAATATAAATCTCCAATGGAGCCAAGAGGCAGCTAAAACATACACTATCAAGCGGCAGTTGAATTACGAGTATAGAGAGGCAAGTGGTAGGTGCCTGGCCCAAAAACTTAGATCTTAGATCTAAGGAAACTGCCCAAAGAATTAATTCTCTTGTTGACTCCAGTGGGCGATTGGTAGAGAGCGAGACTGAAATACTGAATGTATTTAAGCAGTTTTATGAAACACTATATGCAGGCGAATATTATGATAGTCAAAAAGCTGCAATACTGTTTCAGCAGTATTGTAAGCACGATCTTGGGGAGGAAGCAGCAGCTCCTATTACGATTTCTGAACTCGAGCAGGCTATAAAAGGGTTAGCTGCTGGTAAGGCAGTGGGGCCTGATAAACTCCTGCTGGAGATCCATAAAAGTTTTTTTAATGTCTTAAAGGAGGACATGTTAGTTGTATTTAGGAGGGCTCAGACTGGTGCTTATCCTAAGTCATGGCATGAGGCCAGTATTGTTGTGCTTAAAAAAAACAGGATAAACCTGCGGATTGGGCGGCATCATACCGCCCTATATCTCTGTTAAACGCGGACAGTAAAATGTACTCAAAAATTCTGGCGACTAGGCTGGCGGCAGTGATCTCTCCATTGGTGTCAATACGACAGCATGGATTTATTCCCAATCGTGGAACAACAGACCACGTCAACTATTAGATCATGCTAATAGTACTGGCAAAGCCCTCAGCCTTATATTATTAGATGCCGAGAAGGCTTTTGATCAAGTTTCCTGGAGCATTTTATGGGTCGTGATGTGGGTTTGGGCCACAGTTCATCATAGCCTTGCAGACGTTAATCACCAGTAGCCAGGATTCGCACCATGGGGCTCCAGTCAGAATCAGTGTCTATACGGCGGGGAACAAGACAGGGATGTCCCTGCTCCCCACTCTTATTTTCATTATACATTGACCCATTTCTAAAGATGATCAAAAATAATCCTCGGATACAATCAGTAATAATACAACAACAAGAGTACCGCGTCTTCGCATATGCTGATGATGTAGCAGTGGTCTCCCCTAAACCAGCAGCAGCAATGCTGGAGATTGAGCATCTGGCGGCTGAATACCGGGCAGTATCGGACTATAAATTAAACACCGCCAAAACACAAATTTTATGTGTCAATTTTGGCTCTTATACGGACCAAAGGGTATTACAAGAGGTGACGTATCTGGGGGTGCGGATAAGGGCTTCAGCGTCCGCACTTGTAGAGTCTAACTGGGGTAAGCTGATGACTGGGATTCGAAATCAATTAGAGCAATGTGAATGTTTACATCTATTGTTGGTAGGTAGATGTAATGTTCTAAAAATGATGTTCTTACCAAAAATATTATAGTTTTTCAGATGCGTGCCCCTGGAGATACCTCGTGCTAATCTTGCACAACTCCAGTCTCTGTGTATGAGATTCATATGGGCACGTGGAAAAGCTTGCAGAGCAAAGCGGTATATGATCTTACCTAGGGCCGTAGGTGGGTGGGCTGTCCCAGATTTTACTTTGTATTATTATGCTTGCATGTTTCAACACATGAATATATTGCTCACTAGGGTAGGGCCGTCAGACATAGCCGAACTGCCCTCTATATACTATGTGCTCTTAGGCACTGAAGTCAAAAAAGGTCTGTTTCTGAATTTGAAATATATATGGTAAAAAAAGTTTCTTGGTATACTCCATTGATAGCTCTGATCTTTTTTCCCAGTGTATTCTGGGATCGGGTTGTGCATAATTGGCGGGCTAAAGGTATTTGTGTTGGTGATTTATATATGGAAGATGGGTAAAATCGTTCGATCCGCTTAGGGAGCAATATCAGCTTCCTCGATCGGATTTTTTAAAATATTTGCAAATTAGGGACTGTCTGTTGAAAGCCCGCTTGAATATACAACCTAACCCCCTTATTGAAGCAAATAAGAAAGCTTCACGGATAGGTATGCTCTATAATCTCATGCTTGATATAATGCCTAATGATCTGGAAGCTCACACTTGTAAATGGGAGAATAGATTAGGATGTCAAGGCATACTACTTGAGACTACCATTGAATTAGCTGAACGACTATTTATGTCTGCGAACTTAGCTGCTCAACATTACTAGACCATTTTCTATTTGTACCTGACACCTGATAAAATATCAAAATGGGGTGGGGATCAGGAGGGAAAATGCTTTCGCTGTGGGGCCCCAGCTGCTGATGTGGTACTTATCTGCTTTTCATGCGGGCAGTTGAGGAGCTTATTTGAGCAAGTGGGCAAGTTTTTAACCTTGATCTTGGGAGCACCCATACAGTTGTCATCTATGCAGATTTTACTGGGGGTAGAGATGGGTGTACGAGTGGATTCTATACCCAACAATGCTGTCCATCTGATCTTTGTAGCTAAAGCTGTGGTCAGGCTTTGTATAGCCTCCTGCTGGCTGCAAAAAGATGCTCCATCATTTGATGCATGGCGGGCGAGGTTTTTTGCTATGTTTAATATAGAGTACAGTCTATATGCTCTGAAAGGCAGCCGGAAAAGAAAATTAGGGGAGCAAATCTGGGGTGTAGTTATGTCCCAATTGGATGTGGATGTGTAAATCCCTTTGATTCTCTTTGTATTAATGTGTTTGTCCTATGATTTGTACCCTGATAGGTTCATTTTATTTTTTGCTCTGCTAATTTGTGATCTCTTATTCTACTTCACATTATTATATTTGCCTCGCCTTTTGCTTGCTTGTTCTTCATGTACTCATGTATTCGCAATAATAAACAATTATAAAAATAATCTTAAATTTATTTAAATTTGTATACAGTCCCGGACCCCCTGAGTAGGCATTGTGTAATGCAGAAGTTCCTGGACCAGAGGTTAAGAACTACTCCAATAGATGTATTTCTCATGCTTGGTGGTCTAATGTGAAGAAACAGTGGATATGGATTGTGTTTATCAAGCATTGTCATTTCCTCTCTTCTGAATGTTGACCAAATTGTAATTAGACCCTCGGACCTGAGCAGCAATTTGGTCATCTGTACTAGAGAAGCATGCGTGTATACAGCAATCTGCCAAATGTAGATTCATGGTACAATGAGAGAATCACATATTCAATACAGAAAAACAATAGGAATGCTAAACTACTCCCAATTGACCATACATTCAATATTTACTTTCTACTACAGATGCAAGAGCATTTCTTTGAACATCACCATCGATATTTAATTTATTTTTCTTATTGATCACACTTGTACCATATCTTGTCTTATGGGATCCTACAATTTTTTGTAACATTTTTGGGATCAGTATTGTTTCATCACAAAATCTGATCTGAATATATATTTATTTATTTTATTTATTTTATTTATGGGCTTGTAACGCGCCGGCATCACACCCGAAGGTGTATCTCCGCGCGGTGCTGTGAAGAACAGGACGGACAGCGCTCCAACTAGAATAGAGTTGTCTTTAGGAGTTTCCTCAAAGCTAGATGGCTAGGGCACTCTCTAAGGGAAAGGGGGAGATTGTTCCATAGGCGCGGGCCCAAAATGGAAAGGGCACGACCTCCCTGTCTGGTCTTATGATGTCTAGGAACCTGGAGTAATAGTTGGTTGCTGGACCTGAGATTGCGGCAGGGGCGGTGGTATACAAATTTCTCGGCCAAATAGTGTGGGCCGAGATTGTAGAGACTCTTGTGTACCACACAGCAAATCTTGAATTCCACCCGTTTACGGATGGGAAGCCAGTGGAGGGCCTTGAGAAGGGGCAAAGATGGAGTTCTAGGGGGGGCATTGGTCACCAGGCGGGCCGCGGTGTTCTGAACCACCTGAAGTTTATTAAGCACTCCTTCGTTAGCTCCCAAGAGAAGGCCATTACAGTAGTCCAAGCGGCTCAGAACGAGGGCCTGGACCAAGGTCTTTCTTGTGTTGTCTGGTAGAAGGGGGAACACCTTCCGAAGGAGGCTTATAATGTGGAAGCAAGATCCCACCGTGGTGCTGGCATGATGGGCAAGGGTGAGGTCGTGGTCTAGACGAACCCCCAGGTTTTTCACCACCTGTTTAGGGGAAGGGGCCTGACCCAGACTGGAGGGCCACCAGTAAGGGGTCCACAGGATTTTTGCCTCTCCGAATAACATGACCTCAGACTTTCCCACATTGCACTGGAGAAAGTTCGTGGCCATCCAGCTGGCGGTCGCAGTCATGCCGTTGGAGAAGGATTGTCTTATCTCCGGGGTGAATTTTTTAAAAGTGAACAGCAGCTGCGTGTCGTCAGCGTAAGAGATGGGCATAAACCCGAAGGACCTCATAATATTAGCCAGAGGGGAGACATATACGTTAAACAACGTAGGGCTAAGACAGGAGCCCTGCGGGACTCCTTTGGTGATGCTGGCCGAGGGGGAGCTGAAAGAGCCCATATTCACCTTCTGGGTACGCTCGGAGAGAAAGCTGGTAAACCACGCCAAGGCAGATCTATCAATACCAATCTCCTTTAATCTGGTAAGGAGGATGGCGTGGGATATGGTGTCGAATGCTGCGGACAAGTCCAACAGCACCAACACCACTGACATTCCTCTGTCCAGGGACAAGCGTATAGCATCTGTGACGGAAAGAAGAGCCGTTTCGGTGCTATACCTAGGCCTGAACCCTGACTGAGAGTGGTCCAGACTGCCGGTTTGCTCAATGAAGCTGGAAAGGTGGTGATTCACATGCTTCTCCATCAATTTGCTGATGAACGGCAAGAGGGAAATTGGCCTCAGATTTGTCATGTCTGACCAGGGGGTGGAGGTATTTTTCCTAATGGGCTTGACCATGGCCTCTTTCAACTCCCGGGGGACCCGTCCCTCAGAGAGGGAGCGGTTGATCACCATCTGAATGGAGGGACTGAGGACACTCCCAATGAGGTGCATGATACGGGCAGGTACAGGGTCCGCTGGGCTGCCTGATTTAATAGTCCCAATTAGGGAGTTGACTTGTTCTAAGCTAATCTCGGGAATGGAGGACAGCGTAACAGAAACAGCGCTGATTGTTCCGGGCTGGAGGCTAGAGGAAGGGACCATTTCCTCAATAGGTGGGCTTGCTAGGGAGATGTTTCGATAAATAGAATCGATTTTATCGGCAAAGAACCCAGCAGTATCTTCACACAGTTTTTGGGTCAGCATTTCCGGACTGTCACAGGCGACGGGCTTGGTAAATGTGCTGAGGACCTGGTACAGTAGCTTTGAATCATTGCCAGCCTCAGACAATTGGGAGACAATGTGGGATTTACGGGCAGCTCTGATGTTTTTATGATAGAGTCTCATGGCGGAGCTATAGCGATCTTTATCGGCCGTACTGCGTGAGCTTCTCCAGGATTTCTCCATCTTCCTGCAGACCTTTTTCTCCGCACGCAGTAGGTCCGTGTACCATGGTTCCTGCCTGCGGTCCGAGCGCCGGTTGCAGCGTCTTAAAGGGGCAATTAGGTTGACCGCCGTGATCAAGGCATCATTGTATTTAGACAGGGCCGAACTGGTGGAGTCAGAGGGGAGAAAGTCAGGGGGTGCGAAAGTAGTTTTAAAAGTGTCAGCGGACACCTTGTACCACTGCCTGCGCCATAACGGGAGGGAGGCAGGTTGGGAACGTTCTTTGATAAGGGTAGGGAGGGAGAAGTTGATGACAAAGTGGTCGGTCCATTCCACCTGGATTGGAGGGTAACAAGTCAAGGAGTGCGAGTTGGACAGAATTAGGTCGAGGGTGTGACCAGCCCGATGGGTCGGACCTCTGTTGCACTGTTTAAAGCCCAGGGCAGATAAATCAGCCAGCAGGTTACGCGCTTCTGCATTGTCAGACAGTTCACTGTGGACATTGAAGTCTCCAAGGAGTACAACATTGGTACCTATGCTGATATGAGGAGCTAGTGTCTCCAGGAGGAGGTTAGATGCCTCGGCACAGGGGCCAGGGGGACGGTACACCAGTGCTCCCTTCCAGCAAGCTTGTGAAGAGGAACCAATTTTGAAAACCAGGACCTCAATGTCCTTGGTACAGCATTGGTCGAGAAAGGTGACCGTGAGGGTGTCTTTGTAAATTACAGCAACCCCGCCGCCGGTTTTAACTGGGCGGTCGAGCCTAAGAATCTTGTACCCCGAAGGGATCCCCAAGGTGATAGCGGGGACCAGATGGGGCTTGAGCCAGGTCTCCGTACAGAAGCAATAATCAGGGCGGGTCGAATGGATTAGGTCCCAAACCTCCGAGTGGTGCTTCGGGAGGGATCTTATATTACAGAGTATGCTATATAATATATATATATATATATATATATATATATATATTTACACACAAACACATACGCATACATATATATATATATACCCGTGTATAAATCAGATTTACACATTCTTGACCAATAATAATTGCAGGAGTGTGTTGGATATGCATAATTATTTGTTAATTTACCCGCTGGTTTTTCTTTTTATTGTCTGTGAGAGGGAGGGAGAAGTGTACGTAACCGTACTGTAATGCCCAGTTTTTGACTTTCCCTTAGTCTGTAATTATTCAAAATTAATGTGGACTATTTCTTCAGATATGTGAATGATCCACACGTTTTAATGCCATACAGGAAGACATTATTTTTGCACATCTTCTCTAGGGCATTGTTCTTAATTAAATATAACTTTAACTGAAGATTAGGGACCTACTGTCCTTCCCTTTAACCAGATAAGTATACAGCATGTTTTACTGTATCCTCTAGAAGCATTGAATAACTTAGGTTTCCAATGTAACTTCAGCTAAACAGCTTATGCCCAAGCAAATGTCAGTACCATTGTAAAGAGGACAAAAATAGTGGCTTTCCAGTCCCACCATAGCCAACAGTATGCATATTGTGAATACAAATAGGTGACCACAACTAAAACTAAGAATTCCCGAACCTACAAGACGTTACATACACTCTCAAATAAGTATAATATTCAGATGGCATGTATAGACACACCATCCGGACGAGTCAGAATGAAATAAGGACTACATAGCATTAAAGACATGTTGATGATCTAGCACTCTGTACATTATACATTCATGCATTGTTGTGGTTGCCATGTTATGCAGCCAATGCTCATGCGTTGAGGGGGAAATGTGTCTCCATAGTATTAGGATGCATATTTTAGCAACTGCAATAGATCTGTCATATTCCATCTCTTCAAGTGATGGGTCAAATTAGACATATCAGAAGAATCGTGCAATAGAACCAGTTAGGGCGTAAAAGTCAAGACTATTGAACTAGTAGTGTTGATTATAATTGGAGCACCTTGCCAGAAGGCGCATACGGAAGGGCAAAACCACAAGAGATGAGACAAGTCACCCCCATTTCCCACACAGTGGCAGCAATCAGAGGATGTAGATATGTTTGTATATTTGGTCTGAAGAATATAGTCTTAATAATCGATTATGTTACTGCCTTGCGTATTGTGATTGCCATTATGGTCAATTAAATTGCATCTGACCACTGCCTTTTTAGCTTGTACAGGATATTCTGCTTCTGCTTTTATCTCTTCTGAGATAGCCAAACTTTTTTATTATTAATATGCCTTGGGGCCCCTTTTCTTTCGCTCGCTGTCTTATTGTAACACTTGGTTTCCACTGTTGAAGTTAAAACCTTTCTTTGAACAGATCTTTGGAGCAATGGAAGATGAAGAATTGATTGGATTCCCTATTGGAGGAAATGCACAGAATGTTAATGTGAGTTGTGAACCAATGATTAATTCAATTCTCTAAATATTGTCTTGATAGGATGTCATCAAAGGATGTCTTTAAAAGTGTGATAAAGAGAGATAGAGTGGTCATGCATGAACAGATTACAAGTACAACAGCCCTTGAATCCTTCAGTCAGTGTTCCACATCTTGTGAGTGCTTTCACTAAAATCAGTTTGGAATTATATATATTTTTAGCATTTCATTTTCCCTCCATTGACTGATCTCTGACCATGCCAGTATATACCAGTAAACATAAATGTTTTATCCTCACAAATGAAAGATTTCTAAAGTTATTGTTTGCAAAGTGTGTGCAACTTCTCTTCTTGATTTTAACTTGCATTTCATCTTTATGCATTCTGTGGTATAACGCTATTAGAGTAAATACTCTTACTGCAAGTACATTATCACAGTTACTTTGCAATAATTTATTACTCACATGAACCACACAGACATCAACTCACCAAAATGTCTGGGACAGCATACATTAGATCATTTACTCTTTAACTCCTGATGACAGAGAATAGCCTGCTTGACCCCACCTTTAGATTTTCAGTAGACTTGTTTTTCATGCCATTGTAGAAAAGAAGTATACATTCTACAAAGGACACACTGCAAAAAGAAATCCAGGAGTGTGTGCAGTTCGACATGCTTCCTTTAAAGATTTGCATAGTTTTTCTCATGTTTTCCTAAATTGTCTGATGTTGTGCGTAAATATTTTGCTTGATGGAGTAAGAGATGCACCGTTGGTGTTTTATTTTTTCGGTGATACTAATAATTAGAGACTCCTGGCAGTGCACTAGCAATTAAGTCAGCCTCTATATACGTTGAGTTATGTAACAGAGTTTGTAATCAGTATTCATATGACTGATAATGGCTAGAAGTGCTGCATGGAGCAATTATGTTCTGATGCCCTTCACTAGATGATGAGTTTTGGTGACTGATTGACAGCACTTGTACAGAGTACAACATCCTGCTGGATTTGTTAGCACTGATACAGAGTGACAATGCTATGATCTTATTTTGCATTACACCTTAGATAAACAGATTGAAACATAAAAAGGACCTGCTATCAGATTACGCATATAATGTATTCAGAAGGTTTTAAGCCATGACTTTCTGAATTCCCAGACACACCATGCGCATAATGTTTGTCTTGTCGTTAGTACATTTTAGCTATGGTTCAGTTGTTGCTGAATGCAAATCTCTTTTTTCATCAGCTTGAATCTACAGTGATGCCATATCTGCAAGTGTTGTCTGAATTTAGGGAAGGAGTGAGGAAAATTGCCAGAGAAAAGAAAGGTAAGAGATCAGTGTCATATTTGTTTTATCTACGCATTTAATATTAAAACAGAATTTCATGTTGAGTGAAGAATTACCAGTCCGTGATAAGATTTATAATGAGTTTAAATCATTCCTCAGGTTTTTGGGGATTTAGTAACAGTTGTATCATACACTCTTCCCAAAAGGCTTAACCTACCCAATTGAATCTAACATTGCCTAGCTTCATTGCTTTTTAGGTCTCGCTTAGCGTTGCAGTGCGCATGCTTTGCTCGCTCTGCGAGATATATTGTTAATGAGGAGATTTCAGAAGGGGACTTGAAGCCTCGCCCATCCTCTTCATTGGGTCGCGGCAGCGTTTATGCTAAATGCTGGCTTCCCATTTACAATGCCAATAGCTCCAAATCATGTGAATGCGAGATCTATTGCATTGCAAATCCTTGTTTGAGTTGTGACATGTTTATGATACAAAAAAGGCATTTTGATTCCATATCAGGGACACCGAAGTATTGCTTGAGACTCTGTTACAGGATTCTCTATTTCCTCCTCTGATGTTATTTTATGCCACCGTTTTTACAAACTTAACAATACATAATTAGTAAATATACTAACATACTTTTTTACCTCCACTGTTTTAAAAGAGCTGAGCAGTTGCAGTTTTGAAATAATCCCACATTATATCATTGGGGAATGAAATGCTAAAAGCTATTTTCACTGTAGTAGACCTATGTAGAAAACCAGAGTACATATTAAGGGCCTGATTTCGATGTTGGCGGACAGGTTACTCTGACACAACAGTGACGGATATCCTTTCCGCCGAAATATAAATCCCATAGGCTATAATGGCTTTTATATTTCAGCGGACGGGATATCCATCACAGTTGTGATGGAGCAACCTGTCTGCCTCCATCGAAATCAGGCCCATGGATACTAATAGTGTATCTCAGGAATGGGACCAGCTAGAAAATAATTAAACCACAATTTTAACAGTTATTAAAATTCCAATTCAGAGGTGCTTTATTTTTATTTTTTTAATTAACAAAGAAAACGTACTTTCCTTGCCTGAACTGTCAGAAGGCTAATCAGCATAAACCTCTGCTAGCTCTCCGCCTGTGCTTGAATAGGTGTGAAATACCTCCCAGGAGCAAAAAATAGGCTTACCTGAATGGACAGAGAAGAACTCAGCTAAATATGCGCAGTGGGAGCTGTGGGCCTCCTTTTGACAGCACCTTGCCAAATATTGCTCAACATGTCTGTTCAGCCACAGGTAACATTTGGGGCACACTTAAAAGGGAGAGCACAGGATGCCAAGACAATTCATGTGGCTCTCCTGTCTGGTTGCTGAATTATCCTTCTTTTGTCCTACTAGACTTCTGTCTCTGGGTTTGTTGTGAGTACATTGCTTGCCTAAAACTGAATTTTAGTGTTAGGTGTGGGTGGACACTGGGATTACCATAGCACACTCCCCACACACAACACACCCAGTCATCACAGCCCAAGTGTAGTGTGGCGGAAATCTTTAGCCTTCTTGGACATGCCCTGACACATTGCATTTTGCACCTGTTTGCAGTAAGGCAAACAGGAACTGCTTCATACGTGGGTTAGGGAGAGGCCAGGAGTCACCCACATCCACAAGCTAGGGCCAGGCATAATTTTGGAATCTCCATGCACCCTCTTCAGAACACTCTCTAGACCTATGGAAGATCAGAAGAGGACTGGACCAGCTGTTTGTGACCTGAGAGAAGCCCTAAAGGTCTGGATCTGCTCTCTCTTCTACCTTAGACAAAAAAGTGGACTTCAAGGGTTAGTTGGCTGACCTGTGAGCCTTAAGGGAGACAACAACCTGCAAGAGGTCTTCACCTGGATGTACCCAGCCGAGTAGTGGCAACTAGGCCTGGACTGGACCCGCCTGTTGGCCTTTGCCTGACACCCTGTGAGTCTCTTAAGTGCCTCCCCTGACTTCCTGCGGGGGTTTAAAAGTGTACTCCAATGGGTTGATTCGGAAGGGCACAACATGTGTCAGGCCTTATCTGATAGAGACTTCTAGACACAGATTCGAATGGAATTCTCCCTAGGTGTCAGACAAGATCTATACAATTTTCATGAGTAGTATTCCTATGGCCAGTAGGTGGCTTGGATCTGCTCTGCATGGCATTATTGGCGTAATCTGTGCTGGAAGTAAGATGCACGGGGCTTATCAAGGCTCACTGATGTCAGTTCTCTTTCCGTGACAGCAGAGATCCAATAGGCGTTACCCCTTAGTCAATTCTTTACCTACTTTTTTCAATTATTTGTTGAGTCTTTTTGAGGTTTTCCTCCTGATGTGGCGGGGATGTCCTCTCGGAAAGCTGCTTCAAGCCTTGTGGTGCCTGCCACTGCTCAATGTCAGTGACGAACCTGCATCTTGTATGTCTTTGGTGCCTTGAGATTGACCACGATCCGAAGGAGTGCTCAGATTGACTCACTATGAATCTGAAGGCCTTGAGGGAGCAATCCCTCAAGCTGCTGGCATCTCGACGTGCAACGCCACAACGATCCAGGTCCCGGTCAAGTGGAAGGTCCTGGGAGCAGTCGTGAAGTCAGAGATCCTCGTCGCACTTTCAGTCGTTGGTGCAGTAAGTCCCGCAAGAAGAAGAAGAAGAAGTCGAAGAGGTCTTCGACTTCTCCTTTGCCGTCATCCAACGAAACTAGGGAACGATGACATTCAACGCCTGGCTCCGCAGTTAAGCCATTGCCTGGCCCGTTTGAGCGCCTCTCTTGAGTTTCCGGCATCCAGAATGACCCCGCCCAATTGATATTTGGGTGGCCCGTTCCCTCTGGTGTGCCTCCGGGCGCCGTGGATGGGGCCACTACTGGATCCATGCCGGCAACTCCGGCGCTAGTCGGGCCCCTTGGATTCACAGTTGTATCCAGACCGGCACCGGTTGTGCCACTTCGACATTCACCGACACCGACTCCGGAGCCGTGTCTTCCAAGCCTAGACTCTGGGAGGAGTGGGAGGTGTTGCTGGGCCATGAAGAACACCAGAGGTATAACCCTATCATGGACTGATGTGAGGATTTGGATACCTCTCCAGATACTGGCATGCTGTCTACCCCTACAATGGCTACGGAGGAGGGAGCATCATTTGCAAAGGTGGTGAGGACGACAGCAGTTGTCTTTGATCTTAGCTTGCCCTCGGTGGCAGTCAGGATCAAGGACTTGACAGAAGTGCTTCAACCGGAAGTTTCCCCTTCTAAAACGATTCTCCTGTTTAATGAAGCTCTTACTGACATGCTGCTTGGGACTTGGTCTAAGCTCAACGCAGAGGTTCCTGTCAACAGGACTATTGCTGCCGCCATCTCCCTACTCCAGGGGAAACCCATCTTCCTCACTTAACACCCTACCCAGACGAGCTTGGTGGTCCAAGTCTATACTTAGCAAACACAAGGAGATCATGGACGGAGTGCTGAAACTTTTCAAACACTCACCCCCAGTCACAGATCTGGGTTGAATCCATCACCATTCTTTAGCTCACCTTGCCACCCCAGTTCAGACACAGCTATGAGCAAATCAGTCTTGACACTGTGCCTCATGAGAACAGTCCAGCCCGAACTGCCAAGCCATGTCTTCCCTGGACCGGAAACAATCATCCTGGGACCGGTTTCGGGCTAACAGCCCTCATCAGCCAGGCTAGCTCGAATCCAGTGGCAAAGTGAGACAGGGACCCACGTCTGGGCATACCCTGCCAACTTAGGGTGAACAAAGCAAACACAAGGAGATTATGGACGGAGTGCTGAAACCTTTCAAAAACTCACCCTAGTCACAGATCTGGGTTGAATTAATCATCATTCTTTAGCTAACTTTGCTACCCCAGTTCAGACACCGCATACATGCAAATCAGTCTTGACTCTGTGCCTCATGGGAACAGTCCAGCCCGAACTGCCAAGCCATGTCTTCCCGGGACCGGTTTCGGGCTAACAGCCCTCATCAGCCAGGCTAGCTTGAATCCAGTGGCAAAGTGAGCAAGGCACCCACGCAGGGTCAAGACTGATTTGCATATGGCTGGGTCCAAACTGGAATGGCATGGTGAGCAAAAAAACAATGGATTTAGGCCCATATCTCTGTACTGGGGTGAATCTATGACATTGTTCTGCATTCTGTCCATCAATTGTTCTTTTTGCATTTGTCACCCGAGTGGGACGGGTATGCCCAGACATGGGTTCCGTACTCTCCATGCCACTGGAGTCAAGCTATCCTGGCTGATAAGGCCTGAAAGCCTCAAACCAGTCCTAGTATGCTTGTTTCCAGTCCAAGGAGAACCTGGCCTGGCAGTTCGGGCTGGACTGTTCCCATTGGGTGCAGGGTCAAGACTGATTTGCATATGGCTGGGTTCAAACTAGAATGGCATGGTGAGCAAAAAAACGTGGATTTAGGCCCAGATCTCTGAACTGGGGTGAATGTATGACATTGTTCTGTATTCTGTCGATCAATTGTTCTTTTTGCCCAAGTCTCTACTTCCTGTGCAAACCGTGGCTCATTTCCAACTGCACCACCGGATCGCGAAACCAAGAGGCTGGATACCTTAGGCAAGAAGATGTGTTCTTCCACCTAGCATTGTGGTTCATGAACACTGCATACCTTTTAGGCCCCTATTCCCACACTCTGTGGATATGGTTGCGCAGGTGCTGCCAACTGTCCTGGTGGAGACCGAGCCGTATTCTCCCAGGTGGTTGCCGACGGAAGAGACATCGCTAAGTTCATGATCAGATGTGGACTGGACACCACCAATTCACTGGGCAGAGAGTGGTTTTGTCAGCAGTGGCCTTACTGCGCTACACCTGGTTGAGGAGGTGTGTCTTTACTGGGGATGTCCAAGCGTAAGTTATGAACATGTCCTTTGATGGCTCCCGTCTCTTTGGGGACAAGGCGGTTTTCAGCGCTGGAACACTTTGAGAACAGCAGATCTACGGACAGGTCCTTGGGCCTTTCCATGGTCCTTCGTCACCCCCAATCTGCCTTTTGTTGCCACGGAAGAGGCTTCCAGCCGCGTCTGTATCTGCCCAGCAACCATGGCGAGTAAACTTTACAGTGTGGAGCCAGCGGTCGAGCCAGTCCAACACCTTTGCGGTAACCAGTCTAACCCTATCTTGATGACTGGTTGTTGAAGGCAGGCTCGCCATAAGCTGTCGCCTCCCATCTTCAGACTATGGCAGATCTCCTATATTCACTTTGGTTCACTATCAATGTACTGAGGTCACACATGACTCCCTCTCAGACGCTCACTTTCATAGGAGTTGTTCTAGACATAGTGCAGTTTCGGGCCTATCCTCTTAAATGGTGAGTCCAGGATATTCAGACTCTGATATCGATCTTTCAGGCTCTATTCTGGATTTTAGCGCGACTGAATGAGGTTGCTGGGCTTCATTGCCTCCTGAATTTTGCTTGCGACTCATGGCCTTTGGCATATGTGGACCGTACAGTGGGACATGAAGTTCCGGTGGACGCAGCATCAGGGAAATCTCTCTGACAATGTCCAGGTCTCGAAGGGGACTGCACAAGATCTGCAGTGGTGGTTAATGAACCGCGATTGTTTCAGCAGCAAGCCCCTCTCCATGCCCCAACCAGATCTGACTGTAGTGACAGATGTCATTCCTACCAATTTTTTACTGGCACCCAGGCGTTCCTCCACCAAAATAGCAAATGCCTACCGCTGATGCAAGTTTGTGGAATGGTGTGCAGACAAGCAGGTTTGACCCCCCTTTCTGCTCCTCTTTCTCAGCTTTTTCGCTTTATTCTTTCCCTTGCCCAGCAGGGCTCTGCTCTGGGCAAATTAAAGGTTTATCTTTCTGTTATTTTGCCCTTTCTGTGATTGCCTGACCAGCAATCCCTCTTCAAATCTCCGATTGTACATAGGTTCTTGCAAGGTGTACAACATATGTTTCCACCTTCTCTCTTTACCATGCCTCAGTGGGACCTTAATCTTTTCCTGACGGTTCCTGATGTGTGCTCCCTTTTCACAACTGTCCTCTCTGGCTCCTTATCACTAAGACAGCTTCCCTTGTGACAATAAAATCTGTCCAGAAGGTCAGTGAGCTTTAGGCTTTGTCATCCACTCCTCCATACCTCAACATCTCCCCAGAAAAGCTGATCCTATGAACTAGAGCTTCCTTTCTGCCGAAAGTAGTCACTCCCTTCCATGTAGGCCAGTCCATCACTCTGCCTACTTTTTCCTCTCTGCCATATCTCTCTAAGGAAGAGGAGCAACTTCATCATCTGGACCCAAAAGAGCACTGTCGTTCTGCACTGATTGCACGATGAGTTCCAGGTGGATGACCAACTCTTTGTGGGGTATGTGAGGGCAAAGAAGGGAGAGGCTGTGCTGAAGCAGACCATCTCCAAATGGATTGTGCTCTGCATTAAAATCTGCTATGGATTGGCCAAGAAGCAACTCCCCTGAGGGTTTGCGTGCTCATTCCACCAGAGCCAAAGCTACGACCATTACGTTAGAACGCAGTGTTCCGTTCCTGGACATCTGTCAGGCAGGTGTCCTTGCACACTTTCACCAAACACTACTGCTTGGACAGTCAGGTCCGTCGGGATGAGCACTCTGCCCGTTCGGTCCTGCAGAACTTTTTGGTATGTAATTGTTTCGCAGACCCACCTCCAAGGAGGTTTTGCTTTGGTATCAATTCTAAGGTAAGGAATATGTGGCTAGTAGCTGCTTACCTTTGGTAACGCCTTTTCTGGGAGAGGCTCTATCTCGCCGCAAATTCCTTATCGTCCTACTCTTCCTTCCCACTCTGCAAAGAGATTTCTAGGGACAGGGCTTTCCCCTTTTAGGGCCCTAGGTTTCCCCACCAGTTCTTCGTGTCCACGTTTCTGGTGTGGAAAAGTGCAAAAAGTAACAGACTTCAGCCCAGGGTGACGCCTATATGGGCACAGCGCATATCATCTCCGGCGCAAACGCCACCGCCACGTGGAGTCAATAGATGCTTGTAGGAAAGTTTCCCTTTTTGCCTGGTATTCAATGAAATTTTGACAGCAAGTGCACTGGGTTCCTGCTGTCCAGATCTCTTTCCCAAAAACTGTACAATTGTTCCACCAATAGGCAATACCTTTGGCCTTACAGGCCTAATTCAGGGTGCACTACACTACATGTGTGGACATACCTACATGAGCAGATATGTCCTTGTGCTGGATAGTTCAATTACTACCTGCGCAAGTGACCAGGGAAGTCATTTTAAGTACATGTGCTGGACACTGGTGAAAAAACGAGTTCCCCAGCTACATCATGGGTTCACTGAAACTAAAGGTGTTTGGTATCAAACTTTTTCTATTAATAAACCCACACTGATTCCAGCGATTGATTTATTAATACATGCACACAGTGGGCACCTTAGAAGTACCCCCTGAAAAACCTACCAACTACTAGTGCGCTGACTGACTGGTTCTGACCAGCCTACCAACAGAGACTAGTTTCTGACCCCCAATGGTAAGGGCCCACACTCTCAGGAAATCCAGAACAAAGCCTACTCTCATAGAGGGTAAGAGCCTACCACCTTTGGTATGCAAACCAGGCTTCGCTCCGAGGCGGTGCCACCCCCACTAGGCCATTTGGTTTCTGGACAGGCAGGAAAATTAGTAGTCCGAGAGGCGTGTTCACCTTCAGGCTAGTTCAACCATTAAGTTAGGCCACCTAATCTGGACACAAAATTTAAAAGTCTGCCATCTAGATGATGGCAGTATTATGAACTCTGGGACAGGGTTATGCCCACTTCCTATAGGAAGTGGTCATAAAAGGGGCAGAATTACCCCAGGGGTAAGTTTCTACCCTACACTCCCAGAACACCCCTAAGTCTAGTATTTTGGGGAGCCCCTGGCACTAGGAAAACCAATCTTGCCAACATGAAAGAAGGACATTGAAGAGCTACAAGAAGAGAGGACCAGCGACTGCCTTGGCCCTAGCCCTGTTGGCCTGTCTACTGTCCCCTGACAACTGTGGCAAAGACGTCTTGTCCTGCAGCTGCCTGCGCCTCCAAAAGCCCAGGAGGGCTTCCAGCCTTCACCCAAGACCCAGGAACAACGGTGAGAGTAGCAGAGCTGATCTCCTGCGTCCTGAAGGCACCCCGCAGAACAGGAGAGGACTCCGGACCGCCAAAGCCCAACACTGGAAAGCACTACTACACCGTGCCCCCTAGCCTGGTTTGAAATGGGCCAATGGTGCCAGCATGGTCCCCAGACCATCCAGAGAAAAAGCCCACCTTGGGTTTGCCAACAGTGGACTTCCCGGCCCTGCCTGCAACCCAAGGTAAGAAATCTGCAGCTCGATAGTCTCTATCAGATAGGGTGTTGCTGAAGGTAAGTAACTAGTCCTTTACTGGTCTCCTACTTTTTGTAAAATGGTTGTGCCAGTCCTCTGCAGCAGAGTCCTTTGCAGGTCCACCTAGTACATAGAGGTATGTGCTCACATTTGTGGGTGTTTAGTGGCTGCATATGTGGATCATATGTGATACATGTGGCCATAGTCACTGGGATGCATTCTGTATTTGCTACATCCAAATGATACGTAGGACAGAGAATTGGAGGGCGTCCATACAGCAGGTGT
Source organism: Lissotriton vulgaris (assembly GCF_964263255.1). Classification (NCBI taxonomy): domain Eukaryota; kingdom Metazoa; phylum Chordata; class Amphibia; order Caudata; family Salamandridae; genus Lissotriton; species Lissotriton vulgaris. The sequence goes on along the minus strand of NC_141687.1, from coordinate 1,803,746,080 downwards.
GAATTGCAGGGCTCTTCCAAGACATTTCTGGGATTCTTTGTAGTGAGTCACACTTTTCGATGCGGACAAGAGAAGAGAGCGAGAGGGGACCTTTGAAGCTAGAGAGTTTCCCCTGCCTTTTCATGGTCCATTGTTCTCTCTAAGGGCTATCTCCCACTGCTTTCGGTCACCTCATTCCGAGGTAGGGCCAGGGCAAGATCACCACACTTTATGCTTAGTCAGCTTTGCAGTGCATACCATTTCGAGCAGCATGCCTCGCCAGCATAACAAAGGCACAACCTGCTTTGCAAAACTTACTGAGACAACAGAAAGGGTACCAGGCATACCCAGAAAATCTAGGAGGAGGTAAGGGCTCAGGATCTCCACCAACAGGGGGAGTAAATATTCCAATGTGTACCGGCCTACAACCTGGTCAGCACTTCCCAGGACCCACCCGGTAATAGTTCCCTCCAAGGGAGTCTCAAGAGACCTAGACAATATCCTAGATGGTTGTCCTACAGTATCAGCATTGGCTGCCTCCCCAGTAGCTATTGAAAGGTACTAGTGCTATCTGGTTTAATTAGTTCTTTCTGAAACATTAGGTTCAGTATTTCGTTGGGAGTGAGTTGAGTAAGCTAATTTGTTGTCAAAAGAACAATGGGCATTGCATTGTTTACCAGATCAAGTTGTTAATGGAGGTCTAACCCATCATCACCTCCCCGAGTAAGCCTTGGCCTGCTCAACTTTGACAAGGGTTTGTAGTCCTCCATTTTGGGTTCATCCCCAGGACTCCAATAGTAAAAGGCTCTGATTGACACAACCTTGAGCCCGGTAATTTTTCACTGCCTAGGGAATCCCGAAAAAGTTTTCACACCTCCCTTGAGTAAAGTATAGAGCATAAAAGGGGTTAAGTATGGTAGAAAGTATTCCTTGACCGCAGAAGAGGCAGTGGTTTTGTCAAACCAGGGCTCAATGGTTATTTTATTAATTGCTACTCAGCTGCAGGATTGGTGGTGGTTTCCAGACTGTGATTTACCAACTGCTGAATGTGGAATCTTGAATATAGTATTGTGAACCTAAGATTATCTCCTTTGATGTTGTAGAGCGACACCAATGCTTGAGAAGCTAAATTATACTTCTCTATTTTACAGTTTCTGAAGTGCTGAAAGTATGTGATGATCTCCGAGATGACTTACTACCTGAGCTAGGAGTTCGGCTAGAGGACCATGAAGGTAAATTGACAAAATCCATCTGCTAATCTTCTTCCTTGTTTGCACATTTATATTTGGGATATATACTATGACCTTTATTAGAAAACAAGTTTGCAAATGTTATAAAACATTGAGACTTGTGCTTTAGGTTACAATAAGCATTAGCAGTCAGTAATAAAACAGTTGTGCACTTTATTCGTCATAGCATAACATAATTGTCCACTTTTGTGGCAGGCATCTTATGTCACAGAAGCTGAAATCATTTGTTACTAAACTCTCACTACTGGATGCTAAAGTTGCATTTAAAAGAATATAAAAATATAGTTCTTACATACCTCATTAGACAATCATTCGAAACAAATGTGAACGTAATGCATAGTGTGGACATTATTATCACTGAAAGGGCTTCATTGTGTAATGTCATCGCATATCTTTTAACACTGGACAATTACATAAAGAGTTTGTTAGGTTTTGCTAATCCAAACTCTCATACAGCATTTGATTTGTTGGTTCTCATCTCACCAAACACTGTAATACTCATTTAAAGGTACATAAAGAAACCTAATTTATGTAAGTAAATACCCAATTAAAAGTCCCCTTCTTCAACTCCCCAAATCTACTTGCAATTTCACTGCCTCTCCTCTCTGTCCCTCAGCATAAAAAAAGGATGACCGGCTCACTTTAGAACTCCCCACTCCAACCACCTCCCTTTGCCCCCTCCTAGCTCTCCTTCCCCCTCCAAAAACAAATCTGACTGACTAGCTCACTGCAACTGATGGGGTCTTGACACACAACCACAGCCTGGACACAACCAGACTAGACACAAAAAAGTGTAAGAAGGCAAGGCAAAAGGCCTCAATCCATAAACCCAGCATCTGGGCTGACATCCCCATATCCATCAACCCTGCCCCAACATTATTCTAAGTTAGGAAGGAGCTGAAGGCACACCTCTTTAATGAACACTAAATAATGTCCCAGTAATAGTCCACTTCTGCTCTGAGAGCTCAGCTACTCCCACAGGGACTTTTTGATTGTGTCTTTGCCTGTCTAGTACTACGCTGCCTTTTGGCTAGGCCTGCACTATACAGATACCCCATTCCTACTGATGCCCGAATGCCTACAAATCAAGGTGCAAAAAGATCAATTGATGGACAGAATGCAGAACAATGTCATACATTCACCCCAGTACAGAGATATGGGCCTAAATCCATTGTTTTTATTCACCATGCCATTCCAGTTTGGACCTAGTCATATGCAAATCAGTCTTTACCCTGCACCCAATGGGAACAGTCCAGCCCGAACTGCCAGGCCAGGTCTTCCCTGGACTGGAAACAAGCATCCTAGGATCAGTTTCGGGCTTTCAGTCCTCATCAGCCAGGATAGCTTGATTCCAGTGGAAAGCACAGGACCCACGTCTGGGCTTACCCGTCCCACTCAGGGTGACAAATGCAAAAAGATCAATGATGGGCAGAATGCAGAACAATGTCATACATTCACCCCAGTACAGAGATCCGGGGCTAAATCCATCGTTTTTTTGCTCACCATGCCATTCCAATTTGGACCCAGCCATATGCAAATCAGTCTTGACCCTGCATCAAATGGGAACAGTCCAGCCCGAACTGCCAGGCCAGGTCTTCCCTGGCCTGGAAACTAGCATCCTAGGACCAGTTTCAGGCTTTCAGCCCCCATCAGCCAGGATAGCTTGACTCCATTGGCAGGGAGAGCACGGGACCCACATCTGGGAATACCCTTCCCACTCAGGGTGACAAATACAAATCAAGGTGATCACTCAATACATTGCAGATGATGTTTTAATCATTTGTTCCAACACCTTTTCTTAATAAATATTTGTGCTGTAGACCATTACAGACTTAGTAATCTTATTCCAAATTATATGTAACTATCAGTCTGTCAAAACGGGACAAACAAGGGCTTTTGTTTCGGTTTCTTTATCTCATCCCTCTTCTTTTAATATTTTTTGCTGTAAATGTAGCTGTGTGCAGGCTGCAGAAATGCATTAACAAGTCCTTTTTGGCGATTTTTGCTGCCACAAATCCTAACTCGAGTGTTACCATGGTCCCCGGAGATCTTCTCCTAAGCCCAAAAATCAAACTGAATGTATTGGACTGAACTGAGTGTAAACTATTGGTACCGACCCTTCCCAAAGGATTGTACTATACATCAAAATTGATTCAGTCTTCGTTTTACATTCTTTGAGGACTTCAGAAGAAAAAACTACTTCATGGAAGCCATGACATCTTTTCATGCCATTGCTTGTTTATGCTCTGATTTATAAATGTAATACTCTTCTACCTAAGATCACTTATAATCATATGTTATACCCTGACTGCCATAGTATTTTGCACAATGCACTTCTCCCCGCTATAGACAAGGAACATGTTTTATTAGCCTTCATAAATGTCATGATTTAATACTAAGGGATTTTCATTACTCTAGTTTTCTAATACTTTATCAGGTTTCCATGGGTTGGTTCTTGGCTTATTTTGTCAGTGAAGCCCCTGCTGATAGACTTTGTCACAAGTAGGGCAGCTAGTTATAGCGGATATGCAAATCAATATCACAGAGAGACTATGTCCCTGTTGTACATTAACATGTACAAAGTATAGAATCATACGTCAGCTTCAGAAATTTGCAACATGAATCAACAATCTTGATAGGAACTAGGTCAGTCACCTTTACTTTCTTCCCTGCCCTGTCTGTTGAGAAGGCCGAACGTGAGCCCTGCAGGTTAATGAATACACCCACACCTCCAAGTTCTCCTGGACCAGGTCATCACGCCTACAGCACTTCAAGCGTACCTCCTCAGCCACTGCCCATTCAACCAAATACACAAGCCATCGCTCCGCACTCGGTCCCTGCTGGCCTATCAACGTTATTTCTACCCACAGCTGAGCCAGAGGCATCATTAGGTGTAGGAATTTAAAAGCCATTTTCTGGCCTCTATAATGGAGAATATCTCCCAAGTGGCATATTGCAGGGTCCGCGGCAACATGCGTCTGCACCACACCTGTCCATCGATCCAGCACTCACAACCGAAAGTCTCCTGAGCAGGAAACGGAACACATAGCCGATCAGGAATCTTGGCCCCATAGAGGAGGAAGACTAGATGGTGACCCCCACTCACATCCAACAATCCCTGAAAGATCAGCGACGTGGTCGGAGCCGCCAGAAAAGTAGACCAAACCTCCCACACTATGAAGACTGAAATACTAGCATATCGAAGGAACTGTCCTACTTAAAAACTGGCTCAAATTCAATTAATTCTTCATTGGGGAACAGGTCCCCCAGTGCTTAGCAGCCACCCTCCCTCCAGACCGAAATATCCACCAACTCCAACAACACCCAGAATGCCACCAAATCCCAGAATACGAAGTCCCTGGCGAAGGGAGCTCTCCCCAGGACTTCCCATATGGATGTGTAAATGTAAATGTAGTGTATTTTGTAAAGCGCACAGCTGCCCCAACGGGGCGTCCCGGCGCTGTATAATGCTGTGGAACCCTTCCTGGCTCTCCCTGTGAGATGCCCCTCCTGGGCACCCCAAGGTGAAGCCAGGCATCCCAGTGTTGTAGGGGCCGTTGTGGAGATTAAGCAAGCTATTGCCCAGAGTTGCAGCGTGGGACCCCTGATTAGAGTAGGCGCCGAGGCGAGAATTATCGAGTCCGCGGACATTGAGCCCAAGACCCTGCCGCGTCGGGACTTGAACCCTGGTCCCGGGCCTGATCTCTTCTTCAGAATCTGCCGCTCCAACCAGTGAGCCACACTTTGCCACTGGATGCAGTGTGTTGTACGATGTATGGGACTAGGACCACACTCCGACCCCTGGTCATCAGGAGTTGTGGGAGATGGGCGACCCTTGACGCGTCTGCCAATAGCGATCTCTCGCAGTTGCCCTCCTCATACCAATGTGCTTCATACTGCACCAGGGAGGCCAGGTAATATTGTTCCAGATTAGGAACGGCTAAGCCCCCCTCCTTCAGGAGCCGAAAAAGTATGTCCCTCACCTCTCTGCTCTGACCCCTAGCCCAGATTAGTGTGTTAAGAAGGAAATGCAGATGCCAAAACACCGCTGTGAATATAATCATCTTGGTAGGAACACCATCTTGGAGATGGCATCAACCCATAAGCAAGAAAGGGAGCGGGTTCCAAAACTGCACGGAGGTGCGAAGGCCAGTCCGATATATTGAAGGTGCTTCTGTGGTGTAGGGGCCGCCATCTCTCCCAGGTAGCGGAATACTGGGACTGCTGAGGCACCGAAAGATAAACAAGCATTTGCAATGCAATAGGTCTCGTATTAATGATAGTTTGAGGTATTGGCATTGCAAATAATAATGCAACGCCAATAGCTCATACTTACAGTAATGCTAGACCTACAGCATTGCAAATACTTGTGTAGTGAGCCAGGAACCAGCTTTGTATATCTCAGTGCAGTACTGCAAGCTGCTCCTAGAGGTCCCTAGTGAGCAAGGCACCAGCAGTACAGGTCTAGGTGCAGTACCGCAAGCGACTCCTAGAGGTCCCTAGTGAGCAAGGCACCAGCACTGCATTTCTCCATGCTGTACAGGAGGCTGCTCCTAGAGGTCCCTAGTGAGCAAGGCACCAGCACTGCATGTCTAGGTGCAATACCGCAAGCTGCTCTTAGAGGTCCCTAGTGAGCAAGGCACCAGCACTGCATGTCTAGGTGCAATACCGCAAGCTGCTCCTAGAGGTCCCTAGTGAGCAAGGCACCAGCACTGCATGTCTCAGTGCAGCACCCCAAGCTGCTCCTAGAGGTCCCTAGTGAGCAAGGCACCAGCACTTCATGTCTAGGTGGAGTACAGCAAACTGGTCCTTAGATGTCCCTAGTGAGAAAGGCAACAGTCTGCATATCTGCAAAGTTGGATTTATTGGCATTATAAATGGCAATGTTTTTTACCTAGCCATGTTGCAGGGTGACCTCTTTTGGTCACATATGGTACTGCCCCCTGCAGAAGATATGGTAAATCCACCCTACCCATAATGCATTGCATGCAAGACAGTACTATGAGTACATTCAAATAGCTATGTCCATATATACAATTAGTTGCTTTGAAATGTGAAAATAATTATTACATTCATTTTGGATTAGGTGGTACTCTGTGTGGAGCTGATGAAGGAAAATTTATAGACAGTCTCATATAATTGTGAAATTTTCTAGTGAGTGAAGTAACCACTGCCAGCCTAGTGTAGGGCCAAGTGTGTATCCTGCCTGAAGCCTTCAAAGAAAATAGTGCCTTGAGGCTGTAATTAAAACCTAGGGAGTAACAACACATGTAATTGGGTGTCCTCATGGGAGGTTACAAGAAGAGACAAGGTGGTATTACGGAGGGACTACTAAGCCTCTTGACAAATAAAAAGCCACCATTTGCAAAGGATAGGAGCCAATTAAAAAGATGTGCAGAAATGGGCCGAAGCTTTATGCCATATCCTGAATACAGCATGTCTCAGAGACCTAAAAAGTTTGTTATCGATGTTCAACGACACCAGATGCGTAACGTCCCCAACTTTGATCCCCCATTCTGGCCTGCTTCTGCTTCTGGATAGCCAATGGTTCTAATGCTATAGTGAAAAGGATGGGCGATAGTGTGTGCCCCGACCTACCGCCCATGATTCAAAGCATAGCTGACCCACTCGCACCCTGGCTCTGGGACCTGTATATAGAAGGTCTACCCAGGCACAAAAGTGGGCACCAAACCCCATCGGCTCCAAAACCCGCATGAGGTAGTGCCAGTCGACTGTATCAAACGTTTTAGCCAATTCTTCCTCCAAGCTCTCCACACCATGTAAGACATACATGAGGCACCTTAAGTTCATGGTGGTACTACTCATGGGTATAAAACCACATAGGTGTTCGTGGACGATCTTTCTAATCACCTAGCGTAATCGAAGAGCAAGAGCTTTGCAAAGGATTTAAGTATTGGTACTGATCATGGTGAGCAGTCCATAGGCAGCCGGGTCAGAGAAATCAGACCCGGGCTTCAGCACATAGTGATGTGACCCTTCTGCATCGATAAGGGCAGCAACTGTAGGCGACCGGACACCAAGTATGCGTCCAGTAAGCACTGGTTGAGGACGGAGGCGAAAGCCTAGTAGAACTCAGCAGGGAGGCTATTGCTGTTCTAAGCTTTACCTCCAGGCAGCTTCCCCAGTGTCGTACAAAGCTCCTCTAGGTTAAGGTTGGCATCCAACTCACAAGCAGTCACCTCCCCCAGCTGTGGAAGCGTCAAGGAGGTCAGAAAAGCATCAGGATGCAGGAAAAATGTCATATTGGTGGGGGCACTAAATACTTGTGACAGGATGCAGGAAAAATATGTCACACTGGTGGGGCACTAAATGCTTGTGGCAGGATGGTGCAGGATTTTGGTGCAGGAAGACGGAGCTCCCTAGAACCGCATTCTGTTGTCTGTGCCCACCAGGAACGTGTTTTTCTAACTGATGTTTACCTTTGAAGCACAACCTTTCTGCTAATACAGCTGCTTGTTCCCCAGGGAAGGATTTTTTCAAAACAATGAGCCAGATAAACTAGTGGCTAAATGCTTTGTTAGCAAGGCCACATTACAGTGATGTTTTCAAAACACCTGCGATGCAACCTTTTACATTACTTAGAAGCTTTTCAGCAACGTCAAATAAATTGAGCACAAAGATTTGCTGTATTCTTATCTGACCAATATTCATGTTGCAGGAATTCTTTTCTGAATTTTTTTGACCATTTATTGGGACAGGTGAATAATGTAAATAATTATTCTGTGAGCGACCAATTTCATTCAACATAAGGGAGCGAGCTGGTAGAAGACCTTTGTGCTCAGAATTTCCAGCAGAGACATTGTGTCACTCTTAACAAGAGTTAAAATCTGATCTAGTAGAGTAGAGATGGAGCGACCTGCAGTGCTTTGAGAGGATGGGTAGCTCTAGGTCCACTGCAAGATGGAGTAATGTGAGGGGTTTGGGATGGGATGCTTTGTACGTTTCATATTTTGCACAATACAAAGTAGAGAATTGCACTGTTTTAAAAAAAAAATGTTTTACTACTATTAAAGGCACGGGACCATGCATACTGTTTAGCCTGATAGAAATGTGTTTTCATAAAATAGAGATCCCCCTTACCCAGAATTGACCCGTTCCCCATTGTCTGGACTGCTTCATCGGCACACCTCCCTGTGGCACTCTCTCTTGCCCTCCCCAACCCCCCCCATGTCCCTCAGAGTAGGAGGGGTGTTGGCTTCAGTAAGGAACTTTGCTCTCCTCTAGACCCTCCCAAGGTACATCAACTCTGTCCGCCCGACTTCGCCACCGCCATCCCCGATGGATACAAGGTCCAGCGGAAGGACCGCACCAACCGCCCAGGAGGAGGACTCTCCATCGCACACAAGAGCTCCCTCCGACTCATCACCTCCAGCACAAGCGACTCCCCATCCACCACCGAACACCTCCATTTCCAGATCCAGACCAGCCCCAGAACAACCTTACGAGGCACCCCCGCCTACTGATCCCCCAGGACTCGAACCGCGTTCACCACTTCCATCACCACCTCATCGCGCCCCACTCCTTCGCCTCCCTAGACTACATTCTCATCAGAGACCTCAACTTCAACCTCAGCAACCCTCAACTCCGCCACCCTCCAGGACAACCTTGCCAACCTCGGACTGAAGCAATTCATCACCACTCCTACCCGCAAGGCAGGACACACCTCTACCGCATCTTCACAGGAGGTAACAACGTCACACAACCACCAGGATGGACCACGACTACATACCCTTCCACGTCTACGCACCCAAACCTGCACCCCGCCCTCCACGAAGAAACTGGAGCAAGGTCACTGAGGAGCATCTTAACTCCAACCTCAACCGTGAAACCCCCCTCCCTCGAACGACGCCAACTCTGTAGCCAAAGAACTTCGCAGATGGATCACCAACTGCGCAGACGAGCTCTACCCCCTCCGCAACCCCGACAGACAGTGCCCCAGGGAGGCCACCTGGTTCACTATCGACCTCCAAGAATCTAGATGCACCTGCAGACATCTTGAGAAGAATTGGAGAAACAGCAAAACTTCGGAAGACCGCTCCACATACAAGAACGCCATGACAGAATACCACCAACTCATCAGATCCACCAAGAGGACTTTTATCTAAAACAAAATCCATGCCAACGCCAGCAACTCCAAGAAACTCTTCAACATCATTCAGGAATTAACCAAGCTGCCGTGCAAAGCCAGGACCTCTGCAACAAACTCAGCTCCTTCTTCCACCTGAAAATAAGATCCCTCTTCGACAATCAGACCCCGGACACCGAATCCACTCTGCCTCCCAGCAACAATAGTCAGCCTACTATCTCCTCCACCAAGACCACCCTAATTGCCGCTACCAACGACATCCGCACACTCCTCGACCAAGGACACACCGCGGCCCTGATCCTGCTCGATCTCTGCAGCCTTCCACACCATCTCCCACCACACTCTCACTGCCAAACTCCACACAGTGGTATTTGCAAAAACAACAGGTGATGGACCGAATGTGGATCAATGTCACACATTCAACCCAGTCATAAGATCTGGGTCATAATCCATCGTTTTTTTGCACTCCACACCACCCCGGGTTAGACAATGGCGATATGCAAATCAGCTCTGACCCTGAGAGGTGTTACCTCGAAACCGGTCCGGTCCTCGGATGCTTGATTCCGTTCTGGGAAGGACATGGCTTTTGTAGTTCGGACTGGACTGTTCCCATGGGGCAACAGGGTCAGAGCTGATTTGCATATCGCCATTGTCTAACCCAGGGTGGTGTGGAGTGCAAAAAAACGATGGATTTGGGCCCAGATCTTTTGACTGGGGGAATGTGTGACATTGATCCACATTTGGTCCATCACTTGTTGTTTTTGAAACTCCACACAGTGGCATACAGGGAACCGCCCTCGACTGGCTCTGCTCCTTCCTCACCGGCAGAACCCAAAGAATCAGACTTCCTCCCTTTCTCTCCAAACCTACAGAGATCAGTTGCGGAGTACCCCAAGGATCATCGCTCAACCCCGCACTCTTCAACATCTACATGGCCCACCTCGCCGCCATTGTCGGACATCATGGACTCAGCATAGTATCCTACGCCGACAACACCCAGATCATCCTCTCTTTCACTAAAGACCCCTCACCACCAGCTTCCACTTCCAGGAAGGAATGAGGCATGTTACATCCTGGATGAGCAGTCGCTGCCTAAAGCTCAATTCGGAGAAGACAGAAGTCCTCATCCTTTGACCCTCCCTCTCCGCATGGAACAACACCAAGTCGCCCACCCCCCTCAGCAGCCCCCCTACCCCAGCGGACCATCCCCGGAACCTCTGCATCATACTCCACTCTTCCCTCTCCAAGACCGAACAGATCAACGCCGTCGCCTCCACCTGCTTCTACACCCTCCGCATTCTTCGCAAGACCTTCAAATTGATGCCCTCCCGGATCAAGAAAGACCGTCACCAACACACTTATAACCTTCCAAAGAAACTTTACATGTGCACAACACTCCCTTTCAATCCCAGCCCTGGCTCCACACATCAGTAAGGGATAAAGTAGCCCTCATTGCGAGGGTAGGGCACAGCCTATACAAATGTAAGTGCACCCGCCTTGCTCTCTCCCAGCTCAGGAAGACTATCCGGATGGAGATAGATGCAGATGCCTCTGTGGTCACACCCAGCCCTTCCTCTGTAGTGGCTGTCTGGAAAGAATGCAACCAGGTCCACACATGGATTGGAGTCAGGCTGCAAAGCACATAGAATTATAAGAACGCAGAAATTATCACTTTCTAAAAGTGGCCTTTCTAAAATAGTAGCAAAAAAATCCATCTACTCCAGTAAGCATGATGTATCACTATTATTCCAAACATACCAAGCATGGCACCACTACTCCTTTCATATTAGGAATTAGCACTTAAGTACATATAAGAGAATTCCCAATGCTAGCCTATCAGAGAAGCTGGCTTTACACTAGGCTGTTTTTCACTACCAGGACATGTATTACAATAAAGGCACATGTCCTACCTTTTACTTTGACCTTTTACTCACTCAGCACCTTTCCCATAGGGATACTTAGGCCCTACCTTAGGGGTGAATTATTTGTACTAAAAGGGGAGTTTTGGCAAGTAGTTTTAAATGCCAAGTCAATGTGACAGTAAACTGCTCACATAGGCTCTACGGTGGCAGGCCTGAGACAGTTTGGAAACGCTACTTCTGTGGGTGGCGCAAGCAGCGCTGCAGGCCAACTAGTAGCATTTAATTTACAGGCCCTGTTTGTATGGTATACCACTTTACAAGATACTTACATGTAAAATATGCCAAACGGACATACCTTGTTTAAAGGTTAGAGCACATGCACTTTAGTACTGATTAGCAGGGGTAAAGTGCTCAGAGTCCTAGAGCCAACAAAAAGAGGGTCAGAAAAATAAGAGGTAGAAGGCACACATTTTGGGGAATAGCCTGCTAAAAGGGCCAAGTCCAACACGCAGGATATGCATAAAGGAAAGGCAATACGTTGTATTGTATACTTCACATTATTCTAGTGATTTGTTTTTAAAAGGAACACAATTAGAATTAGGGCAAGCATGGCTATCTCCAGTGGAGAGACTTCCCAGTAAAGACTACGATGAGGAAGATGGGCACGTTGTAGGTAGGGTTACCCAGAGGGATTTTCAATGGATAGAATTAATTCAACCATTTTATCCTCATATTTTTGCTGTCTGACTGAGTTGCCCTAAATTCCAGGATTATGCATACATATGGGTCCTGAGCCCAATGGGCCACATGGAGTCGAGATGCGCCTTTGTAATGAGGCCTGTGCTCTCATTTAACAAAGATGCTGGAACATGACTAAAGCTGATCTTAATATGGCTGATCCCAGTCTGTAATGGCACAGTCCGCAAAAAGCTATAGATTGGAACACAGCCCAGAGAAATACCAGGGTTTAACAGTAATGCAATCAATTACCAATACTAATCTATTTTTTTTTAATGTTACATTAGCAAAGTCCCAAAAAGATACCTTGTTTCAATAAATTAATCAATATTCTGTTAGATGAATCCAAAGAAAAGTTCCCGGACATTAGTTTATTGGTAGTGTCAATCCCTTCTTTTAACCCCTTGTGGCGTGCAGGCTGCAGGCTTTCAGGACACAACAGGGTGAAATGCATGCTGGCTGAACAATGATAAAAATGGATACTGTTCAGGATGGCAACCACGTTTACTGTCTTGAAAATTAAAAAATATTGACCCTACACATAATTTCCGCTAGGAGAACATTTTCTATTATTCTAACAGAATATTGCGTATATTTATTGAAAAAAAGGATTTTTTTTGTGCCTCCACTCCTGTAATACTTGAACAAACGTAATTCATTATTGATATTTGACTGTATTTGCACTAACTAACTAACTTTCACAGTTTACAATATTGTCAACCCCAAAACAAACATTTGCGGCACTAAATAATTCATCCAGGTTGAATAGAAACAGTCACAACAAGAGTTGGAACCAAAGACTTTATGATTTAATATTAAGAGGCAACTGGCTGAAAGGCTTTGATTTCTTTTTTTTTTAGGCCAGTTTTCAATATTGTAAAGTACATAGCTAGAAATATCATGGCTACAGGCCCTTTCAAACAGTGCAAATATGTCCGTGCTTTTTTCCATTCAGGAAAACACATTCTCACAAATGTCCATGGAAGAAAGTACACCCAAGCAGTAACCTAGGGATCCAAACTTTAATCTCCTATAGAATGTTGATACAAAGCCAGTGAGAAATGTATATGGTTAATGACAATGGCTTATAATCACCTTCAATGTCATTTCGGTGATAAATATATGTTCAACTTACCATATGAAGAAGAAAAAAACCACGTAGCGACAGTTTCAATTCCAAATGATTTAGTGTTCTGCGATGAGCTAATTCAAACAGTGGCTTGTGCCTTCACCATACTGATGGAAGAGATTCCACCAGGCAGCAACTTAAGTTGTTTTCTGTACATGTTTAATGGATTCCGTAGTCGTAGCAAGTGTCCATGTTTAAGGGGAAATTTAAAACATCTTCCATATTCTACTTGCTTAAACTACTTGCAATGCCTTCGAACTGGATGCAAAATATGCATACATTGGTAACATGAACTCTTGTAGCCTCCTCTTGGTTTACAACATCCTTCATCCTACCCAACATTGCCAATTCACCATGAAAACAAATTGTCCCAGTGGGTTATGGGAGTAGGAAACGGAGTAGAGGACCATATAAATCAAAGTAACTTGGAAAGCTCTCTTATGTTGTATGCGCTCCAACTATCAAATCTCACCAGTTCTGCTGATTATTCTGTTATATGTTTAGTGATAAGATGGTGATCGTTCCAGCAAGATTTAAACAGGAAGGCTATCTGGTTAGAAAACTAAAATAACAACTTCTCATGTCATCCATTTTTCATAAATAATTTGTTTCATGCATTTAAAAATATTCCCTAAGTGAACTGTTGTGCTGTCTGCGAAATTGTTTTAGCCATAGGATGCACCTGGCACACTCAAACCTCATAGGTTTATCAGTCAAAGTCCGATTTGATGTTTTAATTTAATCCAGAACTTTCCCATTCGATAATCTTTATTGCAACAGTTCATCTAAAAACAAATTTCATGGTAGGCCTAAGGATGGTTCAGGAAACAGCGTGAAGGTGTGTTTTAATACCTTAGTCAGCATCTCTGAAAATCTTTTTCCTTTTAGGTCTTCCAACAGTTGTGAAATTGGTAGACAGAGATACTCTACTAAAAGAAAGAGAAGAAAAAAAACAGGTAATTGTTTTATATTGCAATTTGCAAAATGGAGCCACTGCTCATCCTTCATTTACTGAAAAAACGTAGGCATGCATTTTTTGTATGTTATTTAAACTTTGTCAAGGAAAGGTTATCAAGGTATCTATATTTTTGGAAAACATTACTGCTACCATAGCCTGCAATACTCTCATCATGTGGGATTGCGGTCAACCTAGAGCAGGGACAGAGGATGTATCAAATTTATAATAAAATGAAGCCAAGGAGTGCAAGGACAAGCCAGGTCTCCCATGGTGTAAACTCTTCATAGTTGTTATCAGTGTTTGTCCCTCATCCATGTACAACAGAATTTGTGCTCTGGTAATTTTGTTCCTATGTCTTTAGACTGGGTGGCGTTCTGAGCACCCCATGATTTACTAAGCTACTGTGGATTTACATTTAAAGATGCAACTTAGTGCTAGGACTGGATATTGGCGATTGTCAGATTACATTTTGTGATTTCATCAGCCTGTCACCTGTATTGTTTTTATGCACCCACTTCATAACAGATTTTTCTTTTTAAGGGTTCCTGGTCACCCATTAAGAACCTAAATCAATGAATCTCGGAGATGATGAACCCTATTAGCCAAGAACCTATGGCATTTACTGTTTCATAACACTACCCAAAATATTTTATTAATTTCTGAAATTATGGGGTTTCTGGTTCTGCTGGGGAATATTGGTGGCGCAAGGGATAAGTCAGTCTCTATCCCTGGGACCAAGGATTCAGCTGCATGTTTCGCTGTGGTTCATAACATTTCAGCCTATATAATCATCTGCAAAACGTTTAAGGTAAAGCTTGGCCATTTAAATACAGTTGTTGATTCCAGAGATCGATCATCAATGTCTTTGAATAGACACTGCTACTAATCTAGTAGTGAGGGCTTAAGCTGTCCATCTGATACACGCAAAAAAGTACAGAAGCAGTGATATACCCAGAAGAAGCTTGTGCTACTCTTCCAAGACCTACATATTTCTCAGACTTCCCTGAATGCGGAAACCTGGTGATTAACATACACGTGGGAGTCGTTGACTGTCTCTTGAAATATTGCTCTGATAAACTGGAAACTCAGGATCTGATTATTGTTAAGATATCATTGCAACCACTTGGACAACTAATTGCTTCATTTAAACCGTAAGCCAAATTCAACAAAAGGTAGGCACTAAAGCTGCTCTTGGGACAATTTTATTGACTGAGTTGTGCATAGAGGCTGCCTGGCGTGGTACACACATTTGCCAGGCAGTGCTGCCTGGATTTAGATGTTTGACAAAACACAATGCTGATGTAGGAGTTTAATATGGATTCTGTCTCATCATAATGGCACTGAATGCAGAAGCTATTGCATAATTTGTGCTACCAAACACGTTATTTACTAACACCAAGCTTGAAATCCGCTTTATATTCTTGCTTGACCTCGAGTGGGAGAAAAGGGATAGTAACATTAGTTATTTGCCAAAGATGAGAAATAATGCAGAGGTGTCCTTGAACCTTTGAGGGAAGAGAATTGTCGGCTTACAGGCAGCAGCTGCTGCTCACAGGTACCTTTTGCTACCCCCTCCAAGGATTTGTAGCGTTTGTCAGATAGTCAGGATTACAATTTCTTGAAAGTTATTGTAGAACAGCCTGGGAAGAGTTCCTCTAGCTGCACCCAGCCTGTCCCCTCCCAGAGATCAGAATCCACCCGAGGCTCCGATTCTGGAATGGATGATGACAACAGCATAGAGTAGCAACGAGTAATAAAAAAGTACAGAGAGAATAATCTTCTTAGTACAATACAACACATTTTTCCTCTTTAAAAAAAGAACAAGAAAATAACAAACGGGAAATATACCAAAGGTAATGTTAATAAGGAGTTGAACCATGTATACTGGTAATAACTATGTAATAATAAGTCTTATTCAACATCTTTACATATAAAGTCATGCATCTGCTTGGTAATAACTCTCATTCTCTTCTCCCTACAAACAGTACTTGAACACAACATTCCCTGAACTCTTTAAACAACCTCTGGGATTTCATCCACAAAACTACCATCAACAAACGTATTAGGTTTACCAACACCGGTTAAATACAACTTAACAGCATTATGATTACTTTAATCACCAGGCTACAAATTGTCATTCGCAAAAAATGCTTCTTCAGAATTAGTAACAGACTCGTTGATAAATTGGGGCACAGGATTAAACTGCACATTTACCTCACAATAATGTGTAAAAGCAAGAAGAACTAAAACTTTCAGCGAGGGATTCTCCATTTCAAGGTTGTTAGGCCTGACACCCTTGGCGTGGTTTTCCCCCATCTTTTTGCCTCTGCCTCCTGTACTTTTGATGCTGTGCTGGATTTCGTTTTTGCTGCTTTAGGTGCTTTGGACACTCTGCCACTGCTGATCAGTGCCAGAGTGCAAGTGCTCCCTATGTAAATTGTCATATTGATTGGGTATACCTGATTGGCATATTTGTATCACCATGAAGTCCCTAGTAAAGTGCACTGTGTGTGCCAGGGTGGGTGATGACAGATGCTACTAGTGGGCCTGCATCGCTGATTGCGCCACCCGCATAAGTAGCCCTAAAATGGTGTCTCAGGCCTGCCACCGCAGTGACTGTGTGCAGTCAGTGGACTGCCATGTCTGCCTGGCCAGTGTCCCCACTGGCTGGGTCTAACCCTTCCCTGTCTGTGCACATCAGTCACCCCTAAGGAAGGCTCAAGGTACCCCCCTGGGCAGGGTGCAGTGTATGGGTAAGGTAGAGCATGTACTAGTGCAGGTAACATGCTCTGGTAGTGAGCAGCAGCCATTTTGTGTGCTCACTGCTGCAAGGTTATCTTGCTCCATAGACTAAAATGGGGTAGGCTGGTCCCAATGGATACCAGCCTATCTTCTCATAGGAACAAGATGGGACATAAGTGATTGTTATCCCTGAACTCAGAATTTAATAACACATCTTTTAGGAAAGGTTGTTTTTAAATTCTGTGTTTGAGAACAGTACTTTTAGAAAGTGGCTGTTCTCTTGTCTAACCTTTCTGTGTGCCTGGGCCTGCTTGTGGATTGACTGTCTGGTTTGAGGGTGACAGTGGCTGGAGAGCCCCCAGGATGTTGTCTGAGTCAGCCCGTGGTTGAAAGACTGCATCTGTATCTAGGGAAGTGGGAGGAGATAGCACCTAGGAGTGAATAGGGCTGTGGCTGCCTGACCACAATGCTGGCTCCACCTCCCGCTGGGCGACTGTCACCTCTGCCCCTCACACTGAAAGGAAGAAGGAAGCCAGGAAGCCCAAGGGCTGCAGCAACACCCAGAACTGGTTTAGACCGGGCTCAGGGCCCACTTGCACAAAGACTTCAAAGACTTTTAGGGGTATAAGAGAAGGACCCCTGACAACAGAAAATTAGATTCTACAATCAAGAGGAACCTCTGCTGGAAGAAGGACCGCTGGAGAACTGAAGGAAGATTGCCTTGCTGTGTGCTCTAAGGGCTGACCTGTTCTGCTGTCCAACTGAAACTGAGGAGAAGAGGGACTTTGCTGTGTGCTGTGACCCTGCTTGCTTGACCTAAAAAGACTTTGCTGTGTGCTGTGTCTTCAAACTGAATCTCCAAGGGCCTGAGAAGAGCTGGCCGGACAGAAAGGTTGCCAAGGACTGCAAAACTCTGCTGTGTCTTCTGAAGCCACTGAGAGCTGAAGAGATTGTGGGCTGCTGTGTGCTACTGTCAGGAGATTCGACCTACTTGGCCTGTGTGGTGCTGGCTGCTCTCTGATCTGAGTGAGAGCGCCGCCCTGATAATTGCCGCCAGCCCGGGAGCTTCGAGAAGGCTACGATCGTGCCCGGCTCCTTACGCTGTGCCCACCAGTATTATCCTGCCGTGAGCGCTCCCAGCCGTACCTCCAGCTATGTGTCTGAGGCCAGGGGTGCAGAAGCGTGTATCCGCCGAAATTTGCCTGCCTGCAGTTCATCGCCGCGGCCCAGGGCCCTGTAATTGATTAAAAGCGGCTGTCCCAGCCTCGAGATCGCAGAGTCAAGTAAACGAAGGGGCCGCGACCTGATTGGTCGTTCTTCGCCAGGAGCTGCGCTCTGATTGGCCATTGCCATAGGCCTGTCCCCGAGAGCAGCGCTCCGATTTGCTGCATCGCCCGCAGAAGCTGTAACGTCAGAAGGGCTTGTCCCGGGAGCCGCGCTATCATTGGCTGACTCCCGGGTGTCTGTGGAGGCTCGTCCGTGGTGCCGCGACCTCATTGATCCACCCCAAGGAAGCCGTGTCGACGATCGCCGGAGCCGGGGAAGAGTGACCCGACCTCGCCGAGGGAGCAGCGCGAGTGATTCCTTCCCCTGGCCTGTTGTCGCCGCTCAAAGTATAGAGCTGACGGGACCGGCCGGGGCTTGGTGTGAGGTTCCTCTCTCGCCGAGATGGTGCTCAACACAGCGACCAGTGAGGCGCCCTCACAGGGCTTGGGCTTCACGAGCGAAGGGCTGATTTTTGAGCAGATAATACGCTGGCATTGCTTTTGCTGATAATTTGAAGAGCTGACTTGAGCATATAGATCAGTGGTATTATTTTTAATACTGAGTTCAAAAGACTTACTTGGGACTATTCTTTTACATTAAGAACTTCCTAACACAAGTGCAACCATTAAGATTAAGTGCAACCTTTTTCCAAAGAAGCTATCATCGTGTAACTGCTGATTCTTACTGCATAAACTAGATAAAGTTATTTTTTATATATATTTACCTGTGTGGTCTCAGTTTGTGGTGGATTGGGGGTCATTGTTTGTGTTAAGTGCATATATTAAACACATTGCCTTGGGGATAAGCCTATCTGCTCGTGTCAAGCTACCTAGGGGTTGAGCAGGGGTGATCTACAATGTGTAATTCTTCACCCTGACTAGAAGCAAGGGTCCCTACTTGGTCTAAGAGACCCCCAGATCTAACAAAGGTCAACATGGAACGCCTGAAGATTTGAAGAAACAATCAGGACTTGAAAGATCCACTTGCCCGCTCGCTATGGCGAGCCATATTTAATCAGAACGAGCTATTTTTAGGGCCTACTGGCCCTTTCTGGCGCATAGGAAGACAAACTGATTGTCTCTGAAAGCGGAGCAAATGTAACACGATAACAAGATCTAAAGGCATCTTTATTGCTCACAAAGTGAATAAGCAGTAAAGATGCCTTTAAATCCTGTTATCTTGTCACATTTGCCCGGTTTCCAGAGAAAGAGGTGAAGTACATTACAATTAGGTCAAGTAGATTTTTCAAGTTATTAGACCTGCAGGTTTAGTACATTTTGTATGATTTTCCAGGCCCTGTGAATCATCTGTATCAAATTTGTTGTGCCTACCCATGTCATCTCCACAATGTTCTCCTGGCAAAACATCTATTGTTGTCAGAAAAGATTCCCCTTTGGGTGAACTTTTAAGCTAACCTCAGTTTAGAACATGCACATCAACAATCAATACAAAAATCACAACTTAGGAGCAGCAAATGATGTAACCGATACAGTCATACAAAAAATGTACATTTTATTTTGATATATTAAAAACAAGGTTAAAAAGCAAAGTTAAAAAACGATATACAATACATAATGGGACAATACATAAGGAAAATAATTCCAATTCATAAGGGGGAAATACAATAGTCCTAACCACTTTGTTGGATCACACTCCAAATTATATAGTTAGTCACTTAAGAGGAGTTTCTTTGTCCAATGATTTAGCGTATTTCCACCCAGCAATGCATCGACGCGTTTCGGTTATGGCAAATATAGATTCTGAGCCAAAAACCTTCCTCAGGATTAAAATAATAGTATCCCACTATAACCATGTATCTAGAATAAAAAATATATACAATATAAGATATACACATTATACATTGCATGACTGATCACAACAATACAAACATCATTTTTCAAAGTACTGCTCCTACACATGCATACACTTTATATTCCATCACATACAGTAGTCAACTACGCATTTTTCTCCATCATTAACTGTTGAAATAACAACATCTATTGTTTTCAAAATTCTACACCTTACCATTATACACTCTAACTCCATTATGCAAAATTTCTGTCACTTTGTGAGCCTCAAAAAATGGACTTTCGCCCTTGCACATTCAATGGTCACTTCACTCTGACTGACTGTCCCACACCTGTGTGTGCCAGTCTGCCTCCACGTTCATCATCGTGATGTCTTATAGTCAGAATGTGCTTTTGAAATGTTGGCCTTAACTTCATCAACCGGAATGTTTACTACACTCATGTCACAAATCAAGGTGGGATTACCCTTGGTTCTGGCCCTTGTTCGGCTTCTCAACTTAATACATAGTAACAAGTGGTATCATTATTGGTAGACCTATACATCCACACAGATGTCTAAACTTGAATTTCTCAGTCATTATCACAATATATGACCAACCAGTCCACACACTTACGTACCCGGTTAAACTTTTCAATCATGCTGTTCCCACTAGGTTTGGAAAATGAAGTTATTCTTTTCTTGACACCTACTCTCCTCAAGTAAGGTTTGGCTTTGTTAGACAAACACTGCACTCCATTGTCACTAACAAGAACAATAGGTAAACCTTTACCAGTAAATACTTTATCCATAAATTCTAGCCCAGAATACATATCTGTAGTCTCAACAATTAGGATAGTAAGTCATTGTTAAAATGTAGCTATAATGGCAATTATATACTTTTGAAGTAGCTTAATAGGACCTATGATGTCAATAGCAATGACCTTCCGCAGATTTCGTGGTACCAATGTTTCACTCATAGGTGGATGCAATGCAGACACGCTATCACCATTCCCCCAATGACAGTTGTGAGAAAGTGCCATCTTTCTTGCCTTGGTATGCCCCCACTTTTTTTCTGAACTGCTGATGTGCTTGGACTGAGTGTGCCCTGGGTTCCTGCCAGCCAGGTACCCAGGGCCTGTGTTCCTTCCCTAAAACTGTGTTGAAACTGAAACCCAATTGGCATCTCTGGCCACCTGTCAGCCCCTAGTATATGGTACCCTAGGTACCCAGGGCATGGTGACCAGAGGAGACCCCCAAGGGCTGCAGCACTTATTGTGCCACCCTTAGGGGCCCTGTACCCTGGCACCCACGCACTGCCTTCGCAGGCTGAGTGCCTAAGTACAGAACTAAACAAAGAGTCGACATGGCACACATCCCTGTGTGCAATGCCCACAAACCCACTGCCCTGGCATACATCAGTCACCCCTCTAGCTGGGTGCCCTATGCCAATGGTGAGGGCACAGGTGCATGAGCCCTGTGCCCCTACAGTACCCAGGGCTATTCCTGGGCACTGTAAGTGCAGTGATGCCATTAAGAGTATATGGTGCTGGGAGGTCGACATTACGAACCCCACAGCACCATAATGGCTACACTGAAGAATGACAAGTTTGGTATCAAACTTCTCAGCACACTAAATCCACACTGATGCCAGTGTGGGATTTAATGAGAAATGCCCTCCAGAGGGCATCTTAGAGATGCCCCCCGAAACCTAACCACAATCCACGTCTGAGCTGAGTGGCTGCAGAGGCTACCACACAACAGACATGTTGCTGGACCCCTGGGTTGAAATCCCCCCGCTCTCCTGGGCCTGCAACAATGCACATCCTGGGCGAGGTGCTAGGCCTCCTCCCCCAGGATGGGGAGGGGGACGCTTCAAAGGCATTACGCCTCTGTGAGCTTCTCCAGGCCATTTGCTGTATCCAGCAACTGGCCCCCACCAGTCCTGACCCCCACTCTGGTGGGAAGACTGGCGGGAAAAACTATGTCAGGAAGTGGGGTGTGCCATCCTGTGCCAAGCCCACCCCTCAGGTGGGGGAGATGAGGTGAAGCTCGACCCCAGGCTCCGGCAGTCTTGAAGATGGGGAGTCACAGCTAGGCTCCTGCCCCCATCCCTCAGGAGAGGAGCAGGCTAGGGGGTGTACCAACCCCGGGACAGGGACCTATTGGTCCCTGCCCTTGGCCTACCTGTAACGCCCCTAAAATCAGTATTTAGGGACTCTCTAAACCTTCCTTCCTTAGATCCCGATAAGAAAAGAAGAAAGAAGATCAAGAGGAAGAAGACCCACCGTGCAGCTGCTAACAACAGGACGACAACAACTGACTTGGCCCCAGCCCTACCGGCCTGTCGACCCTGGAAACTGCTCCTGCCTAATCCCGGCGACTCCTGCGGACAGCCACCTTGGGACACCCAGAGGACCTGCCTGCCTTGACCCTCTTAAAGCCTGGGACATCCATCAGCAGAGGCTCTGCTGCAACAACACCCCTGGTGCCAGCCAGGAAGCTCCGGACCAACCCACTCTGCACCGTCGAGCCGGCCGTGCCCGAGTGATCCAGGACCACACGGACATTCCTCCTGCAACTGGGTCCCGAACTCCAGTGCCCAAAGACCCTCCTCGACGACCCGGACGACGCCTGCAGCTTCAGGACAGAGGACCCCTCCGACCGGGACCAGCATAGGGCAAGATTTCCCAACCTCAAAAGACACCCCTGCACCCAGCACCCCACGGCCCCCTGTGCCCAACTCCTGGGTGCCTACCTATCCTCCAAGACCCAAACTTACCCCCTAAAGTGTTGGTCGCTCCAGAAGATCCTTCGTCCCCGAGCCTGCAGCCTTTGTTCCCTTTTCAAGTTCCTCATTAAATAACATTGTGCGCCCACGGCTCAAAAGCACCCTGTACCCAGCCGCCCGAGTGCCCCTGGCAGTGCAACCTGTACCCTATCCTACTTCCCCATTTGCCCTGAGCAAGTACCAGGAGCCCAGCTCCCACAGCCGTGTGGCCTGCTAGCCAGCAACCACCAACCGGAGGCCCCCTTTCCCTCATTGGATAACATTGGGCCTAACTACCTCTGCACCAGGCCGCCCCTGTGCCGCTGGGGGTGAACCAACTGTACTTACCTGACCCTGGGGGACCCCTGAGGCTATGCCCAGAACCCTAACTTCACCAGCCAAATACTCGCCTGGAAACCAATAACTCACTCACCTCCTATTGCATAATATTGACTGGTTTGACTCGAAAAATCTTCTAAGTGTGAAGTTTTGGAAACTAAAAATATTCATATAAAATCACCCGAATTCCGAAGTACTCACCTGTGATCAGGGGAGAAGCCAGTACTGTACCTTGTAGCCCAGTACTAAACCGCAAAAGTAATCCTTACCGGGTTTACTAGTAACTTGTATTTTCTCCATAGGAATCCATTGTCTGCTTTTCTACGAAATTTCTTCAAAGTGTCTACTTTTGAAAACTAGAAATATTCTTTAAAAATCACACGAAATACTGAAACGTAATTACTTACCTATTTTGAGTTGAGACCCCAGTGCTAGCCCTAGGAGACCAGTACTGGATTACAAAAGTAACAAGATCGTACTTTACCTGCAACCTGAATTTTCTCTCATTGGATAACATTGCCGGATTCCTGTTGAAAAGTTTCTAAGTGTGAACTTTTAAAATAGCTTTTTATTCCTGAAAAATCACTACAATACCTTAAACGTTTTTCCTAAACTGTTTTCAGCTTAGACCCCAGGACTGAACCTAGGAGCCAGTCCTGGAACAACCAAAGTGATCTAAAAAGTAATCAACTGTATTTATATAAGTAAATCCATTGAGCTCAATGCTAAATTGTGTGTAGAATTGTGTTGCCTACTGCAACCCCTGTACCTATTGTCTTTACAAAGTTTATTGCCTTTCTGCAAAGTACTCATCTGAGACCTCTCATATTGAGATCAGTATATATTTTTTTTATACCTGTTGGTTCTAGAAATAAAACAACTATATCTTTTGATATAAAAACAATTGGCCTGGAGTTTCTGTCTTTCAGTGTGTGAAACCTTTTGCTGACTGAGTGTGTACAACAAATGCTTTACACTGTCCTCGGGTACTGCCTTACTGCTCGACCAAGCTACCACTTTAGAGAGTAAGGTCACAGCTGGCTTTAACCTCTGTTATACCTCTGGGGTTTGTGGACTCCATACATACTGTACCTTATTCTGGTCCAGTATATATAGAGCCACTTTCTCACAGCAGTGCTCACATCAGGCCACCAAAGGAAGTTCTAAATTGCACAATTAGTCTTTGCAGGTCACAGATATCCTTCATGACCTTTTTTGATAATCACATCTCTCAAACTTGACGAGGGAACTGATCTATCCACTTTCCTGACAATTTCTTCTATCACATACATTTCGTTTCAGATTTCCCAAAAGGATTTAATATCCTTTCCTCATTGTCCTTTCTTTGGCCACCCATTTTCCACATATTTTTTCACTTGCAGCAGTATACTGTCCTTTCCATATTCTTGTGGCCATTCAGACCTCATCCAAGCAGGAAGCTCACTATTGTACACAAAAGCCAGATTATACTAATTCCATGCATTATCCATGCACTCTAACATATAAATTGGTGTTCTAGAAATGAAATCTGCCGTCACATGTTCTTTTCTTGATAATGTACACAATTTTGTAAACAAAATCTTGCAGCCTCGTGCATAACTTTGCCATCCTTTCTGATACATTACTCATACCCTCAGTAGTCAAAATCTTTACTAAGAACTTGTGATCACTACGGATAATAAACCGTTTTCACCAATGAAGGAATACAAATGTTATAATGCCTACACGATTACAAGAGTCTTTCAATTACAGAATATTTATCTTCTGTGGGGGATAACAAATTAGAAACACATGCAATTATCACTTCTCTCCCACCCTTAACCCTTTGAGATAAGAGTGCACTAAACCTCTTTGAGCTGGCATCTATAGTGACTCTGCTTTCAGCAGAGACATCAAAACTTTAAAGAACAGAAGAATGTACTTACTGATTTGAAAGACTCAAAATCCATCCATCATTTACAATCCCACAAAATATTTCCTTTATTCTTCATGAGTTGCCTTGTGTTGAGTCTTTTCCGCAATATTTCCCACATACCTAGAGTTACATTCAGTAATCCTAAAAAGGATCATACATCTTTACTCGAAGTGGAAGGAGACTGTAATATGGCTTCTACCAAAGAGGGTTTAGGTTTCATTCCTTCCTCACAAAGAACCTACGGCCACATGCATCATCCCGGCCTTTTGCGAATTCTAAATTGCGAAAAATAGGGAATCGCAATTTGGAATTCGCAAAATGGGATGCATGTATATTTTCGCAAAATATTTGCGATTCGGTAAAAATCGCAATTTTTACCGAATCGCAAATATTATGCGAATTCCAAAGTGCGAATTCGCAATTCCTATTGACTCCTATGGGCCAAAAGGCCCATAGGGATCAATGGGAAGGCTTTAACAAATTGCGATTTTCTTTTTGAAAATCGCAATTTGTTAATGCATTCCAAGGGTGCAGAGGGGGGTCCAAAGGACCCCCCTGCACCCCAGAAATGTAATTTAAAGTGCATGTTTCACACATACAGGACATGTGTGTCTGAAACATGAAAGTTTAAAAAAATGCATTTTTGAGAATTTTCAAAACTTTTCGCAAATTACCACGAGGTTCAACCTCGTGGTAATTTGCACCTCCTAATTGCTAATTCGCAGTTAGAAAAACAATCATGCATTGCTTTTAAGGAATCGCAAAGTTGCGATTCCTTAAAAGCAATCACATTTTTGGAAATCGCTAAAAATAGCGAATTTCACAAAAATGCATGATGCATCCCAAAAACGTATTTAGGAAGTGCAAACGGCCGAATTTACCGATTCGCACCGTTTGCACTTCCTAAATAGGTTGATGCATGTGGGGGCTTGCCTTAATCAGTAACTTTCCTTTCAGCAAATCTACACTTAGAAAACAATGTACTCCTTTTATTTTTCAAAATAATTAGAATAACAACCACTGGAATACCGCAGCAGCCATTGTCAGCCCAAATGGCGTGATTTTGCTGAAAAGAATGTAATAGACTTTGGTGATATGCTGAACAAAGGTTGCTGAACAAAGGTCAATAAGGGAAAACGTTGGGAGCACAGGACAGCCCAGAAGTTATCAAAGTCAGTACCAAAGCTGGTGTAGAGGCTCTTCCATTTTGCCCCCCAACTGTTGTTGGAAGCTCTTGAAAAGGAAAATTGTTCACCCTTGTCAGTACCTCTGACATTTTGACACAAAACACTTTAAAGCCTCCGAGAGACTGAAATCTTTGAAAAGTTCAAGTATGGACTCTGACGCTAATCCGATATCCAAATTAATGTTAATTCCTAGTCAGATTCTTTTGCCATTTTATACTCAGCACTCCATCTGGAGTATCTGGAACGTAGGGCGCCTTTTACTGATCTGAGTACACTGCTGTTGAAAAGTCCAATATGTGCTGATTCTGAACTGGCTTGAAATGAATCTATCACTTTACCTGTTGAACTTGTAGAGCCTGATAAATACTGACTGGTGGCAGGCCAATTGGTCCTACCATGATTTAGTGGAACCCTACTGTTGTAGCAGAATGGCGTCACCGGACTTCTCCCGAGCGTAGGCACCACTGTAGTTGGTACCTGTCCGCTGGACGGACCTCTCGGTTAGACCTACCCGCACGCTGGCAAGGTGGAGAGGAAGCTGGAGCCTCTCCAATTGGCCTGCCACCAGTTACCTGTGGAAGGTAATACTTGTCCTTTCCCGATATGTGTAGGACAGTCTTTGTATAGGTCCTGATGAATTGCTAGTTTTAGCATGAAACATGTTGTTTTAGCATGAAACATGTTGACCGCTAGGTAGAGCACACCTCACCGGATCTTAGCACCTGTGTGTGTGCCTCCCTGTTTTGTTTTTAATAAGGTAGCTAGCCACACTAATAAAAATCCCTGTGGACTTCCTAACCTTTTTTAATCTGCACTACTGCACTATTTCCTCACGCCTACACTTCACCTAAAACCCTCATACCCGCATGCACCAACTGGCAGGAACAAAAGATCTCCGACAAAGAGCCCCTTCGCGAGTGCCCGTCAGACATTGCAGCGCCAGTCTGACGAGGAGAAGAACCCAGATGATGAAGCATGACACCTAGCTTGCTGGGTGTGTGAGGGTTTTAGTTCCGAAAGGTGGCTTCCCCCCTCTTTTCACTGTCCTTGGTTCTTCCGTCTCTCCAACTTAGGGGGAACAGTGTATCCTTTTTGTTCTAACACTAGAAGTGATCACATTTATTATGAAAAATATATCCCGTTTTTCCACACATGTGAAGTGGTTTTACTGTTGGGGCACACAGCACCATGTTATAGATTTTATTAACATAACCATGCCTTTTTCTGTCCCTTGTAGTTGTTATCTACCAAGATTATGACATCAATGGGTGTTATATATATTTAATATTATATATACACTAAAATTAAGAGCGGTACCAAGGAACCCTCGCATCTTTGGTCCTGAAGAATAGCCGAATTGTAGGGCTAGAAACAAGTTGACCAGAGTAACCTAGGCACATTGTATCCTTAATGTTCCCAATTTTCCCCGATTAAAAAAAAAAAAATCTTTTTATTAATAAAACCAAAAAAGAGAAGGCATCTGGTGACGTATACCGCCATCACATTTGTCATATGTGCATTTCCATATTACAAAATAATACACCCAGAATTACATTTAGGTATCACAGGGACTCGTGCGCTACCACTTCTTCCCGAGCAACTGGAGGAACACATATATTTCCACTGTAACTATTCCAAGCACCCCAAACCTTCCCCCATTTCGCAGGGCAACCCTTGGCAACATAGACCGACCGCTCCCTGTACATGCACCAGTCCAAGTCCTCTATCCACCTCTTGACCCGGGGTGGTTGGCTAGCGCCCCACAGCTGAGCAATGTTGCGTTTGGCAATCATACACGCCAGGGTCGCCCACTGCCTCCCGTGTGTACTCAAGTCTGTAGGCTCCCAGAAGTTTAGGATACACCTTCGAGCCTCCGGTATAATCTCCACCCCCAGCACCTCTCGCATCTTGTCATGAATTTTAACCCAATATTGCTGTATTTCTGCAGAATGCCACAAGATATGCATAAGGATTCCAAGCTCCCCACACCCCCTCCGACAATCCCCACTCTCCGCCCGACAAATGTGCACAAGCCGGGGCCCCGTGACATACGACCTGTGAAGAATTTTTAAATGCACAAGCCTGAGTCTCATTTGAATTGCCACTACTTTTGGAGAGGAGACTGCCTCCCTCCAGTCCTCATCGTCTAGTTCCAAACCATAATTTCCCCTGATTTTAACCATAAGACATAGGGGCAACTGTAAAAACATTTTACTACTATCCAGGTGTTTTTAATTTCTTTTTTTCCCTCCACTCGGACCTCAACACTTCATCAACTCATAGTACCAACTATAAGTACTCCCACATCTCCGTAGGTCAAAGCACACACCGTTCCACAGCAGGACAGGAATAACCTGATTATGAAGCATGCCACCAAGGGGTCAACCCTGGTGGGTGAGGGTTATTTAAGTAAAACACATAGTTTTCCTTTAGAAAAACATCTAAGTGGAAAGAAAAATACCCTTCATGAAACAGAGGGGCTCACTATGATTACTAGGTGTGTGGTCTGGAAGACGAGCCCTCCTCTTCCTATTTTTTCCTCTACCTCCCCCTTTATTTATTTTGTATTTTTTTAAGTATTTGGAAGGTAGTCAGGGCTGCAACTGCTTAAAGTTTTAAGTAATTTGTTGTGGAATGACCTGGGTCATACAGGAGAACTCCTCTGGCTGCAACCCTCCTCTAATCTCCCAGTGATCAGAATTCACCTGAGGTTCCGATTCTGGAATGGATGACAACTCCAGCACAGAGTAATAACATAGTACACATATAAGAATCACGTCAGTGCAATAGAACCGGATTGCAAAAAAAAAACATTACAAGGGAATACACTTTATGATATATGTATGCACTTTTATCACATTCCTAGCACAATGATGGTGGTGTCAAACCTGAAATGGAGCATATTGTTCCTAAATGTTCAACATTAGTTTCCTCTGGATGCTGGTTTGAGATTGCTTCACTTTAGTGGTGATGCATTTGTCTTATGTGAGCCAAACCACAGGTATGTAGATGTTATTGACACATGAGGGTGCCCACCGTTAATCTCCGAGTGCTATTTCATTACGAGAACAAGCAGTTCAGAGCAGTGTTTCCCTTGCAATGTTGTAATTGATTATTTCTTTTGTTAGATTGAGGAAGAGAAAAAACGAAAGAGGGAGGAATCTGCCAGGAAAAAACAAGAGCAGGAGGTAACTACTATACGTTTTTTGTACCATACACTTGAGTGGAGCTATAAATATTAGTAAATATATTTTTGCTCTGTATAAATTAAGACTTTAAACATTTTACATCCTGTGATAGTTATTTTTAAGTAAAACGTACACAAGAAAAATATATTTGAAGAATTTAAAGTGATAAGTAAAATCATTTTTGTTGTCATAATAATAGTGTCTTATTGATTGATTAACAATGACTAGAACTACCTGCTCAAAAGACTCATTTTCTATTCTGTAGATTTATATTCTGCAGGAATATTTCCATACGTCAGAAAGATTCTCTAGGAAAAAAAAATATTAAAAAGATGTTTTACTCTACAGAGATTATTAGTGGCTACATTTAAGGTAACATGATGCTACAGGTTGTAAAGAAAAAGCCCAGGCTGTGTTTTAATATCATGTTTATGTTCTCAGTGAGGAATCGGACTTAGTTAAACTCAGCTTGTCAAGCTTTTGACAGTTTTGTTTAATTTGTTATGGTCCATTTTAAGTCATTTTTAGGTCTTGTCTGTTGAGACCTATTCTGGATAATCATGCTACTTAACGTGGGCCTAGGGTCAGCCAACTGCTTACCATAGGTTGGCTTTCTTCTCAATCTCATTTGCCTGCTTCTTATTTGATGGCTTCCTTTCCTCTTCTTGTATTTGTCCCTCCCCTTGAGTATAACTTCTTTACCATCCTTTTGTAGGGATGAATTATATCCTTCCACTGGTCACTGTCAAGGAAAATGTTTTTAATTTTCGATTTAGCACTTCCATGCAAGTGCGTGTTTTTTCTTGCTCTGATCCAGGGAACTGCTTACCCACTCATATAACTGTGCTCTCTGTTGAAATTCTGTCTGTTACTTTCTCTGCTCCCACTCAGCTTTTTTTAGTCATTTTTTTTTTGTTTCCTCCATTACGCACCAACCATGTTCACTGTTTCTCTTGCCACTTCGGAGCGCTTTATTCCCGCCTCACCATCCCCCCGCCCTCTAATGTTACTCCTCTGACCTCCCCCACCACCCCCGTTGTGTCATTTGGAGGGGCTGACAACTTCAATTTGTTGCCCCACGCTTTGCTGTCATTTGATAGTATTTGTGATCAGCAAGGGCGTCAACTATAAAAAAAAAAAAACGATATATGGTTGTACCCCAACACCTTGCTTCAATCCAAATCTTTGGTGAACGTCCCTCTGAACTGTGGCTTAAATGGTATCAGAGGGGCTTTCAAATGCTCTTAAATCAGTTCTCCAGCTGTAGTCTCCAGGCTTCAGTCACTTTGCTCGCTTTTTTGCTTCTGACAGATTGCCAAGAGCTCCCTGACTCTCACACAATCTTTCTTTCATCATAGGTCACTCTCAATCTCTACTCGTTTTGCTTCATGCACTTGATCCAATCAAAATTCAGGCATCCTAGCAGCACCCGTAACACACTGAATGGCCATCTACTCTTTCTCTTTCATATCAGAGCTCATCATATGTCAAATCACCTTGGCTGTTTCCAAGCAATTCATATGTATATCCAGGTCCTGTGTGAGAGTTTTCCAAGTGTTTCATATGCCAGTTAATCATCCACCTCAAGGAGCTTGGCACCTATCTTCAAAACTAATTTTACACAAGTAAATGGTTCTGCAGATGGTGCCCATGTAGCCCATCACTGGAAACTGGTCAGCATTTACTACTAATTTGTTCTGTCAAAAGACAGAATGTAGTGCCCTAATCCACTAAAGAAAACCGTAGTTCAGTCCTCAAAAATAGTCATTGGGCTTTAATCTATTGTATAGTAAGTAAATGCATAATTAATATAGGACCACAAACCATGTGACTTATATCAGCATTCCTAGGTGGCAATATGCAACCTTCTACTAAATATATATTTATTGGCTACTGTTTACAGGAGAAATCATGAAACAATTGGAAGTATTTTAGATCTAACAGGCTGCCACCAGGTTCAGCCCAAGGCATACTCCACCTGTAACCATGGAGAATGCCATGCCACCATCGAAGTGGCTTAGTAACTTGACTGGTGGCAAAAGTAGTCTTTCATTTGGACACTGTCCGCAGATTCTTCTCCTGCAATGGATCTGGGAAATTTGCAATAGTTCTTCTGTACCGACAAGTGGCAGCGTGGCTCCAAGTTTGCGCAAACACCTCCCCGTCACAGAACCATCCATATATGGTGCCACCCAGCACTTTGACATCAGTTGCCTTTTTCTGCATCCTTCGAGGTAGAGCTGATGTGTTCTTTTAATGTTTTCTGTTTTCTTTTGTTCTAAAAGATATTTGCAGTGCTGTAAAACCTGTTTGAGCTCCTTTCGGTCCCCCACCACTCTGCTGTCTTCCTTATTTGGTTAGTCTCCATTCAGAGATATCCTGGACCACGTTTGGTCCACACACTGTGGTGGATGGAAGGTGAACTTTAGTGGCCCATGGCGATCAACTAGAGAACTGTGGGTCCAGCTCTTACTCCGGATCCAGCTCAGACGGTAATTTGAGGACTCTTCCCCTTTGTCGATGTCACCTTTCCTCTGAGAGGTTGAGAAGTGTTTGTCCAGTCTAACATTGCTCTTGACCGCGAGGAACGTCAGCTGATCGTCGTTCACCTATTGACTCTGACCGGTATATTATCATCTGACTTGACTACTGCCTGGTTGGGAAGGGGACTGGTACTTGCTCTGTTCCAGTGCTGTGTCCAGTGTTGGCAGGTCTGCTCTGCCACCTGGTGCTGAATCCAAGTGGTGGCATTCACCAGGCTAGTTCCCCCCCTTCACCCCCCACCTCCTTCCAGGCCACCCCACCCCAGAGGAAAGAGATTGGGCAGTCTAAAGATAAAAACAAAGAGTTCTCTAAAGGCCCCCAAAAACCTGTTCAAGAGCGTGGGGCCAGAGCTAATACACAGTCCAAAGGAGGCACCAGGGTAAGAACTGAGATCCCAAGAAAATGTGGTACTTTCATTGTAAGACCAATGGGCACCTATCTGGGGACCCTAACTGTCCCAAAAAGGTTCACCTTAGTGCACCTGCAGTTCCTGCTGCAGTGGCGAGTCTCCAGATGGGATCCTTGGTGTGCCCTGACCATGTCAGAGAGCACACTGAAGCCACTTTAGTCTCAGAGGGTGGGGTGGATGTAGCTGCCCTGGCTATCTGCCCCAGTATCCTGGAGAAATTCAGACAACAGCCACATATTAATGGGGTTAGAGTGGAAGCACTGAGGGATACAGGTGCTAGTGTCACCATGGTGACTGAAAAACTGATATGCCCAAAGCAGTACTTGACTGGAGAAATCTATCCAGTCATCAAGGCTAATAACCAGACTAAGGTCCATCCCAATGCAATGGTGTCCTTAGAATGGACAGGGGTTAGTGGCCAAAAGACGGTGGTCATATCCTCTGCAATTCCTGTAGCCTGTCTGCTAAGAAATTATCTATAGAGTCCTCAGCCTGAGCTGTGGTAGAGCTGAAGTCCCATGCAGCCGTGCTTGGGGATACCTGAGTGTGTGTGTGTGGGTGTGTGTGTGTGTGTGTGTGTGAAACCCAGAGCACAAAGCAAAGCCCAGAGTGAAAAAGAGGAGTTAGAGCCTGGAATAATGGCCCGATCCCCCAAGAGAGAAGGTAAAACGTCTAGGAAACCACCTTCAAGCCACACACAAGCTCAGGTCCCCTGTTCTCAGGAAAAAGACCTGTCAGCCCCAGAGGGAACTGAGCCCTAGGAGCATGGGCCTTACAATGCAGAGCTCCTAGGCCCAGGGAGACGGTCTAGGAAAGATCTGTGCCAGGGACCTGTCCCACTCTTGAGAGCCTGAGCCAGCAAGCTACTGACCAGGAAAAGGGCTCCTACAGAACCTAAAGGGAGAAGGGACTCCTGTACACTGAGTCCAGAGACCCCAAAACTGGTGCCACTCGAAGATTGTTAGTGCCTCAGCAGTTCATACTGTCTTTAGCTAATGACATCCCTTTTGCTGGGCATCTTGGCCAGACCAAAACGTGAAGTAGGTTAGTCACCCACTTCTACTGGCCAGATATGTACCAGAAAGGGAAGGAGTTTTGTAACTTCTGTGTTACCTGTCAAGTCAGTGGCAACCCAGGTAACCACCCAAAGGCCCCCTTAATTCCACTGCCAATGATTGGCTTTCCCTTTGAAAGGGTAAGGGTTGACGTTGTTGGCCCCCTTGACCCTCAAACAGCAACAGACATCAGATCTATACTGGTGGTAGTGGATCATAACACCCACTCTTGTAAATATACTCAAGAGTGCCCTGGCAACTGCAGGAACAATGACAGTCCTAAGTGGAATGTCTTAGGGCCCTCTTGAGAATCTTTACAAGAGTTGGTTTTCCTAAGGAGGTGGTGTGAGACAGAGTTAGTAAGTTCATGTCTGGTTATCTAAAGGCCATGTGGAATGAGTGTGGTGTGACTCACAAGTTCACTACCTCATATCACCCACAAACTAAAGTAAGAAATTCAACAAAACCATGAAAGGCATCTTGTCTATACTGCCCCCCTAGCCCAGATTGTCAAAGCATCAGTTTTTGAAGTAATTTCTCACGCTGACGATACTCAGCTTATCATTCTTTTGGACAGGACATTGACAGGTGTTGTTTTCAAGCCTGCATGAGGAACATTGCAGCCTAGATGTCCAAAAACTGCCTCCAGCTGAATAATGAGAAGACCGAGATTCTGCTGTTTCGCAAAGCTCAACATCTCTGGTCCCCAGACTGGTGACCTTACGAAATGGGACTGCCCCCCTGTCCAAGTAAATCAGCGAAAAATCTTGGTATTAATCTGGATCATGAATTGTCCATGAAAAGTCAAGTAGACGCCATAAGCTTGTGACCCAGAAAGCCCTCTACGGAACTGGCCCAGGCTATCTACAAGACAGAATTACGTTTTATGCCCCCCAGAAAAATCTTCACTCTACAAATCTCTGCCTTGCCAGAATTCTTTGAATCAGGAAGACTAAGTTAGGGGGCAGAGCCCTGTCTTTCTTGCGCCCTCCCTCTGGAACAAACTTCCACAGACCCTGAGATGCATTAAGGTGATGCCTGTGTTTAAAAAAAAGCTAAAGTCCTGGCTTTTTTCCAGCCCCTAGATTTCTCCCTTTGTTTCCCCACTGACACTCTTTCGACAGCAGTGCCAGGACACTCTTTAGAGTATCAGTTGCACTTTATAAATAACCCCAAATAGAAATAAGAGGGTCTTGATTTGCTACATTGCGGCTCCTGAGGAAATTCTTCCCTAGGTAGCTTGTTCGGGCAGAAAAAAATGATCATCAGCCATTAGAATACATTAACGCTCTGTTGATAGCAGCCAGCGAAACCCTCCTGACTAAATTGCAGATGGTGCAAAATACGGCTACCCTGGATGGTTTGTATTCTCCTGGCAAACGCTCCTTCTGCCCCCAAGCTCTGTTCTCCTCACTTGCTTCCTGTCAGGAAGAGTATTTTCTATGAGATTTGTTGTCTTGCCAATAAAGCCTTATTTGGCAAGTCCCCTCTAGCATAAAGACAAACTACGTTACTACTGTCCCTCTTGCACACTAAGATCTAGCGATAAGGCGTTGCTGTCTATTCCCTGTGTCCAAACATCAAGTTATCGGGCAGAGGCTATTCCCTCACTGCTCTGACAACGTGGAAACTGCTTCCAAGCCACCTTTGCGGCTACTCAGATTTCACCCAATGTAAAAAGTTTCTAAACACCTGGCTGTTTTAAATTATTAGGTGCGTTTCAATGTGGAGCTCGAGCACCGAGATACACCTCCAGTTGTGATTTGTAGCTCTATACTAAATGGATATAACATAACCTGATCATGGGAATCGCTGTAAAACTCAGAAGGAGATGGGATGTCCTTTTGCCATGCACCGAGATACACTTCCAGTTGAGATTTGTAGCGCTATACTAAATGGATATAACATAGCATAACATGATCATGGGACTCGCTGAAAAACTCAGAAGGAGATGGGGTGTCCTTTTCCCATGCCTGCTTTTCACCTACAGAGAAGTGCCATGGAGTGGGCGTTAGTCCATTTGAATCTCGGTTTGGTCATCCTGTGAGTTGACCATTGTGTCTAGTAAAGAAAGGCCAGGAGAAGCACTTGGAGGAGGTACTTGGTCTATATTCAAGGATGGCTGAGAAGATGGAGAAAGCATCCAAACTCCTTGAGGCTAGCCAAGTGCTGCAGAGGCTCTGGTATGACCAAAAGGCAGCACTGGTGGAATTCTAACAAAGGCAGAAGGTGTGGGTACTTGAGCCTGTGGCTCTCTGGCACTACAAGACAAATGGAGTGGTCTTTACCCTATCCTTGAAAGGAGATGTGAACCCACCTACTTAGTTGAAGTAGGCACTAGCAGGAGTCCTCGAAGGGTCATCCACTTGAACCACCTAAATAAAGCCTTTCCATAATAGGGCTGATGTGGCCATACTGATGGTCACCGATGAGGAACAGGAAGAAGAGAGTGAACACTCCCTGACCTCCTCTCCCACAGTAGTAACGTAGTAAAAACTTGTGTTGAGTTGGCATTCGTGAAAGTAAACGATTCGGCATATAGACAGGCATATTAATTTCGCTGTCGTGATGCCAATTTTGTTATAAAGGCTATTTGTAATAAAGCCTTTGTAAAAAAATATGTTTCCTGCAAATGATAGGTGAAAACCCGAAACTGTTGAGGTGGTCCATCTACCTACAGGGAATGGACTTTACAGTGGAACACAGACCTGTGACCGACTATGCCAGTGTAGATGGCCTTTCCAGGTTTTTCCACTTCGACAATGAGTATTGTATTCTCTTGGAAAAGGTAAGACTCATTCTTTTTCGTTTGAGCGGTGTTGTGTAGGAAAGTGACCCTTTTTGACATGGTCACCCC
Source organism: Lissotriton vulgaris (assembly GCF_964263255.1). Taxonomy (NCBI): domain Eukaryota; kingdom Metazoa; phylum Chordata; class Amphibia; order Caudata; family Salamandridae; genus Lissotriton; species Lissotriton vulgaris. Next base: position 1,803,710,000 of record NC_141687.1, on the reverse strand, counting down.
CAATTTTTGCCTGGTACTTGATGTAGTTTTGACAGGAGTGAACTGGGTTCCTGCTATCTAGGTCCCCAGTTCTAGATCTCTTTCCCTAAAACTGTATAATTGATCTCCAATTGGCAATACCAGTTGCACCCCTAGTGGATTGTTCCCCTGGCACCTAGGATCTGGGTACTAAAGAGGGTCCCTAAGGGTGCAGCAAGTATTTTGCCGTCCTAAGGGATTGCTCACCACACTAAGGCCAACGGTGCTGAGCCAAAAGATCAATTGATATACAGAATGTTGAGCAATGTCAAACATTCACCCCAGAACAGAGATGTGGGCCTAAATCTATCGTTCTTTTGCTCCCCATGCCATTCCAAGTTAAACTCAGCCATATGCAAATCAGTCTTGACCCTGAGCCCCATCGGAACAGTCTAGCCCGAACCACCCGGCCAGGTCCTCCCAGCACTCTGTCCTTCATCTTATTGTGCTTGCTATGTTCACCCTAAGTGGCCAAGGGTATGCCCAGAATGGGTCTCTTGCTTTGCCAGTGGATTCAAGCTAGCCTGGCTGATGAGGGTAATACTCCGAAACTATTCCCAGATCACTTGTTTGCAGTCAAGGCAGGACCTGGCCTGGCAGTTCGGGCTGAACTGTTCCAATGAGAAGCAGGGTCAAGATGTTTTGTATATGGCTGGTTTCAACCTGGGGTGGCATAGTGAGTGAGAACGATGGATTAAACCCAGATCTGTGACTGGGGGTGAGTAGTTGAAAAGTTTCAGGACTCCGTCCATCATCTTGTGTTTGCTACTTTCACCGTAAGTGGCCATGGGTCTCTTGCTCGCTGTGCCACTAGATTCAAGCTAGTCTGGCTGATGATGGGCAGTACCCCAAAACCGGTCCCATGATGCTGGTTTCTGGCCCAGGGAGGACCCGGCCTGGCAGTTCAGGCTGGACTGTTCACGTGAGGAGCAGGGTCAAGACTGATCTGCATATGGCTGGGTCCAAACTAGGGTGGCATAGTGAGCAAAAGAACGATGGATTAAATCTAGATCTGTGACTGGGGGCGAGTGGTTGAAAAGTTTTAGCACTCCGTCCATCAAATTGTTGTGTGCATTGACAGTATAGAGCCCCCTGGTGAGTCAAGGGGGGCCCGGGAGAACAGCGACATGGAGACACAGTATCAACCAAAAGGCAAGCCAGGTCTGCAATAGCAGCGGCCACAGCATCACCAGTAGCCAAAGCATGGTGGTCTCTTGAAGCTGTCCCCAGGGATAATTGCATTTGCCACAAAGACAGTATAGCCCCTGGTGAGTTCCAATAGCGTGGAGGAGCCTGCGGTGCACTGTAGAGCTGCGACCAAGGCTAAATTATAGGGCTGCCAGTGAGTTGAAACTAAGGTGCCTGCCAATTATACGGTCCCCAGCCACAAATGACTTTGGGAGTGGCCCTGACAGTACCTGCCTGGAAAGAAGCCGGCCGTCTTAACATTACTGAGGGGTCCCTAATGTGCTACAGGGGACACTGAGAACTTTCAATTTGAGAGGCCATTATGGCCCACTGCTACCGCCGCCTTTCTTTAGCAAACTGCTTAGTTAGGCAAACAGTAGGAAAAACCGACCGGCCACAATGGAATAACTCATCAGGGAGTTGCTCCTGGTTGGTGGCGGTTATTACCAGTATGGCCTCTACTGAAATCAACGACTCTGATTCTCAACGGTGATGACCAGGGCGGTGATGCCAGAATGGCACATCTAACAAAACTGGCCTATTTGAGCTCCCCATGATGGGGAAAGTAAAACCGTAATGGAGTAAAGACAGAGTCCTATTGATGAACCTCGCAAGAAGGTGATGCACACACATAAAAGGGCTTTATGGCCGCAAACCAGGAGGTCCAGGGCTCTCTAGAGACAAATATTGATATGGTCTCCACAGAGGTCACACTATGTAGGGTGGACCTTTGCAATATCAGTGCAAGAATGAAGATGGCTAAAGACTCGCTCACAACCCTCCATGTGAAACTGCGGCTATTAAGAAACAAGTTAAGGAACTCTACGGATGTCTTGGGGGGGAAAGTGGAGGACTACAAGGGATGCTCAAGGAGCAATAACATTCATATTCTCAGGGTTCTAGAGAAAGCAGAGGGGCCGCAGTGGACCTTTTCGTTGAGGACCCCATCCTGAAGGCTTTGCATTCCAGAGGTCTATCAAAAATACTTTTCTGTTGAATGAGCTCATAGCATCTCGGGCACCCTGCCCAAGCCGGGTGCCCCAACCTGCACGATCATAGCCAGGATCCTTAACTTCAGGGATCACTGTGTAATTCTGCGGACAGCCCACTGCGCCCGCCTGTCAAATACGACAATGCAGTCATCATTTTTTATCCAGACCTCACACAACTTTACTGAGGTTAAGATGGTCTTTAGAGAACAAGACTGGAAATACTCCATTATGTCACCTCTTAGTTGCAAGTCGTAGGGGGCAGGAAGACCTGGCACTTCACAACCTCAGAGGCATAATGTTTCAGTATTGGTTTGGGGCGACAGGCACTCTGCAATGTTTGGGAGGAGTGGGTTTCTAGTCCACTGGGCAGGTAGGCAGGGAAGGGGGTGTTCAGTGGTTTTATTTGCTATTTTATTTTGTTTGAGAGTACACTTATTTTGTGCAGCACTGACATTGCAATTTATCAGCACCATGATGCTCCTCTGAGTGAAAGCTGCACTCTACAAGTACATTATAACATAACATAACTTCTCATGCGTGCACCTGGTATCCTTGCTCATCTCGCCGGGTTTGATGGTAGGTTTAGTAGACCGAAGAGACTGTAAGCTACGGAAGATGGCCCTGGCACATCGGCTATAAAACTATTATCTTGGAATGTTGATGGCCTGGGAAAGAAAATTAACAAGCATTGGTAAATTCATTAAGTTTCATCTATGTGATTAATAATAAGCTGCTTTTTGTTGTAAGTTGTAGCTTGGTGAATAGGTGTGCAATATAAGTTACTGATAGTCTGTTCAAGTGTTATGATTTGATTTTTAAGACAGCCAATATATTGTGCTGTTACTGGTGTTATATTAAAGTGGAGAGAATAGGTAAATAGGTTAGTACTATGATAAATCAAGTTTTAAATGGGATTAATCCATTATTAGTGAAAGAGACTGTAGAAGGCAGCAGCCATTGTAACCTTGAGCAGTCGCACAGAAGTGTATTCACGTGGGGCACCGTATTACACTGTGGCCCTTCTGTGAAGCAGCACATGGAATACTAAATTACACATCAAAATCCCCAATAAAACGGCTGCTTTCTGTTCAGGCTGGCATTTTTCAGATTGATAGGTGTGTTAATGTATTTGGTGATCACGAGTGCGCATATAATTCCTATCCGTGTGTGGCATTTATTGAGCACACAATGATGTCAAAGAGCTTTTCGAAAGTCCCACGAAGATGGCCGAACACCGTCCATGGCGACCTTTATTGGAAGTCGCTGCAAGAAACAATGTAACAGGTTGTATTTTCTATTATTTATTGCAAGAGGTTTTATAGTAGGATTAGTAAAGCAGGTGATCTGCTGGCGATGAGTACAAGTGAGTCTCTCTGGTGAGGTTCTGCAGAGCCATGACGTACTTTTCTTCTCAGTCTTTATTTGACAGAGTCAGCTCGTTTATATGTGCACACGTGTTCATGACGCAGAGGTGAAACTGAATGCAATTTTTTTTTTAAATCCTGAGTGAGGTGAGGCATAGCATCAGATATATCAGTGGGTTAAGCTTTGGTACCTACTGCTGCTGTCACCCCCTGTCACATGACATAGCACCCTTGCTGCTGAGGTCAGTGGCTAACCTGCTGGTCACCGGTCCGAATCCTGCAGGGCCTACATCAGATAGGCATCATTCGTACGTCTATTCAAGGCACCCAGTTTTTCTTGGTAATAGTATATGTGTTATTGTCAGCGCCACAAGCCATAATTATTGATGGTAAGGGTGAGGGTACAGAACGCTACATGCATGCATTTACTCAGCAAAAGCAAATATGCCAGAATGTGCGAACAAGGCAGCACTGTTATGTACGGCAGGAACACCCTTTTTATCATGGCGACGAGGTGAGGGTTGGGCATTAGAGCAAGTCAGACGTGCGCTAAAGGGAAACCCGTCTGTAGGGCACCGACTCCAGGGATGGGGCTAATCTAACATGACTGTAAGACTCGTCCTCAGGGAAGAGGCAGGGGCTAGCCAGGTATGGCCGGGGGCTGTCACTTCCGCCGCAGATGGAGAGGGCGCATGATTTATTGGGCTCTTTTGTCTTTTATTTGCTCTCTCTGCTTTAATTAAAATCCAAAAGCTGGGCATAATCTGGCCTAGTGTCAAGGCTGTGTGCCAGCTAGTTCATATTGTTTAGATTAATTTAACGTTTATAGTAATTGTGATTGAACGGATGAATGGGTGATGACAATAAAGGGGTGTAGAGTGGATGGATGCGCGTGGTGTGAAACAATGCACTTATAACAAGCCAAAGCCTGCCCAGGTTAGTGTACTCACCAGCACAGTCCCTTTTAAAGAAATGACGACTGGGCTCCAGCTCCAGCTCCCTCCTACAGACTCACCAGGCTATTTATGTAACTCAGTAAACAAGTACTGAAGTGGGTGCCTGCTTGTGCCTGGGATGGGGTATGGGGGGTAGGACTGTTGGGTGCACACAATGAGTAAATCACACATGTTTGTCCCTGCTAATGCCTCAGGGGCACTAACTAGATGGTCCTGCTTCATCTGGAGCGCCGAGAATGAATAAAATATGCATCGGAAGCTCTCCACAGAGATAACTGCGCGCTTAGCCCACTGCACACTGTAACTAGAACACAAGGGTGTAGCTCATGTTAGGTTTTAGTTTGTTTTCCCGACCCTTGCTTGAGGTGCATAAAAGAAATTCCACCAAAGGGGATGAACACAGTAGTTTGACGATGGGAAACTGATAAGAGAAACAACCGCAGAAGAACAGGAAATAGAACACCTACAACCAATAGAAACAAGGAAAAGTAAAGTGACAAGCACAAGGACCTATAAGAAGTGAAGGCGGGATGTAAGTCCCTTTTAAGGCTATATTTAATACAATAGATTAAAGCACAGCACAAGTGCTGTGCAGGCCAAACATAAAAAAGGAGTTGTCTTGCAACACATCAAACCTCTGGCACCTGATGTGGTCCTCCTCCAAGAGACTCATATGATGGGTAATACCTATCGTGCTTCAGGTAGATGGGGCTACAAAATGGTTGGCTATGCTGGCTATACAGCTGTCTCTAGAGGGTGGGTATTCAAATTCGAAAGACACTACCACTTATTATTTACCATGTTTGGCCCCACAACTGGTCCCAGGATGCGTGTTTCTGGTCTAAGGAGGACTTGGCCTGTCAGTGGGGAGCAGGGCCAAGCCTAATTTTCATATGGCTGGATTCAAACTGTAATGACGTGGCAAGCAAAAAAACAAAATTGATTCATTCCAGATCTGTGACAAGGGGGTGAATGTTTGATTTGTCAGCATTCCGTCCATCATCTGTTCTTTTTGCAGGGTGAGATCCTGGCTTAGATGTTTGCCTCTCATCTAATTAAAGTGATTACAACATTAGTTCATCCGAACCAGTTGGGGTTAATCCCTGATAGGAGTACCATTCTCAATTTGATGTGCCTTTATGGCGTTCTGAGGGTAATGTGTAATCTCCAGGAAAATGCCCTGGTACTCTTGCTAGATGTTGATGTTGATGTTGAGGTATTTGTATAGCGCGCTGTCGCTCCAAGGAGCATCCTGGCGCTGCGACTTCATTACTAGTAAATTGACAAGTTTTAACTGATTGTAGATGTTTTGTATAATCAGACAAGTGATTTGCAAACTGATTCGGCTAAGCCATAGATCCATGTTTTTAGTGATTTTTTAAAGGTCTGTTCTGATGTAATTGTGCGAAGATGGGCGGGGAGTTTGTTCCAGGCTTTAGCTCCTAAAACTGCCAAAGATTTTCCTCCCTTGGTGGCAAGTCTGAACTTGGGGACAGTCATCAAATTGGCAGTAGCTGACCTGAGTTCTCTAGTGGGGTGGTATCTGTGGAACTTGTTGGACAGATATTTTGGACCACGCTTATGAAAAGCTCTAAAAGTGATCACAAGGATTTTGAACAGTATGCACTTCTGAATAGGAAGCCAGTGCAACATGTCCAAGGCGGCCGATGCTAATGATTTTCTGGGCCACCTTAGAACCAGCCGCGCCACCGAGTTCTGTACCATCTGTAATTTGTGCAAGGTGGATTTTGCCACCCCTGCATACAGACTGTTACAGTAATCAATTCTTGATGTAACTAATGCAATTGCTACTGTACGGCGGGCTGATAAAGGCAGGAAATTGAAAAAGTTTCGGAGACCTTTTATGATATTAAAACAAAGGGCGGCCACTTCTCTAGATTGTTGCTTGAAAGAGAGCATCTCATCAAATTTTATTCCCAGTTTTCGAGTTGCACTGATGGTGTTTGGTGGGGCTTCCGCATCAGATGGCCAGCAGGTGTGTGGAGAGAAGAGGTTATTTTTAACAAATGGTAAAATCTCTGTTTTAGCAGAGTTACATTTAAGATGGTTATCATGCATCCAGTTGAAAGTCGCGGTCAGACACTCTTTCAGAACCTGTTCTGCTTTATCTGTATTGTCGTCCAGAACCAGGACCAATTGAGTGTTGTCTGCGTATGCTATAGTACTTACATTGTAGGAAGCAATAAGGTTGATCAGGGGCGCCATATAAAGATTAAACAAAGTAGGGCTCAAACTTGAGCCCTGTGGCACCCCTGAACCAATCTCCTTCTCCCCCGAATGGAACTGTCCGAGCATGGTTATCTGTTTTCTATGCAACAGGAAGTTTTTGAACCATTTTAACACGGTGCCCCCTATGCCAGCCTTAACAAGGCGATGTAGTAAAATGGCATGGGACACCATGTCAAATGCTGCAGATAGATCGAGGAGGATTAAAACTGCCCTCCTGCCTCGATCTAGTGCAGCTCTTATGGTTTCCGTTGTTGACAGAAGTGCTAATTCTGTAGAATGGTTTGCTCTGAACCATGCCTGATTTGGATGTAGGATATTATTTGCTTCTAGGAATGTTGAGAGCTGTTTATTGACAAGGGCTTCAGCACATTTACATATGGCGGGGAGTTGTGAGATGGGCCGCAGATTTGATAAGACAGAAGGATCATGAAAGGTCTTTTTTTGCAGTGGTTTTACTATTGCAGTCTTCCAGACAATGGGAACATCTCCGGATTGGAGTGATGTGTTAACAATGGCATTGATCACGGGGTTGACCTCATCTTTAATTGCGTGGATCAATGAAGGGGGGCAGGGGTCAAGTGGCGAACCAGATTTAATTTTTTAGATGATTTGTGAAGAGTCTGCAAGATCAATCGTGGCAAAGGTGTTCCAGCTGATTGACCCAAGGTTATTATCTTGTACAGTGTCTTCGTCGTTTAGAGGGGTTAGAGGAAAATCTTTGGTAAGATTGATAATTTTTTGTTCGAAATAATTTGCAATCTCGTTACAAAAGATCTGTGAGGGTGGAATTTCCTGGGATAGGAATTTAGGATTTCGAAAACTTTTAACAATTCAGAAAATTTCCTTTTGATTGTTCTGTGAGGCTTCTATCCGATTTGTAAAATAGTTTATTTTGCTACGTTTGATTAGTGCATGGTATTTCCGTCTAACTGTTTTAAAAATTTCCTGGTCGTCGTTGTTATAATGCCTACGCCATTTTCGTTCTAATCTTCGTACTGTTTACAGTGTATCTTTTAATTCACTAGTGAGCCCAGGGGCTGAGATTTTCCCTTGTTTAGATTTTAATTTTCTGGCTCCCCCGGAAGTCAGTTTCTCCCCTATGGATCTCATCCATCTCTCATAGCTAAGATTGTCAGCGACAACTTCCCCATGCATCGATGGTTTATTTTCTTTTACCCAATTTGGTAGATCTGGGTGATTCATAATTTTCGCCCAGCATGGAATCGGGTTCTCGTTTCTCACTATATCTGGTTTTACGACCTTAGTTTCTTCAGTTTTGAGGCTGAATGCGATAAATTTATGGTCAGTCCAAGTTAGGAGCAAGGGAGTGGAAACCTTAATAGTATTGAGATTGGAGCAAATACAATCTAAAACATGCCCAGCTATGTGTGTAGGATCAGTCGTAAGTATTGTCAGTCCCAACACATGCATAATGTCTTTAAAACACAGCACATCTGGGTCACTAGTGCTGTCAAGGTGCAGGTTTAGGTCTCCCAGTAAGGTAAAATTGGCGGCCTTTAACGTCAAGCTGGTGAGAACGTCACCCATACTTTCCAGAAAGTTGCTAGCTTGTCCTGGTGGGCGATATATTAATGCTCCGGAGAACATAAAGGAGTCATGGGCCTGTAGGTTGAAGGCTAAACATTCCGCTCCTTTGAAGTCGGGTAGTTCCGAAATATTACATTTGAGGGTCTCTCGATGTATAATAGCAATCCCCCCCCCCTTTTTGTACGGGTCTATCTAGTCTCTGTATCCTATAACCAGGTGGCAGTGCACGTACAATGTCTGGGCTGGACCAGTCTCTAAGCCACGTTTCCGTGACTAAGAGGCAGTCCAGATTGGTCTCTGAGATTAAGTCATACATGTGTAGTGTATTCTTACACATGGAGCGGGCATTAATTAGCTCTCCATTAATGACCATGTATATAGTTTTCGAAGACTGCTTTAAATGGGGTTGTAAAGTTTGTTTACAGGCAATACAACAAATGTGCCCTAGCCATTTGTCTACATTTATGGCATGATGACATTGCATACAACTGGGGTTCAATGACAATAACTCTTCTCTAGATATCTGACCTGGATTGTTTTTTTGAGCAGAAGGGGCAGCCCCCAGCCCGTCCTTGGCGCGGACGGGGGGCAGACGGGCTGGACTTCGGCGCGACTCCAGCGCGCCCGCTGACCGCGTCTGAGCGCTGGGGCTGTGTGTACGCCCAATATGGCCGCTGAAATGCCGCCTCCAACTCAGCACCTCAATCGGCTGAATATGGGGCGATTCTGGCAGTAAGGTTGATGCGATTAGCAATGTGCAGGAATCTTATTAAAATACAAAAGCTTGGCGGCGCAAAATAGGTTTTCAAAACACAACTAATAAAATTATACAAAACGCTAGTAATGCTCTGGTCTATCTCCCGGCTTCTGCCTCAGGAGAGCTATGAAGTCTCGCGAACGGATGTATTCTCTGTTTTTATAGTGGAGCCTCGAGTGCTAGAGCGCTGGGGCTGTGTGTACGCCCCATATGGCTGCTGAAATGCCGCCTCCCACTCAGCACCTCATTCGGCTGAATATGGGGCGATTCTGGCAGTAAGGTTGATGCGATTAGCAATGTGCAGGAATCTTATTAAAATACAAAAGCTTGGCGGCGCAAAATAGGTTTTCAAAACACAACTAATAAAATTATACCAAGCGCTGGTAATGCTCTGGTCTATCTCCCGGCTTCCACCTCAGGAGAGCTATGAAGTCTGAAGATACCAATACGGCATTCGATACTTTGGATTGGGATTATATATTTGAGGTGTTAGCCAGACTAGGAATCTGCCCTCGATTTGTGAAGTGGATGGGCCTCCAGTATTCTGACCCGTTAGCTCAGGTGAATGTCAACGTGGTAACCTCCCGTGTAGTCAGACTTCAACGTGGCATTCGGCTGGGTTGTCCTTTGTCAACACTTGGTTTTTTCTTTGGTACTGTATACCCTTGTGGCTTGGGTTAGACAGTACCCGTTGGTCCGCAGACTGCACTGGACCAACCTATGGGAAGACGAAATATCATTATAAGCCAATGATGTGCTGCTTTATATGACAGGCCCAGTTTTCACACTCAACAGATTGATGCAGGTACTTACTTTATTTGGCTATTAATCGGGCTAAACAATCAACTGGTGAAAATCCTTAATCTATATCGAGCAGGGCCCAACATCTTACTACCCTGTGACTGTGTCGGACTTATAGTTACAGAGGAGTTCTGATACCTCAGGATTTATATTACAACTCATCTCCGACATTGGAGATACCGGCCATTGTTGCTTCTCAGTAGTTCCGCCTTGTTTAAAATGATGTTCCTACCCAGTTCCCTACATGCTCTACAAAATACACACTATACGGTTCGCAGTTCATATTTCACAGTAATTGAAAGCAATTTTAAGGCGCTGCTTTGGAATGGGGCAAGGTACAAATAGCGCTTTACTAGCTCATGGGGGGTTGGTATGACAGGGGGATAGCCCTGCCCGTTATCCAGAAATACTACTACATGGCGCAATTGACCACCATAAACAGCTGGATTTTCCTGCCATTGGGCAAACCTGCATTCCAGATGGGTAGGCTGGTGATGCTGCCATGGGGATATGCCTTAGGGCTCTTTACAGTGCTACTAAAATGCAAAGCATCCATGGTCTGCCAGCAGTGGTGATACACTGCTGGCATACAGTTATGACGGCCCTGTGCTGGAGGGGCAGGATTACTCAAGTAACACCTCTGTGGGATACGACGGAGTTGGGTATCCTAGGGATAAAACTAGTGTTTCATAAATGGGACCTAATTGTTTCCTCCCTTTAGTAGACCTAGAGCATGACAATGAACTGGCCTCCACTGACACCTATCAATACCTACAAATACAACATCCACTTAGAGCAGCATTGCCGAAAGGAGCAGCACTCCAGGAGGCTTCACCCCTAGAGGACAGGCAACTGGATGAATATATGCCTTGGAAATTACATCTCTGACATATAAAAGCTGATCAATAATGGCCCTAATGCCCTGTTGTGTTTAAGGGAACGGTGGGCCCGGAACTTAGACGGCCTAGAAAGCGACGAGTGGATGGAGGCCCTTGCATTCCCCAGAGAGGTGGTCATACAGGCGAGGTTCTGCTTAGTTCAACATAAGATACTACACTGTACTATTATGCTCAATTCACTATGTTCAAGATGGGTAGTTAGACCAAATGAGTGTTGTAGGTGTGGCTCTGGACAAATAGGCACTTTTTACCATACTGATAGATTGTTGAATGTATGGGTTCGCTCTGCAGTGGTACTGTGACCACCTCTGCAATATGGTGCTTACTAAATACCTGGGACGAAATGGAGCATGGAGCAAGCATGGATCACACTGGGACGGGCAATAACCAGAAGGAACATTGCAAGACTATGGGGATGCGGAACAAGTGCTACAACGGAGAGACTGGCAGTATGTTGGCTGAGAAAGTGGTAAATGAGGGCTGCTGTGGCTGCACCCAAAGATGGGCAAAGATTTCGGGGTGTTGGGATGAATACAGAGGTATTATCTGTGACTCCCTTTTCCCCATTGCTCTCAAGGGGCTAACATCTGGACATTCTGTGTTAACCAAAATTACTAACTAAACTTAGGGAGGAGAAGGAAGAGATGCTGTTAATATTGCATGATGAGATGCTACTGAATTCACTGAACCTGTTAATGCACAAAAATGTGTTCAATATGTTTATTATTTTTCTAAAAGTGGAAATTCGCTCTGCAAAAACAAAGATTAAAGTGACATTCTAGTTCGTTTTTTAAAAGAAACCTGAGCTAACTTTAAAAAACCCCAAAATTAGGGAAAGTATTGAGTTACAGTTTAGTGAACTAACTGTGACATGCCCCTGTCACAAATTGCTTATGACCTCACATATTACATCACTCATGACATGTTAAAAGACTAAAAAGGTTGCAGAGCTTTAAAGATTTTTGTACAAGCAGTACTTCTTGCTAAACACTTTAATGTATGAATTCACCTGATGTGGGCTGCATAGTCACATTTCAAAGCAGGTTCTGGCTAAATGAAAAGGCAGTAGCCACAAATTAGGAAATTCAATGCTGATCTTCACATTGTGTTATCCACTGGTGGATAACTGGGCACATGACCCTGTTAAATAGTTCATATGGAGTGCATTAGCCAAATTGAATATAAAGTGGAACATCTAGTTGCTAAACTACCCTTAAAGTTTTGCTTCATTGCGCAATATTCAGAAACATAAATTGATGGTATGACCCTCTAAGCGAAGGTTTAACTGTCAGTGTGCTTGTAACCATGGCTCTATGCTTGTATGCCATTGCGCTCATCTCAGAACTGTGTTTATTGTATTTGAACACTCTATAGTGGGTTGTCTACAAAGCCTGGCTGAAGCTCCTTTATCAGTGGTAACCATACCTATTAACCTTTACTCAAACGTATTGGTCAGGTGAAGTATTTAAGAAGGCATTCTCATTAAGGTGAATTGTAAACGAACACTTTTTGCTTAGACGTTCAAGCTAGTTTTGCTTTAGGTGACCTCATTAAAGCCTATGGAGGTATTTTAATTGTTGGGCATGAGAATACCATTAAAACAAAGGGTGTCACTAAATGTAGGAGAGTTGAGAGATTAAACATGTTTTAAATGTTACCAAAGCTTATGTCAGTTTACGGTTGATTCCTTAAACAAGAAAAAGCTCAGGTGAAGCTTTTTGAATTACTCCTGCTTTACAATTTCAGTAGAACACCGTCAGCATCATTGGATGATGTTGATGTAATCAATTAAGTCACTTACCATGTCATGAGTGATATAATATTTGACATCAGAAGAAGTGAATGAAGGGATCCCAAGTTGTAGTTAGTTCACTAAACTATATTTAGCAAATTTCTTTTTTTTAAATATTGGCTCATGTTGCTTCCCTGCACCTAACATTAACACTACTTTAACCTTTGTGTTTTTCAGTGAAGGTCTTTATTTTAATATATGCTAAAATCTTAGTAGCCAACCCAGCTATATCTTTGTTTTTTCAGTGAAATGTTTTTCAGTGATATATAAAGCGCACTTCGGGACCAGCCCTTCTCTTGTGCCTGACTCCTGACTGTGCTCTCCCTTGTAGCTAGAGGCTGCTGAATGGTTCAGTTTATGGCACCTCTTTCTGATCCTCGGTATATGAGGCATCTGTCTGTGGCCCCTTTGATGTTTGTTAGAATGTGAAGATGATGATTGAGTTTTGGGTGACTATCCTTGTCTTCTTTTCGTTTAGGTGGTTGGGGGTCTGTCAAAATGTCTTTGCTGGGGGGCGTGGCCAGCCATTATGGCCTTGAGGACTTGATTCTGATCGGCTCTGCTCCGAGCCCCATGAATCTGGTCCTCACGGTGGGCAGATAACAACAAAGAACACCTGGAATGGAGGAATAAAGCTTGCGAGGGCAGCAAGACACTGACTGCACCACCACGAAACCACAGGAGACCCGCTTCGGGGCTGGTGCTTGAAGACCTGCATGAGGAGAAAAGTTGCAAGATGGAAGCAGTGCTCGCAGAACTCTGAGAGCCACACTGAGACTGAATCCCTTGTTCTGCATGGTGGCAAGAGGCATAAAGGAGGCACCGGTATGGGCAGGCCCCTCTGGGGGCAGATTTCTGGAGCCCTGGGCGGAGAGGCAACTGGATCTGGGTCCCAGTGGGTGCGGCGGACACCACCTCGCTCCATGCGGTCGTGAAGGGGGCCAGACCATCACCAGCTCTTATGACAAGGTGGGAGTGTACCAGCAGGCATTAGCGGTGGGAGGCCGTCCTGGACCTGAATAACCCCCCGGCTGCATCCTGAGTCCCGGCGAGAATCTGGGGCATTGGAGAGTCTTGCGGCAGGGGTTGCCGACATTTCCTGACCCTATCGTGGTGCCCGCATGGTCACTGGTGCCGTGCGAGACTCCACCCCGGGACTAATACCGCAGAGATTCGGTCCTGGCTGGGAAGCAGAGGGCCCTGCGACGGGGAGAGTGACTATAGTTGAGCACCCCTTCGCAGGGGCTTTGTGACAGTCTAGCCACATATTTTGATGCCAAAATCAATTTGATCTATAAACAATTTCCCCAAGAAATGGACCAGGGGCCACGTGTCAACTCCGAATTAGTACTGAGATTGGACTCAGGAGATGGTCTGAAACAGTTTAAACATATTGATGTTTCACAAGTGGAAGCCTTGCTAAAAAAGGCTAAATCTGAATCTCCCTTGGATATTATGCCTGCACATAAGTTCGCTCTTTTAGCCTCTTCTCTGGTAGCCCCCATTGTTGAGATCTTATACTCATCACTATATGAAGGCAGTGTGCCTTTAGACTGGAAGGCCGCTCAGGTAATACCCATTAAGAAGAAAGATCAGGTGTCCGCTGAAGTGCTCTCCAACTACCACCCGATTTTGCTTCTTCCTTTAATGGGTAAGATGGTGGAAAGCCATGCCAACACACAGTTAATGGATTACTTTGAGATTAACGGCATTCTTGACCCTTCACAGTCCGGATTTAGATCTAACTACTCAACGGAGACAAACCCTCATTGGGGTCACAGACTATATTAAAATGGCTTTGGATGACAATAAAGGAGTGATGCTGGTCCTATTGGACCTAACCGCAGCCTTTGACATGGTCTCTCATCAGCAATTGATACTCCGGCTGAGAGAGAGATCGGTCTGCAAGAGCTGGCGCTCAAATGGCTTATTAGTTTTCTGGACCAGCGCACGCAAACTTTCAATCTGTGTACACTCCGCTCACGAACTGTGAAGCTTAGCAAGGGGGTGCCCCAGGGCTCTTGCTTGAGCTGACTTTATTCAATATCTACGTAGCCCCCCCCCTTGCTCAAGTCATCCGAAATTATGTCTTCATGCCATTTTCTTACGCAGATGATACTCCATTACTCCTATCCTTAGATATGACTGATCATTTCTTGCAGCTAAATGCAGCCAAAATCGAAATCTTGCTGTTTGGTCCTGCACTCACCTCCTGGTCGCCTTCATGGTGGCCGACGGTGTTAGGCCCCGCTCCCTCTCCTACCTTGGTGGCAAAAAATCTAGGAGTCCAGTTGGATGCACGGCTATCAATGAAAGATCAAATAATGACCACCATTAGGACCAGTTATAGCACCCTGAGCCTTTTGAGTAGAGTGTTAATTTGGCTGCCTCTCGCAGTACGTAGAACCCTGGTTCAGGCTCTGATTATAGGTTGCCTTGACTATTGTAATGCCCTACTGGCATCTGCAAATGAGGGCCTTCTTAACAGATTACAGATCGTTCAAAATGTGCTTAGTCCTTAATAAACCACCTCGTACCACCTTAGGGCCATTACTGAAGTTGCTTCATTGGCTTCCTATTCGCCAAAGAATAAAGTGTAAGCTCTGCTTGTTTGCCCGTAGAGCTGTTTTTGGAAAATGCCTGCGTTATATGGCAGATAAGTTTAAATTGTATCGCCCGAATCGGTGTCTTAGATCAGAAAAAAATTGGCTGCTGGCGGTCCCGCGCTTTAAGAAAATTTGAATTTAAGGTAAAACAATTGCCTTTCTGGCCCCAAAATACTGGAATTCCCTACCAGAGGAGCTTCAAAAATGCTCTAGCTTCACGCGCTTCAAGAAACTCCTGAAGAAGGAATTATTTAGGTCATGGTAATCTATGCCAGTCCTCTCTGTTTTTCTATGTTAGCGCAGAGATATCCCTATGGGGGTGAATCCTGCGCTTTACAAATTCCTTACATACATACATACATGCATTAGATACCACAGGACCCATCAGTGACCAAGCCTTCCAATGCTTCCTGATGCCAGTCCAAACGGAGGCCCCATCAGTGACTACAGTATGAGTGGGTCTGGCCAGTGATTACCGTAGAAAGGGGGTCCTCCTCAGACTTGACTCCCGGCTGCACCGTGGGGCCCGACGGGGCTTCAAGACTTTGGCAGGGTTCCTGAAGGAACTGTCAGTCTCTTCCTTGCCCTATGATGGCGCCGCGAGGCCACACACGACTGGTGACCTAGGCTTGGGGATTAACTCTGCTGATAATAGTGGGCCTGGAGAGGGGAGGGACGCATCCGGACAGCTCAGTAAGCATCAGGGGCCAGCGAGGATCATTCAGCAATGCAACACCCTAACTCAGGCTGTATAACTCCCTGGAGCTCTATGGAAGCAGAGGGACCCTGGGCTTGGGGTGAACACCTGTATGTGGCCGGTCTACATAGCTTTAACCTAACTTCCAAACGGAGAGGGAGCGGTTCTACGCTAACCAAAACCTGTGCCCTTATGCCATCTACAACAACTCAGTCTAGTAGAGTCTGTAGCTACTTTACCCTAACTGGGCCTGGAGAGGAAGAGGTAGGAGCCCTCACGTCCGGCGGGATGGCGCTCACTCGAGAAGACCTACTGGTATCGCTAAAGGAATTCAAGAGGGAGCTCAGGGAGGACATCAAGTCTGACATTAGCGCATCGTTTGACGCTTTCAGAGCCAAGATGGGTATGGCGCTCCAAGCAGACATGGACTCGGTCGGTACCCGTACTCTGGACTTAGAGAAGAAATTTCAAGAACTAGAGGGCCGAGTGAAACCCTTGGAAGAGGGAGCCACCGATCTGACCGCTCAATTGAGCTCCTCCCTGCTCAAAAGCGAGGACTTAGAGAACCGCTCCCTTAGAGATAATATAAGAGTAAGGGGCCTGGAAGAGGGGAGGGAGCTGAACTGGAGGTGTTCATGGTGGGCCTCTTCAGCGATGCCAGACCAAGTACCAATGGACTTACCCCTTTGGCATAACCTTCAGTTATGGTAACAAACAACACCACTACACGGAAGTGAAGGGAGCAGCGGCCCTGAGAGGTCTCAAGAAATCCCCATCACAGCAGGCAGACGACTGAACAGCGCTCACTGCGTCCCTGACAGGCGCTCAAAAGGGGTGGCAACACTGCCAGGCGCTGACAAGTTATGGAACTCCTACTTGCGACCCAAAGATGAGACATGCGGCCCCCATGACAGACGGATCAAATGAAGGCATCACCCTGGGAGAGAGAGGTCAGGATGGGGGGTCCCTTATAGTACTGAATCCACGGGTGGCGAGATGAGGGGGAAGAAGCAGAAAAGGACAGAAAAGATGGGTACCTCTCTCTTGCTGGACAGGGACCGGCCTCTGATGTTTGTCTTCACCATTTATCTTTGTCTGCGATTCATTCTAGCTTTAGAGTTAACATGCAATATGAAAATAGTGCCCAAACGTGTGCAACTGGGGTTGGAGTTGCCAAGAGCAAACATGCGTTACAGTTTTTGTTCCGTTTTGTGGTTATCACTGTGGTGCCTAAGATGTGACATATTTGTTTGGTTTGCGGAGGCGTGGGGCCAGGGGGGCTTGTGGTAATCCCGATCCAAAAGACTGGGTGTCCTCATGAAGACGTTACCTACCACAATTAAATGGCGGTTAAGTGAATGTCATGGAATGTACAGGGCCTCAGCTCCCCTAATAAGAGGCAACGCTTGTGGAAATTCTTAGGGGATCACTGCATCCGCATAGTAGCGCTACAAGAAACTCACTTTAAAAAGGGAGATGACCTTTGCTTGAAACACAAAACATACCCACAAATCTTTAGTTCATCAGCCTCTACTAAACAGAATGGGGTCGCCCTTCTCCTTCATTCTTCAATCCACTTCCAACTACATGACTCCAAAATTGACAAGGCTGGGAAGTTCCTGATGGTAGGAGTGGGTTCTGATGGGACACCCATGCACTTTATCCTTGATCTATGCTCCCAATAATGGGCAATCGGAATTCTCCTTTCATTCTTAGCCTTCGCTAACGGTGACATTATCCTTTTGGGAGACTTTAATCTCATATGGGACCCTTTAATAGATACTACTCGTCCACAGAGATCCAGGGGCGGGGAAGGGTAGGTCTTTAGCAAGGCTCTTAAATCCTCCTTACAACGCATGGGGCTAGTGGATATATGGAGGGCCCTCAGCACGAGATTACTCCTTTTTCTCTCACTCCCACAGATCCTTCTCCAGGATTGACCATATTTTTGCCAGCCAGGCGCTCCAGCAGACAATTTCAGGTGCTCACCTGCACCCGATATGTCTTGCAGACCATGCCCACTGGAAGTTTCATTAACCTTCCCAGCTCCCTGCTCTAAACTCGCTAAGTGGTATTTTCCTAATATCCTTGGCAGAGATTGGCTCCTCAGAGATAAGCTGAGGAAGGCAATCACAGACTTTTTTGCCACCAATAACCCTGCAGATACCTCCCACTTGAGCAATTAGGATGCCTTCAAGGCGGTCATACGGGGGAAATGCATTGCCCTACTCACCACTTTTGAAAAAACAACAGACCACGGAAAGGTTGTCTTTAGAGGGGGGTGGGGCTCCAAGTAGCGGAAAGGGCTCACAAAGACACTCCATCGGTTCATACTCTATGGAATGTCACGGCGCTAAATGAAAAACTTCAGGCAATATACACAAATAGGGCCGAAAAAACCATCCTGCACCTCCAAACCCGGGGTTATGCTTGGAATGATAAAATAGGCCCCCTGCTGGCATGTCAGCTTAGAGTGAAACTGGAAAAAGAATATGTCAAACAAATAACTGACGGCAACGGTATCGCCCATCTTAGTGAGGTAGGGGAAACGGGGGCTTCCGTGACTTCTACTGCTCACTCTATACAACAGAGCCCCTACTAGAGCACGACCAATCCCGGTACCTGGACCCACTAAAACTTCCACAGGTCTCCCCGACTATGAACAACGAGCTTAGCGGACCTTTTTCATGCGAAGAGGTTCAGAAAGGAATAGATGGCCTCAAGCTCATGAAAGCCCCATGACCTGACGGGTTGACGGCCCAGTTCTATTGGTCCTTCGCAGTTTCTTATGGAACTCTTTAACGCCATAGCCACTACTCAACGGTATCTCCTTCTATGGGGGAGGCACTAATCACTGTAATCCCCAAGGCAAGGAAAGATCCACAGCTATGCACCTTATATAGACCCATTGTCTTCCTGTCTCTAGATGCTAAACTATATTCTAAGATTTTGGCCAGCAGACCAGAGGATATCCACCCCCAATCAATCTGGTTTCATCAAGGAACGCCAGTCCATGATAACTTACGTGGAATGATTCACCTAATTGATAAAGTTCAAGGGAAACTAATCCCAGCGGTCCTATTATCATTGGAGTCGGAGAAGGCCTTCAACCGAGTTGACTGGCCCTTCTTACTGCTCACCCTACACCACTTTGGGCTTGGTGAGAACTTCATGGGTATGGTGAAAGCGAACTACTGTTCCCCGAGATTGCGAGTTCTAGTAAACTGAGTAGCCTCAGACTCTTTTTTTCGCTCTCCCGGGGCACAAGGCAAGGCTGTCCCTTATCCCCCATGCTCTTCGCCCTCTGTATTGAGCAATTCCCAACTCTGATTAGAGCTAATTCAGGGATTAGCGGCATTTGCTCTCGCCCAGATGAACATAAAATGTTGCTCTTCGCGGATGATGTGCTGCTGCCCATCTCCATCTCCAACCCTTGGGAGTCCTTACCAATCATACAGGTTGAATTGCAACTCTTCGAATGAGCGGCGGGGTTTAAAGTTAATCTAGCAAAATCCTTCCTACTCAATCTAACTATGCCACACGCTCTAATAACGGAGATTGAGGAAACCTTACCATTTCGCTGCGCCCGCAAGAAATCGCTTACCTGAGTATTAAAACCACCCCCAGGTTGTCTGATCTCTTCAAGGCTAATTTCCCCATTGCTGCGATAGCTCAAAACAGATTTTAAGAAATGGAGCTATGTATACATAACATGGATCAGCTGCATAAACGCCATTGGGATGAATGTCCTACTGCGTCCCCTCTATCTGTTCCAGGGCCTCCGGATCACAATGGACAAAGAGGTATTCAATGAGCTTAAGAGGATGACCACAAAGAGCCTGCTTATCCCAGCGGTTATTGACAAGGCCACGCCGAGAGAGTGGTTTGTAGCTCCCCAAATTCCCCCTATATTATAGAGCCGCTCGACTTCGGGTTATGGCCGAATGGTGCCTCAAAGCCTCAGACAAGCACTGGTTCCATATGGACAGGCAGCAAGCGGGAAGAACAATATGGGATCTGCTCTTGAAACCGAAACAAGATAGCCCAAACAATGCTTAAACCCCCACCGCCACTACCCTCAAAGTGTGAGACAGCCTAATTAAGACTTTGCCACTAACCACGTTTTCGTTCCCCCAGTCCCCTGTCAATTTTAACCCTGCTTTTTCCCCAGCGAGGCTAGAGGGCCCATTTGACAGATGGAGAGAGGGTGGATGCCTTATGCTAGCGGACCTATTTCAGCAAGGAGAGATTTGCTCCTTTGCAGACTGCGTTACTCGCTTTAAGTTGCCCCTCACAGAAGAATATCACTACTTCCAATTAAAACATTGGATACAGCAGCCCAGCGAGCGATTAGCTGCGTCTAGGTATTTCCTCCTGATAGAGAGATTTGTCTAAACAATACAGCTAAAGGTTGCATATCTTTTTTATACTTCCTTCTTCTCACGTCGGGCCCGCACCAGGCCACGCGTCATAGATGGGTCTGAGATGAAATGTTACACACCTCCATAACAGAGAAGCAGTGGAGCTCTTTATACAGGGACTTTGCTAAATATAATCGCTCCATGTTCGTGAGAGAAGCCCATTTCAAAGTAATGTACGAATGGTATCTCCAACCGAAAACTACATACCATCTTCCCAAACACTTCCAATAGATGCTGGAGGGGTTGTGGGGCCTTGGGAGATTTTCGCCACATCTGGTGGGACTGTCCTTCCATCCAACCCTTTTGGAAAGAAATCCTGTCCCAAATCAAGCAGATCCTGCAGTATCAGGTTCCTGCTTCCCCTGCACACACTCTCTTGGGAATACGCGACACCAGTCTGAGGAATCAAATACAGGGAGATTGCTCTATTACGCTGCTGTGTCTGGGGGCGGCCAAAATGGCAATTGCAGCAGCATGGAAGAAGCCGGAGGCCCATTCTCTTACTCAGAGGCATGCCCGCCTGTGGCGAGCTCACGCCTTGGTGCAGATGACGGATATGGTTGAAGATTCCAGCAAGAGCTTTGACTACATCTGGAGCCCCCTGGTAAGTTACTTGTCAGAGGCGTTGCCTCTGTTTGCATGTGTCCCTGGGCTACGGAAC
The DNA here is from genome assembly GCF_964263255.1 of Lissotriton vulgaris. Classification (NCBI taxonomy): domain Eukaryota; kingdom Metazoa; phylum Chordata; class Amphibia; order Caudata; family Salamandridae; genus Lissotriton; species Lissotriton vulgaris. The sequence continues at coordinate 1,803,689,050 of NC_141687.1, read as the reverse complement.
ATTAATCTTTTCCTGATATAGTAGCCTGGTCCCACTCTCCTCTCCCCCAGCTACATTAGGATAGATTGCACGAGACACCACGGTAATGTTTTTGAGTTTTGTGCGTTATGTTTTATTTGTTAGCACCCGAAGGTAGAGCACAGAGTAATCCTGGAATCTGTAATTGATGCAAGTAAGACACTGTAAAGTCAGAAAAGTCTGCGCCTTGGTAAGACTAACAGTCATGCGAAGAACTTGTGGGGAAGCTGTGCATTGTCTTTAGCTAACTGATGATCTTGGCATGTATACTGATCTCGGGTGATCTACAAATGTTGTGTTTATTTGTAAAACCAATAAAAAGATTTTGACAAAATAATAGTTTTTGCCTCCCCTGGAGTAGAATTAATTTTTTACATTTTACCTGCATACTCATTGGCTCTGGGGTTTGGGACGTTACTGGCACTTTGCTTTGTTCTTCCATCTAGGTCTTCATGATGGTTGTTAGCTAAGGCCAAGGGGTGCAGAGGGGTACATCCCTGGGATTAGGCTTATCCTTGTTTTGGTGATGTGTTTTCTAGCATACTACCAATCAACTAAGAGTTGCTTTGTCTTTCAGGATGCATTTCTTTTCTGTCATGCTTAATATTGGATGGCTTAGCTTAATTGCCCTTCTCTCCTTGGACCCACCTCAGTGAAGTAATGCTTAGATATTTGATTTATGAGATGAGAAATCTTCTGTAAGAAATATCTATGAGAAGAAAAAGTTACTTTACTTCAATAACTATCTTTGTGATGGATACTTTTCCTGCAGACTCTTCACCAAACAGGGCGTCTGTCCATTCTGAGTGTTGGTTTGAATGCTGGTATTATGGTGCCAGGTTGGTATTGTGTACTGCATTTCAGTGATTTCGTCTGGTTCATCTCTGCCTGTAAGGGTATACAGGGAAAAAAGTCTAGAAATTGATGTCAGAGCACCAGGTGGTGAACCAAATGGTTCCACAATGTTACATTCACTGGGTTGTTGGAGGGGACTTGGAAACATGATAACACTTGTCAGCACAGGCAAGCTATTGAACATTTTCAGGATCCCGGAGGAGTTTCAGGAGTTGTGGAATTAGGACGTAAATTAAGTATCAACCAGAAAGATTAATACCAAAGGTTAGTACTTGTTCATATCAATTTCAGATTAGTAGTGTGAAAAAGTTCATTGACCCCCCCCCGGGTGACTATAGTTCATTGACATAGATTTCATGTAAGTGAAAATCTTAATGTAAATTGTATTTTGCAGGAAGCTAAACTGGCAAAAATGAAGATCCCTCCAAAGGAGATGTTTATTCAAGAAGTGGACAAATATTCAAAATTTGATGAAAATGTAAGCATTGCGCGTGTTGTTTCAAATGTGATAAGTGTATGAAATAGAGTGGATCAAATATTGTACAATATTTTTTGTAGCAGTGATTTGCAGATATGGACTGGGTTCTATGCCAAATTAAGAACTTGCATCTCACTTGGTCGAAATCAATCTTTAAGAAGTTTCAGTTTTATAGGTGAGTCACAGTATTTCACACTGTGGTGAACCAAAACACAAAGAAGCATGCAATTTTTGTATAATCTATCACTTACTCTTCCTATTTAAGACTTGGTCACGGGCAGTTAGGAATTATGCCTTTGACATCATGTAACATCATGGTAACATCATGTTTTGTGTCATAACAGTCTAAGCGCCAGGATGCCCGTCGGGTGACAGTTACAGCGCTATATAAGAACGCCTATACATACATACATACAACTGCCCATGAATATGTTATGAAGCATAGTTCAGAGGTCATACAATATTTGTACACAGTGGCCATGTAGAGTATAGCATCAAATGTGTTTGTGATTCAGGAAAACCAAGTACGACTTAAACTAAAGCAAGCACGGCAAGGACATCTGGGATTTTTGAAGAGGTGTGAAGACACCATTATATTGAAAAGAATAAAATAACTCTCCCCGCACCTAGTTACATGAAGGCATTTCTCAGCCCCAATGCCTTTATATCTTCCTTAATTTTTTCAGTCATTTGTGTATTCTGATGTTCTACTGGAATTTATTTTTCGGCTTATGCCAATTTTTGCAACAAGTGCCCTTTGTGGTGAGATATAAAACTATCCATAAATAACAATTATAAGTTCCTGCGCAGGCCTAACTTAACCATTGCCAGAATAGGAATTAAATTCAATTTGGAAGTTCATCGCACCACACCATAACCTCAGCAAGACATAGAATTTTGATACATCGTCTGAAATTAGGAGCCACTTCCATCAAATACTTAGCAGATTTCACAAGTCCTAATCACGGTCAGTGAATTGTCTATTGGTAAATGTGTATTGCAAGCACATTATTATTTATTTAGTTAATTAGTGACACACTTTGGTTTTCAAGATACAAACAGCAGGCCTTTTTTCATAGACCTATAGCTATTAACATAGGTCTAGCGGAGAATACATATACGTAAGGGAAATATGTTGTAGAGTATATGATTTATGTTATCTATTTATTTCAGGCCTCGAAAAACTCTTAAACATGTCACTAAACCTGCAGGTCTAGTCATTTGAATAATCTTTTAGACCTAACTGTAATGTCCTTGACCCGTAAACTAGTCTTAAATTGTGTGATCCTCAGCAAATATTTTACCTCACAGAGACAGACACCCGTTTTTCATTATCACATTTGAGAGCCCTTTCCAATATGTGAGTTCAGCATTTCTGCTCTACAAAAAAAACCTAATTTGTTTGATTAAATAGACTAAATGTTTGCTCCGTTTATAATAAAAATATAGCCTACACTAATAGGGCACACATGATCCCCGACTTGCCTCCTTGTTCACTAATAGCATTACCATCAGGGCCGGGGCACCAGTGATTCTGAGGTCATGTTTAAGAACTCCCTGTTAATAAATATGGTGCCATCTAAAGGGAATTTAGGGATTGGGATTTCCTAATTAAGATTCTTTGCAAATCCAATTAGAAAATCGCAATTCATAATGTACAAAAACCTAGAAGTTGAAAATAGCGAATCCTCATGAGGTTACAATAGACCTACCTCATGAATAATAACGAGGTAGGTCACAGTTTGAGACCCATTTGAAATTACAATCATCACAGGGGTAGCGGCATCCTGGGGTAAGCAGACCACCAAGGCTGTTATGGGTTTTTAATAAAGCATTTCTTTTTAATACAGACCGTTTTCCATAAAGAAAAATGGGATGTGTTTAAAAAGAAAAAACAAAATGTTTAAGTTTAATTTTTAAGTGTAGGCGGTGTTCTGTAGAGGACCGCAAATCTCAGTGGACTCAGCATCGCCGTGGCTAGGTGTGTGTGCCCCTGTTGTGAATTTGTAGTGTCATTAATGCGACATGATGAATTTCCTCCAAGGCAGTCCTTAGGTGACACAATCTGACTAAAATAGAAGGACGGTACAAAAGGGGGTGGTGATGGACGGAGCATCTGAATCAATCAAACACTCACACCCAGTCAAAAGATCTGGGTTTAATCCATCAGCGTTCTTTAGCCTACTCTGCCACCCCAGTTCAGACATGGCTATATGCAAATCAGTCTCACCCTGTGCCTCAAGAGAACAGTCCAGCCCGAACTGCCAAGCCATGTCTTCCCTGGACCGGAAACAAGCTTCCGAGGACCGATTTCTGGCATTCCAGCCGTCTTCAGCCCGGCTTGCTTGAATCCAGTGGCAAAGTGAGCAAGGGACTCACGTCTGAGCATACCCTGCCACACTTACGGCGGGCAAAAGCGGTACAAAAGGGGGTGGTGATGGACGGAGCATCTGAATCAATCAAACACTCACACCCAGTCAAAAGATCTGGGTTTAATCCATCACCGTTCTTTAGCCCACTCTGCCACCCCAGTTCAGACATGGCTATATGCAAATCAGTCTGACCCTGTGCCTCAAGAGAACAGTCCAGCCCGAACTGCCAAGCCATGTCTTCCCTGGACCGGAAACAAGCTTCCGAGGACCGATTTCTGGCATTCCAGCCGTCTTCAGCCCGGCTTGCTTGAATCCAGTGGCAAAGTGAGCAAGGGACTCACGTCTGAGCATACCCTGCCACACTTATGGCGGGCAAAAGCGGTACAAAAGGGGGTGGTGATGGACGGAGCATCTGAATCAATCAAACACTCACACCCAGTCAAAAGATCTGGGTTTAATCCATCACCGTTCTTTAGCCCACTCTGCCACCCCAGTTCAGACATGGCTATATGCAAATCAGTCTGACCCTGTGCCTCAAGAGACCAGTCCAGCACGAACTGCCAAGCCATGTCTTCCCTGGACCGTAAACAAGCTTTGAGGACCGTTTTCTGGCATTCCAGCCGTCTTCAGCCCGGCTTGCTTGAATCCAATGGCAAAGTGAGCAAGGGACTCACGTCTGAGCATACCCTGCCACACTTATGGCGGCCAAAAGCGGTACAAAAGGGGGTGGTGATGGACGGAGCATCTGAATCAATCAAACACACCCAGTCAAAAGATCTGGGTTTAATCCATCACCGTTCTTTAGCCCACTCTGCCACCCCAGTTCAGACATGGCTATATGCAAATCAGTCTGATGCTCCGTCCATCACCACCCCCTTTTGAACCACTAAAATTGAAGGACGGCCTCCTATAAACCTTTCCACGGTTACCTCTATTGCCTCTGGTTTGAAGGAAGAGCAAGACATACTGGGCCCAAGTTATTCTCATCACCCTCAGAACGGGTCAGGATAGTGTGGTACCCAGCGCTCCTTAGCCTGAGTATTTGTCCTCAGGTTTCCACTTCAGGAGGACCTATTGTCTCAGCACCAGTGCAGGGTCTTCATATGAGTCTCCACAACCTACCCTACCATGCATGGAAATTAAGCTGTAGCAACTGAATTAGTCTAACTTGCTGTCCAAGAAGGTTTATGTCATCCCTGCTGCCAAGGGTCCCTCCACAAAGTTGATTTATGTTATGTGCTGGTACTAGGTGTGGTGCCCAAAACATCAGCCATTATAAGCCAAGTTTTTTATGTTCTTTTGTTTGTTCTTTCATTAGCACAGCAAGGAAGGCAGTGGGTTGGTTACAATTTTTTTAAATTTATTTTAAAGGTTTTATATAGCGCTGGCTAGACCCGGAGGTATCAGAGCGCTTTACATGAGCATCAGATCAAAGTTACAGGTTACATCGTTACAAAGGTTACACAGTTATTAGAACATGGTAACATAGTTACTTGTATGGTCGAGATAAACAATATGCACAAATGGGAAAGGGGAAAAGCGGGCAGAGGGATAGGTTATGGGGAGGGGGAAGGAGCTGGGGAAGTTGTCAGCTAATGAAGGCGGGAAAGAGGAGGGGAGGGTGAAGGACACTGCATGGAAAGAGGAGGAGAAGGGCGACGGGGAACACAAACCGGTAGACGAGTCAAAGCAACGTCCAAAGTCCAGTAAGCTGTGATCCAAGGGGAAGTGGTATCACTTCCCTATCTCAGTTGTGGGAGGCCTCCTTTACGCAGTGGACTCTCTCAGAGGGGTCTCTGAGTCTCCAAGCCCTACATTCTGGATCCTTCCCCAAAAAGGTGAGAGGGAGTGCTTTAGCAGGGGTGCCATACCTCAGCTGTGAGTGGCTCCCTTGGTGCAGTGGACTCTCTCAGCTGGTTCACTGAGACTGCAGAGTATAAATATTGGATCTTTCCCCAACAAGGGGAGAAGGAGTGCTTAGTCAAAGGGCATAAAGGACAGGGGGGGTAGGCAGACTAGCAAGCACGATGAGAGATTCAGGGGAGAGGGGGTAGGAGCTAGGAGCTAGGGAGGTAGACAAAGAGAGAACGAGTACTAAATGGGAACAAATTTAATTAATGAGTTATTATATAGCGCTGGCTAGACCCGAGGAACAATAATGTTGCAATTTACATCAGTTAAAAGTTTCATAAATATCAAGAAAGGTATTTAAGGAACATAGGGGACAAGGTGAATGGAGCAAAGAAGGGTAAGGGGATAGGGTAAAGGGGTAGGAGGAAGGTAGGACTTAGAGAGGAGGGGAAAATCTGACCAAGGTCTGGGTAGGTGATGGCAGGGGGGGGAGGGGGGGGGGGGGGGGAGTCCACAACCCATCTCCTCATTAGCTATATGGTAGCTCCACCGGGCATCAGCCAAATCGCTAGTTCTCCACAGTTTGGGTTAAGTTCCGCAGGTTCCAAGTCCTGATGAGTAGGCAGGTTAGGGGATAGGTTCAAGGTCTGTTAAATGTCCAATTTTTATTCCGGGGAAGTAAAACAACGTGTAAGGGCCATTATGGAAGCCCTCTTGGGGTCAGGCAGGGGACTGTACTGTACACTGGTACACTGGTGGCCTGGGCGTCAAGGCGGACCCTCCCAAGGCCATGGGTAATCAGCATGAGTCCCCATCCACCTCCGCCCGATGCGACGGCCAATAAGAAAGCGGCATTGCCCACCCTCCCAGGAGGGCCGGTCGGGGGTTGGCGAGGTGGGTCTCAAAGTCAAACCACCGCTCCTCGGCGCTAGCAGCCGGAGAGCAATCTGGATGCCACACCCTATTCACTATCTTTGTTTAAGTTGCCAGTTGCGATGCGTTTTATGAAAGGATTAAAGCACCTGTTTTACCCAAAACAATTTGTTATACTGCAGTGGGACCTGAATTTGCTCTTTTTTAGTTCTCATTTGCAAGCCCTTTGAGCCAATGGACAGCTGTTCTTTACAGCCCTTTTTATTTTTTACTTTCTTTTATTGTTTGTCATAACAAATAAAGGTGAAACAGTAGACCGTATATTGGCCAAATGGCCCCAGTAACAATGCATCATGCAGGCTGACAGTCCTTCCATATACGCATTAAAATAGGATCAAAATAGTACAAATTGTGACTTGGAATGCAATATCAGGCAGTGTGTGAGAATAAATCATGAAAGTGGTTCAACCATTTATCCCATACCCTTTTATATTTCTCTGGACAGCCGTGGTTCTATAGACTGTGACTTCCACCAGGGCGTTCTTTGCAACTTTTGGCACTGAAAACAATCTTCTGATTTTGATTACATCAGTGTGTTCCGTGAGTGAGCTACAGGCAGTCTTGGTAAAACTGCCTTACTCCACTTTTTTTCCCCAAAAAATGAAGTTTTATATTTGTCCTGACAAATTGGTTCTTGGAACTAGAAACGTCCCTCTTAAAGTCATGACTCCCTTCCATGTTGGCCATTCGATTAATCTGCCAGCATTTTCTGCTCCTCCTCATCCCTTGAAAGTAGAGATGTTTCATCGATTTGACCATAAGTGGGCTTTGACCACACAAAAGACCATTGTGTGGATGATCATCTCTTTGTGTACTTCTCTGGGGCAAAGAAGGGGAAGGCTATGCAAGAGAAGACCATGTGAAAGTGGATTGTTCTCTAGATTAAAATCTGTCACGCACTGACCAAGTACCAGCCCCCTGAGTACATGCATGCTTGTGATGGCCAAAGCCGCTATAGTGGCTTTGGTTTGAGGGTGCCTGTTCTGGACATCTGCCAGGGTGCATATGTTCATGAAGCACTACTGCCATGGCACCTAGGTCTGAAGGGAAGGACATTTTGTCTGTTCCATCCTGCAGGACCTTTTAGGTTTTGCCTTCAGCCTCCCACCCATGTCTGTTTTTTTCCCACCCATGTCTGTTTTTTTCCCACCCATGTCTGTTTTTTCCCCACCCAGTCTGTTTTTTCCCACCCCGTCTGTTTTTTCCCACCCAGTCTGTTTTTCCCACCCAGTCTGTTTTCACCCCCCGCCGTCTGTTTTCTCTCACCCCGTCTGTTTTCTGTCACCGTCTGTTTTCTGTCACCCCGTCAGTTTTCTGTCACCCCATCTGTTTTCTCTCACTCAGTCTGTTTTCTCCCACCCCGTCTGTTTTCTCCCACCCCGTCTGTTTTCTCCCACCCCCGTCCGTTTTCTCCCACCCCCGTCCGTTTTCTCCCACCCCCGTCCGTTTTCTCCCACCCCCGTCCGTTTTCTCCCACCCCCGTCCGTTTTCTCCCACCCCCGTCCGTTTTCTCCCACCCCCGTCCGTTTTCTCCCACCCCCGTCCGTTTTCTGTCACCCCGTCTGTTTTCTGTCACCCCATCTGTTTTCTCTCACTCAGTCTGTTTTCTCCCACCCCGTCTGTTTTCTCCCACCCCGTCTGTTTTCTCCCACCCCGTCTGTTTTCTCCCACCCCCGTCCATTTTCTCCCACCCCCGTCCGTTTTCTCCCACCCCCGTCCGTTTTCTCCCACCCCCGTCCGTTTTCTCCCACCCCCGTCCGTTTTCTCCCACCCCCGTCTGTTTTCTCCCACACCTGTCTGTTTTCTCCCACACCCGTCTGTTTTCTTCCACCCCTACACTGTTTTTAAACATATTGCACGGGCTGCTGTGCAACATGCCCTAAATGGAGAAAAAAAACGCTATGATCCAATCAACACTGGACTCGTCATGGTTCTTTTTTAAATTCATATTTTTACTTTCTTTAAGCCCTGTGCAACTGTTGCGCAAGAAGTCTAAAAAAATGTACAAAATCATTAGATCCTGCAAAGCGGAAACCTATTGGCTTTCAAAAATCCTTGTTAGTTTGAGACAACTCCACTGACCCTCCACCAAAGGAAGATACTGCTTTGGCAGTATTTCTATAGTGAGGAATCTGCAACTAGAAGTATTCATCAGAAGAACAAGTTACTTACCTTCAGTAACACTGCATCTGTGGATAGTTCAACCATAGATTCTTCACTGCTTTCCCCCATCTCTTTTCTGTAGAGGGGCCTCATTCCCATGTAAAAAGTTCCCAGGGGGGCGTGGCCAAGATGGCGGGGTGAGCGGACGCTTCCTCCCGTAGCTCCTCCGGCCCAACTCAGCCCGAGCCCCGATTCCTGCGCTTCTCTCCCCCCGCGGCTGCACTGCGGGTGAGAGAACTGTGCCGGAGTTCGCGGGGCACGTTTTGAGACCACTTTGACTTCTGTGGCCCCGGGGGAAGTCCCCGAAAAGTTTATTCGGAGACCGCTCCGAGGAGTGGAGCCCGGGTCGCCCCGAGGTGAAGAGCCGGGAGGCGGAGCGTATTGCGGCGCTGTCCGCGCGCCTCGGCTGGGCCGAGTGCTGAAAAGCTGAAAGCCGGTGATCCCGGGGGAGCGGACTAGACGGACTCCGCGGAGTGTGGAGGCTTCCTGGCCGGTGCCCTGGTGGCAAGCACCATTGCTGGGCGACGAACCCCAGCCCTGCGCCGGCGATCTTCCCCCTACTCTGGGTTTCGAGGAGTGCTGACTTGCGAACTCCGTGCCTGGGGGCACTGGATGGCGGAGTTCGAGCAGTGCCCGGGCCGGGCAAATCAACTGGTGGTGAAGGGAGACATCGGTTTCGCACTTTCCGGACCCGTCGCTGTTTGAGGGTTGCCCACGGACTTGCTGGCCCGGGCTGCCTTCTTGGGCTCCACCCTCCCGCCATCTTGTCTTTGTGTAGCTGAGCCCAGTGGCCCTTGCCCGCGCCCTTCTCATACGGGAGCCTCGGCTCGTCCTGGTACCGACTCATCTGCTGCCCCCCCTGGGAGTACGAGGCTGGAGGCCTACACTTTGGACGTTGCTGCCTGCCCTGCTGGCCCGGGGGTCGTCTTGCCCGGGCCCGGGCCGCCATTTTGTCGCCTGTGACGCACTACCCTTGTCCCCGACGAGGGCCTCACATCTGGTGCCCGCGAGCGGTGGCGCTCGCCTACAGCAGCTGACCCTAGGCTTCACCGGGGGCCAAGATGACTGGGAGACGTGGCGCGGCACGAGGAGATCGCACTTTGCCGGAAATGCTCGGCAGGTCCCAGCAACTACGCGACAGGGCGCAGCCGTCCCCGGGGGCCTCCCGGGCATCAACAGACGCAACCGTGGGCGAGCCACTAGTCACGAGGTCCTTCATGGAGGACTTATTCAGCTCCCTCAAGGAGGAATTTCAAACTCTTAAGACCGAAGTGGCTGGAGAGGTCCGGGAGGTGCGCAGGGAAGTCGAAGGCCTGGGTGAGCGGGTCGATACTGTGGAGACGGCGGCCCAACGTCGCGATGAAGAGATAACTCATCTCCAGCAGGACGTCCTCCGCCTTCGGGAGCAATGTGTCGAGCTCCAGGCCCACTCGGAGGACCTCGAGAACAGGTCCAGGCGGAATAACATCCGGGTGCGAGGGGTTCCATCCGCGGATGAAGGTGCGGACCTAGTGGCCTATCTGCAGGACCTGTTCCGCGACATCTTGGAGGAAGGAGCGGATTTCCCGATCCGCATTGACAGAGCACACAGGGTGGGCCGCCAGCGCCAGTCATCGGCACCCCCGCCTGATATCCTGGCATTCCTGCCGGATTTCCCCCTAAAAGAGCGCATCATGACGGAGGCCCGCAGGAAGCAACCGCTGACCTTTCGAGAAAGACCTGTGGCGCTCTATCAGGACCTGTCCGCCATCACACTGCAGAAGCGCAGGTCCTTCCGCATCGCTACGGACTTTCTGCGAGAGCATGAGACAGCCTATTCCTGGGGTCACCCCTTCCGTCTTATCTTTCGATGGAATGGGGTGCTGCATCAGCTGCGCTCTTTACAAGATGTCTGTGGAGTACTGGGCCTTACTGCTACGGAGGAGGAAGGGGCTACACCTGCATGGCGGCGCCCCGAACGGCGGGGCCGACGGAGATCGAGGAGGCGCCAATCGTCAGCGGCGGCGAGTCGTCCAGACTCGCCCACCATCAGAGCAGACATGGAGGAGGCCCTGAGGACTGCGGCCAGGAACTTGCCTGAATCTACTGGTGTGGCCCTAACGGCCTAACTTTTCTCCGGGGGGAGAGACTCTCAGCTTTAACGATGCTGGGCTGGGGCTGGGGGGGCGAGGGGGGAGGCGTGTGGCTGGACGTCCACTTGACTGTTTTCTGCAGACTCGCCCACCTGGGCTAGACTGAGACTATGGGGTGTTGTTTCCTGTTTTTTGTTTTGGTTGGTTGCTATGGGTTGGTTCGGGGGGGGTTTAACTGTTGGTTTGGTGTGGGGGGGGTCCTGTCCGAAGCTGTCCGACCATGTGCGATGCTGCCTCTGGCCTTCCCTGCGCCCCTGCCCCGCGCGCCCCCTCCACTGATCCCTCGCTCGCTGCATAGCGCGTTGTTTCCCTGGAGGCGATGCCGCCCCTGAAAGTAGTGACCCTTAATGTTAAGGGTCTGAATAACCCCGTGAAGCGTAGGGCGATCCTTTCCCTGTTGGAGGGGTCACAGGCGGATATCTGCCTCCTGCAGGAAACACATTTACTTTCCAAAGATTGCCATAGGTTGCGCTCTGCCAAGTTCCCCACGCAACTCTTTTCCTCTGCTGCGACTAAGACTGCTGGGGTGGCCATTCTTCTAGCCAGCTCCTTCAGGGGGGAGGTGTTGCATAAACATGCTGAGCAGAAGGGGAGGCTTCTAGTGTATCGCATGCGTTTGGGAGGTGTTACCTTTACGGTTGGTTCGGTATACAGCCCAAATGACCACCAGGATCGCTTCCTGGACTCAGTGTTGGTGGACGTTACTGCCTCGCCCGATCGCCATATCATCTTGGGGGGGGAGACCTGAATATGGTCTTCGACTCCACCCTGGATAGGTCTGCCCAGCGCTTTCCGCAGACAGGGGAGCTTTCTAGGGCGGTACAGGACCAGATTGCGGAAATGGACCTGCATGACCTCTGGCGCGCCATGCACCCCACCGATAGGGACTACTCCTATTTCTCCCACGCGCACCGCACGTATTCACGGTTGGACTACCTCTTGGTGAGCGGACCGCTTCGTTCGGCTGCCACAGCGGCAGACATCGGGGTCTTGTCCCTGTCCGACCACGCACCGGTTTCCGGAATCTTTGCTTGGCCAGCGGCCCCCCCCTCTAGGGGGATGTGGCGGCTTCGGGACACGCTTCTCCATAAGAAATCGGTTGTGAAGCGAGTGGAGGAGGTCATCCAGGACTACCTGACCCACAATACCAACTCTGCCACGTCCCTGGCAACGCAGTGGGCGGCTTTGAAAGCGGTCGTCAGGGGGGAGTTTATCTCCATTTCCTCGGCGGAAAACAGGGAACGCCAACGCAAGAGGGAGGAACTGACGGCGCAGGTTAGGGAGCTTGAGCAGGTTCACCGCCGAACAGGGGCTCCTCGTGTCTGGAAGCAGCTAAAGGCGGCACGGAAACTCCTCTCTGCGTTGGATCTAGATCGGGCGGAGTATGCAGCGCTGCGCCTGAAGCATGCCTTTTACACCGGCGGAGACAGGTGCGGTAAGCTCCTGGCCCATAGGCTCAGGGCTGCGCAGCAACGCAATGTGGTGAAGGAGCTGGTGGGAGTGGATGGGATCCCGGTTTCCGGTGACGCGGAGGTGGCAGATTCCTTTCGTTCCTTTTACGAGGCGCTGTACGCTGCAGAGCCTTCCCCACCGGGAGAGGCTGAGGCCTATTTGGAATCCGTGACCCTCCCGGCCCTGGACCCTTCCCAGGCGGACCACCTAGAGAGGGACATTCACGTGGAGGAGGTCATCTCCGCGATTGCACGGCTAAAGCATGGTAAAGCCCCGGGCCCGGATGGCTATACGGCCTTGTTTTACAAGACCTTCTGTCCCACTGTCGCGCCTCTACTGGCTCGCTTGTTCAACTCCTTCTCCGAACCGGGAGCCATCCCACCGGACCTCCTCTCAGCGACTGTGTCGGTTATCCCCAAGCCGGGGAAGGACCGGACCCTGTGCGGCTCGTACCGGCCCATCTCGCTCCTAAATGTGGACCTCAAGCTTTACACCGGAATCTTGGCGGCCAGACTGGGTCTACACCTACCAGGTTTGGTGGAGGCGGACCAGGCCGGTTTTGTACCCGGTAGGCAGACGGTCGACAACACAAAGAGGGTGACGCACGTGCTGGAAAAGGCCTCACGCGTCCCGGGGGAGCGGATGCTGCTATCGGTCGACGCGGAGAAGGCCTTTGATAGGGTGCATTGGCCATATCTCGAGCTGGTCCTTGGGAAACTGGGGATCGGCGAGAAGTTCCGCACTATGGTCTTTAGCTGCTATAGGAGACCATCAGCGTCAGTGCGTGTCAATGGACACAGCTCCAACAGCTTTGCCATTGAGCGCGGCACGAGACAGGGTTGCCCCCTCTCGCCGCTCCTCTTTGCCCTTTATATGGAGCCGTTTGCACAGAGGATTCGCGATAACCCGGACGCTATTGGGGTGAAGATGGGGCAATACACGCACACTGTCAGCTTATACGCGGACGATGTCTTGCTGACCCTGGATGACCCCAAGCGGTCGCTCCCTGCCTGCGTCCAGGAACTGAACGCTTTTGCCCGCGTGGCGGGCTTTAAAATGAATGTGACTAAGTCGGCTGCACTGGATGTGTCGCTCTCTGCCGACACCAGGCGGGACCTTCAGAGTCTCTTTCCTCTGCAGTGGTCCTCCTCCACGGTGCCTTACCTGGGAATTTTGCTTGCTCCCTCCCTGCCTGCCATGGTCGCAGCTAACTATTCCTCTCTGGGCAAAAAGATCAAAGAGGAACTCGGCCGATGGAACAAGGGCCTACTCTCGTGGTTGGGCCGTATCGCGGCGGTGAAGATGACGATACTGCCTCAGATCCTGTATCTTTTCCGCGCTCTGCCTCTCCAGCCCCCCGTGGGTTGGATACGGCAGACGCAGGCAGACATCTCCCGCTTTGTGTGGCAGGGCCGAAAACCTCGGATGAAGCGGGTCCTCTCCATGCTTGCCCCGGAGGCGGGGGGTCTCGGAGTCCCGGACCTCCGGAAGTACTTTCAGGCGGCGCAGCTCCGGTATTTGGTGGAGTGGAGCAGGTGGGAATCGGACAAACACTGGCTCTTTCAAGACCAGGCAGTTGCAGGCCGTACCCTCCAGGAGGTCCCGTTCCTGCGGCGCACTCACCGCCCACCTAATCTCTACGCCTCTTTTATCACCCGGGTCCCGCTAAGAGTGTGGGACGCGGTGTGTGAGCTGCGTGAGCTCACCACTTTTCCATCGCCGTTCACTCCCATTGCTGGCAATCCGGACTTTACCCCGGGTCTGGAGCCGGGAGCCTTTTCCCACTGGGTGAGCGCGGGTTGCAGGGCGCTTTTCCAGATCTACGGCCCGGAGGGCGTGCTCCCCTTCCAGCAGCTCCGACAGGAGTTTGGCCTGACGGAAGGGGACAGACTGCGTTACATGCAAGTCCGCCACTGGGCTCTTCAACCCCCAGTGCGTGACGTCGCTGCCCGTTCGATTACGCCCTACGAGCGATGGTTGGTAACCCGGACCTCGGACGCCAAGCTCATCACTGATTTGTATAAGTTTCTCCAACCCCCGCCGTTTCATTACCATAACCCAGGGAGGGAGCGCTGGCACAGGGAACTGGGCAGGACCCTAAGTCACAAGGAGTGGGACAGGATTGCGTATCGGGCGAGGCACTCTGCGTACCACACTGGGCTGACGGAAACCTTCACTAAAGTGTCCACCTATTGGTACTACACCCCGGAGCGGCTCTATGAGATGCGCAAAATCGGTGATAAAGGTTGCTGGCGCGGCTGCGGACAGGAGGGCACCCTCACGCACATTCTCTGGGAGTGCCCGGTGCTGTCGGCCTATTGGAAGGAAGTCTTAGATGAGGTGGATAGGCATTTTGAGATCGAGCTTCCGCGCTTCCCCGCGTATGTCTTGCTAGGCCTCCCCAATGACTTGATGTACCCGCTGAAATCCCGCAGGGGCAGGCAGATTGCGATTGCGCTAGGCTCCGCCGTTCAGAACATACTTGTACTCTGGCGCACCCCTACTGCCCCCTCTATCACTGGTTGGCTGCATAGGCTCTGGCAGGTACTGGGCATGGAGAAGATGTCGCTAACGGTGGCTGGGAATGTTGACCAGTTTGAGGAGCTCTGGCACCCCTTTTTGGCACTGCTGTCCACGGAATTTCACGAGCTCACGTGTCAACGGTATTTGCGCCTTCTTAGGCTGACGCCGCCGGCGGCTGCGGCGGAGTGAAAGTGCGGATCGGGGGTTGGGGGCGGGAAGAGGGGTTATATGCTTCTAATGCTGACTTTCGGACGGGGATGTTGGGGTATTGTTTTCTTTTTTTTCCTCTTTTGCTTTTCTTTCTTCTTCTTTTCTGGGGTCGGGGGGTTGGTGGAACGGTATGCTTCTCCTTTACTGTGTTGCGGGGTGCTATTCGGGCCCGGCCTTGCCTAGGGAGTGGGGGTCTACAGGGGGGTCGTTCACAATGCCTTATTGCCTTATGTCTTTGCCTTGTTACCCTCTGGGGCTTCCTGCCTCCCTGCTTTTCTTCTGACTCGCTGCAACGTTCCGCTTCTTGTACTGTATGTTTGCTTGACCTCCTGCTCCCCTCCCCGTGTTTTTGTGCCTTAATAAAATACTTTAAACCTAAAAAGTTCCCAAATAAGGTATCAGCACCCTGTCTTGCAATTCGTTCTAAGAAACTGACCAGAGGTCAGTGCGCGCAGTGGAACTTAAATGTTGCTTCACTCTGTCACTTCCAGGACTGAATGGAGTTACCAAAAATTAATACTGTGCAACTGCTGGTATGTTAGGGCATTGCTGGAAGAATTCTCCAGATCCATTCTGGGGATATTCTAAAGGTGAGGAATCTGTGATTAAATAGAGGGTTACCAAAGATAAGTAACTGGTGCATCAAACCTTCAAAGAAGCCTGGGGGCCAAAGTGGAAATTGTGTAGCACTGTATATATATATCAAATGTGAATGGTGTGGTTTTTGTAGGCCTTATCAATTAAAGGATGTTTATTAATTGTAAAATAAAATAATTTAAAAAGCCCATATCTACCTTTTCATTTAGGGGTTTCCTACTCATGATGGAGAGGGTAAAGAAATCAGCAAAGGCCAGACAAAAAAACTGAAGAAACTATATGAAACTCAGGAAAAGTTGTACAATGAGTATGTGCACTTGCTTCAAAATGGAAATGTGAACTGAGAACAAATGAGACACTATCACGATAATTAACGGGGAAATGCAAGAGCTCAGTTTAAACTGTACTGTTTTTAAGCTTCCATGTGTCATGTATCATTTTATAGTTTCTACTGGGATTTTTTGGGTGAAATTGAATAATATGACTTTATTTAATATACAAGGATTGAAAACAATAAAGCTTACAAATATTGACCTGTGGATGTGTCTTTATAACAGAAATCAGCTGGTTACAGTCAAAGCTTGCATGTCTTGGACACTTTTTTGTTTGGATCCTTCATATTCACAATTTTATACAAATAAACAATATCGAGCCACAGTATTGGACACTACTTACAGCTGTAGATTTGAGATAAACGGAGTGTCTGTGTTTCTCCTACTTCCTATTGTTCCTCATCGCAGTATGCTTTTTAATTGTTTTTATTTTTTACATCCAAGGCCTTTGTTAAGGTTTAAATGTTGGTACCAAAACGTATTTCCCTTTGTGTCTTTCCACACAAGAGCTATTTCTGGATCATGGAGTGCCAGATTCAGGGTATCAGTTAGCTTCTTTACCACAGCGCAAATTCCACCGCGGTGCAGGAGTTCTGTAGAGTGAGCAGGGTTGCGTCGGCCAACGGACGTGTGCAGCAATACCAAGATAGTGCTCGCGACGGCCATTGGCCAACACGCGCACGCAAGGGGCTAAGATTGAAACACGGACAACCTTTCAAACATGTGTAAACAGTTCTTAAATTAAAAAAGCCACTAAAGGTTTTCCTAATGCTGGTGCTGTTTGATTACCCAGGTTTCTGAAAGTCAAGGCTGCTTGGTTTTGATTTCACTCCATGCTGCTTTCTTCCAGTTTACGTCACTCTTGCAGCTTCCTTTTCGTTCTCTGCTTTCATTCTTTGTCACTCATTTCTTATCTTTCTCTTCCTCCTTCTTTCTATCCCTTTTTGGCCTTTTTCTGGATCAAAGTCTAGTTATGAAAAAATAAATCGTATCCCCAAAAATAAGTGCAAGTGCCAATCACCTGCAGCTTTGAAGCACAAATTAATCAATGCATATAAGCATGGTTGTCAATTCATTGACTTATCTGATGCAGGCTCAGGAAGGGCATGCAGGACATGGGCTGTTGTAAGGATCATATCTTCTAGCACAGTTACCTCTTTTGCATTTCAGTTTGAAGACAAATAATTGAACATGTAACAAGTGATTAATTGCTATTTCATCAAATGCCCATTTCAGGCAGGTGCCTTTATTATGTAAATGTATAAAATAAATATATTTGATAAGCAAGATCAATCAAAAACACATTCAATAAAATGTTTGTGGCTATGTAGCTGAGAAATTATTCCAGGGATGTAATCAATCTTATGACTTTTTCCCTCCATAATTCTATTATTTACACTGTTTTAATCACTTGCTTTTCGGCTTCTTTCCTTTAGATTTAGGTTCTTAAACACATAAAGGACAGGTTCCATTTTAGCTATCGTCGTCATTTTAGTTAGCCTGATCAGCTTGTTTACCTTTGGTCACAAATCCATCCTAGATAATGTCTGCCTTTTCTGCATATATCGGCGGTCCCTGTCCCTCCAAGAACTGTCAAAGTGTCAAGTCATTCAGATTTATACATCAACAAAAACCCCAGCGGGACAGGTGCTTTTTTTAAGGTCATAAAACAACCATAACCCAAATAATGTAGTCTACATTGACATTTGTACCTTATAAGTACATCTACAGATGTATATTATTAATTCAAGACATTCCTAAAGTGACTTTGCAAATTCCATCATAGATAAGATACAATACATAAGGACTACCACTTGACCTCTTAGTGAGGAGAGAAACTTCACCCAGGTCACAGGCGCAGATCTAGATGAGCACAGCACCGGATTCCATTTCGACTAAAGAGACCTCCTTCAAGACTCCCTGAGGATCTGCAAAGCATTCCATTCTGCCTTCACAAACCGTGCCAGAATTGTGTTCTCTTGTAGATGCAATATCTTAGCTCTTTGTCTTGTGCTTGAAATAGCTCACACGCTATTCCAAACAGACAACAAACCCTGTTGTCCAAGCGTGCACACCACTTCCAAAACTCAGGCTTATTATTGATTGATCTGCTAGAACTAGCATAGCGCTTAGAGATAACCCAGTTAGCGTTTAAGGTATTTAGGTTGTGATGTTACGATTTTTCCCCGTATTCACTGTTATTGAAAAGCTTAGCTGGTTTTTATTCTCATCTGGGATGTTATGTGTACTAGATCCTAGCATTTTAAAATAACTTTTAAAATAGATATGTTGAAATACATTTTCCATTTATAGTGATATTGAGTGTGTAAATCATTAATGAACGATCATTTGAATTGCCACTGTTTCCTGTTAGTAAGCCAAAGGCATTGACACCATCTCATTTATATATTGGGTGTGGTTCTTCGGGCCTAGAGTAACCTGTCTTTCACATTCAGCACTGATGCATTGAACTAACTTCACTTGTGTTACCGTTGAGTGTGAAAACAAATCTTGTAGAGCTGAGCCAAAGACTCTGTTTACGCAACAGGGTGTTGTGTGGCGTTTTAGGCTCTGAGTGAATTTTCCCGAATCATGCCCTTATATAGGGACAATTCACATTGCACTAATATAGGCATAGAAATCATTCCCTTATTTAGACATTGCCCATGCAAACCAAATACAGGCATGGCTACTTACACCCGTACCAAACGTCACACCGATTTCTTGGAAAATCAGCTTAAGCAGTCAGGGACCTTCCCTTACTTGAATATTGATTTGTCCAAGAACTCATGTACTTTGCAAAGAAATTCTATTCCCTAGGGGTTCTTTCCTGACGTTATTATGCCCGAATTTACGTCAAACTAGACACCTTCAAGGTATAAATATGCCTTCACTTGCTTTCGCAAGACACAGTGGTTTGGAGCAGTTCGGCTATCTACTTGCCCGACGCAGCTCGCTACAGCAAGTGCAGAAGGAAGCCAACCCTCCAGCTGACGCACTGAGCTCCAGTGTTTCCAAGCTCCCCTTGCGGGGTGTTGGGAAATCGAGTCCCTAGACTGATATACCAGACCTCCTTCATTCTAAACTAAGGTATGGAGCTGATTAGAACCTAGAGAAATCCTGGATAGATTCTTGGCAAAGAAAAACTAAACCTATGCTACACCACACTTACTTCTTCCCGCGTACTAGACTCAGATTAGGTACATTGGGGTAGCGTATTTTAGAAGCACCAGTTGAGTATTTTTAGCCTTTGTTATTTATCATGTATTTATATATGGTTTAAAAACCATACAATGCTCTTACAGTATTATTTTATAATATTGTTCTCGCTGTACGCATTATA
Source organism: Lissotriton vulgaris (assembly GCF_964263255.1). NCBI lineage: Eukaryota > Metazoa > Chordata > Amphibia > Caudata > Salamandridae > Lissotriton > Lissotriton vulgaris. The sequence goes on along the minus strand of NC_141687.1, from coordinate 1,803,669,791 downwards.
CTTTGCAGTCTGCATTACGATTGTAGCAGCTCACTTTACTTGCATGAGAAAGAAGACTGTTCAATAAAATCTTTTATTGAAAACGCCAGTCTCTCTATTTCTCTGCACCTCTGTAGAAACTAAGCATGCACGAGTGACTGAATAAAATACTTATCCATTGTTTCTGCGACTCTAGAGATACATTTCTTATTCTTGGGAAACAAAGTTGTCATGTTTATGCAGTTGTCAGAAACTAATCCCTTCTTGTGAATTCGAGAGAGTTTCTAGTGACCTCTGAGCTAGCTGGCATTCAATATTAAGTTTAATATATTTGATAGATATCTAGTCGACCTCAGTCCTACGTCTAATCTATGGAATATATTATTCCAATGAGCAGAGCCTATTGGGAATACAGGAACTACACTACATGGCGCCCAACATTTTGTAAGACACTCATTTATCACTAGATACTAAAGTAACTCAGTCGTGCTTTTCTCAGAGACCCCTTTTTCCCGTAAAATACTCCAGTAGACGTCTGGAGTGGGTAAAAGGATAAAATATCCACCATTACTGAGTGAGACGAAAATCCTATGTATTAGTTTTTGTTTTTTTTAACGTTGAAGGATACAGTGTTCCAAAATATTGTGCACCTTATCTTTGATTCCTTGAAACTTGCTATGCAAACTTTCAGTAAACAATGTTGGTTAACGGCGACAACAACGCAACCAGTGGAGCTGCAGGAACTGCAGCAGCTGCAGCCCTACCAGGCTTAGACGTTACAGGCTTTAATGAAGCCGACCCGGATGCTATAATCATCCCAGTAAATTTAAGGAAAACCATCACTAAAACTTATAACAAATGGCCTATCATCAAGGGGTGGTAGGGTAATGTTTGTGATTGAGGCACACGAATATCGGCAGACAGAGGTATTCTATTCATGGATTATCTTCCCTGAAAAAAATCCAGTAACACATGTGTTTCACTTCTACAAAGTAGAGGAACATCCACCGGAATACATTCCTTTCAAGGATATTGAAATTCCACTAACTTACCAAGAGCATGTGCTCTGGTTTAAAGACGCCCTACAACATCTAAATCACATTACCATGCTCGGTCCACTAGGTAGACCAGGAGCAACATGGCCGGTATTAATCAGCTATACACCACATCTTGACATTGAAGAAATGACAGGTGGGGAACAATTAGTTCAACTGAAACAACTAATAAAACTCCACAGACAATTAGTTCAATATGTCATGCGGACTCTAACAGTCCAACCTCCTATAAGGATTCCACAACACACCCCTTACCAGGGGAACACAAATAAAATTACACCACAGACTATACAATTAGTCATTGGTAAATTACCCGCAAATCGGGAACAAATTCCATTCTGGATAGCTCAAAAAATTACTCAAATCGAGGCAGTATTTCCCAATACTACCCCTCATGAGAAACACAGGATTTTAACAATCTGTTTACCAATGGGGATCGCACCACACCTGGAGGACTGAGACACTTGGGGTGCAGTCTTTGCTGCAATCTACACAAAAACACATGCTGTTCTGTCTATGGCGGTAATACCAGACGTCCTGAAACAGATTCAAAATGAATACGAGGGAGAGCCTGCCTTGAATCTAGGTATGAAATTACTGAAAAAATTTCAAACAGGTCTCAACAATAATATTAGCTAATATTAAAGGTGAAGCAGCATCTGAGGCGATCCGCCAAAAGCGAAGAGAATTTGATGTAACTGAGCAACCATATGAACTGGCCAGAATCATTGAAAAATCCTATGAAGAACTAAGTAGAGACAGTTTGGGTCGTAAACGAGTAAAATCCCAGCTGACTGAAAGTCCTGAAAAGGTCTTTATTAAAAACACTCTCACTGTTCCTAAAAAGAAGTGGGAGAACACTAAACAAACTTCTAAAGTGAAACGTTCTCAATCCCGAGGTAGGTCTCCTCAAAAGGAGCCCTCTGAAAGGAGGTATAACCTCAGGAATAGGGATAATTTGAGAAAACCTAATAGATATCAAGATACTGATACTCGTTCCTCTCGTACCTTTCAGATTTCATCACAGAAATCCGAAAGAAGAGGACGATCAGAACAAAAGGAAGAACACGTGAAGTCCAAAAAGGATTAGCATGTTCCAAAAAATAAGAAAACCCAATTCACCAAAAAGAAGGTATCGGGTCTAAAAATCGGACATGCCGAGGATCTTGAGGACACAACTCAAGAACGGGGAATGAGCTCAGACAATGTTGGACAGCGCAGCAGAAGTAACCGTAGCTCGCAAGATCTTGAAGGATCATCTGGAGACAGTGGACTTAAATGAGTACATCCAAGTTGAAACTGCTGATTCCAGGGTTAGTGTCCCACGTAAGTTATATGAAGTAACACTCCGGATGGAGGGGGATATAAGTAGAAAAATAAGTGCACTCTTTTGGGAGAAGCTCTCTAAGGGTTATGACATTCTTCTAGCTGAACAAGACTGGCCACCTGAATTTGTTAGGGAGTGCCCACATGGCGAAGAAATCATTATGTCAGCTATCTCCAACCATATTCCAATTCATAAAAAATACACCTATGCCAGGAAATGGGCAGTAGCCCAGGCACTTGCATTATATAAAATTCATGTGGGATGGGATGAGGGTTCTCCTCAACATAAAATCCAGCTAAAAACTCAACCAACTGCACAGAGGCAGTATCCTGTTAAGCAAGAAGCTAAAAAACAGGTCGGGGAGATCTTAGATCACCTTGAATACCAAGGGGTGATTAAAACATGCACCACGTCAATGAATAATCCTTTGTTTCCTGTCTCCAAACCAGACAATACATATTGTCTAGTTTTGGATTCCAAACATTTAAACTCCTGTTGCAAAACTTTTTCAATACAAAATGCACACAGTGCAGCACTAATAAATAACATTGTGCATAAAAAATATAAAACTACATTAGATATTTCAAACGGTTTCTTCTGTCAAAACATTGTACCGGAAAGCAGGTATTTGACCGCTTTCTCAATTATGGGGACACAGCGTCATTTCTGTCGTCTCCCCCAGGGAATCAAGAATAGTCCAGGGTTATTTTCAGCCAGAGTAACAGAGTTACTACAAACCTATGATGATGAGGCATTATCATATGTCGATGACATCTATCTAACAAACGATGACTTGGATAGGCACTTGAACAGGGTGAACACCATAATACTTGGCTTCGCCTCTGAAGGGTATAAATTCAATTTAAAACAAGCATTTGCAATGCAATAGGTCTCGCATTAGGAAAGTTTGAGCTATTGGTATTGTAAATGACCATTATTTTATTTATGTGTTGGTTTTGAAAATAGCTAAATTAATAGCTTTGTCATTTACAATGCCAATAGTTTTAACTTTCGCAAATGTGACACCTATAGCATTTGTAATGCAATATGTGTTGTATTTACGTGACTTAGATGTATTGATATTACAAATAACAATGTCTTTAAAAAAAATTAATAATTAATACTTAAATAAAAGTTATTGTGATTTATAATGGCAATAGCTTAAACTTTTGTAAATAACTTTTGTGAAGATTATGTTCAGTGTATATTATTGTGACGAAAATCCAAGAACAGAAGTGAAAGATTAACATATTTTTGTGACATTTTTAATAAAGCTTGAAACATTGAGAGAACATATTTGAACCAGTTGTTGAATGGTTGCACAGATTGATGCTGGGGTGGCGCGGAGTGATGTGGTGGCGACGAGTGATGCTTTGGTAGCGCATAGTGATGTTGTGGTGCCCCTGAGTGATTCTGTGGTGGTGCTGAGTGATGCTGTGGTGATGCGATAGGTAGATAAAGTGAGTGTGATAGAGTGAGGGCGATAGACAGATAGAGGGAGGGCGATAGTTAAAGTGAGGGCGTAGGGTACTGCCCCTAGAGTACCCTATTCCTGCTACAAGCAGCACACAGCATTGATGACACATGAGCTGTACTGCAAAAAGTGTACATTTGTGGTCCCTGAGGATCAGTTTTTGCCTCTTTGCTCTAAGATAGCAAAAGTGAGAAAGAGCGAGAAATAAATAGAGATCGAAAATGTGAGAGAAAAATTAGAAGAAGAGGGGAGAGAAAGAGACAGAGAGGGAAGGATGGCAGAGTGCAGAAAACAATGCAAGAGTAAGAAAGAAAAATAAGGCAAGCATAGAAAGATAGGATATGAAAATAGAAGATATAAATGAGGATAAATAGATGGAGAAAGGGGCAAAATAAAGGCGGTGAAGGAAAAAGATACATGAGAAGAAAATGAAAGGAAGAAAAAACGAAACTGAAATAAATGAATGAAAGGAGAAGAAGAACAAGCATTGCCAGTGTGATTGTTGGGAAATCAGAAGCTGCCCCCCCCCCCCCCCCCAAACTTACTGAACAAACTACGCACCTGGCCTGAGCAAGAAGGTACATCACACCCACAGGATGAGACTCATACATAGCAAAGTTCTTGAAGTTGTGGTCTTGGAAGAGATAATATACAATTCCTGGAATGGGAGAGACAAAAACCACAAAAAAACATGCACACACACACACACACCAGTTAGGGTCACGCATGTATTATGGGGTTTTTATGCTCCATGTAAGGGGAAGCCAGTCCCTGCACACAGCTATAGGCAAGACCTCCCCAGGTCCACTCTAGTTCAAACAATGGTGGCTCCTTCACAAGGGGTTTGAACTGAATACTACTCATAAGACTGCTACAAGGCAGACGCAGAACAGTCCATGAAGAGTCACTGTAACAACTGAAATAATGTGCTGCCAATGCGGGCAAGTCACTGCATGCCACGCGCTGCATTCTGGATAACTTGAGTTTCCAGAAGAGATTTATCCTGACTGGATTAAGCCTTCTCAGACCAAAGGCTGTTTGTGTATCCTCACAGAGTGAGCAAAAAGACATTCATAACATAGCCACTTACCTCGAGACAAACCACATGACGATTGTGTACTCAACCTACAACCCTCCCACAACAATCTAACTCTTTACTGAGTGCACGAAACAAAGGGAGGAATGGCTCTCCCATTAAAGTAGGTTTAAGTGCAATAAATCACCCTCTACAACATCATCCACCCAGGGAGGCTTAGACCCAGCCCATCACTACAGGCTCGGTCTCTTGCTCCTCACAGGTCTACACTGAATTGTAAAGCAAAAATCTCTTGCTACAAAAATAACTTCCTTCGTGGTAGACTTAGCGCTCAGCATCTGTCACCGCAATCTCCCACAACACACTCCTGCCCCACACCAGCGACTAACATTATACAGAGCTCGTATCCACATCAGAAAGGGCATTTCTCAGGAGATAATCAGACAAGAATGGTGCAAGGGGCCTTACAATAGAGTAGCTCAGCTACTGCCAACTCCTTGCTCTCACTTTGCACCATCACACTGACAAGCACTGACACTCAGTACTAGAAAGCATGGCCCCAAAAGACTTCCCAAACAGACATGAAAGCAATTCAACCAGACACTCCCCCGTGGTGTATAGATCTATCTTCAGCTGATGCTCCTTGACACCTTGAAGATGTTTTAGGTGCTATACAAATGCAATTACAACAGGGACAGTCAACTTAAGGGGATCTGAAGGTACCAAGAGCAACGTCAATCAACATAATTAATAGACTAATGTCCTCTAGTTGCACATTAGCAATATGCATTACACCCTGCCGCAGCCTGGAGATGGGACAACATTCTGTATTTAACCCATTAAGCCCCACCTTCTGTGACATGCCCAGCTGTTGTTGACAGTGCCCATTTAGAGCGGCTCAGTCGTGCCAGGCTTCAGACAGCACCACAGAATTCCATCATCAACAAACTTTACACTGGGGTTGTCCAACTCCCTTCATGTATCATTAGGTGGGAAAGAGAAGCGTCCTCACTTTAACAGGAGATGAAACTACTATGTTTAACCCCTGCAAATTCGTCAGAATAAACAGTGTGAGGAGACAGGGATACAGGGGCCAAAGCCACGCAGTAGTGTCAAGAACAAGGTAAAAAGTTTCAGCCATGAGCAAAGCAGCCAGAAACGTCGATGTTGAGATCATCTGGAGGTAGAGGTGTGGGGGCGGGGTGCAGCGGGAAGGGGTTGGGGTGAAAAGCGAATTAGTAAACCCTTGAAGCCCAACGCCGCTTAAAATAAAACATTCCCTTTTATAGCAATTTAAGGTCACTGATAACTTGTCGACTTAAATCTTCTTAATGGAGCAGTTGGTCGTATATAAGCATTCCAGAGCAGGAGTTACTGTGACAATAACTTCGGAAGGATGACAGGCCGAGATGGCCTTACCAGAATTTGAACGTGTAACTGCAGACCACACGCAAGTCATCGGCCTCAGATCTGATGTATTAAAAACATTCCAAACCATCTTACTTTGTCCACAGATTTCTTCACGTCTGTTCGTTGCTTTCAGAACACAAGCTCTTCACGCGGGAGCTCTTCCACCGCGACGTCATTGTTGGACGCTGTCTGCTTTAGTTTACGTAGTTGTTTTTTTTTCCGGGTTCCCATTGCTTCGTGTCACCCACTAGAATTATATTAATTGGGGGAGCATGAAGAGTTTATGCTTTGCTTGAATTCTCTCTACGCGGTGCCCCAGACATGACTCACAGCCATTGCACAGCTCATACTTTCAAAGCACACGTCTCCGTGACTCGCACTCTGATGGCTGAACCCCATTTGAAAGATTGGCTAAATCGCCTCTGAAAATACGCAGATTATGCGTCTTACTTACAATATTTTTTCAAATGAATTAGATTCATGGTGCCCTGTACGCCTACAACGTATGAAGAGAAGGGCATACGTTTCGCGCAGAAGACGTGCGTGTAGGCCCGGACAGCAGTCGGGTAGCTGTGAAGTCTTCTCGCTTTAATTCACATTTTCCGTGCTTGTACACACTGCGAACTGCAGACGCGGCCAAGCTCGTGTGGACTGTATTTACAATCACAGCGCAGGTACCGGTAGCCATGCTCCCTGGGCTCCCATTGGCCAACCCACATGCTATCAGTGGGCGTATGCACGCATGTCGCCCTTTCATTGGCTAAGAAACCCGGTGTTCCAAGGATGCTGATTTTCAGGCTTATCGGGCTCCAGTGAGCACACCGTAGACCAATGGGGGCAGCTTGAGCAAGCAAAAAAGCCAGTTCCTTTGGGCGGGACTTCCGTCTTCGGAAGTCCCGCGCACGCGCCTACGGAGTGCCTGAGAGCGGGGCTCCCATGCCCGAGGGAGAGCCCCGGCTACAGAAGTCCAGAATGGGGGTAAGTGGGGCTTAGTTGTAGGGGGAGGGGGGTGCGCTTGTGTGTGGGTGTATGTGTGCGATGGCGGCGGTGGGGGCAGGGGGGTCTCTGTATGTGTGCGTGGTTGTGCGTGTAGGGGCGCTGGTGTGTGTGTGGGGTCTCTGTGTGTGTGTAGGTGCGGCGGCGACGGGGCGTGTGTGTATGCAGTGTGCGTGTGTATGCAGTGTGTGTATGCGTGTGGCTGTGTATGTGCGCATGCGTGAAAGTGGCTGTGTGTGTGTTTGCGCACGGGAATATGAGGCGCGAGATGGGCACGGCGCCGTGCGCGCCCTCGAGGAGGAATCTGAGACAGCAGAGGCGCGTGCCCGAACGCTGTCTCAGATTCCTCCAAAACCGCCGACAATAGGTACTTCGCTTCGCTCGACCTAAAAAGCATGAATTGCCCACCTCAACGTCCTTTTCCTAGGATATGAATTATCAAGTGAAGGCTAAAGCATGGCAGCAAACTTTCTAGAAAAATGTGCACTGCTCCAACCTCCAAAAACACTGAAAAACTTAGTCAATTCTAGGTTTCCCAAATTTTGGAAGAACTTACATTCTGAATTACGCAGAAATGGTCAAACCTCTCTACGAATTAATCAAACCTGATTTTAAAACATGTAATTGGACTCAAAAACACACAGAAATGTTACGTTCTGTACAAACAGACATGTTAGCAACAACACATGTACAAACACACGTAAAGGTACGCAACCTAGTAATCTGAATCATTCCAGAAAGATGCGGATTCACATACTTGACCTTTAATGAAGGGGAAAAGTACCAATAGCTTACAAATCGTACTTGTCCACATAAGCTGAAATGAAATTCACTTCTACAGAAAAAATTCTAACAGCTGTTCAAACTGCAGTAGCAAAAGAGAGCCCTCGCACAAGGAAAACGCATAATGGTCGTTACTCCTGTACCTGCCTTAGAGGCAGTGACAAAAGCGAGCATTCCAAATGCAAAGGCTTTACATCCAAGATGGATACAATGGGTTCATACTCTTGCTGCAACAGACGTTGAATACGTTTTTGACCCCTATTTGAAAACACAAGAATTTCTACGATACAAACAAGAATGTCCTCTGCCCACTGAGATTCTGCCTCTAGAACAGTACGGATGTATAATTTATACAGACGGATCAGCACAACCAGCAATTGGGGGTAAACAAGCTTATAGTGCTGCATGCGTGATTGTTAAAGGTCGCTGGCGCGATGGTAAATTCCGCCCTATGATCAAAAAAACGCAATGTCTCGGAGATTGTACAGCTCAGCGAGCTGAACTACAGGTATTCAAGATGGCGCTCGAAAATACTGATCGCGAATTCCCCACAATCATAGTGTGCGATTCCTATTATTGCGTTCAATCTTAGAACAAATACTTGCAGAACTGGATTGAAAATGGTTTCAAAGATGCCAAAGGTGGAACAATCAAGCATAAGTTGCTTTGGGAACAAGTATTTCAGTTACGAAAAGAACTGCAAAAAGCTCACGTGATCCTTACACTGAGTCATCAAAGTGATGGCGTTCACGTTGCAGGGAATTCATTGGCTGATGAAGCATTGAAGGCAGCTATGCAAACGGCTTCCGTAGCTGCAATCACTCGTTCAAAAACAAAAGTAGATGGCAAAATAATGCTAGCTGTCAATGCGACAAGCAAAGGCTTCGGTGCAGCATTACCTCAAAACTATCCACTCGAATATTCATACATAATTGATACCAACTCTCTTCCTTTTGCTCGAATCCCTGGAGTGGGGGATAGAGTAATTCCAAACGGGAAACGTAGAGTAGCTTTAATACGCCAAGCACATTTGGGAGAGGTTCTGATGCATCAGGGGATCTCTAAATCTATACTAGAATTAAAAGAGACGTACTGGTGGCCAGGGATGAATAGTCACATTTACGAATTTTCAATTTATTGCCATGACTGCAACAGAGATCGCAGCATAGAACGCCACCAGATACCTGACTACAGAGTAGCCAGCCCAGTACAGACACCATTCTTATACAGCATTAGACTATCTACACGCAGATGTCCCTATGAACAAATGCGGTCCCACAAATATTAACACCAGATTCATTTGGATGTGTCCCCAGCGCTCGGCTGACAACCGAACTGTTATAAAAGATTTGGGAGTCTTTATCGGCACATACGCAGTCGGCACGCTACATTCTGACCAGGGCCCTGCGTTTAGCTCAAAAGTTTACAAGGAGGCCATGGCCAATCTGGGTGTTGCATTGCGGTATTCTAGTCCATTCCATCCTGAGGGAAATTCGGTTGTGGAGAGAGAAAACCGGGACATAAAAAAATCTATAACAGCTAGGGTACTAGGCTCGGGCGACGGATGGGTTAAGCATCAAATAAGTGTCCAAAGTAGTCTTAACAATCTGCCAAGAAGTTCTCTAGGGGGAATCACTTCATATGAAATCCTTGTTGGCACTAGAATGATTGTCCAGGACCTTGATCATCGCACTTCGGTGGTAGAACAAAAACCTTTGATATCAAAGACCGTGTGGCTGTTTTGCAGGACTTAAATGAAACAAGAAAAAGTCAAAGCAACACATTGCAGAAGCCAACAACCACTGAAGAGAAACCACCCATCCCAGGAAGGCCTGCCTGGATTCCAAAGATTGGGGATCTAGTCAGAGAAAAGATCGCAGACGAGAAGGAATTTGGACCAACATACAGACAACTAGTACCTGTTTTAGCAATCCATGGATCAAGAACAGTGTTACTGCCGCCCCTTGCTCGAAGAAAGGAGAACAGGTTCGTATCCATCGACCTGGTAAAACCACATCATGCGGTCGATTGTAAGTAGTAGGCCAAGTGGACTCCAAAGATGTAGCAGACGCCCGAATCTGGCTACAATCCAAGAGGTTCAAACTGAGAGACTGATAACATTTGAAGACTCTGCAGTAGAGAACAAAGGACTATGTAACAAAGCCATGGAACTTGTACCTCTTGAGACCCAAATAACAGTTTGTCAAGAAATGCCTGTCTACAATGATATAGCATCAGAGTATACTAATATGACAAGTGATCAAGTGGTTCCAGCGTTTTCATCGAATCCTGAAGCAATCCCTACAATTGACAGAACTGCCTCTGGCTATTTCATTAACTTTGATATGTTTTCTGAGGATCCAAGTGAACCTAAAACGCCGCCAGCTAAAAAAACTTTTAAAGAACAAATAACAGATCTCTTTCACCAACTGGAAAAAACATATCTGGTTTCACCATGGGTTGAAGTATGGATTGTCTTAGGTGTACTTTTTATTCTACTTTGGTTGACTCTGGTATTTACCTTGGCAATGCTGATTATTGGGAAATATAGTACAAAGGACACAGTAAGAATCACTTACTCTTCAAACCCTAGAAATCATCCCATCGTAAGCAAAGAGACTTGTCAGCAGAAACCATCACAGCCATTCCTTTACCAGGTGGTATAGCTTGGGACAGAACTGAATATGGCAACCTTGGTCCGGCGGAGCTGTTGAAGATTCTACACCAATTCAAGGTTTTCTTGAGTGACTTTGTTTCACCCAGCACATTTTCTGATGATTGGGACTTTGAGACTGTTAATAATATGATGTCAGACTTAGAAATGTCTGCAAAATGTATAAATCATGAATACTAAGAAGGTTCATCAGATTATAAACAAATGTACTGTTATAATCATTTCTTGCATAAATCTGCAAATCTTAGAAATGTATTCACTTACAACCAATGTGAACATTGTCCAACGCTACCAAAGGGTAGCTCATAAACATGTTATGACAAATTTCCATACTTTTCAGGTTTTAATATTTCCAATCCAGAATCATTTTAATTTAAATATGCTAATAGGACAGAAATGAAAGGTATGTTGACAAATACAAAGCAAATTTATTCTGCTGCCTTTTATTCTCAGCTGTCTACATTAGGTTTTGACTTCTGGAAAGACACCATTGAGACAAAAACTGTCTGGGGCACAAAAGACTGGCAGGTGCAGGGCTTAGAAGCTTTATTTAGAGCCTGCATTATCCCAGAACAATTAATATTTTTGAATGACACTGTTCAACAGACATCTTGTCTTGGATTAGCTAAGGTAAAAGATTTAACCAAACGTCATTACCTACACCTACACCTGAAAGAAGTAACACTTCAGAGGGGGTGGTCGACGTAAAAACTATTTTACTTAACAACAGAACAGATCCTGATTGGAAAAAATGGTTAATCTGGCCCACAGACACAAATAACTGTCAAGATAGATTCCTGGATGGGACACAAAGGTTCACATTCACTAGGCCAGATCCAAGATATGTCCAGAGACAACATCCAGGGATTGTAACATCATACAGTGTGGGAAAACTGTGTGGTGAGTGGCTACAAAAATCTACACTAAAGGAAGTAAAACAACACTTATCTGTACTTAAATATGGCGTTGATTTAAGGGACATCTTTCAAGGACCTGCGAAACCGCATCATAAACGTTTTATATACGCCGGTATCTATGCCATGTATAATGAAGCTTGGAAAACAACGCAAGCAGAGACTGCAGAACGGTTTCGAGAAATTGATCGCATTCATTTAGAGGAATCTCTCTCTGTACTTGACAATGGGTTAACGACTCTGTCATCCAGAATATATTCTTTGAACAGCATAGTATCCTCTGCCATTGACATAATGGATCAGGAGATGGTCATGTTACAACATGGTCAGTCACAATTGCGTTCTATAATGCTTTTAGACTGGATGTTGCAAAACTTTCGTTCTGGCTATGTGTTATGGCGTCTAATCAACACCAGGTCATTGTTTTCTGAATTTAACCTTACAGATAAACAAATCACTTTGGCACAAAGAGGAGCAGAGTATACGGTGCTCTGAGCATTGAAAAACTGGAAAGATTACCATTAACTGTTTCTGAGAAGCCAGCAACAGAACGGATAATACATGGTATAATCACTCTGCCTGTGACAATTTTCCATTTTCGGTATTGCTTAAAACATATACCAGCAGGCGTATATGAAAGGTTAGGTAAAGAATACCGCAAGACATCCTGGGATTTACCTTATACACACAAATGGAGTGGGGGGAAAAAAAGTGTTTCTTACTGGTATGAATTGTGAAAATACACTAAGCGTTTCACTCTTATGTCAGGGTATTAACTTACACAGGGCCTGCGAAGGTTCCTCAAACAACTTATCCTGCCACTTGCAAGGTTTTCCAGCTGCAGTGATAGATCCAATTTTTAGGCAGCTTTCTAATGGAAGTTACATTATGTTGAATGATCACAGCTGTTGTGGCATGTTCCCAGGAACCCCCTATCTCAGTGTGTCAGCCAGGGTCACTTGCAGTATGTAAGTATTCTTTCCTAAAACTAAGACAGTCGGGGAGTCGCCATTATAGCCTTCAATGAACATCTCTTCTATACGAATTTATAATTTAATCAGACAAAGCCATTCTTTTACAAAAAACTGTGCCACTGACCTCGGCCAAAGAGACGTATGATCTGCAAGTTGCAAGGACTTCGGTGGAGATACATGCCCTTTTAACCCCAAACTGCCCATGTCGGATACGAGTGGTATTGAAACATGTATTTAAGACCGTTTTTTCGGGACTGTTAGCACCCTTTGAAGCAGTCCTATTTCCAAACTTTGTGCACTCTGTGTTTGGCGGCCTGCCTCTCGTTTTGGGACTCGTAGCAGGAATACTATTTTTGCTCCTGCTCCGATATGGCAAGTCAAGTCACCATCGACACCCAGATCACCTTAGAGAACACCCTTCGGGCAATGAAGTGTCGTGAGCGCATGATAAAAATACTGGGCGTGGCTCGTTTAAGAGATTTGAATACCACGTGGTTTCTCTCATTCCGACCAATCTGGCAAGATTGCATCTTACCTGTTCTATGATGCCTGCTATGTGGAGAAGAATGCGTGCTAGACATCTGTCTGACACTCCCATCAGTCCTGCCAACGGAAGTTGATACTTTGCTTAAACCAGTAACGGCTCATGCACTGTGTTGTCCCCAGTGGCTAGCAATTCTGATGACGGCATTCGTTGTGATCTCACAGACTCAAACTGCAGACGGTGATATACGTGGAGCAACAGACACACAGGTACCATCTACTTCGAACATTGCCAATGCGACTGACTGCGATGCTTCTCATCTATGTGCAATTGATCTGCTTAACGAGGTAGTCCAACTTTCACCTACAATAGTAGACAAATTCTTTACCAGCTTAGAAGATTTGATGTGTTCTCCAAATAATGACAATGACTTTTGAAGTTAGCACACGGTGTTCTCTGAGACTGTGAATTTGACCTTCACTTTCCAAAACAAACTTCTAACTTTGGAACTCTATTTTTCTATGATTTGACTTTTTTCCAAAATGTAACTTTTTTTGGCACAAAGTAATCTGCTTAAAGTAAAACTATTCATAGAGAACAAGAATTCTTTGAATACTTCCAAGAGACTATATCTGACCTTGTCCACAACCAAACAATTTATATATTCCGTCATGGAATGGTCTCGACTTTTCTTCTGTATTTAAGAGCCATTTCATGAATGTATTTTCATGATTCATTCGGATAGCATTTTTAAATGTCATTATATGCTTTAAATGAAACATTGCTTTTACATGCGTATAGCACAAATGCTCTTTTCATGTACAACCATTTCAAATGCATTTTTATGTATTTTGGGTGGGGTTTTAACACATCATTTTTTAGATATGTTTTAAGTGTTTAGAACTTAGAAATGTCGTACATAAGAAAGTGGATTGGGTGTTGTGTGGCGTTTTAGGCTCCGAGTAAATTTTCCCGATTCATGCCCTTATATAGGTACAATTCACATTGCCCTAATATAGGCATATAAATCATTCCCTTAGTTAGACATAGCCCATGCAAACCAAATACAGGCATGGCTAATTCCACTCGTACAAAACATCACAACGATTTCTTGGAAAATCGGCTTAAGCAGTCAGGGACCTTCCCTTGCTTGAATATTGATTTGTCCAAGAACTCATGTACTTTGCAAAGAACTACTATTCCCTAGGGATTCTTTCCTGGTGTTATTGTGCCCAACTTTGCATCAAACTAGACACCTTCAAGGTATAAATATGCCTTTACGTGCTCTAGCAAGACATGGTGGTTCGGAGCAGTTCGACTATCTACTTGCCCGACGCAGCTCGCTAAAGCAAGTGCCGAAGGAAGCCGACCCTCCAGCTGACGCACTAATCGAGAAGCTGCATTTCTCTTGGTGAGAATCCAGCTCCAGTGTTTTCAAGCTCTGCCTGCGGGGTGTTGGGAAATCGATTCCCAAGACTGAGATACCAGACCTCCTTCATTCTAAACTAAGGTATGGAGCTGATTGGAACCTAGCGAAATCTTGGATAGATTCTTGGCAAAGAAAAACTAAACCTAGCAAACACCACACTTACTTCTTCCCGCGCACTAGACTCAGGTTTGGAACATTGGGGTAGGCGTATTTCAGAAACACCAGTTGAGTATTTTTAGCCACTGTTATTAATGTATGTATTTATATATGGTTTAGAAACTGTACAATGCTCTTACAGTATTATTTTATAATATTGTTATCGCTGTACGCATTATACTTTGCAGTCTGCATTACGATAGTTGCAGCTCACTTTACTTGCATGAGAAAGAAGACTGTTCAATAAAACCTTTTATTGAAAACGCCCATCTCTCTATGTCTCTGCACCTCTGTAGAAACGAAACATGCACGAGTGACTGAGTGAAATACTTATCTATTGTTTCCGCGATTCTAGAGATACATTTCTTATTCTTGCGAAACAAAGTTGTCATGTTTATGCGGTCGTCAGAAACTAATCCCTTCTTGTGAATTCGAGAAAGTTTCTAGTGACCTCTGAGCTAGCTGGCATTCACTATTAAGTTTAATATATTCGATAGAGACTCAGTCCAGCGTCTAATCTATAGGATATATTATTCCAATGCACAGAGCCTATTGGGAATATAGGAACTACACTAAAAGGGTGGGGTGATGCCCCACATCTTGCATCTTAACACTGTGCCCTGGGGTTCGTGGCCGACCGCCGGAGAAGATGGCCGCTTGCTGAAGCGGCTCCGGTAACAACTACCTATTCCCCCTAACATCCGCCCACTAATCCCAGCACCATCGACTTGCTCTCTGGGCCGTTACGGTGTGAAGGTGGCGGTGCGGATCCCCGGTGACTGGATTGCCGATCGGACTCCCAGGGGAGATACCGCGGATTGAGGGCCTGACACTCTGCTGAGATCCATCACCTGGCTGGGCTACCTCTACGGGCCAGTGAATCTGTGTGCCAATGAGGTGGCTGCAGCTCAACGGATTCCAGATCGAGCGCGCCACACTGCTGAGCAGGCTGCACCCCCCTGGACTGGGTAGGACCCCCAGGAGGGAAGCAGATGTCTCCAGGCCTGGTAGAGACCTGCTTGAGCAGAAAGAAATTGTTTGCTGGGTGGAGCGGCCCTACAGGGTGGGACGCAGTTGCGGCCCCCAGAACAAAGCAGAACTATCCGCTTGCCGGAGGTGTCACCGTACTTTCAGACAGGAGTGGGCACAGTGTCTACCGGGGTGATGGACTGACGAACCGCTTGCAGATTCAACTGTCCCAGACATACTAGTCGGCGAGTTCCACCCGGCTCGAGACACAACGAGGGGCAGGCACCAGGCCTCTGTGACAGCAAGAGACAACCAAGGTGAGCATGTGCCGCCCCTGGGGCGGTGGGGAGGCCCAGGTTAGGGGCCTACCTCACCCACCCCTTGGGACTATAATAACAGACACTACACGCTGTGGCCCCTGCTTTGGTCTCCTGCCCCATAAGGCCAAAGACTGCCACTAACTGCATCCAATAGCAAAGTGATGGTGTGAAAGAATCTCATCTGGCCAGAATCACAGCAAGAGACACTGTGGTTTAAACTGCATTCTGGTGTGCTCTGAATCTCTCCTCTTGCCTCCCCATTTCCAGCAGCGAAGCCTCCAGAGGTGATTACCGCCTCAATGTACTGGAGGCCGATTACGATCCCGGAAGCATGCACCCTGAGGTATATCTCTAGTACATATAGGATCACAAGTGTTAGTCCCGTGAAGCCCGAGTAGAGGCTCATGAGGGAAACCTGGGAGGCGGCGTTGGGTTTGGCGGACTCCAATGGACTGATGGCAGTGACTAGCCCACCCTGGATAAATAGAGAGATCACTTCACCGGGCCGCTAAGATAACAGGCGGAAAGAACATAAAAGGACCCCACCAAACAAAGATTGAAAAATATGCCCTTCAAGAGGTCCTGAGACTCAGGAGGGTTCCCAGGACCAATCCACCTCCAAAACCCACAAACCCTGGAAGAAACTACTCTGTCCCTTCGAGACATTATGGCCGCTAAACAGGGAGTACGCCTCACTAGAATCCTGTATTGATACCACCACAAAGTGCCTTAAGGCGCAGGTGAGGGAACTTGAGGCACCAAATAAGCTCCTGGAAGAGTGTCTGGAAGACTTCGAAGGAAGATCCTGTATGAACAACATCCGAATTCTGGGGGTCCCTGAATGCCCGGAGGAGCTAACTGCAGATCTATTCATAGAAAATTTCATCCTCATACACCTTCAACCACGGGTACTATCCAAATTCATCTCTGTAGAGCGAGCACACATTGTCCCTGGGGGCCGCCTCCCCCCCCGGCCAGAAGCTCCTCCCCACCCCCTGCTTTGCATGCCTTTTCCATTTTCAAGATTGCATTTCAATCCTTCAGATGGCCCGTTCTGCACCAGCGGTACTGTATGACAATGCACACATTACCTTCTTCCCAGATTTCACGCTGACAGTCTAAAGGCAGAGACGAAATTCCCTCTGGGTGAAAAAGGCTTCGAGGGAGAAGGGTGCGAAATATAAACTGCTCTTTCCGGCTAGACTGCATATAGAATCTGAAGGCAAAGCCTGATTCTTCACCACTCCGGAGGAGGCCTGGGAATGGATTGATGGGTGGAGACCGGTTGGGGATGCCAGGTGAGGTGCACGTCAAAGAGAGCGACTGCAAGGCCAGAGAACGACCACCAACCGAAGAGAGGGACAGCCCTAGGTGGGAAAAGAAGGGGCGGAACATTGGCAGGAGGTCTGGGAGACAGGAGTCCTGAGACCTTTAGCAATGCCATCTGACCCATGTCTTGTGACTGAGAGTGACTGAATTTGGAGACAGAATCTGAGATCATCAAGGTTTTTTACTTGAGTGGGAGGTGGGCTGTGATGTGCTCTTGATGGATTGGGTCAGACTCTGGATGGAATGTTCTTCCTTCCCCCGCCTCCCCGGGGCTGGGAGGGATGTTTTTGGTGGGATCAATTGCAGTCCTTATGATACAAACTAAGGAGTCCATATGATCAAAAGTTGATGCTGCTACACGTTAATTCAGGTACCGGTGGGTGGTGGGTGAAGGGGGCGGCTTACGATCACAGAAGTTAGTATGTTGGGGCGGGGTGATATGCACTCTGCATTGTTGGGGGGCGGGCAGTTTAAGGCCCGTCATGTAGGGAAGCGGGGAGGAGGCTCTTTTCTTTTCTTTTTTTGGTTTAGTCTTCATACAATAGGGTTGGGTACAGCTGGAAAATGCCATGAGAGTGAGGGAGCAAGGGCTCTCAACCCCTCGTTTTCCTTTGATCTCTTCCCATTAGGACAGGGGACCTACACGAGTGATGATATGTTGTATTTATCTAGGTATCTATTGGGTGTAGTTTTAACACTCTAATATGGCCGCCGTGAATTGCTCTAACCCACAAGCACACACAAGTCCTTTTTCTGCACCCCTTCGTTGACTATTGTTTACATTCTGTTCCTTTTTACCTTTGAATCTATTTTTGAAAATGTCTCAACTGCCTATTTCATGTAAACTATTGCTCACGGATCAACTATTCTCTATGATCTTTACCTACACGAGTGATGATATGTTGTATATGTTGTATTTATCTAGGTATCTATTGGGTGTAGTTTTAACACTCCAATATGGCCGCCGTGAATTGCACTAACCCACGATCACACACAAGTCCTTTTTAGGTCCCGTGCCTAGCGTTGAAGTGCCCAGCACTGCTCGCGCAGCACGAGACCTCTTGAATGGGCTTCAGAAAGCTAACCACACGCTTGTGCATGTGGTTTTGCTTTCGCGGCCCGCCATTGGCTTTAGAGTGCTTTTTTTTTTAAATAAGGCACGCAATTAGGCAAAGGCGGGCTCATGTCCTGCCTTTACTCCGCCCATTCCCACCGGGGACTAGGACGCACATCAGCGGTGGGAAAGGCTCCCTCGCCCCTGCTCCTCTGTGGTGCGCGTGCACCAGACTAAAGTTTGGACATATGCGGGGTCTCTAACTGGGCTCCCGCCTCCTCAACTCCGGCAGTGTATTCGCTGCAATGCCGCCACTGGCCGCCTTGTACATTTTTGATGACACAAAGGTGCCTGGCCTCAATTCCTGGGCACGCGCACCGCTCACGCCGCTGCCCGACCACAAAAGCTGCTGCCCGCTCCTCCTGAGCTCATGTCTCCTCCACGCCAGCATCAACCTCGCCCCACGCCGTTACCGCCTTAAATCGCACTCCTCTCTCCCGACCCCATCACAACTCAATTACTGGACTGCGGGCAACGCGCTCGGACCATGCCGTTTGCCCACCTTGCCGCCTTTGCCTCTGTATCGCGGGCATCGCTGGCAATGTGCTCAGCCCATGCCATTGCCTGCCGCTGAACATTCAGCTCCAGACTGCAGATTCCACCTGTCCTCCGATCCGTCTGCAGTTTTTGATCCCGGGATGGCAAATCCAACGGCGGCCTGATACAACTCCCAAAAGTGAAGGCACACATGACCCGGGGGCTCACCTTAGCACTGAAATACCACGGGGCCCCCAGGTCATTGGGCGCTTCAAAAAAGGCTGTTCAATCCCCCCCCCCGGTATGTGTTTGTCATGTTCCCCTTGGTGGTCGGCCCGTTATGCCCCAGCAGACAAGATGACTAGAGGCCCGATGTAGGTAAATCTCATTTACCGACTCTAGAATACCGAATTTTACCGATTTGATATTCTAGATTCGGTAAATGAGATGTAGGTAATAATTCAGTAATTTTTACCGAATCGGTATGATTCGGTAATTACCGAATTGGTATTTACCGATTCGGTAATTGCCATTGATTCCTATTGGCCTTGAGGACCATAGGAATCAATGGCAATTACCGAATCGGCAAATACCGAAACGGTAAAATTACCGAATTGTCAAGGGGGACAGGGTGTCACTTTGACACCCTGTTGCACCCCTGATTCTGGCTTGTGTGCCATATGGCACACATACATGCCCTAGGTGTACATGCACAGGGGTACATGCACAGATGTGCATGTACAGAGGAATTCGTTATTTACCATAAAATAGTATTTCATGGTAAATAACTAATTCTTAAGGGCCTGTGGCACTGTTTTCAGTGCCACCTACATCTAGATTTACCGATTCGGTAAAAGACCGAATCGGTAAAATTACCGAATCGGTAAATATTAGGCCCCCTACATCTCAATCTCCAAATACCGGTCGGTAATGGCCGAAATCGGGCGTTACCGACCGGTATTTGGCGACCTACATCTGGCCCTTAGAGATTTAGGGCCATATGTAGGTAAATGGCATTTACCGAATCGTAAATACCGAATTTTACCGATTCTGTATTTACAATTCGGTAAATGCCATGTAGGTAATTATTCTGTAAATATTACCGAATCGGTAATATGCGGTAATTACCGAATCGGTATTTACCGATTTGTCAAGGGGGACAGGGTGTCACTTTGACACCCTGTTGCACCCCTGATTTTGGCTTGTGTGCAATGTGACACACATACATGCCCTTAGGGCATGTATGTGTGCCACATGGCACAGGTGTACATGCACAGATGTGCATGTACACAGAAATTCGTTATTTACCATGCCATTGTATTTCATGGTAAATAACGAATTTCTAAGGGCCTGTGGCACTGTTTCCAGTGCCACCTACATCCCAAATTTCCGATTCTGTACATTTACCGATTCGGTACTTTACCGATTCGGTAAAATTACCGATTCGGTAAATATACAGAATCGGTAATTTTCAGGCCCCCTACATCTGGAATTACGAATACCAGTCGGTAACGGCCGAAATCGGCCGTTACCGACTGGTATTTTGCCACCTACATATGGCCCTTCATTCCTCGCTGTTCACATGTTACTTACAGTGTTTTAAAAAAATAAAAGCTGAAGTATTAAGTGCTTTGTGAAAGCACAATTACCATTGCAGGGTTGAGTGGCAACTGCAAGTCCCGAAAAGAAAGTGCTGGGTTTTGACATATAACAGCACACCACAGGTCCATTAATTAAAGCGCTGCTGTCAATAAACACGAATTTGAGCTTTTTAAACAGCCTAGCGCTAAATGCGTTTCTTAAGTGAGACTTTGGGGACTGGGCTGCAAAGGCAGAGAGAACAGGAAGATGCTTTTTAGGATGAGCATGTTAGCATGGCAAATGCTAATGCTAATGTTTGTTTTTGGATTAAAAAAAGTTCTGAGCAGTAGCATAACTAAAGAAAAAATTCCACTTAGCAAGGAAAGGGCGCAGTATCGCTTGGGTGGCCTTTAATGCTCACAGCAATTCATGGTCACAGCCTACATGCAATTCAACCAGGTCCACATAGCTTTTAGGAGACCCTTATCCGGAGTGTACAAAGCTGATACGCCCCTCGTTTTGTGTAAACCGTGGTCAATGCCTTCCTGTGAACATACAAAAAATATTCTACTTAATTTAAATGGAACATTTCTATTATACAATTAATACAATATTGGTGGGCCTTTGTTACAAATATGATACATTTTGTATCATTTATAAAGATTATTGCTAAATCCATAAATCAAGCTGAACCTGTTATTATGGAGTGGGGGTCCTGTTCTTAGGAGTTCTAAAGTTACTACAATTCAATGTTGCTGTGTCCAATCCTTAGATGATGCCTGAGTCACAAGTAGACGCTGGCTACGAGGCATTGGTTACTTGCTAGAAGTGGCTAGATAAATTGTGGCATGGCTTCAAGTGAGAGTGTGACACAGAGTAGGGTCCCTACAATGAACAGCATGCTGCTTACATTTGTGGTCATCGTAGCCTCCGACGGGCATGGGTTAGCCAAGGAGGAGCACGTAAAAGGAAACTCATGCCTGCATGGGTCACAGAAGCAACACAAAGGCCCTGTGTTCTGTTACAGGAGCAAGCAGCTGGGTACCAAGCACCACTCCGGGCAGGAACATTTTCCAGATATGTGCCGCAAACTAGATATTTTCCTAACCCAGCTCAGCAGCTCGAGTAGCATTCAAAATCCACCTTGGACAATGAAATCTAAAGGCAAACGTTCACACTTGTTCCATCAGCATCAGAATTTTTCTTTATTTTTGTCTTGGATGTTTGCAAATGTCAATCTCCTGTTAGACATAATAATTAAACTGCACAACCACACTACATCCCTCAGTATAGATGACACCGCAGTGTGTGTAAGAATGACAGCAGTGTGTGTGAGAGAGAAAGCAGTGTGAGAGACAGCAGTGTGTATGTCCTAGGGAGAGCATGGTGTGTGAGAGAGACAGCAGTATGAGAGAGACAGCAGTGTGAGAGATAGCACTGTTTGAGAGATACAGCAGTGTGAGAGAGACGGCAGTGTGAGAGAGACGGCAGTGTGAGAGAGACGGCAGTGTGAGACAACACTGTGAGAGAGACAGCAGTGTGTGTAACAAAGACAGCAGTGTGTGTGAGAGAGAGACAGCAGTGTGTGTGTGAGAGACAGCAGTGTGAGAGACAGCAGTGTGTGTGTCCTAGTGAGAGCATGGTGTGTGAGAGAGACAGCGGTATGAGAGAGATAGCAGTGTGAGAGATAGCACAGTTTGAGAGATACAGCAGTGTGAGAGAGACAGCAATGTGAGAGAGAGTTCAAGTTCAAGTTCAGGAATTTGTATAGCGCACTACTCACCCAGAGGGTCTCAAGACGCTTTTGGGAGGGGGATCATTATTTATCGAATAGCCAGGTTTTAAGTTCCTTTCTGAAAGAAAAGTGGTTCTGTGTGAGGCGGAGGTGGGTAGGGAGAGAATTCCAGGTCTTGGCCGCCAGGTAGGAGAAAGATCTTCCTCCCATGGTGGATCTGTGGATGCGCGGAAATGTGGCGAGCGCTTGGTTGGAAGATCTTAGTTGGCGGGTGGGTGTGTAGAAGGACAGTCGTGTGTTGAGGCAGTCGGGTCCTAGTTTGTAGAGGGCCTTGTGTGCGTGGGTGAGGAGACGGAACGTTATTCTCTTGTTGACGGGGAGCCAGTGGAGGTCTTTCAGGTGGCCGGTAATGTGAGCTTGGCGAGGGATGTCCAGTATGAGTCTGGCTGATGCATTTTGGATGCGTTGGAGTTTTTTCTGTAATTTGGCTGTGGTTCCGGCGTAGAGGGTGTTTCCATAGTCCAGTCGGCTAGTGACCAGTGCATGGGTGACCGTCTTTCTTGTTTCGGTGGGGATCCAACTGAAGATTTTTTTAAGCATACGAAGTACGTTGAAGCAGGAAGATGAGACGGCGTTAACTTGTTTGGTCATCGAGAGGCAGGAGTCAAGGATGAAGCCTAGGTTGCGTGCGTGGTCCGTGGGTATGGGAGCTGTGCCCAGGGCCGGTGGCCACCATGAGTCGACCCAGGCAGAGGGGTAAGATCCAAGGATGAGAACTTCCGTTTTGTCTGAGTTGAGTTTTAGGCGGCTGTTTTTCATCCATTCGGCTACTTCTTTCATGCCTTCGTGAAGATTGGTTTTGGCGATGTTAGGGTCCTTGGTGAGGGAAAGGATCAGCTGGGTGTTGTCAGCATAGGAGATGATGTTGAGGTTGTGTTGTCTCACGGTGGATGCAAGGGAACTCATGTAGACGTTGAAGAGAGTGGGGCTGAGTGATGATCCTTGTGGTACTCCGCAGATGACTTCGGTAGCCTCTGATTTGAAAGGGGGCAGGCGGACTCTCTGGGTTCTTCCGACGAGGAACGAGATGATCCAGTCCAAGGCTTTCCCTTGTATTCCGACGTTGCTGAGGCGTTGTATGAGGGTGCTATGGCAGACTGTGTCGAAGGCGGCGGAGAGGTCGAGTAGGATGAGGGCAACTGTTTCTCCATTGTCCAGCAGCGTTCGGATGTCGTCTGTCGCTGCAATGAGGGCGGTTTCAGTGCTGTGTTTGGCTCGAAAGCCGAATTGTGAAGAGTCGAGGGAGTTGTTGGATTCAAGGAAGGCGGCGAGCTGGCTATTGACGGCTTTCTCAATGACTTTGGCAGGGAATGGGAGGAGGGAAATGGGGCGGTAGTTCTTAAGTTCAGAGGGGTCTGCTGTGGGTTTCTTCAGAAGGGCGCTGAGTTCGGCGTGTTTCCAGCTTTCTGGGAAGGTGGCGGAGTTGAAGGAGCAGTTGCTGATATCACGGAGATGGGGTGCGATGATGGAGTCTGCTTTGTTAAAGATGTGGTGGGGACAGGGGTCGGTAGGCGAACCTGAATGGATGGAGTTCATTAGGCGGATGGTGTCTTCAGTGGTGATTGGGTTCCAGGCGCTAAGGTTGTTAGCGAGCAGTTCCGGTTTGGAGGTGGGTGGAGTGGACTGTTCTATGGAGAAGTTCTTAAAGCTGTTATATATGTCGGCGATTTTGTTGTAGAAGAAAGAGGATAGCGAGTCGCAAAGGATTTGGGAGGGGGTGATGTCGTTTGAGGCTGCGGTTGGGTTGGTAAATTCTTTGACGATGTTGAAAAGTTCCTTGCTGTTATGGGCGTTGTTGTCAAGTCGATCCTTGAATGCTGATTTCTTGGTAGCTCGGATCAATTGGTGGTGTTTGCGGGTGGCTGCCTTGAAGGTGGTCAGGTTGTCAGTGGTTGGTTTTTTTCCATGTTTTTTCGAGAGGGCAGCATAGTTTCTTGGATTTCTTAAGGTCATCTTTGAACCAGGGGGCCTTTTTGTTACCTTGTTTGATCTGGTGGTTTTTCAAGGGTGCTAATTCGTCAGCGCTGTGAGTAATCCATTGTTTGAGTTTGGTGGCAGCTTCTTTTGGGTCCGATGAGAGGGCGGGAGGGTTTTGGTTGAGCGATGTGAGGAGTTGGTTGGTGGTGATTTTGTTCCAGTTTCTTCGAGGAAGACGTTGTGGGGGATTGTGGGTCGTGGTGGTTTTGAAGCTGAAGTGAACACATCCGTGGTCCGTCCAGTGGAGAGCTGTGGTGTGGTCGAAGGAGATGTGTTTGCAGGAGGTGAAGACAGAGTCGAGCGTGTGTCCTGCTATATGAGTGGGGGTGTCAACAAGTTGTTTGAGTCCTAGATTTGCCAGGTTGTCCAGAAGGGTGGAGGTGTTGCTGTCGTTTTTCTTTTCCAGGTGGAAGTTGAAGTCTCCCAGTAGAATGTAGTTCTCGGAGGGGAGGGCATGTGGGCTGATGAAGTCAGTGATGTCTTCGCTGAATTGTTTACGGGTTCCTGGTGGTCTGTAGATGAGGGTTCCTCTAAGTGTGGTCCTAGGGTTGGTGTGGATCTGGAAGTGGAGGTGTTCGGCGGTTGCAAGGTTGTCGTCGAAGCTGGCCGAGATTCTGATGGTGTTCTTATGGACGATGGCTATGCCTTCTCCTGTTTGGTTGGTGCGGTCCTTTCGGGTGATTTTGTATGCGTCTGGGATGGCAATGGCTATGTCGGGTGCTGATGATGCGTTCATCCAGGTTTCTGTAAGGAAGGCGATGTCCGGTGACGTAGTGTCTAGTAGGTCCCAGAGTTCAGTGGCGTGTCTGTGGACCGAGCGGGTGTTCAGCAGGATGCACTTCAGGTGGTTAGAGTCGGAGCTGTGTTTGGAGTTAGTGGAATTGGTTTGGGTCTTGATGCAGGCAAACTTGCAGGAGTGGCAGGCGAAGGGACCATGGGTACGTCCTGGGGCAGCTTTGTAGCATCGTGGAGTGCGTCAGTGTGAGAGATAGCACTGTGTGAGAGATACAGCAGTGTGAGAGAGACAGCAGTGTGAGAGAGACAGCAGTGTGAGAGATGGCACTGTGTGAGAGATACAGCAGTGTGAGAGAGACAGCAGTGTGAGAGAGACAGCAGTGTGAGAGATAGCACTGTGTGAGAGAGACAGCAGTGTGAGAGAGACAGCAGTGTGAGAGATACAGCAGTGTGAGAGAGACGGCAGTGTGAGACAGCACTGTGAGAGAGACAGCAGTGTGTGTAACAAAGACAGCAGTGTGTGTGAGAGAGAGACAGCAGTGTGTGTGTGAGAGACAGCAGTGTGAGAGACAGCAGTGTGTGTGTCCTAGTGAGAGCATGGTGTGTGAGAGAGACAGCAGTGTGAGAGATAGCACTGTGTGAGAGATACAGCAGTGTGAGAGAAACAGCAGTGTGAGAGAGACGGCAGTGTGAGACAGCAGTGTGTGTAACAAAGACAGTAGTGTGTGTGAGAGAGAGACAGCAGTGTGTGTGTGAGAGACAGCAGTGTGAGAGACAGCAGTGTGTGTGTCCTAGGGAGAGCATGGTGTGTGAGGGAGACAGCAGTATGAGAGAGACAGCAGTGTGAGAGATAGCACTGTGTGAGAGATACAGCAGTGTGAGAGATACAGCAGTGTGAGAGAGACAGCAGTGTGAGAGAGACGTCAGTGTGAGACAGCACTGTGAGAGAGACAGCAGTGTGTGTAACAAAAACAGCAGTGTGTGTGAGAGAGAGACAGCAGTGTGTGTGTCCTAGGGAGAGCATGGTGTGTGAGAGAGACAGCAGTGTGAGAGACAGCAGTGTGTGTAAGAGAGACAGCACTGTGTGTAAGAGAGAACGCACTGTGTGTGAGACAGCAGTGTGTGAGCATAGCATAGCAAAACACAACAAAACAGCTTAGCATAACAAAACAGCATAACAAAACATAGCACAGCAAAACAAAACATAGCATAACAAACCATAGCATAGCATAACAAAACACAACAAAACAGCATAGCATAGCATAACGAAACATAGCATAGCATAACAATACATAGCATAGCATAACAAAACAGCATAGCATAGTAAAACATGGTATAGCATAAAAACCCAACAACAAAGCATAGCAAAACAAAACATGGCAAAGCATAACAAAAACACACAACAATATACTTTTTAGAAAAGAAAAACAATATAAATAAGCATTTGCAATGCAATAGGTCTCGCATTATTAAAGTTTGAGCTATTGGCATTGCTAAAGAATGCAACACCAATAGCTCAAACTTTAATAATGCGAGACCTATTGCATTGCAAATGCTTGTTCTTTTTTGAGACCCAGGTGAACATACGAGTCCGCTTATCCATTTACGTTATCTGCTTGAAGAGTTCACAGCACGCTTTTGTTTGAATGCTGGCTAACCACTGCATGTATGAAGGTGCCGCATACAGGCGTTGCGAGTGAGTATGAAGTTTTCTAATTGCACTAATTTTCATTTCGGGTTTCACTACTAAACAGCACTGGGGCTTATGGTATTATAATCTCACAAGCGTTAAACCGGAGTCTAGCTCCCGGTGTTACACTTGTCGATTGCAGCATATTAAGGGTGCCATATTAGTCAAGTTTACTTATTCGAGGACATGATCGGCTTGAAGTCTGAGGATTCGGTCTGAGGAAGGGGCCTACGGCGGTGGGGGCCGGCGCTGCGGCAGGGGGGGGTGGATCGGCACCTCTGCAAAGCGGCCTGTGACCTGCTGGTCCCTCTCGCAGCTGAGGTGGGCTGGGGCCCCAGTGGGATTGAGGCGAATCCTGAGGCGCCAGGGTATCCAGGAGCGGCAAGAGCGGCAGCTGCAGCGGGTTGTCGCGGAGTGAGGGCCCCGGTGGCTGCAGAGACGACCCAGTCAGACCTGGTGCAGTGTGCAGCCATCTGGGTGCGCCCCCACTTGCCAGCTCATGCAAGATCGCCTGCCCCTCGCCGCCAGAGCGGCAGGCGGCGTTGAACTGTGGAGCATATCAGCGGGGCCAGCGCTTTGATCCCACCACCGCTCCTGGTCTCGAGACTAGGCACAAATCCTTCTGACCAGTGTTAGCGATAGGATCAGTGGGCCACAGTGAGTACACCTTACCATACGGACATTGCCAGCAGAAGGGACGCACTGAGACCCAGGGCGATTAAGGCCGAAATTAACATCAAGTGGACCTGGTCACGGGGGCCCTCTGCGGGCCGCATCGGCGAGGCTGGGGTCTCGGTGATGGCGCTGACATAGTGGAGTGGTAGCAGTCTGGCTAGAGGGTGGGGGAACTGCGGCCCCAATAAGATCGTTTCACAGGGCTGGCCCCAGCGGCAACATGTGGGGCCTGATTGTATTGCCTGTCAAGTCGCCCGCCTTGTAGCAAAGCACAGAGTTGGGAGAAAGATCGCTGGGAAGGCAGCAAGGCTTGCGTGCACAGCTGTCATAGAGAGTTGAGACATGTGCTCGGGGCGCTCACAAATATGGCAACAGGCCGACCTAAGAAAGACAGATCGGTCAAGGACATGCTCTTAAAAATGCCTTGGTCCGAAAGTCCACCCACTCAGGGGTCTTCTGTAAAGATGGAGGGAGGAGGTGATCCGGAGGGACTTGTCAGACGTTCTTTCCTGGAGTCCCTGTTGTCCTCCTTGAGAGAGGACCTCACCACTATGAAACGCAAGCGGGAGAGAGTGAACTCCCTGGAGGATCATGAGTCAAACCCGGTGGAAGAACTAGAGAGCCTTCAACAGGAAGTCATCCACTTACGGGAGCAGAGCCTAGATTTTCAAGCACACTCAGAAGACATAGAAAATAGGTCCAGTAGCAACAACATACGTATTCGAGGCATAGAAACAGGGCTGAAGGATGCCGACATTGAAGCCATTGTGGTGGGCATGTTTTGCGCGCTCCTGAGTGAGCCTTAGGTGTTTTCCATCAAGCTAGCTAGACCATACGCACAGAGTAGAACCTTGCAGAGGCACCTCAGCCCCTCCAGCAGATATCTTAACCTGTGTCCATGATTACCAATTAAAAGAACGGATTCTGTGTGCAGCCAGATTCGCCCCCAACTTCAAATATAAAGATCAAAGACCTACTTTTTATCAGGATTTAGCCACCTCGACCCTACTGAAAAGGAAGATGTTCCGGCCCATCACTACGCACCTACGGTCCATTGGCGCGTCATACTCATTGGGTCATCCTTTAAGACTGATCTTCTCCCTCAATGGCGAATTGCATCAGGTACGATCGGTTACTGAAGCCAGAAAACTCCTGGGCATTGCAGACACTACGGAGGAAGGGGCGCCGCCAAGCAAGTCAAACAAAACAGGAGGAGCGGTCATGGATGGACCTGGATAAAACCCCCTACAGACTCACTGAAGCCGGACTCAGCCACCATGTCAAGGGAAAGACAGGCAGTCCTCGCGTCCCTCACTTGGGGGTCGCCAGGTGATGGTCACCTGAAGTAATGAGCAACAACATGCAGCCACTGCGGGCCATCTCCGCCTAAACCTTACACAGAGGGCCAGATGACCCTGGGCCAAGGCGGGGAGACTCCGACCACAGATACCACCCTCGGTTCCCTGTTTCTTTCTCGAGAGAGAGGGCTGGTAAATGGAGTACTTGGCCACATTACGGACCCCAAAACTGTTTCCTGGCAGCCACACATGGCTTACAGACTCTTTCTACACGGTTTACTGTTTACTTGTGTACATGTGTTGTTAGTTAATGGGGTTAATTTTAGAGGTTCTCATTCACTGTATCACTGCTCTGCGAAGTTTCCCACTGGGGTACATAATCATCTGACTAGAGGCTGTAAAACACAGTAGCGACAGTCCACACTTAGGGACCCCCATGCAGGCTTTCCACTCACAAACACTAATGCGGCCCACAGAACGTAGGATCCTCACACTTAATGTGCAGGGTCTTAATAATCCGATCAAACGCAGGGCGATATTATCGTACTTGGAACACACCAGGACGGATATATGTCTTCTACAAGAAACTCACCTCCTCACTCGTGATTGCCATAGGCTAAAATCCTGTATGTTCCCTACACAGCTATTCTCATCTGATCCTAATAAAACCGCAGGAGTGGCAATTCTGGTATCCAGGGATATTTAAGGCAGGGTGGGACGGAAAGAGGCAGAGATTGAAGAGAGGCTGTTGTCTCATCAGTTCACAATCTGGGGCCAGACATGGATAATAGGGTTGATTTATGCACCAAACGAGTGGCAGGAGAAGTTCTTCCATATGGAACTAACAGTGGCCACAGCCACGGATGAACAGAAAATACTCTCGGGAGAGACCTCAAGTTGGTTTCTGATAACACTCTCTACAGATCAGCTCAGCGATTCGAGCAGACAGGAGCTCTTTCTTCGGATGGTTTAACCAGGCTGCAAGAGGTGGACCTGATAGACCTTTGGAAATCCCTGCACCACCAACTTAGGGAATACTCCTTCTTTTCCAACGCCCACAAAACATACGCCAGGCTGGATTACTTGCTAGGCTCCAAACATATACACAAACTCACCACGGAAGTGAAGATGCTCGCGTCGTCCCTCTCAGATCATTCCCCAGTAATGGTCACCCTGTCGCTTCCCCCTATACAGTGCCCCAATAAACAGTGGCGTCTGGTGGAACCACTCCTACAGTGCCCAGAGGTGATCACTCAAATCCAGCGAGGAATTAAAGATTACCTCCTCCACAACGACACCCCTAAAACACGCACCGCAACACTATGGGAGGCACTTAAGGCGGTGATTCGGCGTGAACTCATTGAGGTATCGGCCGCAGATAACGCGAGTCGTAGGAAGAAAAGGTTCCTATCTAAGTGGATGCGGGAGTTGGAGCAGATGCATCCGAGGACGGGCGCACCCAGACTCTGCCGCCAATTGGGGGCAATGCAGGCCCAACTTACAGCCATTGACCAAGACAGGGCTGAACTTGCCGCCCTGTGGTTGCGCCACTCTTTTTATGTTGTGGGGGGGGGGGGGCAAATGCGGGCACCTACTGGCACACAAACTGCACGAGAGCAGGCAGGCACAAGGGGTTCAAGAAATACGGGACCCTACTGGGAAACTAGTGTCAGATGATGCTGCAATAGCAGGGGTCTTTAAGGAGTTCTATGCAGGTCAGACTCTAGATAGCGCAGACGGCGACAGTTACTTAAAAAAGGCACACCCCATGCACTCACCCCAGATCAGGCAGAATGCCTAGAGCAAGAGATACAGGTGGAGGAGGTTTACGCGGCAATCTCGCAGTTAAAATTAGCCAAGTCTACTGGACCGCACGGCTACACGGCAGCCTTTTACAAAACATTCTGTCCAGGGTTAGCTCCCCTTTTGACCCGGCTCTTTAACAACTTTTCGACTCCAGGTGCAATACCGACCTCCATGTTGGAAGCTGCAATTCTAGTAATCCCTAAACCTGGGAAGGACAAAACCAGATATGGCTCGTTCCGCCCCATCTCCCTTTTAAATCTAGGTTTGAAACTACATACAGGAATATTGGCGCATAGACTACGTGCATATATGCCCAGCTTGATCGACCCTGACCAAGCGGGCTTCATACCCCAACGGCAAACCGCAGATAATACTAAACGGGTATTGCATATCCTCGATAAAGCCACATAGAACTCCGGAGAGTATATGCTCCTGACGATAGATGCCCAAAAGGCCTTTGACAGGGTCCATTGGCCGTATCTTGAACAAGTGCTGACCCTCTTCGGCCTAGGGGAGAAAACGAGAACGCAGATTTTGAACTGTTATTGTTTCCCCACAGCGACTGTCAACGGGCACACATCAATCCCCATCCCCATCGGCAGAGGCACAAAGCAGGGTTGTCCCCTCTCACCCTTGCTCTTTGCGTTAAATATGGAGCCACTGGCTCAAATGGTGAGGGAGAGTTTGCGCATTACCGGGGTCCGGTTCAGGGAAGATGTTCACACTATAAGCCTCTACCCTGATGACGTCCTGGTGAAATTGGCCGATCGAGACACTTTACTGGGAGCCTTCCTTGTGGAGTTGGACTCCTTTGCGAGAGCTTTGGGGTTTAAGGTGAATATAGAGAAGTCTGTGGCACTTAATTTCTACCTCCCGCCTCATATAGTAGATGACTTGCGGGCTCAATACCCCATACAATGGTTGCACAGCATGGTCCCCTACCTGGGTATCCAACTGGCACCTAGACTGCAGGCAACTGTCGCTATCAATTATCGTAACCTCCACAACCAAGTTTGTGCTGATACGCAAAGATGGAAACATTATCCAAATGTCATAGCTAGGGAGAATAGCTGCAATAAAAATGACTATCCTCCCCAAAATCCTGTATCTGTATCAAACTCTCCCCTTGCGGCCTCTACCCGGTCGGATCCACCGGATGCAGGTGGAGGTCCTGCAATTTATCTGGCAGGACCGCAAACCGCGCATGAAGAAAACTGCTGGCTACCTGCCACCTAGCGTGGGCGGACAGGGGATCCGAGACCTCCAGCTATACTATTACGCGGCACAGCTGAGGCACCTGGTGGAATGGAATCGTTCTGAATCCGAGAAACATTGGTTGTTTCAAGCCCGGGCAGTGGCGGGCACGTCCCTTCCAATAATCCCTTTTCTTAAAAAGCAACACAGGCCCCAGAACCTGTTCATATCTCTTATAACACACACAATCATGGCAGCATGAGATCAGACTAGCACTAAATACAACGTCACTACTTTTCCCTCCCCCTATCCCATTTTTTGGTAATCCGGAGTTCGAGCCGGGGGTGGGCGAGACTACGTTCACGCAATGGCGATACTCAGAATGCCTCGCCATGAAACACCTTTTTGACACAAGCGGGTTGCTCTCGTTTCCGCAGCTCAAGTCGGACAATGGGATACCTGAGTCAAAAAGGCTGCGCTATTTGCAACTTAGACATTGAGTGTTACAACCACAAAACAGGCCTCACCACAGACACCTCACACAATTCAAAAAGTGGCTTATAACTAGAATCTCAGATAAGAAATTAATCTCCGATCTTTATACAATGCTAAAATCAAGACACAAGCACTCATACAATGCAAGCTGTGCCAGCTGGGAGAAGGACCTGGTGAGGGAACTGAGCAAAAAAGAATGGGAGGGAATATATCACAGAGCAAGACACACGGCAAGCAACACTGGGCTTGTGGAAACACTGACAAAAGTAGCTATCTACTGGTACTACACCCCAGTGTGAATACACAAGGTTGACTCTAGACAGCACAGATTGCTGGCGCAGCTGTAGGGAACAGGGTACATTGGTCCATGTTCTATGGGAATGCAAACACCTGCAACAATACTGGAGTCAGCTATTGGACGAGATCAATACACACCTAGATACCCAACTGCCAAGATCTCCAGCTTATGTGCTACTAGGGGTGCCAAACCCGCTAACATATCTGTTAAAGTCCAGAAAAGTGTGCCAGATCGGGATAGCACTAGGAACAGCTATTATAAAATATTCCTGCGGCCTGGAAATCCCCCCAGATCCCCACACACACAGGCTGGCTACAACCTCTATGGCACGTACTGGGGATGGAAAAATAACACTCACATTGGCCGGAGGGGGCTCGACCTTCAGGGAGCTATGTTAGCCTTTCTTATCACTACTCATTCTCTAATTCCATGACTTTACATGCCCTAAATATCTACGCCTACTACGCTTACAGGAAGCTGGTGCTTCTGTCGCCCCAGACGAGGCTTAGTAGGCATTAGCACCCTTCTAACACTCCGACAGGCTTGATACCATACGGTGAATGAGGAGTGGGAGGATGCGGGAGGGGGTGGGTTTATGCGTTTTTTTTATTTTTTTGTTCAGATACCTTACGCATAGGGCATTGCACAGCCCAAAATGGCGCAACGTTCTTCTACTGTTGGCTGTTGGTTTATACAAAATGCAATAAAATATTTAAACCTAAAATAGAGGCACTGGAGCAAGAAACCCCTGGAGTTGGAGTCCCAACAGGGGGATATGGCGCATACAGACATGCCGCACAGTCTGCTTCTAAAACAGCATGAATACAAAGACATAGGGATGGAAGCGGCTAGAATAAAATATAGAGCTATGCAGCACCGGGTGAACGAACTCGGAGATAGAACAGGCAAACTACTTGCCTGGGTGGACATGTGGGACTGAGCGAGACGGTGGGTAGAGGTACTTAAATCTGCAGACTGACAATCCCTGAGTCACACACAATCCATTGCAGATACATTTGCATCTTACTATACCTACCACTACTCCTCTAACATAACTGGTTCAGAACAGGAAGCACTGGCCTTTTTATCTGTTAGACCACTCCCTATCCTTTCTCCAGATGAAGTAGCATCATTAGACCGCGACCTCGCAGAGGAGGAAGTGTAGCAGGCCATCTGAGCACTGAAACAGGGCAAGGCGACAGGGCTCAACGTCATGCCCATAGAATTATACTAACTGACAGCAGCCATCGTAGGGCCATACCTTCTGAAAATATTTGAAGAAAGCAAAGAGGTGGGTATTCTACCTGAGAAACAGAGACTCGCATCTGTGGTTGTAATACACAAAGAGGGCAGACCACTGAAACGCTGTGCCTTTTAAAGACCCATTTCCTTTCTCAACGCAGAGGTAAAGTTTCTTGCTCAACTCCTAGCTCTTCGCCTGACCCCACTAATGACAAAGCTGGTCCATTCAGCATCTGGAAGCGTCACGTTCTTGAATAATATTGTAAACATCGCCCTTAACTGTTACCAAACCACAAAGTCTACCTCTGTTGTGTACTTGGGGGGCAGGTGACCTAAAGGGCATGAGCTGGGGGCCTACTCTCATGGGGCACCTGGGAGGGCCTAGGTCTAACACGTGGCCAGCTCGGAATAAGTGACACGGACACTGGGTGAAGCTTCTGGCTCTGTGCACCATCGCCAACTGACGTACGTCCGTGCGGAGCCCCTCTTTATTCAAACATGTTACGTGGGGCTTACGCTGCACGCCTGTTACATCACAGGCGTGCATAAGCTGGAACACAACAACCTCTAATTCAGCATATTATATGTGGTGCTTCAGTGGTATCAATATGCACTATCTGTTAATAATATATAACTCTGCGTCGCGTTGTGGGAGCGCTGCCGGCTCACCAAAGGCACATCTAAGGCAAGCCCGTCTGCGCCCCAACCCCGACCAGTGCCAGGGACCCTGGACCTCCAGAACCCCACCGATACGACGCTCCCGCCCTCCACACACTGAACCCCAGAAGACACAACTGCCTAAGAGCCACACCAAACACTACCCAAGGACAGTTCTCCTGCAGACACTGCCGACGATCCTTCACCATCAACAGCGCCCCCATGACCGCCGAAGACTCTATGGATGCCTGCACCACCGAAACTCTGACATTTATCCTCCTCAACTTACGCTCCCTGCACAGACACACCGTTGAGAGCTGGGACCTGCTCAACACTCTCTCGCCTGACGTCGCCTTCTTGACTGAAACCTGGGCAAGCGCCTCCTCCGGCCCTGACATCGCCATGGCCATCCCCAACGGATAAAATATCCGGAGAAGGGACCTCCCCCACCGCCCAGGAGGAGGCCTCGCCATCGCAAACAGGTCCTCCCTTCGACTCTCCATCTCCAACACGAGAGACCCCCACTCCAACACAGAACACCTGCACTTCCAGATCCAGACCAACTCCAGGACTAAGCTAAGTGGCACCCTCGCCTACAGACCCCCCGGACCTCGCACCCAGGCCGCAATCGCCATTGCCGACCTCGTCGCACCCCACGCCATCACCTCTACCAACTACATCTTACTCGGAGACCGTAACTTCCACCTTGACAACCATAGCGACCCCAACTTTATCACTCTCCTTGAGAACCTCTCCAACCTCGGACTGAAGCAGCTCGTCACCACCCCCACGCACAGAGCAGGACACACCCTTGACCCCAACTTCACAGTAGGGAGTAACGTCCGCTTCACTCACACCATGCAGCCTCTCTGGGCGGACCACCACTGCGTACAGTTCACCTTCAATACCACCACCAGACCCAAACCCCATCCTCGTTCGCCACGAAGGAACTAGAGCAAGATCACAGAAGAGCACCTTAACACTACCCTCCTCCTAGACCCTCCCTATGCCAAGACTAACGCCAACTCTGCAGCCAAGGAATTTCACTGCTGGATCTCCAGCTGAGCCGACAAGCTCGCACCCCTCTGCCACCCAGAAAACAACGCCCCCTGAAAGCCGCCTGGTTTACCGCAGAACTCCAAGAATCAGGCGCTCCTGCAGACGCCACAAAAAAACCTCCTGAAACAGGAAAACCACGGAAGACCTGAAGAGCTACCAGAGCGCCCTGAAGGAATACCACCAGCGCATAAGAGAGACTAAACAGACTTTCATCAAGAACAAAATCCACACCTACGCAATCAATGCCAAAGAACTCTTGAACGCCATCCAGCAATTCACCAAACCCCTCCAGAGAACTCAGACGTCACACTATCCCAAGAATTCTGCAGCAAGCTCAGCTCCTACTTCCACCTGAAAATCAAGGCCCTGAACGACAAATTCAGCGAACTGATGCCAAACACCATCCACACCCGCCGGCACCACCGACAAAGATCCGACTATCACAACCTGGAATCCTGCCACCCTCAAGCTTACCACCGCGACCATGAAGAACACCCACTCAGGAGCCCCCATGGACCCTTGCCCACCCACATTTACCACAGGGCCGCCACTGCCATCGCACCCCAACTAGAACGAACCATCCGCTCCTCTTTTGAATCCGGCAACTTCCCATATGACTGGAAGCGGGCGGAGGTCAAACCCCTCCTCAAGAAGCCCACGGCCGACCCGATGGACCTGAAAAATGACCGGCCCATCTCTCAACTCCCCTTCACTGCCAAAGTCACTGAGAGATTCCTAAACACTGAGCTGACTGCCTTCGTCGAAGAGAACTCCATCCTAGACACATCCCTGATGGGATTTCGCAGCAACCACAGCACCCAGACCACCCTCCTCGCCGCTACCGATGACATCCGCATGCTACTCGACTAGGGACACACCGCTGCCCTCATCCTATTAGACCTCTCCACAGCCTTTGACACCGTCTCACATCGCACTCACGCAGACAGACTCCATGATGCTGCAACACGAGGAACCGACCTCTCCTGGATCCGTTCCTTTCTCTCCGGCAGAACCCAGAGGATCAGACTCCCTCCTTTCCTCTCCGAACCCACAAAGATTAACTGCGGTGTACCCCAAGGATCACCGCTCAGCCCCACGCTTTTCAACATCTACATGGCCCCCCTTGCCGCCATCGTCAGACAGCACGGGCTCAGCATAGTATTATACGCCGGCGACACCCAGCTCATCCTCTCCCTCACAAAGAAACCTGAAGACACCGACTCTGTTTCCAGCAAGGAATGAAGGACATCGCCGCCTGGACGACAAGCAGCTGCCTAAAGCTCAACTCAGAGAAGACCGAAGTCCTCATCCTCGGACCCTCCACCTCCGCCTGGGACAACACCTGGTGGCCCCCTGCCCTCGGGAGCCTGCTCACCCTGACAGACCACGCGTGGAACCTCTGCATCATCCTCGACTCTTTCCTCACCATGACCCGCCAGATCAACTCCATTGCCTCCACCAGCTTCAACTGCCTTCAGATCATCCGCAAGACCTTCAAATGGATACCCCCGAATGTAGAAAAAAACGTAACCCACGCTCTCATAACCAGCAGACAGGACTACGGCAACGCCTTCTACACCGGAATTAAAAGAGCCCTCCCACACAAGCTCCAAACTATCCAGAACACCGCAGCCAGGCTCGTCCTCGGAACCCCGCAGCACGAACACATGACCCAACACCTGGGAGACCTCCACTGGCTCCCCGTCGAGAAGAGAGTAACTTTCAAACTGCTCACCCACGCCTACAAATCCCTCCACAACATTATACCTAAATCCCTCAACGAGAGAGTCTCCTTCCAGGTACCCAAGAGGAACCTCAGCTCCGCCGACCTTGCCCTCGCAGAGACCCCCCGAATCTGAAGAACCAGAGCAGGTGGAAGAGCTTTCTCCTACGTAGCAGCCAAGGCCTGGAACGAGCTTCCAGTCAACATCAGACGCTCCCCCACCCTGCACACCTTTAGAAAGAACCTCAAGACCTGCCTCTTCGACTGAACCGGAGCCGCACCCCCCCTCAGCACCTTGAGACCCTCACGGGCGAGTAGCACGCTCTATAAACCCCCAGAATGATTGATTGTGTGACGCATTTTGTGATAAGTTGTTAATCATATGTAAGGTGGGCACAGATGGATGTCTATCCAGCAACTGATTGTAAGACTTGGAACTGCAATACAAACTGTACTATGTTTAAGTCTGCAAAAAATTCTAATGAATAAAATTTTTTTTTTAAAGCTGGCCCATCCAGACTAATCAGGAATCATACCCAGGGGAGGCACAGCACTTAATCTGCGACGGCTCCACGGAGTCCCTAGGCTGTGCACACACAATCTGTGAAGATGCAGCGAGCCTATCCCTTGACTTGCGTAAGGCCTTTGATACTGTAGAATGGCAATACATTTTTGGTGTACTTCAACACATGTGGTTTGGCCTGAGGTTTTTACTCTGGCTGCGTCTGGTGTTCTCTGAAACAATGGAACAGGTAGTGGTGAACGGTAGAGTGTCTAGAACTTTTTCCCTTCACCGGGGAACTAGGCAGGGGTGCCCCCTATCCCCTTTAACGTTTGCATTGATTCTTGAACCCCTAGAGGGATGGATAAGAGGGGACCCACTGATCCGAGGCAGGCCTGCCTTGGATCTAGGAGTGGGAATACAGAATATCATTTATGCCGACGACATTCTCCTATACATAACTTCCCCTAGATCATATGTTTCCAGAATGATGAGTATTTTTTTTAATTTTCGGGGAATATTCTGTTTACCAGATCAACTTGTCTAAATCAGTAATATTTGTTTTGCATAGACAGGCACCTCGCTTCCCTTTGGGGTGTGAGGCCCGTGTTGTAGTGGAGAGTTTATGATACCTTGGCATCGGTATCACAACTGACCTGGAAGTATTCATAGCGGAAAACCTACAAGGCCTATTGACTCACCTTAAATGCAACGTCCGTCACTGGAGATCTCTCCCATTGTCTCTATTAGGGAGAGCTGCACTTTTTCAAATGATAGCGCTGTCCCACTTTCTATATGTGTTACAAAACACCTTCTTTCCGGTGCCTGATGCGTATTTAAGGCAATAGTTAACGAGGTAAGGACCCTCTTATGAAATGGAGGCCCCATACGTATTGCGCTGACAAAACTGACAAGGGGATGACAGGGGGCTAACGCTACCAGATCTGCAGTTATACTATAGGGTGGCACAGCTGACGACCATCAATCACTGGGTCCACCAGTCTGAGGAGGAGCAGGCCTACTGTATGGACCACCCGGTCCTACAGCCGGGAGGGTATCGTTGTGCACTTTACACCGATCCCCGACGGCTCAGCTTGTGAGGACCCACAGCATTGACGAAGGTTAGGATGGGAGAGGAGGCTCACCCTCATCACCCCTTGTGGGACTCCAAACTCCTGGGCACTGTGGCAAAACAGCAGGGGGTTGATAAATGGGACCTGATAGGAATATCAACAGTGGGAGACGTTCCCTACTGAAGGGGTAATTCCATTAGCGGACCTACAAAAAATCTATGACCTATTCCCCCACAGACACCTTCTGATACTTACAAATCCAACGCAGCACGTCCCCTAAGAAATAACATATCCGAGTTGTCCCTCTCGAAATTAGATTAGTAGAGGAACACCTCACTAACAAAGCAATCTCTAGTGTATCGAAAACTCATACATATTTTCCCCCCTAACCTCTAACCCACCTCAGAGAATGTTGGGAGACAGACCTGGGTGGCCTTGGCATTGCCACAAGAAGTTGCTATCCAGCTACAATTCCGCTTAGTGCAATTAAAAATGCTAAACAAGATCTATATCTCCCGCATCACACTGGCAAAAATGGTTAAGCAACCAGACGCTGAGACTCTCAGGAAGTGTGGGCAAGTAGGTAAATTTTTCCATATCCTCTGGGATTGCCCTACATCCAAACCTTTTGAGGAGCGGTGATATTACGCATGAGCGAGGTCTTGGGAGTGTCCATGTCCCCGTCGGCTAAATGGTGCCTTCTTAATGTTTGGGAGGCCACAGACTTGACGCAAGCTGAACAAACCTGGGCCACTCTGGGCATGATGTTAGCCAAACGTAATATAGTGCAAATTTGGGGGGCGCTATCCACCCCTACCGCAGAGGGTTGGAAAAGAGATTTGGATCAATATATGCTAGCTAAAAGAACAGTATACAAAAGTAGAGGATGCCCCAAAAATGGGGAATGGATCTGGGGAAAAATGGAACCTATGTAGGGGAAGCCTGTGTACTCCCCCTAGAGATACTGCTCAAGACTCAATATTGAGAGACTTTGTCATTCACGCTGTTGGTAAAAAAGGTGCTACTACATCAACCTGTTTATATAAGGAGAGAGAAACTGATTGTTGAATTCCAGACTAATACCCACCAACTGTAATACAATGTAATACCTGTAATGTGATGACTGATTTGTTGGTAATCAACAGAAAACTGAAAAAAGAAAACACTGTGTCCTACCCACTTCCTTGTTCTTCCACTCCTGAACTTTATGTAAGCTATGTTATATTGTGAAATACAATAAAGGACGTGGCAAGAATATTGAGGATTTCGGGAGTCTTCCAGTTCTATTAACACAGGGTCTTCCTGGTGTGTCTATATAATTAACACACACACACCCCAACTCACCCACACACCAACTCACACACACACCCCAACTGACACATCAACAGACACAATCCTATTTTAGGAATGACTGGCACTCTACATTTTCAAAGCATTGAAGTCTGTCATAGCTGTCTCATACTGCACTAACAGACAGCTTCTCCCATATGAAGCTCTAAGCATTGCAGGAAACACGACAGTATCCTAACTACCCATGGCAACAAATTATTTCCTCATGTTCTGCATGTCTCTTCATTAAGTAACAGGAGCAGCAGAGCTTACATCAGGAAAAAAACGTAATCATTGGCCCTACTTCGTGACCATGCTCTTCTTGGTCACATACCTCAAAAGCTGATCCTGCTGAGCTTCCTACAGCACGGTCAGCACCTTCATCACCATTTCGTCTTTTACTCCCTAAGGGCAATCTCAGTCCGTATTTCAGTACTATGCTTTCGGAGTCAGGAGGAGTGTCCTTGATAAATGTAAAAAGGCCTGAACAGCTTCCCCAAATCCAGCCCTTCGTCCTCTTTTTTTATCAATCCAGTGAGGTACACAGTATCAGCTCTTCCAATGTTTTCAAGTCATCAGTCCTCCATATGCATGATTGATGTGATAGTGCACTGCTGAAAATGAGTTGCTTTCTTTGTGACGACAAACGTTGTTTACATGGCTTCTAACCTAGTCTCCATTAATGTCAGCTTTGTTTTTGGAGCATTCTTCGATCCCTAGATTCCTCATCTTAGAATCTCCATCAGAGGCCAGACTGAATCTGGATAACTTTCCAGCAATACTCCAGCGCGCCACTAGGAGGGTCCGTGCATCTCCACCCACACTCCATACCACCCCGGGAATGACAAATCGGAGCAGCATATACGATCCATCCATGCGCTGATGTCCGTTCTATTCTTTCCTTGCCTTCTGACGCAGATTCAGAGCTCCACTTCTACTGTTATGTTCTGTCTTCCAACAACTCAAACAACGTATTCACAGTGTATTGTATTGTATTGTAATTGCATTTACATAGCGCTTACTACCCCATGCGAGGTGTCAAAGCGCTTTTTCGGCGAGTAGCACGCTACTCCGGGACCCATAGAGGATTAGTGTTGAATTAGTATAGTGAAACATGCAAGTACATTTTAAGTGGTGGATAGGTTAGTCAGTTATTTGGATTTGGAATGATAGCGGACAAAGGTTTATATTTATATAGCGCTTGTTGACGCACCCTTATCAGGAAGCCTACAAAGGATTAGTGTTGATTTAATATGATGAAATATGAAGTAATTTCAGTAGTGTATATTAGTCAGTTACTTGGAGTGAGAAGGGTAGTGGAGGGATAAAAGGGGAAGAAAGATTTGCATTCATATAGCACTTGTTACCCCTGATGGGTGTTGAATCGCGTTTCTGGCAAGTAGCACGCCACTCCGGAACCCATAAAGGATTACTGTTGAAAATTAGTATAGTAAAAAAAATATGAAGTAATTTGAGTAGTGGATATGGTATTCGGTTATTTGGGTAGTATATTAGTATAGTTTAATATGGAATTTGAGAAGTGAACATGTTAGTCTGTTAATTTCGATTGAAAAGGATAGTGGAGGGATAAAAGAGTGAAATATATATATTCTTTTTAGGTCTTAGCAATAGGATGAGTAAAAAGGAGTTTTGTGTATTGCTAAATGAGAAAATGGGCAGCATTTCTGGCCCTAGTCCCAACCATTCTCGAACAGGCTCTAACAGGAAACTGCCCTTGTCCTCTCCGCCCTTAACAGGCTCAAACAGGCAACTGCCTTTGTCCTCTCTGCCCTTAACAGGCTCTAACAGGCAACTGTCCTTGTCCTTTCAGCCCTTATCCTCGGTGCCCATGCTGAGACGCCCTAAGCCTGGCCTTTTTTATAG
Organism: Lissotriton vulgaris; assembly: GCF_964263255.1. NCBI lineage: Eukaryota > Metazoa > Chordata > Amphibia > Caudata > Salamandridae > Lissotriton > Lissotriton vulgaris. The sequence goes on along the minus strand of NC_141687.1, from coordinate 1,803,627,878 downwards.
CCCTAGTAATCAGGTGACCCCTTCAGCCAATGGGAACCCTAGCCCTAACACTATCCAAGCACTTTATATTCATGAAAATTCACTACAGTAACTAAAACTGTTTTATTAGATTGGTTTCAGTTTAGACCCCAGGACTGAATCTAGGATCTAGTTCTGGAACTACTAAAGTAATCTATGTGGTAATCAACTGTACTTATATGCTGAAACCCTATTGAGCTCAATGCTAAAGTGTGTCTAGACTTGTGTTGCCTTCAGCAACCCCTGTATCTATTGTGTTCACAAACTGTATTGCTTCCTTGTGATGGAGCAGGGTGAAGAGCAAAATTTTGTTCTAACCTGTGAAGTTAACCTCCCATAATATATAACTTGACTAATAAGCATGTGGTGAAAGTAATAATCAACTTAGTTTAAAATTGCAAACATTACACGCGGGATTAACTAATGTGCTTTATGTTGCAAACGCAAAGAAGAAAATAATAAACTAACCTTGTCTATTGTCTTTGTCAGTATTAAATGCCGCTGTTTAACTAATGGCATGTGCTTATTATATGTGCTTATGTTATGTCCTTTTGTGACAAAAGCTCATGGAGTTCGCCAGTTCCTGGAGGAAAAGTAATTATAAAAGCTGCCTGACTGTGCTTCTGCTAGGTAACATAATTAACCCGGTTAATTATTAGAAGGGGGGCGGGTAACAGAATGGGTCTCAATTCTTTAATTAGTTGATGTCTTGTGTTTGTTTAATAATAGTTTCCAAAGTGAGGCCTGAAAAGTTGATAGGTTTCATTTTCCGATGCCCCGCCCACCGGAATTTACATATGCGAGTTAGCATCATGTGTCTAACTAATAACGTATTTACTTGTGCCTTTGCGTTTCTACTCTTCATAGTACTATTCATTTATGCGTGAGGTGATGTTCAATTTTTCTTAGCTTAGCTTGTGTGCCACCATTTTGGATGTTCCTCTGTGAGTGCGAGTCGCACTCGCTCACCCCCTCCCGTAGGAATAGGAAAAACCCTAATGCAGCAGTTTTTCATTTCTTAGCTAACTGTGGCCGAAACTAACAAGTTTCTTATCTGTAATGTTCTCATGCGCTGGAGACGCTGAGGCCCGGCTCCGCGGCCTTGGGTAGAGATAACCAAATGTTGCTCTTGCAGGTGCAGATGCCTCTTGTGTGAGCCCATTGTTCCCCTCTCTGGGGTTCAGTACTTTTCCAGTATGGGCGTGTTTTACTTTGCTGTACCATGATGTAATGTATTACTGTGATGAGATGAGTCAGTCCTCTCGGCGCACTCTTAGGGGTTAGGTCGGACAGGGCCCTCTCATATGGGAGTTTGTGGCCTAATAAAATTACCTTGTTTATTCTTCTCCACTGTCCGGCTGACTTCTTACTGAGTGACTATAGGTGAGTGTGGTAAGTCCCTCGGGTGGATTTTAGCCACGCTTATCAGATGGCGCCCGAACAGGAGCCCCGCGATTAGGATCTTTCTTACCCGTAAGTGGGTAGCAGAAAACCGGGGACCCTCTGGTCGACACGGTGGGTCCGGGTACCCACTTTGATGCCGAGCTTGGTTCTCGCAGCGCTGCCCCACCCTGCTGATCGGGAGAGGTCCCGGTTCGGGATCCTTTGCCCGGGTCCGGAAGGTGGAACTTTGGAGCTGACCGTGTTGGTTCTGACAGCCGGAGGTGGAGAACGGTAGAGGTCGGTACCGCATACGGAAGGTGAGTGGTCCGACTGTTGTTTGAGGGAGCTGGGATGCTCCAAGAGACCGCTGTGTCTCTAGTGGTTGGAGGACCCGGTGCGCTCCTGGGGCTAGCGTGCTCCGGGGAACTCAGGGTGCAAGTGGCGCTCTGACAGACTTGGCGGAGGTTGGGTGGACGTTTGTTTGTGGTCCTCAGACCGGGTGGTACTGCGGTGGAGGCGTGGCTCATTGCGGGCAGATTCAGGGACTCACCTGAACCCCTAGCGTGTGTGGTTCGTTGGGAGCAGGTCCTGGGTCTCCCGTGGTAAAGTGCGCAATAATCTGTAGTGCCGCCCGGGTGGCGGATGTGTCCTCCAACCTCAGAACGGTTAGTGTACTCTTCGGTCTGCGGTAAGGTCCAGGTTCCCCAGGACTTGGTCGACGGGCCTTGTCCAATTTTGTAGACACGTGTTTGGTAAGAAAATTTGACGCATAGGATGAAAGAATATATGTGTGTGTGTGTTTAGTAGTGATTGTGCAGTTGGGAAGTTGGTGAGCAGGTGCGTGAGAGTTTGCGCTAGTGTGCGATTGGGTGTGTGAAGATGCAGTGTTTCAGTAAGCTGCGGTGTCTCGGGTGCTGTTGCGGCGCCTCGGACACCAGATTGGCTGAGAGCCAGCCCGCCCCGGCGGAGGGTTCCCCTAATTTTGTACGTGAAACACGGATTGACCCCGATTTTGTTTAATACTTTGTGGCACAGGTACACTAAGGGCAATGTGGATTTGCAGTGGCCATTGACAGGTTCTTTCGATGTGGCAAAAATAGACTATTTACAAGACAGATTGTTTGCTAGGCGTAGTCGTCAGAGTATGTTTGCTTCACTAAGGATGTGGCAAAAGGAAGTAAGGGAGCGTCAGTTGAGAGAGGAGGAGGTAGCTCAGAAGAGAGTGGCGCAGACGATGGCGCAGAAGGCGCGGGAAGAAAGAGAATGAGCAGCGGATTGAGTGCACAGACAGGCTTTTTAGGCTACATGAGAATAAAAGTTATGTGGTCAGAGAGGAAGAACAAGACGAAATGGAGGACATTTTGAGTGCTCGGCCCCCTCCCCTGTACGCCCCCCAGTCATTGTACCCCACGTTGGTGGGTTCTATTTCTCCAAGTGAGGTTTCGGTTCCAAAAATAGGTGCTCCTCTTGTGTCTGCCGCCCCCACTTCTTCGACTTTAACTTCTCTTTTGCTGGGGGATGTCGGACTGTTTTCGCCTTCTGTCACCTCTTCCTTGCCTGCGCCCCTGGTCTCTCTCCTTGCGGCGAGCTCACCTACTCCCTCTTTGTTTTTTCTCTGCACTTCCCACTGTTTCTGCCAGTGGTACTCCCGACAGTGGGCTGCCGACCCCAAATCGAGGTATGGGAAATGGGTTGCTCACTCAGGTACGAAAGTTGCTTACGCGTTCTACAGTTGGGCTAGATGAAAAAACGATGGTGGCTAATCAAGCCTGTCAGTGGGCCAGAAATAATATTTAATCGTTCGAAGACATTTGGTCCACAATGAAAGATTATGAGCCCCTTATGCAACAGCACGCTCTGTGGCACATGTCGACGACGCTGATAGCGTTATGGGAGCAAGGGTACGGAGGGGCGGCACCCGCAATTCTTCATGACGTGAAAAATGGAGCCTATTAGGGCTAACACTGGGGTACGGGAGGTGATGCGAAGTTTAAGGTCCTTGTTGGAATATAGGAATGAATTACCATCTGCAGGAGAACCCCATTTTCCTGGGATACATCCAATGCGTGAGGTACATCCTATTTTTCACCCCGAAGTACCTAAGGTGGTAGTCTGGGTAACAAATGCTGTCACTAGGGCTCGTATAGACGCCCACTTTCAAGAACAGTGGGTATATACGCCATGGAAAAGAAGTGAGGTGTTAGCTTTGAAAGCTCAGCTGCCCGACTCTAGAAAAAATCCGACTGCCTATTACAAGGAACTGACGGAGGCAGCCTCCTCGACAGTTATGACTTTAGCAGACATTTAATTATTTTTTGGATTGTTGGTTCCGGTAGATGTGTGGAGACAGGTGAAGGGCACTGATCATAAGGAGGAACTGGGTGGTACATGGGTGGAATTGCAGGATTGGGACAAAGAACGAAAGCCAGGGGAAAAGCCGAAAGCTGAGATTTTAGCATTACCGGGGCGAATTAATAAATATATGCACTCTCTCATTCCCCCGAAGAATGTGGACTGGGATAAGTTGACGGCATGTAGGCAGAAAAAGGATGAAGCTGTCTCTGATTTTTTCACTCGGTTCGAGGAGACTTTTATGGACTTTAGTGGTCAGGATCTTTCACAAGATGGAGGGTTACGACTTTTCGTTAACAGGTTCGTAATGAATCTGTTGCCGGAAATATCGGCTAGGTTGCAGGCGTCGGAGAATACGTGGACGACGTCCACCCCCTCTGGCATTTTAAGCAAGATTTTCGGCGAGATGACAGATAGTCTGATGGTGGTAGGAGACCGGGAGGTAATTGTTTTGACGGAGACAGGGATCGCCAACACTTTCAAAGAGGGGATGGACAGTATTACAATGATGACTATACTATGGACGACTTGACCGGATTTTCTCATAACTAGGACAGCGTAGGACAGAGCGAGGGACCAGTTTCTGTGGATGTTGATCAACGAGGACCCTATGTGACTGCAGATTTGTCAGGGTCCCCTCAGAAATTTTTAGTGGATACAGGTGCTATGAAAAGTTCGGTGGCACGTTCTCAGGTCCCAGGGGCGGCTCTGTCTGGCAAGAATAATATCTCCGTAGGGTTCTCAGGTACTCCGGTGATTAGCCCCATCTCCAAGCCTCTTGCTCTAACGATTGGTCCTTTTACTGTTGCCTCTCCCTTCCTTTTGACCTCGAATTGTAGAGAGAATTTGTTGGGTTTGGATTTGTTAAAAAGATTGAATGTCACCATTTATTGTTCTCCGGATGGTGTATACCTCACATTGGGTCCTACTGTCGCACGTGCACAGCAGTGTTTTTCTAAAAATGAGCCACTGCTGGCTGAATTTGGCGAAATTCCAGAGAGCTTGTGGGCTAGTAGTGATACTGATGTGGGAAAAATGGATATTGCCCCTGCGTCCATCAAGGTTAAGGTAGGAGCTAGACTGCCGAAAATACCCCAGTACAAGATATCCGGAGATGGTGAGAAGGCCCTGTTGCAGATAATTCAAGATTTGATTCGATCAGGGGTTGTGGAGGAAACGGACTCCAACAGGTGTAATAGTCCTATTCTTCCGATTCTTAAAAGACAGTCAGCCGACGCCAGTGATGATGCACCTGATGTCTACAGATTTGTGATTGATTTACGCCACATTAACCAGGTGGTTGAGTCCCAGTACCCGGTGGTCTCTGATATTACCACAATTTTGACAATGATTCCCCCATCGGCTAAATATTTTTCTGTCCTGGACATGCAGAATGCTTTCTTCAGTATTCCTGTGCACGAAGATAGCCGTTACCTCTTCGGATTCTCATTGGCTGGCCGAAGTTTTAGATTTTGTAGAATTCCTCAAGGTTATACAGAGAGCCCCAGCATTTACAGTCAGGCTTTGAAAGCTCAGTTGGATGATTTGGAACTTCCTGAAGGCAATGTCTTATTACAATATGTGGATGACATTCTTATTGCATCGGACACCGAGGATGGGTGGCGGGTTGCTACGGTTAAATTGTTACACCACTTGGCTCACAAGGGCCCCAAAGTGTCCCTTCCTAAATTCCAGTACTGTCGAAAGGAGGTTACCTACTTAGGTCATCTCCTTTCGAAGGAGGGGAGGAGGTTGACACCGGAGCGCATAAAGGCGATAACTAACATGGCTGTACCTAACACGCAGCGAGAGGTGCGCGCGTTTTTGGGCATAACCTCGTATTGTCGCCAGTGGATACCCAATTATGCCTTACTAACAAAACTCCTACTGTATCTGACTACTAAAGAGGTGCGCGAAACCCTACCCTGGACTCCAGCATGTCAGGAAGCTTTTGAGTCACTAAAAACTGCTCTGTGTTCTTCACCCGTTCTGGGAACACCTGATTACCAGAAGCCTTTTGTGCTCTATGTACATGAGGCGGAAGGTTGCGCGTTGTCTATTTTAACACAATGTTTTGGTGGGAAGCAGAGACCTTGCGCTTACTTTTTCGCTATGCTTGACAATGTGGCGAGAGCACTGCCGAGCTGTCTAAGGGCTACAGCGGCTGCTGCGGTCTCTATTAGACAATCGGCGGGGCTCGTGTTGGGTTCGGACCTCACAGTAATGGTACCGCATGCTGTGGACATCCTATTGAATAGAACGCAGACGCAGCACTTAACTAGTACTCGTCTTACCGGCTACGAAATGACATTGTTTGCACCCCATGTTACGATTAAAAGATGTGCCACTCTGAACCCAGCCACGTTCTACCCATCCCTTCAGATAAAAAGGACGATGAAGTCCATGATTGTTTGTTTCGGACAGAGGAAGAGACGAAGGGAAGAATAGACTTGACAGACACACCACTAGACGATCCTGATGGGGAACTGTATGTTGATGGGTCCTGTTTTAAACTTGCAGATGGTACGTCAACTGCAGCATACGCAGTTACAACATTAGAAACAGTGGTGGAGACTTCTAGGATTCCATATCATTCGGCTCAAGCCGCAGAAATAATAGCTTTGATGTGAGCCTGTGAATTGAGTGAAGGACTAGACGTGAATATTTACACTGACAGCCAATACGCCTTTGGCGTGGCTCATAGTTATGGGTGACTGTGGGCGGAACGGGGGTTTTTGACATCCCATGGACAGAGAATTCAGAATGGCCCATTGATATTACGACTACTGACAGCATTAACACTCCCTAGACGATTAGCTGTGATAAAGTGTAGTGCACACAAAGCAGTGGTGGATGATGTAGGACGGGGTAATGCATTTGCAGATCAGACAGCTAAGGAGACAGCTAGGACGAAACTCCCACAAATGTTTGTGGCCGGACCAGCTATGTGGGTACCGGATGTTAACATGTTCGCAGATACTGTGCAGAGTGTGAGGAACATACACGAAAAAGCGACTGAGGATGAGTTGAGGACATGGAAGGATGGTGGGGGGCGGTTGGACTCTGATGAATGTTGGACGGATGTGTCAGACAAAAGGCGATGGTTACTACCGGACGCATATGTCCTCCCAGTGGTGACAATGGCTCATGGGCCAGCCCATATTAGTGCGAAGGGAATATGCAAACTATTAGACCCAGTGTGGAGCAACAAGAATATTTCCAAGGTGGCTACGCATTTAGTGCGACAATGCATGGTATGTTTAAGACATAATCCTGGAAAAGGAACTCCTGTTCCGGTGGGCAATTTCGCTCCTCCTTCTTTCCCTTTTGAGGTGATTCAGATGGACTATATTGAAATGGAAAGGATTAATAATCTCAAATATGTCCTGGTGGTGGTATGCTCTTTTAGCAGGTGGGTGGAGGCTTTCCCAACTAAAGATTGCACGGCCATTTCAACAGTTATGATGTTGATAAAGGAGTACTTCTCTCGTTATGGCCTGCCCCGGGTGATCTGGAGTGATAACGGCACGTCCTTTAATGCTGAATTGATGAAACAAATATGTAAGGGACTACAGATTTCCCAAAAATTTCACGCAGCTCAACACCCCCAAGCTGCAGGTCTAGTGGAAAGGTTCAACGGCACCCTTAAATTGAAGATGGCCAAAATGCAAGAGAGTACAGGGCTACGTTGGCCAGACGCGCTCCCCTTGGCCTTGCTTTCTACCAGAGTAACAGTTAACTCCAAAACAGGTGTTTCACCACATGAGGTCATTTTCGGCCGCACGCCAACGTGTGGGGGGTCCGAGACCAAAATGTTTTTCAGAAATAGAATACCCTTTGTTGATAGATTACCTGTATGCTTTGACTAAAGATCTCCGTTCTATTCATCAGCAGGTAGCAGACACCCTGAAGCCGTTTCCGGAGAGGCCTGGACATACCATACAACCCGGGGACTGGGTTGTGGTGAAGAAGTATCAACGGAAGTCCTGTTTGGAACCAAGGTGATCTGAGCCGAGGCAAGTGCTCCTTACCACCCGCACCGCACTTCGAGTTGAGGGTCAGAAGGCGTGGACGCATGCATCACATGTCAAACGTGTCCCGTTACCACTGCCGTATGATGAATGGGTGAGAGGTGGCGTTGCTGATCACAAGTGTGAAACGGTCCCAAGATACGCTCCCTTCTCCGATGCTTCATTGAGGGGTGAGGAGCTGAGTACGAGAAATAAGAGGCCGAATCCGATTGCAAGCTCCGAGGTTTCCCCTGATCACAGTGAGCAAGCAACAGGGGATACAGTTATTGCCAGAGACCTCCCCATTCTGTTCACAGATCCTGAAGTGCGAGGGAGCACTCGCTATAATCTGCGGCCCAGAAAGGAGAAAAATATGAAGGACTGAGCACTGGAAGAAGGGTTTAGATAGGGAACAGGTGCGGACAATGTTTGCAGGATAGCTCAGAGTTATGGATGGACTGCTGGTAAGAGCCCTGGTGCTTGGTTGAGACTTTGTTTTACGAGACATTAGAGCTGTGTCTGGGCCCAGATTTAGTGCTCCTGAGTTGCTGCAGCTGTGCGACTCCATCGAGGGATTAGGGAATGAACAATAGCTGTCTGCCTGTGAGGCTTTAACGGACACAGGGAAGAAGATCCCTTTTTAGGGTTGAAGAACCCCTCTGGCCGGTTTCGGAGTGACTGGGACTATTTTTACATTTTCAGTTTAGTTTTTCTTTTTTTGATTTTAGTTAGGGAAAAATGTACCCCTTTGGCTGTCCCGTCCCAGAGGAGGAGCAGCCTTTTGCAGCTCCTCGCAGACCAGAGCCTGATTCCCCATGGTTGGCTTTACCACATAAAGGAAAAATTGTGGCCGTCATAATACTGATTATTGCGTTCATACTGATCCTTGGAATATTGTTTTTTCTGGACAAAGCCTATCCCGTACACATGTTTGCTCCCACACCTTCTGCCATTCCTGAACATAATATGATTACTGGGTTATCGAGATAATGTTTTCATTAAGACTTTACATCATGCTCATGCAGTATATAATGTGACCGATTGTTGGGTTTGTGGGTTGCTGCCTTCTGCTGCTTATAAAAAGGATAGATTTTTAGCACTTCCTTTGACACCTGTAAATAGTTGTGTGGGGTGGTACTCATTGATTGGTATGGTGAAATATTTCCAGCAACCCGATTTCCTAGATCCCTGACTACCCAATAGAGGATCTACCATGACAATGCGAGTACGGCCTATGCCCGCTTCTTCTCTTGGGCAGCTGTTTACTGATGGACGTTTTGATCAAACATTTCTGGAGACATGTTCGAAGAAAGTAGGGCGATTCATGACTCCAAATGAAACTGACAAAGTTCGGGAGAGTTTTCTACAGTTGAACTCTTCTCTAGCTTATAGACACCCCCCAGCGACGAATGGTAGCAGTCATTCCTTGGTGCCCTTAGCAGTTGTTGGGCCTTCACCATTTTTTTGTATCATAGGGAGGGGCCCTATAAAAGTTGGGAACAGTTCTTGCAATGTGACTGCATCGATCCGCCTGCCTCTTAGTCCTTCTTTAGTTACCCCTCCAAATATTTACTTTGTCTGCGGAGATAATGGGTACCTGTGGCTGCCTGAGGGTTGGGGTGGCGTCTGTTACCTGGCCTATTTGCTTCCACCTGTCTATGTGGCCCCCTCAGACTATCATAAGACTCATCGTAGGTTTTCTGTTATGCCTGAGCAGCGCAAAAGGAGGGCACTCCAGGTTGAGGATGTGGATCAGACAGACACCTCTCTACAACAATGGACAGATTTTTCTAAAGGTTTGCTGCCTTTCTGGGGTCCAATATTTAACAGCAGGGCTATCCGTAGATTATCAAGGGTAATGGAGAAAGTAGTGCACACTGAAGCAGACATTGCAGCGAATATGTCTGTCGAGATGCAGGCTATGAGATTATTTACGATCCAAAACAGGATGGTGATTAACGTCATCCTTGCTGATAGGGGCGGAGCTTGCCGCGTCATTGGGACGTCTTGCTGCGTATATATTCCTGATTCAGCCCCCACTGTTAACTTAGCGGTACAGAAACTTCATAGACTAGCGACTGAACTTCATCAAGACACTGGGACATGGTCACTACAAGGGTGGCTGTGGGGCGTTTTCTCCTCATGGGGTTGGAAGATTCTAATGGGTGTTGTAGGAGTAGTGGGTGTATTACTAACTTGTTGCCTTTGCATTTATTGTCTTCCCCCTTGTTGCTCAATGTGTGCCAGCAATTTGCGGTCTCCTAAAAAACTGACTGGTCAATATCCTGTTTCTAATGCAATAGAACTTCCTGACATTCATTGGCTGATGCTCATTGATGATGATATTTTTGATTGAAGTGTTTCCCCGCCCTTAGTATGGTGTGTACAGACCCTACCTTTTTAGTTAATAAAGGCTACGCTCCAGTTAGCCAAATGATGCTAAAAGGAGGGTCTGATAGGTTTCATTTTCCGATGCCCCGCCCACCGGAATTTACATATGCGAGTTAGCATCATGTGTCTAATGACGTATTTACTTGTGCCTTTGCGTTTCTACTCTTCATAGTACTCTTCATTTATGCGTGAGGTGATGTTCAATTTTTCTTAGCTTAGCTTGTGTGCCACCATTTTGGATGTTCCTCTGTGAGTGCGAGTCGCACTCGCTCACCCCCTCCCGTATGAATAGAAAAAACCCTAATGCAGCAGTTTTTCGTTTCTTAGCTAACTGTGGCCGAAACTACCAAGTTTCTTATCTGTAATGTTCTCATGCGCTGGAGACGCTGAGGCCCGGCTCCGCGGCTAACCAAATGTTGCTCTTGCAGGTGCAGATGCCTCTTGTGTGAGGCCATTGTTCCCCTCTCTGGGGTTCAGTACTTTTCCAGTATGGGCGTGCTTTACTTTGCTGTACCATGATATAATGTATTACTGTGATGAGATGAGTCAGTCCTCTCGGCGCTCTCTTAGGGGTAAGGTCAGACAGGGCACTCTCATATGGGAGTTTGTGGCCTAATAAAATTACCTTGTTTATTCTTCTCCACTGTCCAGCTGACTTCTTACTGAGTGACTATAGGTGAGTGTGGTAAGCCCTTCGGGTGGATTTGAGCCACGCTTATCAAAGTGGCTCGGAAAAACATGGCTGACAGAGATGCAGACGTGAAACCTTGTCCAGAGTGGAGCCTTGCATTTACGTAATGGAGATTTTTGCTGCACAAACATTATTAATAAAAAGAAAAGACTTTTGATTGAATAAAATGTGCTCATGGAGAGAAGGCCCAAGGACACGAAGAAAAAGTGTCTGCCAAGTTTAGAAAGTAATGTTCTGAGCTCGAAAAATGTAACATTTATGAGGAAACGGAGAAACGTGAAATTGAATGAACAGTAGGGCTTATGTAAAAGCCCAGTCTTGGTCAAAATTCGAAGATGACCTAACGGTGGACTGACATGGCTCAGCCAATAAGAAGTCTGGATTTTTTTTTTTTTTGTAAAATTTTTATTTTGCAGTGAACAAAAAGAACAGAAATAATACATACCACCCCGGGAGCACAGATAATCGCACACAGTGGGAAATAGAATAAATCAGAACGGAGGCAGCGATGCAATGCTAAAAGAAAGATCAGGCAACAAGCCCGTACATTCGCAGGAAAGGAGTAGCTATGTAAATTGCCCCATAGGAGCAGAGTCTTTACGAAATCAAATAGTCCCTTCAAGCAGGTCTACTGTCAGTCCAAGAAGCACAAAAAAGGCATCGTCCGCTGAGAGAAGGCGCCCCGGTTGCAGCACCAAAATAGAAAGAACACAACACCCCTTACCCCCCCCCCTCTACCCCCCGTGACGGCGACACACACACCCCCCATTCATTCAGCATGCACACTAAAGTTGAAAGAGATGTAAGGTCCTCAATGATGCTGGGCACACCGCCGAAGGCAAACCAGTGGATAGAAAGGACACCAAGGGACCCCATATGTGCTTAAAGTTTTTGTAATTGCCGAGGAAGATGTCCGCCATTCTTTCCAGACTCAGAAGCCTCCACAGTCTCGCATGCCAAAGGGAGACCGCCGGTGCCTCCCTCCGTTTCCAAGCTGCCGCCAGTGTAAGCTTGGCTGCACCCAAGCAAAGCCATAGAATCTTCTTATCCGCGCGTGTCTGGTGCTCCAGACCGGGGTCCCGTAGGCCCAGGAGCACAAAAGCCAAAGAGTTGTCAATAGGGTATCGCAAAATATCCTTGATATGGGAGAGAATCTCATCCCAGAATGGTCTGATGATTGGGCAATCCCACCAAATGTGGCGGAAGTCCCCCAGAAGGCCACAGCCCCTCCAGCACCTATCTGAGGTAGCCGGGTAGATTCGATGAAGCCTGGCCGGAACCATATACCACTGCATGAGAGTTTTTAAATGTGCCTCCCTCAGATGGATCGAGTGATTGAATTGGGTCAGATCCCTCCACAGTGCCGACCATTCCCCATCGGTGATTTCCCTCCCCACCATTCCCTCCCACTGCTCCATATAACGCGGCCTAGGAGACAAAGCAGATTGAAGCAGCAGGCGGTATAGGAAGCAGATGGCCCCCTTCATGGTGGACGTCTTCAGCAAGAAAGCCTCGAATTCGTAAGGAGGCCGCGTAGCTGCCTCCCGCACTCCCGGTGACGTGGCCCAATGTAGTAATTGGACATGCCTGTAGTTATCAGTTTGCGGCACCTGGTAATCCCGCATGCAATTAGCGAAGGTCAGAGGATCAGAGCCGTGAAACAAATGGAGCAGCGCCCTGCATCCACCTTCTCTCCACGCGTCAAAAGGCCCCTCGTCAAGCGCCGGCGGGAAGGCCGGGTTGAAGTGCAATGGAGTGAACGGAGATGGGAAGGTCGTCCACCTCTCATCGCCTACCAAAGTGTCCCACACTTTCAGCGTAGTACCCGTGGGAGTACTGAGGTACGCATTCACTGGGCGATCTCTCTTCGGCTTCCAGGCTAAATCCCAGATGGACCGACCCGCCACGCTACGGTCCATATGTAGTGTAGGAAAGAAGGGTCCCAGTAGAGCTGTTAAACATTTGCTTGCATTTATTATAGAAAAAATCAAATGTAATGACATACAATGTCAGTTAATCACAATGCATGATCCATATCATTTGGTCAAATAAAAGTGCCCCAAGAAAGGAAAGGGGAGTGGGATAGCGTGATGCTGTGCAGGAAAAAGGACAGTGAGGGAGTAAAGTTCGTGACAACTTATATATTGCAATATTAATTTTGAATGCAATACAGTTTCATGGCTTCAGATCCCTGAGCCAAAGAAGTTGGGGGATTATAACATATCCCAAAGGTTTAGACTATTTCTGTTGACACCGAAAAGTTCAGAATAATAGGGGAGTGTCAACCGAACAGAACATAAAAAGTAGCGGTCGACGTTTCGACCCCACGCTACACTTGTAGGCGTTTGTCTAGCCTTACATCGGGGTCTTCATCAGGACAGGGTAGTCAACAAAGGAGCACTACAGTATCTAGAAATATAAAACAATAAGGTGTAAAAAGCCGACTATCAATGTCAAAGTTACCTTGGTGAGCGGTAAACACATTACTAACACTATTACCATGGGCATTTGTGGGCAAACAGTTGCAGATATTGTGAACAATGTTTTAAAAAAATAACACACACGAGAAAAGAATCACAACCTAAGGTATACATTTCTAAACAATTCAGTATAACCCGTGAAGGGTAACAAGTTAATTAAAATATTATCTGGCGTATACAGGATAACACACAGAAACACAACATCCTGACTCGGCCAGGGGAGACCAATTAATCCCATACTAAATAATGACCTCTAAGGATCACATCGACCATCCTCTTTTGGATACCATGTCAGAGGTAACGTATGGACATTGTTAAATCAGGCCCAGAATGTATTGAGTGTAAGAGGGAAAAGAGGAACTAGGGTTACTAGCACGATTTAAGTAGACCACAAAGAAACATACCTGCTCAGTCCGAGCAAGTGGCAAGATTATATTCTCATTTTTCACATCGGTGATTAAGCTGAATCTATGGACAAGATGACGAGTATTAGTGGACTAGGTAACATTACTCAGATGGAATCGGCATGTTGTGGGGATCGGGGCTAACCTCTATTATCACCCAAGATTTGAAGTGACGACGGTGCGTCACTGAGGGTCGCCTTCAATGTACCGCGTCTCTAAACAGAGAACAGGGAAGGGAATTTTGAGACCAACTTAAAAGTATATTGGCAAATACCAGTGCGAGAGAAATAAGTCTCACCTTGTATCTCAATACACAGAGTTTGAGAACACGACCTCTGGCAGTTTTCAACGAATGAACGTGGCTCGTTGAAGAGATACGGACCCGAATTAATCTATGGGCGAATAAATGAGTTTCAATGGATAGACCATCAAAGTATACATAAAGTCACATCATATTACGGGATCAGTGCTCACCTAGATGGCCCAAGAGGGTCGAGGTGTCTTTAACACAGAACTCGGCGGGGCGTCATGGTGATCGTTTCAAAATTGCCGCATCTATGAAGCGGGGGAGGGGAGATAAGTTAAAAAACACGCTCGTAGGAGTCGGTAGAGGACATTTAGGAGAAAAGGGGATTAATCGTACCTTAATAACACGGTCACGGAGCTCACTGTCGCAGCCTTCCCGCGTTTGCTGAATGCAAGCAAGTGGGCGTGGTCTGCGGGAAGGGTCTTTAAAGAAAAGGGAAGACATTGGCTCTGGAGCGTTGTCAGTAGCAACCACGAAGCGCAGTTTGTAAGAATAGAGGAAGGACACTAAGTCATGAGCGTTATGAGTGGCAGCCTAACGTTGTAAATGGCAACCAAAAACTAACAGGACTGTATGTGATAGACAAAGTTCAGTACGTTGTAAAAGGCCCGTATGGGGTGACGGCAGCAGCCGCGATGTTTCAAAATACTTAGTAAGTGGCCGAGATGGATTTGGGAATAGCGAGCTCGACCTAATCATAAAGGAATGAAAGGGTCGCATTATTACAGGGGATCGCAGTGCAGTAGGGATACAGTGGCATCATTATGATGTTTTACGGGTAATAGAATTGGGGTACCTCTAAACCCCAAAGGTAAAGGTCGCTTGCCATATTGAGTTGTGGCCAATTCTACAATCATTACTGTGTCAATGAATACATCCTCAAGTATCATTAAACCAATCTAAGTTCAATGGATTACAGGTACCATATTCGCGGAGAGATGCACCTCTCAGGCACGAGGTTGAAAATCTCATACTGTATATCATTTGGTTCAGCACTATTTGGCTTAGCGGATGAAGAGATACCATACTCATTCCTGTGCAATCAATATGTGTTAGAGGTTCAATGGAGTACAAAATACACACTCATGGAGAGATGCACCTCTCAGGCAGGAGGGTGAAGATCTCTTACTATATGTCTCGCCAAAAATTTCCATTATGTGCAACATTGTCTGACTGATTCAGAAGACATATTCCTAGCAACTATACACAGCGGTTACATTGTTCAATTGATACCTCCTTAAGACCTCTCACACAGGAGGGTCAAAAAAGGGGGGAAACAATCTCTATAATAGTACATGAGTATACCATGTGTCTAATATGTGAATAACAGACATGGTCAGGTAACAAGCCTATTCATACATTAGCGGCCAAAACTAGCTAATTGGGCATGGCTACTTTCCGATTCATTTAGGCCATTTCTAATAGTGTCCAGGATGGTCATCCATTTGGATTCTCGCAAAGTTAGAATTCGTGAAATGTCCCCCATATGTAGCCAGTGTTTCTCAGAGAACTGCTGCGACCATTCCACCATGACCCTCAATTGGGCAGCTTTATAATATAAGTGCAGGTCTGGAAGACCTACCCCGCCTTCAGATCGCAGCCGGCGCAGGAGTGCGAACGACAGACGCGCCCGACCCCCCTGCCAGACAAATTTCAAGATCATCGTTTTGAGTTGCCGAAAGAAAGAGCTTTCCAGTGGGATAGGCAGGGCCTGGAAGAGATACAAGTATTTGGGGAGGAGAACCATTTTAAGCGCGTGCACCCTACCTAACCAGGACAGGAATTTAGGCTTCCATCTCTCCAATTCCGCCCGCGTCTTTGCCAGCAGGGGCGGGAAGTTGGCTGCAAACAACCTACCCACCGTTGGAGTCAGGTTAACTCCCAGATAGAGAATCGAGCCCGAGGCCCAAGCCAACGGCGTCAATGGCCTCACCTGAGCAACATCGGCCTGCGACAAGGTCAGATTCAGAATGTAAGATTTGCCATAGTTAACCTTGAAGCCAGCCACTCCCTCAAATTCAAGCAAAATATCCCGGACACAGGGTAGGGAACCAGCAGGATCAGCCACCGAAAGCAGGACATCGTCTGCGAACAGTGGAATCTTGTGTTGCTCACCCGTGAACGGTATGCCCTTCACTCCTTCATGTTCCCTCACAGCCATTGCTAGGGGCTCAATGCTAAGCGCGAATAACAAGGGGGAGAGGGGACACCCCTGCCTGGTGCCCCGCGAGTGTGGAAAAAAGGTCGACAGGTGGCCATTCACCGCCACCCTCGAACGTGGGCAACAAAAGTTCGCCTGTACCATAGTAATGAATTTATCAGAGAAGCCGAATGCTCGCAGCGTATGAAACAGAAAGCCCCAACCCACCCGATCGAAGGCCTTCTCTGCGTCAAGACCCACCAGTACAGCCGGGATGTGGAACCTGTCCGCCTTTTCGATAAGGTGAACTACTCTACGGGTAGTGTCGTGAGTCTGGCGGCCCTTAATAAAGCCGGACTGGTCCGGATGTACGATCGCCGGAAGCAGGTCCTGGAGACGGCTGGCCAGAATAGCTGAATAAAGCTTTGCATCTATGTTAAGCAAGGCAATGGGGCGGAACGAAGCACATTGCTCCGGGTCCTTCCCCAGTTTCGGCAGGACCGTAATCACCGCTTCCGCCATAGTCCCTGCGTTCACTCCGGATGTCGCCATATCATGAGTTTGCACTTGTAAATCAAGTAATTTGCACAAGATCAAAGAAGAGATCTTAACATATGTGTAATAACCTGACTTAATGTAATACTATGTATATGTGATTTGCCTGCATTGATTTGTTGTACAATTATCATGACTTAATGTAAAGCGCTCTGATACCCGCAAGGGTCTTGTTCGCGCTCTATAAAACTCTCAAAATAAATAAATAAATAAATTAAAAAGGGTAACCAGAAAGTCACACAACTCGGTCGCATACGTCTTGTAGAAGACCGCTGTGTACCCGTCCGGTCCCGGGGCCTTATGTAATTTCAGATTTTTGATGGCGGAGAGAACCTCCTCCCTCGAGATCGGCGCCTCCAACACGTTGTTCCACTCACTAGAGACCTGTGGTAGCGGTAGACGTTGCAGAAACTCCCGTTGCGACGCAGCGTCCAGGGCGTCGCCCTTGTATAGATCGGCGTAAAAGCGTCCAAAAATGTCCGCCTTCACCCCGTCGCGATGGTGTAGCACTCCCGCGGAGTCTCTAATCCCCCCTACATATTCCCTCTCCCTCCTGTACCGCAATTGTCGCGCCAAGTGTCTGCCGATCTTGTTGCCACAAGAGTATGATTGACGCCCCAGTCGCAGGAGAGTGAGCTCGGCCCTATTGGCGTAGTGTGCCTTCAACTTGCCCCGTACCGCCGTCAACGGACGGAGGGTCACTCTCGAGGGGTTACTTTTGTGTGCCCGCTCGAGCTCGAGTACCTCAGCCTCCAAGGCATCACGTTCCTTCCTCCGCAATGTGTTAAGCTGTGAGTTGAGATCCAGGCACGTGCCCCTGATCGTTGCTTTAAAGGCGTCCCACGTGGTCGCCAGCGAAGTGTCCGATGGGGGATTGAGGTCAAAGAATTCGCGGATAGCAAGGCGCAATGCCTGGTTAGATACATCGTCCCTGACCACCGACGCTGGAAAATACCACTTCCGACACGTAGCGTCAGGCTGCGACCAACGAAGATTGAGCACCAATAGACTGTGGTCCGACACCGAGATCGGAAGAATGGCGGCATCCAGCACATTCCCACGAAGGGACTGGCTAAGGAAAATGTAATCCAAGCGGGAATAGGAGTGATGCACGTGTGAAAAGAATGTATAGTCCTTCGCGGAAGGATGAAAAAAACGCCAGCCATCAACTAGTCCCAGCTCCCCCACCCCTTGCTGCGTGGAACCAGAAAACACCCCTGTACCCGCCCTGTGTCCCCCTGAGCTGTCCAGATCCCTGTCCCACACCAAATTGAAATCCCCCAACAGGAACAAGTGCCCTTCTGCAAAGTCACCCACCCTCACCAACAGGTCCTGCAAATACTTATTCTGGCCAGCATTGGGCAAATACACCACCACAAAAGTGCACAATCGCCCTTGTATAAGACCTTTAACCATGAGCCACCGGCCCTCCTTGTCGTGACGGACCTCCACAGGTTGAAAGTGCAATGCAGCTCTGAAGAGAAGTGCCACGCCCCTGTGTTTCGTAGCAGCGGAAGACCTATAAATAATGGGATAGGCCCTATGGCGGAGCCTCATCTCATCTTTCCGTGCCAAGTGTGTTTCTTGCAGTCCAACAACATCAAGGTGGTGATCCACTACATACTTCAAAACCTTCTGCCGCTTCTGTGGTGAATTCATGCCCTTAATATTCCACGTCCCTATACTAATCGGCATAACAAAGATAAACCCCAGGAACCGCTCTCAGTACGCCAAGTGTCCCCCACCCCACAACCAGGCCAACCCCCACATAAGCAATAACCAGCAGTCGCCAATCCACCAGTGCAACAACATACACAACACTAGTGTACACGCACACCCGCAGCCACACTTCAAACGTCCCCCCAGTCCATCCGCCACGGGTCCCCCCCCCAACATCCCTAACTCCCCAACTCCCATCCCCGCCCCAACCGAGGTTCAACCAAAAACAAGAGCAGAAACAAGAAACTAAATACAAAATCAGTACTCATCATGTCCAGAAGGCCGAAGTCCGTAGGAGGCCTTCCGTCCAGGAAGCAGGCCGGAGGGACCAGTACACTATCCCCCATGGCCATAGTCGGGGGTGTCTCCTCCAAGAGTACTTTCATACCCCCCAACCAGAAGGCCCGAACCCCTCCGGCGCCGATCCATCAAGACAAGGAGGTCATGCCGCTCCGGAGCTTTGCTGCGAGTCGGCTAATGTGGCCGATGCCACCGACGCCACCGCGCTGCCCCGCTCTTGTAAGCTGGTAGAGAGGTCCGGTCGCTGTCGGGCAGGCGAAGCACCCACCCTCTGCCAGGAAGATGAACGGTGGCGCCTCCGAGACGGAGAAGCAGTCGCGGCCTGTGAGGGCGGCACATCTTCCAGGCCCAGAAGTTCCTTCGCAGCTTGAAGCGTGCGGATTTGAGCAAGACGATTCTGCCACCGGCAGATGATCCTAAACGGATGACCCCAGGAATAGGCGATGCCCCGTTCTCTCAGGAATGTGGTCACCGGGCGAAACTCCCGCCGCTTCTGCAAGGTAGAGGCCGCCAGATCCTGGTACAGTTGGGGGCGGGGGTCCTGGAATTGTAGCGACGTGAGTGTTCTGGCCTTGAGGAGGATCCGCTCCTTAAGCTGGAAATCATGGACGCACACAAGGATATCGGGGGCCGGGGCAGCCCTACCCTATGCACTCTGTCCATCTGAATCTCCTTGGTATCCTCTTCGTCCAATATTTGGAGGAATAATTCCTGGACATATCCCCGCAGGTCCCCCGCCTCACCGTCCCATGGCACCGCCCGTATACGGATGTTGTTTCTACGGGAGCGGTTTTCCAAGTCCTCCGTGTGCAACTGCAGGTCCAGATTCTGCTCGGTGAGGGGAATAATATCCTGCTGCAGCAGGTGTACGTCTGTGGCCACACTGAGGTCACGGTCCTCCAGGGTCGCCACCCTCTCGCCCAGGCCGTCAACATCTCTTCGCACCTCCCGCAGATCGGAGGCTAATTGCGCCCGGAGCTCGGAGATGTCCTCCTTAATGGAGGCAAAGAGTTCAGTCATGAAGGCTTTCATCGCCGGTGCTTCGTCATCCGACTGCTTCGAAGATCCACTAGCTCCAGGGGACGCCGGTTGCTGGGAGGATTTCAGGGCATTATCCTTTCCCTGGGCCCGTTTGCGTTGCGCATTAGACATGGCGGCCCACAGCGTCCCGACTAAGCGCCACGTGGCCAAACTCGGAGGCGGACTGTGGCGCTCGGCCCAGGCTAGAGCGGGCGTCCACAACTCGAGTACCAGGCTTCACTCTATAGTCCGCAGCTGTGTCGAGCTCCACGTGTACGGCAGTACGAGCCACGGTCCTCACACGTGCACAGGCGAGCAAGAGTCCAATGGCGGCCACGCACAAGTGCTGTCGATGACTCCCAAGCGTCCTCTGGTCCCCACGTGGCTCGGGTCTCGCCGGGATCCGTTGGTCCGGTGTCGCTCACCACCTCCAGGCATGGGCAGGGAAAACGCTACCGCTCATGTCCATCACCTTCAGTGTGCAAATGTCTCGTACCACCCCCTCGACGACCACTGTGGGGCTCTGAACGCCAAGCCCCGCGATTCTGCACACCTTGCGGGCCAGGGGGCACCAAGACACAGCTGCCGCTAGACCTTCCGGTCCGATGGCCCAAAGCGTCCCTCCACCTTCCGCTAGCTTCGGCGTCTCCAGGCGGGACTTCAGGGGCTCCGCCCTCCTCCTGCGCCGGCCGTTGAGATCAGGAAAGGCCGGGGTCGCACAGGCCGCGGAGCTTGATTGATCTCAAGGGCGATCTCGGGGCCTCACCGCTCCAGCGACCACAACAAAGCAGATCGCTACGTGAGGCAGACCTCCCCACCACTTCTGAGGCGGGTTCGCTCCCTCAGGATCGTGCTATTAGAAGCTTTGTCGGATCAGCGCCGGAGCGGCTCGGAAAGGCGTCCTACTCCGCCGCCATCTTGGCCACGCCCCCAGAAGTCTGGATTTTGTTGAAAGAATGTAGAATGTAGAGAGTTTAGGTAGAGAAAAGGTATAAAACCTGACATCATGAGCAGGGCAAAAAGCTTGCTTCCCGATTCCTGAATGACGTGCTGATGGACTTTTGGCGCACGTAAGGACAGCAGACTTTAAATGATATTTTCCTTTTCAGGTGAAGCGAGAAATAGACAGGGAAATAGAATTAGGGTATGGAAACTGTTATTTGCTAATATTTCATGTTTCTGACCTAGCTTTAATAAATGTCACTTAATAATTCATTTCCTAATAAAATGCTGCTTTCTTATTTGCTTATAAAATAAAGATTCTAAAACGTAAATGCTCTTTCTTTGAAGAATAAAGTTAATAAAATTAGATTTGAAAAGACAAGCTGGTCTTGTTTATTCATGGTCTAGTTACTATCAGTTGATCCAATCGCCTTATGTGGTTTGACAAATGTTTAAAACCATGGTAAAAGATGATAAACTACAGTTGTATATAATAGTGTAACTAATAAGTGAGTGAATTTATCAATCAGACCACATGATTCAGTTGCTCAAAAATTGTCTCATTGGTGTTATGGGCCTGTTTGAGTGTTTCATGATTAATGGTGAGTATTGAGGTAATAGGTAGCGTTCGTGAGACAGTTTTTCAATAGGAGCGCTGGATCAATTTCTTGGTAGCAGAGTTCGGTTACTATGGTAACTGACATGTTACATGGTAATACATAGGATACATGTCTAAAACATGTTAAGTTTGTTCTGTTGTTACATGTAGTCGAAGGGGTTTTTCCAGCAGTGTGAAAATTCCTAGTTGTACTGGCCAGAGTAGTGTGACAGGTGAAGTTACAGAGTGCATTTGTTCTGTTTCAAATAGTGGTATCGTCGTATATCACAAGTGTTGTGGACGTACAGCACAAGTTTAGGGTTTTTAGGTGTCTAAGGTAGAATGTATAGCGAGGATTGTCTATGAAATCGTAGCTTTGGAGAATAGGGATACTTCTGTCCTGTTTTAAAACTCACAGTAAAAAGAGTAGTAGAATTTATCTAAGCTTGAGTGAAGGGTAAGGAAGCGTTGTCTATCTTACTAGCGAATGAGGATTTCTATTAGCAGGTTAAAGTCCTATTAAAGCTTTATGTATGAATGGTTAGGGATCCTTTCGGTATGAATGTGCGTAAATGAATGGGTAAAGTAGCCTTACTTTATAGACGAATTTTAATATTCTGTGAAAATAGCGTCGTCTATTTCACGAGAAAGATAACTTGATTGTT
This sequence comes from Lissotriton vulgaris, assembly GCF_964263255.1. Taxonomy (NCBI): domain Eukaryota; kingdom Metazoa; phylum Chordata; class Amphibia; order Caudata; family Salamandridae; genus Lissotriton; species Lissotriton vulgaris. The sequence goes on along the minus strand of NC_141687.1, from coordinate 1,803,605,903 downwards.
CGAGAAAGCTATCACTTTATTTAGCGAAACAGACAAATGGTTTGTTTTTGTGGTGTCACTAACTGAATTCTATTGAAAGGTTTGTAAATATCTCGCTGTAAAAACATTTTTGTTAAGGAGGTGTCAGTGTAAGGAGGGAAGGGAGAGACAGAAGCTGCAGCGGTAGCGTACGTCACAAGAGTCGCGCTGTGATTGGCTAACATACATCACAGTATTCGCGCACAGATTGGTTCACGTGACAAAACGAGCTTACAGCTGATTGGCTTATCCTGAAAAGCAGTAATTCTATTGGTTGAGCAGAACAGTGACGTAGCTTAACCTGATTGGTTAGTTAGTGAGTTTCGCGCACGGATGGGTTGGTATGGTGGAATAACAAGAAAGTTATTACGATCTTTACCGAAGCAAGGAAATTTGTTTAAAAGACATGGATTATAATTACATGAAAGGAAAAAAGAAACTTACATGGTTTCAAAAGTTGAAAAATAAAATTAAACCTGACAAGAAAATGTCAACGCGAAACAGAAGATTAATTCATAAGTACAAAACACCAGCAGCTTATATGTTAGGTGAATATGGTTACCATACTTGTCTTTGGATTGAGAATTGGATGAAATATACTGAAAATGATGGTATTTTAGCAAGGCCGGAAGATGGATCATTTAACATTACGGTCTTGAGAAACTTAAGAGAAAGGATGATGAAACTTGTACCAAAGCCTAGACCTACTCAATTTGAAGCTTTAGTTGAATGGGAGGATGAAATGTTTGAATTAGAACGAGAAAGTAGAGGAATACCAAAGCGAGCATGATTAGGTCTTGATAGAGAGACACATGAGGATAAAATGGGTCGATGGAGAAAAGCAGACATGTGTGATGGTTTGTACCCAGTGAGACTAATTGATGAGGCAACTGGTAAAAAAGGTTCCCAAAAGAAAAAACATGTTAGAGAAGAAAGTGATTCAGAAGATGCGGTATTAGAAGAAATTTATACTAGAAAGCCACCACCTTATCAACCAGTTTGTACATGGACTTCTCCAAGTGCTCCTCCAAGGGAATTAATTAATGAGACATCCCCTGAAACAAATTCGAATTTTAAAACAACGCCTGAAAGAGTAGAGACATCTCCAGAGACAAATCAGAGCAACAGAAAAACACCTGAGAGGGTAGAAACAGGATGTAATTTGAATATATTAGGAGAAAAAAGTAATTTCACTGAAACTCCTGTTCAAAGAAATGAAATCCCAAGAAATGGAAATAGAACAGAAAGATATGAGGGATTGCCAGATACTTCAGAATACATTCGTTCTGCGAATTAATTAATACAGCAGTTAACTAAAAGCACGGAAGCAATAACAGTGCCTGTAACAATTGGACCTGTTCTCCCAGTGTTTGATCAAAAAGAAATTAGACATTCAGCTTTAACTGTCCCATTAAATTCAGAAATACAGAAAGTGACTGAAAAAATGTATTCAGATTTAAGTGAAATACATCGAGAAAAAATGATGATGCCAGATTTAACTTTTAATCAAAGTTTGTCATGTAAAACTCCAACAGGTGCAGATTCTGATTCTGGATCACCATTAAAAAGTTTGAGTAAAATATATTTAGCACAAACCCCAGAATTTAAATTACTTGATGCTGCAAAATTGAAAGCAGACATAGACGAATTAATAATTGGAACAATTGGAACTGACAGATTAAAAGCATATCAGGATGATGAATTATTATTCATTTGCAAAAGCATAACATGGAAAAAAAAAATATATATGACCATTTAGAGAAATTGGCTTTTGAATTAGAAATAGATTTAAGCAAGCAGAGAGTTTGCAGAGAAATTATAGAGTGGATTTTTCTGAAAAAGACATTGAAAATTTAAATACTACAGGAAGAATAACTCATATAAAAGATTTAATTGTGATTCTGAGAAAATGGGGTGGATTAAGTAAATGGAGAGCCAAATGGGCAAAGAAGAAAGATGAAGACACAATAACCATAGCTTTTCCTATCTGAGAAAAAGAGAAAGAGGCAAAAGAGTTTCCAATGAGAGAAATAGCAGGAGGAGGCTATGTGCATGTTCCTTGGACAAGGCAGGACATTATAATGTTAACAAATGATTTTCCCCAATTGAGAGAAAAACCTGTAGAATGGTATCGACAGGTAGACAGATTTGTGAAAGTTTCAAAAGTCCTATGGGTTGATCTTGATGGATTCTTTGACATAGTTGTCCCATCAGATCTGTGGACGGAATGTAAAATTTCCATAGATTGGCCTAGAGAAGAACCCTCTCGAGAGAAGGTAACAGGAGCTCCTTCACCAGATGTAATGAAAATGTATGATAAAGTAATTGTGTTTTTGAAAAACATGATTCCCCCAAAAGAAGTGGATTAGGTTAAAATAGACAGAACAACCCAAGAGCCGAAAGAATCAGTGCATTCATTCTATGAAAGATTACTGCTGGTATTTAAAGAATACAGTGTTATGAGCATCTAAGTGAAAAGGATATGAGCCATTTTATATACAGGTTTGTATATGGCTTAAGACCTGAAATTGGTGAAATGATAAGATCTGGAATTGTTGGCTGGTAGTCACTACTGTGGATGATATTTTGAGAAAAGCTAAATACTGTAGTGATGAATTAGATGCGAAACAAAAGAAGCTGAAAGAAAAAGCTATGTGGGCACAGGTAAAAGTGGCTGAACAGCAAATAGCAACTTTAAACAAAAATGTTGATCAGAATCAAGGGAAATTTAAAGATGATTATGATAAACCAAAATTGATGGGAAACATAGAAGAGTTAAAAAAGAAACTCCCAAGTTTTAATTGCGGCGAAATTGGACACTGGAAGCGCGAGTGTAAAAATCCGCCCAGAAATTTTGTAAAAAATACATCATTAAATCCACAGATGCAGAATGAGATAAATGAGCAGCAACAGCTACAGTGACACATAGTGAATCAGCAAGGTCAGATACCACAACCGCCACTTCCAAACTGTGTAAATGTGCAGAGATACAATACAGAAACAGGATTCTGCGGAGGTGAACAGGTAAACAGATCACCGAGAGTGAATGTGTCAAATGTGTCTCAACAATTTTGGATGAAAGAGGATGGAAGTGAATCTGAGGATTACTTCTGACGGTGCCTGAGAGAGGAGGAAGAGTGTGTGCTTGGAGCCACTCTTGAGGTAGATCAATCTGGTCCATTTGTAAATGGTAAAGTGAATGATGAAGTAAATTACTTTCCTAGTGGATACAGGTGCTACCCGTTCTACTGTTAGATCAGTGGAAATAGAAAACCTGCCTCTCTCTGGTGACAAGATCCAAGTAGTAGGTGTAGCTAATCAGCAAATTAAAACAGATCTAACTGAACCAGTTGAAGTTGAAATAGGTACATTTAAGGGCATGCATAGATTTGTAGTTTGTGATAGCAGTCCTGTAAATCTATTAGGAAGGGATATTCTCTGTAAGATGAATTGCAAAATATACTGCTCACCGGATTGTATAGAGCTGCAAACTTCAGAAGAGGATGGACTTTACAAATTAACAATGTCAATGGTTGAGGCAGAAGAAAGCAACTTATTTCCCGTGTTTGATAAAAATAATTTGCCTAAAGAATTAAAAGACACAGTGAATGTTAAAATTTGGGACTTCACTGGAGATGAGATGGGTTTGATGAAAAATGTAGATCCAGTACAAATAACAGTAAAACAAGGAGCAGATTACCCAAACATTCCTCAGTATAAAATGAAACCAGAAGCGATTGAAGGAGTTACTCCTGTAATAGACACATTTATAAAACAAGGAGTTCTAAGAGAAATCGAGAGTAGCCCATGCAAATCACCAATTATTGAAATTAAAAAGCCAAACGGTACCTTCAGAATGGTTCAGGACCTGAGAAAGTTAAACAAAATTGTTGTTCGATGTTGTCCAGTTGTACCAAACCCAGCGGTAATTTTATATCAGATTCCGCATGATGCAGAATGGTATACAGTTATTGATCTATGCAATGCATTCTTTACTGTTCCATTGCATCCAGAAAGCCAACAAATGTTTGTGTTCCGGTTCAAAGAGCGCATATTAGCATGGTGTAGAATTCCACAAGGGTACACTGAGAGTCCATCTATTTTTAATCAGTTGCTAAAGAAATCCTTGGAAGATCTAGAATTACCTGGAAGATCTACGTTAGTGCAGTATATTGATGATCTCCTTGTAGCTGCAAAAACAAGAGATAACTGCGTAACAGATCCCATTACTCTTTTAAATCATCTGGCAGATGAGGGACATAAAGTGTCACCTGCGAAATTACAGTTTTGCAAACAAGAAGTAAAATATCTTGGTCACAGAATTGCAAAAGGAATCAGACAAGTGACAACAGAAAGAATAAAAATGATTCAAGCAATACAACCTCCAAAAACACAGAGACAGGTTAGAATGTTTCTAGGAGTGGTAGGTTATTGTCGTCAATGGATTAGTGGATTTTCGGTAATTGCAAAACCACTGCAGAGACTGACAAAAGCAGATATAAAAGACCCAATTAAGTTAACAAAAACTGAATTAGAAGTTTTTGAACAGTTAAAGAAAAGTTTGTGTGAAGCTCCAGCATTGGGAATGCCTGATTATGAAAAAGATTTTGAGCTGTATTGCAGTGAGAGAGAAGGATGTGCATTATCAGTTCTGATTCAAAGACATGGAAGACCGAGAAAGACAATAGCCTATTTCTCAGCTGTTCTTGACCCTTTTGCAAAAGCATTACCAGGTTGCTTAAAAGCAGTAGCTGCAACAAGTGTGAGTTTGGAACAAAGTGAAGGAATAATAATGGGATTTCCAGTTAAAGTTCATGTCCCACATTCGGTTGAGATTCTCCTCACCAGACGAAAAACACAGCATTTGACAAACAACAGGTTGACAAAATATGAAAAAGTTATTCTGGGATCAGATAACGTTTCAATTTCGAGATGTGTGAATTTAAATCCTTCCACATTATTACCTGACACTACTGAAACAGAAGTCAGAGATGAGGTTGATCATGAATGCCTGGATGTATTGAATATTGTACAAAACCAAGGCAGGATATTAAGGATGTCCCATTGCCTGAATCAGATCTTGTTTTGTTTGTTGATGGTTCATGCTTAAGAACAGATGATGGTGTTCTGTGTGCAGCATATTCAGTGTGCACTGTTGCAGATGTAATTGAAGCTTCCAGTCTCAAAGGAATTCGTTCAGCTCAAGTGGCAGAATTAATTGCTTTGATTCGTGCATGTGAACTGGGAAAAGATCAGAAGATTACCATAGTGACTGATAGTCAGTATGGTTATGGCGTACTCCATGACTATGGCCAGCTTTGGTCTCAAAGAGGTTATTTAACTTCTGCTGGATTACCAATAAGAAATGCTCAGTTAATTAAAAGACTAATAGACGGAATTCAGCTTCCAGAAAAGATTGCTGTGGTGAAATTTTGCGCAAGACAAAATGTGTCAGTAAATCGGTAAAAAAATAATGAACATGTTTTGGACTCACTTATGCTAATATCTGTAGTTGAAACTTGGCAAGGAGTAAAACAGTTACAAGATGAGGCAAGTGATGAGGAAAAATACACATGGCTAAAAGCAGGTTGCAGACAAAGAGAGGAAGATGATATCTGGGTTTACAAAGATGACAGACCAGTAATGCCAGACAGCATGATTTCTGATATGGCACGCATGTACCATGGTCCAGGACATATCGGAAGAGACTCTATGATTAGATTGTTTAGGCAAACTTGGTACAATCCAAAATTCAGAATAATTGCAGAGTCTTTTTGTCAGAGATACCTCATATGCCAACAGATTAACCCAAACAGATAAGCTGTTGAAAGCGAATCACTGACAGAATTTCGATTTCACAAAAATCGACCTACAATAACATCGAGTCACAAATATTGATATCACTATTATCGACTCCCTATACTTTACATGAAAATTACTAAAATATCGATCTAACAATATCGATGCACAAAAATATTGACTACACAAATATCGTTAACATTATTTTCGACTACCATAATATCGACACTCAATACTACATATAGCACGCTACAAAAATATCGAATACTAAAATATCGATAACACTAATTTCGTCTATCTAAAAATATCGATAGCTTACAAATACTCTTTTTTTGATATATAACACCAAAACATCTACACTCTTAGTAATACACACATTTTTAAACACTTCACTAATTTATCTTACTATTATTAAATAACATTTTCATGTACTTACTTTTTTTTTTATTCTTACTAACGATATTTTTTTATACACTCAGTGTAAACATACATTATTTTATAGATTGTACTATTTATAAAAATACTATATTTATTACAACGGTTTTTTAATACATACATACTTCTTTTCTCTTACTCTATATAAACAATTAAGTTACATATAAGTTAATTTTTTAACTTAAAAAAATTCAAACTAACCAATAGTAACTCTTCTTTACATTTCTGACCAATCAGATTACAAACCTAATTACACATACCCTATATAAACCTGTCACAAACATCCATACAACCTGCAGGGAAGATTCTACGTGACCACATACTGCCAGTTTTGGGAGCAACATCTATATTCTTCTGTGCAAGAAAATACTACCAAATACTACAAGTAAGTAATCATATAGCTCTGTTAATAATTTCTAATGTTTTGTTAACTATTACTTATATGCCAAGATTTTTACACTCAAATGTTTTTTCTCTATGTACTTTTTCTTAAAACAGACTCTACAAACAAATAATTTTCAACCTTTACTTCAAGATATTCAACACTTTGACTATAAAAAAGGTATCTACATAATTTAATTTTTTTCTATCAATTAATTAAACAAGTAGTGTACTAAACTCATGTTCTCTAATGTGTTTCTTCTGCTTTAACTCATAATACATATTGTGATCCCAGGTTTTTTTCAACCAAATAAGTAACAATGCTTTATAAAATAATGGCTATTTATGTTCTCTAATATGTTTATTCTGCTTTAACTCATAATACATGTGTGATCCCAGGTTCTTTTCACCAAATAAATAACAATGCTTTATAAAAAAAAAGTGTCTATTCTTTTGCCAACATATAAACACATTGGTAATTTTCTGAAACTTTCTCTCTAAACAGAACTCAAAAGATCTGAAAACAGATTATTCGCATCCAAGAACAAACATTCTGCAACTACTCAAAATCTCTTGGTAAGTACAAAAGTGAAACATAACAAGTCATTATAAACTCTATAGAATATACAATAACAATAGTTGTCATTTTTAATACTTCAGTTAGTATTGTCTTGCAAATTTCTCTTTTGAAATCCCAATAAAGTAACTTATTTATTTGTCACGTTAGAGACTAGCAAATAAGTAACAAAAATATACATTTAAACATATCCTATAACAAACTTCTCTTTTTTTCAACAGACCTAGCAATAGGACAACAACATCTGACTGAAACTACACCTACTTTCTAAACATACAACTTTACTGTTGGTAAGTAAAAACTAGAAATAGTACATGCTTAATTTAAAATGTTTTAAAAATTACACATTTTCATAATATTTTTATAATAACTTTTCTAGATCACAAAACTCAAGAATGACTGAAGATGCAAGATTTATTACATCTCAGAAAGGAAAATTTTTATTATGCTATATGGGCTACTCTTATACTCAGGAGAAACAAAAAGACCTTAAAGTTAACTGGAAATGTACTAAATATTATTCGAATAAATGCTATGGGCGTGCTACAACTAGGGAAACAAGTGTTATTAATACTACTGAACATAACCATCCACCAAACATCTCGGAAATCGAAGTTAGATCCACTCTCGAGAATATCAAAGAATTAAGTAGCACATCTGACCTACCAAGCAGCGTAATTCTGAAAGAATTACTACCTAAAGTACCCAGAAGAGCAAGAGGTCAGTTAGCATCAATTGCTTCAATTAAAAGAACAATAGCAAGGACAAAAAAAGCAAGTAGACCCAATATACCAATTCCCAGACCTTTTGAGGAAGTCATTATTCCACCTGACCTTGTAATCACTCATAATGACGAACCATTTATCTTTTATGATAATCATAGCAAAGACAAAAGAATAATAATGTTTGCGACAAATAACAACATTAAAAAAATTAAAAGAAAGTGCTACTTGGATGATGGATGGAACTTTTTCAATATGCCCAAAACCTTTCTACCAATTGTACACAATTCATGGGCAATATCATAATACCTGTATCCCATTCATATACTGTTTGTTACCGAACAAACAAGCCACAACTTATACAGAAGTTTTGCTAAAAATAAAAGAACAAACATCTGACTACTTCCCATTGAAAATAATCATAGACTTCGAGCAAGCAATGATTAATTCTATTTTGAAAACTTACCCACACACATCCATTCAAGGATGTTATTTTCATTTCAATCAATGTCTCTGGAGACATTTACAAAAATCTGCCCTTAGTGTTGAGTATGCAACAATTATAACTTTTGCATACCAAATTAAACATCTCATTGCTCTGGCATATGTACCAATAACTGACGTGGCCGAACATTACAATCTATTAATTGAAAGTCCTTTCTACACCCAAAATGAGCAAAGACTTGCCCCACTTTTAGATTACTTTGAGGACAAATGGGTAGGGAGACTACATAGGTCAGGCCACAGACGCCAGCCTAAATTTTTAATTCCCTGGTGGAATGTATATCTACCAACGCTGAACCAAGAGGCTAAAACAAATCATGCTGTTGAAGGTTGGCACAATGCCTTCCTCTCTTCTACTGGACGGACAACACCCACATTACACAAACTACTCACAGCTATCCAAAAAGAGCAAAGCTTTCAGGAACTACGAATGGAGCAATCTGTCATACAACTAAAACCAAAACTCTCTAGACAAACTGCTCAAATGTATCTATATCTTCAACAGCAAGTCCAACTCTATCCTACAACAAGAGGACTCGAATATCTAAAAATGATAGCCAAAACTTTAAACTAATAGTAATAAGTAAATAAATGGGTCAACATCCGGCAATATCCTTAATATGATACCACACATATTATAATATAACAATTCATTATTTATTTAGTCTAATTTATTTCTATTCACAATTATAAATAGACTAAATAAGTATATCAGTATATCAAATATATTTGATTTAAATACTGTTCCCATCCAAATAAAATAATATAAATTAATAACTTACCTTTAAATACAGCATCATTACGATTAATCCTTTACCAACAATATAGTGTGTAAATCTCAAAGACCTAATTAAACAAAGCATTAAATATTTTGCAAATGACTGTGCTAAATGTATCCATCATCCAAATAAAACGACTCTTGAAATCCCATTGAAAATGACTACTATAATCTTAAAAATGTGAGAAAGGTTTCAGGGAACTCAAAAAATAAAGGGAGTATGTTATACATTAGTAATAACACAGAAGGGAGTATGTTATACATCTCAGTTCTAACAAGTGAAACACACTTCCTTTGCTAAAAAAAATCAGTAATCGGAAACGGAAATAGCTTTTTCAAAATACGAAACAAAATATCACTAAACAATCCCACGGACATAACACTAACAAATATAGCATATTATATAAACATTACATCACAACTTTTTTAATTAAAAATTAAATCATACAACAGACTCACTAACTCCAACTACTTGAAATACCACAAAGCCTCGATAACGGAAATACGTATTGAGTGCACTCCATAATATCTAAATAGTCATACTTTAATCACCAACCCCTAAATAACAAAGGACTACCTTTAATTTTTACTTAAAAGACTTTAAAAATATAAAACTAGAATCTTACCTACTCAGACGTGAACCTGCTTCCAACCGCGACTTTCCCTTTCCCGAAATAACGCTAAAAGACTAAGAGCAGTTACAAAATAAAAGGCCCGAATTATATCTAACTGTGAAAAGTAATACTATAAATGTCCATTAATTTAATATATATGTTTATAAATTATGTATAATGTACAAAAAATTGTATGCTACATTGTGAAATATATATGTTATTTTTCAAAATATTATTGTATATTTTACATACTTTTAATATTTATTACATTAAGTATTAAAATGTTTTAATAGTTAATGTAATATTTATTAAAATGAGTGTATTGCAAAATGTGTAATGTAGTATTTGTTTGTGATGTATTTCTTTTTTTCAATATGACTAATATGTGATTATTATTATTATTAAAACTTATTTGTTAATAATAATAATAATTATACATAAAAATGTTGTATACTTAAAAAAATCCCTGATTATGATCTAAATGTTCTGATCAAGATTCTTATTATTTTATTAGAACTTTAAAGATGTTCATTTGTTTATATCATCATCTGTAGAGCACTATATTTTATTTAAATATGTGAATAATTTTTTTCATAACACATATTTAATGTTTTATTAAGAAATGCTAATTTTAATATGTATGTATAGTATCATACATTGCATAATGTTAACTAACCTTTTTTTCTCTGTACATTAAAAGTACTTTTCGAAACAAGTACTCAAAAATGTGAATTTTCAAAGTATATTGTCCTTATATTTTGTATTAATTATACTAAACATTGCTTCATAAAAATTATATCTTGTCGTTATTTTCAAATGTTTAAAAAATAAATTGTTTTTAAAAAAAAATTGTGTAATTATTTTCTTATAGCTATTGCAAAATCATTTCTATTTCTTTTTCAAAAGCTTTATAAATGTAATGTTCTATCTATTTCTATATACCACATGTAATTATAGTACATACTAAACACTGAACCTATATAAGTTATTATTCATACACCCATCTACATATAATGTAAATAGGTGAAGGACACAAAATATTTAATTTACTATTCCTACTCCAATCTCCATTTAATTTAGGTAAGTGCTGGACACAGAACCTATTTAATTTACTATTCCAACTCCAATCACCATTTAATTAGGATAAGTGCTGGACACTAAACCTGAATGAATTACTATTCCAACTCCAATCACCATTTATTGAGGGTAAGTGCTGGACACAGAACCTATTTGATTGACTATTCCAACTCCAATCAGCATTTAATAATGGTAAGTGCTGGACACAGAACCTATTTAATTTACTATTCCAACTCCAATCACCATTTAATTTGGGTAAGTGCTGGACACTAAACCTTAATAATTTACTATTCCAACTCCAATCAGCATATAATTAGGGTAAGTGCTGGACACAGAACCTATTTAATTTACTATTCCAACTCCAATCACCATTTAATTTGGGTAAGTGCTGGACACTAAACCTTAATAATTTACTATTCCAACTCCAATCACCATTTAATTAGGGTAAGTGCTGGACACAGAACCTATTTAATTTACTATTCCTACTCCAATCACCATTTAATTTGGGTAAGTGCTGGACACAGAACCTATTTATTTACTATTCCAACTCCAATCACCATTTAATTAGGGTAAGTGCTGGACACTAAACCTTAATAATTTACTATTCCAACTCCAATCACCATTTAATTAGGGTAAGTGCTGGACACAGAACCTATTTAATTTACTATTCCAAGTCAAATCACCATTTAATTAGGGTAAGTGCTGAACACTAAACATTAATAATTTACTATTCCAACTCCAATCACCATTTAATTAGGGTAAGTGCTGGACACAGAACTTATTTAATTTACTATTCCAACTCCAATCACCATTTAATTAGGGTAAGTGCTGGACACAGAACCTATTTAATTTACTATTCCAACTCCAATCACCATTTAATTAGGGTAAGTGCTGGACACAGAACCTATTTAATTTACTATTCTAACTCCAATCACCATTTAATTAGGGTAAGTGCTGGACACAGAACCTATTTAATTTACTATTCCAACTCCAATCACCATTTAATTTGGGTAAGTGCTGGACACTAAACCTTAATAATTTACTATTCCAACTCGAATCACCATTTAATTAGGGTAAGTGCTGGACACAGAACCTATTAAATTTACTATTCCTACTCCAATCACCATTTAATTAGAGTAAGTGCTGGACGCTAAACCTTAAAAATTTACTATTCCAACTCCAATCACCATGTAATTAGGGTAAGTGCTGGACACAGAACCTATTTAATTTACTATTCCAACTCCAATCACCATTTAATTTGGGTAAGTGCTGGACACTAAACCTTAAACATTTACTATTCCAACTCCAATCACCATTTAATTAGGGTAAGTGCTGGACACAGAACCTATTAAATTTACTATTCCTACTCCAATCACCATTTAATTAGAGTAAGTGCTGGACACTAAACCTTAATAATTTACTATTCCAACTCCAATCACCATGTAATTAGGGTAAGTGCTGGACACAGAACCTATTTAATTTACTATTCCAACTCCAATCAGCATTTAATTAGAGTAAGTGCTGGACACAGAACCTATTTAATTTACTATTCCAACTCCAATCACCATTTAATTAGGGTAAGTGCTGGACACAGAACCTATTTAATTTACTATTCCAACTCCAATCACCATTTAATTAGGGTAAGTGCTGGACACAGAACCTATTTAATTTACTATTCCAACTCCAATCACCATTTAATTAGGGTAAGTGCTGGACACAGAACCTATTAAATTTACTATTCCTACTCCAATCACCATTTAATTAGAGTAAGTGCTGGACACTAAACCTTAATAATTTACTATTCCAACTCCAATCACCATTTAATTAGGGTAAGTGCTGGACACAGCACCTATTAAATTTACTATTCCTACTCCAATCACCATTTAATTAGAGTAAGTGCTGGACACTAAACCTTAATAATTTACTATTCCAACTCCAATCACCATTTAATTAGGGTAAGTGCTGGACACAGAACCTATTTCATTTACTATTCCAACTCCAATCAGCATTTAATTAGGGTAAGTGCTGGACACAGAACCTATTTAATTTACTATTCCAACTCCAATCACCATTTAATTAGGGTAAGTGCTGGACACAGAACCGATTTAATTTACTATTCCAACTCCAATCACCATTTAATTTGGGCAAGTGGTGGACACTAAACCTTAATAATTTACTATTCCAACTCCAATCACCATTTAATTAGGGTAAGTGCTGCACACAGAACCTATTTAATTTACTATTCCAACTCCAATCACCATTTAATTTGGGTAAGTGCTGGACACTAAACCTTAATAATTTACTATTCCAACTCCAATCACCATTTAATTAGGGTAAGTGCTGGACACAGAACCTATTTAATGTACTATTCCTACTCCAATCACCATTTAATTTGGGTAAGTGCTGGACACAGAACCTATTTATTTACTATTCCAACTCCAATCACCATTTAATTAGGGTAAGTGCTGGACACAGAACCTATTTAATTTACTATTCCAACTCCAATCACCATTTAATTAGGGTAAGTGCTGGACACAGAACCTATTTAATTTACTATTCCAACTCAAATCACCATTTAATTAGGGTAAGTACTGACCACTAAACATTAATAATTTACTATTCCAACTCCAATCACCATTTAATTTAGTTAAGTGCTGGACACTAAACCTTAATAATTTACTATTCCAACTCCAATCACCATTTAATTAGGGTAAGTGCTGGACACAGAACCTATTTAATTTACTATTCCTACTCCAATCACCATTTAATTTGGGTAAGTGCTGGACACAGAACCTATTTAATTTACTATTCCAACTCCAATCACCATTTAATTAGGGTAAGTGCTGGACACAGAACCTATTTAATTTACTATTCCAACTCCAATCACCATTTAATTAGGGTAAGTGCTGGACACAGAACCTATTTAATTTACTATTCCAACTCCAATCACCATTTAATTAGGGTAAGTGCTGGACACAGAACCTATTTAATTTACTATTCCAACTCCAATCACCATTTAATTTGGGTAAGTGCTGGACACTAAACCTTAATAATTTACTATTCCTACTCGAATCACCATTTAATTAGGGTAAGTGCTGGACACAGAACCTATTAAATTTACTATTCCTACTCCAATCACCATTTAATTAGAGTAAGTGCTGGACACTAAACCTTAATAATTTACTATTCCAACTCCAATCACCATGTAATTAGGGTAAGTGCTGGACACAGAACCTATTTAATTTACTATTCCAACTCCAATCACCATTTAATTTGGGTAAGTGCTGGACACCAAACCTTAATAATTTACTATTCCAACTCCAATCACCATTTAATTAGGGTAAGTGCTGGACACAGAACCTATTAAATTTACGTTCCCTACTCCAATCACCATTTAATTAGAGTAAGTGCTGGACACTAAACCTTAATAATTTACTATTCCAACTCCAATCACCATGTAATTAGGGTAAGTGCTGGACACAGAACCTATTTAATTTACTATTCCAACTCCAATCAGCATTTAATTAGAGTAAGTGCTGGACACAGAACCTATTTAATTTACTATTCCAACTCCAATCACCATTTAATTAGGGTAAGTGCTGGACACAGAACCTATTTAATTTACTATTCCAACTCCAATCACCATTTAATTAGGGTAAGTGCTGGACACAGAACCTATTTAATTTACTATTCCAACTCCAATCACCATTTAATTAGGGTAAGTGCTGGACACAGAACCTATTTCATTTACTATTCCAACTCCAATCAGCATTTAATTAGGGTAAGTGCTGGACACAGAACCTATTTAATTTACTATTCCTACTCCAATCACCATTTAATTTGGGTAAGTGCTGGACACAGAACCTATTTAATTTACTATTCCAACTCCAATCACCATTTAATTAGGGTAAGTGCTGGACACAGAACCTATTTAATTTACTATTCCAACTCAGTTCAGTTCAATAAACTTTATTCGGTTAAAAAGCGAGTAACCATAAAAGTAACAAACATATAAACAAAATACAATTGTTACAGGAGATACAATAATTACTTCTCATAAATAGTAATGCAGTGAGGTAGGTCGATAGGGAGTCTAGGATGTTTCAATTTGAGTTTGTTTCCTAAATTTAAAAACAGTTTTTAAATAATTTAAAATCACAGTAACAGTTAAAATCGTGTCCATTTTCTGTACTTCTAAAAAGGCTGGGCGGCATCTGGTTAAATTCATGTTTTTTAAAAAATGGACTATGGTTTTCCTACGTATAGCAGTATAAAATTTGCAGAAAAAGAGGATATGCATTTCAGATTGTTGTGACGTGCCATCACACAAACAAGCGGGCAAAATGTGATTCCAAGAGTTCATAGATGGGAAAGACACTAATCTAAAAAATATACAAAATCTAAAACGAGTTAAATGAAAACGATCATAATTAGTCATGGACAGGGATAAATATGGCTGTACAGTATTAATCTCACAAAGAGTAGAAAGGTGAGAGTGTACTGTGGGTTTCAAGATTTCGACTCTCTTCCTCTTATCCAGCAAGTGGTTCAGGCAGATGGTTTTTAGTGTCTTCCTGGGAATATTGTCCATTGTGGATGGGTCCGAGAAATATGAATGTAAACCAATCTCGGTCAAAAAAATGCTTAACATATCCCAGCCATTCCATTCTGTCCGCATGGTCCATACTGAGGGTGTCACGTAGCAGGGCCCGATTCATGACACATTCGTTAGTAGTCCATACCCTGTGCCACAGTAGGATAGGTTGAATTATGATAATATCCGTTATGTAGGGTTGGCCAAGTTCAGCGTGACAATTAAATGTGGCAGCACACTGAGGAACTGCTAGAACTCCCCTCAGAAATTTGTTCTCTACCAGCTGGATTTGGTCGACATTTGCGTATCCCCACAGGCCTGAGCCATACATAGCCACGGACAAGCATGTAGCTTTATAAATGGTTATCATTTCCTTTATCGGTTTCCTGCCCAATTTTCTAACGAAATTCTGTAAAGCCATGATCGTTTTCATAAATAAAAGAGTTCTAGCCTTAATAGCGCTTGTCCAAGAACCTGACTCATGGAATAAAATGCCCAAATAAGAGAAGGTTGGGGTGTTATCCAGCGGCACATTATTTAAGAAGATACGCTTCATTAATTTACCTGGTTTTAGGCCACAATTCATTGTGAAGGTCTTGCTACAGTTTACCAGTAGGTCCAGGTTCAACATAAATTTCTCGAAGCTGACCACTAGTTTCTGCAGGGCACGTGGAGTGCGTGCCATGAGTACTGCGTCATCCGCATACATGAGCGCAGGGATTTCCCTCCTCCCCACCCTGGGCATATCCCTACACTCCTGCAGCAGATGACGCTCGAGCCCATTGATATATAAGAGGAACAGGAAAGGTGCCAATACGCAACCTTGCCGCACTCCACGGCCTACACTAAATTGTCTGGAGCATTCACCTCCCCTGCCATAGCGAACAGAGGCTGTGGCTCCACTGTAGAGTTCCCTCAAAAAACAAATGATGTTATTGTCCACCCCCAAACCTTTCATTATGTCCCACAGTTTTGAGTGTGATACACAGTCGAACGCTGAAGAAAGGTCGACAAAAGTAAAATACAAGCGTTCAGATTTGATCCTTATATATTTATGCTGCAAAAGCATTAGGTTTAACCCTTGCTCAATTGTACCAATCCCTTTTTGAAAACCAAATTGCAAATCACTAATAATATCATTTTCCTCTGCCCAGCTTTGGAGTCTTGCCAACACAACACGTCCTAAGATTTTTACTGAAGAATCAAGAAGGGAGATTGGTCTGTAACAAGCACAGCTATTCCTATCCCCCTTCTTGTAGATGGGAACAATGACTGAGGTGAACCAAGATTCTTTCAGACCCAGTGAGAGAGCTGCATTAAAAAGTTGTACTAACATTGGCCCCCAGATTTCAGTATTAGCTTTAAATAGGTCTGCCGGAATCCCATCGGGTCCGGCAGCCTTACCGCATTTTGTAGATCCCAAGGCTAAAAGCACTTCATCAATTGTTATAACCAGGTTGTAACTCTGTTGTACATCCAGGCTAGAGTTAAGACCCCCACCATGGATGTCTTCCTGTGCTTTGTAGAGGTTTGAAAAATGGTCTACCCATTTGTCCTCGTCTATTGCAATCTCGATTCGCGCCGTGTGAGTTTCATAAGGGAAAGGGGTGTTAATAGCTTTCCAAAATGCAGCGGAATCTTTAGATTGCGCGGCCTCACAAAGGGAATCTAATGCATCCTTGTTCAACGCGGTTTTCCTTGCTCTCAGAGCCTGAGTATATGTGTTCCTGCACTCTCTTATTTCATTTTTATCCCTAAGGGATCTGTGTACTGCATGTTTTAGGTTTTTCAAAGCCCTTGTACATGCAGTATCAAACCAGCTTTTGGGCCCCTTGGCTCTGCGTTTTGCCTCCACCCTTAGGCTGCTTTTTATATTTGCAGCTATTGTTCCAAAGTGCTCAATAATTTGATCGTTAGTGGAGCTGTCACTTAGGCAGATCCTAAAATTATTTGAGCACGCCTCCCAAAGTTTCTCAAGGAAAGTTGTGGGGATTACTTTACTCCATTTTAATGTGTACCCATTTTGTCTCCCAAGGACAACATCAACCGCTGTCTCTACTCGAGGCGCGGCCGTCGATGGGTCTGGGAACAAATATGCTACCTTAAGAGATTGTGGAAGGTGGTCACTTATGGGTAATTGGATATTCGTAACCCCCAGAAGTCTGTGATTGAGATTACTGGAGGTAATAATAAAATCAATAGTTGTCGATGAGCCTCTCCCAACAAAAGTAGGAGCAAACGGTGTGGGTTCTGGAACAAATTCATTAGCAAACCCCAGATCAAACATGAATAATAATTCATTAAGTAAATCCCCCATCAGGGTATGTTCAAAGTGTGTTAAGTGCATGTCTCTTTCTGTCACTAGGCCACATAGGCCCTGATTCCTTTTAGTACATAATGAACAATTAAAATCCCCCCCCCATATAATTATCAACTCCCTTTCATTTCTATCTACCTCTAGCTGAATTTCATCTTTAAGCTGCTTCATTACGATCAGAATATCGTCTCTCGGGACATTATTATAAAAATTAATGATTAATACCACAGATCCTTTATAATTCCGTAAAGTAATGATTTGGAAGTAACAGGAATTTAAATGACAGTGAGCTTGTTTAATTTTAAGTTGATTAGAAACAAGGGTTGTCAACCCACCCTTAGCTCTTCCAAAATGACCTCCAACTGCTGGAGTAAAAAAGGTTCTATAGCCATTTACATGGATTGATTCCTGTATCCAAGTTTCTTGGAGGGCCACTATATCCTGACCGTCTATTACTAACTCCCATGCTGGATTTGTGATTTTTTGCCTAAACCCTGCTATATTCCAGTACAACAGTGCACAAGAATCATTATCTTTCTGGATCAAGCCTTCCCCTAGCTGTTCCCCTCCCCTGTTGTTAATATCATCTATGGGGGATTGCATCTGTTCCAAGATGTTACTGTTACATGGTGACAAACTGTCAGTGCTAGGGGCCTTTTGTGGGGTTGGCTGATCTTGGGGATGGCCACACAAGATCTCAGTACTTTCAGGGGGAACCAACTCCTTAATAGCGGGGTGATCAACTAGAGGAAGAACCTTTATCCCAGCCAGAATTTCTTGAGATGTCTGAGCTTGTTGTCAATCTACCCCGTCCAGACCACTAAAAATCTGGAAGCGATTTTGGATAGGTAGATTGTACATGGGTGGGTGGAACTCTCTGTTAAACCACGGTCTCCCTTGCAAATGATTGGGCTCGGGATATGATGGATATTGGCTATTTATAGGGGGGTATTGGTAATCTGTTACCTGGTATCTGGGATAGAGCCCCCCCGCCCTTTGTGTATGATTATGGAGATCCTGAGCGTTTGCATAGGTAGGATAACCCATCGAAGCTGGTGGCCCCATTAAACCGGGCATATCCCATGATCCCATGTTTCTAAAACCCCGCGGTCGGTATGATGTTTTTTTAAATAGCTGCCTGTTCCGACCCTGTTTATTATAGTCTTTAGATGGAGCGTAGGGATAGAAGTAGGATAAAAGATGTGTGGAGATGGCATCGCTGCTACCAGCATCGAACCAGTCTCCAATGTGCCTCACGGCCCTATAATCTTTGAAATTGATGACTATTACATCCCCCCTTCTATCCTTAGGTCTAACTCCCACCCAGTGGGCACGCCTTACACTTAGAATTTCTCCATTGATGGATGCGGGAAGCGGTCTGTTGTCTCGGAGCCAGAATGTAACCTTGTTCCGTAAGGCAACATGATCTTCCCATTTGCCTGCAGGTAGTTCAGGGACCCCTGCCATTACGATGACAAAAGGGGCAGAATCTGGGGGTAAGTCTATAGTGTGGCTTGGTTTTTCTACGGGAGTAGCTGGTGGATTCGTATTTCTCGGGTTAGTTGTTAAGGGGTCTTTCCTACCTCCCTGATTCTGAGATCCCCGAGGTTTTTGATTTTGTTCTTTAGTTACTGGGGCCGCCAGCTGGATAGCAGGCGGTTGCAGTGTGGGAGTTGATGGCAGAGTCGTTGGGCTATCCACTCTTCCCTTTTCTTGCACTAATTTCTTTTTTAAGACAGATGCTAATGTCTTAATTACTGGGGTTATAGGAGCTGGCGTTATAAGGGGCTCTGCAGCTTTAGGTTTTATGGGGGGGTTAGTCTTAACTACGGGATTTGCCTTAGCTTTTACCGGGCCTTTTATTAGGTCATGTAGAAGGAGGGAGTTCTGTTCAACCTTTTTCTCTATGGTGTCCAAATGTGTGGATATCAAGTCAGTCTTTTCTAGGATTGGTTGCATCACCCCCCTGATTAAATCAAGGATTTTAGCCAGCATGGCCTCTTCACCTACTAAGATTTGACCAGTTTGTGGCTGTGGGGTCTGAACCACCCCTTTCCTCATCTTATGGGGCCGATTAGACAATGGCTCACCCCCCCTTTTTTTGCTTGTTCTAATAGCGGGGGGTGAGATAGAAGACCTGGTAGATGCCTCAATGGGCATTTTTGGTGAACCTGATAACCTTTCGTTATCATTCCCTGTAGATAAATCTAGTAGTGATAAACTAGTTGGCGTACTAGACAAAAGATGCTTACTCATTGAAGTGGGATCAAGGGGAAAATTATCAGTATTATCTGCGACCCCTGATTGCGAAAAATCTATAAGCAACACAGAATCTAGGGGTCGGCACTGAGAAATAACCTCCCCCCCTTCTCCCAGATGTGAGGATCTCAACTCATACAATAAAGGTGTTGTTTCAGGCACATTCCCCCCCCCTTGTGTAATTTTAGAACCTGTCTTACTTTGCTTCCCCCTCCGTCTCACTCCGGCTTTCTTAAATTTTCTAGGGGATTCTTTATTTGCAGGATCATTTAGTCCTGTAGATGAAATGGCCAACACTGTAGGACATGGAGCACAAGGGATGTCATCATACTGGCCAGCGTGGACCATAGCTGTTACAACAGTTACTTTGCCTGCAGAAACCGAGTGTTCCTTAGCCTCAGAATTATCAGAAACAATAACTGGTGGTTCTGGTAAAGTAGTGATAGCAGGTGAATGTTCCAGGCCCAATGAAGCCCTCCTATTACTGTTAATTTGCGCTACCTTCTTAATTAGAAAATTGTCCATAGTCACCACTTTAGTAGTCATAATGGCTAAGGGTAGAAAGCTAGCTAAAAACGAGAAGTAACATATAAATAATGAATGATTCTCACTCACATTAATAGCAACTGCACGAATGGTGGATTGAAGGGCAAAAAGAGTATGGCCCCGGCCCGGCTCCTCGGTCCCCGGAGGGCCACAGAGGGCCCGCCCTTTGCCCGGGCTTAGCCCGGCGCCGCCCGCGCGCGTCCCGCGGGACGGGAGGCGTTCCGGTCTTTATTTGCGCCTCCGGGCGCCGCCTCTGACGTCCCGGGTGCGCCTCTGTCGCTGGGGCACCTGGGAAGTGTGGTCCGCTGGTGGCGTGGACTTCTGGTGGACCGGCCGTTTCCCTCACGGCGCTCGCTGGTCACCAAGTGGGTAAGTACAGAGCCGTTGCCCTCACGGCGATGCCTGCCGGTCAAGTAATGCCCTCCACAGAGCGCTCGGCGCTCCGGTCTTTATTTGCGCCTCCGGGCGCCGCCTCTGACGTCCCGGGTGCGCCTCTGTCGCTGGGGCACCTGGGAAGTGTGGTCCGCTGGTGGCGTGGACTTCTGGTGGACCGGCCGTTTCCCTCACGGCGCTCGCTGGTCACCAAGTGGGTAAGTACAGAGCCGTTGCCCTCACGGCGATGCCTGCCGGTCAAGTAATGCCCTCCACAGAGCGCTCGGCGCTCCGGTCTTTATTTGCGCCTCCGGGCGCCGCCTCTGACGTCCCAGGTGCGCCTCTGTCGCTGGGGCACCTGGGAAGTGTGGTCCGCTGGTGGCGTGGACTTCTGGTGGACCGGCCGTTTCCCTCACGGCGCTCGCTGGTCACCAAGTGGGTAAGTACAGAGCCGTTGCCCTCACGGCGATGCCTGCCGGTCAAGTAATGCCCTCCACAGAGCGCTCGGCGCTCCGGTCTTTATTTGCGCCTCCGGGCGCCGCCTCTGACGTCCCGGGTGCGCCTCTGTCGCTGGGGCACCTGGGAAGTGTGGTCCGCTGGTGGCGTGGACTTCTGGTGGACCGGCCGTTTCCCTCACGGCGCTCGCTGGTCACCAAGTGGGTAAGTACAGAGCCGTTGCCCTCACGGCGATGCCTGCCGGTCAAGTAATGCCCTCCACAGAGCGCTCGGCGCTCCGGTCTTTATTTGCGCCTCCGGGCGCCGCCTCTGACGTCCCGGGTGCGCCTCTGTCGCTGGGGCACCTGGGAAGTGTGGTCCGCTGGTGGCGTGGACTTCTGGTGGACCGGCCGTTTCCCTCACGGCGCTCGCTGGTCACCAAGTGGGTAAGTACAGAGCCGTTGCCCTCACGGCGATGCCTGCCGGTCAAGTAATGCCCTCCACAGAGCGCTCGGCGCTCCGGTCTTTATTTGCGCCTCCGGGCGCCGCCTCTGACGTCCCGGGTGCGCCTCTGTCGCTGGGGCACCTGGGAAGTGTGGTCCGCTGGTGGCGTGGACTTCTGGTGGACCGGCCGTTTCCCTCACGGCGCTCGCTGGTCACCAAGTGGGTAAGTACAGAGCCGTTGCCCTCACGGCGATGCCTGCCGGTCAAGTAATGCCCTCCACAGAGCGCTCGGCGCTCCGGTCTTTATTTGCGCCTCCGGGCGCCGCCTCTGACGTCCCGGGTGCGCCTCTGTCGCTGGGGCACCTGGGAAGTGTGGTCCGCTGGTGGCGTGGACTTCTGGTGGACCGGCCGTTTCCCTCACGGCGCTCGCTGGTCACCAAGTGGGTAAATACAGAGCCGTTGCCCTCACGGCGATGCCTGCCGGTCAAGTAATGCCCTCCACAGAGCGCTCGGCGCTCCGGTCTTTATTTGCGCCGCCTCTGACGTCCCGGGTGCGCCTCTGTCGCTGGGGCACCTGGGAAGTGTGGTCCGCTGGTGGCGTGGACTTCTGGTGGACCGGCCGTTTCCCTCACGGCGCTCGCTGGTCACCAAGTGGGTAAGTACAGAGCCGTTGCCCTCACGGCGATGCCTGCCGGTCAAGTAATGCCCTCCACAGAGCGCTCGGCGCTCCGGTCTTTATTTGCGCCTCCGGGCGCCGCCTCTGACGTCCCGGGTGCGCCTCTGTCGCTGGGGCACCTGGGAAGTGTGGTCCGCTGGTGGCGTGGACTTCTGGTGGACCGGCCGTTTCCCTCACGGCGCTCGCTGGTCACCAAGTGGGTAAGTACAGAGCCGTTGCCCTCACGGCGATGCCTGCCGGTCAAGTAATGCCCTCCACAGAGCGCTCGGCGCTCCGGTCTTTATTTGCGCCTCCGGGCGCCGCCTCTGACGTCCCGGGTGCGCCTCTGTCGCTGGGGCACCTGGGAAGTGTGGTCCGCTGGTGGCGTGGACTTCTGGTGGACCGGCCGTTTCCCTCACGGCGCTCGCTGGTCACCAAGTGGGTAAGTACAGAGCCGTTGCCCTCACGGCGATGCCTGCCGGTCAAGTAATGCCCTCCACAGAGCGCTCGGCGCTCCGGTCTTTATTTGCGCCTCCGGGCGCCGCCTCTGACGTCCCGGGTGCGCCTCTGTCGCTGGGGCACCTGGGAAGTGTGGTCCGCTGGTGGCGTGGACTTCTGGTGGACCGGCCGTTTCCCTCACGGCGCTCGCTGGTCACCAAGTGGGTAAGTACAGAGCCGTTGCCCTCACGGCGATGCCTGCCGGTCAAGTAATGCCCTCCACAGAGCGCTCGGCGCTCCGGTCTTTATTTGCGCCTCCGGGCGCCGCCTCTGACGTCCCGGGTGCGCCTCTGTCGCTGGGGCACCTGGGAAGTGTGGTCCGCTGGTGGCGTGGACTTCTGGTGGACCGGCCGTTTCCCTCACGGCGCTCGCTGGTCACCAAGTGGGTAAGTACAGAGCCGTTGCCCTCACGGCGATGCCTGCCGGTCAAGTAATGCCCTCCACAGAGCGCTCGGCGCTCCGGTCTTTATTTGCGCCTCCGGGCGCCGCCTCTGACGTCCCGGGTGCGCCTCTGTCGCTGGGGCACCTGGGAAGTGTGGTCCGCTGGTGGCGTGGACTTCTGGTGGACCGGCCGTTTCCCTCACGGCGCTCGCTGGTCACCAAGTGGGTAAGTACAGAGCCGTTGCCCTCACGGCGATGCCTGCCGGTCAAGTAATGCCCTCCACAGAGCGCTCGGCGCTCCGGTCTTTATTTGCGCCTCCGGGCGCCGCCTCTGACGTCCCGGGTGCGCCTCTGTCGCTGGGGCACCTGGGAAGTGTGGTCCGCTGGTGGCGTGGACTTCTGGTGGACCGGCCGTTTCCCTCACGGCGCTCGCTGGTCACCAAGTGGGTAAGTACAGAGCCGTTGCCCTCACGGCGATGCCTGCCGGTCAAGTAATGCCCTCCACAGAGCGCTCGGCGCTCCGGTCTTTATTTGCGCCTCCGGGCGCCGCCTCTGACGTCCCGGGTGCGCCTCTGTCGCTGGGGCACCTGGGAAGTGTGGTCCGCTGGTGGCGTGGACTTCTGGTGGACCGGCCGTTTCCCTCACGGCGCTCGCTGGTCACCAAGTGGGTAAGTACAGAGCCGTTGCCCTCACGGCGATGCCTGCCGGTCAAGTAATGCCCTCCACAGAGCGCTCGGCGCTCCGGTCTTTATTTGCGCCTCCGGGCGCCGCCTCTGACGTCCCGGGTGCGCCTCTGTCGCTGGGGCACCTGGGAAGTGTGGTCCGCTGGTGGCGTGGACTTCTGGTGGACCGGCCGTTTCCCTCACGGCGCTCGCTGGTCACCAAGTGGGTAAGTACAGAGCCGTTGCCCTCACGGCGATGCCTGCCGGTCAAGTAATGCCCTCCCCAACTCCAACTCAAATCACCATTTAATTAGGGTAAGTGCTGAACACTAAACCTTAATAATTTACTATTCCAACTCCAATCACCATTTAGTTAGGGTAAGTGCTGGACACTAAACCTTAATAATTTACTATTCCAACTCCAATCAGCATATAATTAGGGTAAGTGCTGGACACAGAACCGATTTAATTTACTATTCCAACTCCAATCACCATTTAATTTGGGTAAGTGGTGGACACTAAACCTTAATAATTTACTATTCCAACTCCAATCAGCATTTAATTAGGGTAAGTGCTGGACACAGAACCTATTTCATTTACTATTCCAACTCCAATCAGCATTTAATTAGGGTAAGTGCTGGACACAGAACCTATTAAATTTACTATTCCTACTCCAATCACCATTTAATTAGAGTAAGTGCTGGACACTAAACCTTAATAATTTACTATTCCAACTCCAATCACCATTTAATTAGGGTAAGTGCTGGACACAGAACCTATTAAATTTACTATTCCTACTCCAATCACCATTTAATTAGAGTAAGTGCTGGACACTAAACCTTAATAATTTACTATTCCGACTCCAATCACCATTTAATTAGGGTAAGTGCTGGACACAGAACCTATTTCATTTACTATTCCAACTCCAATCAGCATTTAATTAGGGTAAGTGCTGGACACAGAACCTATTTAATTTACTATTCCTACTCCAATCACAATTTAATTTGGGTAAGTGCTGGACACAGAACCTATTTAATTTACTATTCCAACTCCAATCACCATTTAATTAGGGTAAGTGCTGGACATAGAACCTATTTAATTTACTATTCCAACTCAAATCACCATTTAATTAGGGTAAGTGCTGAACACTAAACCTTAATAATTTACTATTCCAACTCCAATCACCATTTAATTAGGGTAAGTGCTGGACACTAAACCTTAATAATTTACTATTCCAACTCCAATCAGCATATAATTAGGGTAAGTGCTGGACACAGAACCGATTTAATTTACTATTCCAACTCCAATCACCATTTAATTTGGGTAAGTGGTGGACACTAAACCTTAATAATTTACTATTCCAACTCCAATCACCATTTAATTAGGGTAAGTGCTGCACACAGAACCTATTTAATTTACTATTCCTACTCCAATCACCATTTAATTAGGGTAAGTGCTGGACACAGAACCTATTTAATGTACTATTCCAACTCCAATCACCATTTAATTAGGGTAAGTGCTGGACACAGAACCTATTTAATTTACTAGTCCTACTCCAATCACCATTTAATTAGGGTAAGTGCTGGACACTAAACCTTAATAATTTACTATTCCAACTCCAATCAGCATTTAATTAGGGTAAGTGCTGGACACAGAACCTATTTAATTTACTATTCCAACTCCAATCACCATTTAATTAGGGTAAGTGCTGGACACTAAACCTTAATAATGTACTATTCCAACTCCAATCACCATTTAATTAGGGTAAGTGCTGGACACTAAACCTTAATAATTTACTATTCCAACTCCAATCAGCATATAATTAGGGTAAGTGCTGGACACAGAACCTATTTAATTTACTATTCCAACTCCAATCACCATTTAATTTGGGTAAGTGCTGGACACTAAACCTTAATAATTTACTATTCCAACTCCAATCACCATTTAATTAGGGTAAGTGCTGGACACAGAACCTATTTAATTTACTATTCCTACTCCAATCACCATTTAATTTGGGTAAGTGCTGGACACAGACCCTATTTAATTTACTACTCCAACTCCAATCACCATTTAATTAGGGTAAGTGCTGGACACAGAACCTATTTAATCTACTTTTCAAACTCCAATCACCATTTAATTAGGGTAAGTGCTGGACACAGAACCTATTTAATTAACTATTCCTACTCCAATCACCATTTGATTAGGGTAAGTGCTGGACACTAAACCTTAATAATTTACTATTCCAACTCCAATCAGCATTTAATTAGGGTAAATGCTGGACACAGAACCTATTTAATTTACTATTCCAACTCCAATCACCATTTAATTAGGGTAAGTGCTGGACACTAAACCTTAATAAATTACTATTCCAACTCCAATCACTATGTAATTAGGGTAAGTGCTGGACACAGAACCTATTTAATTTACTATTCCAACTCCAATCACCATTTAATTAGGGTAAATGCTGGACACTAAACCTTAATAATTTACTATTCCAACTCCAATCACCATTTAATTAGGGTAAGTGCTGGACACTAAACCTTAATAATTTACTATTCCAACTCCAATCACCATTTAATTAGGGTAAGTGCTGGACACTAAACCTTAATAATTTACTATTCCAACTCCAATCACCATTTAATTAGGGTAATTGCTGGACACAGAACCTATTTAAATTACTATTCCTACTCCAAACACCATTTAATTAGAGTAAGTGCTGACATTAAACATTATTAATTTACTATTCCTACTCCAATCACCATTTAATTGGATTAATTGCATCCAATTAACACTTAATGCAGTTAAGTGCTACACACTTTCCATAATTCATATACGTTTAATATGCTGTATGAACTAACATACTATTTAAAACAATATCCGTTGTTATCCACTATGTACCCAGTTACACAATGTAAATATTTTTTAAAGACATAATTATTTAAAATTGTCACAATTTATAATACACATTTTTTATTGTAAATTATTTAAATTGAACAATAAATATTTCCTTTTTACCTTATAAACTCAATATTAGTTTCATAAATATACCCACTATATACCCAATGACACACTATCAAACTTTATACATAAATCGTTATTGTTTTTTCAAATTTCGCACAATGTGAATTTTTTTGGATATTTTCGAAATTTGTAAAAAAATTTATAAATGCGAAATTTGTTTTAAAAATTTTTACACTCTAAGGGCTCGATTACGATCCGGTAAAAAAATCCACCGTACGATTCGTATTCGTAGCCCTTTCCGTACGAATCGTACCCGTCTGTCCGAGTCGCGTAGTACGATCCGCATTCCGTGAATCCGTCCGAATCGTCGCGATCCGTACGTATTGCAAGGCTGAGACTGTGAACCGTACGACTCGTACACACGCCGTACGACCCAACGAGTACGATCCGGACCGGGGAATCAGGACGCAATTCGTACGGTCCACGTCAGGTAAGGGCAATTCGTACAGAAAAGCGCGCGATTACATACACCCCATACAGCGCGTACCCCCCCCATGATTGCAGGGGTACGGCACGTACCCCAGCGATCATGGGGTGTACGAGCCGTACCCCCATTGTACGATCGGTGTACGATCGGTGTACGAGCCGTACCCCATGTACGATCGGTGTACGAGCCGTACCCCCATTGTACGATCGGTGTACGAGCCGTACCCCATGTACGATCGGTGTACGAGCCGTACCCCCATTGTACGATCGGTGTACGAGCCGTACCCCATGTACGATCGGTGTACGAGCCGTACCCCCATTGTACGATCGGTGTACGAGCCGTACCCCCATTGTACGATCGGTGTACGAGCCGTACCCCCATTGTACGATCGGTGTACGATCGGTGTACGATTGGGGTACGGCTCGTACACCGATCGTACAATGGGGGTACGGCTCGTACACCGATCGTACATGGGGTACGGCTCGTACACCGATCGTACATGGGGTACGGCTCGTACACCGATCGTACATGGGGTACGGCTCATACACCGATCGTACATGGGGTACAGCTCGTACACCCCATGATCGCAGGGGTACGGTGCGTACCCCTGCGATCATGGGGGGTACGCACCGTACCCGGGGGGGGCCGTTCCGTACCTGTTTCGGCACGAACTCTGCTTTTACGGCTGTTTTCAGCTCCCGTAGAAAAAGGGTCGTACGGTGCGTACCCGACACCTATCGTACTTGCTGGGTCGTAAAAACCAGCCGCGAACCGTACAGATGTCGCGTACTGCAGGTTCCGAGGGAGAATCGTACGGAGATTAGAGTCGTACGGTGTCTTGTACGACTCGTACAGAGTACGGCTCCTGGTACGAATCGTACTTCGTCGTACGTACGGGGGACATTGCAGGGTACGATTCGTACGGGAAAAACGCTCCGAACGGCTATTCGAAGCGTTTTTTCCCGAATCGGAATCGACCCCTAAATGTTTAATAAACTACCCACCCTTATCCCCTATTAACTCTACATGACACTCCTAAAATTATACTTAATTTATTTATTAAAAATTTAATACTAAATTAATATTTACTATACTTTTTACGAAATACCCTAAAATACTATACCAAACATTAAACAATAATACTAAATTTCTATACAATTACGCATTTTTCGATTATTTTTTTAATTTATAATTTTAAATGTTTATATAAAAATCGAAATTTTAAATTCTATAATTATACTACACTTTTTTAAAACACTACCCACCCTTATCCCCTATAAACTCTACATCCCGCTCCTAAAATGTTAAATAATTTATTTATTAAATATTTAATACTAAATTTATATTTACAATACTTTTCACTAAATACACAAAAATACTATACCAAACATTAAACAATAATACTAAATTTCTATACAATTTCGCAATTTTCGATTTTTTTTTATTATTTTCTAATTTTAATTTTTTTTTAAAAATTCGAAATGTATTATTCTATAATTATACTACACTTTTTTAAAACACTACCCACCCTTATCCCCTATAAACTCTACATCCCGCTCCTAAAATTTTACTTAATTTTTTTATTAAATATTTAATACTAAATTTATATTTACAATACTTTTCACTAAATACACAAAAATACTATACCAAACATTAAACAATAATACTGAATTTCTATACAATTTCGCAATTTTTGAATATTTTTTATTATTTTCTAATTTTAATTTTTTTTAAAAATTCGAAATGTATTATTCTATAATTATACTACACTTTTTTAAAACACTACCCACCCTTATCCCCTATAAACTCTACATCCCGCTCCTAAAATTTTACTTAATTTTTTTATTAAATATTTAATACTAGATTTATATTTACAATACTTTTCACTGAATACACAAAAATACTATACCAAACATTAAACAATAATACTAAATTTCTATACAATTTTGCAATTTTCAAATATTTTTTATTATTTTCTAATTTTAATTTTTTTTAAAAAATTCGAAATTTATTATTCTATAATTATACTACACTTTTTTAAAACACTACCCACCCTTATCCCCTTTAAACTCTACATCCCGCTCCTAAAATTTTAACTAAAATGAATTACATTATATTTATAAATTATATTATATATAGACAACATTATACTATATCATTACTTAACATACTTTAAAACATCACTTTTAAACATCGATATTTTTGCCTATCGATATTTTGAGCTTCGATATTTCCTATTTCGAAATTAATGTCTTCGATATTATTAACACACACATAAATCGATATTTTCAACGTCGATATTTTGATTGTCGATATTTCTTACATTCGACTTTTAGGACTCGATATTATGGCATTTCGATATTATCAACTCGATATTTTTACTGTGTACCGTTGAAAGCATGGGAACCATAGGACGGGAGGGTGGTCCATTTACCAGAATACAGCTTGATTTCATTGAAATGTCACCTCAAAACAGACTCATATGTATTGGTGATAGTCTGTTTGTTTTCAAGATGGGTGGAAGCATTTCCAACATGTCACAATGATTCAATTACTGTGGCAAAATTGCTTTTGAGAGAACTCATACCAAGGTATGGTTTTCCAGTGTCGATTGAGACAGATCGCGGCACACATTTTGAAAACAGATTGCTAAAACTGATTTGTGAAGCACTAGGAATAAAGCAAAAATTGCATTGTGCCTACAGACCAGAAGCATCAGGAGTTGTTGAGCAAGTGAATGGTACAATAAAAAACAGGTTAGCTAAGATGTGTTTTGAAACAGGAATGAAGTGGACAGATGCACTTCCACGTGTTTTGATGACTTTGAGAAGCATTCCAGACAGAAAAACAGGTTTAAGCCCCCACGAAATCTTAATGAGAAGGGTCATGAGACAAGCATTTGTTCCAGTTGATAAACTACTGAGCATAAATGATAGTGCCTTAATGGATTATTGCAAAAATCTATCTGACGTGGTGACTTCTATGTTCCACCAGGTAGGAACTGAAGTACTTTCAAAAGAGAAAGAACAAGCTCATGATCTATTGCCAGGAGACTGGGTGAGGACAAAGGTACATCGAAGAAGGAATTGCCTAATCCCAAGGTGGCAGAAGGCAAGACAGGTGATACTGGTCACAACAAATGCAATAAAGTGTAGGGGACTGAAAAGATGGATCCATGCTAGTCATACCATACGAGTCCCTCCACCTGAAAATCCTCACGAAGAAGGTGATACAACAGCTGATTCAGATTCAGAAGAAGAACCTGAAAGAAATCCAGATACTGAAAATCGACAAGAAAGTCGGGATCTGGAAGATTCAAATGGGAATGAAGCATTGAATGAAGAAATTGTTGAAGTTGCGATACAAGTTTCTGAAGAAGAAAATGATAAGGATCTGCTAGATCAAGTAGCAGAAGAGGAATCTGAACAAGAAGTGATTCAAGATCATGATCAGGAGAGTATTGAAAAGCAGATTGGAAACTTTGGAAGAAGGAATGAGAATTCTGAAACTGGTGGACTGGAAGTAATCGAAGAAGAAGAAGAAGAAATTCCAAGTACCAGCTATAAGGATGCTGTTCCTAACAAAGTGAAACTGCCGAGTAAAGAAGTACCTGAATCTGAAGAAGAATCTGATACAGAAAAACTGATAATTAATGAATCAGCTGATAACACAGAAAGTGAAACAGATGACAGTGGAGATGAATCAAAAGTGAAAAGATCAAGGAAAAGAGCTTGGAGAGTAGAATATAACCTGACAGAGCCAAAAAGGAGGTTAACAAGAAAAGGAGACAA
The DNA here is from genome assembly GCF_964263255.1 of Lissotriton vulgaris. NCBI lineage: Eukaryota > Metazoa > Chordata > Amphibia > Caudata > Salamandridae > Lissotriton > Lissotriton vulgaris. Next base: position 1,803,574,596 of record NC_141687.1, on the reverse strand, counting down.
TTGGCCAAGTGAAAACGAAGGCCTGAAATTCAAATTAGTGAATAGAGCAAAAGATCAGGTGAATGAGAAGTCAAAAAGAAGAAGACTTGAATAAGAAAAAGCAAACAGAGAAAAGAATAGAAGTGATCAGTAATAGGCCAATAAAACCAAATCAGAAGTATAAGTCACCTGAGTGGTCCTACATAGTGATCCCACCAGTAATAGAAATTAGTAGTAGTCAGATTAATTTAGACGATGAAAGTGACAATGATTGATTTTCTTTGAAGTGACACAAGGTCGAAAAAATTGTGTTAGGAGTCACAAGGTTGAAGAAATTGTGTTAGCTGGAAAACACATTTGATGTATGACATAAGGTCGAAGAAAAGCTGTTAGAAAACAAAGTTATCTGATAAAAAAATAATAATAAAATAGGGGAGTATATTTAGTGATTTTTCAATTTTTCAATTTTTATTTTTATTTTTTAGTAAAGATGCCTTCTTATAATAATAATTCAAGATGCTCAATTCTCAAAAGATGTTGCAAATTGTCTTTAATATGTGTAATTTTGATAATTTTAGTTTGGTTAATTTTAGCTGTCATTTTTCCTTTTGGAATAGATAAAGAGATGTATAAAGCTAATATGACTAGTAAAGCTGTGGTCAATCATGACAAAATTGATGACCCTAATAAGGTTATTATACATAAACCAGAGATTCATCAAGATAGATCTGTGGGAGATTTTTCTAGAAATACTTTTTCAAGACTTTTATCTGAATGCGTTAAGGTGATGAACGCAAAAGATTGTTATGTATGTGTGAAATTACCAACTTCTGTGTCAGAGGGCGTGACATATAATATGCTTCCTGTTACTTACGGTGTGACATGTAGTGTAATAGCTAGCTTGTTTTATAAAACTGGACGTCTGGAATATTATTATTCTGACTTTGATGAGATTTTTGCAAATTTAAAAATTGTAGAAAGCTTGAATAGAGTGAAATATTTAATACTAAATTTATATTTACAATACTTTTCACTAAATACACAAAAATACTATACCAAACATTAAACAATAATACTAAATTTCTATACAATTTCGCAATTTTCAAATATTTTTTAATAATTTCTAATTTAAATTTTTTTTTTTAAATTCGAAATTTATAATTCTATAATTATACTACACTTTTTTAAAACACTACCCACCCTTATCCCCTATGAACTCTACATCCCGCTCCTAAAATTTTACTTAATTTATTTATTAAATATTTAATACTAAATTTATATTTACAATACTTTTCACTAAATACACAAAAATACTATACCAAACATTAAACAATAATACTAAATTTCTATACAATTTCGCAATTTTCGATTTTTTTTTATTTTCTAATTTTAATTTTTTTTTTAAAATTCGAAATGTATTATTCTATAATTATACTACACTTTTTTAAAACACTACCCACCCTTATCCCCTATAAACTCTACATCCCGCTCCTAAAATTTTACTTAATTTTTTTATTAAATATTTAATACTAAATTTATATTTACAATACTTTTCACTAAATACACAAAAATACTATACCAAACATTAAACAATAATACTAAATTTCTATACAATTTCGCAATTTTTGAATATTTTTTATTATTTTCTAATTTTAATTTTTTTTTAAAATTCGAAATGTATTATTCTATAATTATACTACACTTTTTTAAAACACTACCCACCCTTATCCCCTATAAACTCTACATCCCGCTCCTAAAATTTTACTTAATTTTTTTATTAAATATTTAATACTAGATTTATATTTACAATACTTTTCACTGAATACACAAAAATACTATACCAAACATTAAACAATAATACTACATTTCTATACAATTTCGCAATTTTCAAATATTTTTTATTATTTTCTAATTTTATTTTTTTTTTAAAAATTCGAAATTTATTATTCTATAATTATACTACACTTTTTTAAAACACTACCCACCCTTATCCCCTTTAAACTCTACATCCCGCTCCTAAAATTTTAACTAAAATGAATTACATTATATTTATAAATTATATTATATATAGACAACATTATACTATATCATTACTTAACATACTTTAAAACATCACTTTTAAACATCGATATTTTTGCCTATCGATATTTTGAGCTTCGATATTTCCTATTTCGAAATTAATGTCTTCGATATTATTAACACACACATAAATCGATATTTTCAACGTCGATATTTTGATTGTCGATATTTCTTACATTCGACTTTTAGGACTCGATATTATGGCATTTCGATATTATCAACTCGATATTTTTACTGTGTACCGTTGAAAGCATGGGAACCATAGGACGGGAGGGTGGTCCATTTACCAGAATACAGCTTGATTTCATTGAAATGTCACCTCAAAACAGACTCATATGTATTGGTGATAGTCTGTTTGTTTTCAAGATGGGTGGAAGCATTTCCAACATGTCACAATGATTCAATTACTGTGGCAAAATTGCTTTTGAGAGAACTCATACCAAGGTATGGTTTTCCAGTGTCGATTGAGACAGATCGCGGCACACATTTTGAAAACAGATTGCTAAAACTGATTTGTGAAGCACTAGGAATAAAGCAAAAATTGCATTGTGCCTACAGACCAGAAGCATCAGGAGTTGTTGAGCAAGTGAATGGTACAATAAAAAACAGGTTAGCTAAGATGTGTTTTGAAACAGGAATGAAGTGGACAGATGCACTTCCACGTGTTTTGATGACTTTGAGAAGCATTCCAGACAGAAAAACAGGTTTAAGCCCCCACGAAATCTTAATGAGAAGGGTCATGAGACAAGCATTTGTTCCAGTTGATAAACTACTGAGCATAAATGATAGTGCCTTAATGGATTATTGCAAAAATCTATCTGACGTGGTGACTTCTATGTTCCACCAGGTAGGAACTGAAGTACTTTCAAAAGAGAAAGAACAAGCTCATGATCTATTGCCAGGAGACTGGGTGAGGACAAAGGTACATCGAAGAAGGAATTGCCTAATCCCAAGGTGGCAGAAGGCAAGACAGGTGATACTGGTCACAACAAATGCAATAAAGTGTAGGGGACTGAAAAGATGGATCCATGCTAGTCATACCATACGAGTCCCTCCACCTGAAAATCCTCACGAAGAAGGTGATACAACAGCTGATTCAGATTCAGAAGAAGAACCTGAAAGAAATCCAGATACTGAAAATCGACAAGAAAGTCGGGATCTGGAAGATTCAAATGGGAATGAAGCATTGAATGAAGAAATTGTTGAAGTTGCGATACAAGTTTCTGAAGAAGAAAATGATAAGGATCTGCTAGATCAAGTAGCAGAAGAGGAATCTGAACAAGAAGTGATTCAAGATCATGATCAGGAGAGTATTGAAAAGCAGATTGGAAACTTTGGAAGAAGGAATGAGAATTCTGAAACTGGTGGACTGGAAGTAATCGAAGAAGAAGAAGAAGAAATTCCAAGTACCAGCTATAAGGATGCTGTTCCTAACAAAGTGAAACTGCCGAGTAAAGAAGTACCTGAATCTGAAGAAGAATCTGATACAGAAAAACTGATAATTAATGAATCAGCTGATAACACAGAAAGTGAAACAGATGACAGTGGAGATGAATCAAAAGTGAAAAGATCAAGGAAAAGAGCTTGGAGAGTAGAATATAACCTGACAGAGCCAAAAAGGAGGTTAACAAGAAAAGGAGACAATTGGCCAAGTGAAAACGAAGGCCTGAAATTCAAATTAGTGAATAGAGCAAAAGATCAGGTGAATGAGAAGTCAAAAAGAAGAAGACTTGAATAAGAAAAAGCAAACAGAGAAAAGAATAGAAGTGATCAGTAATAGGCCAATAAAACCAAATCAGAAGTATAAGTCACCTGAGTGGTCCTACATAGTGATCCCACCAGTAATAGAAATTAGTAGTAGTCAGATTAATTTAGACGATGAAAGTGACAATGATTGATTTTCTTTGAAGTGACACAAGGTCGAAAAAATTGTGTTAGGAGTCACAAGGTTGAAGAAATTGTGTTAGCTGGAAAACACATTTGATGTATGACATAAGGTCGAAGAAAAGCTGTTAGAAAACAAAGTTATCTGATAAAAAAATAATAATAAAATAGGGGAGTATATTTAGTGATTTTTCAATTTTTCAATTTTTATTTTTATTTTTTAGTAAAGATGCCTTCTTATAATAATAATTCAAGATGCTCAATTCTCAAAAGATGTTGCAAATTGTCTTTAATATGTGTAATTTTGATAATTTTAGTTTGGTTAATTTTAGCTGTCATTTTTCCTTTTGGAATAGATAAAGAGATGTATAAAGCTAATATGACTAGTAAAGCTGTGGTCAATCATGACAAAATTGATGACCCTAATAAGGTTATTATACATAAACCAGAGATTCATCAAGATAAATCTGTGGGAGATTTTTCTAGAAATACTTTTTCAAGACTTTTATCTGAATGCGTTAAGGTGATGAACGCAAAAGATTGTTATGTATGTGTGAAATTACCAACTTCTGTGTCAGAGGGCGTGACATATAATATGCTTCCTCTTACTTACGGTGTGACATGTAGTGTAATAGCTAGCTTGTTTTATAAAACTGGACGTCTGGAATATTATTATTCTGACTTTGATGAGATTTTTGCAAATTTAAAAATTGTAGAAAGCTTGAATAGAGTGAAATATGCTAAACAGATGGGGGAATTTTTCTTAGTGACTAGTGAACTTACTTATGAGTATGCTTTTAAAAATAATCTAACATGTAAATTGAGAACAGCAGAGAAAACATTTTTAAATATGGTGGAAGAGAGGAGGGCAATTTATAAGCGAAATGAGATGGCCAAACAGACAAAGTCTAAATTTTGGCAGTTGGAAGATGAAAAGCTAAATGATAGAAATGTAAATATGGCAATTCACATAGATAAACCTGTTAGTGGAAAACTTTGTACAAGAAGAGATAATACCCAACTTTTTTGGTGCAAGTCAATGTGAAGATACCTATCGTATTGTAGGGGGTTGAGGATTTAAAGGAGCCAAAGATCCAATTTTCCCTGGAATTTATTTCATTTGTGGGGATGAAGCTTATTATAGTCTTCTGGATCACTGGTACGGAACATGTTACGTAGGTTTAGTTTTTCCAAAAATGTTTCACTTAGATAGAAATGCAAAAGGTTCTTTTGAAATTGGTAATCACTTAAGTAGATTTAGAAGAGAAAGCTTTTCAGAAATATTGGGAGATATATTTGGTGCGTTAATACCTATGGTAGGAATAAACCTGAATGCAAACAAATTTCGAAAATTGTCCACAATTGTTGACAGATTATCAACAGACACTGCAGGTGGATTTCAATTAGTAGATACAGAACTTGTTGCCATGAGATCCATGGAATCGTCTTGCCCTAGACATTTTCCTAGCAAAGGAGGGTGGAGTTTGTGGGATATTGCATGTTCAACACTGCTGCACTGCTGCACATATATTCCTGATAAGAGTCAGAATATAGAGATGCATATAAAAAACATTACTGAGTTACATAGTGAGATAGAACCCATAGAAAATGAAAGTTTTTCAGAGCGCTTGGCTAAAAGATTTGCAACAATTAAACACTGGTGTCAAGAGATTGGTAGTTCAATTATAGGTAAAATAGTTTTTGCTTTAATAGTTATAGCTCTAATAACACTTTTGTTTAAAATTAGTTGCATGATACACAAGAGAAGAAAACACTTAATAGAAAAGAAAAGCATTTACAAACTCAGAAAAGAGAAAGAAAAAGAGATAGAATTAGAAGAGTTTCGGAGAGCACAATATGAAAAATGCAGAAAAACAGATGAGTCTAAAGTTTAGAAATACTAATATTAAGAAAGTCCAAAACATGTTCAAAGGTTGAAAATTTATAACACTTTGGATATTGTTTGGTGATTCTGAAATCACCAGATGAGGGAGTTGATGGAGCAGGGTGAAGAGCAAAATTTTGTTCTAACTTGTGAAGTTAACCTCCCATAATATATAACTTGACTAATAAGCATGTGGTGAAAGTAATAATCAACTTAGTTTAAAATTGCAAACATTACACGCGGGATTAACTAATGTGCTTTATGTTGCAAACGCAAAGAAGAAAATAATAAACTAACCTTGTCTATTGTCTTTGTCAGGATTAAATGCGGCTGTTTAACTAATGGCATGTGCTTATTATATGTGCTTATGTTATGTCCTTTTTTGACAAAAGCTCATGGAGTACGCCAGTTCCTGGAGGAAAAGGAATTATAAAAGCACCTGACTGTGCTTCTGCTAGGTAACATAATTAACCCGGTTAATTATTAGAAGGGGGGCAGGTAACAGAATGGGTCTCAATTCTTTAATTATTTGATGTCTTGTGTTTGTTTAATAATAGTTTCCAAAGTGAGGCCTGAAAAGTGGTTCGGAAAAATATTGCTGACAGAGATGCAGACGTGAAACCTTGTCCAGAGTGGAGCCTTGCATTTACGTAATGGAGATTTTTGCTGCACAAACATTATTAATAAAAAGAAAAGACTTTTGCTTGAATAAAATGTGCTCATGGAGAGAAGGCCCAAGGACAGTAAGAAAAAGTGTCTGCCAAGTTTAGGAAGTAATGTTCTGAGCTCGAAAAATGTAACATTTCTGAGGAAACGGAGAAACGTGAAATTGAATGAACAATAGGGCTTATGTAAAAGCCCAGTCTTGGTCAAAATTCGAAGATGACCTAACGGTGGACTGACATGGCTCAGCCAATGAGAAGTCTGGATTTTGTTGAAAGAATGAAGAATGTAGAGAATTTAGATAGAGAAGAGGTATAAAACCTGACATCATGAGCAGGGCAAAAAGCTTGCTTCCCGATTCCTGAATGACGTGCTGATAGACTTTTGGCGCACGTAAGGACAGCAGACTTTAAATGATATTTTCCTTTTCAGGTGAAGCGAGAAATAGACAGGGAAATAGAATTAGGGTATGGAAACTGTTATTTGATAATATTTCATGTTTCTGACCTTGCTTTAATAAATGTCAGTTAATAATTAATTTCCTAATAAAATGCTGCTTTCTTATTTGCTTATAAAATAAAGATTCTAAGACGTAAATTGAAGAATAAAGTTAATAAAATTAGATTTGAAAAGACAAGCTAGTCTTGTTTATTCATGGTCTAGTTGCTATCAGTTGATCCAATCGCCTTATGTGGTTTGATTTAACAAATGACAAATGTTTAAAACCATGGTAAAAGATGATAAACTACAGTTGTATATAAAAGTGTAAATAATAAGTGAGTGAATTTATTAATCAGACCACATGATTCAGTTGCTCAAAAATTGTCTCATTGGTGTTATGGGCCTGTTTGAGTGTTTCATGATTAATGGTGAGTATTGAGGTAATAGGTAGCGTTTGTGAGACAGTTTTTCAATAGGAGCGCTGGATCACTTGCAAAGTAATTACATGAGAGTACTCATATCTAGAAAAGTATATTTTTATGCCTATTGGTTCTAAAAATAAAACAACTATATCTTTTGATATAAAAACAATTGGCCTGGAGTTCAGTCTTTGAGTGTGTGAAATCCTTTGCTGACTGAGAGAGTACAACCAATGCTTTGCACTGCCCTCTGGTACTGCCTTACTGCTCGACCAAGCTACCACTTTTGAGAGTAAGGTCAGTCCTGACTTAAACCTCTGTTATACCTTTGGGGTTTGTGAACTCTATACACACAGTACTTCATTATAGTCCAGTATATATAGAGCCACTTTCTCACAAAAGGGTCCAGTAAAAATCAACTAAAACAACTACAAAAACCCCAACTAGAAACGGGAGGGAAAGAGAAATGCTCACCCAGGTAGCGGTGAGAAGAATGGTCAGTATCCAGGTCAATGGAGTATCAGGAAAAGGGTAATGTTTACTGAATAAAAACAATGAAATGGTGTCTGCAGCTCTGTTGAAGATGTGGTGGGGGTAGAGGTCCGTGAGGGCCCCGGAGTGGATTGACTTCATTGTCTTCAGTGTGTCTTCGGTGGTGAGGGCTGTCCAGTTGTCAATCGTTGGCTTCAGGGGGTCGGGGTGGCTGGTGAGGGTTCAGTGTGCTGTTGTCTTCGTCGAAGTTGTCGTAAATGTCCTTGATTTTGTGGTGGAAGAAGGTGCTGAGCTTGTTGCAGAGGTCTTGTGAGGCAGGAATGTCAGCAGACTCGCTGGTGGGTTGGGCGAACTCCTTGATGATGCTGAAGAGTTCTTTGCTGTTATGCGCGTGTGTGGAGATTCTGTCTTCAATTTATTTTTTTCTTGTTTTTCTGATGAGTTGGTGGTGGGCGTTGGTGGCGGCTCTGAAGTTGTTGTGGGCTTCTGTGGATTTGGAGTTCCTCCAGGCCTTTTTGAGGGGACAGCATGTGTGTCTGCACTGTTGAAGTTCGGTGGTAAACCATCTGGCTTTCTGGGCATGTGTGCTGTTGATTTTCTTGAGGGGGGCTATGGTGTTTGGGCTGCTGGAGATCCATCTGTGCAAGGTTTGGGCTGCGGTGTTGTCATCTTCAGCGCTGTTTGGGGTGGAGTTGCTGAGTGAGGAGGTGAGCTGGTCATCGGTGATTTTGGTCCAGTTTCTTCGTGGGAGCAGGTGCTGGTGTCTGTGGATGATAGGTGTTCTGAAGGCAAAGTGGAAGCATCAGTGGTCTGTCCACGGGAGTTCGATGGTGTGGCTAAAAGTGATGGAGTTTCCTGTTGTGAAGAGGTGGTCAAGGGTGTGTCCTGCTGAGTGCGTGGGTTCGGTCACAATCTGGCAGAGTCCAATGTTGTGGAGGTTGTCCAGGAGGGATGTGGTGTTGGTGTCCAGTTGGTTGTCCAGGTAGAGGTAGAGGTTGAGGTCTCCCAGCAGGGTGTAGTTGGTGGATGCAATGGCTTGCAGGGAGGTGATATTCGTGATGGAGTTGGTGAAAGATCTGCGGGGTCGAGGGGAGCGGTAGATTAGAGTTCCTCGGAGGGTGGTGGTAGGGCTGGCCGGTATCTTGAAATGTAGGTGTTCCATCAGGTCAGTGGGCTCATCGGTGAATGTGCTCAGCCGGAGGATGGACTTGTGGACGATGGCGATTCCTCCTCCCGGGCGGGTGGGGCTGTCCTTCCGAGAGATCTTGTATCCTTGGGGAATGGCAATGGCAATGTCCGGTCCCGAGGTGGTGTTGGTCCAGGTTTCGGTGCTACGTCAGGGGTGGTGCTGTCGAGGAGGTCCCAGATTTTGGTAGCGTGTTTGTGGACTGATCGGACGTTGAGGAGGATGCATTGCACAGTCTTCAGGTTCGGTTGTGTTCTTGCGGGCGGGTTGTGCTGGTTCCGTGTTCCTGGGGATGCAGATAGTGTGCCGGTAACGATGGCAGCTGAAGGGTCCATGGGTGTCGGCTGGTGATGCTAGCTTGCAGTTGTTGTTGAAGCCTGGGTTGAGTTCATGGAGTGCCGCTGGGTCGTAGCATTGGTGGTGCAGAGGACCAGGGCTCCTGCCGCTGGTCGCGGACGGGAGCAGACAGGCTTGCCTTTGGCACGCCAGCAGCGTACCCGCTGCGTGCTGCTGGCATTAAGTAGGGGTCGGGGAGGGTTGAACAGCTGGGAGGAGGGAGCGGGCAGGGGAACTGGCTTGGGCCAGTTGCACTGGTCGTGCTGGGGGAGGGGCCGCGGGGCAGCAGCGACAGAGAAAAATGGGGGGAAAGAGATAAAAGGAGAGTAAAAGGGAGAGATAAAAATGAGGATAAAAAAATGAGTAAAACGGAGCAGGAGAGGAAAAACGGAGCGTGAGAAGATGAAAGGGGTCCACTGGACCACCAGGGATGAGGCGCAGGAATAACCTGTGGGTGGAGGAGGGCTTCAAACACCAGCACTCGAGAGTATAGGGGCTTGGGGAGGCCTCACTTAAAGGTGGAGCTGCGAGAGTGGGAGAGATATTTCACTGACAGTGAGTCAGTGGTCTTGCTCGCCTGTCCCAGCAGCGGCTGCCATTATGTCGGGGTCAGGGAGGGCTGGACAGCTGGGAGGCGGGAGCGGGGAGGGGACTGGCTTGGGCCCGTCACGCTGGTTTTGCTTGACAGGAGGGGCTGCAGGGCAGCAGCGGCGGGGAAAAACTGCCGAAAAAGTAGGAAAGGGTTGAATAACAGTGAAAAAACAGAAAGGTGCAAGAAAAGTGGGGGAAGAGATAGAAGGAGAGTAAAAGGGAGGGATAAAAATGAGGGTGAAAAAACAAGTAAAATGTAGCAGGAGAGGAAAATAGGAGCGAGAGAAGATGATAGAGGTCTACTGGACCACCAAGAATGAGGCGCACGTATAACCTGTGGGTGGAGGAGGGCTTCGAACACCAGCACTCGAGAGTGCAGGGGCTCGGGGAAGGCCTCACTTAATGGAGGAGCTGCGAGGGTGGTAGAGCAAGTTCACTGACAGTGAGTCAGTGGTCTTAACATTAGCTCTGTAAGTTACCTGTTGGCTGTATGGGTCTCTGAGTACCTTTCTGGTCACAGGAGCCAACCCTACAAGACTTTCAGCGGACAATCATTGACACCTGTTATTTAAGCATAGACTGACAAATTACTTTGTGGTGCCCCTTGTATTAAGGGCCAATATTAGACACCCATTAGACCTTCTTCTGCAAGGCAGAAAATGACGTGAGTGTAAAAGCACCATTGACCAGAGGCATAACACAGGCATCTACAGCCCCTGTGGTGCAGGGGGCTTCCAACCTTACAGGGGCCCACCATTAAGCCCAAGGCCACTGAATATCTATCAAACACATGGCTCTGTGTCACGTTCTTCACTGCGGGCCACCATTTTGCTTTACGCCACTGACCAGTTTAGGTTTTGTACTTCAGCGTAAAGCCCTCTTTCCTCGAACGTTTTTTTGTCTTCAGGTGCAGTTGCATCTCCACAGGAGGTGATTTCTCAGCCAGCTTGTTCCTGGAAGCAGGCTCATCCCTTTACCACGCTGTCAGATGCTGGAATCTCTATGTGCATAAACATGGCTTCCAAGCCTGGTGGCTATCTTGGAAACACATCGTCACACAACTTGGTCAAGTGGGAAAGCCGGGATTAGAGCCCAGGTTGCCTGACTCTACAGTCCAGCACTTAGAGCTCCAGGCCTGGCCGCCTCCCTCGGAGTGAGTTATGCGCCGAGTCCACAATTAATGCGCCGGGCTGGCGTGCGCTGCCAGGCCGGGCGGCCATAACCCCAATTATTACAGCCATATCCGGCCCGCTACTCTCGCGCATTACAGCCCCACTAGAGCGCGGCTGAGAAGCCATAAATCCCAGGGCGCAGATGAAATCCCTGTCAGGGGAATATTTTAAAAAATCATATTTTTGGCGCAGCGATTATGCTGGGGATAAATCTTGATGCTCGCTCCTGCCAGAGTAGAATTAGAGGATAATGGAAAGACCAGCTAAGGATTTGGAATGCATCATGATATTTTTAAAAATGTTCGGGGGAGAAGGGTCGAAGAAAATGGAGGGAGTACGGTACGAGTGTGTACACCAGCTGCAGTGAGGGACGGTTGTAAAAGACAGGTTCATTGCGTTATGTGCCTGTTTCTTTATTTTATTTATACTCCAAACTTTTTGCCTTCCTCCTCATATTTTTTTCTGTCCGTGTTTTTGTTGGCTTTAGGACTCCTGGCACTTTACCACTGCTAACCAGTGCTAAGGTGCATGTGCTTTCTCCCTAAAACATGGTACCATTGGCTCATACCAGATTGGCATATTTAATTTACTTATCGGTCCCTAGTAAAGTGCACTACATGTGCCCAGGGTCTGTAAATTGGAAGCTACTAGTAGGCCTGAAGGACGTATAAGTACGAGGGTTCTGGCCCTATCAAATCAGACACTTTTAGACCTGTAACCAGATATTGTTTGCTCTACATCTGCACAATGCCAGAGGGACTGCCACTTTGCTAACTGCTCTGCTGTGTTGGTCTGCTGCTTGTTGAGCTGCAAGAGAGACTTCACTTGCTTCCTGCCTTGCTCTGCTGGCCTGCAACCTCTACATTGTGAATTCAAGTGTTCCCCATGAGATTATTGGCTTGCCACCTGTTCCCCGAAGTCTCTCTTGCAGGGCCATCAAAGACTTCATCTTTCTGTTTTTGTTACTACCACTGCAAGAGCCATCCGGAAGGAACAAGCACTCCATATGGCGGACACAAGTGCTTTAACCTCCAACAGAGAAGTGCTCTGTGTGCCACCAAAAGACCCTAATATCTTGCAAACCTACGGTGGATTCTGGACGAGGGACAGCAAATTTGCCCCAATCGCCGCCTTTCTTTTGCAGGGGGTTACCAAGGTAATACCAAGCCACACCTTTGACTGTGCCTGAGAAAAGCCTTGCTCACTACACACCAGTGCCATAGAAAGATGGCTCACCGCAGCCACCAGAGAGGAGATCGGTACCTGAGGATCCCCACCCATGAGAACATTATTACAGGCAGCCTGCCAATAACACTCTGCCCTGTACAGTAAAAGGTACAGTGATGTTGAGGGTCTGTGTAGTCCCTGGAGCTTCACTGTGCCCCCAGAGGCGGCAGAATTTGCCATTACTCGGTTTCAAGAATCAGGGTGAGGACTCTCGTACCTGCAACTTCCTGGCCCAAAGTTAACCCCCTTTCAACTCCAAGAAAAACTCATGGTGAGAATACTTCATTAGTATCTATGGCCATGCCGCCAGCTGGAAAAGGATCAGGCCGACGCACGTTTCAGTGGATACCTATAATTCAGTCCACCTTCTTCAGGACCGCTTGCTTTCTTTAAATTAATGCAGCGGAGGTTGAATGGGGGATCAATGAGTCTGTATCTGGCTGGTTTCCTTTACTCAATGACAGGCCCATATATCCATCAGATATTTCTCATTGGTCAATGAGTGTCCATTTGTTGTTTGCGCTCCATCTTATATGTTCTCTTATGGTTTCTTTAATTTCCTTCATTTTATTTGGCGTCACAATAGTTACATGAATCATATATGCAGCTATGCGGGTTCCATTTTTCTCATTTATTATTTTTTGCGCTTCTCAAAGTGACGTGTGACGCTATCCGGACTCCCGACCGCTGCAGACCCGCTATCTGGATAGCTTGTCTGCGGCGGTTGGGTCAGTTATGCTGGCGGCATAACCATGGATACTAATGAAGAATTTTCACCAGGAGATTTTATGTTGAACGCTATTTTTAAGCTGGTAAATAATGAAAGTGATGTGATGTGTGTATGAGAATGTTTGGTATGTAGTGACGGTATGTGAGGTTAGTATAAGTGTGATGATGGTATGGGGACACATTTAACACTGTACAGGCCTTAATATGGGTAAGCGTAAAGACCTTTGCTCCGCAGACTCTAACATCACTAAGGCTAAAATTCCACGCAATTGTGCCTCTATCATGTCTTACCTAACTACTGCCGTAGGTGCTATCTCTAACGCGATACAGGACGTGGAGGCTCAGCTGGGCTTGGGGGGGGGGGGGTCTGATGAAGTGATTACCACTCATCCAGAGGAGGTTTTAGATCTAAATCCTATTGCCAGTCATAGTGCAGACATGATTGTCAGCAGTGATAGTGTTCCCTCATTTTGCTCGACACCTCAATCGAAGGATAGGGACTATCCATGCAGAAGGAATGTTTTGCGAAAGTAGGTTCATGACATCTAATAGATTTGCCCCTCTAAGTGAGCTGGACAATAACGACTGACTAGCTCTTTGTCCGGAAGGGGGACTTGAAGGTGGAGTAAACAATACAGTTTGTCTCAATAATATTATTCAGGGGCCTAAGAGTAATTTGGGAGACCGTACGAAGATATTGAGTTGGAACATTGCGGAGCTGAAAAATAAATCAGATGATGTTAGGTGGAAGGATTTTCTAAGTGAATCTGATATCATTGGGCTTCAGGAAACCTGGGATATTAATAATCTCTTCTTGTTGGATGGCTACACCACCTATTCGACACCAGCGAAAGCCTCTTCAAAGGGGAGAACGAAGGGTGGGTTATTGACTCTGATTTCTTAGAAAATAGTAGGTACCCACACTAAATTGGAAACTGGCTCACCTTATTGTCTGGCCGTACAGATTGCCCTCACTAATGCGCGAACCCTGCTTATTGTTAATTTTTATAATTCCTTTGATAAGGCTTTTACAAATAAACACTTGGTTAGTCTGTATCATTTTCTCGAATTATATAATGAGAAACAATCAACTTCTTATTCGGTTATTGTTTTAGGCAATTTTAATGTACATTGTTGTAATCAAAAGTGTTTTGTCTGGGACAGCCTAGGTCCTGCAGATCAAGCAGCGACACACTTTGAACATTCACCACATGGAGTCTTTTTGGAAGATCTGGTGGTGGACAATGGTCTAATTTATCCTAACATATTCGATGATGGCATAGATGTTCCAACTTTTAAGGGCAAGGGTATGCACTCAACTATTGACTATATTTTTATCAGTGCAACCCTGATCTCTAGGGTTATTGGCTACACCCCTATTTAGTCCCAGTATAGTGACCTTAATCCTGTCACCTTGACATTGGTGGATGGATTTAAGAAGCCCAACAAACCTAATAGATCCGCCTGTTTTTTGATATACGGCCCACAGATCAGGCTCGTACAATTAAATGGTGCTCGGCAGTGCCGCAGGATTTCCAGGCCAATTTACTGGTTGAGGCCGAAATGGAGATGAACATCTGTTTAAATGAAAGCTCAAGGGATGTTGATGTCCTTACGGCCTATATCAAAATTTTCACCCAGATAGCCTCCGATCTTACGCGGCGCTGTAAGGAGCGGCCAATAAAAGGGAAAGATGGTTTGATCGGAACTGTTCTGTAGCTCATCGTAAACTGTTGGCTCTAAAATCTAATTCAGTAGATAAATGTGCATTAGTAGTCCTAAGGAAAAGCTATAAAATGGCTCTACCAAAACGGAAAAAGGAGATTAAAAATGAGGCATGGAACGAGTTATTATCTATTGATGTTAATAAAAACAGTGCCAAATTTTGGTAAGTTGTTAATAAACCCTTTTTCCAAGATTCCATGGACAATCCCCTTTTTTTTGTCAAATCTGTTTTATTGGCATTTTTGGGTTGCATGGTATGATAGGAACACTGGGCCCGATTCACAGAACTAACTTAAGACAAAATCCTAAACTTACTGCCATTTTCGTATTCACAGAAGGCACTTACTCATTTTAGTATTCACAGAAGACACTTACTCATTTCGGTATTCACAGAAGTTAGGAGTCCTAACTTTAGGACTCCTAAATGCCTTCTGTGAATACCGAAAGTCCTAAAGTTAGGATTTTTCTCAATTTAGTAGTAGTAAAGTTAGGACTCCTAACTTTAGGACTCCTAAATGCCTTCTGTGAATACCGAAAGTCTTAAAATTAGATTTTTCTCAGTTTAGTAACAGTAAAGTTGAGAAAAATTCTAATTTTAAGACTTTCGGTATCCACAGAAGGCATTTAAGAGTCCGAAAGTTAGGACTCCTAACTTCTGTGAATACCAAAATGAGTAAGTACCTTCTGTGAATACCAAAATGAGTAAGTGCCTTCTGTGAATACCAAAATGGTAGTAAGTTTAGGATTTTGTCTTAAGTTAGTTCTGTGAATCGGGCCCATCATCATTGCAAGCGATATGACATGGGCAAGTCAGTCATATATTCACAAGCACAGTACCTTTACATGCTACGTTTACAATGTCGAAGTTGTGCACACACATGACACACACTAACAGTAACTTGGAACATCCGTGGTATGCACACTCCGTCAAAACGCTACTCTGTGTGTGTGTGTCTCGGTGTGTGCGTGTGGCCACCGGCCGAGGCTTCTGCGCTGGCACTCTGTGCGCCCTCTCCACCGCAAAGTGTGGGGACAGTACCCCCCAAGGCAGGAGTTCACGCAACCAGTTCTCAATGTACTGCTCTGGGTTTTTCCCTTCCTCTCCTTCCGGAAGGCCTACCTTCCGGACATTGTTGCGCGGAGAGCTTCCTTCCGCGTCCTCTATGCCGTCTTCAAGCACGTGAACCCGGTCAATCATGTCTTGGAGCACTGAAGTGTGGTTTTGCACCACGGACTGGATCTCTTGGAGCGACTGATTCTGCATGGCAACCAACTCTGCCAGCTTACGATGGTCGGCATGGAGAAGAGTGAAATTGGACTTGCCTTTATCAATCTGGGCCTCTAGCGACACTTTAGTTTGCTCCAGGGTGGTGCTGATGCACTCCACCGCTGCCAGCACAGAGTCCATCTTGGCCGCGAGGGTCGTCACCGGAGGCTCCATGACACCGCTATGGTGCCCAAGGGAAGCGTTAAGACCATCAGCCT
Source organism: Lissotriton vulgaris (assembly GCF_964263255.1). Taxonomy (NCBI): domain Eukaryota; kingdom Metazoa; phylum Chordata; class Amphibia; order Caudata; family Salamandridae; genus Lissotriton; species Lissotriton vulgaris. The sequence goes on along the minus strand of NC_141687.1, from coordinate 1,803,558,303 downwards.
TCTGCTGTCTAGTCTGCGATTTGTCCCTTAGCCGGCAGATCACCAGCTGTTGCGCCGTAGGCATCCTCAAATGTTCGCTGAGGCAGTCGTACCCAGTCAGCCACAGACTCTCCGCTGTCAGGCCTCCTCTCAGATGCCGAGGAGGGAGTTGCCGCACCAGTCCCACGGCGATGTCGACATCACACGAGAAGGCAGCCTCCCCGGGGCGGATGCCGTCGCTGTCAAGGGTTGTACCACGAGTCGTTAGGGCCAGTTCTGGAGAAGGCGCAGGTGGTAGCCCCTCTTCCCCATAGAGCACAAGGGTTGTTTGCTTTCGCCACCGTCTCTGGGTGTTACCCCTCTTGTGTCACCTCGTCAACAAGCCCTGTTCGATTCCCCACAGGGGTCCCCAGACAGTGTGCGCTTCAGTGCTGCAGAGAGGAGGCCAGCACACCCAGGACCTCTTCGACCGCTCATTTCCCCCTCTGTGTGTGGTGCAGGACTCGCACCAGGTGATGTGTCGCACCAGCCGCAATGTTGTATAAAATGGTGCTGCCTCCAAGATGGCGCCCAGGTCTCGATACGCCAGGACACAGCCACCCAATCCACACTGGCAGGCCTCGCCCCAGCACCTCCAGGGAAGATCCACACCGCAAAGTCTCAGCCGATTGCACTAGTGGGCTGCCCCTTCAATCGCCGCACCAGACGCAGCACGGTGCCTTGTTTTCATGGCCTCTACTGGTATCCCCATCCGATTCCAGTTCACGGGGCATCCGCCATAATTCCTCCCCACCTCCAGCTCGGCCTCACAGCACAGTTCCAGCCGGGTCACCCATTAGCTTTGGCAACACTCGTTGGCCGTGTCTCCTCTCCAGATTATGCCAAATCCAGGGCTCGGGCCGTCTCCCAGCTGGCCGGTGCAGCAGGAGCAGCCGCGCCTCTCGTCCCAAGCTCACCCTTCCTGTTCATTGCCACAGTCACTCCCAGACACAGCTCCGCACCCTCCGGCCTGCAGCAGTCGGCCTCCTTGCTCCACCGTGGCAGTCTGCAGGCACAGCAGGACTCCAATCAGGACACCTCCCCAGTGCCTCGGCGCCTCTGCGGGCCCCTCTTCGTCCGCCCCGGGTCCCGCTCCTCACCGTGAAGCACCAGCCGTAGACAAGACGGGCCCGCAGATCTCGGCAGGTCCCAAGCCTCAGTCGGTGCGGGGCCCAGTCTGCAACAGATTTCGGGGGCCGCCGAGCCCTCTGCCACCGCCGTCCGGCTTTCTAGGTCTGGTCCCCGGGGCTCCCTCACAAGGTCCACAGCAGCCTGCCCAGGCCGCAGACCCAGACTCCGTCAGCGGTGCACCGTCGCCGTCCTGTGCCCGCCTTCCTTCCCGGGCCGTGTCCCTCAGCATCCAGCCGCAGCCGCAAACAGCCCGGATCTCGGGCACGTTGATCCCCCTCGGGGCACTACACGGTCCGTCTCATAGGGCACCAAGCACTAGGGCAACGACTGGCTCCGTCGGCAATGCTCCATCAGCGACATAGGCCTCGCCAACGGTTGTCAGGCCACGGGACACTTTTCGCACCTTTCCCCGTCAGGGCTGCTCCGCTACAGCCAGTCTCCGATTTCCGTCGCCGCAGCACCAAACTGGAGATTATCAGGCCCCACGGGCTCCCTGCTGCACCCCGCAATGGTCCCGCACAGCGCGGATGTAGGAAACACCTCAGGGATATAAATTACAGGAGAAGTAGGGGTCTGTGGACGGAGCGCTAGCAGATCGCGTCCTCCATGAAGGCTGGCTGGCCACGCTTTTCACGGACAATCCCCTTGATTGTAAATACAGGAGCAGGCCTGGTACAATCATTTTAAATCTGTGTATGGTGATGAGGATACCCAAGGTCACACTGGCACCTTATTTGAGATTGAGGCTTACAATTCGACCTATACAGAGTCAGAGGTAGCAGAGGCCATAAGCCAAATGACAAGCAATAAGGCCCCTGGACCAGACGTGTCCCAGCCGATCTTTTAAATCTGACATAAAGACATGGTCTAAAATACTGGTTAACGTTTTTACTAAGGCATGTAAATCAGGCCTACCTAGTTTGTGGTCTGAGTCAGTAATAGTGCCTATTTTCAAAAAGGGTAACAGAGGGGACCATAGTTGTTACAGACCCCTTTCACTTATTGATTCTGCCGTAAAGCTGCTTGGTAGGGTGGTACTGAGTAAACTCACAGGTTGGCTATCTGAAACTAAAACCTTATCCGATCTGCAATACGGATTTTGGAAAGGCAGAAGCACCACGGATCAATGCCTCAATTTACACCTTTTAATTGGGAAGTAAACAGTCGCCAAGAAGAGTACACTCTATCTGGCATTTATGGACCTTTCCTCGGCCTTTGACCGAGTGAATAGGTCCAAATTATGGGTTATGCTTCTCAAATTAGGTGTAGATGGAAATATTGTGAATTTCCTTGCCGATCTGCACAGGGACTTAACTGCCACCGTGAGATATGATCAAAGGGGCAATTGCACCCAGGGTTATACGTATTGCCTATCGTGTTAGGCAGGGGTGCATTTTGGCCCCTTTACTTTTTACCCTCTACATTAATAACTTGGACCAAGCGTTAGGTGAAGTATGTATAGATATTCCGCGTGTAGGGGAACGCCTGATCCCGGCACTCCTCTACGCGGATGATGCCGCCCTTCTAGCACGAATGGCGGTAGGATTACAACTTCTTTTAAACTACTTCACTGCTTTTATGAAATCCTTAAATCTAAGCGTCAACTTTTCTAAATCCCATATCATGATAACCGGCCGTAAACCGAAAAGGGTTAAAACTCTTCATTGCGAGGGTAATGTGCTTACCAGGGTTTCTACCTTTCCTTATTTAGGTATTACATTTGACGATCAAGGTACCTGGACCCCGCAAATACATGCTAAAAGAAATGTTCTAGCCAAATCTACATCAGCTGTCCTGGGTTTTGCACGCAGACTAGGGGCCAGACCAATGCAAGCCCTCTTAAAAATATATGGTGCGAAATGCACTTCCCTTGCGATGTATGGCGAAGATATTTGGGGCCCGATGTAGGTAGCCAAATACCGGTCGGTAACGGCCGGAATTCGGTAATTTCAGCGATTACCGACCGGTATATGATAAACAAGATGTATGTGACCAAAAACGTACCGAATCGGTAAATACCAGTCGGTAAAACACTGATTCGGTATTAAACGAATCGGATTTTACCGAAATCATATTTACCGATTCGGTAAATAAGAAATGGTAAATATCCGAATCGGAAAATACCGAATTCATATTTACCGAGTCGGTAAATAAGAAATGGTAAAAATCGCCTGTTGAGATGTAGCTAATTCTAAAAATACCGAATTTCATGAAAATCTGTATTTAAGAATCGGTATTTACCATGGATTGTGATCAGGTGGTAACCAGGAACAGGATATATAAGAAGGCCCCAAAATGCAACAGTGCAACCACAATGGCGGCTTTTTAAGTTATTGCAAGGTGACTATGGATACAGGCAGCAGGAGAGAGGGTCTGGCTAAGGGAGGAGCAGGTGTATACGCAGAGGATCACCCTCTTCCAACTGACTGAAGCTGAGATCCTGCAAAGGTGCCGACTCCACCCCAGAACCATCCTGGACTTGATTGGGGACCTCCACCCATATCTGGAACACTCAACCCCAAGAGCACACGCCATCCCACCCCATGTACAGGTGCTGTGCTGCCTACACCTTCTTGCCTCAGGTAGCTACCAGCACGTGATAGCCACAGTAGGTGGGGTGTCTCAGAGCTGCCTGTCACGGTTTTTCAGAAAATTCCTAGACGCCATGATGCAGAGGATGGAACACTACATCGAGTTCCCTGACACACCTGCAGAACTTGCAAGGACGAAAACCGATTTCTATGAACTTGCCCAGTTTCCGCACATCATAGGCTGTATCGATGGGACGCACATCCCACTATGCCCACCTACAGCAACTGAACACATATATCGAAACCAGAAGTACACACATTCTATAAATGTGCAGGTGATCTGCAACGCTGTCAACATAATTACGGACATTATAGCCAAATATCCAGGGAGTACCCACGACTCCTACATATTCACCAACAGTGGGATATACAGACGCCTTGTGTCAGGTGATTTTAGTGATGGATACCTGCTGGGTAAGTATGTGTGAGACACCCTGATAGTCCATGCAGAAGGAAACATAAAGAGAACTTCACTAATCAAAATTTCCATTTTCCACCCAGGTGACAGTGCATATGCCCTGCGGTCATTTGTGCTCACCCCCTACCTGAACCCATCCACCATGAGCGAAAGGCCATATACCATGGCATACAGGACAACACGTTGCGTGGTGGAAAGCCATTTTGGACTGCTGAAAAGTAGATTTAGGTGCCTACATAAGAGTGGAGGTGCACGGCAATACACACCAAGTATCTGTTGCAAGATAATAGCTACCTGCGCCATGCTGCACAATCTTGCCACCAAGGAGGGCACAGAGATTGAACTGACATATCATGAGGACATAGATGACGGGACTGTACCAGCCGATCACACTGCAGCAGGAGCAGCACCTGCTACAGATGGTAGACTGCGACGCGCAGAAATCACCAACAGATACTTTTAATAGAGTGATGACACACAGGCATGTTCATGTTTTGGAACACTCACTTTAATTTGCACAACTGCACCATTCATGACCAAAAAAAATCAAATTAAATTCACTTTGCACACTGGGTGGCCAAAGTTAAATTCACTGTGACCTGTCCTGTGATCATTATGATCTCCTAATGTTTGCGCTTACGCGTGATGTTGTGGGAGCCACGGGGCTGGTGGTCAACCTGCGCAGTGGGAGTGGTGTCATCTGCATGGAGTCTGCTGCTCCTACGAATGTCCCGTACAGGCGTGCTGGGTCCACTCCTGCTAGTGGACTCCTCTGTGTCCCCCACACACGTGTTGCCAGCAGTGGCTGTCTGCTGTGTCAGCATAACCTCCATAGCAGAGGTCACCCTCCCCATCCCCCTGGACAAGTCACTGCCGCAGTGCACAATTTCAGTTTGCATGGTCACTGACCGGCGGCATAGCAGTGTGGTAGAAGTAGCCAGATGGTTGATTGAAAGATTCAGCTTCTGTACCTCGCGCCTATACCTGCACCTTTCTTGGTGGTCACTCTCCAGGCTGTCACAGAGGGAACCCATGCGCACACCCATGTCCCTCACCGCCTCTGCCATGGACTCCATTCCTTTGCCCATTGCCTCCATTCCTTTGCCCATGGACTCCATTCCCTTTGCCATGCCACTTATCCCCCGATCGATGTCTGACATCCTGCTGTTCAGGATGCGCACCTGTCTTTGCACTGCCAGTATTCCTTTGGCCTGCATGCGCTGCACCCTCACCATTGTCGCTTCCAGCCCAGCAAATACCCCCTGCGCATTATGCCCCTCATCCTGCTCACATGCCCTGCGGCCACGGTCACTTGCACGGCCAGATCCCAATGATCTCTGGTGGCCTGGGTCGCCACCCAGTGGTGGTGTGGTCGGTCTGGGTGCCTCCACCACTTCCTCATCAGAGCTTTCCAATATACGTAATGGTGGTACTTCCTGCCTCCTTGGCGTCACATGCACAGGGGACCCAGAGCTTGGTGTGGTTGCACCTGCAGGTGCTGCCGGAGTCTGTGTCTCGAACAGCAGGGGCGACAGTGGCTATGCAGTGGTGTCTTGCTCCGTAGGTGTGGGTGCGTGGGTTTGTTTTTGTGTCCTCAGGGACAGTGCTAGGTCCTGCTGTCTCTGTTGGCTTCTCCCTCTGTGCCGTTGTTGTGACTTGACTGCCCTCCCTGCGCTGCTCTGCGCGATGACTCTCCTGTGGAGAGACATGGACAATGATCAGCTGTGTGTTTTCATCACACATATTCCTACTACACATTTTCATATGCCTCAACTGGTTGTGTATGGGGAGTGTGGCATGGCATGCAGTGTTCAGTGTTGGCAGCTTTGATGTATGTACCTATGACTACGACTACCATGATGCATTGCTGGTGACTACTGTCTTGTGTGCTGGATTGTGAGTGAGTCACCCACATTAGGGAAGGGGCCAGGGAATGGGTGGGGTACATGTCCATGCATCTTACCTTTCTTCCTTGCAGCTCTGGCTGAGCTATCAGCATCCCCAATCCCATGTATGCTCTCAGGCTCCATGGTGGAGTCCACGAGCTGCTCCAGTTCTGTGAGGCTTGGAGCACGATTTTTCCCCCCACCTGTGGCTGCTGATTCCTTCCTATCGGTGGCAAGCTTCTTTTTTTCTTCATGTCGTCAATTTCGCGATGTGTCACTCCCAGGGCATTGACTTTGCTCTGTATTGCCAGCCAGGTGTTCCTCTTTACAGACTCTGCTACTTGCAGGGACTGTCTCCCAAACAGCTGACTGTAGTGCTGCACAACCTCCTCCACCAGCACCTGGGCTGAATTTCACCTTTCTCTTTCTGTCACCTCCATCCTTTTGTGGCTCCTGGGACTCCATGGTTTAGCTATGCTGGTCTCAGTGCAGCCTGCTCCTCTGTCTCTCCTCCAGCTCTCTCTGCAGTTCTGTTGCTCTGCACCTGCATGGGTTTGGCCACCTCCAGGTACTGGGGTGTGGTACTTGCATCTGATTGGTTGGTTTCTCTGAGGCTTTGTTGTGGGGTGTGGTGTGTCTCCCTGATTGGTTCATTGGGTCACATGTCATGTATTCGAATTTTCGAGATCGGATTTTTCTGATTCGGTAATCTCCGATTCGGTGTCTCCCATTCATTCCTATGGGCCTGGAGGCCCATAGGGGTGAATGGGTGTTACCGATTCGGAGATTACCGAATCGGTGATTACCGATTCGGTATTTACCGAGTGTGGATACCGATTGATACCGAATCGGTATTTTTTACCGAATTTTTACCTACATGTGGTTTTCCGGTTCATAAATACCGATTCAGTATCATTCGGTATTTAAGAACCGGTAAAAAAAAATTACCTACATCGGGCCCTTGGGGTTTTAGGATCGCAAAGGAAATTCAAGTTGTTGAGACTACGTTTTTAAAAAACTTTTTATCTGTCTCACAATCCACGTCTGGTTATATTGTCCATCAGGAGATTGGAGCCAGTTTTTTGGAAGAATTAATTGCCATTGCACCTCTCCTGAAGTGGATTTCAACTTGGTTAAACCCTGAACTAGCGCTGAACCGCGATGTATTGAGAGATTGTGAATCGTATCCCCTGGCTGAGTTATGCCCACAGGCTGGCCGTGAAATTGGGACGGCCAGAGATATCTAACTCCCATCACAAGTTGGTAAAAGGGGATATGAAATGGTCGAAGGAATCATATTTGTTAATGGCTGCTATGGATAGAGGAGAAAGAGAGCTGGTAAAACCAACTGTAAGAGCTCACCAACTGTTAAAAACATCTTGTGCAATTGAACCATACCTGAATGTTGTTACAAACACTAACCACCGCTTTCTTCTGGTTAGATTCAGGTTGAACCAACTTCATTTCCTCCTTGCTGACCCCCCGGGAGGGAGGAGGGTGGAGGATTTGGGGGTATGTTTCTGTGACAATTTTTCTATCCAGGATACCATGCACTTTATCTTTTTTTGTGAGCACTTTTTGCACATTCGGAAGCGTTTCATTCTCCCAATTTTAAAAGATAAAGGTTTCTTGTAAGTTAAACCAGCACTTTTGTATTTGCAGCTGCTATCTAATGTTTGGGAGACTTTTAGTATAGCTAGCTTTCTTTTGGGTGGCAGAGTGGGCTAAAGAACGGTGATGGATTAAACCCAGATCTGTTGACTGGGTGTGAGTGTTCGATTGGTTCAGATGCTCCGTCCATCACCACCCCCTTTTGTACCGCTTTGTTCGCCATAAGTTGGCAGGGTATGCTCAGACGTGAGTCCCTTGCTCACTTTGCCACTGGATTCAAGCAAGCCGGGCTGAAGACGGCTGAAATGCCAGAAACCAGTCCTCGGAAGCTTGTTTCGGTCCAGGGAAGGCATGGCTTGGCAATTTGGGCTGGACTGTTCCCATGAGGCACAGGGTCAGACGGATTTGCATATGGCCATGTCTGAACTGGGGTGGCAGAGTGGGCTAAAGAACGGTGATGGATTAAACCCAGATCTGTTGACTGGGTGTGAGTGTTTGATTGGGTCAGATGCTCCGTCCATCACCAACCCCTTTTGTACTGCAGCTTTCTTACTGCAGCATTTAGAATAAGGAGGAAAATAAGAAAAAGGTGACTGATTTTTATGAACTAGTTTGAATTAATTAAATCTGAATATGTTTTTCTATTGGCCAGTGGTTTTTAACCAAAAAAACAAAAAATGTAATTAGTTGTTTGCTATGTATTTAATATCTGAAATTTTTATTGTGATATACTATTTTATAATCGAATCCCATGTATTGTATAGTATGCTTTTATGGTTTTTAAATTACCGAATAAAGTACTTTTGACTGACTGACTAACTGTATCAATGTTGCATTATTTATGATTTGTACTGTACATATGGACACAGAGAAAATTATGGTGTTTTTTACCATTTAAAGAGATGCAATTTATATTTAAAAAAAGGATAGAAATAATTGATAGGAGAAAATAATCAATAAAAAATGAATTGATGTATTCTTGCAGATTGTTTTTGATATTTCAAAGCAAAGGGATAGCCCTATAGAGCTTATTATAGCCAATCTATAGTTAGAATTGGTCAAGTGGGAGGTGTATGTACATATATATTTCTGTATTCCCCTTTTCTTCCTGACCACATAATAAAAAATTAAGGGGTATTTTTTTTCTTGTGTGTTAGAGAGAAATGAGCCCAGGGCGACAACCTGTTTTCTGCTGGCGAGAAAGGAACTCAGTAGAGTTGATGAGGTTCCTTGCATCCTTATTGCAGCTAGACAGTCCAAGTTCATGATGGACAGTATCGAATGTCGCAGAGAGATCCAAAAGTACCAATCGAGCATTCCCACCAGCATTCAGGGCAAGTCTGGTTTCCTCAGAAGAGTTAATCAGAGGGGAGTCTGTGCTGTGCCTGCTGCGGAATCCGTATTGCATGGTGGCAAACAATTGGTTATCCAAAATATACTCAGGGGTTGAGTGTTCATAGCTTTTTACACTATCTTAGCCAAGAACGGCAACCTAGAAATGGGATAGAAATTATTAGGGTCCTTAGGGTTTAGATTATTTTTTTTTTAAAAGGAGTAATATGAATACCATCTTCCAGTCTTATGGGAAATGGCCTGATTTAAACATCATGTTAAAAATCATAGTGAGCTTTTTAGCCAACACTTCTGGGACTAGCTTAAGAACAGAAGTGGGGCATGGATCCATTGGGGACCCTAACTTAGCTGTTTGAATTAAACCCAAGACTGAGTTTGTCGAAAGAGCTGCAAAATCAGAAAAGGTGGCTCGAGTTTGGCTAGTAGTCTGTTCTGTTTCCAAAGATGATGTAAAGGATAAATCCCTCCTTTTTTCCTAGGTTCCATTAAATGCATTGAAGATATCCTCAATTTTCTTTAGAAAAAACTTGACAATATTACCGCAAAGTGAGTGACTATGATTTAACTGATTAGTTCCTGCGTGGTTAGTAATGTTAGAAACTGTTTTAACAGTTCTTTCAAAGAGTTTTTGGCCAGAATAATCTGATCCATGTAATATTTTTCTTTTTCTTTTGTTAAGTTAGCTTTATAATCAGTAAGACACTGTTTATATTTACATTTTACTTGGTCATTGAAGGGGCATTGAGGAGCATAGAGAGCATTGTGGATGTTTGTTGCTGTAGAGTGAAGATCAGGCCAGGCATCGCCATATAGCCAAAAAATCTTGTTAGGCGTTGCGGTCGGTGGTTGCTGCAGATTTGCTTTGGCGGTCACTGTGGACTGTCGATGCTGTAGTGCAAAGTGCAGATCTCGTGTTGCCTGTCACCGTAGAATGAAGAGTCGGGTTTACCAGAGCTTCACTTTGGCCGTTGGCGCTTGAGGCACGATCTTGGCATGAAGGGACCCATTTGAGATTGCTAAGAGCCCAAAACTTCAGGATTTCTCCTTCTTGAGTCAGAGGAGTGCACTCTGATGACAGCCAAGGGTTCAAGACCCAGGGAGGCACCTCTTGAGGATCAGGGACTCACTAAATCAGAGGCCAGCAGTGCTCAGACAGCTCCAGCTCCAGTTGCAGATCCAGGCATAAGGTCAGCTGGGCAGCTGTAGGGAGGGCTCTAGAGCTTGTTATGTCCCTATAGCCCAGAACAGGAGATCAGTCAGCTGGCCCTTGGAGTCACTCAACCTGGGGTAAAGGGAGCAAGTCCTGTATTCCTTCTCAGTAAGCAGGGCAGGACTCAAGCATCAGGACAGGAGGGTGTCCTTCTTCTGTACTATTCACAGGTCCAGGAGTATATAGAAGAGTGGGTCTGATAGTCCCCTTTTTCTACCTGTTATCCACTTTGAATTTGGAGAAGCTTCTGGAGTTTACCCCTACAGAAGTGTCTGGAATTTCCTGCCTCCTTTCCCTGGCCCAGTCTGTCTGGGGGCACAACAGGCTAGAGTGAAGTTCTTTGAGTGTGAGCTGGGCCAGTGTCTTTGAAGTACAAGTGTGGTAGGTGACCGTTCCACCTGCCTATTAGGCCAGGATGGGCCATTCTGCCAACATCCAGACCCTCTATTGTGATGCTGTCTGGGAGGAATACACAGAGGCCAACTACACCTAGTCATGTGGCCCAGGAACAGGCTTCAGGCACTAAATTGTTAGTGCAAGAAAATGGCAAGTTTCTAAAAGTGGCATTTTCAAAATTGTGACTTATAACCTGACTTTGCCACTAATGAGGGTTTTTAATAAAAATGGCATTACCATTCGCTCCAACACAAAAATTAGCACTTAATGAATGTAATAACGTAACTCAGTGTTGTGCTATGGGAGAGAGAGGAGTTTTTCACTACTAGTACAACTTAAAAGTACATGTCCAACTTTTTTAACGCAATGCACCCTGCCACCTGGGTTCTTTGGGGCCTACCCTGGGTGTGATGTTTTAAAGGTATTAAAAAGGAAAGTTTAGGCCTGCCAAAAGGTTTATTTGGCCAGGTCGAAATGGCAGTTTAAAACTGCACACACATGCTTCAATGGAAGGCCTGAGACATTTTTAAAGGACCACTGATTAGGGTGGAACAATAAGTGCTGCATACCCACTAGAAGCATTTCAGTTACAGACCTTGGGTACCTGTAGTATCACTCTATTAGGGACCTACAAGTAAATGAAATGTGCCAATTGGGAGTAAGCCAATTTTATCCTGTTTAAAGAAGAGAACACAAGCACTTTAGCACTGATTAGCGGTGGTAAACTGCGCACACTCCTAAGGCCAACAAAAAAGAATTCAGAAAAACCGGAGGGGTGAAGGCAAAAGGTTTGGGGAAAGATCACCTTAGGGGCTGACAGGTTTAACACCAAACAATTGTTGTCTTCTGCCTGTCTGGCTTTGTGGTCCATAAATGCAGTTTGTATGTTGGGTCTTTAGGCACAGATCTTGCAAGTTCTCCAGAAGGTTTGTAAGTCTTCCTTGGCTTAGAAGATCCACAATGGAGCAAAATAAGTCATCCTCACAGGCTTAGAAACCATGGATTGCATTAGCAGGGCAGTCAGTGCTATAGTCGTGCTCCTCAGACACTGTTGGATGGGGACAAGAGGATTTTCTGGCAATGGGTAGGCATTGCTGACAGACATGCTGCTGGCTTGGGTCTCGTCTCTTTGGTGAGAAAGCAAACTCCACTAAGGAATAGTTTAAAGATCGTAGGGCCATAGTGAATTCCTTTGAGGCTGGTGACTGTTGACTGCTGCAAAGCAACTTCCCTATGAGCTATGCAAATTGAGGGGTTACTCTAGGTGACTGGCCAATTGGTAGGGATGGGCTTCCAATCCAATGAGTCAGCACCAGCAGACATTGCACATGACAGCAGGCACACCAGTCCTTCTGCTCATTTTGCCCTTCTACAATGGCCAGCAAGCTGCTTTAGCTTGTCCTCAGCAGCTCACTCCCAACCAGTGGGGGGCAGGATTCATCCCACTGCAGGAAGTATGCCTCATACAAGGGTGTCTGATTTGGAGATAAAGCAAGTGTTGTTATTCACGCTACTTCCTCATCCCAAAAAACTTTCACTGGACTCAGGCCTATCTTGGACCTTTGACCCACCCAGCCACCAATAATACCACCGATACCCAATGCATCCTGTGGAAGAACAATTTCAAAATGCTCATATTAGCTCAGATCTAATCTTCCCTGAATTCAGGACACTGTATGGTATCCTTCGACTTGCCGGGTGCATATTTTCATATACCTGTTCTGCAGTCCCACTAGTGTTACCTGCGGTTAAAGGTGGGCCAGGAGCACTTTCAATTTACCTTGTTCCCCCATGCCCTCATCTCTATCCCTCAAAAACATAGTGACAGTAGTTGTTGCTCATCTTTCGAGGTCGCATGTTCCCGTATTGCCATACCTCGACAAATGGTTGCTGAAGATAGGTTCACTACATTCAGGTGTTTCAGCATCGTCCGGAAGTGGTCTACGACTAACATTACCTCACAGAAGCTCGGGTAATTTGGGCTATAATCCCAATATTTCAGGCTCCATTTAGGTGAGGGTGACTCTGGGGCATTTTGCCTTGTGCATCCACCCTATAAACTATGCCTGGTGGCAGGTGCAGTCTCTGCAGTGGAACCTGAAATCCAAGAGGGGTCCAGCATCAAACCCACCTTTTTGATACCATCCAGGTCTCAAAGGAAAGAGCCCTTGATCTGCGTTATTGGATGACTGTTCACAAATTTTCCTGCGGTAGGTCCCCTCCGTTCTGCACCTTGAGCTGACAGCGCCGACGGATGCATTGCCACTGGGTGGGGAAACATCCGAGTTATTTGGGGTCAGTGGTCTCTGGTCTTCAGCGGTTGGCCAACTCCATATTAACCTGGTCCTGAAGGCTTTTCCTGATATTCATCAGGGAGACTATTGAAGTTTCTCACTGGCAACCATACTTTCAATATGCAGGGCACAGTGGGTTCCTGGAGCCTGGGGCTCAAGACTTTCCATCACGGGAGGTGGCTGGAGCAGCACAACATCTTTCTGGTCGCCAACCACCTGACTTGGCCCTGAATGCCAGAGCAGATAAAATTAGCATATGCCACCTGGCGGATTCCTAGTGCCATAGGGCATATTTGAATAGTGCAAAGAGCCCGAAATAAAGCTGAACATGCAGTATCAACAGATTTGCACTTTGTTTTTTTTCAAAAGAACTTGATAGGAGACACATTCCAGCTTGATTGGAACAATAGACTGCTCTAGGACTTCCCGCCACTACCTCTCCTGCCCTGAGGTCTCTAGAAGATCAAGAACGACAGGGCCCAAGTCATCCTAATTACCACAGTTTCGGCTAAGAGAGTGTAAAACCCCATAACACCTTATCTCCAATTCTGTCACCAATTTGTGAGGACCTCCTGACTCAGCAACAGGGCAGTCTTTAACTCTAAACCTCCAAAACTTACACCTCCTTTTGTGGAGTCTGAGCGGCCGCATTTAACTGTATTTTGTTTGTCATATGAACTGATGAGTGATATCCTCACTACCAGACATCACTCTATGAAATCCATCTATGCTGGGATGTTTGTAACCTGGTGGTGTGCTACAGACACAGACCCCATACAGGCAAATCTATTGGATTTCCTTTTGCTTGTTTTGTGTTTGGACCAGCAAAGCCTTGCAGTGGGCACTTTAAAAGGTAAGTTGCCTGACCTTATGGTCTTTCTACATTTGCCAGAGCAACCACCCTTGTGCAAATCACCATTTATGATGACATTTATTACAAGTTTGACGCACATTCCCTCGCAAATCATTTATGATAACACAATAGGACCAACACCTGTTCTTGGAATTCCTTCAAGCCAATGCATAGTTGCTCACCACATCTCTTGACTCTGAAAACTGCCTTCCTCATTGTGATTACATCAGCTCATTGCACGAGTGAATTGCATGTACTTTCATTGCAACAGCTCTACACCTCCATCTTCCCAGACAAATTGGGGGTGAGGACTTTAGTGATCTTTTGCTTAAAGTTGTGAGTCCTTTCCCTGTTGGGCAGTCAAACACTAAACTGGGGTTCTCTGCCCCTCTTTTTCCCCTCAACAGAGGAGCAGATAGTACATCAGTTTGACTCCAAGTAGGCTTTGTGTTTTTTCATTAGTGTACCAAAGCCTTTAAAGTGGATGGCCAGCTTTTTGCAGGGTTATCTGGAGCAAAGAAAGGGAAAGCTGTACAAAAGGGAACCTTTCGATGTGGATGGTCCTCTTGTAAATATCTGGTATGTACAGGCCAAAAAGCAGCCCCCAGAAGGACTGAGCACGCATATCACAGGGGCCAAGTCCACTACCACCACGTTCGCATGAAGGGTGTCTGTCCTGAATATCGACCAGCCTGTGACATGGGTGTGGGTTCGTATTTTCAAAACTGCCTTGACAGCCAGGCCTTATTGGAAGGACACATGGCCCGCTCGGTTCTGGAAGGCTTTTTTATTTTGAGGCCACTCCACAGACTCTGCACCTTGAGGAGATACTGCTTTCATTTCTATATTATGGTGAGGAATCTGCGATTAGGCGTGTCCATCAGAAGAACATTTCTTCTACATTACATTGGTAATGCTCTTTCTGGTGGATACTCTAACCGCAGATTCCTTACATCCCTTTTCTGTAGAGTGGTCTTTTTTAACATCAAAAAGGTTTTCAAGTTAGTGATCAGCACACTGTCAGCTACAATTGTTTATGCAGAGCGTCTGCAGGCTCAGAAAAGGAAAACACAATAAACTGACTTCAGCACATACCTTTAGTGCTTATGTGCAGTTCTGCACCATCACTTTAGAGGTTTAGAGTCTGTGCCAAGCCGCCTGCCCTCGCCTTAGTCTGGCCATTAAGGGATATTTTAAGGTGATGAATGTGCAGTTAGTTATACTGAGTATCAACCGGAAAAAGTGTTACAGAAGATAAGTACATTTTTATTTTCTGCTATCCGCCTATTTGCGGAGGTGGTTGAAAGAGGCACCTACATCTTTTTCCCTACAGAGAGGGCCACTGCATCACAATCTGTTACTCATCCAAAATCAAGGGACCCATCAGGATGGCCATTCAGGGATTAAAGATAAGCATCTATGGGGCATATTCTCAAGGATTTATCGCCGGGTTTTCAGCACTTTATTGCAGCCAAAGTGGCGATAAAATTATCGCCCCATTCACAAGCTGGTGATAACAGCCCATATCACCAGTTTACCTGCGAAAGCAGGTGCAAAAAACATTGCCACAGATGACACCGGCAACTATCGCTAATGAGATGCAGAGTAGGCGTTCCCGTGCAGAAGCAGCAACAACACCACTTCACAACATTCACAACGAACAGCCAGATCGGCGATAAGAAGCCAAAACAGGCGATAAGGGGCGTTAGTAGCAGGAAATTAACTCCTGCTCCGACCTGGTGTAAAGTCGGACGACAACCTGCGCCAGAAAAGGGAGCCCAGGCAGAGCCACACCTGATGATTAACAGATGCCATGAAGTCACTGATCATGCAGCTAAAAGCCCCAACAGGGCCACACCACCCACCGCCACCGCCCCAAGGACCCCCCAACCCCTTCGACCACCCGCCCCCATCCTCTCCCCCTCCTCCCCCTCCCCCCACCCCCCCGGACCACCACTGAGGCAGCGCAGACAAAGACAGCGGAACTTCAGAAAACGCACCAACCTCACAGACCCAACACCTGAGAATGTCATTGCACACTACAGGCTCAAAAAGACCACCATTCTCCGCATCCTGAACATCATGCCCACAGGCTGACGGTACCATCACAGCGAACAACCAACATCCCACCTCAGACAAAGCTGCTCGCCGTGCTGTACTTGTTGACCTCTGGTACCTTCCAACCAACAACCACCTGAGTCGGAGGAGGCTCACAGCCAGCCTAATCCAAGTTCCACACAACTGTCTTGAATGCCATCATCAGCTTGGTACCCCACTACCTATACTTCCCCCACACTGTGCAGGAACAGCTGGAGACCAAGCAAGGTGTCTACGCCATAGCTGGCTTCCCCCACGTGTCAGTGGGCAATTGACTGCACACATGTCCCACTTGTGCCCGCTGGCACACAATTACCGCAACAGAAAGCACACGGATGGCACCCATGGATATGCACTGCTCGTTGGCAAGTACCAAATGACCAGACCAAACACCACAACTCCACAATCATGCACCTCACAGCACTGGGAATGGACATGTTACAAACTCACATACAACATGCCAAACAACATGTCCACCCACCAGACATGTCAGCACAACTTACTGTGGAAACCAGGGCCAGCCATGTACATAAGCCATCAATGGCATGCACCTCAGCCACACAATAGCAGATTGTGGGGAGAGGTGGGAACCAGGCATATGCGAAGGAGGCAAGTGGCCCATGAATGAGAATGTACACAATGCCACATGTGGCGTGGATGTGATGGCCAGACTGCAGTGTGCACACACATATGTCGACATACAGCGCTGGTGTATGGAGTATAGTGGGCAGTGGACGCAACCATGCACCCCAGCCAGTGGGGAAGATCGCAGAAATTTAGCTTGTTACATCACTCCCTGTAAGCGTGGGCGGAGTGGGCTGGTCCAGCGTAATAAAAAGCACGTAGCTCTGGTTCTCTTCCAGAATGCCCAACGTCTCTGCCAGGGTAGCGCCTCTCACCCCACCACGAGGCCAGCGCCACGCCATGATCGATGTTGCCTGCGATCCTGTGTGCCTGCTGCACACTGGGCTGCTGGTCCCCGAACCTGTCTTGCCCGCCCCTTTGCACCCAGGTCTCACTGCTCACCTGCCGACACTGGCGTGTGTCAAAGAGGGCCCACCACTTGCCGGTGCAAGCTCTAAGCAAGAGGCCCGCAACCTTTGTAGCCTGCTCAGACCATCACAGCCTCTGCGAGCAAGGCCCGCAGTTCTCCTTTCTTGCTGACGTACTCCAGCTGCATACACAGCGGCAGAGTAAATATTTTATGGCAGAGTTTATAACACTGTACTCCTTTTGATGTGGTGCCACCAAGTCTGTTTATAGCATTCCAACCACACATGTGTTTGGGCCCTTGCGGACTACTGCCCTCAGACCTCACTGCGCTCGAGTAGGTCACAGATTTAGATCGGAGTCTTGATTTCTACATGGCAGAGTTCATATCATTGAACGCAAAGAGAGGTGTAAGGGGAAGACACGTTTCAGTCAGGAGGAAAAAAGGATCATCATTACGGAGGTGATCGAACACTACCAACAACTGTCCTGGTGTCACTAACTCTGTGTATCGCGAGCCAACGACAAATGGCTGTGAGCCCCTGCTGACCCCTGCCTCCGGCCTACACTGCGGTCAAGTAGGTCACACATTTGGGACTGAGTCTTGATTTAGCAATGGCAGAGTTCATATCATTGTACTGGCCTCATCGCAGACTGCATCCCCACACAGCCCTGGTGCCACTAAGTCTGACATTCATAGACACTCTCTGGTTGAACTTTGGTGGTGTCTGAGTCTTTGGACTTCATCCTCATGTAGCTGATACCGACTTGGTGGCAATAACGAGGCTGTAGCATTCCACTCCTCCATTTGCTGCTTCCGGATGGCTTCTGCCCACTTCATCATGCCCTGGAGGACACCTTCCACTTTCCACCGGCAACCCTCCGCCACATTCACCTTCGACATCAACGAGGACCCGCTCAGTCCACGTGGCCCTACCTCAGTGCACCACAAGTCACTATCCCATGGCGGTGTGCCTGTGACGGCCACAGTGCATCCTGAGCCACTAAATCTATGCAGCCCAAGTCAGGGACCCTGTCTGATCAGATATTGGATGGCCTCTGGGACAGTGGCCTTGTGGTCATCAACGCCATGTGTTTGTGGCCCTGCGCTGTCCGCTGCCTCCGGCCTCAACTGCGGTCCACCAGGGCTCATACATCAAATCGAGTCCTGACCGACCCGGACGTCGCATCACTGCAGGAGGCACACACCACCACCGCCAGGACCAGCTCCAAACGCCAACTGCCAGAATCAAAACAGTCGTACTGGCAGACTAAGGGAGTTGCTCACACCTGTCGTGGATGCCATCATCTGACTGATACCCTTCTTAGCACTCCAGGTGCCACTAATTCAGAGCGCCACAACTCATGGACCATTTCTGATTGAGTTTTGTGCTGTGGAGAGCTCACGCAGAAATGTCACCTCATTGTAGGAGACCTGGGACAATGATGAGGAAGTCGATGCAGGTGTAACACACCCCACTGCAGCTGCATCAGGAATATCCCGAAGGGACACAATTATAGACAATTTCTTCACATGAGTGTGCTCAGCTCTAGTGCCCCAACCTCAGTGCACTGTAACTCATGAACACTTCTGTTTGCATATTGGGTCACCTCTGCACCTGCTCTGGCTACCACCATGATGCTCCGCAGTTGTCTCTGTAATGCTGGTGTTTTCTGTTTCCGTTTTAATAGTGTTCACTGTTCAAGTTGTTGCCAACATGAACTAGTCCGTGAGGGCTGGCTTACACTCACCCCACATACATCCAGCACAGGCGTCACTGTGCATGTTACCCTGCGAATAAAAGGGCCAAGCGCAAGTGCCAGTAGCCAGTTCCACAAACTGTCTGCGTGTGCCCGTGTGGTCATAATGTATGCATGAGGGCCCCAGGCCCTTCAGCATTACATTGTGCTGTGTAGAGCGGACTCAACCATATCACTGCAGGCAGCCGGTAAGACCTTGGACATGTAGCTTTGTCGTCACCCACTCTATACGTAAGATGAGTGGACTGGGCCGTTGTACGCAGGTCCAGCGTGGGTGTGTGAAGGATGATTACGGGGCTCTGGGCCTGATCCAGTACAGGAAATGTGCAAATGCATGTGTCTTTGTTGCAGTGTGGGTCTCCTTTGTGGGGTGTAGGTGGCCCCTGATGGGACCTAGACACCCACGTATGTTCGTAGTTCGGCCTCAAGGAGCAGAGCAGTTTGGCCACCTCCTTTTGGCATTCTTACATCTGGTATTGGAATGCGATGTGTGCCTCTGTGAAGTGTTGGGAGCCAGCCATGATTGTGGGTGCTTCCTGCTGTGGGGTCTGTGCAGGGGCTGGGGTCTCCTCTATGTAGCTTGGCTTTCCTGCTCCTGGGCATGGGTAGCCTAAGATGTCCATGTGCTGTTGTAGGGTGTCGGTGTCGAAGGTGTGGTGGTCCTCGCCAGCATCACTGATGGGTTGTCTGGTCTGCTCTGCTGGAGGTGTTGTTTGTCCCTCTTCAATGTGAAGGGGAGATGCATTTTGACATTGTTTTGCCATATATGTTGGCGCTTTGTTCTTGTTTACATGCAGACTAAATGACAATGTACAATGTGACTGTTTGGGAGGTGCTGAATTTTGATGCGGGACAGTGGACATTTGGACTACATGTACAGTTCCATCTCACAGTTTCCTGCTCTGTTAGATTTGATTGACCTGCTTCTGCGTATGAGCGGACCCAGGTGTGTCCTATGTTCTGCAGTGTCGGGTTGCACTTTGTGCCACATTGTTCTCAATTTGGATGTGCTGGTATTGCTATGTGTGTATGCTGCATTGTGCCACGGGGATCAGGGATATAATCCAGGGTCATTGTTAGTGTGGAGTGTACTACAGATCGTTGTGCATGTGTGCCATTGTGCACATCTCTCCCCGTTCCCCAAGTCCCTTGTCGTTGCTCACCCTGTTGATGTTTTGTCAGGTCCTATCGAGCTGTGTCCGGACTTCCAAATCCTTGCATTGTCTCCAGACTGATGACTGTGTCCTCCATTTCCTCCAGCTCCTCCTGTAGCGCAGGACTCCCACCTCTGGTTGCCGCTGCTGCCGTCCTGTTGGCAGCAGGTTTGTGCTTGGTTTTGCTTTTCACATCATGCCAGCACATCTTGGCCTCCTCCATTGACCTCCTCGACACTTCAACTGCATTCACGTTTGTCAAGTTGTAGTTCAGTTGATGGTAGTGTACTGTCACCTCCCTGACCTTTTTTTCCTGAGGACTGCACCCCGTCTTCCTCTTCTCCCTGGCCTTCGCCGACACCGTTGTTCCTGGTGGTCTGTGGGGCTTGCGTTGACCTCTGCACTCGGTCTGGGTGCATCCATGGTGCTACGTGTTTTCTTTTTGTTTCCCTATGTTTTTGTTCTGCTTTTATGGTGACTTTTCCTGCCTGATGCGTCGGAATTGCAGGCCTGTTGCAGGTTTTCGTGGATTTTTGTATCGCAATTGGCTCAACGCAACTTTTTTTGCATTTGTGTTTCGCATTTTTGCGGCTTCGCGTTAACTTTATCGCAGACATTTGACGTGTTATCGTGGACCTATCGCATGGTACAACCGTGTTGTGAATACAACCTTATCACAGCGTTATTTTCCTGCAGTAGACTGCAATAAGAAGAGTTGTGTTAAGCTAATTTTGCAGTAATTATAACACGTTCTTGAGAATATACCCCTCTTTGTGTTGAGGCCTTTCCTATTATTTCTTATTTTTCATAAGGGCTGCTCTTACTGGACTGTCAATATCCCAATGAGAAGCCATATAGGGCCACAATCTTAGATTGTAGCCTGAGCCTCCTACTGAGAGTGATCACTCAGTTGTCTCTTGTACCGACCGGATTTTCCGCTCAGATGGAATCAGCCCCTAGGGGCCCCTCTAACCCAGCTGGAACGTAATCACCTCCCTCCGTAAAACGTATTTACAATGGGTATGGATATATATATATATATACAGTTCGTACCTAAGGATGGGGAAATAGCAATAAACATGCATAGGTTTTCTACCATATCCTATTCATATCAGCTAGTCTCGCGGCCACTCAGACCCAGACTAATCTACCCTAGGGCAGATATGACACACAATCCGGCGTGTCTACACACGGGCCTGCAGTCCCAATGCTCTCATTTACACACGGTTCACAATCCGGCGAACCTCCACGCTGGTATCCTCCCCAGCGCTCTCATTTACACACGGTTCACAATCCGGCGAACCTCCACGCTGGTATCCTCCCCAGCGCTCTCATTAACGCCGTATATCAACGACAACCACTTTCCTATGGACACCTATGGGAGCAACTTCTCATTTATCTACATGGGATGAAACTATGACAATAAGAATTAGTACGATTTTCCGAATTATAATATGTACCTTCTGCTCCTGGCATCAAAGGTCCCCTCGCTTCCTATTTGCTTGGTCACTCCTTACCTGATCGGGATTTCACATCCGTTCATGCAAACAATGCTCAACTAGAAGGGTAAGTTACCATGATTGAACAAGAATACAAGGCACAGGTCGGTTCACTAAGAACAGGGGGTATTTATTGGCAATAAACATGAACACAATACTATGCAATGTATTTTCTGCAAAGAAAAGGTAAAGGTTAAAGATTAGAGTGCGCGCTTATTTAAAGAAAGGGCGGAGGTCACCTGGTTAATGTGAAGTCGGGGCTCGGCAGTCATCTAGGTTCCCTTCTCGTCTCTGTGTCTTGGCTCGTCTCGGAATCACACCTCAGCCGTCACAGGTACACGTCTGCACCGCTAGGCTCAATCTCTTCTGCTTCCCTCCAAGTCACTGGAACCTTGCCTGTTATTAGCTACCGTATCTCTCTCTCTCTGTCTCTGTGCACTCCGAGCTATTTCTCCTTCAGTCTTTCTCAGAGAGTCTCGGTCTTAAATCTTTCTCGGACTTCAAAATGGCGACTGTCCGCCTTGGAAATAATTAATAGCATAGATGCTAACGGCTAGCTGCCGCCTACGAACTAACTAACTCATTGCCTAACACCTTCGCTAATATCAAAGCCTGTCCCTTCATGGAAAGTTACGGCCAGTAACCTGCCGCCCACCAAATTCTTGTACCTCCCCGTACCAAGGACACGTTCCCAGCCGGCCGGCCTGGAGTTGTGTCTTCGGAGTGGAGAAAATTACATTCCTTCGATAAGGGCCAGCCTGAGCCGGTTCTCTCCAAGCGAACAACACCTCGAAACTAAAACATTACACTTCACCTAGAAAGCCTCTCAAGCTACCGGGCAGAGGGCAAGATGGAGTCTGTCCCGTTTAAGGCCTACAGGGCCCAAAATACGCATAACTCCATGGAAAATATTCTAACACTCTTGCAAAAGGATGGATCATCACTAATACTTATATATCTATCCCCTAGCTTAAATTCATAAGCCCTGATCTAAATAAAGGGGTACGAAAATGCCCTACTGTACCTCATGAAGAGGTCCTACTTATAGTCCTAATCCCTATACTACAAAGGGTAATAGACTGGAGTCATTCTCCATCATTCTCCCTCTAAAAGGGCCAGAAAAAGTCGGTCATTACACTTCACCCTTGACTCCAGTCTATTAATCATATTCTAAATAGAACTAACATCAGTGGAAGAATAATAAGAAACAAAATTAACTGATCTACGTCTCTTGCATAATCTACAATATTGAAGTAGAGAAGGAATGCACTGAATAAAACAGCAAATAGCTATTAAAATACAAATGGAAACAATAATACCCCCTAAAATCTGTTGTAAAGAATGCAAGTCAGGTAACCAATTAAAGAGCCAGTCGAACCAGCCCTGATCAATATGCTGTCTAACTTCTGCAGTCAAGTCATGGAGTTTGTCAATATGGGCTTGGATTGATTTAGAGTGGTCGGATAAATTAAAACAGCACAGGCCTTCAAAATCAGAACACTCATGTCCATGTTTTAACAAAAGGTAATCGTTCGCTGCGCGGTTCTGCAAAATAGCTCGACGTTCACCCTGGGCATCTAATAACAGGTCAGATAATACAGTAGAAGTCTGATTAATGGATTTAACCATCCAGCAGGCCATCTTGCCAATTGTTTTTGCATTATAAACGGCTAACGCCGGGACACCAATAATAGAAAAAGCTAAACCAAGGTATTCTGATTTGGAATAAAGGTGAACAGAGGAATCACAGTCTTCATGTAATGACATAGAGTCTCGTACCATACGGGAATGGAAACCAGGGTGTGAGGAAAACATCAATAAACTTAATCTAGTAATGGCACATGGACCTCCAGAAATATTAGCGGGAATATAGGGCCAGGAGGAGTTCCCACACGAGAATAGCCACCCAGAGGGCAGTAACATTGCACGGTAATAACTAGGAGCAACTAATAGACGTTTACATGTCATATTATTTTTTACGGAAACACATGAATTCGGAAGTCTCTTTAAACACAGCAATCGTTGATGAGCTGAAAAAGAAGTGGCAGCCTGAAGTTTCAATTTAAGACATTCAGTGATAGCCTTGGGATCACATGTTAGAATGAAGCATAAATCACCCTGCGTAATATTGTAGGTTGTGATCTGGGAATGAATAGGGGGATCAGAATCTGGAAGAATAGTACATAAGGGGCAAAACTCGTGGGCCGCAAAGTCGCCCAGAATAATATTGGGTCGGGCACTTGAGATATTGAAAATATGTCGCAAAGTTACAGTGGATGCTGGGACAGCAACCAAGCAGGTCGCTAAAATGTCAGTCACAGACCTCATGGGAGTGAGGCAGAAATGTGGAGAGTTAGTCACTCTTTTTGCCAGTGTTATCCAAAAGTTGGACGATGAATCCCACGCAGCGAAGGAACGCGGAACTCGGGTTCTCCAATCAACCGAAGCCGGTGGGTTCTCTCCTCTCCCGGCGTAGCAGACCAAAAGGAGTCCAACGCCGGCACATCCTGCAGCAGCAGTCCAGAGAATGATCTGAAAGAATACAAACACAGGCCTTAATCATTCTCGTAGGTAACATTTGTCAGCTGGGACAGCTTCCCAGCTATCTTTCCCTGGCCTCATCACCAGAACGGTGTTGTCATGACCGGTCGCAATAATATCAGCCTGTTCAGGGGGATGTTTAGGCGATTGCACCCATATTTTAGCTCCCGGAAGATCAGATGATCCGAAGCCTTTTTGTCCTCGCACAGTTAGCAAAGTTGGGGCAGTGCCTTTCTGAATCTCACCACTGAAGACAGGCATAATCAGCAATTGGGCAACACGGTCAGACTTTTTGATCGATAAATCAATCTCACTGCTATTAAGCAAGAGAACTTTAATCTCTCCCTGATAATCGCTGTCAATCACTCCTCCGAGTACTTGAATACCTTTCAGGGCAAGGCCCGATCTAGGGGCAATCAGTCCAAAGCTACCGGCAGGTATACAGACACCAACGCCGGTTTCAACAATGATTCGATCTCTTCCTTTCAAATTTGCATCATTTAAAGCATGCAGGTCCAAGCCTGCGGAACCTGGGGTCGCTCTGCATGGGGCCAAAGCTCCGGGGGTAATTTCCCAATACATAACAGTATTGGACGTAGAATTGGGCTTTGCATCAACATTTGGAGGAAACAAACGCATTAAAGGAGATTCAGCATGTAACAAAGGGCGATTATTTAATATCAATAATGCCTGAAACAGAAAGTCTCTCCAATTTTTGTAATGTTCATCAGTCAATTTACGCAATTGTTCTTTTAGCAAACCATTCATCCTCTCAATCAATCCCGAAGCCTGTGGATAATATGGAATGTGAAACACCCATTCGATGTTATTTTCCACACAGAATTCCTGCACCAATCTTCCAAGAAAGTGGGATGCGTTATCAGATTGAATTTGGAATGGAACACCATAATACAAAATAAGCAATTCCAGAGTCTTAATGGTATTCACTTGGGTAGCATGCTTGCAAGGGAAAGCGACCAAAAGGCCACTATAAGTATCAGCAACTGTACAAACATACTGATAGTTTTTGCTCATAGGGAGCGGGCCAATAGAATCAATCTGCCAAATTTGAGCGGGCAATTTTCCTCGATGTAAATGACCTCGAACAACATGAGGCACTTTTGTCTTTCTAGAATGCTGACAAATGGGACAATGCAGAATGACATCTTTAATCAAATTGAAAGGAATATGAATTCCTCGGTCGGCAGCCCACCTGCTAGTGGCTTTCTCTCCAAAATGTCCTGCTTTCTGGTGGGCCCATTTCGCCAATCCAGCCAAATCAGAATCTTGCATGTCCACCACTGCCTCAGCAATTTTAGATTTTTCATCTGCAATATTATGAAAGAATTTGTCAAGGGAGTCTATCGGGGTGTGAGCATCCACGTAAAAGATTGTCACAGTACTCTGTGGGAGCATTTCCCAAATTTCTTGCCATAGTTCTTTTCCCCACAGTTCTTTTGAATGCAATTCCCAATTATGAGAATGCCATGTTGGTAACCATACCGCCAGTCCATTAGCAGTGGACCAGGAATCAGTAAAAATATGACATGTGCCAGGTAGTTCCTGTTTCAAAACTTGGTAAACTGCATATAGTTCAGCATATTGACTACTTTTTCCATCACCAGTTGTACTCAATAATTTCTGTGTGATCGGGTTGTAGGACACTGCTTTCCAATGCCGTTTCTCACCAATGAACCTCGCTGAACCATCCGAAAAACCACACATGTTTTCTATCCTCCACGGACAGATCATCAAATGATTTACCCCATTTGACAGGAGATTCCTGTACTACAGGCACAGAACAATCACTTCCAGTCTCATTCGATGGTGCCTGCGCCACTCGCTCATGCAACACTGCCACACCTTTCGGACCCACACGTGCCCTGTCCTGAATGTACCATTTCCATTTAATCACACTCGCCTCTTGAGCATGTCCAATCCGATGGGATTTTGGCGAACTCAAAACCCACTGCATGATAGGAATCTCAGGTCTCAAAATCACAGCATGACCCAGGGTCAATTGCTCGGTATCCACCAGAGCCCAGTAACATGCAAGTAATTGTTTTTTGAAAGGTGTATAACGCTCACCAGCCTCAGGTAACTTTTAAGTCCAAAAACCTAATGGTACTTTTTGTCTGCCCTGCTTTTGCCATAAACTCCAATTGGCATACGGACCTTCCACAGACACATTCAAATCCACATCGCCCTCGCCCACATGCCACAAATCCAGGGCGTACTGAATCGCTTCTTTCGCCAAATTAAAAGCATTCTGTTGTGGTTCACCCCATTCAAACGCATTCTTTTTACGAGTGA
The DNA here is from genome assembly GCF_964263255.1 of Lissotriton vulgaris. NCBI lineage: Eukaryota > Metazoa > Chordata > Amphibia > Caudata > Salamandridae > Lissotriton > Lissotriton vulgaris. The sequence goes on along the minus strand of NC_141687.1, from coordinate 1,803,532,187 downwards.
CTCGATATAATGGAGCTAAAATTTGACTCAAATGGGGAATGTGCTGACGTCAAAAACCAAACAAGCCAATGAAACTCTGAGCCTCTTTTCGATTCCTTGGAACTGCAAAATCCAAGATTTTCCGCTTCACTTGTGGGATCACTTCTCTGTGACCTTCATGCCAATTAATACCTAAAAATTTAACATTTTGGGATGGGCCTTGTAATTTATCAGGATTGATTTCCCAACCTTTTGCTCGTAAACAATCAAGGATCTGGTCCAAATGGGATTGGACCTGATCTTGCGTTTCACCTTGAATCAAAATGTCATCAATATAATGACACACCTGTATGTGTGGATTTACGGGCACCTCAGACAAATGCTCCGCCACCAGCCGGTGACAGATCGTGGGACTATGTACATAACCTTGAGGAAGACTCCTAAACGTCATTTGACGTCCATTCCAGGTAAAACTGAATTGTTCCTGACACTCAGGGGCAATTGGAATCGAAAAGAAAGCATTAGCAATATCAATAGACGCATACCATGTACCTGGATGCTTCTGAATTCTCTGAATCAAAGTGACAATGTCTGGCACTGCAACAGCTAAACGAGGTGTGTATTTGTTCAATTCTCGATAATCAACAGTCATGCGCCAAGAATTATCACTTTTGCGCACGGGCCAAACGGGATTATTCCAAGCAGATGTGACCGGAGTTATAACTCCTGCGTCAACCAAATCCTGAATTGTGGCACTAATTTCTTCATGACCACCTGGAATACGATATTGTTTCTGAGAGACCACTTTCGTAGCTTGAGGAATTTTAATGGGGGGCATCCGTAAACGGCCAACCCGTACGGGTCTGGTCGAAATGTATTGTTTGGTTCCAAATTGATAACAACCATCATCCAAATGCAAAGTAATTCCTTTCAAAATATCAATTCCAATTATATACTCCAAAAGTGGTACGACTAACACAGAATATTCTTTACGGGGAATCCTACCAATTTTCATTTCAAGTGTAGTTTGCACTGCGGGGGTCTCTTTTCCACCTAAACCAGTAATAGTGAAGAATTGTCCTTTAAATTTATTTGATTTACCATGAATTAAAGTGACCTCCGCTCCTGTATCTACTAATGCTCGGGCCCTTTGGATATTACGATGTTTCCAAAAAATCTCAATATCTACATAGGGTCTGTTGTCTCTGTGAGCCCACCTGTGTACTGGAGCTTGACCTATTTCCTATACATTTTTACTGCGTTCTGTCAACCAAGACAAATCAGGATAAATGCTCTCAGTTTTCTTGGGTATCAAAATGTCATGTTCATATCCATCTCCATTACGAAATGGATTCTTGTTATTTTCATAGTACTGTGAATTACGATCAGAAAACCTGTGACGATCCTCCCTTCTCCTCAGCTCAGGGGAATAATCTCTCTCATCTCTATTTCGGTTGGGAGCACGATCATCTCTCCCCCTTTCTTTTTCCCCCTCTCTCCCTCTCACATTGTCACGATGAGGGGACACATCACGTTCATAACGTCGATCACCGCGGCGATCAGAATCCACATGACGCCTCTCATCACCACTGTCATCAGAACCACGGTCACAATCATTCTTTCGCACACGACGGGCACCCTCCTTTCGATCCAAACCACGCTTACGAAAGATGTCCCACAGGCGATTATTAGGTTCGCCAACAATGTCCTCCCTTTTCACACCATCAGCCAAAAGTGCAAGAAACATATCACGTCTAGAGAATTTATAATCCCCAGCAGCGCGACCTTCAGGTCGAGATTGTCTTTCAGGTTTAAACCATTCACCCAACTCACCAAGCTAACGAACAGATTCAAGCACCGTAGACAAAGGATTGCCAGTTTGATTAATCAACAAAGTCATCATAACCTGCTTGTAAGCAACAGGCGAAGAACGGATAATGCGATTACGCACAGAAGATGTTAAAAGACCATCCAACAGTCTGTCAGAAGTACTAAGAAAAATCGCAGTTTTCATCACTTCCTCTTTCAAACGTTGCGACGCATCGCGCAAAGTATACCACGGCTTGTCATTGACAGGCCAATCAGATTCAGTAGGGTATTTATGGTTACAGCCGTCAGACGCAAGCTGGAGCAGACTAATCTGACCAGCACCATTATAATTCCGAAAATAATCTTGTATAGTAGAATCGGAACTCAAAGAGCAAAACCGTAAACAATCAACAGCATCAAGCATAATACCGGCAGCGCCCAGTTCATAAAGGCGCACCATCCACGTAAGCAGAGCCTCACCGGGCCGTTGTCGAAATCGTTGTAAAATGTCACTAACCTCCTGTTGAGTAAAATCCTCAATACAATCCAAGGCAATACCAGCTGGATTACCAGGGGCTTGTTGTAATTTGCGCCGAAATACAGGATGAGCAGAAACCTCAGGAAGAGCTTCCGAAGAAGCCCGAGTCTTAGATTTAGAAGAACAATCAGGGCAAGACATGTCACCAGAATGGGAAGAGCGACCACGGTCGCTGGGAACAACATTATCGTCACAAGAAGCAGATTTACAGTCACGTCCGGAGCGAGAAGACTCGCGCTTGTCACCCTCCTCAGCCGAGGAATCAGAAGCATTCGAATCCCAGATATTACCATCCCACTCGTCAGGGTTCCAATCCAGTCCGGCTTTCGCCACGACCAGACGCACTTTCCGTGTAGATACACGACCACGACGATGTTTGTATTTATATCTCGCAATGCGAACTGCAGCCCTTTCGGCTATAGTTTGATAAGTCTCAAGTTTGTCGGCAAGCAATTTATTCTGACAGCGCAAAAGGGTATGCGCATTTTGTAGTTCAACACACTGTCCTTCCATATCCGCAAACTGCTTTCGCAACTGAACAAACTTCTCATGAAGAATTCTGTATGCATTGAGCACAATCCAACCTCTGCGTCCCAAAATAGGAAGCTCATCACCCTTCACAACCGGCGCTTTCTGCAAACATGAGACCACATCAGCAGGCTCCGCCTGCTCCAAACAAGAAGACCAATTTTCACTCAAACCAGTAGAATCGGCCAACTCACGGGCCAAGGCCTCGTAAGGCGTTGACTCCCAGCCGGGAATCTGCATAGGCAATTTGAAAACAGACGACGACTTTTTCGCAAACATGTCAACACACAAAAAATATATATACAACTATAAACAAAAAATTATACGTACGAGCCGAGCGCAAACCAACAAGATTAAAACAATACAGCGCACACAGGCTTCGTAAACAGTTCATGACGCCAGATGTACCGACCGGATTTTCCGCTCAGATAGAATCAGCCCCTAGGGGCCCCTCTAACCCAGCCGGAACGTAATCACCTCCCTCCGTAAAACGTATTTACAATGGGTATCGATATATATATATATATATATACAGTTCGTACCTAAGGATGGGGAAATAGCAATAAACATGCATAGGTTTTCTACCATATCCTATTCATATCAGCTAGTCTCGCGGCCACTCAGACCCAGACTAATCTACCCTAGGGCAGATATGACACACAATCCGGCGTGTCTACACACGGGCCTGCAGTCCCAATGCTCTCATTTACACACGGTTCACAATCCGGCGAACCTCCACGCTGGTATCCTCCCCAGCGCTCTCATTTACACACGGTTCACAATCCGGCGAACCTCCACGCTGGTATCCTCCCCAGCGCTCTCATTAACGCCGTATATCAACGACAACCACTTTCCTATGGACACCTATGGGAGCAACTTCTCATTTATCTACATGGGATGAAACTATGACAATAAGAATTAGTACGATTTTCCGAATTATAATATGTACCTTCTGCTCCTGGCATCAAAGGTCCCCTCGCTTCCTATTTGCTTGGTCACTCCTTACCTGATCGGGATTTCACATCCGTTCATGCAAACAATGCTCAACTAGAAGGGTAAGTTACCATGATTGAACAAGAATACAAGGCACAGGTCGGTTCACTAAGAACAGGGGGTATTTATTGGCAATAAACATGAACACAATACTATGCAATGTATTTTCTGCAAAGAAAAGGTAAAGGTTAAAGATTAGAGTGCGCGCTTATTTAAAGAAAGGGTGGAGGTCACCTGGTTAATGTGAAGTCTGGGCTCGGCAGTCATCTAGGTTCCCTTCTCGTCCCTGTGTCTTGGCTCGTCTCGGAATCACACCTCAGCCGTCACAGGTACACGTCTACACCGCTAGGCTCAATCTCTTCTGCTTCCCTCCAAGTCACTGGAACCTTGCCTGTTATTAGCTACCGTATCTCTCTCTCTCTGTGCGCTCCGCGCTATTTCTCCTTCAGTCTTTCTCAGAGAGTCTCGGTCTTAAATCTTTCTCGGACTTCCAAATGGCGACTGTCCGCCTTGGAAATAATTAATAGCATAGATGCTAACGGCTTGCTGCCGCCTACGAACTAACTAACTCATTGCCTAACACCTTCGCTAATATCAAAGCCTGTCCCTTCATGGAAAGTTACGGCCAGTAACCTGCCGCCCACCAAATTCTTGTACCTCCCCGTACCAAGGACACGTTCCCAGCCGGCCGGCCTGGAGTTGTGTCTTCGGAGTGGAGAAAAATACATTCATTCGATAAGGGCAGCCTGAGCCGGTTCTCTCCAAGCGAACAACACCTCGAAACTAAAACATTACACTTCACCTAGAAAGCCTCTCAAGCTACCGGGCAGAGGGCAAGATGGAGCCTGTCCCGTTTAAGGCCTACAGGGCCCAAAATACGCATAACTCCATGGAAAATATCCTAACACTCTTGCAAAAGGATGGATCATCACTAATACTTATATATCTATCCCCTAGCTTAAATTCATAAGCCCTGATCTAAATAAAGGGGTACGAAAATGCCCTACTGTACCTCATGAAGAGGTCCTACTTATAGTCCTAATCCCTATACTACAAAGGGTAATAGACTGGAGTCCTTCTCCATCATTCTCCCTCTAAAAGGGCCAGAAAAAGTCGGTCATTACATCTCTCTAGGTCCACTTGTATTGAAGTGGACAAGCAAAGGGGTCCTTGCCCGGCTAGAACAGGAGACAACTCTTTTACATGTCAGTTCTCTGCGGCCGCAGCGCTGGCCCTATCTTTTTGTCCAAGCCTGCCAGCTCAGTCTCAGAAACACTTTCCTGCCTAGCGCCTCCTTGCTTGTGGCTGTGATCCACTGGCAGCCTCTTTCCTATACAAGCCCTCCTCTTTCCTTCCAAGACAAAGTATGGTGCCATCATGGGAACCCCTACAAGCTCAGAGCTGCATGAGTCTGCTAAGCACCAAACAGGCTCATTTGACTTGACTTTTGTCTCTTAAGAAACCGCTCACCAGCTATGAAAAAAAGCATACGATGGAGCTAAAAAAAAACACAGCTCCAGGCTCAGCTAACACCTCCAAAGACTGACATATTTTAATTTAGCTAACGGGGAGTGGAGAGGCCTCAGTCGTCTTTTTATGTCGAGCCTGGGCAGCGCATGCGCTGCTCGGCGAGGCATGTAGTTCCTAAAATATGGGCTTTAAGAAACGCCAATTTTTCAATTGGCTTCTCTTACTGCCCTTGTCAATGCCCACTTTTGATTGGTGAATAGGCTTAGCAGTCCCTCCTTTTGGGCTTTCGTATCCTCCCATGAGGACTGCCCCACTTACATTTGCTTACACACTGCAGTTTATTTCCCAAACTTCAAGTGCACTCTTTTTTTGGTTGCCCTGCCTCTGCTCGTGTTCTTGCCAATAAACCTTCCTGGCTGCCTCATTATTCAACTTGGCCTGTCTCTTAATCTCCCCATGCCGTTCAACTGTTTTGAGTGCAAAGTGTGCCGCTTCTTTGTTTGCTGGTAAGTACTAAATCAGCAATTGTGCAATTAGTAGAAGCACAGGTCGGAAGGCGAAGCCGGACCCCATAGGGGCCGTGGCAAACGCCGCCCAGGGCGGGAACGACTTCCCCAGCCAGCCCGCGATAACTGGGGCGCACCAGATTGGTCGCCCTGCAAACAACCACTAGCCACCCAATCAGGGAAGGCGGTGGCTAGCGGCCGGGGGGGGATTCAAAAAGGGGAGGTAAACCACAACGTAGCACAGGAAGAATTGGTAACCCACACCAAAAGGAAGCAGGCGTCGCAGCCGTAGGGTTAAATGGGAGTGTAATATCAAGGGCAGTAAAAGCCCAAGAAAAATTACCCAAAAGAAAACAGCTATGTTAGGTAGATGAGATGCTCACACAAGTGTCCTTGGGATGCCTCACGGCAGGGGCACCTTGAACAAGGACAGTGCTGTCATAAAAAGGAACAACAACAAATGTTAGAGGACAATACACGTTGTAAGATTAACATGATGTGTATGAATGGCCAACTGTAATTTGTTAGATGTACAAATCATGTTTGATAAACTGCGGCCTTTCTATGCACCATATCATGTCATGATAATGATTATTGGGGAAAGGGAAGACGTTTTGGGAAGCAGTGGGCAAAGGAGGGGGAGGTGATTCGCCCCCTGGGATGGGTTTTAACATCTGCCTGTTCCCGAAATCTTCACAGAATCCTACAAAACGATGACAGGTGTGTAAGGCAAAGCCTTTACATGTGTACTGCATGTTAGAAACCAAGCGCTGTATAAATACAAACCTATTTCCCTCTTCTAGCCTGCCGCCTACTCTTCTCTATCCAAATAACTAAATAACATATTCACCAATCAAATTACTTGATATTTCACTATACTAATTTTCAACACTAATCCTTTATGGGTTCCTGAGTAGCGTGCTACTCGCCAAAAAAGCGCTTCAACACCCATCAGGGGTAACTATATGAATGCAAACCTTTCTTCCCCTACTATCCTCCCGCTATCCTTCTCATTCCAAATAACTGACTAATATCCACCACTCAAATTGCTTTCATATTTCACCATACTAATTCACCACTAATCCTTTATGGGTTTCTGAAGTAGCGTGCTACTCTGCAGAAAAAAAAGTACTTCAACACCTCATCAGGGGTAACAAGCGCTATATAAATACAAACCTTTTTTCCTCTTCTATACTTCTGCTATCCTTCCGAATCCAAATAACTGACTAACCTATCCACCACTTAAAATTACTTGCATGTTTCACTATACTAATTCAACACTAATCCTCTATGGGTCCCGGAGTAGTGTACTACTTGCTGAAAAAGCACTTTGACGCCACGTCAGGGGTTGTAAGCGCTATATAAATGAAATTACAATACAATACAATACTTCCACCATTACCTCCCCCCGACAAACAAAATAAAAGGTGATGAATTGCGCGTATAGTGTGCCTTCAGTTCACTGACGTTCCATGCATGGCCTCAGTTTCAACGTTGTGTAGACACAAGACCAAGGATAATTCACCAGCAGTGGCCACATGATCCCATGAACAAAACTTCAGAAGAGAGGGCGGTACTGAGTGACCTTTGTAAACAACCTAGAGGACACTGCTTGGAAGCCCTGTGCATACAATTTTTTGTTTTGATGTAAATAACAAAAGCACTATTTTTCACCTCCTCTGCACTTACTATGATGTTAAGGGTCGGACTGCCCTGTAGGGAAATCATGCAGTAAAAGGCACTGCTACTGCATAAACTGTACTTCATTGTAAACAGCGCTTCGTTTCTGAGCACACCAACATGCTTTTATAAAGAGTAGAACATTGCTTCAATGCAGATCGTTTGTGGGTTGATGCATTAGTGCGGGATGGGCCTCCAGCTCTCGATCTCGCACCAGTGTGGGCCAGAAGGGCGTGGTGTCCCAACTCCCAAAGCGCTCTTTCCCATGGGCACCAGAACTGTGCTCTCTCACACTACAATCAAGTGTACAAATATTAACACCCTGGCTAGTACTTGTTATTAGTGCAAAAAGATCAATTGATGGGCAGAATGCTGAACAATGTCATACATTCACCCCAGTACAGAGATCTGGGCCTAAAGCCATCGTTTTTTATGCTCACCATGCCATTCCTGTTTGAACCCAGCCATATGCAAATCAGTCTTGACCCTGTGCCTCATGTGAACAGTCCAGCCCAAACTGCCAGGCCAGATCCTCCCTGGACTGGAAACAAGCATACTAGGACCAGTTTCAGAGTTTCACCCCTCATCAGCCAGGATAGCTTGACTCCAGTGGCATGGAGGCACGGGACCCACGTCTGGGCATACCAGTCCCTCTCTGGGTGACATATGGATGCTTACAAGCACAGAGACTGTAAGCGGGTAAGGGTGCCAAGATGTGGATTTCCTTGAACTACCCTAGCTCGCCTTCCAACCATCAGGCTCACTACTTTACTGCAACATATTTATAATACTAATATAGAATAATCATGCATTTGTTTTACTCACAGCTTCATAAAAACGCCGCTGCTTCTACCATGTTAAAGCAGGGGCTCCCCAGGCCGCTTTAGAAATTGTGAAACTTCTAGCAAAAAAAAATTTGCAAAACTAAACACTCAAAACAATCGGTTGGTGCACACCACAGTTACATTAACAGGGCTATTTCTTGTGCTAAAAAAAGGGTCGTAGAACAAGGTTAACTCTTTCGCGCCTTTCTGGATATACAGCATTTACTTACCATTTGCATCAATTCACTGGAAGGCCCCTCAGTGCTGCTACCCACCAGTTGTTCCTTTTGCTGTAACTTTTGCATACTCACTATGGGTTAATCTTTATCACTTTTGGAACGTGCTTGGCACCACAGAATATCTTTAACTAGTGTTTATAATATATTTACATAGTGTATATTGCGGCTGATATGCCCCATACACCACATCCAACTATCAAGGCGCTTCTGTTTAAATTCCTTGTAAAACATACAATTGCCATCACATACATCCACTCCAAATCACGTAAGTAAAATAAAATTCCTTTACAACACCAAAAGCTCTACGTCTAAAAACATACTAGACCTATTGCATTGCAAATGCTGTTTTATTTTTCCCTTAAACATTTTATTGAGGTGCTTGTATAAAAACAAATACGATACATATTGTGAGTAAGCAAGGCATTTACCAGAACAATAAAGTTTGGGATTACACATTCTGAAGGATCATTTGAGTTTCAACATGTGTCCAAAAGAGTACATTGCTGGAGAGTATTTATATGCAGAAAATGAAACAGGAAAATAAACATTCTGAAATAAAGAAAGTAGAAAACGAATCAAGAAATGAAAAGTGAAATTATTATGTATACTTTATACTACGGTCTACTTTTTCGATTGACTATATGGTACAATCATGTATATTGATTGGAACTGTTATTATATTCTTTTATAGTGCTTTCGATTTCTGCATGTATAAGTCTAATTTATCCCATAGCTTACGTGACGAGTTTTATGTTGTATTCATCATTGTAAACAGAATTGGCTGCACTTCTAATGGCATATACCCATGCCCACCATGCTTGATAACACATATCGTTGGAATTCCTCTATTCACATTGAATAGATTTATTACCCAACGTTATTAGGAGTTCTAGGAGGAAAATATCATTGTTTAAAAAAGTCTACGATAGTGTACTGCGCCAATTTCTAATAGTAATGTGTTAATATGATTGAAAGTGATGTTGGGATCGAAGATGTTTATATCTCTTTCCACTTCAAACTAGAAGTTTTCTGAGTTTTGAGCATTGGAAGATTTTTTTTTTTTTTTTTACTTTTATATAGAGCGAACTAGACCCGAGAAATCGGGTATCAGAGCGCTTTACATGAGCACTAGTTTCGATACAAACGTACAAATTAATTTTTGTTAAGCACAGGGAGATTTAGGGGCAGATTTACAAGCCCCTTGCGCCCCTTTTATGCCGCCGTTGCTTCACTTTTGTGACGCAGCGGCGGCACAAAAGATGCGCCATGGTGCGGGGTACTTACAACGTGACGCATCTGGGAGATGCGTCACGTTGTAAAGCCCTGTGCCAGAAGGAGACGTTCCTGCGCAGGGGGGGGAGGCGTTCCGGCGCAGGAACGCCTCCTAAAAGTGGCTGAGTGAAATCTACAAGATTTCACTCAGTCACTTTTGGGCCCATGGTGCGTCAAAACCCCGCGCCTGCTTGAGGCAGGCGTAAGGATTGACGCAACATTGTAAGAATAGGGCCCCCCAGAGCATTGCTGGAGCTACGTCGCGCTTGCGACGCAACTCCAGCAATGCGCCGCTTTTACGGCACAGATGCGTCATGCATCTGTGCCGTTTTTGCCCCATGAAGCGCCGCATTGTAAATGCGGCGTATCCATGGTGGCGGAGGCATGGCGCACAATAACTGGCACATCCCTGCTGATATGCAGGGATGCGCCAGTTATTGTAAATCTGCCCCTTAGTAATTTGCCCAGAATCACAGGATGTTCAGCGTTGTTGCCGAGACTCGAACCCGGTTCACCAGCTTCGAGGTCGACCACTCCAGCCTTAAGGCTACTTCTTTTCCTTATTTTCGAAAGCGCCTGTTGTTTCTGTGCAATTTTAACATTTATCTGTCTTTAGAAAGCCAGATTTAAAGAGTTTGGGCCATATGTATCAAGCCTTTTGCGATTCGTTAGCAAATCGCAAACGGCCTTGTTTCCGATTTTGAAATGTATGAAAAATTTGCTAAATAAGGAATTGCAAAAAATTGCGATTGCTTATTTTGCTTAAGCATTTAAGGAATCGCAATTTTGCGATTCCTTAAATGCTATGTATGAAGCTTTTCAAAATTGCGAATTCAGGTTTAGAAATCGCAAATTACCACCAACTTGTAGTTGGTGGTAATTTGCGATTTCTTGTAAATATGCACAATTGTGCATTTGTGAGGGTGGCATATGACGCACATACATGCCCATTGGGCATGTATGTGCGCCATATGCACACACATATAATTTTCAGGGGTGCAGCAGGGTGTCCTTGAGACACCCGTGCACCCTTGAAGTAATTCTCAAATTGCGATTAGCAAATTGCAAATTTGCAAATTGAGAATCATTTCACAGTCATTTCTATGGGCATCCTGGCCCATAGAAATGAATGGGAAATTATTCATTATTTGCGAATTCGCAAATTGCGAATTCGCAAATAAGGAATAATTAGAAATCGCTAAAAAATAGCGATTTTCTACATACATACCATTTTGCGATTTCTAAATAGCGATTCCTTAAAAATCGCCATTTAGAAATCGCAAATGGTGATGATGATACATATGGCCCTTTGTCTGGAGTCTATCAGGCTCTACGTAGGGTCTATAGTTTACATTTCATTTGAATGTGTGATATTTTCGTTTCGGTGGCTCTTTCCTACATTTGCGACCGCTGTTATTCTGATGGGGTTGCATTGCTATTTTTAAGGCAGGATTTGTCCAATTTTAGTTGTGTAGCAGCACACACTTTTTTGGAGTTGCTTTTTCGGCCCGGTATTTAATATAGTTTCCCAGCTGAAAGATTTTTTAGGTATGTGTTTTTTAAGCAGGAGTATTAATTCCGATGAGTGTACTTTCTTGTGCTTGCTGAGTGTCACTTCAAGCTTAGGAATGTTGTGGAAGTTTATGTTGGATAGGTGGAATGCTTCTTGTATTTCGACAATCGATTTTGGTTATCTATGGAGCCTAGATACTTAGGGAATGATTTAGATCTTGGCGAACAGGTTACTCGGTGGCGGATATCCGATCCGCCAAAATATAAATCCCATACGATATGATGGGATTAATATTTCAGCAGACTGGCTAGTAAGCTGTCTGCCGAGTGATCACTAGATGTGAAACGCCGCTCAACAAGAAATACACACCACTCCCCAGTGTGTGATCAAGTATCACCAATGTAGTATAATTTTAGCCTCTAGCACACACCATTATAAAATGTAAAAAAGTCCATTCAGATATGTTGAAATTTTCTCATTTGTCTTTTTATTCTTTCATTCTGCTGTTCGGTTGTTTTATTCTTAGCCACAAAGCCAACACGTGTTTTGTCGCAAAAGGGACTTCCTCAATGTAGCCTGTTCTTTAGTAGACATCCTCATAGCCAGTTGTAATTCAGTCCTGAATCAGTATAAGTATCCTTATCCGGTAAGGTTATGTGTTTCTCCATACACGTTGAGCGAGCACGCTCTGTATCCTGCGTGCGATACAGGGTACACAGCACACCTTACCGGAATGGAATTACAACCTCAACATTACCGACTTTATTGCCCACTTAGTCCTCAAATCCAATATATCCATCCTGCTAGGAGACTTCATTACCATCTAGAAGACCAGACCAACCCCCAACTCAGCCTCCCTTCTAGACAGCTGTGGAAACTTGGGACTAACCCAATGCATCGTGGAACCCACCCACGCTACTGGACACATCCTAGATTCTGTTTTCACATCACAATCAACACACAAAGACTCATCACTTGGACCGACTATGCCACAGAGGGTAAACAAAGGTATGCAGTTTCTTTGGAAAGCTAGTGGATATGGACTGAGTAGGATGGTTCTAAAGGGAGGAATATGCTCCAATAAGAGCAGGGGCCCTCACATACACAAATGAGTGTCATGCTTTATCTTTGCTATAGCTCCTTGTCGGGCCGGCGCTGCAATGCCCGGCAGATACCCATGAAGGGGGCACTTTGCTGGAGATCTTTTTAGAATAGCCATTTGATGAAATGAGGGTGTGTGAGTTAAAAGTGTGCTGTAGATTGGTAAGACAAGTGTATGAAAACATATTAAAATAGGTGAAGTATTACTCAAAAACTATAGATTTAATGAATGAGTTTACTAGCCTAGTTAAAATGATGTTTATACCACAGGATATAATTATTAAAATCTTTGTTTGTAAATACAATTGTGAAAGAACACAAGACCATAAATACATCAGCAATATAGCAAATTTAAAATTGAAATACATTAACGTGCTTAACAAAACATCCAGCTTTTAAACCCTTACCCCATTAATCAGGCCTGGAGCACCAATATCTTACAGCAGCTTGCAAAAAACCTGAGACTGCAGCAAGAACATCTGCATTAGGAAGTAGTTGTAAAATCATAAGCACCGGGCAGGTTTGGGCAAACTCCATGGCTTTCAGAATTGGTCAAAGAAAACGCTTCCTAGGAACACTAAAATATTTACACAGCAATACAAAATGAAGGGTATCCTGTGGAGACACATTGTTGCAGTCACAGGGTCCTAATGCACGTGGGCTGACACAGCTACTCAGAGAGGCTAACTGGTGATGTACCAAGTTACACCTAAATCCAGACACCACAAATCTGTCTCTATCCTTAGGTAATGAGGAAAGATATGTTTCCATGCCCTGCACTGTTTTTAGTAATAAATCCTCACACACTGAGTTTCCCCAGTTCCAGCTCGTAGCATGGAGGCACGTGCAAAAAATAGATCCAGTAGCCATTTTTCTCTGCGGGACACAACAAATTATGATTATGAAACATGTTTCTGTATGGTTGCTCTGGCCCACAGACACAAAAGGTTCTCTCCTTTGTCAGGGTATTAACTTACACGGGCCTGTAATGGTTCCACCACAAACTTATCCTGTCACCTGCAAGGCTCACCAGCTGCAGATATTAATCCAATTTTTGGACAACTTTCAAATGGCAGTTACCTCATGTTGAATGATCACAGCTGCTGTGGAATGTTGCGAGGTATCCCATATCTAGTGACGGTTACATCCAGGGTCACGTGCTGTATGCAAGTCTTGTTTCCACAAATACAGACAGTTAGGGAGTCACCTCTATGGCCTTCCCTGAACATCTCTTCTATACAAATTGATACTCTAAGCAGAATGAAAGCCATTCTTTTACAACAAACAGTGCCACTGACCTCAGCCAAAGAAACCTATGATCTACAAGTCCCGAGGACTTCTGCCGAGATACATGCCCTTTTGAACACAAACTGCTCTATACATTTCTCAGAAATGTTGGAACGTATCTTAAACATGTCTGATATGAGCGGTATTGTACATGTATTTAAGAACGTATGTTCAGGACTGTTAGCACCTATTCAAGCAGTCCTCGGAATTATTCCAAACTTTGTGCACTCTGTGTTTGGTTGACTGCCGCTCCTTTTAGCACTCGTTGCAGGGATCCTAATTTTATTCCTATTGCTACGATATGGCAAGCCAAATCACCAGCGACACCCAGTTTACCGTGGAGAGAGCTCTACTGGAGATGAAGTGTCGTGAGCGCATCGTCCAAATTTTGGGTTTACCTCGTCTATGAGAATTAAATACCGCATGGTTTCTGTCATTCAGACCAATCTGGCACAATTGCATCTTACCTGTTCTACGCTGCCTGCTTTGCGGTGAATAATGGGTGCTAGACATCTGTCTAATAATCCCATAAGTCATGCCTACGGATGTCGATACTCTGCTGGAACCTGTAACGGTGCATGCTCTGTGTTGTCCCCAGCGGCTACTAATCCTGGTGACGGCATTCATTGAGATCTCATAGAAGCAAATTGCTACTGCTGAGGTACGAGAGGAAACAACAGGCACGCAGGTAACATCCGATACGAACATTGCTGATTCAACCAATGCTAAAGGTGATGCTTCTCATTGATGTGCGGCTAGTCTTCTAAACGAGGTAATCCAACTTTTACCTACAATGGTAGACGACTTTTTGTCTACAGGATTAGAAGATTTCATGTTTTCTCCATTGCCATATACTTATTTTTTTTATCTAGCACACAGTGTACTGAGAAACTCTGAATCTGACCTTCATTTTTTAAAACAAGGACTAACTTTGGAACTTTTTGCCAATGATTATTTTTTTTTCCAAATTTGTATTTTTCATTTTTGGCACAATAGTTTGCTTATATTAGAACTAATCAAAGAGAACAGAATTCTTTGAAAAACTTCCAGAGACAATATGTCACCTTTTCAACAACAATTGATTTATGTAATCTGAAATGAAATGGTTTCGGCCCTTTTTCTTCTGTATTTACGAGCCATTTCATCATGTGTATATATGTTTATGGTTCATTCAGTTAGCATTCAAATGTCAACATATGCTTAGAATTAAACATTGCTTTGATATGTAAAGCATCATTCCATTTCATCCATAGCAACGCTTTTAAATGCATTTTTTTAAAATATGTTTTTAGACATGTTTTAGCAAATCATGTGAAACTCTATTTTAGATATGTTTAACATGTTTTGGATTTAGTAATGTCGTTCATACGAAACTGGAGTGGGTGTTGTGTGATACCGTATGTAGGAGTCCCAATTTATGCCCTTATATAGGCACAATTCACTTTGTCCTTATTTAGGCATAGAAATCCTACCCTTATTTACGCATTATCCATGCTAACCAAATACAGGCATGATCACCTGCATCCGTCCATCCACGTCACAACGATTTCTTGAAAAAACAGACTCTTAAGCCTTTAGGACTTCCCCTTGCTTGGATTATTGATTTCTCCAAGAACTCATTTATTATGCATGAAATTCTATTCCTTAAGGGTTCATTCATGATGTTCCTCTGCAGAACATTTACGTCAATACTGGCATTTCTAAACACCTTCAAGGTATAAATATACCTTCACTTGCCATGGCAAATCACAGTACGGTTCGGCTACCTACTTGCACGGCACTGCTACGCGGCCTGCCACAGCAAGTTCGGAAGGAATTCGAGTCCCACCTGACCTACTGGCCAGACGCTTACATCCTCCTTGTAGAGAATCTGTCACGGTTGCACTTGAACTGCTCCTGAGGCTGCTGAGACAGAGTCTCCTCCCACATAAAGGAAGACGAGTCTGGCGCACAAACGCTTCGCGTTCTAGTTGTTTGCTGTTTACGGTCGGTTCTCCATGTCACTTCCAGACTTCCGCTGCTGATGTTGGAGTCGTCGAGTCTTCTGTTCACCGAGTCTCCTGGAGTTGCCACGCCTTCTGGAGCCTTCATTTCTTCCGATCCCCACTGTGCCTTGAATCCTCTGGTCGGCGATTCTCCAGCTTCAGCTCTTCGCTCGAGGCGTCTACTGGGCCCTTTATTGTCGCACACTGCTTCCCCATACATTCTGGCGGTAACGCGCTCATGCTATTTAAAAGGCACCCAGTGTGGTTCTTGACACTTGTTTCCTAGCAGTTTTTTTATTACTTGTTCCTGATGTAAGGAGCTTCTTTGTTGAATATTATAGGATCCTCAACTGGTCCCTTGTGTTGTTTCCCTGGTACAGGACGTGTGCTGGACCTCCTCTGCTATCTTCCTCCCTTGTCTCCCCTCTTCCCGCTATTTACTGTACTACTTTGACATTGTTGGGTGGTCTAGTGGTAGAGGGAAGTTGGGAATTATTCATCAGTCTCCTGCCTCTCGTCCCCACAGAGACCTCAGGTGAGCCTGACAGAATCCAGATCCACTGTTTCTGACTCCCCTTGCAGGGTGTTAGAGATCGAGACCCGGAAAGAGATTCCAACCTCTCTCATTCTAAGGTATGGAGCAGACTAGAACCTAGAGGAACTCTTGGCAACTCTTGTCAAAACTAAACTATAGCTAGCTATACTTTAGAAAACAGCACCTACTTCTTACCTCGTACTACACTTACGTTAGGTACACTGGGGGTAGAACTATTTAGAAGCAACAGATGAGTATTCACATTTATGTATGTATTTTTATGAATATATGTCATAGCTACAAACCATGCTATTGCACTATTATTTTAGCTTACTGCTAACGCTGTACGCGATTGTAGCAGCTCATATCTCTTGCACGAGAATAAGACTGTTCAATAAACCCTTTTTATTGAAACGCCCGTCTATCTATTTCTGTGTAAACTCTGTAGAAACTAAGCATACACGATTGACTGAGTGAAACAGTTATCTATTGTTTCCACTATTCTGAGACTGTTCTGATTCTAAAGGGAAACAAAGCTGTCATGTTTATGCGGTTGTCAGAAACAAATCCCTTTTTGTTTATTCGAGAAGTTTCTAGTGACCTCTGAGTTAGCTGGCACACACAAGTAATTAAGTTTAATGTACTCGATAGAGACATACTGACCTCAGTCCTATGTCAAAACTATAGTGTATGTTATTCCAATGCACAGAGCCTATCAGGAATATAGGAACTACACTACACCCCCCTTCCCACTCTCCCCCCAGGTTCTGGAAATGGGAGCATCAACTACGGAGCACATATCACAAGATTATTTGGACCACCTCTTACAAGAAAATCGTTCTAAAATTGGATCGCTCTAAACTGACTTTAAATCCTGCAAATGTGACACCAGGAGAGAAGTCTCAGAGATAGGAGGACATGTTGACGATCTTGAACACTCAGTGGCTGTTAGGTCGAGGACCAGGAGACATTGTGGCAGTGCATAGCAGCTCTTAAAGAACAACAAATCGAACTACAAATCAAGCAAGATGGGATGAAAACGCTTCCCCAGTAGCTCTCGATAAAGCACCTGGAGTCACTTCCACCCTGTGGAGATCCAGATGCAGTGCCGGACATCCTGAAAAGATCCCATTGCTTCATGAGAAAAGAGGCTGTCCTCCAAGCATTTAGGGGCAAAGCAGATTTGGTGGTCCATCCACTGTCTCAACATGTCTCTCATATCCTGTGTAAGAGACTAAACTTTAAACCTGTCACCGAAAAGCTACAGGAGATGGAAATCCATTACCAATGGGGCTTTCCCTTCACCCTCTTTTTCACCTGGAAGGGAAAACAATTGTTTCTACGCTTTCTAAATGAGGCGAAACATCTAATGGGACTCGCCACTGACCCTCCGGCCCAGAACACCTCGCCTTCTTGTGGACCCAGCAGAGAAGCCCTCTGACCCATTTGGACCAGGGTAAAACTGCATCGCCCTGGCAAACACCAGAATACATCATCCACTCAAGAAACTAAACATGACATCATCCACCACCTCCTCAATCTGCGAAAGGACACCTCTCCGGTCCCCTCAACCATGGGCTCCATTTGACTGCAATAGCTATACTTAGCTCTGGTGTGCTTGCCCGCCCGATATGGCATTGCCATGTCTTCTTCCCCGCTAGCCTGTGGCGGAGCTAGGCCACAGGGGGTTGCCTCACCTAACCTCTTGCATTTGACTCTGCATTGCATTGGATTGTCAGCTCCTGGCGATCCACACTGCAGGAGGGTGACTTCTCTGGCGGGACTCGAGCACAATGGTGCCGGTCTCCCAGGGAAATGGAAGAAACTTGTTGCACCAAGTTGGTTTGTCATTTTTGATTGGTTTAACTTGTTTTGTCTTTTTAGTTCACTTCATATCAGTGGCTGTTGCATCCGATCCGCACTGGTCACATTTGACATCCTTTTGGTATCAGGTGGGGTCCCTATGTCGTTCACGCCTCTTCCATCAGCCCTGTGGGATTTCCAACCCTTTAGGACCTATCCAACATCTCACCCTGGTCAGGGATGCCCGCTATCACTCCTTTGTAGTGGTGGAGCCTCTAGCTATTATCAATCGCAGCACGGCCGCTGTAGCGGGCATTCCCTTTGGGAGACAGAAGATAAGCATGTTCGCTGACGGTCTCTTACACAAGCTCCCACAGCCCGCTGAGTCTCTCCCGACAATGGTCGCGTGTCTGCATGCTTTTGAGGCGGTATCAGGCTTTAAGATCAATATGTCTAATTCGTCCGTGCTCAATCTGGCTATCCCTAAGCCAGACCTACCTGCCTTGCAATGCCTGGCACAATTTCTGTGGTCGCAGGATGCAATTAGGTACTTGGGCCTTAACATGACTCCTACGCTCACATCCTGGACCTGTGCTAATTGGCCTCGCCTCTGCGACTCCATCCTGGTGGCAGTGGAAGCATTTCACATCTCTTGGGTGGGGCACGTGAACTTCATAAAAATGAGTGTGCTCTCAAGGGCCCTGTATCTCTTCCAAACATTGCCCACCCCAATTCTGCAAGAAGACATACTGCGCTTGTAACATGCCATCCATGCCTTCATATGGAACAGGAAATGACCCAGGATTTCTAACACCCTAATGTGCAGCCCTGGACCAGGGTGGCCTACCATGCCCCAACCGTACTGGACAGCCCACTTGCACTATATCTCTGAATGGGTAGTGCAGGATAGTGAGAAGCACTAGTTCCACATGGACCCGGCAGTAGCTTGTCAGCTTGTCAGCCTCTGTGGGACCTCACCTGGCTACCTAAACATGACAGGCCATGCAGTGGGTACATTGCCACCACCAAGATGGTGCTTGACATATGGGATAGAGTGGTGCTTTAAAAGGGGCTTACTACATTTCCCTCCCCCAATACAACCATCCGGGCTTTGCCACAGTGCTTTCACCCGTCTCCTTACACAGGTGGAGCAAAGGTGATGGAAGAACACTCCAGGATCTCTTTGTTGGGATACCATGAAAAACTTTGACCAGCTCCCAGAGGTAACAAGGCTCCAGTACTGCCAATTACGAAACTCGGCGCTACACCCCTCTGTGTAGCCTGAGGTCATCCATGCCTACACTCCTTTTGAGAAGCTGGTAAGTGCATATGACAGCTTGTAAGGCCTTATTTTTCAACACATCAAATGCTCCAACACTCCACATCAGCTCACACCCACACCTATCAGTCAGCCTTGCATACCACCTCCCAGGAAGACATTTTGCCCAAACAATGATAGACATTGTGGCAGGATATACCCAATACCTATTGTAATAGAAATTTGATGGCGAGGGGAGAGAACATGGCGGCCACGCCACGGATGTGCCTTGGACCCAGCCCAGCATCAGTTTCTCCCCGCCCGCCGCAGTGGGAGGCAGCAGCACTGGAGCTCAGGAGGGGCCGCAGAGCAGCGGCTCGCGGTCTCCTCCGGGTAACTCGCGGTAGATGCAGCATTGGTTGTGTGCCTCCCATGCTGGAAGGCACTTTTGAAGGCAGTAGGACCAACGAGGAAGAAACCCCCAGTGTGCAGCCCCAGGGGGGTCCTGCGTGTCAGGAACAGGTACAAGGAGGCCAGGCAGTCTGGGTAGACCCCCAGTCCCAGGTATGACGCTCTGCTGCTTTTGTCACTGCTCCAGCTTCAGTTAAAACCTCAAGGAAGGGTAGAAAACGTGGTGGGGGCCCAGGTTTTTTCAAAGACGAAGTCGGTTGAGAAGAGCTTTAAACAGCCCCCTGAGGGTAACTTGGAATTAAGCTCTGGTGGCATTAAGAAGACTCAGGGAAGTAGAAGCACTACGACTACAGGGAAGAACAGCTCTACCTTCCTTTATGGTGAAGTTAAGAAATGGAGCATAAAACCTGGCAGAGCCAAAAGTACCCCTACAAGAAGTCTTGAATCTGGTGAGGCAGGCAGGGTGAGGCTTGTAGGAAGGGGGCAGGGGGGTTGATTGACTCTGGAGTGGAATTTGCTAACATGGAGGTATCGGGCCCCCCCACTCTCAGGAGATACTCCAATCTCAAGATTTGAGAGCCCTGCTTCAGCGCAGAGGGAGAATGAAAAGGAGGCGGAAGGGCAGGGGCTCCAAGTTGTATCCCAGGGACTGTCTCAAGGGGTGGTAGTAGGTGCCAATGCAGGCATGATGGCCCAAAAGTCAGAGGAACCCTCGGTGGGTTCCCTGGAGGCCCTCCTTGCTTCACTTTTGGTGGATATTTAGAAGGGGTTAGAGGTCTCGCCCGTGAATCAAGGAGCGATCAGGTACTTCTGCGAGTCTTTGGAGAGGAAAGTGGATCTTTTAAACATCTGAGACTTTAGAATCTACTGTGGGGGTGTTAACAGATCAGCTTAGCGTTGTGGAAGCAGACATAGTCACTCTTAAAAGGGAGGAGGGGGTCCTTTGAGACAGGTTTGAAACACGGGAGAACAATTCACTAAGGAGGAACCTGCATATTTTGAATGTCCCTGAGAGGAGTGAGGGGGACGACCTCAAGTCCTTTGTGATTACACTCCTGAAGGAGTCCCTTGAACTGGAACAATCAGAGGATGAGCTGAGGAGGGACATTCAGAGAATCCATAGAGACCCCTTCAGAAGGAACCCGAGTAGATCCAAGCCAAGAAAGATACTTGTAAATTTTCATACCTATTCCCTGAAGGAGAAAATTCTTAATCTATCTCTTAAGTATAAGTCACTGAAGGCTAAAGATTTCTCTTTCCAAATCCGTCTGACCTGGCCCGGGCAACTCTAGATAGGCAATGGGAGCTGGGTAGGAAGCTGGAGGACTTCAAGAGGCTCGGGCCGTGGCCCAATTTAAATTTCCCGCCTCCCTGAGAGTCATGTTTAAGAATAAAATGCATAACGTTAGATCAGTACAGGAGGCAGATAAACTGCTTACTAATATGGAGAAGGGTGAGGCTTAGACAGGGACCGAGATCCCCTTATTTTCGCCTCACGGGCTTCCTCTAGCTTTCCCCTTGGAGCTCACTTGGATTACCACCTTGAGAGAAGGATGAGTTGCTTAGTAATACCAATAAGGGGTCCCACAAGAGAGTGTTTTGGGCCAAGATCATAGGTGGTATTATGGTTCAGTAGGTTCAGTTGGGGTGGCATACTCACTCGTAAGGGAAGACAAAGTCAGAGTAGAGAAGGAAAAAAATATATTTTTTTTATATATCAAAAATAAAATATAAAAAAATATAAGTAGGGAAAAAAAAGCTGAGGTTAGGGAAAGTCAGTATAATTTTTCCTCCTTCCCCTTTTTCGGTCCTCGATCATTTTCAGGATAGGTTTCCTTTTTCTATTTTTTCTTGTTTGCTCTTTTCTTTTCCTTTAAGGAAGGAGGAGGAGCGGGCAGGCATCTCCGGGAGGCAACTATCTGGACTCCACCTGTCCAGATGATTGGGGTCAGGGTTCTCCAAGGGTGGGGGGTGGGATGGGAGGGGCACAGGGGATGGGGGTTGGGTGCAGCGGATGAAAAAATAAAAAATATCCTCATTCTCCCTTTTTTGATTTTACCATTCTTAACTCTAATGTCAAGGGCACTGGAATGGTGCTGACATGGGTACTGGTGACTCCTATTTCTGTTCTTGAGGGCAGGCGCAGGTTTGATCCACCATGAGCTCCATAAAGATTCTCTCCTGGAATGTCAATGGCCTGCGCACCAGACCGAGAAGAGATAAGATCATAGTATATCTTCAGGATTTCCCAGCGCAGGTCAATGTCCTTCAGGAAACACATCTACTTGAGGAGGAGACGACCTCTCTCTTTAAATGCCAAAGATGGGTTGGTTTGTATGCATGTACTAGTCAGTCAGCAAACATTAGAGGGGTCATAATTCTATTTAAGAAATCAGCTAGGGCTCAGATTCTATCTCAGCTAGTGGACCCAAGTGGCAGGTGGGTCATTGTTAAAAATTGTGATAATGGGGACCCTGCTTACCTTGGTTGGTTATTATGGACCCAACCAAGACAACCTCTATAGTTTTAAGACTATTTTCTCCCATTTGCTTGACTTTCCGGGTCCGATGGTCCTTGCTGGGGATTTTAATATTGTTTTGAACCCTTTATTAGATAAGACTCCAAATAACAGAGCGTTGGTTCCTTGTAAATCTCTGGACTTTTTAATTAGAGCAATGAAGCCGTTCACCCTCTTGGATATCTGGAGAGATAGATCAGGCCAGCAGCCAGGCGTCTCCTACCGAAACTCAAATATCGGCACCAATCCAGAATAGATTTTGCGCTGATCAGCTATTCGTTAAGAGGCAAGGTAAAAAATATCTCGTAGGCACCCCACCTTTCAGACCATTCAGGGGTTCTTCTGGGTTTGGAATGACCAGTATCCAGCTCTGTTAGGACATGGTCTTTTGACCGTGCCGAACTTTTGGTGGAAGAGGAGATCTCCTTTCTTTCACAAGAAATTGAATGGTTTTTGGAGGTGAATTCTTGCTCAGCTTCCATAACGATAGTTTGGGATTCGCTAAAAGCTGTCTCGCAGGGTCTAATTAACAGCAGGTCCAGCTACAGAAATAAAAAATACAAAGAAGAGATCTCAGTTATTGAAACCAGGTTGAAGGATGCAGAATTTCATTTAACCGGTCAAGTTCCCCCTGAAATTCAGCAAGAACGTCAGGCTAAGTTTGACAGCTTAAAGGCTCAGTTAGAAAATGTCTTGAACACCAGGCTTACTCGAAGATGGGAGGCAAGTAAGATCTCCACTTGGAGTATGGGGAAGGAGCAGGCAAGCACCTCGCATGGAAGAGCAAATCAAATCGAGCGAGGAGCTATATCAAGGAAATGGTTAATGGTAATGATACTCACTCTACAGACGAGGAAATTGGTGATGCTTTACAGACCTTTTTTCAAGACATTTTTCGTGAAGATTGTAGAGTGGATAGCCTTAGCGCACAGAGTTAGCTTGGAGGCATCCCCCTTCCCTCTCTGAACCCAGATCAGCAGCAACATCTAGATCAGGCCTTCTCTCACGCCGAGGTTAGAGATGCTATTTCACGCTGCAAGAATGGGAAGGCTACGGGCCCGGATGGGCTCCCAGCTGAGATTTATAGACTGATGAGCGATAAGATAGTCCCTACCTTGACATCTCTTTTTAATCAGATATTACAAGAGGGCCTAAATCTCCCAGCTTCGTGGAAGGATGCCACTACAGTTCTGATCTTGAAACCAGGGAAAGTTTCATTAAGCTGTGGGTCTTATAGGCCCATAGCACTCCTGAATGCCGATTATTTACTTCAATACTGGCAGCAATATTGGAACTCTCGGCAGGGGACATTCTTCATCTAGATCAGAAGTGTTTCGTCAGGGGTCGACAGCTCTCAGACCTTAGGTATGATTTTTTTGGTGCGATCGATCTGGCTTCTGCATATTCTATCCCACTGGCAGGGGACTCTGTATGCTACCAAGGCCTTCGACAGGGTGAATTGTATCTACCTATCGTAGGACTTGAAGAAATGTAATCTAGGAGAAAAATTATTTCGCACAGTACAGTTGATTTACCAGAAACCAACGGCTAGACTTCTTGTCAACGGCAATATTACTGATTCCTTTAAGATTGCTAGGGGGACTTGATAGGGCTGCCCACTCTCCCCTCTCCTTTTTGATCTATACATTGAGCCATTTGCTCAACGGGTCAGGGATGATCCCAATATCCAGTTTTCAAGTACAGAGAGTGGGAGAGGAATGAAGCCTTGTATGCTGATGATATTCTAGTTCTCTCAGCCAACTTACATGCAGCACTTCCAGCTGTCGTCAGTCTAGCTCAGGAGTTTGTTCTGGTTTCAGGCTACGAAATCAATGCTTCAAAAACAGAGATTATGCATTAGAATCTAGAAGCAACCCAGCATCAGCACCAGACCAGTTCCAAAAGGAGGTATTTGGGGATAAATATCCTTCAAGACATCACTAAGATTGCTGAGACCAACTTGGATTTGGTGGTAAGGGAGTTTCAGAGGCTAATGAAATCTTGAGCCTCACTCCCCTTATCTATTATCGGCAGAGTTAATCTGGTAAAGATGTCAATACTCCGGAAAATTACTTTTGTCTTTAATTGCATTCCCCTCCATTTTGAAAAATCCTTAATCGATAAACTGCAGAGGGATATAAACTCGTTTGTTTGGGCACATAAATCACCCAGGATTGCTTGGAAAAATCTGAGGCGCAGGAGAGGGAAGGGAGGTCTTGCTTTACCAGATATCCAGCTTTATGCTTGGGCTTTCCAACTTTCACATTCACGCATGCTGCTGAAAATGCCTGTTCACACTGGTGCGGGAGGGATGCTTTTAGCTATGCTTAGGGGCGCTAATTTACCAGTGGAGGGTTTTCTGTTCAAATTTGGTGATCCAAAGTTTTAAAAAACAATTAAGCTGAAGGTTCTCCAGGGCTTAGTTAAAACATGGGTAAAAGGAAGGAGTTCAGCCACACTTGGTTATTTCTCCAGCCTGGCTCCTCTCTGGGTTTCCCCTGGGGCTCCAGAGTGTTTGAGGGATAGGCTGGCAATTCCCCGGAGGGAAGCCAGACTGGTGGTCTGGGGGATCTGATCCCAGGCGGTACCCTTGTTTCATGGGAGCAACTTAGGGACAGGGTCGGTGCAAGTCTCTCTAGATTTAAATATCATCAGTTGGAAAGTTGGGCTCATTCACACTCACAAACAATTCGTGGAAGCTTACTCGGAGGTGGCAATTCCCTGGAACACCAGCTTGTGAATAAGCCCCCTGGGCGGAAGGAAATCTCCTTCTGGTACCAATCCATATCTGAAGCGGTGGATGGTGAATTCAAACTTGCAGAGGAACTGTGGGGAGGTTCCTTACCAGCACAAGACTGTGATACATTATGGCAGAGCTCATGTAAGATCTTTTATGAGGTAGTAAAACCGGCATGGCTAAAAAGGAACCACCGGTTTACCATCCACAGGGCTTATTTTTCTCCACTAAAACTTTCAAAAATCACCAAAGGCCCATTTGTCTGCTGCAAGAAATGTAGGCTGGCCTCAGCTTCAGATATCCACATGTTTAAAGAGTGCCCTGCCCTTGCTTCCTTTTGGGACAGTACCAGAAAATTTCTGGCAAGTACCCTGGTGAGTCCTGTCAACATCGACTTACCCTTGATCATTTTTGGCTAGGCAGATAGTGTTAAGGGCCCTGCTAGATCGCTGTTTTTTTATGCTATCCTCCTAGCTAGGAGGCAAATTTGTATAAAATGGACAGATTCCACCCCCCTCCTTTTTAGACTGGCAGACTTCAGTCTTGGCAGTCTCCAAGCTAGATCTTATGAGATCAGGCAGTAAGAAGAAGAAAGCATTTTGGAACTTCCTGCAACTTAGATGGGCTCAGACTTGAATGATTGAGGGGTTTTTTGTTTTTGTATTTTTCTCTGAGTCCTATGATTATGCTGCCTTAATACTCTCTGGGCTATGTCAGACACTGCCAGTTTGTTACTGGTAGCTCTACGATGAGGGCCATCTAGCTCTTGGAACATGGCAAAAAATTATCTCAGCTGGTTTCTTCATTAGCACCCAAGCAAGTTCTGGTACCAGCAGGCTAGGTTTCCATTTCCAGTCGCCTACACCTCTCAGCTTGCTGAGTGTGGGTATGGACAACTACAGTGCGCGCTGAAGTGAGGTTGGTGGCGAATGAGGACAGGAAAAATAAAAATTGTAATTCATCTCTTAGGGAAACAGCATATAAACTTATGTTTCAATGATATTATACTTCAACTCGCCTCTATATCATCTACCCCGGGAACTCCCTATTTTGCTGGAGATGCAAGCCGGCAGCCAAAACATTTTGCAATATATGGTGGTCATGCAGTCTCATCACCACATACTGGAAGGAGGTCCTGAGCCACATTGAAACCACACTGAGGTACCCACTCCCTGCCTCATACCTTACAATTATCCTTGGTATCAGGTCGCCTTCCTTAGAGGCGATGACCCATGCCATGGCATTAACATAGAATAAAATTCCCCTCCCTCGATGGCTCAATGGTTTTCTCATTTATGGCAAGTAATGGCAATGGAGCAGCTCTCCCACAGCCTAACTAAGACAGAGGCTAGGTTTCAAACTGTTTGGCGCCCTCTAATCAACTATCTTACTCGTATTGAATTTACATGTCTGGACCACTGAAGCTTAGAGCGCTACAACTTTTTTTTATATAACATATTTTATTGAGTTTGAGATGCAACCATTCAACACAGCCAATAAGACCGAACCAAAACAATAATATAACAAACAATAAAGCAAAGTCCAAATAATTCACCTGCCTATCAGACCCCACCGTCATACGTACAAATGTCTCAAAGGCCATAAGTACAAACGTCTCAAAGGCACATTTGCAACTCAACCTGGCCTTAGTCACTCCCCCATCCAGAAGGCTTGGATTTCATCCAGAAGTATGTGATGAGAGTGACAAACAGGTTCTAGCAATATACCCCTGTAATATACTCAATTCTTCCATATTTTGGGTGGTTTGTGAGAGCAGCTTCTAGCCTTGTAAACTGCAGTCTCTTAGCTCATACAGTGACCAATACCCCGCTTCCACACTGCTCATTTTTCCACTCTCTAGCTATATCATGTTTAGCAAGAGTCATTCCCAAGTAAAGGAGGGACAGTTTATGTCTATTCCCACCTAGGTCGTCTGTGAGATGTAGATGGGCTACCTTCGGGTCCCTCGAGCCCTACCAAGATAGAACCTCATGCAGGCAGGCCAACATTCCATACCAGAATCTTTCCAATGCAAGGCAGCTCCATACCGTGTAGAGGAATTTTCCCACCTCTATTCCCCACCAGAGACACATCAGGGAGACAATCACTCCCATACTCCACAGCCTATGGAGAGTAAAATATACTCTATGGAGGTACTTAAATTGTATCAATATGGCATCCTCCTGCGGCATGTCCAGGACCTCCGTCCATTCACCATTCTCCAATTCCCTAACAGCTGCCTCACATGGCGCTTGAAGAGCGCCAAACGGGTCTGGTTGGTCAGAGATAAGTGTTTGGTAGATTTTTGATATTTTATGATCCCCAGGACTCCTAGAAGAAGTTTGCGCTTAAATGAGTTAAATTCAGAGTGTGTAGTTAATGTGGTAATGTATGAGGATAGTGCATAGCGGAACTGGAGGTACCTATGAAATTGTTGTGATAGAGTTGATACTTCGCCTGCAATGTTTTTTTTTTTTTTAATTTTTTGAAAACCTTTATTGTGCATGAAAAAGAGAACAAATACGGGCCTACAACCGTCAGGCCGGCCACGATACTTTAAGCACAGGTGCAAGCAATGCGGTTCCCTAGCGGCATCAGGCAAGATAGCAACAATTAATAGCAGTCACACTGAATGGAATCATGTCGCCAAGGAGAAGGAGCATTGAAGGTTAAATTTTAAAATTTTTGATCTAAACATAAATCAGTGAAGAATAGAATCAAGGAGAACTGAGTCCATACATTAGCTTCACAACATGAACAGGCAGCATCAATAAGAACAACAGTAGTGATGAACACCCTGTCAATATGGCAGTACAATGCAAAACAACAGGAGCTTCAGTCCGAATTTACGTACCACCCACAGCGCCACCCACTCCCTACTAACCCCTATCTCAGACCCAGAACAGAAAACAGGACAAGAAAGCGCAGAAATTTAGAAAAATAAGGCCCATAGAAACTAAATAAGGAAAACTAAATCTACCCCCCCACCCTACATCAATCCGGAGGCTACGGCCTACCCCCCCCCCGCAAAGTGCCTGTCGCCCATTAAAGAACCCGAAATACAGACCAAGAATAGAAGAGAAGAGAAAGAAACAATAAGAAAATAAAAGATCTTTCACTCTTGAAATATAGGGAGGAAGAAAAGAACAAGCTATTCCAACACTCCCAAAAAGAAGAAGGAGACGGGGAGGAGCCCTAACAATAACAGAACTCTCGGTTCCCCAGCCATATACAGCCCCTACACCAAGCGAAACAATAATATCGAGAAGCACAATACCAGAAGGGGAGTTGAATCAGGTGCACCCAGGTCCCCGAGTCAGTACATGAATGATCACCCCGTCTATAAGGGTAAACAGCAGGATATGCGCAACTCCACCCCTCTTGCGAGAGTACCAGGATAAACATTAGTAGCAGAACAAATGTGGGGAGCTACGACTACAACATTCGCCAGAGAGGCAGCACAATCCGAAATCGCACCAGCCAGTCCAACAAGAGTTAGCCCCCGGAGACCTCCAGCTCTAATCAGGTCGCAAGCGACTACTACACCATGATGCCCGACAGAAGCCCGCCCCAGCCGGAACAAAGGAACAAGATGGCCGCCTTAAGTAACACATAGACAAAGGAGAGCAAAATGGACGCTACCCTAAACAAATAGTCCCCCTGTCACAATAAACTTCCAAGACAAGCAGACAGGCACCAAAGAGAATGTGGCGGAGCCGATAGCTCACAATTTATCAGGATTGCCAGTATATGGTGCCGACTATGCCATTGACAAAGGTCGCAATATCACGAAGGATGCCTTGAATGTAAACATAGCAATCACTAGCAGTAACAGAGACAGACGGGGGAAAACAATCTACACTATATGTGTGATCAGTGCAGCCACTACACACAGCGTTCTAAACACAATCCCCGCCAGGCAAGAAAGCAATACAAACAGGAACCCGCCTAACCCTGTCCCGATCTCGGGCGCCCCCCCCCCGAACCCAGCCCTCGATGAATGCCACCCCTCTCCACAGCAGAGAAACAAAATGGGCGCAAGGAAGGAAGAGGAGATTCGTAAATACAAAATGGTCGGTGCCAGATACCCAACAGTGCAGTAAGCACAGCCAAAAGCGTCTCCAAGTCGCTACGATAGCACCAGGACATCAGGGGAAAAAACGGAGGCTTCAACGAGAGAGTCTTGAAGGGAGCCTGAAGCCACCTAGACGGCAGCCTCATCGTCAATAGTGAAGACAAATACAAAGAATCAGTCCCCGAGTGTGGAGACAATGTAACACTGGCAGAGTCTGTATGCGGTCTTCCACAGGCACCAGTCCAGGCATCACGGGTCTCTCCACCGCTGAAATCGCTCGGCAACACAGTAGCAGCCTCAGGCACCGACAGGGGAAAATACAACTGTTGCTGGGAGCAGTCTCTCCGCATCAGCTCCAGATCCAAGGCTACGCCGTCAAGTTTCTTGCTCAGCCTGTGGGAGTTGTGAAGCAGCGCTGATCTCAGTTCGCCAAGGGCAGACAGGAGATCGCCGTAGGACAGGGTAGGCTGCGGTCCGTCTGCGGCTGGGACAGATGGAGGTGTAGTCAGTGCAGACCCTGGCCCGGCCTCGGTGCCGCAGGCACGGGGCGAGGGTGGGCAGTCCTCTCCACCCCGTGGGTCAACGGGAACATCCAAAGCTCCCTCAAGCCGGTCGCCAGAACGTGGGGGGGTGCAACAGGAGTCAGCAGGTGCCCCTTCTTCCATTGCGACCAGTAGTAGCCCAGCGTCGCCAGCAAGGGGCCCCCGCCGGCCTGAACAGGCAATCAGGGCAAACGGGCGGTCCACCGAGTCAGGGGACATCCCGCAATGGAGTCTAGGCAGCCCTCACCCAGTCCGCAACAAAGGAGCCGGTCGTGTAGTATTGTCCGCCTTCCGAGCCAATGTAGTCTCAGCGTCCCGCAGTTCACAACAGGCAATGTGACGCGGGCCGCGATCGAGAAGAAGCAGCTCCGCACAGACTGTGGGTGTCCTGCAGGCAGGCCGGCCGTCTCCGCTTCGTCTAAGTCCGGCATCCGGCGGCGATGCACACCGGAGTCATGGCGTAGGGCCAGGCAACGATCTATCTCCGCAGTCCGACCGGGCTGAGGTATCGGAGGAACATGGGTGAAGTCAGCGCGCAGTCCCCGATCTAGCAGCCGGTAAAATGAGCAGGATGGCAGCCAGGATAAGAACAAAGGGCCAAGGGCTGGCGGAGCCGGGAGCTCACACGTCTGCTCCGGTCGCCATCTTGGCTCCTCCCCCTCGCCTGCAATGTTTGATAGGACTGTACCCTGCATGACATCTCCCAGGGTTGATATCCTGATGGGATCCCACTTCTGTAACCCCATCAGGGCAGCCACCAGCGTAAGCATGTTCCCCCGTCATAGTGGCGTCTGCTCTGTCTGCTTTCCCCACCATTTCAGTCGATGATGCGAGGATCGCCATAGGGTCAGTAAGAGCCATGTCACTGGGGGAAGGCCGTCCCACCCACCCCACCTGTACAGATATACATCTAATGGGGAGCCCCCCGTTGCCCACTTGTCTTGGGCATACACTGGGTCACCCTCTGTATCATACCACCAATCGTTGATGATGAGTAGATGTGTTGCCATGCAATAGGATTTGAAGTCTGCAGTTGTGAAGCGTCCAAAGTAAGAGGACTGAAAGCATTTGTGTAGTGTGATACGGGGGTGCCCGCGGTCCATTCGAACCAGTTAAGAATAGAATCAGTTTGCAAAACCATTATCGCAGGAAAGGGTTTGGAAAATTCTGGAGTTGTTTAAAGAATCTGAGTAGAGATACCATTTTAAAAATGGCTCACCACCCAGTCAAGGACAAGGGAGAACCAACCAGGTTTTATGTCCTTTCCAAGGCGGGTCAGCAACGACTCTTTGTTAAGTGCCCACACTACTTTCTCATCTGGAGATACAAAGATGCCCAGGTACTTAAATCCATTAGTGGCTAGCCTCAGGCCCAATGCCCACTCAAGTCCCAGGGGGTCCACGCCCAATGCGAACACTGTACATTTGGAGGTGTTAATGTAATGTATTTTTGCAAAAGCTGGAAGTGCCGGTCACCATTAGGAACGGTCAGCGCTCTAGTCTCTCCACGCACGCTTCTGAGAAAAGCAGGCATCTGCATTCGGAGTAGTGCAGTTGTTATCTGACTGCTTTTAAAATTGAATTCGAAACTGAATGTTTTAGCATTATTTTATTGATTGTGCTCTGCACTGTGGGGTCGCTGGGGCATTTGTACAACCTACCTTCTTTTATAGCAGCCTTTCTGTTGCTCTCCGGTCCTCCGAAATCAGACAGCTGATTGTTTGTGGGGAGAGGGCTAATATTTTTGCACGAGCTGGAAGTGCCGGCCGCCATTAGGAACAGTCAGCGCTCTAGTCTCTCCACGCACTTGGGGGCAGAAATACAACCACGCTTGCGGATGCGCAGCGGGCGCACCGCTGGCGTGCCTAAGGCAAGCCCATCTGCGCCCGTCCGCGCCTGTTCGCTGCCAGGAAATGCTGCCTGTGCATCAGCAGGCCAGTCCTATGCTCAAGATATGTTATGCGAGAGAGAGCCTGCAGCAATGGGGATTTGCGACGCCCTGTCCTGGTGGGAGATGTGCCCCTCAATTAGGCGAAAACCTCCTAGATTGGAGGTGCCCTTACTGCAGTTGGTCATCAATGTGTATGTGTAGGAGAGTAGGGTCTGCTATCCTATGGTCACCCCAATTTTTGCTTTTTGCTTCACTGGTTTTCGACTTACTGAGGCTGTGGGCCTGCTAATCAGACCCCCAGCCTGCTGTTCTCTCTCTAAATTTATAATACATGTGCTATAGGTACATACCACAATTGGAAATGGACTCCTTGTCAGCCCCTGTACCATGCACTATAGGTGCTCAGGGCATAGGTGCCACCAAGGCCTACCAGGGGCTGAAGCATAGCTTTTGCCACCCCTGGCTGGTTCTTAAATTGACACAACTGGCTGATCACTCAGCTGGGGCAAGTGGGTGTAATCACCCCTTGCTTAGATATAGTATACCTATATCTAAACCTATATCTGGACACATATATAGCCTATAAGCCACTCCTATGGAAGGCCTCATCAATCCTGGAGGCAGAGTGCGTGGTTTTATGTGAGATGGTGCTCTGGCATGAGCTGAGCCTGTCTGCAGCTGTCGGGAACAACTCCCTCGGCTGATCCGGGATAATGCCATACCATATACTCTTAAGCGCCTTATAATCCTCGCGGTTATATAGCAACTTTGGTTTGGCTTTATCAAAACATGTCGTGTAAGGTGTCATACGAATTGGAATACTACCCCCTCGCCAGTTCTGGCGACGGGGGTAGCATTCCACCCTTCTAGAGGGAGAAGACATGTTACTTTACTGAAACGCGGTTGATTTAAAATGAGCCTCAGATCCACAAAATGGATGCCCCTGCCACAGACACGGGTCTGACCTCCTGCTGCTGACCGAAACCCGGCAGAGGAGGCCTGGACAAAGAGTTTCCTGTCACAGGGCGGTGTCAAACCACCCCAGACAGGAGATAGTGGATTGGAGTAGGGAGGTTTCAATGAAACCAGACACTGCCTGGGGAGCACAAGGCTGCCCCTTGCAGGATCCGGCCAAACCGGTTCTGGGGCCTCCCAGCCCCTGTCCCAGCGCGGCCAGGATCAAAGGAGAGGGGTGTAACCACCCCCTTCCTGGGTCCCACCCATAGGAGGGGACCTAGCAGGATGTCCAACCCCCGAGATTCGAATAAGAGGGGGAGCAGTCCCAACGGACCTCAGATCATCCTGAAGAAACATAAGAAACGAAATCTGGACCCTTCGACTTTCTACACGACGTGAGAAGACTGAAGAATCTCCCTTGTGGTCAAGGAGTGACCACCCTGTGCAAACAGGCACCATCCAGCCCTCGACCCTTGCTTTGTTGCAGTTCCCGCCGGAACTCGAGCGACAGAGATCGACGAGATCAAGCTTGCCTGCCTTCTACCTGCCCGATCCACAGTCCCTGCAGAGCTGAGACCCGTGGAGGCGACCGGAAGCGTGGGGCACGCCATCTTGAAAAGGCCACGAGACGCTGACCGTGCGGCCCACGAGTGACCCTCGAAGCTGTACACCGGGGTTTGAGAAGCCCCAGCCCCGAGCTCCACTTGCATCAAAGCTCACCCCTCCACACTCGCTGAGTACTGCGTGGGGCCCTTCTGCTTGTGTGCGCTCGACGCGTTGGCCCGGTCACTTGCCAGCTGGCTTGTGGCCCCTGTGCCGACGAACTTTGAAATCCGACTTGCTTTTCTGGTTGCTCCAGATCTGCACCAGCTCCTGTAAAAAGGAGCACCCACTCTGACCCTCCTGGTTCGAGTGATAAGCAATCTCCCGGTTCCGCGTGGATTGCTTTTGCCAAGTGCTGTTTGCTGCAAACTTCAAGCCGACGGTGCTGACGGCGAGAGCCTACGTGGGACAGATCGTGACCCGCTCCTGGACGTCGCAGATGCCCCAGAGCCCACGTGACAGCGGAGAGAAGCCTATCGACAACTGCCTGATTGCGCCCGACATTGCCTGGTTCCGTCCTGGTTCCACCCTGGTCACTGCTGAGTGACCCAGACTCTGTCCCCTCTGCTTTCAGGTACTTTTCTACATCGATCCACCCTTGGATCGCACCGGACACTTCTGCTTCACAGCGCCTGCAGCTGCAACAGCTCCAAGCACCAAGAACCTGCGTGACAGAACCCGACGCCACTTCGACCCTGTGCACCCACGGCCTGTGGGTGAGGTAACGTTGCAACGCCGGTGTCTTTACACTGGTACACACCTCTAGGGTCTGTGTCTAAAGTTTTGTGTTCCTAGGTTCAGCGGAAGTATCTTTTTATTCACTTTAATTGACTTTTACGCACCATTGACAGTGCATTGGTGCACGCTGCACTTTCCGTGCTGCACCCGTCTCCTGTGGGCTACTCCCGACTTCTTCATTGCTTGTCCTGACTGCTCCCAGCGAATCTCTAGGCCCTAGGCCTAACCATTGTTCGTAAAGTGTTACTTATACCACTTTTTTGATATATGGTCTGAGTGGCCACCCGCCCTCATCCATAAACGTGCAACTTTATATGTGTAACAGTGCTTTTGATTTAACGCTTGTGCCCCTTTCCTCATAAAGAGTACTGGGGAGTAATTTAGTAATAAATACATATATTTTTATAATATATACTTGTGTGGTGTCCTTTCATTTGATTACAGGATTGTATGTGGTAAAACAAGCTCGCTTAACACGACCTCTTAAGTTAAGCCTTTAAGGCTGCTTAGTCCATGCTACCACTAGGATAGCTTGTCTACAAGGTTGACTTACAACCTGACATCTTTGGGGTTTGTTTGGACTGATACCCAGTGGTTCCAGAATTGGAAACACTACATATCAGGCCAACTTCTCACATTGGTGTGCAGCGGTGCGGATTTGAGCTTGCTGTTTGTTTTACCATTGCAATCTTTATCAAATTGAAAGATCACATCAAGTACCTCTAGGTACATATAAATCAAAAGCTTAGCATATTAAGTTCTACTGAACTTAGTAGTTGTAGATTAAAGGG
This sequence comes from Lissotriton vulgaris, assembly GCF_964263255.1. NCBI lineage: Eukaryota > Metazoa > Chordata > Amphibia > Caudata > Salamandridae > Lissotriton > Lissotriton vulgaris. Next base: position 1,803,497,605 of record NC_141687.1, on the reverse strand, counting down.
ATTAGCACACCCTGACTACAACTCACTAGCAAGGTACAGTAGGAAACCACTTAGTGTAGGTAAGTGCACCACTTACACCTCACTAGCAGTCATGTCTGATACAGAAAGAGCCTCAGGCTCTGCTCCTGTAATAGTTGATCCTATAGGGACAACATCCAGATATGACAACCTTAGCCACAAAGACCTGAGTGCCTTGTGCACAGCCAGGGGGCTAAAAAAGGGCAGAGGCCCTACCATTCCTTCCCTAGTAGCTCTCCTACAAAAGGATGACCTAGACAAGGTGAGTCAGACTCCCTTAGAAACAGAGGAAGGGATAAACTCCCCTGAGAATGAGGATCTTCAAGATGATGTAGTGGAGGAGGAAGAAGAAGAGGAAGGCTCTGATGTAGAAGAGCCTGAAGATCAGGATCAGGTGGGAAACCAGGTACAGGTTGCCAGGCTTAACCAGGCCAACTTGGACCTACATGGGAATGGAGGGGGCCAGCACCACTCCAGATCTCATAACCAAATTCTCCCAGGTAATAGAAGGGAGAGATCTCTGTCAAGGGACTCTCACCTTTCTAGTGCCTCAAGAGAATCTCAAAGAGGAATGACTTCCTCCCAGAGAAAAGAGCATAGGGCCAGGATGAGGGCTGTCCAACTCCAGATAGAGAGGGAGGAGGTAGCTCTGGCTCAAGCTAAACTGACCTTAGCTCAAGCTAAACTTACCTTGGCTAGGGAACAGAAAATAAGTGGCTTAGATGCCACTGGTGGCAGCAAAGTTCCTAAAGAAAAAGACAGGGCCTATGACAATAGAAACCTGACAAAAATTGTGCCCCCCTACAAGGAAGGGGATGATATCCACAAATGGATGACTGCTCTTGAGAGGGCCTGCATGGTACAGCAGGTCCCTGAGGATCAGTGGGCAGCAATTTTATGGTACTCCTTTTCTGAGAAAGGGAGGGACAGGCTCCTCACTGTTAGACCTGAGGATGCCAAAAACTACTCTGTTCTGAAGAGTGCTCTTATTGAAGGGTTTGGCCTAACCACTGAGCAATACAGGTTGTTGTTCAGAGACACCCAAAAAGCACAGACTCAGGACTGGACTGATTTTGTAGATTGTGCCACTAAGGCTCTGGAGGGTTGGCTGCAGGGAAGTAAAGTTTCAGACTATACAGGATTGTACAATCTTATGATGAGAGAACAGATCCTTAATAACTGTCAGAACCAGCTGTTGCATCAATACCTTGTTGACTCTGATTTGACCTCTCCCCAAGAATTGGGAAAGAAGGCAGACAAATGGGTCAGAACAAGGATTAAGCAGAAAAACCAGAACCAAGGTGACCAGAAGAAAACAGACCAGAAGGGTGGGAATCAGAAAGATAAAGAAAAGGACCAGAAGTCTTCAGGCCCCCAAACTAGCAATAAGGAGGGGGGTTCCCAAAATGGAAACAAGAAAAAGAAGAATGATGGCCCAAAGAAACCTTGGTGTAATACCTGCAAATCAGTTTCACACTGGGGCAGTGAATGCACTAAGAAAAATCCAGTCCCCACCACTGCAGCTCCTAAAGCAACTGCACCCCCTAGTACAGTCAGCAGTGGTGGTACACAGCCAAAGGGTTTAGTAGGGTTGACCCTGGGTACTGAGGTGGAATCTGGCCTAGTCAGAATCCCCACACAGGCAGTTCTCCTATATGATGTGGACATATCTTTGCCCACTGCAGTAAGCCCCAGTAACCTGGGCAAATATAGGCAGACTCCCTTAATCAATGAGAAACTGGCTCAGGCCTACAGGGACACTTGTGCCAGTGTCACAATGGTGGCACCTGGCTTTGTGGACCCTGGACAAATTGTACTAGGTGAAAGTTACCTAGTGACCAATGCAAGCAACTCCACTACTTCCCATAGTGTGGCTGTTGTGAACTTCTCCTGGGGAGGGGTAGATGGCCTAAAGAAAGTTGTTGTGAGTGCAGACCTCCCAGTAGACTGTCTGTTAGGCAATGATCTTGAAAGCTCAGTTTGGTCAGAAGTGGAGTACAGGACTCATGCAGAAATGCTAGGGATTTCAGCTCATGTCCTTGCAGTGACAAGGTCTCAGGCTAAGAAGTGCCTTCCTGAACCAGTGGTGGATCTTGAAACAATAGACCAACCACAACCCAAGAGAAGGAGCAAGAGGGTTAAGGCTGTGCCTTCCCACTTGCCCCAGGTTGAGGATCAGGTTTCACAGGAAACTGATTCTGCAGTCCAAGAGGAGACTGTCTCTGAGGAGCTTGAACCTGATCAGGTTGAGTTTCTGGGGACAGGGGGACCCTCAAGGGCAGACCTGGGGCAGGCCCAATTAGATTGCCCTTCACTTGAACCCCTCAGACAGCAAGCTGCTGCTGAGGCTGCAGGGAATGCTCAAGGTACCCATAAAGTGTATTGGGATGAAGTGTAGTGTAGTTCCTAGTTTCCCACTAGGCCCTGCGCATTGGAATAACATAAACAGTAGTATCGACGTGGAACTGCTTATATTCCAGGCCTCCACTGACTATGCTAAACTTAATTGGGTTGTGTTACCAACTAGCTCAGAGGTCACTGGAAACTTTCTTCTCTGCATAGGAAGTGATCAGCTTCCTTGGCACAGACAAGAAGGGATTCAGCTTTCCAACAACCGTGCAACATGACAACTTTGCTCCTCAGATCAAGAGTCGATCTCTAGGGTCGTGTGAAACAATAGACATAGATTTCACTCAGTCAGTCTAGTGCAGTTTACTTTCACAGTATGTAGAGAATAGAGAGACGGGCGTTTATCAATAAAGGGTTAACATTTATTGAACAGTCTTTCTTCTCATACAAGAGAAATGTATTGCCACAATTGCAATAACTGTTATTATGAAAAGTACGTACAGTAAGATAAGAATAGCGAAATAGAACTGTAAAAGCATTGATATGGTTTCTTAGCCATACAATGGTTTAAAAGTAATAAAACATATATACAGTCATATATACATTAGGCTAACATACTCAACTGGTGCTTCTAACTAAGCCTACCCCAGTGTGCCTGACCTAAGCCTAACACGTGAGAAGGGGAGTAAGTAAGTAGCTTAAGTTAAGTTGGTTTTGCCAAGGTTTGTTTCAAGAATTCTCGTCTAAGGGTTTAGTCAACACCATACCTCTGAATAGAATGATGGAGGATTGGTATCTCCTTCAGGGGTCTCTCTCGATATCCCAGTCACCTGCGAGGGTAAACTGGAAGCGCCGGGACTGGATTTCTCTGCACGAGAAAGGCAGCGGCTTCTCTCAGCGCGTCGAGGAAGGAGGGGTGACAGCGTCCGCGGGCAGCTGGGCTGGATGTCTTCGCAGAGGACGGCTGCACGGCTCCTCAAGCGTACTGCACCATAGGTCGCGCTGTAGCGGCGATAATGGTAATCAGCAGCTTCACCACCACAGGATAGCAGGCTGCAGCGACAGAGTGCTAGTTTTTACCAACACGGGGTCATGCAGGCAGCTGGCATCAGCAACATGTTCGCTCATTGCTTAAGGCAACGTTGGTAATATTTATACCTGACAGGTGCCGGGTTTGACGCAAGTTTGCTGGACATAAGACGTCAATTAAAGATGTCACTAGGAAGTGATAGTTATCAGTTGCTCATTAGAGTTCCATTACTAATCAAAACATAGCAAGCGGGGATTTCCAGGTTTGCTAAGTTTTTATCTTGTTGAAGAACTCGGAGTGTTATCTAGGAATATCAGATAGTGACTGCTGCTCTGTCATTGCACTAATTGGTCGCAAAGGAAGTAGCGGAGAGTCATGCTGGAATGTGGCTCTGTGGCTCTGCTCGTGTGAGGCCAGAGATGACTTTACAGAAAATCGCACTTGAACGGTTATGCCAATATAGGGAATAAATGGATTTATAGCCGAATAGGGGCATAAGGTCACAGTATCGATCAGGAACCTAGATAAGCACATGACACCCACTCCACGAATTCATGTCCATCAAAATTACTAAAACTAAGCAATTAGATGCATGTGTAACATGGTGTAACATAGCCCACCCCAAAATACATAAATGCATTCGAAATAGGCGTACTTGTAATACATGGAATTTAGGTACTGTACGTTTTTTAAAAGCATAGTAATTCATTCAGGAATTATTGTATATGAAATCAATGAACGATTATGCATAAAGAATTACACATGAAGTATCTCTGACAGAAGAAATGCGAGATAAATCATCACATAAAAATGCATTGTAATAATATGTGTGCTAGAGGCTGGTGTTATGTTGTTATGTCTCTAGATGTGTTTTTAGAAATAGAAGTGTGAAGCTTCTGTTCTCTAAGAATAGTTTTTACGTTAAGCAAAGAATTGTTCGTGCCAAAAGGAGAGGGTCAATATTTTTTAAAAAATTGTCCAATTCAAAGAAAAAATCAGTTTACCAAAGCTCCTGGCAGTTTTATGTTGATCAAAACTGAAGGCCGAATTCAGAGTTCATGGGAACGCCGTGTGTCGGAAAGCTTTTCAAAAGTTATTGTTTCTCTGTGGGTGAGAACATCGTATCAGACAGGCTCGCAAAGAATTGGTCTACAAAATCAGGTGATAGTTCAACCAAATTAGATAGCGCTGAAACTTGGCAGGTGTGAGAATGATTGCTGTCATCGAATGCAGGATCAGCAATGCTCACAGAACGTTGTACCTGGATGATGTTGCTTGTGTCACTCGCTCCACTGTTACCACTTGGCTGTAGTACAGGAGTCTCCACGAATGCCGTCATCAGGATTGGTAGCCGCTGGGGACAACACAATGCGTGAGCCGTTATTGGACTTAGCAAAGTATCGACGTCCATTGGTACTGCTGATGGAAGTGAAAGACAGATGTCCAACACGCATTCATCGCCGCAAAGCATACACCGTAGCACAGGTAAAATGCAATTTTGCCATATCGGTCTGAATGAAAGGAACCAGGTCATGTTTAGATCTCTCAGCCTGGCCAATCCGAGGACGTTAGTTATCCTGTCCCTGTAGCGCATTGCTAGGATTGTTTCTTCCATTCCCATGGGAGCTATGTCTGAGCCGAGGCTTGCCATAACGTAGCAGAATGGTCAAAAATAGAATCCCTGCGATGAGTCCAAAAAATAGTGGAATACCACCAAAGATGGAGTGCACAAAATTAGGAAAGATTCCCAAAATTGCCTGGAAGGGTGTTAGCAGTCCCGTAAAGACTGTCTTAAATATGCCTGGGATGCTTGTAGCACTAGACATGTTAAAGAGTTGGTCGAGCATTTGTACGAAATGCACGGGGCAATTTGTTGATAAAAGGTCATGGACTTCAGTAGCCGTCCTTGCGACTAGAAGATCATACGTCTCTTTAGATGACGTTATAGGCACTGTTGTCTGTAAAAGCACAGATTTCATTTTGCTTAATGTATCAATTCGTATAGAATAGAGATTCAGACGAGGCCAGAGGGGAGTCACTGTGTCTGGAGGCCCGCTCGGGAACAATGCTTGCATGCAACATTTGACCATGGACGTTACTTGCACTAGATAACTTTTTCCGGGCGCGAGGCCACAGCACCTGTGATCCGTTCTTAGAATGTAACTCCCGTTTGCGAGTTGCATAAAGAAGGGCTCTATCTGAGTTGCAGGTGTGACTAGCTGGTGGCATGAAAGGTTGTTTGAATTGCCATCACATGCTCCGTGTAAATTAATACCCTGACACAAAAGTATACCGCTTAGTGAGTGTTTACAGTTGTCACCACTAAGAAATACATTTTTGTCGCTGTCACTATAGCAAGAATGAGTGTATGGTAATTTCCATTCGGATTTAACATATCCCTTACCCAATTGTTCATACTGGCCAGCAGGTATGTATTCAAGGCACTTTTTAAAGCGGAAAGTTGTTATCGGAATTGTGATAATTCCGTGTATTATCCATTCAATGACAGGACTCTCTGACATTGTCAATGGTAATCTCTCGAGTTTCTCGATGCTCAAGATTGTATAGTCTGCTCCTTTCTGTGCCAAACTGATCTGTTTATCAGTAAGGTTAAAAATGGAAAATAATGACGTTGTGTTTATCAGACGCCAAGGCACATAGCCTGAACGAAGATTTTGCAGCGTCCAGCCTAGTTCTATAATAGAGCGTAATTGAGACTGGCCATGTTGTAACATTAGCAAATCTCTGTCTATCACATCAAAGGCAGAGGATACAATATTGTCCAAAGAATATATTCTGGAAGACAGAGTCATTAACCCATTGTCTACCACAGAAAGTGATTTTTCCAAATTAATACGATCAATTTCTCGTATCTTTTCAGCTGTTTCAATTTGCTTTACTTTCCAAGCCTCGTTGTAAGCAGCATAGATACTGGTCGCTATGAAACGCTTTTGACGCTGTTTGCGTGGTCCAAGAATGAAATCGCGCAAATCAGCACCATCTTTTAACAAAGACAAGTGTTGCTTAATTTCAGCCAGTGTGGATGAAGTTAGCCATTCTAGGCAGAGTTTACCTACACTGTATGTGGTTATAATTCCTGGATGTTGTCTCTGGGAATATCTAGGGTCTAATCTGGTCATTTTTAAACCCTGTGTTTTGTTCAGGAATCTATCTTGACAGCTATTTGTGTCTGTAGGCCAGATTAACCACTTTTTCCAATCAGGATGTGTTCTGTTGAAATGTAAAATGTGTGACACGTCTAACTCATTATCTGCAGTTGTATTCTCAGCTATTGGCTTTGGTATAGACGGTGTTTTCATTTCTTTGTTCTTAGCTAGGCCAAGACAAGATGTTTGGTGTACAGTGTCATTTAAAAATAACATTTGTTCTGGTATCATGCAGGTTCTAAACAGTGCTTCTATGCCTTGCACCTGCCAATCTTTTGTACCCCAAATTGATTTCGTTTCAATATTATTTTTCCAATAATCAAAACCAAATGTCATCATTTTGTCATAAAATGCTTCTGAATATATCAATTTAGAATTTGTCAGCATTGTTTTCATGCCTGTTTTATCTAACAGTTTATAATAAAACGTTTCTGCATCACTGGTGTTAAACCCTGAAAAATATTTGAATTTCTCAAAAAATGCTTTAGAACTGCTTTTAGGTGGTGTAGAACAATGTTCCCATTGATTATACATAAAAACATTTCTAGGCTGTGCAGATTTATGCAAGTAATGATCCCCATAGTGGGTATAACAGAATAACTGCTCATAACTAGATGAACCTTGTAAATAATCATGATCTGTGAATCTAGCTGACATTACTAAATCAGACATCATGTCATTAATACTGTTAAAGTCCCAATCATCAGAGAATGTACTAGGTGTAACAAAGTCACTTAAGGAAACCTTTAGTTGATGAGGATACTTCAGGATTTCGACCGGACCATAGATCTCATAGTCTGTTTTCTCCCATACTACCCCACCAGGTATTGGAATTGCTGTGACATTTACTGTTGACAGTTCTCTTTTCTTCACGTGGGATGATCTGTGTGGTTTCAGGACTAGGTTGATGTTCTGACTTGCTGTGTCCATTGTAATATATTTTCCTTCAATGAATTTTCCCAAACACAGTACCATGATGAGCCAAAGCAGGAGGAAAAATACACCTAGACCGAACCAGAACTCTAGCCAAGGGGAAACGAGGTAGATTTCCTTCAGTTGATAAAAGAGTTCAGTTGCTTTTTCTTTAAAAGACTTTTTTGTTTCTGGCATCACTTCGGGGTCGTTAAAATCTTCAGAGAAGTTGTCGAAGTTGATGAAATAACCAGAGGCAGTTCTGTCAATTGATGGGATTGTTCTTTCAATCTGTCTCTCGGTAGCACTTTCTGATGCCACATTATTGTAGACTGGTGCTGTTACTTGATGAACTGTTTCAATCTGTGTTTCAAGAGGCACGAGTTCCATGGCATTATTGCATAGTCCTTCATTGTGCACTGCAGGCTGATCGAATGTGATTAGTCTTTCAGTTTGAACCTCTTGGATTGTTGCAAGTTTGGGTATTCTGTTGTTTCTTGGGAGTCCACTGGGCCTACTGTTGATTATAGGCCACATGCTTGTGGTTTTACCAGGTCGATGGACACGACTCTGTTCTCCTTTTTACCAGCAAGGGGCGGTAGCACAACTGATCTTGTTCCGGTGACTGCTAAGACAGGTACTGCTTTTCTGTAAGAAGGCCCAAATTCCTTCTTAACCGCGATCTTTTCTCTGACTAGATCCCCAATCTTTGGAATCCAGACAGGCCTTGCTGGGGCTGTTGCGGGTGGTGCCTCGTCAGTGGTATTTGGCTGTTGCTTTAACTTTATGTTGCTTAATGATTTTCTTGTTTCATTCAGTTCCTGTAAAACAGCCAAACGGTCTTTTACTTCAAACTGCGTTGTTTCTTTTTGTACCACTGACATCTGACTATCGAGGTCCTGAACGTTCATTCTTATTCCGAACAATAGTTCGTATGGGCTGAAACCTTTTAGAGAATTTCTTGGCATGTTGTTAAGACTAGTCTGGACACTTATTAAATGTTTGACCCACCCAGCGCCTGAACCTAATACCTTCGCTGTTATAGATTGCTTTATGTCCCGGTTTTTTCTTTCTATCACACTTGTGCGACGGACAAGAATACCGCAACCCAATTCCCATGCCGGCCATGGCCTCCTTATAGGCTCGAGAGCTGAAAGCAGGACCCTGGTCAGAATGGAACGTGGTAATTGCGTATGTGCCGATATGGACTCGCAAATCTTTTATAACCGTTCTAGCGTCAGCCGAGCGCTGGAGGCCTCATTTTTTTTTTTTTAAGTGTATTTCGTCTTAACTATTAATAGGACGCAGGATGGGGTGTAGGCAGCGTTACGCTCTTTCTGACTGGTAGCCGGTAGCAAGGTTCGCTACTGCGATCCCTATTGCAGTTTTCACAGTTGTTTGCATATATTTGGTGTTCTACACTCATTCCCGGCCACCAGAATACTGATTGTAATTCAGTCAGTGATTCCTTGATCTCTCTGTGCCTTAGACCCAAACCCATGTGTGCGTCTGCTATTAAAAATATTCTCCTGTTCATGTTTGGAATTACTCTATCCCCCACTCCAGGGATTCGAGCAAAAGGAACGGAGTTTGCATCGATTATGTATGCATAATTGAGTGGATAGTTTACGGGTAGTGCTGCACAGTCGCCTTTTACGGTCGTTTTTACTGCCAGCAAGGTTTCCCCGTCTATATACTTATCTGTACGCTTTTTTGTGGCTACGGAAGCCGGGTTAGTTGCTTCCGCGGTGGCTGTATTAGCCAATGAATTCCCTGCAACGTGAACGCCATCACGTTGAAGACTCTGTGCGTGAATCACGTGAGTCTTTTGTAGTTCTTTACTTAAAAGAGCTACCTCGTTCCAGAGCAATTTATGCTTTATTGTGGCACCTGTGTCATCTTTGTAGTCGTTTTCGATCCAACTCTGCAGTTTGTTGTTGTAAGAATTGACGCAAAAATGAGAATCGCACACGATAAGTGTGGGGAATTCGCGTTCTGCATTTTCGAGCGCCATCTTTAAAGATCTGATTTCAGTTCTCTGAACCGAACAGTTTCTTACAGATTCAGTTTTTGTTACTTTCGGTCTGAATTTACCGCACAGCCAACGACCTTTAATAATCGCACATGCTGCATTGTAGGATTTATTCTCTACATTAAAATGCTGTACAAAGCTATCTGTATAGATTATACAGGCGTATTGTGGGAGAGGCAAAATTTCGATTGGCAGAGGATATTCTTCTTCATATTCTAAATCATTCAGTTCTTCGAATTGCGGGGCGAAATAGTATTTCACGTCTTCCGCTCCTAGAGAATCTATGCACTGTATCCATTTCGGATCCAGTGACACTGTAGGCAGGTTTACTGGGCTGAATAGCGCTTCGAAGGCGGATTCCGCTGTAAGGATATTAATCCGTTTGCCGTGTGCTAGTTCTCTTTCATTTGCTAATGCGATTTGCACTGCGTTCACAGTTCTTTCTGTGTGACTGAATGTTTTTTCTGCTTGTGTGTACAAGTGAGATTTAATTGAAATAGGTACCTTTTCTCCCTCATTAGAGGTTAGGTACGTGAATCCGCATCTTCCTGGGATGACTCGGATTACAAGATCGATCGTGTTGTCACGTGTATCTAATTTTGTTTTTGCTAACATGTCTGTTTGCAGTGATCTCAAAATTTCTGTGTGTTTTTGAGTCCAATTGATTTGTTTTAAATCAGGTTTTATTAGTTCGTAGAGAGGTTTAACCCTCTCTGCGTAATTTAGTATGTAAGTTCTTCCGAAATTCAGAAAACCTAGTATGTATTGTAAATTCTTCAGCGTTTTTGGAGCTTGGAGTACAGCGCACTTCTCTAAGAAGTTGTCTGCTAGGCTTTTCCCTTCACTTGATAATTCGTACCCTAAAAACAGTACTGTCAGATGGGCAATTCGGGACTTTTTAAAGTTGAATTTGTAACCCTCTGCTGCGAACCCAAGTATAATGGTGTTCACTCTTTTCAAGTGAGTATCCAAGTCGTCGTCTGTGAGATAAATATCATCTACGTAAGACAATGCTTCATCATCATAGATTTGTAGTAACTCTGTTACCCTAGCTGAGAATAGTCCTGGGCTGTTCTTGAACCCCTGTGGGAGTCGACAGAATTTTTTCTGTGACCCAAATGCGGAGAAAGCGGTCAAGTATCTGCTTTCTGGTGCAATGTTTTGACAAAAGAAACCATTAGAAATGTCTAATGTCGTTTTGTATTTTTTCCTAACTATGTTATTCATTAGGGCTGCACTATGCGAGTTTTGTACTGCAAAAGTTTTGCAACATGTATTAAGGTGTCTGTAGTCCAAAACTAGACGATATGAATTGTCTGGCTTGGAGACAGGAAACAAAGGATTGTTCATTTGAGAGGTGCATGTTTCAATCACCCCCTGGTACTCAAGTTGATCTAAGATCTCCCTGACTTGTTTTTTAGCTTCTTGCTTTATGGGATACTGCCGTTGGGCAGTTGGTTCACTTTTTAGTTGGATTTTGTGAGTCGGTGAATCCTCATCCCATCCTACATGATTTTTATACAATGCAGGTGCCTGGGCTACTGCCCATTTCCTTGCATATGTGTATTTTTTGTGAATCGGAATGTGATTCGAGAAGGCAGGCATAATCACTTCTTCGCCACGAGGGCACTCCCTGACAAACTCCGGGGGCCAATCTTTTTCAGCTAACAGAATATCATAGCCTTTTGAGAGGTTATCCCAAAATAGACCCTTAATTTTCCTAGTCTTATCACCCTCTACACGCAATGTTATTTCGTATATTTTATGGGGCTCGCTAAGTCTGGCGTCGGCAGTTTCAACCTGAATGTATTCATTCGTGTCCACTGTCTCCAGATGACTCATCAAGATCTTGCGCGCTATACTGATCTCTGCTGCACTGTCCAACATTGTCAATGCCCACTCCCCGTTTTTCAACTGTGTCCTCAGTATTCTCGGCATGGTTGATTACTCTAATACTGGCTACCTTCTTTTTCTGAAATTGAGATTTCTTATTTTGAGCAGGTTCCTTGTCTTTGGACTTGGTGTGCTCTCCTGGGTCTGACCGTCCTCTTCTTTCCGAATTCTGTGGAAAAGATCGAGAGGGACGTGTATCAATACTTTGATATCTATCAGGTTTTTTTAGATTATCCCTATTTCTAAGGTTATATCTTTTCTCAGAGGGCTCCCGTTGGGGAGACTGGCGTTCTCGAGTCGGAGTTCTCTCCCTCCGTCTAGGAGACCTTCCTCTGGACTGGAAAACTTTTTCCTTGGGAGTGGATTGTTTATTTCCATCCCAGCTCTTTTTAGGAGTGTTTAAATTATTTTTAATAAATAATTTTTCAGGATTTTCGAGCAGTTGGGGCTTAACTGGTTTCCCACCCAAGCTGTCTCTACCTAATTCTTCATAGCATTTTTCTATGATTTTTGCAAGCTCAACAGGATCTTTTATATCTGTTTCCTTCAACTTCTGGCGAATCGCCACAGATGCTGCTTCTCCCTTTACATTGGCTAATAATATAGCCGTGACCTGCTTGAAGTCTTTCAGTAATTTCATACCTACATTTAAAGCTGGTTCTGGACCGAATTCATTTTGAATCTGTTTTAGCACGTCTGGTATTACCGCCATAGACGGAACACCGTGTGTTTTTGTGTAAATGGAAGCAAAGACTGTACCCCAAGTGTCGCAGTCTTCCACGTGTGGTGCGATTCCCATAGGAAGGCAGATGGTCAAGATTCTGTGTTTCTCAATAGGGGTAGTATCAGGAAATACTGCCTCTATTTGAGTGATTTTCTGGGCTAACCAGAAAGGAATTTGTTCCCGTTTTACGGGTGTTTTACCAAGACATGACTGTATGTTCTGTGGTGTAATTTTATTTGTGTTCCCCTGATGAGGGGTCAGCTGGTGTGAATTAACAGCTGGCTGGACTGTTGCAGTCCGTATTACATATTGGACTAATTGCCTATGTATTTTTATTAATGTGTTTAGCTGTACTAACAGCTCTTCTCTAGACATTTTTGCAATGTCAGGATGTGGTGTGTAGCTGGCTAGAACCGGCCACGTGGCTCCTGGTCTACCTAGTGGACCGAGCCTGGTTATGTGATCATTGTGTTTTAGGGCGCCATTAAACCAGAGCAGGTGCTCTTGAAATTTAAGTGGGATTTCAATCTCCTCGAAAGGAGCGTACTCTCCCGGAGGTTCCTCTATTTTGTAATAGTGAAACTCTTTTGTTCTAGCGTTTACCGCTGGAAAGTTTATCCATGAATAGAATACCTCTGTCTGCCGATACTCGTGAGCCTCTATCACGAAAATTACTGTACCACCTTGTGGTGTCAGTCCGTTCTCTATAAGTTTTAAAGTTATAGATCTTCTTAAGTGGACCGGGATGATAATAGCATCCGGGTCTGTGTATTCAGGACCTTGCTGAGTCGCATCTGCTGCGGCCCCAGTGGTTCCGTTATTTTCTACTGACATTGTATAAATGCAGGTTTTGCAGAGTAGGTCTCCAAGGAGACAAAGATTAGGTGCACAATATTTTGGAACACTGTATCCTTCAACGTTGAATAAACCAGAGCTTTACATAGGAATCTCTTCCTACTAAGGTCGGGCGGATTTTAACCTTTCACCCACTCCAGACGTCTATTGGAGTATTTAAGGGCGAAAGGGGTGTGAAATATGCACGACTGAGTTACTCTACAAGTCTTACGTTAGTTTATCGCCTTACCAAACGTTTGGGCGCCATGTAGTGTAGTTCCTAGTTTCCCACTAGGCCCTGCGCATTGGAATAACATAAACAGTAGTATCGACGTGGAACTGCTTATATTCCAGGCCTCCACTGACTATGCTAAACTTAATTGGGTTGTGTTACCAACTAGCTCAGAGGTCACTGGAAACTTTCTTCTCTGCATAGGAAGTGATCAGCTTCCTTGGCACAGACAAGAAGGGATTCAGCTTTCCAACAACCGTGCAACATGACAACTTTGCTCCTCAGATCAAGAGTCGATCTCTAGGGTCGTGTGAAACAATAGACATAGATTTCACTCAGTCAGTCTAGTGCAGTTTACTTTCACAGTATGTAGAGAATAGAGAGACGGGCGTTTATCAATAAAGGGTTAACATTTATTGAACAGTCTTTCTTCTCATACAAGAGAAATGTATTGCCACAATTGCAATAACTGTTATTATGAAAAGTACGTACAGTAAGATAAGAATAGCGAAATAGAACTGTAAAAGCATTGATATGGTTTCTTAGCCATACAATGGTTTAAAAGTAATAAAACATATATACAGTCATATATACATTAGGCTAACATACTCAACTGGTGCTTCTAACTAAGCCTACCCCAGTGTGCCTGACCTAAGCCTAACACGTGAGAAGGGGAGTAAGTAAGTAGCTTAAGTTAAGTTGGTTTTGCCAAGGTTTGTTTCAAGAATTCTCGTCTAAGGGTTTAGTCAACACCATACCTCTGAATAGAATGATGGAGGATTGGTATCTCCTTCAGGGGTCTCTCTCGATATCCCAGTCACCTGCGAGGGTAAACTGGAAGCGCCGGGACTGGATTTCTCTGCACGAGAAAGGCAGCGGCTTCTCTCAGCGCGTCGAGGAAGGAGGGGTGACAGCGTCCGCGGGCAGCTGGGCTGGATGTCTTCGCAGAGGACGGCTGCACGGCTCCTCAAGCGTACTGCACCATAGGTCGCGCTGTAGCGGCGATAATGGTAATCAGCAGCTTCACCACCACAGGATAGCAGGCTGCAGCGACAGAGTGCTAGTTTTTACCAACACGGGGTCATGCAGGCAGCTGGCATCAGCAACATGTTCGCTCATTGCTTAAGGCAACGTTGGTAATATTTATACCTGACAGGTGCCGGGTTTGACGCAAGTTTGCTGGACATAAGACGTCAATTAAAGATGTCACTAGGAAGTGATAGTTATCAGTTGCTCATTAGAGTTCCATTACTAATCAAAACATAGCAAGCGGGGATTTCCAGGTTTGCTAAGTTTTTATCTTGTTGAAGAACTCGGAGTGTTATCTAGGAATATCAGATAGTGACTGCTGCTCTGTCATTGCACTAATTGGTCGCAAAGGAAGTAGCAGAGAGTCATGCTGGAATGTGGCTCTGTGGCTCTGCTCGTGTGAGGCCAGAGATGACTTTACAGAAAATCGCACTTGAACGGTTATGCCAATATAGGGAATAAATGGATTTATAGCCGAATAGGGGCATAAGGTCACAGTATCGATCAGGAACCTAGATAAGCACATGACAGAAGGACTCCTTTATTCAGAGGCTAGAGACCCCAAGCCTGGCACAACCAGGAGGTTGGTTATACCTTTGAAGTTTAGGGGCTTCCTTCTTACCTTGGCCCATGATATTCCCCTTGCAGGACACTTAGGCCAGAATAAGACTTGGGACAGGCTTGTTCCACACTTTCACTGGCCTCACATGTCAGAAAATGTCAAGGAGTTTTGTCGCTCCTGTGTCACTTGCCAAGCCAGTGGTAAGTCAGGTGGCACAACAAAGGCCCCCCTGATACCACTGCCTGTGGTGGGGGTACCCTTTGAAAGAGTTGGAATAGACATTGTGGGTCCCATGGATCCTCAAACAGCATCTGGGCACAGATTTATACTGGTGGTAGTGGATCATGCCACCAGGTACCCAGAAGCAATTCCCCTGAGGACCACCACAGCTCCTGTGGTGGCAAAAGCCCTCATTGCAGTTTTCTCAAGAGTGGGCTTTCCAAAGGAGGTTCTTTCAGACAGAGGTACCAACTTCATGTCTGGATACTTAAAAGCAATGTGGAAAGAGTGTGGAGTAAACTATAAGTTTACCACACCCTACCATCCACAGTGCAATGGGCTTGTGGAAAGGTTCAACAAGACCCTAAAGGGAATGATAAAAGGGTTACCAGAGAAGCTTAGGCGGAAATGGGACATCCTTTTACCCTGCTTGCTCTTTGCTTACAGAGAGGTCCCACAGAAGGGGGTTGGCTACAGCCCTTTTGAACTTTTGTTTGGCCACCCTGTAAGAGGTCCATTGAGTTTGGTGAAGGAAGGATGGGAGTTACCTCTCAAAAAGCCTAAACTAGACATTGTGGACTATGTACTTGGTCTCCGCTCCAGGATGGCTGAATACATGGAGAGAGCATCCAAAAACCTTGAGGCAAGTCAGGAATTACAGAAAGCCTGGCATGACCAAAAGGCTGTTCTGGTTGAGTACCAGCCAGGGCAGAAGGTGTGGGTGTTGGACCCAGTGGGGCCAGCAGCTCTCCAGGACCAATGGACTGGACCCTACCCTATCATTGAAAAGAAGGGAGAAGTCACCTACTTGGTTGACTTTGGCACCCCTAGGAGCCCCCACAGGGTGCTCCATGTCAATCGTTTGAAAGCATTTGTTGACAGGGAGGACATGAGTCTCCTCATGGCCACAGATGGGGAACAGGAGGAAGAGAGTGACCCTCTCCCAGACCTGCTTTCCCAGAACCCTGATGATGGTTCAGTTGATGGAGTAGCCTTGGCAGGCAGCCTCACTGAGCAGCAACAGGTGGACTGCAGACAGGTGTTGCAGGCCCACAGACATTTGTTTTCACTCACACCCAGTCAGACTAACTGGTGCACCCATGAGGTGGATACTGGTGACAATCTGCCTGTGAAGAATAAGATCTACAGGCAACCTGACCATGTCAGGGATTGTATAAAGGCTGAGGTGCAAAAGATGTTGGAGCTTGGAGTGATTGAGCCATCAGAGAGCCCATGGGCTAGCCCAGTGGTCCTTGTGCCAAAACCTCATACCAAAGATGGGAAGAGAGAAATGAGGTTTTGTGTGGACTACAGAGGTCTCAATGCTGTCACTAGGACAGATGCTCATCCCATTCCAAGAGCAGATGAGCTCATTGATAAATTGGCTTCTGCCAAGTTTCTGAGCACATTTGATTTGACAGCTGGCTACTGGCAAATCAGACTAGCTGAAGAGTCAAAAGCCAAAACAGCATTCTCAACCCCTAGTGGGCATTATCAGTTTGTGGTGATGCCCTTTGGCTTGAAGAATGCACCTGCCACTTTCCAAAGGTTGGTGAACCAAGTCCTTGCTGGGCTGGATGACTTTTGTGCAGCATATCTAGATGATATTGCTGTCTTTAGCTCCACCTGGGAGGATCACCTGATCCACCTGAAGAAGGTTCTGGAGGCCCTGCAAAAGGCAGGCCTGACTATCAAGGCTACTAAGTGCCAGATAGGGCAGAGCAAGGTTGTGTACTTGGGCCACCTAGTAGGTGGGGGTCAAGTTCAACCACTGGAGAGCAAGATCCAGACCATACAGGACTGGACTCCTCCAACTACCCAGACACAAGTCAGAGCCTTCTTGGGCCTGACTGGGTATTACAGAAAATTTGTAAAGAACTATGGGTCCATTGTGACACCATTGAATGACTTGACATCCAAGAAGATGCCCAAAAAGGTTCAGTGGACAGTTAGCTGTCAAAAGGCATTTGATGACCTGAAGAAGGCCATGTGCTCTGCACCTATCCTGAAGAGTCCTGACTACTCCAAACAGTTCATTGTACAGACAGATGCTTCTGAGTTGGGGGTGGGAGCTGTGCTTTCACAACTTAATCAAGATGGTCAAGACCAGCCCATTGCTTTTATTAGCAGAAGGCTGACCCCCAGGGAGAAACGTTGGTCAGCTATTGAGAGGGAGGCCTTTGCTGTGGTTTGGGCCCTGAAGAAGTTGAGGCCATACTTGTTTGGTACTCACTTCCTAATTCAGACAGACCATAAGCCCCTCTTGTGGCTAAATCAGATGAAGGGTGAAAATCCCAAACTGCTCAGGTGGTCCATTTCCCTACAGGGGATGGACTTTACAGTGGAGCACCGCCCAGGGACTGACCATGGTAATGCAGATGGTCTCTCCCGGTACTTCCACTTAGAACATGAAGACTTATCTGGTCAAGGTTAAGTTTAATGTCCCTGCGTTTGGGGGGGGGGTTATGTAGGAGAGTAGGGTCTGCTATCCTATGGTCACCCCAATTTTTGCTTTTTGCTTCACTGGTTTTCGACTTACTGAGGCTGTGGGCCTGCTAATCAGACCCCCAGCCTGCTGTTCTCTCTCTAAATTTATAATACATGTGCTATAGGTACATACCACAATTGGAAATGGACTCCTTGTCAGCCCCTGTACCATGCACTATAGGTGCTCAGGGCATAGGTGCCACCAAGGCCTACCAGGGGCTGAAGCATAGCTTTTGCCACCCCTGGCTGGTTCTTAAATTGACACAACTGGCTGATCACTCAGCTGGGGCAAGTGGGTGTAATCACCCCTTGCTTAGATATAGTATACCTATATCTAAACCTATATCTGGACACATATATAGCCTATAAGCCACTCCTATGGAAGGCCTCATCAATCCTGGAGGCAGAGTGCGTGGTTTTATGTGAGATGGTGCTCTGGCATGAGCTGAGCCTGTCTGCAGCTGTCGGGAACAACTCCCTCGGCTGATCCGGGATAATGCCATACCATATACTCTTAAGCGCCTTATAATCCTCGCGGTTATATAGCAACTTTGGTTTGGCTTTATCAAAACATGTCGTGTAAGGTGTCATACGAATTGGAATACTACCCCCTCGCCAGTTCTGGCGACGGGGGTAGCATTCCACCCTTCTAGAGGGAGAAGACATGTTACTTTACTGAAACGCGGTTGATTTAAAATGAGCCTCAGATCCACAAAATGGATGCCCCTGCCACAGACACGGGTCTGACCTCCTGCTGCTGACCGAAACCCGGCAGAGGAGGCCTGGACAAAGAGTTTCCTGTCACAGGGCGGTGTCAAACCACCCCAGACAGGAGATAGTGGATTGGAGTAGGGAGGTTTCAATGAAACCAGACACTGCCTGGGGAGCACAAGGCTGCCCCTTGCAGGATCCGGCCAAACCGGTTCTGGGGCCTCCCAGCCCCTGTCCCAGCGCGGCCAGGATCAAAGGAGAGGGGTGTAACCACCCCCTTCCTGGGTCCCACCCATAGGAGGGGACCTAGCAGGATGTCCAACCCCCGAGATTCGAATAAGAGGGGGAGCAGTCCCAACGGACCTCAGATCATCCTGAAGAAACATAAGAAACGAAATCTGGACCCTTCGACTTTCTACACGACGTGAGAAGACTGAAGAATCTCCCTTGTGGTCAAGGAGTGACCACCCTGTGCAAACAGGCACCATCCAGCCCTCGACCCTTGCTTTGTTGCAGTTCCCGCCGGAACTCGAGCGACAGAGATCGACGAGATCAAGCTTGCCTGCCTTCTACCTGCCCGATCCACAGTCCCTGCAGAGCTGAGACCCGTGGAGGCGACCGGAAGCGTGGGGCACGCCATCTTGAAAAGGCCACGAGACGCTGACCGTGCGGCCCACGAGTGACCCTCGAAGCTGTACACCGGGGTTTGAGAAGCCCCAGCCCCGAGCTCCACTTGCATCAAAGCTCACCCCTCCACACTCGCTGAGTACTGCGTGGGGCCCTTCTGCTTGTGTGCGCTCGACGCGTTGGCCCGGTCACTTGCCAGCTGGCTTGTGGCCCCTGTGCCGACGAACTTTGAAATCCGACTTGCTTTTCTGGTTGCTCCAGATCTGCACCAGCTCCTGTAAAAAGGAGCACCCACTCTGACCCTCCTGGTTCGAGTGATAAGCAATCTCCCGGTTCCGCGTGGATTGCTTTTGCCAAGTGCTGTTTGCTGCAAACTTCAAGCCGACGGTGCTGACGGCGAGAGCCTACGTGGGACAGATCGTGACCCGCTCCTGGACGTCGCAGATGCCCCAGAGCCCACGTGACAGCGGAGAGAAGCCTATCGACAACTGCCTGATTGCGCCCGACATTGCCTGGTTCCGTCCTGGTTCCACCCTGGTCACTGCTGAGTGACCCAGACTCTGTCCCCTCTGCTTTCAGGTACTTTTCTACATCGATCCACCCTTGGATCGCACCGGACACTTCTGCTTCACAGCGCCTGCAGCTGCAACAGCTCCAAGCACCAAGAACCTGCGTGACAGAACCCGACGCCACTTCGACCCTGTGCACCCACGGCCTGTGGGTGAGGTAACGTTGCAACGCCGGTGTCTTTACACTGGTACACACCTCTAGGGTCTGTGTCTAAAGTTTTGTGTTCCTAGGTTCAGCGGAAGTATCTTTTTATTCACTTTAATTGACTTTTACGCACCATTGACAGTGCATTGGTGCACGCTGCACTTTCCGTGCTGCACCCGTCTCCTGTGGGCTACTCCCGACTTCTTCATTGCTTGTCCTGACTGCTCCCAGCGAATCTCTAGGCCCTAGGCCTAACCATTGTTCGTAAAGTGTTACTTATACCACTTTTTTGATATATGGTCTGAGTGGCCACCCGCCCTCATCCATAAACGTGCAACTTTATATGTGTAACAGTGCTTTTGATTTAACGCTTGTGCCCCTTTCCTCATAAAGAGTACTGGGGAGTAATTTAGTAATAAATACATATATTTTTATAATATATACTTGTGTGGTGTCCTTTCATTTGATTACAGGATTGTATGTGGTAAAACAAGCTCGCTTAACACGACCTCTTAAGTTAAGCCTTTAAGGCTGCTTAGTCCATGCTACCACTAGGATAGCTTGTCTACAAGGTTGACTTACAACCTGACATCTTTGGGGTTTGTTTGGACTGATACCCAGTGGTTCCAGAATTGGAAACACTACATATCAGGCCAACTTCTCACAGTATGGAACTTAGGTCTGGCATTACTTATACTGCCCCTAAGGGGAACCATGTAGTGGGTAGAGAGTCCAATGGAGCACTGATGCAATCTGTAGGTGAGTCGGTTGCACCCTTTCAGGGGCTCTATCTTAACGTCAGATCTATTCCAAAACATGTGGCTGAAATTTGGGATATGCTAGATGATTTAAAGCCGGATATTTGCCTTTTCAGCGAAACGTGGCTGAATAATGACGCAACACCAGCTCTGGCAATAGCATTCCCAGCAGACTACTCGGTGGTACGTCTAGATAGATTGGGAAAGAGGGGTGGATGGTTGGCAATTGCTACGCGTCCCCCCTTTTCATATTAAGACCCTCGATTCCGTCTCCAACCAAAACTTAGAGTTACTGATTTTCAAACTACAGCAAGGACTTAAGACCGAATGGATGGGAGCCTTAGTGTACCCCCCTCCAGGAGGAAATAAGAGAGACTTCTGTACAGCATTATCTGAGAGGATGGCTCATTTCACGCTGTTAACTGACAAGTTTTTACTTGTAGGGGACTTCAATCATCACCTTGAGGCATCTGCTAATGCAGATACCGCCTGCCTGATGGCAGCTATGGAATCCTTTGACCTCTCCTCCAGAGTAAACAATCTGATGCACTTGGCGGGCCATGTTCTTGATACCATCTTTTCGAACATCTCAGAACTAACAGTCAAACCTCCATGGAGGGTAGGCTGGATGGACCATGCGAGTTTGAGCTTTTCCTGGGCCCATTTAAATCTTAGCGGAATTTCACAACCGCGCAAAGAACTTCGTAGAGGCTGGAAGAAAGTTACAGCCCGGCCTTTAGCAGGGTCTATATTCCTCCTACCCTTAGGAACTGTAATGACTGTGACCGGACCTTAGAATCTTTTGAGACCTCTATCACAGAGGCTCTTGATCTCGCTGCACTGCTGAAGTTGGTTAATATACAGACCAGGGCACCCCCAGCACCTTGGTATTCTGATATACTTAGAAGGGAGAAGGCTGTGTGTAGGATAAAAGAAAGGAAATGGAGAAAGTCCAAGTCCGAACAAGATGAAAGCAGCTACCGAGAGGCTCATAGAACTTACTTAAACAGGTGCAATATAGCTAGGAGAACCTACTTAGGTGCTCATATTATAGGAGCGAAGGACTCCTCGCTTGAGCTTTTTGCTATCCTGAAGTAATTCACCAATCCCAGGGCAAATAATCCACTTCCGCCAGCAACTAAGGAATTATGTATTAATTTAGCGACACACTTCACCAATAAAATGTATACAATTTATCACTCTTTTGGGCCTGAAGAGACTGTCCATGAGGGAGTCCCCCATCAGGCAAATCTTTTCCCCCCGATTTTAGAATGTTTTCCTACCATTACTAGCAAACAGGTAGGAGCCCTTTTAGCCCAGGCGAAATCTGGATCTATCTTAGACTTATCTTTGTAAAATAAATTTTTCAAAAAAGGTCAAAATTGAATATTTGACTCAAGCAAAAATAAAAAACGATACTTTTTGATTGAAAAACACTGGTTTGATTTCAGATGTTTTGCAATAACTAGGGCAAGTAACTAGGTAGCAGCACGTGCACTCCTTTGTTTATTATTAGCTTGTGGCAAGCTGTGCTGTTGGGAGCCCAGACCCAGTGGTGGTGTATCTATCTTAGACCCAGCACCACCAGTGGTCATGTCTGAACTATCCTCGGTCGTTGCAGACTCACTGGCAGAGATATGTAACATCTCATTAGCGACTGCGACTTTCCCACGTAAATGGAAGAGCGCACGTCTTAAACCTCTGCTGAAAAAAGCTTCAGCAGATCCTTTGGACTTACAGAACTAAAGGCCAATATCTCTCCTCCCGTGTTAACCAAGATTATGGAGACAATAATTAACCAACACCTCTCCAGCTATTTGGAACAGAACAAAATCTTGGACTCCTCCCAGTCCGGTTTCCGGGCCTCTTATAGCACCGAGGCCGCCCTCTTAGAGGTCACGGACACGCTTAGGATGTCATTAGACAGAGACTCTCCAGTCATGTTGGTGCTGCTTGATCTGTTGGCAGCCTTTGACACCATCTCTCATAGTATCCTGCTGAGCAGGCTCAGAGAGATTGGTGTCAGAGGTCTGACATTTGACTGGATTCAGAGTTACTTGTCAGATAGAACACAATGTGTTCAGCTGGACTCATATGTGTCACCAACAACTGCGGTGGACAAGGGTGTCCCACAGGGCTCTATATTGAGCCCCACGTTGTTCAATCTCTATGTCGCTCCCCTGGCCTCCATCATCAAACAGCATGGGTTTCAAACCATCTCCTATGCTGATGACAAGCAGTTGATAGTACACATTGAGAAAAACCCTGCATAAACCAAGGCCAATGTTATCAATTGTATGATGACCTTGCTAAGTGGATGAGGGAAACTTTTCTGCAGCTAAACTCCTCTAAAACTGAGATATTGCTGTTTGGCAAGGCAGATAAATTGTGGAGTGCAGATTGGTGGCCGATAGAATTAGGAGAAGTTCCTGTTCCTAGGGGCTGGGCTAAGAACCTAGGGTTCAAAATAGATAACAAACTTTCAATGGAAGATCAGGTAAAAACTCTTGCAGGCACCTGTTATAGGACCATGCGGTCACTCAGAAAGATCTTCCCCTGGATTCCTTTGACTGCTAGAAAGACCCTGATTCAGGTGCTCCATATGAGTCGCCTTGATTATAGCAACTCTTTACTGGTAGGTATCAGGGCAGATTTGCTATCTAAGTTGCAGGTGGTGCAGAACACCGCAGCTCGCCTGGCTCTTGATAAACCAGCACGAACCCCTCCCCCTCTTGCGCTTTTCACATTGGCTCCCCGTAAATAAGCGTGCTATCTTTAAGTTGCTTTGCATGGTCTTTAAGTCCCTTCAGAGGCTGGGTCCGGCATATCTGACTAATAAGATCGAATGTTACCAACCGGGGAGGCAACTTAGATCTAGCAATCGCAACTTGCTTTGTGGGAGGAGAATAAGGAAAGTTAAAATGGGAGGACGTGCTTTCTCTTATCTGGCCCCCACACATTGGAATGAGCTTCCTGAAGCGATTCGTGCCTGCACTAACTTTGTACAATTTAAAAAGCTGCTTAAGACCTGGCTGTTCTAAAGAGCGAAGTCCTTACTCCTCTTCCAGTTGCTTCTCTTCTCGGGCGCCGAGAGATCCCCTGGAGGATGATTTGTGCGCCTTATAAATGAGTTAATAATAATAACAGTGGCTAGCCTCAGGCCCAATGCCCACTCAAGTCCCAGGGGGTCCACGCCCAGTGCGAATACTGTACATTTGGAAGTATTAATGTAAAGACCAGAAGTCGCTGAGTATATGCATGATCTGCAGTATTGAGTGTCCTGTGGAGGCCGGTGCTATAAGAAAAAGATGACGTCATCTGCGTACAGCGCTATCCTATCTGCACCCCAACCAACACCCCGTACGTGAGCACCCACCTGCACCCACACTGCCAATGGCTCCATGGCCAGAGAAAACAGTAGGGGGGACAAGGGGCAGTCATGTTGCGTTCCATGCTGTACAGGGAATTACTCTGATCTAGCTCTGGCCACTCGCACAGATGCTGTTAAGTCGTTATACAGTAAATGGAGGTATGAAAAGGAATTGTGGAACAAAGTTAAGGCACCGGAGGTGCAAGAATAAATCACGGAATGGAACGCTTTGTCAATATCCGCTAGAAGGAATACTGCTGATTTGGGATGCCCTCTGGGATGTGAACCCTGCCTGATCAGGGTGAACTAGGTCTGGGACCTGTTGTATCAAATGATTAGCCAGTGCCTTGGCCAATATCTTGACCTCTAAGTTGAGTAGCAAAATAGGGTGTTAGGAGGAAAGGTCATACAGTGTCTGGCCAGGCTTAGGGAAAACTACGATCTCCAAGTGGTGTCAGTCTGGTGGCAGAATTGTTTTGGTAGTCGTGGATGGCGCTACAATGTTTTGATTGACTCTGCTATTGGAGCTTTACCTCACTGCTTCATTAATTTTCACTTGACACAGAGGAGTACATTCTTTGAACCACGTCACAACACTGACCCCACACTTACCTCTGCCACTGAAGAGTTTGACCTGCAGTTGATGTTCTGAGGTTTTTTCTACACGTTTTCCGCTAACTTCCTTCAGTACTTCAACATAATGTAGCATAAATGCTTGTGTAATGAGTCACTTTATTTATTTATTTTATTTATTTAAGAGGTTTTATATAGTGCTGGCTTCACCCTTGGGTATCAGAGCACTTTACATTGGAATGAAGATAGTACATGGGTTACAAAACAAATAGTAATGAAATGCAACATTTAGAAATGGTAGACTTCAAGAACAAAAATGAAACACATATCTTGATTTTGATACAATGTGAGAGGATGAAGCTATTTATAAAACAAAATATGAATGAAATAATAAAAATTATAAAACAGTAAAAAGGAGCTAGACTCATTTTTTTGTCAATAGGGAGGGGTTAGGGGAGTGTGGAAGGAGGGGAGAGCAAATTGATAGGAGAGAGGTGGAAAGAGGGGGACGTAGGAGGTGAGGATGGGTACAGTAGGAGGTGAGTAGGTGTTGGTAGAGTACAGGAGATGTGGGAGTGAGGGGGGGAAGGTAGGAGATTTAATAGGAAGAGATGTGTGGCATGAATGGAAATAGTGAAGCAGGTGCATTTTAAGGTAATTTTGAAACTGAGGTATGAAGGGTTAAGTCGAAGGTCTTCAGGGAGGGCATTCCAAATGCTGGGAGCCTTACCAGAGAAGGAGCGAGATTGTGAGGCTTTCTTTTTTAGCAGAGGGGGGACGAGGAGGAGAGAGTTACAGCTTGTCATCGGTCGGGCTCTGCCCAATTTTTTGAGTTTGTTTATAAGGTAGAGCGGGATCTTTTGATGGAGGGCTTTGTGCGTAATGCAGGCTAATTTATAGGTAGATCTGCCTTCAATAGAAAGCCATTTAAGGGAGATGTGGTCAGAACGTTTGCAGTCAGTTGTAAGCCTCGTCGCTAGATTTTAGAACAGATTTGAGGGGGGCCAGGTGAACCGGAGAGAAGGGCATTACCATAGTTGATTTTCGAGAGGACTAGGGAATGTACAACGGATTTGAAATCTTCCACTGGAATGAAGGGTTTGATGTTTTTGAGATGTTGGAGCGTAAAACGTGCTCCTTTTGCCGAGCTTTTTATATGCGACTTGAACGTGAATTTACTGTCGAAGGTGATGCAGAGGGATTATACTGATTCGGAGAGGGTGAATGGACAGTTTCTGGGGCGTAACACAGGCGTCTGCAGCCTCCGCGGTACGGGGAGGCCTCACCCTCCAGGGGGACCTGCCAGCACCGCTCTTCTGCTGGGGAGCTCTAGATTGAGTCTGGAGGCGGCCCCTTCACGTACCCTGCAGGGGGGCCCCTCAAGGTTTGTTACGCCACTGGACAGTTTAGGGCATTATGGTCAGAGATCCATGTTTGGATGGAGAGAGGGTTGTTTTTGGGAGAGCAAAGAATGATTTCCGTTTTATTAAGATTATGTTTGAGGTGATTGATATAGAACAAGGTTTGGATTTTGGTCAGGGAAGTGTTAAGGTGCAGTACATCAGAGTGGGGATTAATTTTATAGTACAGTTGGGTGTCATCAGCATATAGGTGATAGGTAATTCCGGCTTGTTTGAGAATGAGGGTAAGGGGCTCCATGAACAGGTTGAAGAGAGCAGGAGAGAGGATGGATCCTTGGGGGACACCGAGGGAGACCGGAATGGGGCTGGATAGGCAGTTTAAAATTTTTACTTGTTGGGTTCTGTGTTGGAAATAGCAGATGAACCAGTTCGGGACGGTGCCATTAAGGCCAAACCGAGATTTAAGTGTAGAGAGTAAGGTTGAATGGTTAACTGTGTCAAATGCCACAGAGGGGTCAAGGAGAATGAGTAGGGAGGTCTCGACATTGTCTAGAGCAAGGTGGATGTGGGAAGCCGGATTGTAGAGGGTCGAGTAGGTTGTAAGTGTCAATGTGTTTATGCAGTTGCTGAAGGGCACATTTTTCAAGGGCTTTAAGGAGTATGGGGAGGTTTGAGATGGGGCGGAGGTTGTTGGGGTCGTTCGGGTCGGCCTTAGGGTTTTTTGGAATGGGTGTGATTTGTCCAAGTTGGAGGGAGGCCGGGACGCACCCTAATGAAAGGGAGGAGTTGATGATATTGGTCCAAAATGGTACAATGATGTGCTTTAGGTCATGGACGAGGGAAGTTGGGACAGGGTCTTTACTGTGAGAGGATGGTTTTAATTTGGACAGGATGTTAAAGACTTCAAGTTTGGAGACAGAGTGAAAATTCAACCAGGAGGCGTTGTTTTTGAGCTGAGTGTTGTCAGGGGGAAATTCAGGAGGGATTGAGGATAGTGGGGGTGGGGAGGATGCAGGGGGTGCTAGCAGAGGGGAGGCTGTTGAAATAGTATCAGGGGGACAGAGGGGGTTGAGGGGATTTGAGTTAGAGTGAAGGATTGGTCAATTTTGGTAATTTTTTCAGAGAAAAAGTTAGCTATTTCTTTGCATTTGCTTGTGGTGGCAGACATGTTGGGGAGGCGGGGGAGGTTTGCTTTCTAATAATGTTAAACAGTTCTCTGGCTCTATTTTTGGCCCGGGAGAGCTGTGTTTGGAAGAAGGAAGCCTTTTCAGCGGAGATGTGCTTCTTGTACACGGATCTAGCGGTTCGAAGAAGGACAAGATTGGAGGGGGAAGAGTGTTGTCTCCAGGTTCTTTCTGTCAGTCTAAGAACTCGTCTTTCATTGTTGAGGTCTGAGTTAAACCACGATTTGGCAGGGATATTTTTAAGAGGTTTGGGTGGTGCAAGTTGATCAGGAACCTCGGAGACAGTTTTATTTTAATGCTCAGTGAGTTTATTTGCATTGAGAGAGGGAGGTGCGCGACGGAGTTGTGCTTGGAGTTTGGCCTCTAGTACACCTGGGGGGGATACGATTGATGTTTCTGGATAATATTGTGGGTTTGTTGCTTTTAGTAGGGGCAGGCTAGGCTAAGGGTGAGATCAAGAACAATATGAGATGGTGATCGAACCAGTTGATAGGGATGATGTTGGAAAGGGATGCCAGATTACGTTAGCAATAATAGCGTCAAGAGTAGCCTCTTTAAAATGGGTTTGCCGCTACCTTTGTATAATAGCGATTGGCTTCATATTGAGCAAGTAGCCTCTGCACAGTCAATGTCATGATCTTATGTCGGAACAGCATGCATATGGTGGCTCTGACACATTTGTCTCTTTGCCTTAAAAACACAATCAAGAGATCTTGAGTAAATAAAAGAAAGAAAGAAATGGAGCACCCCTTTACAGTACCTGTATGTAAGTTGACAGAACTGATCCTAATTTGTGGCACCATATGGGTCGCTCTGACCTTAAGGCTTTCCTAAGCAGTTATCTCCAAATATGTAATCATACTTTTCCTATAAGAAATTTGCATTGACTCACAAATATTATAAACACACTAACAGCCACATGCATCAAGCGATTTTGGAGTCGCAAACGGTGCGAATCGCAAAATTCGCCCGTTTGCGATTCCAAAATCACTTTTTGGGATGCATTAAACAATTGTGTAGAAATCGCAATTTTTTGCGATTTCTAAAAATGCGATTGCATTTAAGGAATCGCATTTTTGCGATTCCTTAAATGCAATGCATGAATGTTTTAAAAATTGCGAATTCGCAAATAGGGGGAGCAAATTAACACGAGGTTGAATCTCGTGTTAATTTGCGAAATCTTTCAAAAATGCATTTTTGAAAATGTCATGTTACACACACACATGTCCTTTGGACATGTGTGTGTGAAACTTGCACTTACAAAAACATTTCAAGGGTGCAGGGGGGGGGGTCCTTTGGACCCCCCTCAGCACACTGAAATGCATTAACAAATTGCGATTCGCAAAATGAAAATCGCAAAATGTTAATGCCTTCCCATTGATTCCTATGGGCCTTTTGGCCCATAGGAATCAATGAGAAGGTTTTCCTTAATTGCGATTCGCAAAATGTGAATCGCAATTAAGGAAAATTAATAAATCGCAAAAATATTTGCGAATTATTCATGCATTGCCGTTTGCGATTTCTAAATTGCGATTCCCTAATTTTCGCAATTTAGGAATTGCAAACGGGTGCAATGATGCATGTGGGTGTACATCCCCCTATAAGTTCCATAATGACTTACACTGAGCCAAGCAATTTTTTCACCTGTGCCTACTGTGCCACCCACAAACCAGTCATTCCTATGGAGTTACAGACAAATAAGTAACTATCCTTTCTCCTACCTAGATCAATTTCCCGCACCAATTTTCATATTGATTCTAATGAAGAGAGCACCCCTCTACACCACCTGTATGTAAATTGCCTGACCCGAGCAACATTTTACTACAGGTAGCACCAAACTGGTTGTCCTTACTTCAATGGATTCCTATGGAGTTACATCTGAATAAGTAATTGTAGTTCTCTTATAGGAACAACTCATTGGCTCGCAAATATTTTTCAAACACTCCACTTCCCCTTACAATCTCCATATGGATTTATCCTGAGCTAAGCAATGTTTCTACCTGTGCCCACTGTGCCACTATCAAGCCAATGAATTCCTTCTGGAATTATAGACAAATAAATAACCATACTTTCTCCCATCAAGTTCATTTTGGCTTCACAAATTTTCATATTGATTCTAATAATGGGAGAATCCCTCTATAATACTTGTATGTAAATTATGTGAGGCAAGCAAAATTTGTTGCAGTAGGTGGCAGCAAACTGGTTGCCCTCGCCTCAATGCATTCCTATGCAGTTGCATCCAAATGAATAATTATACTTTTCCTATAAGATAATCACATTGGCTCACAAAGATTTATGGTGTTTTTCAAGCAAGCCACATTCCCTAATAGTTTCAAGCACTGTTTTCACCTGTGCCCACTGTACCACCCTCTAGCCAAAGCATTCCTGCGGAGTCACCCATGAATATCAACTTGGCCCACCAATGTTCATATTGGTACTAATAAAGAGAACATCCCTCTAGACTACATAGACCAAAAGCACTATTGACAAGCTCAGCGAAAAGAGTGAGGTCCTACAACAACACATCCTACAACTTGAAAACCAACATATCCTCTTGCAAGGGCTAACACCTTGAGAATAGGTCTCGACATAACACCATTAGTATTGGAGGAATACCAACCAACATCACTTATGTTGACCTCTCAAAACACCTCTCAGATCTGTTGGACCGTATTCACGAGAGAAGCAAGAGCAACCCTATGCATATGGATATAGCTATAGGGTTACCTTTCTCCAAAGAGCTGGAACTTTTATGCCAGATGTTCTCACCCATATTAATCATTTTGCATATAATGAGTGTTAGAATGGAGGTTTCTAGTTGGCAGAGGCAGGAACCTTTGTCCAAGTAGGCACCCTTCTTCCTAGTCAGGACAAGGGGGATACACTTCCAAAATAACCCCTGGTAGCTTGGCACGAGCAGACAGGCTTATCTCAGAGGCAGTGTGCAAAGCATTTGTGAACACATACAGTAGTAATACAGTAAAAAACCTACAAATGGACACCACACTAGTTTAGAAAAATAAGTAATCTTTATCTAATCCAAAACAAGACCAAACAACAAAAAATCCAACATACAATACTCTTAAAAATAGTTACTGTGCAAAATAACCTTTAAAATCCAGGAAAAACATGAAAATACATTTCCTTTGACTCGTAGCTCCATCCGGGGCTACGGCGATACTGAATACGACAGCGTCTAACAATTCCAGCCAACCGTGTCGATAGGGGTTAGCAAAAAAGTCAACAGACTCAAAGTCAGCATATTTTGTTGTTGCGGCCGACACAATGGTACGAGCCGGTCCGAGCAACCGTCACGGCTACGATGTGAGATTCAAACGTCGCAGCAAGCGGTGTCCGCATGGCTCAGTGCAGACAGCGGTTTGTTGAAGGAGTCAGTGAGACCAAGGCATGCGCTGCAGGGTGATGCGGTGCTCAATGCGGTGCTGGCAGGTCACGATACGGCAATGGAATTCGGTTGGTGTTGGAGTCGGGCAGCGACGGAGTCAAAGACTTCAGTGTAGAATTTAGCAAAGCGTTGCAGAGTGCAATGCCCACAGGACGCGGTGCACGCAGCAGCTCATTGACGGAGTCGGTGAGCCCAGGGTTGCGTTGCAGAATGAGACGGTGCTCTCTACGGTGCTTTCAGGACACGGTATGTTGCGACAGACTTGATGACAGAGTCTGTTACCCTTTTCTTCTCCAAGCAACTTTAACCAGCGGTTCCAGAGACGGTGCCCAGAAGTCTGGTGAGGTCTATGATGTTCCTGAGACCTTGTTAACTGGGGGCAAGCTCAAGCCTTTGGAGATCTTCCTCAAGCAATGTCCTTTTTTTCCTTTCTTGGCAGCAAGCAGCCACTGCAGGCCAACCCCAGACAGCAAACAGCACAGGGGCAGTATTCCTCCTCAGCTTGTCTGGCTCTTCTCCTTGGCAAAGGTTCCTCTTGATTCCCAGAAGTGATCTAAAAGTCTGGGGTCTGAGCCCCTCTTTTTATACACAAAAATCCTTTGTGCTCTGAAGGCAGAGAGTGTCTGTACCCAGCTTAAACCAGTTCTGTCCTCAATGGAGCGGCTTCCTGGCAGAAGGTAGAAACACCATTGTGGAATGCAGACCAGGCCCATTCAGGTGAAAGGAAATCTCCTCCTCCTACCCTAAATGCAGCCCTGGTCTATTCAGCCCAGCCCTGACTCACCCGACTCTCTGGAGCCACTGCTCCTCCCCAGCCCCTGTCATCCTAAAGCCAGAAATGCAATACACAAACCACGTAGAGGCATACTGGATGGCTAAGCAAGAAAATACCAACTTTCTAAAAGTGGTATTTTCAAACACAGAATGTAAAAATCACCCTCACTAAAAGATGCATTTTATCATTCCGGGGTTCAGGCATACTAAACTTTATTTTCCTACCTTATTCCAAGGGGTAGTTAGGTTTAGAAGATGTTATAAACAAACTCCCCATTCTATCCTATGGTAACAGGTAGCTTTGCAATTGTGAAAAATGAAATTGGCAGTAATTCACTATCAGGACATGCCACACACACCAGGGCATGTCCTACCTTTCACATACACTGCACCCTGACCACAGGAGTACATTTGGCCTCCCTTAGTGGTGACTGATATGTCAGAAAAGGGAAGGTTACAACCTGGCAAGTGGGTGCACTTGCCAAGTCGACATTGCAGTACTAGATTTCACACAGGCTCTGCAATGGCAGGCCAGAGTTACATTTACAGGCTGCTTATGTGGGTGGCACAATCAGTGCTGCAAGCCCACTAGCAAACATTTGATTTACAGGCCCTGGGCACACACAGTGCAATGTACTAGGGTCTGATAATTAAATCAAATATGCTAATCATGGAACCACTAATCCTTAACAACAATTTACAAAGGGAGCACTTGTACTTTGGCACTCAACAGCAGTGGCAAAGTGCTCAAAGCATCTAGACCAGCAAAACGGAGTCTAACACACAGCAAAAACACAGGAAACAAAGGCAATAATACAGGGGAGACCTACACCAATGGTGCCAGGAGGTCTAACATGTGTCCCATCCAGCTGAAATATGGGGAGAACTATTCACCCCCTTGGGAGTTCTCTTCACTAAGGCAGAAAAATCTGGACAGACCATCAGTATTGGGGTGTTCTGTACAAGGGCGGTGTTCCACCGTGAAGTCCATCCCCTGTAGGGAAATGGACCACCACAACAACTTTGGGTTCTCACCCCTCATTTGCATCAACCATCTGAGGGGCCTGTGGTCTGTGTGAACCCGGAAGTGAGTCCCAAACAAGTAGGGCCTCAGCTTCTTCAGTGCCCAGACCACAGCAAATGCCTCACGCTTAATCGCACTCCACCTCTGTTCCGGTGAAAGAAACCTCCTAATAATGAAGGCTACAGGTTGTTCTAGGCATCTTCATTTATCTGTGAGAGCACAGCTCCCACCTCATGTTGTGAAGCATCTGTCTGAACAATGAATTCCCTTGTGAAGTTGGGAACTTGAAGCACTGGCGCCTTGCACATTGCAGATTTCTGGGCATCCAAAGCCTTCTGGCAGGCATCAGTTCAGTTCCCCTTCCTGGACTGCTCATGGAAGTCAGCTCTGTCAAGGGGGCAACAATGGAGCCATAACCCTTGGCAAATCTACTGTAATACCCGGTGAGTCCTAAGAAGGCTCTCACCTCCGTCTCGTTCTTGGTGGATTCCCAAGCCAGAATGGTATCAATCTTGGGCTGTAGGGGGCACCACTGCCCGCTCCCCACCTGGTGTCCCAAGTACACCACAGAACCCTGCCTGATCTGGCACTTATTTGCCTTGATCATGAGGCCTGCCCTCTGCAGAGCCTTCAACACTTCCCAGAGGTGGTGCAGGTGTTCCTCCCAAGTGGCACTGGACACTGCAATGTCATCCAGGTAAGCGGTACTGAAGTCCTCCAGCACCGCCAACACTTAGTTGACCAATCTCTGAAAGGTGGCAGGGGCATTCTTCAACCCAAAGGGTCTCACCTGGGATTGGTAGTGCCGCTCTGGTGTTAAGAATGCTGACCTCTCCTTTGCCCCATCAGTTAAGGCAATCTGCCAGTACCCAGACATTAAGTCAAACGTGCCGAGGTACTGGGCAGCTCTCAACTGATCTATGAGCTCATCATAATAATAATAATAATAGGGGGTCTTGTAAAGCGCATGGTGACGCACAACGGCGTATCCCCGCGCTCCGATACGAGCGTGGTAAGAGGCGGTACTGAGGGGAGGCCGTTATTTCACATATAGGAGTGTTTTTAGCTTTGCTCTAAATATCGACTCTGTAGGTTCCAAACGCAGCGCAACCGGAAGTTTATTCCAGCTGGATGAGGCAAGATACCTGAAGGACCTGCCGCCCATCCTAGCTCTGGTCACTTTGGGAATGGTAAGGCGCCCTGATCCAGAGGATCTGAGTGCGCGTGTCGGCTCGTAATGAGTCAGGAGACCCTGAAGTGGAAAGGGTGCCCTGCCGTTAATAATCCGATGACAGGTGCAGAGGGCCTTGAATTCCACCCTGCTTCTGACCGGGAGCCAGTGTAAAGCCTGGAGAGCGGCTTTGGAGGCTGATCTTCTCGGCAGTTTGAGCACCAGCCGGGCAGCGGCATTTTGCAAAACCTGTAGACGGCTCAGGTTTTTCTCAAGGGTACCCAGATAGAGCAGGTTGCCGTAGTCCATTTTGGACGTGACTAAAGCGTGCACTAGTGTCCTGCGGGCTTCGGTGGGAAGGAGCTCCAATACCTTCCTGATGGTCTTAAGGATCCCGAAACAGGTGCCAACCACCCTGTTTACCTGGGGACCAAAGGTCAGATCGGAATCGAACCAAATACCTAAATTCCTCGTCTCCCGGCAGGGAGTAGGAGCTGGTCCCAAGCAAGGCGGCCACCACGCTGACGTCCACGCCGCCCGATCACCCCCTACCACCAGCACCTCAGTCTTGTCGCCGTTGAGTTTAAGGCAGTTGGCAGACATCCAGGCAGCAAGTTCTTGCATGCATGCTCTGAAGATGTCTGCCGCAAGACTGGGTGCGCGCGATAGGGAGATGACTAGCTGCGTGTCGTCAGCGTAGGACACCATGCGCAGGCCGTGTCTCTCAACTATGGAGGCGACCGGGGCAACATAAAGGTTAAAAAGCGTCGGGCTTAGGGACGAGCCCTGAGGTACCCCTTGGTCCAGTGCCACTCTCCTGGAGTAGCAGTCGCCCTGCCTGACTTGAAAGCCTCGGCCCGACAGAAACGACTGAATCCATTTTAGCGCTGCGTTGCCTACCCCTGCTATGTTCAGACACTGTAGCAAGATGGAATGTGCTACAGTGTCGAACGCAGCGCTGAGATCCAGCAGGATCAGAGCCATGGTATGGCCCTCGTCGGCCCCCTGTCGGATGGCTTCAGATGCCATGAGGAGCGCCGACTCAGTCGAATGTCGAGGTCTGAATCCAAATTGGGTGGGGTGGAGGAGATTTTTCTCTTCCACAAACTGCATTAGCTGCAAGTTTGCCACCTTCTCTGCCACTTTCGAAAAGTAGGGAAGGAGGGATATGGGTCGTAGATTTTCCAGCTTTTCGAAGCTGATGTTGGGCTTTTTACGGAGGGGGAGCACAACTGCCTGTTTCCACTCACGAGGCAGGGTGCTGGACCTGAAGGAGATGTCCAACAGGTGCCTGATATATGGTTCTAGTGTCGTCAGGCTGTCGGCCAGCCGTTTAGGAGACGCTGGGTCCCGTGGGGAGCCTGACTTCACTGACCTGCATATTTTGATCAGGTCTTCTGCTGACGGGGTAGAAAAATTGAGCAGCAAGTTTTGTCCGTTCACCTCCCTATCAGGAGCTACGAACTCTCCTCCGACCATTGGTTGGGCGGGAAAGGCGGAGTAAATTTTGGACACTTTGTCGGCGAAATACTCGGCAATGCGATTACAGGTGGCCGCAGAGCAGTCCTCTGGCCCCGCTGATGAGTTGGGGACAGCCAGAGACTTGTATACACTGAACAGTTCTTTCGCTGAGTTCTCGGCATCCATTATTCTACTGGTATAGTGGGCGGTTTTAATTCTCCTGATCAAATTGTGGTATGCTCTTCTGTTGACGAGATATCTCTCTCTCGCCTGACTATCAAAGGCTTCCCTCCACTGCCTTTCCGCTCGCTTGCACTCCCTCTTGGCACCGCGCAGCTCCTCATTGAACCATGGTGCCGATCTCTGTTTGCGCCCGCCCTCCTTAGAATGACCCAGTGGGGCGGTGCGATCCAATGCAGCCGTGATGCGGTCGTTGAGCAATTTATTTGCCGAATCCGCATCGTCGCCTCCAGGGGGGCCCTCAGCAGTGAGAGCTTCATGGAATTTCGGCAGGGAGAACCTAGTCCATTTGCGTCTAGGATAATTGAGAGGAGTGGAATCGGTCACCTTTTGCTTGGGGAGGTGGATTTCAAAAGGTACCAGAAAATGATCAGTCCACGGGAGAGGCACTGGGGGCGCCACACTTACTTCCTCCCAGTTTGCGAATACTGGATCGAGTAGGTGGCCATGTTGGTGTGTAGGGAGTTGGCTTTTTAACTCTAATTGAAGTGATTGAAGATCCTGCAAGAACTCCCTCGTTCCTATGTCGGATAGATCTTCGAGATGCATGTTAAGATCTCCAAGTAGCAGAAACTTGTCTCTCCGCAGCGCTATCTCCGTGACACATTCTATGAGAGTGCCCTTAAACCTCGCCAGAGGGCCCGGCGGGCGATAAACTAAGTAACCCTTCACAGTGGTACCCCCATTAATTTTTATTGTGAACACCCCCACTTCACCTGCCGCCAGATGGACTGATTCCAGTTGACAGGCCAGGTGATGTTTGAATGCAAGCGCTATGCCTCCTCCTCTGCCCTCAGATCTATCCAATCTAACCATTCGATAATCTTCCGGCAGTGCTTGAATGATTTCCGGGTCGGAGTGCGCATCCAGCCATGTTTCTGTAAGGAACAGTAGGTCCAATTGTCTATCCATGAGTAAGTCATGGATGTCGAGCTTATGGCAGCGCAGCGATCTCACATTAAGTAGGCCGCATGACAGGGAGGGGTTGTTCCCGATGTCTGAAATAGTAGTGCAGAACTGATATTGGCAGTGCTTGCAGTCTATGTCCACCCCTGTGTGCAAGATGTGAAGTCCAGGTCTGCATTTTGCGGAGGACAGATTTAAGAGCTCGTCCCTACTCCATATGATCCGATCCACAGGACCAGGGGTTGAAGCCCTGGGCCGTGTCCGGACGCGGACGGGCGCAGACGGGCTTGGCTTTGGCGCGGCTTCGGCGCGCGCCCGGCGCGCCCGCTGCGCTCGTCCGCTGCGCTTCCTGGGCCAAGATGTCATTGTATGGAGTCAGGTGCGGGCGGGGCGGAGCACTAGAATGCTCGCTCAGCTCGTCCCCCTCACGCAAGATGGCGGGACCAGTGAGGTGGGAACGGGGGTTCGCGCCCTGCACTCTCCAATAAAGTTTAAAAACACATGGGCAGTCTTTATACACGCAATCTATATAAAAACAATAGCAGCAGTATTTTTAAAATATTAGCAGCAATCACAATTCATGAACAGTCCCGGCTTTCCGCCTCAGGACAGCACTCTTTCCTCGTTAGCAATCAGCGAGGGCTAGGGTTTTTGGGGCTTTTGTAGAGTCAGGGGCGGGCGGGGCGGAGCACTAGAATGCTCGCTCAGCTCGTCCCCCTCACGCAAGATGGCGGGACCAGTGAGGTGGGAACGGGGGTTCGCGCCCTGCACTCTCCAATAAAGTTTAAAAACACATGGGCAGTCTTTATACACGCAATCTATATAAAAACAATAGCAGCAGTATTTTTAAAATATTAGCAGCAATCACAATTCATGAACAGTCCCGGCTTTCCGCCTCAGGACAGCACTCTTTCCTCGTTAGCAATCAGCGAGGGCTAGGGTTTTTGGGGCTTTTGTAGAGTCAGGGGCGGGCGGGGCGGAGCACTAGAATGCTCGCTCAGCTCGTCCCACTCACGCAAGATGGCGGGACCAGTGAGGTGGGAACGGGGGTTCGCGCCCTGCACTCTCCAATAAAGTTTAAAAACACATGGGCAGTCTTTATACACGCAATCTATATAAAAACAATAGCAGCAGTATTTTTATTTTTCAGCTCTGGGGATGGGGTGCACATCAGTCCTGGTGACTGAATTGAGCCCTCAGTAGTCCACACAGAACAGGAGTACTGGCTTGGCACCCGGTGCAGCAGCCTTTGGGACCAAGACCAATGGGCTGGCCCAAGTGCTGTTTGAGGGCTCAATCACCCCTAGCGCTAACATCTTGGAGACCTCCTCCCTGATGCAAGCCATAACCCTCTCAATCACTCACTGTAAATTTTGTGCTTCACAGGAAGACTGTCCCCAGTGTCCACATCATGGATACACCACTGAGTGACACCAGCGGTTAGGGAGAACAGAGCAGCAAACTGTCCCAACAGTTGGCGACAGTCACTCTGCTGTTCAGGAGTCAGGGCGGGTGAGAGTGTGACACCGTCCACTGACCCATCATGTTCCTTTGCAGACAGAAGGTCCAGAAGAGGCTTATCTCCTCCTCCATTCCAGCATCTGTTGCTAGGAGCATGCCCACCTCGGACCTCTCCAAGTGGGGCTTAAGGCGGTTCACATGCAGGAGCCGCAAAGGGTTCCTTGGAGACTGCAAGTTCACCAAGTAGGTGACACTACTCTTGTGCTCCACAACCTCAAATGGTCCTGTCCACTTATCCTGGAACGCACAAGTCTCCCCTGTGCCATGACCCACACTTTCTGTCTAGGCTGAAACTCAATAAGAGTGGCATTCTGATCATACCAACTTTTTATCTCCTCCTAGCTGGCTTCCAGATTTACCTGAGTGAGTTGTCTGAAGCACTTAGTCTGGTTTCTGAAGGCCAGCATGTAGCTATATTCATCTTAGGGTGGTTTACTGGGAGGTCTCTCCCAGCCTTCTTTCACCAGACTTAGAGGTCCTCTTACAGGATGCCCAAACGGGAGCTCAAAGGGACTGAACCCTAAGTACTCCTGCGGTACCTCTCTGTAACAAACAAAAGGTATGGTAAGAGGAAGTCCCACTTACACCTCATGGGTTCACCAAGACCCATAATCATGCCCTTCAGGGTCCGGTTCAATCTTTCAACCAGTCCATTCACTTGGCAGGGGTAAGGAGTGGTGAACTTGTAGATAACACCACACTCCTGCCAGGGGACTTTATATACTTAGATATGAAGTTGGTATCACAGTTGCACACCATCTCTCTGGGGAACCCCACACAGGAGAAAATCCCAATTAACGCACAACACACCGCAGGGGCTGTCACAGTCCGGAGGGGTTGGCTTCCGGGTACCGGGTGGCATGGTCCACTAAGACCAGGATGAACCTCTTGCCCATGGCTGTCTTGGGATCCAGAGGCCCCACAATGTCAATACCCACCCTCTCAAAGGGGATGCTGACCACAGGGAAAGGTTAGAGAGGAGCCTTACACTTCTTCCCACTTTTACCACTTGCCTGGCAAGTCTGGCAAGACCTACGAGCATCAAAACTCTTGTGCATTTGGGGGCAGTAAAAGTGGGTGACAAGCCTTTCAAAGGTCTTGTCTTGCCATAAATGTCCTGCCAAAGGCACATCATGAGCCAGACCCAGCAGGCTCTGAAGCGCTGGGGGTACCACCAGCACACGGGCTGAACCAGGCTCAGCAACCTTAGGCTCGCTATACAGGAGACCATTCTCCCAGTAAATCCAATATGATCCAGACTGATCACCGCCTGCCTGGTTTACAGCCTTTTGCCGCCAACCAACAAGAGCATTTCTGCTGCTCCTGGCAGAATTCCTCCCTGGAAGGGCCTCCTTCCTGCTGCCAATGTGTCAATTCAGGCAGGTCCCCTGTTCAGCAACTTATTTCCCTGTAGGCTCTAAGGCATCTCCCTCACGGTCTTCCTCCTCCTGGACCATGGGAAATTCAGGGCCCAGTTTCCCGCACACCCTGCCTCTTCTCTTTCTGCAAGATACCAGGTACTCTTGAATACCCTTACCAGCTGCCATAGACCGAGTGGTCACACATGCCCACTCGGGCAGACCCAACATCTCTAAATGAGACCTCAGCTCCACCTTCGCCCAAGGGGAGCGCTCCAAATTATTGCCTAGCAGACAGTCAACAGGCATGGCTGGCCTCACAGCTACTTTCAAGGTACCTGAGACACCCCCCACTCGAAGGTAACCTGTGCCACTTTGCAGAGGCACTTTGAATTGTTAGCGGCAACTACTAGGCAGAATGTGTTGGGGATCACCTGCTCTTCAGACACCAACCGACAATGGACAGCTGTCACACCGACTCAGGTGTCTCTCAGAGTCTCCACACTACGGCCATTGATGGTCACCCACTGCCTGTACTTCTTAGTGTCTTGAGACCATCTCACTGTCTCTTAAAGAGACCTGGGACATTTCTGCAGAACCCCACCTCTCTTGGGCACCCGACTACTACCCCAAGGATACACCAGCCATTTCCCGGGGCGGTGCACCAGTGGGTACGGTCGTAACCTTCTTGGGACACCTAGGATCGCCTTGCAAGTGGCCCACCTGTCCACAACTAAAACATGCCTTGGAACCCCTATGAACCGGCTTACCTGTTGGGATCCATGGCTTCTTTTCAGTGGGAGGCTGTGAAACCTTACCTTGGTTCCCTTGGGGAATACTTTGGGGCCCTTTTTGGAACTCCTTCTGTTTACCCTTGTCCCCCCCCCACTCTTCTGCTGGGGACCCTGCCCACCTTTGGCAGAGTCTCCTACATAACCCTTGTGGACCCCGGTACTGACCCAGTGGTCCGCCTCCACAGCAAGCTTCCTGGGGTCAGTCAGTTTACTCTCAAACACGTGCTGGCAGAGCTCTGGAAAACAATTATCCGACAAGAGCTCCCATGCAACAAAATCATAGAGCCCCTGCAAATCATTTACCTTGCTACCCTTCACCCAACCATCAAATGCCCTGCAAAAGTAGGATACATACTCCACCCAAGTATTTGACTCAAGCTTCTTGCAGTTTCTAAGTGTCTGCCTGTACAGTTCTGGGGTCAAACCATACCTTGCTACTAAGGCTTCCTTCATGGGGCATAGGATATCTGATCCTCAGTGGGCAAGCTTAGCAATGTCTCCCTTCCTTCACTAAGAAAGCGGCTCACAGCCCTGCTCCCCAATCTCTCTCAGGGACTCTGTGAGACCTCCTCATAGGCCTTGAACCACTGACCAATGTGCTCATGCTTAGTGAAATCCTTGATAACCTGCTTGGGGATGTATAACTTCCCTTCTCCAGGCACTGATGGTGCAATGCCATCATGGATTGGAGTCTATGCTCTTTGCTTTCAAATCCAGCTCCCTCAACCCTCTTTCATGCTCTAAGAGCATCTTTTTCTCCTCTAGGGCTAATTTCACCATCTGAATTGCCAACTCCTTATCTTCCATCCCCACCCTGAGCTTTGTGAGCTCCAACTCATGCCTTCTGTTTTCCTCCCTGTCCTCCAACTCCTCTGTAGACAGCCCTCTAGAAGAAACACTGCTGCCATCTCTGGAAGGTGCCCTCCCTCCTGGCAGATTCAACAGCCCCTCCTGCTGCCCATCCAAATTCTCTGCCTCCAATGGAAACTCCTCATCCTGCCCACTGGCATTTCTGGATTGCAATCAGGACCTCAGCGCCTTTTGGTATTCATCCTTATCCCCAGAAACCTCCTTTTCAGGACTCCTGATATATCGCCCACTTGGACCCCCAGGACAATTCTACGAGGGACTAGTCGAAGCAGTAATGGACCTGGCTGCACAGCATCCAATTTCACGGTGCTGGGGGACATGAACCTTCACTTTAACGACCCACTAGTCTTGTGATTTGAGCCTAAAAGTTCAGTGTTCTACCCACTCTAAAGGTAATCTCCTGGACCCAATATTCTCGAACATCCCAGGCCTAACAACCGAGGACCCGTATCCGATCCCGTGGTCGGACCACATGGTAATTCCTTTTATTTGGAAGGTTCCCTGCCCCGGCCCAACTAAATCTTTCCATAGAGTATTAGCCAGACATTGGCCCAAACTTGAGATGCACAAATGGGTAGAAATTCTGAGGACGACCGAACCCTCTATCAATCCTGATATAGATATGGCAAACCGTGGATTCAGCCATTGGATAGAGCAGTCACTAGACATCGTGCTCCCAAAAAAATCTATAACTAAAAAGAAGGGCCCCACTAATCAACCGTGGTTTAGCACGGAGCTTAGGACTCTTAAACAAGAGTGTAAACAGGAGGAGAGACAGTGGCGGAAAGACTTCAACCCTGAGAAGAAAAGTAAATACAGAGCCTCCATAAAAAACTATAAAACTGCCCTAAATTCCGCCAAATCCATCTTCTACGCAGATAAAATTGAGGCCTCCGCTAATGCCCCAAGAGAGATGTTCAGAATTGTTAAAACTTTGCTAAAAGCCCCTGACCCGCTGTCCACCCCAGATGAAACAGGTGCCCGCTGTGAAGAACTGGCGAACTTCTTCGCTACAAAAATCCAAAAGATCCTCCTCACCCTCCCTCCCATATCCTCTGTTGAACCTCCCCCACTCCCTAATACTTCCGCTCAATCAACGCTCCCCCAGCTTTCTTCCTTTTCTCCGCTTAGTGTGGACCTCTTACCCCCTCTTCTGAATGCCATAAAGAGCGGCTCCCCGCTTGATCCTGCGCCAATGAATATCCTAAACTCAGCCCTTCCTCACATTAGTAAGCCTATTGTCAATCTGGTCAACTGCTCGATTGAGTCAGGCACGGTTCCACAAGATTGGAAAATGGCCATGGTTAAGGCCCTGATAAAGAAACCTAACCTTGACCCTGGCAATCTTTCCAATTATCGCCCTATTTCCCTTCTCCCTGGCATCAGCAAGCTGACTGAAAAATTTGTAAACAGTCAACTTGCCTCATTTTTAGAAACATCTAATCTGCTTCACTCATCCCAAACTGGGTTCCGCGAAGGGCAGGGAACGGAAACAGCTCTGCTGAGGGTGGTTGAGGAGTCCAGGGGGATCTTAGACGCAGGTGGCAGCGTGGCCATCATCCTCCTGGACCTCAGCACCGCCTTTGATACGGTTAATCACCATATCCTCCTATCTCGCCTTAATAACATCGGAGTCACGTACAAGGCCCTTGCGAGGCTCGAATCTTTCCTTAGGGACAGGTTTTTTAAGGTGTTTGCGGACAACAGCTGCTCCCCCCCGGTACCGTTGCAGTGTGGGGTGCCGCAGGGCTCCTCCATCAGCCCCACACTGTTTAACGTGTACATGGCTCCCTTAGCGGAGATAGTGGCCCCTTTCGGGATTCAACTAGTAAGCTACACTGATGACACCCAGTTGGTGGTCTCTTTGAACCAGGCAGAGCCCCCCCCCACGAATTTGTGCAGCTGCTTGGAATCAGTAGCTAAATGGATGGACCAGTCTCACCTCAAATTGAATGGTGGAAAGACCGAGCTGATGCTACTAGGAAGGCAGGCCACATTTGACACCTCCATACTGTGGCCCCCCTGTATGGGTCCCGGCCCCATCCTCAAAACCGAGCTCAAGAGCTTGGGCATTTGGCTCGATGCAGACCTTTCGTTTAAACCTCAAGCAAGAAAAACAGCAGCCACTTGCTTTGGGCTACTGAAGACGATCCGTAAAATCCTTCCCCAATTGCCAGAAAAAGCCAAGAAAATCCTAATCCAGGCCCTAATTCTATCTAGGCTAGATTACGGTAACGCGATCTACCTAGGAGCACCAACATCGGTGACCTGGCAACTTCAGGTCGTCCAGAATTCTGCAGCGAGACTGTTAATGGGCACCAGTCATCGCTCCTCAGCCAAACCTACGTTGAACGCTCTCCACTGGCTTCTGGTGAAGGAACGGATCCCTTTCAAGACACTCTGTATGGTGCATAAAACTCTCCATGGCAGAGGCCCCCCTCATTCTAGACAAAATGATCAGACCATACAAAGCGCTTAGAACTCTGCGCTCTACCGATTTGAACCTAGCAGAGATCCCTAGAATCAATAGGGCCCGTTCTGGCGGCCGTCTTTTTTCATATAATGCGGCAAAATTGTGGAACTCCCTGCCCCCGCCCTTTCGTCAGGAGTCCAATCTCCTTGCATTTCGAAGAAAGTTAAAAACCTGGCTTTTCCCTAGAGTCTAGTCCCCCAGGCTTGCCTGGCCTCTCCGCACTTTGCCCTCTCCCTTCTGGTCATTCCTAAGCGCTGGGATGCTCCCGAGTAGCCATGCGCTATATAAGAGTCTTTTTTCATTTCATTTTCATTTTCATTTCATCCGTTCTGGTGAGGCCTTTCACAGAGATTTTAAATTTCCTGCAGATGGCTTTAAGTTGAGACACAGTGTTGGTTTCCACCCTATCTTCTTCAAATTCAATTTAAATAGATGTAATGGAAGCTGGCTTGGTCATGATGGAAAGATTGTCAGTTCTCAAGTTGCAGAAAATCCCAAAAGAAGAGCTCAGTTATAGTATGTGGTTGTGTAATGGTCTGCACTATGCTAGTAGTGTACACCAATCACTGTATGTAAGACACAAATGCAAGTCCAGATCCTCACCGCTGCCCACCAATGTTAGAAATGGGGGTCTAATTGGCAGAGGTAGGCACCTTTGTCCAAGTAGGGACCCTTTTTCCTAGTCAGGGTAAGGGGGATACACTTCCAAAATAACCCCTGCTCACCCCCTTGGTAGCTTGGCATGAGCAGTCAGGCTTATCTCCGAGACAGTGTGTAAAGCATTTGTGAACCCATACAGTAATACAGTGAAAACACTACAAATGGACACCACACTAGTTTAGAAAAATAAGTAATATTTATCTAAACCAAAACAAGACCAAACGACAAAAAATCCTACATAAAATACTCTTAAAAATAGTTACTGTGCAAAATAACCTTTAAAATCCAGGAAAGGGGAGGAGCCAAGATGGCGACCGGAGCGGACGTGTAAGCTCTCGGCTCCGCCGGCCCTTGAATCCCGCACCATCATTCTGCTTGATATCCTGAAGCAAATCACCTGCGGGATGTGCGGTAAGGTGTGCTGACTTAGCCAGCGTTCCTCCGGATCCTCCGACTGCCCGGTGTCCGAAGATA
Source organism: Lissotriton vulgaris (assembly GCF_964263255.1). NCBI lineage: Eukaryota > Metazoa > Chordata > Amphibia > Caudata > Salamandridae > Lissotriton > Lissotriton vulgaris. The sequence goes on along the minus strand of NC_141687.1, from coordinate 1,803,453,687 downwards.
TCCTGGATTTGCCTAACTGCCCTGGACCCCAGCTTGTATCGCTGCGCACCACCGGACCTCTGAGGCTCCGTTTCGGCCGGGCTGCTCGCTTGGAGCCGGAGTGTGGGGGGCGCTGCCTTTGCTCGGGACGTAGAATGTCCTGCACAGTCTGCCAAAGATTACATCGCGCATTGAAATTGTAGCGTGAGTGTTTGGGGCAGACGCGTTGGGTGATAGACTCCTTTTTGAGGCGCTGACGGAGTGCTGCCTCGACCCCATCGCTGCTCCTGCCTGGCATCGGCGAGCCCCCCCCCTCCGCCTTGACTAACTAACTACGCTGATGCGGCTCCATGCGAAAAACCGCTGGCCGTGAGATGACCCTGGAGACACCGAGGGCTTGCATCGATCATCGGTAGTGCCTCGCGAACCCCCCACACCCCAGCTCCAGCGCTATATTGTCGGCAAGATGGCGACGCCTGTTCACTTGTATCGTGGGGAGGATGGCCCGTCCTCGCCCTGTGACTGCGAACCCATGTACACACAGGGGGCCAGATCGCATTCATCCTCCTTTGATCTGGAACTAAAGGAACCGCAGCCTGCGTGGTCAATTGGTGATGTTATGGCTGCTCTGGGTGAATTGAGATCGGCGCTGGAACATGGCTATAGTGCACTGGGCGTGAAGCTTGATGCCATTGTGATCGACCTGAGGCGGGAGCGGAAGGTCTGTCCCCCACAAAGTTTGGATCTGCCCGTACAGCTGGCTGACTGGGATACAATGTCTTCGAGGGTCCGCAGCAATGATGTTACTGTTTTCACCGGAGCTTGTAGCAAATCAAGGCCACCTGTCGGATCGGTTGGTGCTACTTTGTTTCCCTCTCGTTCCGAGACTGACTTTCAGCCTTGTTTAATATCGCCACTGTTTCGGGCACTGGTTACATGGCCTCTCGCCCCCTTGCTTGCTCTGTTTTTGAGGTTTCCATTCTCTCAGTTGTGGAACTTTTACCATCTGGATGTGTCGGAGAGACTTTCAACTGAGGACAGTGAACTTTTTGGAGGCTGGCGACGTCCATTTTGCGCTCATGTCCCTCCCCCTCTCTCAATGTGGCCATTTTGTTTCTTTGTCTCCGAAGGTATTGGATTTTCGTGGGGGGTGGGTGTGGGGGGACATCCACGATCGGGCCAGGGCTAGGCGGCTTCCTTAGTGGAATTGACATACCGGCGGGCGGGGACTGGGTTGGGACTGCTTTTTGCCTGATTTGTATGCATATTCAGAAATGATTCACCCCATTTGCAGTATTGTTTGCTATTACTATTGTGCTGATGATAATTGGGGTGGCGGATGTTTATGGGGCCGGCGGTGACCGGGAGTATGTGGAACTGACCTCCTCTCGACTTGTTTTTCTTTTTTGGGAGTTATAGATTAGAATGCTCTTTTCTTACTCCCTATATTCAGATGTTATAATTCTTCCTTATTCTTTTCTCCTCTTTCTTCCTTGTCCTATATTTCGGGTTTATTGGGCGACAGACACACTGCTGGGGGGGGGTTAGGCCGTAGCCTCTGCATGCGTGTAGGGTGGGGGGTTGGGGGATGGGATTTTAGCTTTCTTATTTCGGTTTCTATGGTGCCTTGAATTTTTTCCTTTGTTTTGTCTCTCTTTCTTTATTCTCTCTTGGGTCTGGGTTTGCTGCAGCTTTGGGGCGGGTGGCGGTGGGCGGTGATATGATGGTTGGTATAACTCCCGTTGCATAAATTTTGAGCTGCCATGCTGCCGTGAGGGACTTGACTATTGGGTAACTTGATTGCGTGGCACACTTGCTGCTACTGTCATTTCACGCTTGCACGGACTCCACTTTCTTTGCCTTTCTTTTTTGTATTAAAAAAACTGAACTGTCGGATTTCAATAGTTGCTACTAAAATGTAAAACAAACCTTCATGACTCCTGGGACGCGGGATCACACATCTTCCAGTGTAAATTTAAATGCTTGCATGCTGTATTAATGTGATACTGTGTCACCGTATTGCTTGCTTTGATGCAACAAACGTATCCGTGGCCGGCCGGATGGTTGTGGGCCCGTATTTGTTCTTTGCCTAATGCACAATAAAGGTTTACAAAAATATATATAAAAAAAAAAAATCCAGGAAAAACATAAAAATATAGTTCCTCCGACTTGTAGCTCAGTCCGGGGCTACCGCGATACTGAATACAACAGTATCTAACAATTCCAGCCAACTGTGTCGATACGGGTTAGAAAAAACGTCGACAGACTCAGAGACAGTACCTTTTGGTGTTACGGCTGACACAATGGTACAAGCCGGTCCGGTCAACACTCGCGGTTGCAATGTGACATGGAAGCGTTGCAGCTTGCAGTGTCCTCATGGCTCAGTGCAGGCAGCAGCTTGTTGACAGAGTTGGTGAGTATATTTCCAAAACAAGACCTAGACCGACCAGGCATAAAAAATTCAATCAGTAACTGGTGCACCATCAAATGCAAAAACCTTTTTGAACAATACTCCTCTCTTTTAATTATTGAGGTAGGAGGTACATCCAAAATATGCCCTAGTATAAGGAACAACTGCCCACACCCTTGAGAAAACAGAAAACAGTTGTGAGACAACAGATAACACACACCTATGTGCCTGGATACTGAAATGAAGAAAGGTAGAAAAAGTGTGTGTGAGCGAGATGGCACCTCACGGGCGAACCACCAACGGGAACCTGGCAGGTACTCACCAGGATTGCCCTGATATCATCATTGGCGCCATAAAGCTCGAAAGAAAAATAAGTGTCCACGATACAAACAAAACAGTGTTTGTGAAGGAATGCAGTGTGTGGGAAACAAACAACCACAAAACGTGTGGACAGACAAATACATAAAAGACCACAAGCAACATGGAACTTATCTTTATTCTGTTACTTTCGTATTGGTCATGGGATATAAAAAAGTGAGAATGGCTAATCCCTATCTAGCCATGCTCCACTTGCCGACATGTTTCATTGCCACTTCCATCTCGGGCAATTTCTTCAGGGCGTCACAGATTTTAGAGCCACTGCATGAGGACACACATTGTCTTCACAACTGAAAAACAAATAAAAATATAAAGACGCACACATATTGTTTGTCATCATTTCAAGAGTGGAAGCCAACTGGTAAGAGGCTTCAGAACGTGAGTGAGTCCCAGACCACATACAACATCCAGCTATTTACCCTCAAGCGACCACTTGGGCTCATACCAGTCGCTAGGTCCAAACCAAAATTGGTTTCAGGGTGACTCCAGATGTAAGTCACTCTTCTTTCCGCAATTTTGCTATAAAAAATAGAGCGATAGTAATTTGTAATCTCTATGCACTTATAGTTGTAACCCCCCTTCCAAAATAGAGCCCCCTAGAAATATCCTGTATTCTACCACTGTGTCCTTGTGAATTTGTAGGGGAACAGGAGGTCAATTGGACAATCCCGCTTAGAGACTCGTGCTGACAACACCCACATAGCGGACTAAAAGGTATCCTTTATGTGTAAACGCGTTTCACTAAAGTGTCTACTAAATGCACATAATCGGTGCTCGTCACCCTGGGCCATTAAGCAATGCACTTTTGTTGTATTTACAGTTTCGAAAAAATGCAATCTTTACGTGTATCGGGAGGGTACTTTGGCCATAATTCCTGCACAAATTACCACATATGTGGCCACTTTATTAAGATGTTATTCATTGGGCGAGGTTCTTTATACTAAAAAAATATGGAAATAACTGTCTCTGTCAGAGAAGCTATCACAGACTCCCAGACATTTGTCTCAATCAAGCTATCACACAATCGGGACTGAATCTTACTGGCGAAAGGAGGGGAGACAGCGTTATCTCAGCACTCGCGAACGCCGGGCGCACTCTGCTCGGGCTAAAAATAGTCCCTGCAGAATTCAAACACATGCGAGGTATCGCGTGACTACGGGTCCGCCATATTGGAGAAGGTTGAGATACCTACAGAGTGCTAACACTCGCGAAATTATCGCGTGACTACGGGTCCGCCATATTGGAAAAGGCTGAGATCCATACACCTCCAAGGGGCCCACGAGATTGTAACATACGACCTAAGTGCTGCCACAACAACAAACAAATGGGGAAATTAACCATATTTCAAATCCTATTTATTAAAGGAGTAGCAACTCCTACTTAGCCCCAAAACCTATTAGGCAATAGGGAGTAGCCCGATGGATGTCAAGTGGGCACGGTTACCTCATATTCAAACCAGTGTTGTTACTAAATGTATACATAATAGAGTGGGAATGGTGTACATTAACCACTATATTTACAAGCGACTGAGTTTAGAGGACGAATAATATACACGCATAAAGCAGTATATTAGAACATGCAGAATTCTGTCAATATATAAGAGGTCCAAAGTGAGACACACGGGTGTTAAAATAATGTTACTGAGTGCATGGTGTATCACAATAGAAATGGAGTGAAGGACCCTAATGCACCTTGTTCCATTCCAAAAGTTCATTCAGACCTATCTGTTCACATTTTTCTTGATAGATCCATCTTGCTTCTTTGGTAGTGAGCAGCCGCTCTACCATTCCAGAGTCACCTGTAACTTTCTCAAGTACCACCCACTTGAAGGAGTGTTTGTTGGTGTGGCAGTGTTGAACCAATTTGGTGGTAAGTTTCCCTGCCCTGATAGTCCTCAGATGTTCTTCTATCCGCGTTTTAATTTTTCGGGTGGTAAGTCCAATGTACTGTAAACCACATTCGCACTCAAGTCTATATACCACATCGGTGGTATTACAATTGCTGAACTGGGTTAAAAAACAATTTCTGCCTGATTGTAAACTGACCACAGATGTCTTAGATGTTAAAGGACAGACCGAACATCCCCCGCAAGGAAAATGCCCATTGGGAATTGTACTGTTTTTAGACTTATTTCTGTCCTGCGCCCTGGTGTGGACTAGCTTGTCCTTATGATTACTTGAACGTTTAAAGGCAAACCTGGGTGGTGGCATTTTGAAATCTCCACTGGACAACAAGGACCAGTGCTTGCGTATAGATTGCCTTATTTTCATGGCTAGCGGATCAAAGGTCATCACTACAGGGAGACAGTCATTCTTTTCTTTATGGTTAACTTCAAGGAGGGCACTCCTGGGTGTATTCAGTGCACGTTTCTTAGCTTGTTTTATGATCTTATCTGGGTAATTCCTCTTCTCAAATTTCTCACACAGGACTTGTGCCTGGTCCTTATATGTTTCTGGGGTGGAGCAGTTCCTGCGGTATCTGAGAAACTGTCCCACCGGCAGGTTGTCTCTTAAGGCCCTCGGGTGGTATGAGTCATACGCCAAAAGAGAGTTCCTGTTGGTGGGTTTATGATGGACACTGGTGACAAGCCCACTGTTCCTGGCAGCAATGCTAAGTCAAGGTTAACTGCCGATTCTCGACTGTAAGACCACGTAAATCGCAGACATTGGTCTTGTACATTATGCTAGTTGAGGAATTCCAAAAGTCTGGCCTCATCCCCAGTCCAGATGCAGAGCACGTCGTCTATATATCTCCTGCAGAGACGGACATGGTCACTGAAGGGATTGGTGGTAGGGTAGACGACGTGCTCCTCGAATTGGCCAACATAGATACAGGCCAGGCTAGGTGCCATTGTAGCCCCCATTGAAGTGCCTGTAGTCTGCAGGAACATCTTGTCCTTATAACAAAAGAAATTTCTTGTCAGGGCCAATTCGATGCACTGCAAAACGAAGGTTTGCGGTGCATCATAGAACCATTCCTGCGCCCTCAGGGTGCGTGCTGCTGCCACAAGCGTGGCGTCCTGAGGGATGCAGGAATACGACTCAATGTCTATTGTTACCAATATCTCAGTGTCTGGGTCAAAGGGCATATCCTTGATGACATTTAAAATGTCCATGGTGTCCTTGACAAACGATTGCTGTGTGACAACCGATTCGCGTAGAAAATAATCTGCGAATTGCGATAATGGTTCCAAAACAGACTGTATCCCGGAAACAATAGGCCTGCCCGGCGGAGGCCGGGCAGGCTTATGAATTTTTGGGAGGATGTAGAACGCAGGAGTTCTGGGGCTGATATTCACCAGAAACTCCGCTTCTTTAACCAAAATCCAATTTTTTTTTTGGCTTCTCCTACCATTCTTTTGATGATGGTAAGTAATTCAGGAGCAGGGTCATTGTTTAGTGGCTGGTAGTTAGCGCGGACATTGAGTAAGCTGTAGACCTCTGTCTCATAGTCGCATGTGTTCAGCACAACTACTGCTCCCCCCTTATCCGCGCTTTTTATTGTTAGATCACTGTTATTTTGTAAACTCTTCACAGCATCCCAATCTGATCTAGACATATTCTTGTAGTTGGTATTCGTTTGTTTTGTTTCCAGCAATTCTATATCGTGAAGAACTTTAGATTCAAAAACTGCAATTTCAGGGCCCACAGACCCCCCCCGGGGGTACAAAAGTAGAGGGTTTCCTTAAGTTCGTATTGAACCCTCTTTGGTCTTCCTGTGATTGATTCACAAAGAATTTTTTTAAATGTCATCAAGGATATGCCCTTTGACCCAGACACCGGACTGGGGATGAGGCCAGACTTTTGGAATTCCTCAACTGGCTTAATGTACAAGACCAATGTCTGCGATTTACGTGATCTTACAGTCGAGAATCAGCAGTTTACCTTGACTTAGACATTGCAGCCAGGAACGGTGGGCTTGTCACCAGTGTCCATTGTAGGAGAGTAGGGTCTGCAATCCTATGATCACCCGGACTTTTTGCTTTTGTTTCACTGGTTTACAACTTTCTCGGGCTGTGGGCCTGCCAATCAGACCCACAGCCTAGCTGTTCTCTCGCTAAATTGATATGTGTACCTTAGGCGCATTACCCAATTGGAACTGGGCCACCCCGTCAGACCCTGTAACTCAGGGCATCGGTGTACCCAGGGCCTACCAGGGGCTGAAGCATGTATTATGCCACCCCTGGATGGCCATCTAAATCTGACACAACTGGCTGCACGACAGCTGGGGCCACGTGGCGTACCCGCCCGTTGCTATAGGTGTAGTGTCCCTATACCTAACCTTAAAATGGACACCCGAGTTCCTATCAGTCACTCCTATGGCAGGCCTTGACAATCCTGAAGGCAGAGTGCATGGAACCGTGTGAATTGGGCTCTGGCACGAGCCGAGCCCGGTTGCAGCTTGCGGAACCAAGACCCAATGGCTGTTCCATGATAACGCGTATCATATCGGTAACTTCGGTATCGCGTTATCAAGACATGTCGAGTAAGGTGTCATACGAATCGGGATGCTGCCCCCTCACCAACTCTGGCGACGAGGTTAGCATTCTGCCCTTCTAGAGGGACACGACATGTACGTAACTGTGAACCCCGGTTAAAGTTAACTGAAGCCTCAGCTCCACAAAATGGACGCTGCCACCACAGACACGAGTCTGACCTCCTGCTGCTGGGAGACCTTCCAGCGAGGAGAGCTCGGACAAAGGGTTTCCTGTCAAGGGTGGTGTTCGCACCGTCCCAAACAGGGTTTGTGTATTCTGGGTAGGTAGGGCTTTGCAGGAAGGTGACTGCGGAGTGGCACCCCGGTGCTCACTACGCATCTGCCGGCTAGAACCAGTTCCAGGGGCGCGCAGCCCCTGACCTGGGGAAAGTCCAGCAGGGGGAGAGGGGTGTAACTACCCCCCTTCCTGGTCCCACCCCTAGGGCAGGACCTAGTCATGTACCCACCCCTTTCTTTAGGATAAAGGCCGGAGCGGGGACCCTTCCAAATCAGATCATCTTTGAATCAAGAATACTTTCTACGAAAGGACTTCGAGACTCTTCTCAAGATTTCTCCCTTGTGGCTAAGGAGTAGTCACCCTGCATCAGCGGGCACCAACTAAGAACTCTGCGGTTTGCTGCAAGTCCTTCCTCAAGGATCCAATGGCCCAGCTCGACGAGAACCGGCTTCCCTGGCACCTCTGACCTCTGCCCACGTCGTCAGCTCAGCTGAGATCTGTGGGTGCGACGAGACCTCGAGGGACCGGCCATCATCAAAACCTGCACGCTTTCTTAATCAGCACGACCATCGAAGCAATTCTCTGGTGAGTGCTCTGGGGTCCGAGAAGCCCCGACCCTGAGTAGCTCCAGCACCAAAGTGCAGTCTCCCAGCATCTCCACGATCTGCGTGGGGCCCTTCTGCTCGCTGCTCAGCACGTTGTCTGGTCACTAGCCGCTGGCTTGTGCCCTTCTTTGACGACATCCGACAACCAACGCTGCTGGTCTGGTTGCTCCAGATCGGCCCTTGCTCCCTTTTTCGAGAGGAGCACCCCGGACCCTCCTGGTCCACTCAAGACGCCATCTTAGGCCCACCACGTGGCCCTGAGATCTGCCAAGGCTTGTTGCCCCAATCCTGGGCCCAGCGACGCCGACAGCATCAACCTTCTTGGGACAGCTCGCACCTCCATCCTGGTCGCCGACAACGCCTCCTGGTCCGTGAGACTGCAGAGCCTAGCGTCGCCCACTCACCTAGTCGAGGTGACGGCCATCCGGTGCCTTCCTGGTACCCTCTGACTACTGGCTAGTAGTACGAACTTGGTCCCCTCTGCTTTCAGGTATCAACGATCACTGATCCAGGCTTGGATCTCTACGAACTATTCATCACTGGTCGCCGGCCAGCAACTCCTTTTCTTCCGGCTCCTGGCTCGTCAGCGAAGACCCCGACGCCTGTAAGACTTGTGCAGCCGCAGCCCTCGTGGCTAGGTAACTTCGGCATTTCGGTGCCTGCATAGCCTCCTTACTTTAGGGTCCCGAGTCCCTCGCTTCCGACTTGCCTTATCGGGTCCGCCCGAGACCACTAAACTTTCCGTGCCCTCGGGCACTTGTTTTAATTGTGCACTTGAAGTATTTTCTAAGAGCTTTGGTTCTGTGCTTAGTACCCTGTCCTCATAAAGAGTACAGGGCTGTTGTGATTCTAATAAAAATACTGTTTATTTTCATAACACTTGTGTGGTGTCCTTTCACTTGGTGTTCAAGGGATATGTGATGGTATTACAGCTGGCTTAACACGCCCTCTAGAGTTTAGCCCGAAGACTGCTCGTATCCACGCTACTAGGATAGCTGGTCTAAGGTTGACTTACAACCAATCACCATAAGGGTCGTTTGGAACGATACATAGTGGTCGCTAGAATAGCGAACGCTGCATATCGGGCAACTTCTCACATTGGTGAGCAGCGGTTGGGATTTGAGCTTGCTGTTGTTTTACCACGCGTATCCTAAGAATATCTTGTGAAAGATCACATAAGTACTCCAGGTACATATAACTTAGCTTAGAATACTCTGAGTTCTAGTGAACCCGCTGTTGCAGCTCCTCAAGGATTAGCACACCTTGGCTACAACTCTTAGCAAGGGATCAGTAGGTAAACCCATAGTGTAGGTAGGTGCATCACTTACACCACACTAGAAACAGCATGTCGGACAAAGGAGGAAACTCTGAGTCTCCCCTTGTGTCAGTCGACCCTCCACAGGTCACCTCCAGATATGCTGCACTTAGCTTCCACGAGATGCGACAGATCTGTACATCTCGGAAGTTAAAACAGGGTGCAAACCCTACCATTCCGTTTCTGATTGGTCTCTTGGAGACTTATGATGCTAGGAGGGCGGGTAACACCGACCCTTCTCATCCAGAAATGGAGATGCCTCCCCTCGAGGGAACCCGAGGTGACCCTGACCTTATCCATCTTTCCGCCGAGGGCGAAGAGGAGGACGAGGAACCAGAGACATCTGGGGACGAGGCTGACGAAGGTCCAGTCATAGTTAGTCAGCTAACTCAGGACAACTTAAGCCGGCACGAGATTGGTACTAGGGGACCCCTGGGCCCTCTCTCGGGCCAGCTTAACATTGGGAACGGACGAGTTAGGTCTCTGTCAAGAGGCTCTAACAGATCCGCTCGAACCAATGGCTCTCGAGGTTCTGCTCGAAGAGGGATGACATCACCTCAGAGGAGAATGAACGAAGCAAAGGAGAGGGAAGTCAATCTGCGGATCGAGAGGGAAGAACTTGCCCTAGCCAAAGAGAGACTCGCCTTTGCTCGAGAGCAAGAGTTGAGTGGGACAATTCCCACTGGTGGCAGCATTCCCCCACGGGAACCCAGGAGTTTAGACACTAAGCACCTGAATAAGATAGTGCCCCTCTTTAAGCAAGGGGACGACATCCACAAATGGATTACTGCTTTGGAGCGGGCCTGCACTGTACAGTGCATCCCCCAGAGTCAGTGGGCAGCTATCTTGTGGCTCTCCTTTGACGGTAAAGGTAGAGATAAGCTCCTCACTACTAGAGTCGAGGACGCTAACAATTACCAGATCCTGAAGAACACACTGATTGATGGGTTCGGCCTAACCACTGAGCAGTACAGGTTGCTGTTCAGGGATACCCAGAAAACTCAGTCTCAGGACTGGTCTGATTTCGTTGATTGTGCCACTAAGGCTTTGGAGGGCTGGTTGCTGGGCAGTAAGGTTACTGATTACACAGGATTGTATAATTTGATCATGCGAGAACAGATTTTAAACAATTGTCAGAACCAGTTGTTGCATCAGCACCTTGTCGACTCGGATCTGACCTCTCCCCAAGAATTGGGAAAGAAGGCAGACAGATGGGTCAGATCAAGGGTTAAGCAAAACCAGGGCCAGAACCAGGGTGGTCAGAAGAAAGCAGACCAGAAGGGTAAAGATTCGAAAGGGGAACAAACTGACCAGAAGTCTTCGACCGGTCCCCAACAACCCAAAGAGGGGGGGGGGGGGTCAGGCTTCCCAGAAAAAGAAGAATCAAGAAGGCCAATCGAAAAGATGGTGCCAATACTGTAAAAGTAAAACTCACTGGTTTAGTGAGTGCACCAAGAAAGGAGGGCAGACTCCTGCTACTGCAGCCCCTAAGGCACCTGTGCCCCCTAGTACAGCCAGCAGTAGTAGTGGGCCTCCCAAGGGACTAGTTGGGTTAACCTTGGGTTCTGAGGGGTGTGACAGCTTAGCTGGTACGCTCACTCAGGCTGTCCTTGTCTGTACAGGGGATGTGGATATATCCCCTGATGTCAGTCCCAATACTTTGGGCAAATACCGACAGACGCCTTTAATAAACGGAAGAATGGCTCAGGCCTATAGGGACACTTGTGCCAGCGTCACCATGGTGACGCCTAACTTTGTGGACCCTGGACAGATCATGCCAGGTACAGATTTCCTGGTGACCAATGCCAGCAACGTCACTACCAGTCATAGTATGGCGATTGTTGCTTTCTCCTGGGGAGGGGTAAATGGCCAGAAAAAGGTTGTTGTTAGTTCAGACCTCCCAGTGGATTGTTTGTTGGGCAATGATTTGGAGTCATCACAATGGTCAGAAGTGGAGCAACGGACGCACATGGAGATGTTAGGCTTGCCAGCACACGTGTTTGCTGTGACCAGGTCACAGGTCAGACGATGCCCCACTGAACAGGTGCTGGATCCTGGAACAACGGACCAGACACCACCCAAGAAGAAGAGCAGTCGGGTTAAGGCTTCGCCTTCCCCCTTGCCCCAGGTCCAGGATCAGGTCTCAGAGGAGGCTGACCTCCAGGAATTGCGGGAAACTGAACCTAAAGAACTCGAACTTGATCAAGTTGAGTTTCTGGGCTCAGGGGGACCCACACGAGAGGACCTGGGGAAGGACCAGTTAGACTGCCCTTCTCTTGAACCCCTCAGACAGCAGGCTGCTGCTGAGGCTGCTGGGAACGCCACAGGTACCCACAAGGTATACTGGGAAGATGGACTCCTGTACACTGAGGCAAGAGACCCCAAGCCTGGCATGACCAGGAGGCTGGTCGTCCCCTTGTCTCAGCGTGGTTTCCTCCTTACCTTGGCCCACGAGATTCCCTTAGCAGGACACTTAGGCCAGACGAAGACGTGGGACAGGCTTGTCTCGCACTTTCACTGGCCTCAAATGAACGAAGATACCAAGGAGTTTTGCCGCTCCTGTGTCACTTGCCAAGCCAGTGGTAAGTCAGGTGGCACAACAAAGGCCCCCCTTATACCAATGCCTGTGGTGGGGGTGCCCTTTGAACGGGTGGGGATTGACATCGTCGGTCCCATGGAACCACCAACAGCATCAGTGCACAAGTTTATACTGGTGGTAGTGGATCATGCCACCGGGTATCCTGAAGCTATTCCCCTTAGGACCACTACAGCGCCTGTTGTGGCAAGAGCCCTAGTTGGAGTATTCTCCAGAGTGGGCTTCCCTAAGGAGGTCGTCTCCGACAGAGGTGCAAACTTTATGTCGAGCTACTTAACTGCTATGTGGAAGGAATGTGGTGTCAACTACAAGTTCACTACACCCTATCATCCACAATGCAATGGGCTTGTTGAGAGATTCAACAGGACCCTAAAAGGGATGATTCATGGACTACCGGAAAAGCTTCGGCGTAGATGGGACGTCCTGATCCCCTGCCTTTTATTCGCTTACAGAGAAGTCCCACAGAAGGGGGTTGGCTACAGCCCTTTTGAACTTTTGTACGGGCATCCTGTAAGAGGACCCCTGTGTTTGGTGAAGGAAGGATGGGAGAGACCTCTCAAAAAGCCTGCAACCAACATAGTGGACTATGTGCTTGGTCTCCGCTCGCGGATGGCTGAATACATGGAGAAGGCATCCGAAAACCTTAAGGCCAGCCAAGAACTCCAAAAAGCTTGGCATGACCAAAAGGCTGTCTTGACTGTTTACCAGCCCGGACAGAAGGTGTGGGTGTTGGAGCCAGTGGCCCCAGCAGCACTCAAGGACAAATGGTCCGGGCCCTACACCATCCTGGAGAAGAAGGGAGAGGTCACCTACCTGGTAGACCTGGGAACTCCCCGGAGCCCCCACAGGGTGCTCCATGTCAACAGGCTCAAGGCATATGTCGACAGGAAGGACATGAGTTTGCTCATGGCCATAGATGAGGGACAGGAGGAGGAGAGTGACCCTCTCCCCGACCTGCTCACTCAGAACCCTGACGATGGGTCGGTAGATGGTGTTGTCTTTTGTGGCAGCCTCTCCGAACATCAACAGGAGGATTGTAAACAGGTTCTTCAATCCTTCCGACATATGTTCTCTCTAACACCCAGTCAGACCAATTGGTGCACCCATGAGGTTGACACTGGTGACAGCTTGCCCGTCAAGAGTAAAATCTACAGGCAGCCTGATCACGTTAGAGACTGCATCAAGAGTGAAGTGCAGAAAATGTTGGAGCTGGGAGTCATTGAACCCTCGGATAGCCCTTGGGCTAGTCCCGTAGTTCTAGTGCCGAAACCTCACACCCCGGGCGGTAAGAAAGAGATGAGGTTCTGCGTAGACTACAGGGGTCTCAATGCAGTCACTAAGACTGACGCCCACCCAATACCAAGGGCAGACGAGCTTATCGATAGATTGGCTTTGGCCAACTACTTAAGTACGTTTGACCTGACAGCTGGGTATTGGCAAATCAGGTTAGCTGAGGACGCCAAGCCTAAGACCGCATTTTCTACCCCTGGTGGGCATTATCAGTTCGTGGTGATGCCCTTTGGTTTGAAAAATGCACCTGCCACCTTCCAACGGTTGGTGAATCACGTTCTCACCGGGCTGGATGACTTCTGTGCGGCGTATCTTGACGATATTGCTGTCTTTAGCTCCACCTGGGAGGATCACCTGGTCCACCTGCGGAAAGTGTTAGAGGCTCTGCAAGCAGCAGGTCTCACTATCAAGGCTACCAAGTGCCAGATAGGGCAGACACAGGTTGTATACTTGGGCCACCTCGTCGGTGGAGGCCAAGTTCAACCACTGGAGAGCAAGATACAGTCAATCAGGGACTGGGCTCCCCCAACCACCCAGACTCAGGTTCGAGCTTTCTTGGGCCTGACTGGTTACTACCGGAAGTTCGTCAGAAATTACGGATCGATTGTGACTCCTCTCAATGAACTGACGAGTAAGAAAATGCCAAAAAAGGTTCAGTGGACCGCGAGCTGTCAAAAAGCATTCGATGACCTAAAACAGGCCATGTGCACGGCACCTATCCTCAAGAGTCCAGACTACTCCAAACCATTCATTGTCCAAACAGATGCTTCTGAGTTGGGTGTGGGAGCTGTTCTATCTCAACTGAATTTTGATGGTAATGACCAGCCCATTGCTTTTATAAGCAGAAGGCTGACCCCCAGAGAGAAAAATTGGTCAGCTATAGAGAGGTAGGCCTTCGCTGTGGTGTGGGCCCTGAAGAAACTGAGACCATACTTGTTTGGCACTCATTTCAAGATTCAGACCGACCATAAGCCCCTCCTATGGCTAAATCAGATGAAGGGTGAAAACCCCAAACTGCTTAGGTGGTCCATTTCCCTACAGGGGATGGACTTCACAGTGGAGCATAGACCTGGCACTGATCATGGCAATGCAGATGGGCTCTCCAGGTATTTCCACTTAGAACAAGAAGACTCACCTGGTCAAGGTTAGCTTATTGTCCCAACGTTTGGGGGGGGTCATGTAGGAGAGTAGGGTCTGCAATCCTATGATCACCCGGACTTTTTGCTTTTGTTTCACTGGTTTACGACTTTCTCGGGCTGTGGGCCTGCCAATCAGACCCACAGCCTAGCTGTTCTCTCGCTAAATTGATATGTGTACCTTAGGTGCATTACCCAATTGGAACTGGGCCACCCCGTCAGACCCTGTAACTCAGGGCATCGGTGTACCCAGGGCCTACCAGGGGCTGAAGCATGTATTATGCCACCCCTGGATGGCCATCTAAATCTGACACAACTGGCTGCACGACAGCTGGGGCCACGTGGCGTACCCGCTCGTTGCTATAGGTGTAGTGTCCCTATACCTAACCTTAAAATGGACACCCGAGTTCCTATCAGTCACTCCTATGGCAGCCCTTGACAATCCTGAAGGCAGAGTGCATGGAACCGTGTGAATTGGGCTCTGGCACGAGCCGAGCCCGGTTGCAGCTTGCGGAACCAAGACCCAATGGCTGTTCCATGATAACGCGTATCATATCGGTAACTTCGGTATCGCGTTATCAAGACATGTCGAGTAAGGTGTCATACGAATCGGGATGCTGCCCCCTCACCAACTCTGGCGACGAGGTTAGCATTCCGCCCTTCTAGAGGGACACGACATGTACGTAACTGTGAACCCCGGTTAAAGTTAACTGAAGCCTCAGCTCCACAAAATGGACGCTGCCACCACAGACACGAGTCTGACCTCCTGCTGCTGGGAGACCTTCCAGCGAGGAGAGCTCGGACAAAGGGTTTCCTGTCAAGGGCGGTGTTCGCACCGTCCCAGACAGGGTTTGTGTATTCTGGGTAGGTAGGGCTTTGCAAGAAGGTGCCTGCGGAGTGGCACCCCGGTGCTCACTACGCATCTGCCAGCTAGAACCAGTTCCAGGGGCGCCCAGCCCCTGACCTGGGGAAAGTCCAGCAGGGGGAGAGGGGTGTAACTACCCGCCTTCCTGGTCCCACCCCTAGGGCAGGACCTAGTCATGTACCCACCCCTTTCTTTAGGATAAAGGCCGGAGCGGGGACCCTTCCAAATCAGATCATCTTTGAATCAAGAATACTTTCTACGAAAGGACTTCGAGACTCTTCTCAAGATTTCTCCCTTGTGGCTAAGGAGTAGTCACCCTGCATCAGCGGGCACCAACCAAGAACTCTGCGGTTTGCTGCAAGTCCTTCCTCAAGGATCCGACGGCCCAGCTCGACGAGAACCGGCTTCCCTGGCACCTCTGACCTCTACCCACGTCGTCAGCTCAGCTGAGATCTGTGGGTGCGACGAGACCTTGAGGGACCGGCCATCATCAAAACCTGCACGCTTTCTTAATCAGCACGACCATAGAAGCAATTCTCTGGTGAGTGCTCTGGGGTCCGAGAAGCCCCGACCCTGAGTAGCTCCAGCACCGAAGTGCAGTCTCCCAGCATCTCCACGATCTGCGTGGGGCCCTTCTGCTCGCTGCTCAGCACGTTGTCTGGTCACTAGCCGCTGGCTTGTGCCCTTCTTTGACGACATCCGACAACCAACGCTGCTGGTCTGGTTGCTCCAGATCGGCCCTTGCTCCCTTTTTCGAGAGGAGCACCCCGGACCCTCCTGGTCCACTCAAGACGCCATCTTAGGCCCACCACGTGGCCCTGAGATCTGCCAAGGCTTGTTGCCCCAATCCTGGGCCCAGCGACGCCGACAGCATCAACCTTCGTGGGACAGCTTGCACCTCCATCCTGGTCGCCGACAACGCCTCCTGGTCCGTGAGACTGCAGAGCCTAGCGTCGCCCACTCACCTAGTCGAGGTGACGGCCATCCGGTGCCTTCCTGGTACCCTCTGACTACTGGCTAGTAGTACGAACTTGGTCCCCTCTGCTTTCAGGTATCAATGATCACTGATCCAGGCTTGGATCTCTACGAACTATTCATCACTGGTCGCCGGCCAGCAACTCCTTTTCTTCCGGCTCCTGGCTCGTCAGCGAAGACCCGACGCCTGTAAGACTTGTGCAGCCGCAGCCCTCGTGGCTAGGTAACTTTGGCATTTCGGTGCCTGCATAGCCTCCTTACTTTAGGGTCCCGAGTCCCTCGCTTCCGACTTGCCTTATTGGGTCCGCCCGAGACCACTAAACTTTCCGTGCCCTCGGGCACTTGTTTTAATTGTGCACTTGAAGTATTTTCTAAGAGCTTTGGTTCTGTGCTTAGTACCCTGTCCTCATAAAGAGTACAGGGCTGTTGTGATTCTAATAAAAATACTGTTTATTTTCATAACACTTGTGTGGTGTCCTTTCACTTGGTGTTCAAGGGGTATGTGATGGTATTACAGCTGGCTTAACACGCCCTCTAGAGTTTAGCCCGAAGACTGCTCGTATCCACGCTACTAGGATAGCTGGTCTAAGGTTGACTTACAACCAATCACCATAAGGGTCGTTTGGAACGATACATAGTGGTCGCTAGAATAGCGAACGCTGCATATCGGGCCAACTTCTCACATCCATCATAAACCCACCGACAGGAACTTTCTTTTGGCAAGTGACTCATACCACCTGAGGGCCTTAAGAGACAACCTGCCGGTGGGACAGTTTCTCAGATACCGCAGGAACTGCTCCACCACAGAAACATACAAGGACCAGGCACAAGTCCTGTGTGAGAAATTTGAGAAGAGGAATTAAACAGATAAGATCATAAAACAAGCTGAGAAACGTGCACCGAATACACCCAGGAGTGCCCTCCTTGAAGTTAACCGTAAAGAAAAGAGTGACTGTCTCCCTGTAGTGATGACCTTTGATCCGCTAGCCACGAAAATAAGGCAATCTATACGCAAGCACTGGTCCTTGTTGTCCAGTGGAGATTTCAAAATGCCACCACCCAGGTTTGCCTTTAAACGTTCAAGTAATCTTAAGGACAAGCAAGTCCACACCAGGGCGCAGGACAGAAATAAGTCTAAAAAAAGTACAATTCCCAATGGGCATTTTCCTTGCGGGGGATGTTCGGTCTGTCCTTTAACATTTGAGACATCTGTGGTCAGTTTACAATCAGGCAGAAATTGTTTTTTAACCCAGTTCAGCAATTGTAATACCTCCAATGTGGTATATAGACTTGAGTGCGAATGTGGTTTACAGTACATTGGACTTACCACCCGAAAAATTAAAACGCGGATACAAGAACATCTGAGCACTATCAGGGCAGGGAAACTTACCACAAAATTGGTTCAACACTGCCACACCAACAAACACTCCTTCAAGTGGGTGGTACTTGAGAAAGTTACAGGTGACTCTGGAATGGTAGAGTGGCTGCTCACTACCAAAGAAGCAAGATGGATCTATCATGAAAAATGTGAACAGATAGGTCTGAATGAACTTTTGGAATGGAACAAGGTGCATTAGGGTCCTTCACTCCATTTCTATTGTGATACACCATGCACTCAGTAACATTATTTTAACACCCGTGTGTCTCACTTTGGACCTCTTATATATTGACAGAATTCTGAATGTTCTAATATACTGCTTTATGCGTGTATATTATTCGTCCTCTAAACTCAGTCGCTTGTAAATATAGTGGTTAATATACACCATTCCTACTCTATTATGTATACATTTAGTAACAACACTGGTTTGAATATGATGTAACCGTGCCCACTTGACATCCATCGGGCTACTCCCTAATGCCTAATAGGTTTTAAGGGCTAAGTAGGAGTTGCTACTCCTTTAATAAATAGGATTTGTAAATATGGTTAATTTCCCCTTTTGTTTGTTGTTGTGGCAGCACTTAGGTCGTATGTTACGATCTCGTGGGCCCCTTGGAGGTGTATGGATCTCAGCCTTTTCCAATATGGCGGACCCGTAATCACGCGATAATTTCGCGAGTGTCTGCACTCTGTAGGAATCTCAACCTTCTCCAATATGGCGGACCCGTAGTCACGAGATACCTCGCGTGTGTTTGAATTCTGCAGGGACTATTTTTAGCCCGAGCAGAGTGCGCCCGGCGTTCGCGAGTGCGGAGATAACGCTATCTCCCCTCCTTTCGCCGGTAAGATTCAGGCCCGATTGTGTGATAGCTTGATAGAGACACAAGTCTGGGAGTCTGTGATAGCTTCTCTGACGGGGACAGTTATTTCCATATTTTTTTAGTATAAAGAAACTCGCCCAATGAATAACATCTTAATAATGTGGCCACATATGTGGTAATTTGTGCAGGAATTATGGCCAAAGTACCCTCCCGATACACGTAAAGATTGCATTTTTTCGAAACTGTAAATACAAAAAAATGCATTGCTTAATGGCCCACGGTGACGAGCACCGATTATGTGCATTTAGTAGACACTTTAGTGAAACGCGTTTACACATTAAGGATACCTTTTAGTCCGCTATGTGGGTGTTGTCAGCACGAGTCTCTAAGCGGGATTGTCCAATTGACCTCCTGTTCCCCTACATATGCACAAGGACACAGTGGTAGAATACAGGATATTTCTAGGGGGCTCTATTTTAGAAGGGGGGTTACAACTATAAGTGCATAGAGATTACAAATTACTATCGCTCTATTTTTTATAGAAAAATTGCGGAAAGAAGAGTGACTTACATCTGGAGTCACCCTGAAACCAATTTTTGTTTGGACCTCGCGACTGGTATGAGCCCAAGTGGTCGCTTGAGGGTAAATAGCTGGATGTTGTATGTGGTCTGGGACTCACTCACGTTCTAAAGCCTCTTACCAGTTGGCTTCCACTCTTGAAAGGATGACAAACAATATGTGTGCGTCTTTATATTTTTATTTGTTTTTCAGTTGTGAAGACAATGTGTGTCCTCATGCAGTGGCTCTAAAATCTGTGACGCCCTGAAGAAATTGCCCGAGATGGAAGTGGCAATGAAACATGTTGGCAAGTGGAGTATGGCTAGATAGGGATTAGCCATTCTCACTTTTTTATATCCCATGACCAACATGAAAGTAACAGAATAAAGATAAGTTCCGTGTTGCTTGTGGTCTTTTATGTATTTGTCGGTCCACACGTTTTGTGGTTGTTTGTTTCCCACACACTGCATTCCTTCACAAACACTGTTTTGTTTGTATCGTGGACACTTATTTTTCTTTCAAGCTTTATGGCGCCAATGATGATATCAGGGCAATCCTGGTGAGTAACTGCCAGGTTCCCGTTGGTGGTTCGCCCGTGAGGTGCCATCTCGCTCACATACACTTTTTCTACCTTTCTTCATTTCCCTATTCAGGCACATAGGTGTGTGTTATCTGTTGTCTCACAACTGTTTTCTGTTTTCTCAAGGGTGTGGGCAGTTGTTCCTTATACTAGGTCATATTTTGGATGTACCTCCTACCTCAATAATTAAAAGAGAGGAGTATTGTGCAAAAACGTTTTGCATTTGATGCTGCACCAGTTACTGATTGAATTTTTTATGCCTGGTCGGTCTAGGTCTTGTTTTGGAAATATATAATTGAGTGGAAGGCGACCAATGACCGTTCTTTTCCCTCTATGCTCCTTTTTGTGTACGACAGAGTTGGTGAGACCAAGGCTTCCGTTGCAAGGTGAGGCGGTGCTGGCAGGTCCTTTTAGAATCTTAGCCACAAGTGGATGTTCACCAACAGGTTTCCCATCCACAGGAAGATGACCCGCCGAAATGGCGGAACGGAAATTGTTGACTGTGCAGTA
Source organism: Lissotriton vulgaris (assembly GCF_964263255.1). NCBI lineage: Eukaryota > Metazoa > Chordata > Amphibia > Caudata > Salamandridae > Lissotriton > Lissotriton vulgaris. Next base: position 1,803,433,577 of record NC_141687.1, on the reverse strand, counting down.
GGCCAAACCCGAAGAAGAAGATAGAGAAGCCAAAAAATTAACTATCAAAGAGACATCAGCCGATGTGGGATCAACTTGCCGTTGAGTACACCAATCACTCCAACGCTTCCAGGAGCTTCTGTAACGTTTGTGAGTGTTTGGGGCCCAGGCGTTGCTGAGAAATCTGGTAGCGTCTGCAGAAAGGCCTGGCACCACCCAACGTTCCCCGAAATCCGCCACGCCAGGAGAAGGAGGGAGCCGGACTGAACCAGGGGATGCGGATTCTGCAGTGGATCTAGAAGGAGATTCTCCTTCTGAGGAAGAAGAAATGGCAAGTCGCATGCCATCTCCAGGAGAACAGGGAACCACGGCTGAGCCCGCCAGAGAGGGGCAATCAGAATTAATTCCGCCCGAAAGCGTGTCACATAAGCCAGAACCCTGGGGAGCATCATGAATTGGGGAAACGCATAACAGAGGGACGACGGCCACGGCAGGAGGAAAGCATCGGTGGCCAGAGCTTCCGGATCCGGTCTCCAACTGAAAAACCGGGGAAGTTGGGTGTTGAGACGGGACGCAAAGAGGTCGATCAGACACGGGCCCCAACTGCGAAGAAGTTGGCGAAACACGCGAGGATGGAGCCTCCAGTCGCTGAAGTCCTTCAGGTACCTGGAGTTCCAGTCCGCCACAAGATTGCGAGAACCGGGAAGGTACTCCGCAATAACTGTGATCTTGTGCTGAAGGCAATAGTGCCAAAACTCCTTGGCAATCTCTGCCAACAACCTCGATCGAGTCCCCCCCAGCTTGTTGATGTAACGTACTGCTGAGACATTGTCCATCCGGAGAAGGATGCAGCAGTGGGACCGAAGAGGCGACAGGCATTTGATCGCAAACGACCCCGCCAGCAACTCCAAACAATTTATGTGGAGTGAAAGTTCCTGCGGAGACCACCGTCCCCCCGTCGAGATTGGACTGCAACGAGCTCCCCAGCCCCAATGACTGGCATCTGATTCGATCACAATCTCCGGAGAGGAGCCGAAAAGAGCCCTGCCGTTCCAGGCCTCCATGTGGTCCAACCACCATTGCATTTCCGATTTGGCTTCCTCCGAGAGAGGAATCAGATCGGAATACCGTTGGCCCCGTTGAAGATGTTGAATCTTCAAACGCTGTAGGGCACGATAATGTAGCGGAGCTGGAAATATCGCTTGAAGGGAAGACGCTAAGAGACCGACAACTCGTGCTAACAACCTCAATGACACAGTCGGACTCGAGATAACGGAAGTCAATTCCCGTTTGATGTACCGAATCTTCTGTTGGGGAAGCAGAAGCTGACAAGTGAGGGAGTTGACCCTGAACCCCAAGAAATCGATCACTTGAGTAGGATGAAGCACGGACTTGGGAACATTCACCAGAAAACCGAGGGACTGAAGAAGGTCTATGGTCCAGTCCAGATGAGTCATCAGTTTGATAGGACAATCCGCCAGTAGGAGGATGTCGTCCAAATAGATGATCAAGCGAACTCCGCGGCTGCGGAGAGATTCCACCACAGGACGTAACAGTTTTGTGAAGCACCACGGTGCTGACGAAAGGCCGAAGGGTAGAACCTGATACTGATACCAAGTCCCCAGCCACTGAAACTGCAGAAAGCGGCGATGGGGACGGAAGATCGGGACAGAGAGATAAGCATCTTTGAGGTCCAGACGAACCATCCAATCCCGTTCCCGCAGGAGATCCCGCAACAGATGGATGCCCTCCATCTTGAAGTGCCGATAAACTACTCCCGCATTGAAATCCTTCAGATTGAGGACCAACCTCGATCCCCCTCCCTTCTTCTCCACAAGGAAGACCGAACTGGCAAACCCCTGAGGATGGCGCACTGTCGGCACAATGGCCCCTTTCAATACCAGAGACTTGAGTTCCTCTGTGATGAACTCTTGACTTTGCCTTGAGAAGTGAAGGGGAAAGGGAGGACGAGACTGGTGTAAGGGATGATAGAATTCTATTTTGAATCCCTGAACCGTTTCCAGCACCCAAGCATCGCCGGAGATTGCGCGCCAATTGGCTAGAAAATGGCGAATCCTGCCCCCCAGAACAACACTGCATGCAGGAAGAAGTCTCACCTGAAGTGGCGGAATCCTGATATCCACCGGAGTTGCCGCTTGATCGTCCTTTTTTGTACTGACCACGTCCTTTCCTGGAAGGGTAGAAGTTAGAACGCTGGGCATAGCCGGAATCCTGCTGGCCTCCCCTATGGGACTGATACCCACGTTGACTGGGTTTGTATTGACTACGGCCGGACGAGCGTCCCCTGTTTCGTCCGGCCCTGTTGAAAACCGGACGCATGGCCCGTTTCAAGGATGCCTGTGCCTTGTCAATACTGCTGAAAGTACTGACAAAATGCGTGAGTTCCTTTAAGAAAGGCTGGCCGAAAAGAAGACCCTGAGCCGCAGCCCCTGCCTCAGAAGAAGAAAGTTCAGATAATTTCGGGTCCAACTTTAGCAGAATAGAACGCCGACGTTCACTTGAGAGGGCACAGTTGGCGTTTCCTAACAGGCAGATGGCACGCTGCGCCCATTCAATGAGCTCATCAGGATCAACCGTGGAGGAAGCCTCCTTGGCTCGGAAACCCAGATCCAACATTTTTGTGAGAGGACCTAGGAGGTCCAAGACCTTATCCTGGCAAGCCCGCCAGGAACGGTCTAGACCCTTCTTGGGGTCCTTAGAAATTTTTTTCATATATGTCAACATGGTAGGGTCGACCTCAGGCATGTCCGCCAGGTTATCCGCTAAATCGGGCCGCGGACACTCTGAGCGAAGACGCGCACGCACGTCCTTATCAAATGGATGGCGGATATATTGTTGAACATACTCCGCCACAGCTGGGGAGGGGAGCCAGGCAGATGAATTAGGGTGTACAATATCCTCAGGTTCGAAAGTCAAGACAGGAGGTTGAGAAGATGCGTTAACAAAATGTTCTTTACATTTACGCTTTTTAGGCGGAGGAGGCAGAACCTCCGAGGAGGAGGAGGAAGCATTGTGGTCGTCACTCTCAACAATTACGGGAACAGACTTCAACTTGGAGGAGGATAATGACCGTTCCAGCTTACGAAAGTCAGAAGAATGGGGATTACCAGGGGAAGAGGACTTCTTGGAAGGCACCCAACCTTGCTTTTGCGCATACTGCGTCAAATGGCGCTTCAGGGGTGTAATGGCGCGAACCATCGCCTTGTTCATGGAATGCTGAACCCCTTTGTCCAGCGCCTCAACAAGGTCCTGCTCAAAAAATTCGGACCCCTCCTCCTCATAGTCACCCTCCGCCTCATAGTAATAGGAATCACTCATGGTACACAGGGAACGTGTAAATACAGCCCACTAGGTGACTAGAAATCCGGTATGTCAGTGACACAGTCAGAGGGAGTGAAAAAACCTCACAGCCAGCAAGTACAAGCAGAAAAAACTGCGTGGAAAACAACAATTAGAGCGTGGAGGGAGGCTTGCTGACAAAAAATATAGTCACTCTTGGCAAAGCCTATGCAATTAATCAACCGGGACTCTTTTCCCAAGCTCCGGTGTCAACAGGGGTCAGCTGAAAGGCAGTGGGCGTATTCGTCGAGCAGACGAGTTCAGGATCCGGCGCTGCAATGTTATCAAACGCAGCGTGAGGAGGAAAACACAGCGTGACAACAGTCGCGCATGCGCAGAGAAAACCGGCTGGCCAAACAGCACCGGAACCGCTCGCGCTAGACGCGCGCGAGGCGACACCACCCCAAAAACTCCCTCCAAAGAGAACGGGACACAGGCACCAAGCGCCCGACCCGGGGAGGTGTCACACGCTCCCCTACCGCGAGCGCCGAACGAGGAACACGCAACGAAACGGCAGCAAGAGCGTGAGAGAAGCGCTTATGAAAGCGGTGCACAAAGTAAGCAAAGCGAGAGCAATAGCATGAAAAATGCACAATATAAGCAATGCTAGCAATATAAAAATATGAAGAATGCACTTAACTGGCTGCGGAGCAGCAAAGAAAGAGGGAGTGGTTACCTCTAGGACTGTTTATATACCATTGGTGTACTCTATGGTTACCCTGGGTTTATGGGTAATGTAGTTTTTTGTTTCTTTACTGTTCTGTGATTGGCTGCTGTATGTCAGTAAAGAAATTGAGTATAAGCATAATCGGAGCCTCCTGTCCTGAAAGAGAATTAGGTGTCATATCATCCTTATCTTTAATGTTTACGTTCAATTCATAAGTATTACTTATACATCAATCGTTATTTAGTTGTACATTTTTCTTTCATATGTACCTACTATCAACATGTTCAGACTACACCTTTGTGCACCAATTTCTGATATGATTACATATTCATTATTCACAGTCATGTTCTTAGTTATCGTATTTATTTATTACGATTATTTATTTGAGATGTTATATAAAGGAAGGAGATGTGGCATCTTTGTATCTAGGTATCCATGACTACAGGTAGGAAGATTCTACATGATGCCGGCACCTGGTATTGTTGGACCTGCATTCCCTTTTGAATCACTTGCGAATATTAGAAATTGCCCGCGTTTAGCCTGCTGCTCGCCGCTATTGCTGCATTTCATTTTAGTCAGCTGTGTAACTGAATTGGCCCGCGTTTAGCCTGCTGCTCGCCGCTATTGCTGCATTTCATTTTAGTCAGCTGTGTACCTGAATTGGCCCGCGTTTAGCCTGCTGCTCGCCGCTATTGCTGCATTTCATTTTAGTCAGCTGTGTAACTGAATTGGCCCGCGTTTAGCCTGCTGCTCGCCGCTATTGCTGCATTTCATTTTAGTCAGCTGTGTAACTGAATTGGCCCGCGTTTAGCCTGCTGCTCGCCGCTATTGCTGCATTTCATTTTAGTCAGCTGTGTACCTGAATTGGCCCGCGTTTAGCCTGCTGCTCGCCGCTATTGCTGCATTTCATTTTAGTCAGCTGTGTAACTGAATTGGCCCGCATTTAGCCTGCTGCTCGCCGCTATTGCTGCATTTGCTTTTTGTTCAGTTTGCATATTGGTCGGTTTGCGCGTCTGCTCTCCCCCCTCCGCCTCCATTTTGTTTATTTGTTGTTTTCGACCTCGTGGACCCGCCCCGCCTCCCAGCTGAGACGCCCTCGCCCCTCCCCCCATCCATTTATGGCCAATGCCCCCACGCGCAGCGTCCACGCGCTACGGACACGCCGAAGGTGCGCCAAAGGTAAGCCCGTCTACGCCCGTCCGCGCCTGGACCGCGCCCAGCGCCAGTCCCCCTGCCCCTCGCGCTGCCCAGCCCCCCCGCATTACCTACGATGCCGCCACCCTCCTAGCCCTTAACCCCGGTCGCGCCCCCAACTGCGTCCAAGCCGCTCCTGGACGCATCCATGGACCGTTCTCCTGCTTCTCCTGCAAATTTAGCGGCACCAACAACATCTCCGCTACGACCACAACACAGATCCCCGACCCCAACCACCTAAAATGCATCCTTCTCAACACCCGCTCGGTCCACAGGCACGCCATTGACCTTTGGAACCTACTAGACACCATCTCTCCTGACGTCGCCTTCCTAACGGAAACATGGATGAACGCTTCCTCCGCCCCTGACATCGCCATCGCTATCCCTGATGACTATAAGATCACACGCAAGGACCGCACCGACCATACAGGAGGAGGAATCGCTATCGTCCATAAGAAATCAATCCGCATCTCAACCAGCTCTGACGCCAACCTCGCTAACTCCGAACATCTTCACTTCCAGATCCACATCGACCCCAAGACCACACTCAGAGGCACCCTCCTCTACAGACCACCAGGACCACGCGCAAAATTCAGTGAAGACATCACGGACTTCATCACCCCACACGCGCTCCCCTCCAAAGACTACATCCTTCTGGGAGACCTCAACTTCCACCTTGAAAAGATCAACGACCGCAACACCGCCACCCTCTTGGACAACCTCGCCAACCTCGGACTTAAACAACTGGTCACTTCCCCCACCCACATCGCAGGTCACACACTCGACCCCATCTTCACATCCAGCAACCATGTCTCCTTTAGCCACACTACGGATCTCCTCTGGACTGACCACAGCTGCGTTCACTTCACCTACAACAAGCCGAAACCCATCATCCACCTCCAACCAACTCTACAAAGAAACTGGAACAAAATCACCACAGAGCAGATCTCCACATCGCTCCTTCAAACCTCCCCAGCCCTCTCCTCTAACGCCAACGAAGCCGCCTCCAACCTCACCCTTTGGTTATCCAACACCGCCGACACCTTAGCACCACTGAAAAAACGTCAACACAAACTTGGCATCAAGAAGGCCTCATGGTTCAACGATGACCTCAAGAAGTCCAAGAAACTGTGCCGCTCCCTTGAAAAGGCCTGGAAAAAAGACCCATCCACCAGCAACAAGGACGCCTTCAAAAGCGCCATCCGTACTCACCACCAACTGATCCGAAAAGCCAAGAAAACAGCATTCAAGGATCGACTTGACAACAACGCCCACAACAGCAAGGAACTTTTCAACATCGTCAAGGAATTTTCCAACCCTTCGGCCAACTCCAACGACATCACCCCCTCTCAAACCCTCTGCGATTCCCTAGCCTCTTTTTTCCACAACAAGATTGCTGACATCCACAACAGCTTTGACAACCAACCCGGAAGCCAACCCACCCCACCACCAGCTGACCATCTTCCCCCCGTTAACACCCTTAACGCCTGGAACCCAATCTCCACTGAGGACACCATCCGCCTGATGAATTCCATCCACTCTGGATCCCCCACAGACCCATGCCCTCACCACATCTTCAACAAAGCAGACTCCGTCATAGCTCCGCACCTCCGAGACGTCATCAACTGCTCCTTCAACTCCGCTACCTTCCCAGAAGACTGGAAACACGCTGAACTCACCGCCCTTCTGAAAAAACCTACAGCAGACCCCACCGAACTCAAAAACTACCGCCCCATCTCGCTTCTTCCATTCCCGGCCAAAGTCATCGAGAAAGCTGTCAACAACCAGCTCGCCACCTTCCTCGAAGCCAACAAATCACTCGACCCCTCACAATCTGGCTTCCGAGCCAAACACAGCACTGAGACCGCCCTCATCGCAGCAACAGACGACATTCGAACTCTACTGGACAATGGAGACACAGTCGCCCTCATCCTCCTCGACCTCTCTGCAGCCTTCGACACAGTCTGCCACAGCACCCTTTTACAAGGCCTCAGAAACATCGGAATCCAAGAAAAGGCACTGGAATGGATCACCTTGTTCCTCACCGGAAGAACCCAGAGAGTCCGCCTCCCACCATTCAAGTCCGAGGCCTCTGAAATCATCTGCGGCGTACCACAAGGATCCTCACTCAGTCCCACCCTCTTCAACGTATACATGAGCCCCCTCGCGGCCATCGCCCGCCAACACAACCTCAACATCATCTCTTACGCGGATGACACTCAACTGATCCTATCTCTCACCAAGGACCCCAGCACCGCCAAAACTAACCTACACGAAGGTATGAAAGAAGTCGCCGAATGGATGAAACAAAGCCGTCTGAAACTGAACTCAGACAAAACAGAAGTCCTCATCTTAGGTAAATCCCCCTCTGCATGGGACGACTCCTGGTGGCCGGAAGCCCTCGGAAATGCACCCATCCCGACAGACCACACACGGAACCTTGGCGTCATCCTGGATTCTTCACTCTCAATGAACAGACAAGTCAGCGCCGTATCCTCTTCCTGCTTTAACATTCTTCGCATGCTCAGAAAAACATTTCGCTGGATCCCCTCCGAAACAAGGAAAACAGTCACCCACGCTCTAGTCACGAGCCGACTGGACTACGGAAACACCCTCTACGCAGGTACCACCGCTAAACTCCAGAAGAAACTACAACGAATCCAAAACGCCTCAGCCAGGCTCATATTAGACATCCCACGCAACGAACACATCTCTGGTCACCTTAAAGACCTCCACTGGCTACCCGTCAATAAGAGGATTACTTTCCGACTGCTTACCCACGCACACAAATCACTCTACGACATCGGACCAGATTGCCTCAACTCTCGACTGTCCTTCTACACCCCCTCCCGCCAACTTCGCTCTTCCAGCCAAGCCTTCGCCACTGTACCTCGCATCAACAAGACCACCATGGGAGGCAGATCCTTCTCATACCTGGCTGCCAAAACATGGAACTCACTCCCCGCTTACCTTCGCCTCACCCAGAATCACCCAACGTTCAGAAAGCAGCTTAAAACGTGGATATTTGACAAATAATCCTCCTCCCCTTCCTAAGCGCCTTGAAACCCTCTGGGTATGTAGTGCGCTATATAAATGTTATGACTTGACTTGACTATTCCAGAATAGCTTGGGTTATTCAGTGAGCTTCTGCGGGTGAAGTTGTATCTCTTGTACCTCCTTGTCAATAAATGATTTCTTGAATTACTCGTATTGAGCAGTTCTTACATGTTCTTGTGTTTTGAGTGTCTGCCATTTTTTGCAGTTTTATACCTCTACTTGTATCTTGTACGCTTATGTAATTTGCACACGTCACTTTTTCCTCTTTTAAGGTATCCTTTTCTACCTCTTCTTGTATTGTATTTGCTTTTGATACATGCATAATTGTCACCTTTGCCTCATGTAATGTAACGTTTGCTTTTGTAACATGCCCACTTGTAATGTTCTCCTCATGTAACGCTACTGTTCCTATTGTGAAGCGCTCTGACACCTTCGGGTAAAGTCCGCGCTATACAAAAACGCACAAAATAAATAAATAAATAATTAAAACCACGCGTACCCCTTTTGCAGACAGTTAGTCTACGTACTAATGACGTACGCGCCGCACGTGAACACTGACTCCTTTCTCCTCAAGAAATCCGAAAAGTCAACAAACGTCCGCGTGCGCCTCAACTTCGCCCAGCCAATAGATTGCGTTGTTACTGAGAGGTCACTGTCCAATTGGATTCGTCGTATCGGTGAGGACCGAGGGGCGCAGCGGGTCTGAGAAAGAGAGAACAGTGACAGGTAAGCATGAAAGAGTTGTGGCAGCGTACGGGGCACCAGAAATGCTAACTGGCTAAGAATTCAAGGGAAATGGTACAAGCCTACGACGTGTATGTCCTTGCAGAGTAGGTGGTGTGTTCCTCTCCGCATAGTGTATTGCCATGCGCAGATACGAGCTGCCGTGGTACTTACCATTTCTCATTTAGGTACTGACAGCCCCTTCACAACTGACATCCGTCCCCAAGTTTGGTGGCATTCTTTGGCATTAAATAACAACGGACATTGCCACTTTTGCAGGTTCTTCTCGCAAGCACCCTTATCTTTCACGGGCTTGTAGTGTGGAGCCCGATTCCAAGTGTATCTGTAGTCTGATAAAAATGCAAGTTTAGTCTCTGGGTATCTTGAATTAACAACTGATGTTTTACTGACACAACTCGACAGCAGATGTAGCTTGACGGTCTTTAGTACTGAAACTTCATTTATAACAAACGCATTTGGAGCAGTGCCACATCACAAATACGAAACTTTTGCTTGCAAATTCAGAGCAGCCGTATTTGCAGCACATCCCTATCGCAGCTATAAAATAAATGGTGTATTGCTTATTCTGAAAAAAGACAACTTGCATATGGCAAAATACTATTACAACTCTTTCCGCATTATAATTTTACCCCAATTTTATTTCATCATCAAAGAGGAAAATACAACAATCCTTACCGAAATCTGAACCCCACTGACACCATGATGGTATATTAGGCTAAAACCAATTCGAATCCGTCACAAACCTACATGCCGCACTCTACACCACTCCGTTTCTCTTTTTACTTAGAGCATACTAGCCATTCAGACGACACTGTCAAACATGACAGTTGATCAGCCATGGTAAACAAAAAAAGTTTTCTGCGAACTAGTGACCTGTTCATACGTTCGTGTCTCGTTCTTGATTTTGTATCCTATTCCTGCTGCGTGGTTAAAGGAATATTAATTCTTAATAAGTGTTCCTCGTTAGCTCACACTGCAAACTAGATCACTTATGTGTGCTTTTAATACAATGGCAGAGTAAAGGCACACGGACATTAAGTAATTTTTACCAGGGTCTCAGGGTGCTTTAGTGTAAAAGCGTAATTCTTAACACATTGCCTGTCGCTGAGTCAATGGCTTAACTATAATATCTCTCTTGTCCGGTTTTCTACACTTTGCATTCCGTCACAGAATGTAGTGATGTCAATACAATGCTAATGGCTATTGTGATCTTAATAAACGGCGCCTTCTCATATTCAACATTTGTTGGCTTATTTTGTCCTGTGCCACCTTATTTCACTGTCGACAAGCGATAAATGGTAAAATAAATAATTAACATCGAGGGTTCCCGAAGGAAAAAAGAGCACATTCCATTACCTCCTCGTCCTGTCTTCCTCGCCACAGTAATCACACATGAGCCTCTGGCTCCACACAGAACTCCAAGTATAAAAAACAGTGCTCTAGTCTCCCTCTCCCTCCTCCAATATGGCCCCCAGTGGCTCCAGCCAATCCCATAAAGGGACACAGATACAGCTAATCTACCTGTTCTTTTTTTCTGCACTTCTCCGAGTGCTGTGTTTCCTGCTGGTCAGGTGAGTGGGACTGGGTTCCTGCTTTAGCGGTTCCCCTTGTCCTTTGGTATCTGGTTGGGGGAGAGTAGTATTTGATTGCTTTTGGCGCTGTATGTTCATTTTCCGTTTGCATGTGTCTCTTGTTAATGATTATTTCTCCCCCTTCTTCTGCCGATGTGCCTCGTGTCCTGCTTAGCGGACTTACGGGCATTTATTTGCGGCTGTGTTTGTTCGGGTGTTGGGACGGGACGCCTTGTGTCCTGCCTGCCGTTTCTTTGATTTTGCCCTTTACCGCCGCGCGTCCTGCTGAGCGGACGTTGCGCGGCCGGGTGCGATGTCTGTGGGGGGCCGGAGGCTTCCGTTGTCATTCTTACCTGTTGCCGGTTTGAGCGTCGGCATGGTTTGCTGCCTCTTCACTCTCTGCTTGATTGAAGACGCATTCAGGGCTCGGCTCGGCTCTGCACACTATACAGTCTGGGACTGTTTTTTTCCTGCGTGTGCGCGCGGCCTTTCCGACTGCATTTATTCTTTTAGTTTGGATCGAGGAGGGTTTTGTTGGGTTGCTTAGCAACCTCTGGTCCTTCTTTTACCGGCCTGTTCTGCTTTTTGCCTGTGTTTGTTCTTGCACTCATTCACGAGGCGGGCAGTCATGGATGTTTCTTCTGATGCTCCTGATTCTTTGGCCGTGGCTTCTGGTTCTGGGGTGCAAATTCCTTCGATGGAAATTTTACAGCAGATGATCAATTCTGCTGTGTCTGCTGCATTGCACGGTCAGGTTCCTGTCCCTCCTGCAAAAAAGGCGAGGATTGATGGCACTGCTGCTGATGCTGATTCAGGGAATTAAGAGGAGGTTGATGTGAGGGGTCTCTTTGTGCAGGGTGACGACTTGAAGGAGGTACTGAGTCACATTCGCGATAACTTGGTGTTTCCTGCTTCTGTTGTGCCTCTGGAGGACGATCTATTTTCCCAATATCATCGTCCTGAACTTGATTCTTTGCCTCTCCATTCTTCGGTGTTGAAAGTCCTGGAGAATGAATGGAAGGATGTGGACAAAGGTTCCTTTCCTCATTTTTTGAGTAAGAGATACCCTCTGCAGGATTTTGCTGTGAATTACCCTGCCTCTGTGAAGGTTGACTCTTTGTTGGCCAGCATGTCTTCTCATGGGACTGTTGTTTCGGAAGATTCTTCTCCTGCTGACCCAGTTGACCGTAAGGTGGATAGTGCTGTGAAAAGCACTTTTGCGGCTGCGAATTTTTCTATCAGGGCGGCGGCCTATTCATCTTACACTATTCAGTCCTTGCTCAAGGATTTTCAGTCTGTCGGAGTTGTTGGACCAGGGGGAGGATGTTTCTTCTACCCTGGCGATGATGGAGCGGCAGGTTCGTCTGCTTTCGGATGTCTCCTTTGATTCACTGGGAGCGGCGGCTTCAGCGGCCGGGTCCTCTGTGGCTGCAAGACGTCAGTTATGGCTCCGTTCATGGAAGGCTGATGCTGCACAGAAAAACTTGCTTATGAAGATCCCCTTTTCTGGGGTTAAGCTTTTTTGGTTCGCCTCTGGACGAGATGGTGAAGAAAACGGCGGAGGATCGTAAACTGCTTGCTCCTGAACGTCCTGGCAGGTTCCGTGCCTTTTGGTTCACAGAGGTCTTTTGGTCCTTCTAAAAGGGGTCGGGCTGGTCAGCCCTTTCGTGGTCGGGGGCGTGGCCGGGGTGCTCCTTCCTTTGATAAATCCCGGTTCTCCGTTGCGGCTGCCTCTTCCGCTCCTGCTTCCAAATCCTGACTGGATCGCTCCTGGTGTGGGTCCGGTTGGGGGTCGCCTCGCTTGCTTCATGGACTCTTGGCGAGAGACTGTGTCGGACCAATGGGTGCTTCAAGTGGTTTCGGGGGGTTGGTGCATTGGATTTGCCCAGACGCCCCCGGACTGTTTCAGGGCCACTCCTTGTCCCAGAGATCCTGTGAAAAAGTTGGCGCTTTTGGAAGGCATAGATTCCCTGGTGGTCAAGAAGGCGGTTATTCCTGTACCCTGCGATCAGTTGGGAAAGGGGGTGTATTCCATACTTTTTCTGGTGTCCAAACGCACCGGGGATCTTCGGCCTGTGATGGACCTGAAGTGGGTCAACACTTTCGTCCCTCACCAGAAGTTCAAAATGGTTTCACTTCAATTGATCCTTCCTCTGGTGTCTCAGGGCGATTTCCTTGCATCAATCGACTTGAGGGATGCTTACCTGCATATTCCTATTCATCCGGACTTTCAGAAGTTTCTCCGGTTTTGCGTACTGGGTCATCATTACCAGTTCCAGGTATTACCTTTTGGGCTCTGATCTGCTCCCAGGATCTTTACTAAGGTTCTGGCTCCTCTTATTGGACATTTACATGGTGAGGGCATTAGTGTTTTTCCGTATCTGGACGACATTTTAATTTCTGCTTCTTCTCTTCCAAAGGCGGAGTTACATGTCCGGAGGGTGTGCCATGTCCTGGAGCATCATGGGTTCCTCGTGAATGTACTGAAGTCCTCCCTGGTTCCTGCGCAGGAATTGATTTTCATTGGGGCTCTGTTCAAGACTCAGTTGGGGATGGTGTTCCTACCCCCTCCCAGAATTCTGTCACTGATGTCTGCTGTCCGTGCCCTGTTGGTGGGGCATTCTCATCCAGTGAGCCTGTGGTTGAGGGTTCAGGGTCTGATGTCTGCGTCATTGACGGTGCCGTGGGCTCGCCTCCACATGTACCCGGTGGTGTCCCACATTTTGTCGCATTGGGACCCCTGTTCCCTCGATATGGGTGTTCTGGTTCCTATGTCGGAAGCTGTTCGGGTGGTCCTGAGTTGGTGGTTGGTCGACGGGAATCTATCCAGGGGCCGCCCCTTTCTGATTGTTCCCACCCGAGTGGTCACTACCGATGCCAGCCTGCTGGGGTGGGGTGCTACTCTGGGGGATTTGACAACTCAGGGGATTTGGCCTCAGTCGATATTGTCATGTTCCTCCAACTACAAAGAGTTGAAGGCTGTCCTTCTGGGTCTGTTGGATTTCTCGGATCTTGTTCGGGGTCACCACGTGCAGATCCGTACGGACATTCAGGTTGTCAAGTCTTATGTGAACCATCAAGGGGGGTGCAAGGTTCGATCCCTCAGTTGCCTCAGCCGTCAAATTTGTTCTTGGGCGGAGTTGCGTCTGGAGTCCCTGTCTGCCACTTACCTGCCTGGCGCGGAGAATACTGTGGCTGATTGTCTGAGCCGAGTTTTTCCTTCCATGGGATCCTTGTCCCTCACACGATGGATGTTCGGGAGGTTGCAGGTGATGTTTGGCTGTCCGATTGTGGACCTGTTTGCCTCCCAGGACAATGTCCAGATCCGATGCTTTTGCACGATTATGCCTTGCCGGGATGCCTGGAGGGTGGACGCGCTTTCGTTCCTTTGGCCGAAGGGTCTGTTGTATGCATTTCCCCCTGATTCCTTCTGTGTTATGGAAGATCAAGAGGGAGGGGTCCTTTGTGCTTCTGGTTGCTCCTTGTTGGAGGCGTCGCCCTTGGTATCCACTTCTGTTGGAATTGGCTGTGACTCCGGGGTGGGCCTTGCCGTTCGTTCCTTATTCTCTGCTGGGTCCTCTTCTTCCTCTGCCTGTGTTCCGTTCCCTGGGTCTGCGGGCCTGGCTCTTGAGAGGGATTCTCTGATTCGTGAGGGTTGTTCGGTGACTGTGACTAGGGTCATTCAACAGTCCCGGCGGCCTTCTACGCTTAAGTCCTACGCCAAGCACTGGGATAATTTTGCTTCTTGGTGTGTTGGTCGTGAGCTGTCGTTGGATTCTTTGGATCCGGCTCGCATTCTGGATTTTCTGAATGATGGGTTTGTGTTGGGCTTGGCCATTTCGACTCTTCGAGCTCAATGGGCCACCATTCGGGCTTTTCATGTCCTCCCTTTGGTTTCTGTTTCTCCATTGGTTGCTAGACTGTTTAAGTCTCTTTCTTTCCAACGCCCCGTCCTATCATGTGTTCTCCTCCTTGGGACCTACCTTTGGTTTTACGTTCCTTGCAGTTGGCTCCTTTCGAACCTTTGGAGTCGGTGGACTTAAAATGTTTGACACTCAAGGTGGTGTTTCTTGTGGCGATTGCTTCTGCCAGGCGTATGGGTGAGTTGGGTGCTTCCCTTCGTTCTGCCCCGTTTTTGTTGGTTTTGTCGGACCGTGTGGTCTTGCGCCCTCATCCTACCTTTGTTCCTAAAGTGGATTCTTATTTTCACCGGTCTGCTGAGGTGGTTCTTCCGGTTCTTTGTCCTGATCCGTCCTCGGCCGAGGAATCCCTTTTGCACCTCTTGGATGTTCGTCGTGCCTTATTGATTTGTTTGTCACGCACGTCTTCCTTTTGTAAAGTGGACAACTTGTTTGTAAATTTTGGTTTGTCGCGTCAGGGACTGAAACCCTCCCTCTCCACGATCAGTCGTTGAATTAAGGAGGCCATTATGTTGGCATATGCTTCGGTTTCTGAGGTCCCCTCCCTTCCTGTTCAGGGTCATTCCACCAGGTCTGTGGCTGTATCCTGGGCTTCTTTCAAAGGGGTGTCCATGGAGAATGTTTGCAGGGCTGCTACGTGGTCTTCCCCGCATACCTTCATGTCCCATTACCGCCTCCAGGTTGGGGGTGGGGGTTCTGTTTCTTTTGCCTCTTCTGTTTTGTCAGCAGGGGTTCCTTGAGAGGTTATCCTTTTTGTTGCTATACCTCTGTATATTAAAATATGTTTTCACTACACTGCTGGTGTGGTCTGTTTCCTTGCATGAAGCTGATTGCTTTGGCATCGGCTCATGTGTGATTACTGTGGCGAGGAAGACAGGACGAGGAGGTAATGCACCGGTTACTTACCGGTAATCTTCATTACTCCGAGTCCATGTCTTCCTCGCCACAGTATAGTTTCCCTTCCGGCCCTGGTGGTGGCTTCATGTCTGCGGCTTGGTCTTTCAGGTAGATTAGCTGTATCTGTGTCCCTTTATGGGATTGGCTGGAGCCACTGGGGGCCATATTGGAGGAGGGAGAGGGAGACTAGAGCGCTGTTTTTTATACTTGGAGTTCTGTGTGGAGCCAGAGGCTCATGTGTGATTACTGTGACGAGGAAGACATGGACTCGGAGTAATGAAGATTACCGGTAAGTAACCGGGGCATTTACTGAACACAAATTACAAAGAATTCACTTGTAAGAAGAAGTTTTAATAGGTGCAAGACATTTACAGGTGTTAAAAGTGTTGCATCTACCCTTCTCTGCTGAAAAATGTAGTAAAAAACAACAATAATACTTATTAAAACCATAATTCTGGTCCTGACCATTTAGATAAAAAAAACTCCCTCGTAGGCAGCACTGTAAATACGCAGTGTTCAATCAATGGCTTGCCACAGAGTAGTCTGCTACCCCTCAGCAAATGCGCTTTGGTGCCTCATTAGGAGTATGCCAACTACTATCAATACATCTAAAAAAATGCAGCATACTCCAAGTCTACAGCACTGTGAGGCCATAATAATGGCGATACAGAGCTAGGCAAATCTCTTAACAAAACGTAGCCCTGAATTCATGTAAACAGAGGAGAGTGGGATATATGTATGTGTGATTGTGTGGGGCAGGAAGAGTGATGGGATTCATCTGTTCTGTCTGTTGTCCTTCACTCACCAGCTTCGTCTTTGCTCCTGCATTATGATAACATCATAGATGGTAACTACATAGAAATTGATGATACACTAAGCCCACTAGACCCCCCTGTTATCTGTCAAATGCACTGCCTACTACAACCTTGTAAACCATGCTTAGGGGATGAACATTTAGAACATGGTCAGTCAGCAGGTTTGCCATTGGGGATAAACCCATAGCTTCCGCCACTCAGAGACGACAATCCACCCTAAAGATCTCCATTACTGTGCTGAAAGGCTAGTCACCCAAGTGGTGCCCACTTGATAGCAATCAGGCTTGCTGAGCAGGTACAATGTTTTAAAGCACCGACTCAGCAAAATTCTTTGCATTGGAAAAAAGAAACTCTCAAAGCATTAGTTTGTTTTCTTAACCCCTTCGCTGCTCGTCATCAGCCACGGTGGTTGTGTGCGGATGACGAGCTGAGCTCGTCATGTAAAGCTGCTTTTCATAATTTGCCGCACACAGCGGGAAAAGCCGCCGCAGCGATGCGGTTAATACAAAACACTGGTGACAAAGTACGCTTCCTGCACATTGAGTGATTCTACATTTTCCCTGCCTGCATCCAACATGCCTTTGGAAGGAAAATAGTGATAGTAGCTCGCCCTTAAAAGAATAGGTCAGCCATCATTGTGACTTTGCAGCTCCTTGGCTATAAGCAGCCAGGTCAGAGGTTTTCACCAGTAGAGCCAATGGAGGCTCCACTGGTATAAACAATGCCCATCCTCCAACACTAAATAAAGCGTAGGAACGGCAAGATTAGCAGGCAGAAGTACTGCATATCCGTGGAGGTGCTCCAGCTCCCCAAACTCTAAATGAGGCCCTAGTTCTTACCTCTGTCTTTGGTCCTGGCACCTTGGTGCCTGCTGCCTTGAAGCCGCCAGCATGCAGTATATAGTGGTAAAGAAAACAACAAAAATGATCTGACAGGTTCTTTAAGCATACCCGACTGAGGACAGAAGAAAAGAAACAGGGCTGTAACCCATCCATTTTTGTATGTAAACCCTTCCACCTTTGTATGTAAAACATTATACAATCATGATTAGCAAAATACAAACTTATATGTACACATGCATAAGATTCTGTAATCATCACTCATAGACCAAGTACTCCGGCATTCCATATTATCTCTTGCTTCTACTAGGACTTTTTATTTCAAATCCTATTTTTCAGGCCTCTAACTCCTCAAGGTCTCTTTTCCTGGCAGTCTCACTAATCTGCCTGTGTCAAAATGTTTTTTTTTCTCCACCCAAGTTGTTTGTAACAAGTTTGTCCCTTTTGTGCTTTGAGAAGATCGATGTCCTTCATGATTGTAACGCCTAGCATCCAATTTCATCCTGTCTCATGGCGCATGATTACACGTCTTTGCCCTTTTTTCACTTCTGCAATAGCTCTCCCAATTATAAAGTAAGAGGAGGAGGTTCCCTCTCTTCCTTACCTCCATAAACTCCCCAGGTGATGTATGTCCAGTCAGGACAATACAATCATTACACCTGCTTTTGTCCGCATCCTTAACACCCGTCACTGTCCCTAGTGGATGAAAGAAAAGGATCGTCAAACTTGGATCTTGTGGCACTATCTAACTTTGTGCTATCTTTCTGTCACCAGCAGTGACACAAATTGAGATGTTCTGGTTCACTGACGTTCTAAACATCTGAAAGAGCTCCAGTTAATAGAAGTAGCCAGATTACTTTAAGGCCTAGTTTATGGCCTGAGACAGCATCTTTGGCTATATTGAATGGTATTAGACAGGATAACCATGATGGCATGTCTATCTGGCTCCTCCTTCTCTTGTAGTTATGTCATTCTGTTACTTTCAAAACGAGGATCTTGAAGAAAAAATGTTTAATTCTGTGCTACTTGAAAGCTTGTTTTGTTAATGCTGTCATAATTTCTAAATTTAATGCCTGCTTCAACGGCAGGCCTTAAAAAATTAACTAAACCTGCAGGTCTAGTGACTTAAATAATCTATTCAACCTAATTGTAATGCTCTTGACCCATAAACTGGTTTAAAATTATGTGATTCTGGGCAAATATTTTAATTCGCGGCCATTTTATTAATTATATCACAAATGAGGTATGACCACCTTCAGGTATGCAAGTTCAGCATATCTGCTGTACAAAAACGGTTTTGTTTGATTTAATCAACTAAACTTTTGCTCCGTATATACTAGAAATATAGCCACATACAAGACACACATGACCCCTGACTTGCCTCTGTTCTTTAACAGCATTGTCATCAGGGTGGGGGCAGGCATGTTTCTCAAAGCATATTTAAAATCTGTTACTTTAAACAAATACATAATTAATGCATGAGGTGACACACTCATTTGCAATCAGCAGATTTTACATTGAAATGGCCCCAACGTTTTCCACTGACATGTTTATTCATTTTTGTTTTTCCAACATTCTCAGAAACCATGTCATACAAGACAATTGAACAGTATACACTCTTCTACAGCATGCATCTCTTACATGAATGTACAGTTTCCGGAATAACATGACTTCAGTTCAGTAACTGTCCCTCTTCTGCCGTCACGCGTTTAGAGTTCCCTTCTGATCTGCCTTCTGCACATTGACACAGATATTAAACTTGGGTACAACTAAACCTGAAGGGGGAAGAAATCCCCCCCCCGATAATAATAACTTTGACCGGTGATGATGTATCAGTTCTTGTGAAGCGGGCATGCCATTCCCCCCCATGACAAGACACTATCCCCACTATGTTGGATCCCCCCCTGTACATACACGCTGTGTGGCCGTGCCTGACGGCCGTATCAGTTGCCATTAGCTTGTGCATGAAACAACACGGGCCATCCCGTACTAGTTCATGTCGGTGTCTTCAGGTGTATTTGCCTCACCTGTGTGCTGTCCAGTGAGCGTTCTGCCCTATAACTGTTGTAAGGTGAGGAGTAGTCCCTCCCAGTGGACTGCTATGGGCTCTTTCCGCAGGCCTAGTGTTTCCTTCCTTTTAATGGCGATTCCCTCCACCTTGGCCCATGCGGAGTGTGGTAAATTTAAATTACCTATACTTAATTTATGCGGTAAAGTTCAATAAGAATAACTCAGTCAAAAATAAGAGGCAGAGTCCGTGGCATCTGAGTTTATGAAGGTTTTATTCCTTAGAAAGGAATTGGTTCGAACCAGGTATCATGTTCCATCACCACAAGGGTTCAGGAAGGGAATGGACATGTACATGTACAATGCTTTATTAACAGGATATCATATATATAGTCAATACACATAATAGTGATGAATGCATAAGGCGTAACAGCTGAGAGAAACGAGATAAGAACACATGTACGTAACAGAAGGCGTGCATGAGGGCGTGCACGGAGGTGTGTGCTAGACAACGTCACTTGAAACGTATCACAGGTAGGTGGATCCATAGACGAATCCTGCAGTGTCAGCAGAAATACATGGCAGAGATGCGCGCGCAGCAGCATGACGTGTGATTGACGTGGAACTGGAGGGTGAAGGGGACTTGACATTTAGCCCTCCATGAGGAGACGGAAGTCTGGGGTGTCAGAACAACCTAATCCCAAATCATATCTAATATCTTGTGTTTGAGGAACTGTATTATCTAGAAGGAAAGGTCTCTCGGGCAGAGGCTATTCTATACTAACTGCTAGTGCGTGTATAAGCGCCTATGTGTCTGCATGTAGTGCGGGGCCATGGCCTACCACAGTAACAGGAGCTATGAATTACTTGTATGGAGACAGAAAGGCCGGGCCCTTTGCTCTGCAGCTGGGAAGGATGTTTTCCTAAACTACTAGACAGGAATGTATTTTCGAGGAGCGGAGCAGATAACTTGAAGGCTGAATACAGTCTTGGCAGGCAAGCAGGTCGAGCCAGGCACCGCTCGCCTCACAGGGAGTAAGGCAAGGGTCAGGAAGCAGCAGACTGCAGCTTTTAGAAACAGGAGGCAGAAGGGCTCGATGGCAGGAATCAGGGCCTAACTCACCAGAGCGAGTAAAACATGAAAGTGCACCATGTAAAGACATTGGCAAGGCACACTTAGGAACTGAATATCCGACCCATTCATGGTGGATCTGAAAGAGGACATGTTAACGTTGGACGCAAATGTATTTGCGTCTTCATAGCTGGAAGTGGAGGGAACATACATGTACTTGAAGCACGTACATGGAGCCGTTGGGGTCTACGATAGGGGACACAATTGACCATAAAATTCATATTACCTCAGGAGAGGGAGTGGTGGGTCCTGGGCCTTCCAGTGCATAGTGAGGAGTCGTTTGGCCACCACAATGCCCAGGTCCAGGAACCTGGATGTCACTTTCGTGGCCGCGGTTCTGTGGAAGTGGTGTAAAAGGTATGTGGGCCAGTCAAAAGGTATGTCCCGGCCGGTACACTCGTGCAGCTGTGTGCGATGTTCTGCCAGTATGTGTGGAGTCTACGACAGTTCTAGAGCATATGTACAAGCCCCACCCCCTGCTCAGCACATCTAGGGCAAATTGCGTCCTCTCGATGGAAGTATCTATTAATTAGGTCGGGTGTGAGGTATGCCCTGTGTACGATGAATAATTGTATTTGTCGAAACCTCATGTTCCTGGGTATGCAAAAATTGGGCTCTGTAGTATTCGGTCCCACTCTTTGTCTCTCAGCTGGTGCCCCAGATCCACCTCCCACTTTTGTTTGAGGGATGTCAGGCTAATCGCCGTGTGTCCGGGATGCTGCTGCAAACCAGCGGACTAGGTGTCGCCCTCTACCCATAACGTGCAAATATTGTATGACAAGGTGTTGCTTGGGTTCTACCGCCAGGTCCCCCCATTTGGCCGTAAGTGTCGCAATCAGCAATCTGTGCATGAAGAATTGTCCCGGTGGCAGGTTTTCCTCCCTGATTAGGGTGTCCTATGGCAGTAGCTCCCCATCGCGGTATTGGTCCCCTAAGGCCTGTATACCCGCCTCGCTCCAGTCCACGAGCCTAGGCTGTGTGAGTACTCCCATCCCACTAGGTGAACCCACTAGTGATAGCGCTGGTGCATAGGGTGTCAGTGTCCTGGTAAGGTATAAGCTCCTACGATAGCATTTGTGCGCTACCGCAAGGAGGAGAGGTGTAGGCGCTACTGTTTTATTGGCCGGGTGGAATAGGCTGGTTATTTGTTCCAGGGTGTATGGGGGTTGCACGGACGCCGTATCGTCGCGTCCCCTGTTCGCCAGCCACCGAGCTATCCACTGCAGCTGTGCTGCCAGGTAGTAGTGCTCGAGGCAGGGCACTGCGAGTCCCCCTTGATCCTTCGATCAGTGGCGTCACTAGGGAGGTGCGGGGGGTGCGGACCGCACCGGGTGACACCATCACCTGGGGTGACACCAATCACGCACCAGGTGATTGGTGTCACCCCAGGTGATCGTGGTTAGTGGGACAACGTAGCTGCGGCTCACTGACGCTGCGAGCCTGGACTATAGACCCACAGAGTCCTTCAGGGTGAAAATAAACACGCAGGATATTAGTGTTCACCGCGCACTTCTTGCTGTCTCCAATGCCTCCTTAATGCCAGGAAAGATCGTTTTCATTCTTTGCATTTTCCGAGTACTGCTTCAGTATGTTCTTACCATTTTATTTTTCTGGGCATTTGTGTTTTGAAACGAGGGTCCGCAACGCAGGAAAAAGTCATGTCACCCTTCTTCCAAAGCATGCGCTACTGCAGAGGTTAACACCAGGCGTGCACAAATGCAAGTTCAAAGTACATCCCACCGCACCACAAGGATGGGTAAGTACGCGGCAGCAGTCTAGAGTTGACTGACAGCCTGCAGCAGGCCCAGGGTAGCGCAGCACATGTTCCGTTTTCTTGGCTGAGATCAGGGTTGCTTCATGCAGCAACCCCCGGTCTCTAGCCAATCACAGCCCTGTTGTGATTGGCGCAGGGGAGGGACGGACGCTGCTTGAAGCCTACTTCGAAAAAACGCGGCAGCTCAGGAGCCTTGAGGTGGCGCGGAGCGGGATCAGGCCATAAGGTACTTTTTTAAAATTATAACAACCCCAGACCCCCCCCACCACTACCCTATTATCCACTATGCCATTGCACTCGGGTTCAGTCATGATTTCGCATCCACTGCGTTTACAGCCAAATCAGGCAGCGTGTTCATTGCTTTCTTTTACAATATCTCTCTGCAGTGTTTGTTTTAGATTGCGCTCACACAGCGATGGCTATCTGCTTGTTTATTGGATTTTAATTTATAGGATGAAATCCCTTTGATGAATAACTGGTAAGACACAGGTGGAAGCCGCTGAACTCCTAATCTGTTTTCACATCAGGGTTAAGTGAACAGATGAAAAAGAAACGTGAACACAGTGGCAAACTGCACAGGCAACTTCGAGCTCGGAGCTCTGTCCAAAGTAATCTTTGTTTAATAATGTAGAAATGTTAGGCAGTGGCAGTGTTAAATCATTTCACTACTCCTCCCTTTCCCTCACACATGTACCCGTACACACCCCTCTGCCTGTCTTTCCCTCCTGTCGTGAGGGGGTGACACCTTTACCCGCACTGGGTGACACCAACCCTAGTGACGCCACTGCCTTGGATAAGTGCAATTTCGGCAGGGACAGCCTGTGCTGTGAGTTTGCCCAAATGAAGTCTCTGAGCAGTTTGGAGTGAAGAATGCTGTTGGTATCTCTGCCCGGCTTCAACAAGGACACGCATTGAGGGGGGCAATCTATCTTCCTCCACCGCCTCCCTATATAGAATGTGCAAGTGTTGCAGCAGATACCCTCTGTTGGCTTTGTAATATTCAGCTGGCAGGCCGTCAGGCCCCGGCGTTTTGCCTGACGCCATTGACCCAATCGCCTCCCCGATTTCGTCTTGGGTGAGGATGTCCCCCAAGGACTCCGCGTATTCCCCAACGGCTACGGGTAGCTGGACCTGCTCCAAGAATCTCTGGATGTCATGCGTAGTGCATTGGGTCACAGATTGATATAGCCGAGTGTAGTGGTCTGTGAAAGCCTTGTGGATTTCGTGTTAGGTGTCCACTAGGTTGCCCTCTGGAGTGTGAATGCCCCAATGCCGTAGTAGCCATGCCAATAAGCGACTCGGTCTATCTGCCATGGCGTGTGTGTGCGCCGTGTAATTGTGGCGTTGGAGTCGCTCAAGCAGATCCGCATGCTGCGCCCTAAGCCTCCCCAGTCTGTCAGCATGCTCTCCTTCCTTCTCTCCCTCGCATTCGTATTGTAGCAATTGAGATTCTATTTTGGCTAATGAGGAGGATAATTGTTTCCGGCTGTTCCATGTGGAACCCAGACAATGACCTTTAGCTCGTCCCACGATACTAATTTGCTGCTCGTTATACCTTCATTTTGGTAAAAATATGCCAAAATGGCTGTCCCTAGTGACAAGCGGAATTCGGGGTCTTCCAGCGCTATAGGCTGTAAGCGCCACGTGGGCACCGGGGGACGGCCAGCGTCCCAGCCGAACTGAATTTTTAGGGAGTTAAGGTCCAAGTGGGTCCTGCTCAGATATTCCGACCCGTGTATGAGAGGGAGCAGTGACGAAGAACCCACCACTCTGTCCAACCGTACGTGTAGATCGTGCACTGCCGAGTAGTATGAGTAAAAGCGGTCAGTGGGGTGCTGTGTGCGCCATAGATCTATCAGCGCCCAATGTGTGAGCCAATCTGTTAGAGCCTGGGCATTGGACACTGCTGTTGTTCTGTTAAGTGGAGGGAACGATCTGTCCATGTGTGCATCTAGCACCGAGTTGTAGTCGCCGCCCAGCAGCCAAGGAAGTCCCGCAAACGGGGTCAGTGCGAGCAAGAGCCCCGTCAGGAAAGAAACCTGGTCTACATTCGGGGCATAAATCGAGCCGAGTAGTATAGCCTGGCCATTAATAGTCCCATGTGCTAATGTGTATCTGCCATTGGGATCTACTTCCACCTTAGTGCATGTAAACGGTGTGCCGGCTCTCACCCAAATGAGTGTGCCCCTCGCGTGTGCCGAATATATAGTGCCATAAATGTTCCCCCTTCATCGTCGGCGCAGCTGGACAAGTACTGTCTGCGTCATGTGGGTCTCCTGCAGTAGCGCTATCCCAACGTGATGTCTTTGCAGGTATGAAAAGACTGAGTAGTGCCGGGCAGTTGTGTGCATGCCCCGGATGTTCCAAGTCAGTATGTCAATGCACGTCATTACACAGGTTAGGGGTCAGGGGGTATGTGTGTAGGGGGTCCTGGCGGTGCATGTGGATGACATGATTTGTCTGTGCTGTACCGGTCTGGTGCAAACGAAACCATAACTGAACTGTAAACAACATAACCGTGAGGGTGAACCCGGGTGCGGTATAAACAATCATTGATATTAACAAACGCATTGGGAACGAGAACAGATCTATATAAAATGGTACGTAACTATAGACATCAGTCTATAAATACATGGTCACATGCTAAAGATCACACCCTTTAGTTTGTGGCACACAAGTAACGTTTTGCACGAAATGGACAGTCCAAGAGCCTTCCTTTATGTAAATCAAACTGTTTCTAATTATTCTTATATTTAGACCTATGAGGATGGGCATGGTTCTCAAAGAAATCGGCCAATGTACCCTTTTAATTCTACATTTATGTTGAAGTGTAGAATTACGAATTTCTGTGATTCAGAAATGGTTCCAGTGGGCCCTGAACAAAGGCAAATGCTTGTGCTACCATTTTCTCTTTGTTTTCTTCAAGAGGGAAATATTTTTCAACTTGGAAAAATCCCTTTACCTGCACTTGACCAATTTTGGAGGTGGGCTTTTTCCCTTAGCACCCATTTTTTTTTGCAAATATGTTTTTATTGCAGGAAATAAAGAAAATCACATTATTGGCACCTGGTAATTGATCTACATCCATGTCGGCGACACTGGTATAAGCTCTATACACGGCCATTTAGCCCACAACCCGGGGGTCGGGCGGCGTGTGCCACTCGTTTGCAGTGAATAACGCTCCTTCTGCTTTTCTAAACAACCCAACTGAAACACCCCCCCCCCCCGTCCCCAAACAGTCCTACCCCCCCAGAAGCGTGAAGTGTCAGTCACAATGTTACAGAACTCTGACGCTTGATGGAAGCGAATGGCGCTCCCTTTCCTCTTTCCCCCTCCCCCCTCTTCATCGGATGTCTATTTCATGGTCGAATAGTGTGCGGTAAGAGACCAATAGCATGTTATTGGGATCTAGGCAGTTCCCCATCTGTACTATCTGAGTCAGTATGTGTGCTATGGTCGCGCAGGGCCTGCACTAATGTCTCCCAGGCTTGCGCCGCCTCTAGAGCCCGCTCATCTCGTCGTCGCCTCGCCTGTTGGTACCTCAACGTGCTCTCACTCCCCGCCCACTTGAGAAGTTCATTGCGCCACTTAGCGCCTGTTGGACCAACTCGCGCCTTCCAGTGTCTGGTAATTTCTCGTTTGGCCAGAAGCAACCCCAAATCGATAAATTTACTAATAATCCTATTTTTAGGGGTATGGGGAAACCAGTGAAGAATCCCCACAGCTGCATCTATCTGCAACGATCTTCCAGTCACTTCGGACAGCGTGTCTCCGATAAACAACCAGTAGGAGGCTCTATGCAATATATAGAAGTGGACCAGTTGAAATCGGGCATTGCGCGTGCCCTTCCAGGCCCGACGCAGCAGCTGGGTCCACGTGGTTTCCGGGATTTCCTTTCCCACGTCAATCTCCCATTTGGCCTTAAGAACCGCTAGGGGGGTCAGTCTCTCATCGATCATTCTGGAATATAAGCATGACACTGCTTTAACCGTCCCTGCGGACATCATGACGTATTCACACATCGCCGACAGCTGTGGTTCCTCATGACCAGTTTTCCAGTGTGTCTGGAGTGCCCTTGTGACCGCTGCGTGGAGCAAAAAATCGCCTCGAGGGACGTCGTAGCGGTCCAGAAGTGCCTGGAAGGGCAGCAACGCTCCGTTCTCGTAGAGGTCACCTAAGGTCTATACACCCACCTCCTCCCAAACTTCCAGTCGAGACCAGTCGCCGCCATGGGGCAATGCAGTGAGCATTCCCAGCGGGATCTCCGGGGCATAGGGTCGCGGCCTTCCCAGTTTTCAATGTACCCGGTTCCAGCACGAGCGTATGGTGCGTTCCTCCTAGGTGAGGTCCCTCAATTCGAGCTTCTGTTGCAGCGCAATATATGATAAAATATGTCTGGGTATGCCACTGCCTTGTGAATCCTCCGGGCCCCGAAACTCATGCGCCACCTCTTGGGTGTAGGTCTGTAGCTGGGCAGCCAAGTAGTACATCTCAAAGTCGGGCGCCGCCAGCCCCCCGTCCGCTTTTGGTCTCAATAAGGTCCTGAGCGCCACTCTGCGACGGCCCGAGCCCCACAGGAACGCCACTATCATAGAGTCTAGGCTCTGGAAGCTGGATCTAGGGATCCATATTGGGAGTGTCCGGAAGTAGTACAGTAGATGGGGCAGTGCCACCATCTTCAGTAGTGCTATTCGTCCCGTCACCGAGAGGGGTAGGGTGAACCAAAAGGACATGCTACCCTTGAGCGCTCGAATGCCTCTGGAGATGTTACCCTCGAGTGTGTCAGCAGGGCGATGGTAAACATGCACCCCCAGGTACTTAAAACAAACCGGTTCCCATCGGATATCCCTGTGGATGTCCGGCTGTGGACTATCACTGTGGACCGGAAACAGGCAGGTCTTAGCCCAGTTTACCCGGAGTCCTGACACCTCACCAAAAGACGTGAGCACTGAATCAGGGCCGTTCTAGCGTCTTCAAGGAAAAGCAGTAGGTCGTCGGCATATAGGGAAATGTACTGGTGACCCGATGGAGATTGCAACCCCCTGTAATGGGCCCCCGTGCGGATCGATCTAGCCAGCGGCTCTACTGTAAGGGCGAATAGCAATGGGGATAGCGAACAGCCTTGTCTCGTGCCTCGTTCCACGGGGTATTGTTGAGAAATTAGCGGGCCCGATTTAACTCTGACTACCGCCGAGGCATACAGTACCGTGGTCCATCTCAGGAAACCCTCGCCCCGGCCAAACCGTTCAAGGACCCCGTGGAGATAAATCCACTCCAGGCTGTCGAAGGCTTTCTCCAGGTCTATCGAGAGGATCATGGGATCGGGAGCATTAGTGTGATTCCCCCTCCAATAGTCTAAACAAGCGTCAGATGTTCATCGTAGTATTACGCCTGGGGATGAAGCCCGCCTGGTCGGTATGTACTAGAGAGCTCATGTGCTCCAGCAGTCGTGCGGCTAATACACTGCTCAAGATATTATAGTCGACCGTGAGCATTGAGAGCGGTCTATAAGATGCCGGTTCTGCACCCTCGCGGTCAGGTTTAAGTAGCGGTATCACCAGGGCCTCTCGCATCGAGCCCGGCAGGCGTCCCAAAGTCTTCGCCTCTTTGTAAACCTGCAAGAGCTTGGGGGCCAGGAGTTCTATGTATGTGGAATAAAACTCCACTGGGAGCCCATCGAGGCCCGGCGTTTTATTTCGCGCCATCCTTTTTATGGCGCTTCTGATTTCTCCCAGCTCCACATCCCGTCCCAGGTCTTTCGCATGTTCCGGTTCCAGTGCGGGGATCGGCAGATCGCTCAGGAAGGCGTCCGTCGGGGTAGTATCTGGCGGTAAGCGGCTGCGATACAGCATCTTATAGTAACTCCAGAAGCAGTTTAGGATCTCGGGCTGAGAATAGACCTCCCTGTTCTCTGCAGTCCTCATTGCCACAGTGGGCGAGGTTCGCCTCGTTGGGTTAGCAAGCCAAGCCAGCAGCGTGCCCGATTTGTCGCTCTCAGCTAACGATCTAGTCAGGTAAGCTTTGTGGTCATAACTTCGTAGACGCTCAACCTCTACAGCCACCGCCTCTTTTGCCGCTAGGATCTGCTGCTGGAGCTCCGGGCGGCCAGGGCTGGTGAGTTCCAGTTCGCGGAGGACTCGATCAGCTCTAGCTAGATCTTCTAGGAGTACTCGGCGCACTCCAACTCTCTGCGCTATACAATAGCCTCTAACCACAACCTTAAAGGCGTCCCATTCTGTGGCTCTCTCAGCAGTCGTGCCCTAGTTTATCTCAAAATATCTCGTGATCCTGCCCTCCAGGCCCTCGCGGAACACCTGGTCTTCTAGCAGCTCGGGTCTCAGTTTCCAGGTTGGCACACAGGGGGTGCACTGGAGCCACCGGAAATCAATCAATAACGGATTGTGGTCAGAGATAGTCCTCGTCAGGTACTCAGACCGCACAGCCGAAGAAGCCACCACCCCCGACCCTAACAGGCCATCCAGGCGCACATGCAACTCGTGCATGCCGGAAAAATGGGAGTAGTCCCGGGTATGCGGGTGTTGTGCCCGCCAAATATCCGTCAGTCCCCACTTAGTCTGCCAGTCTAATCTGCCCCTGGCCACCCGATGGGCCGGGGAGTCCGGAAGGGGAGGATGTGATCTATCCAGGTGAACGCCGAGTACCGAGTTAAAGTCGCCCCCTATTAGTATGGGTCCCGAGAGGTAACGGGCCAATGAGCCCGATAACGCAGTTAGAAAGGCGAGCTGGTCCGTGTTAGGCGCGTAAATGCAGCAAATGTTCTCATCTCTCCCCCCTAGTCTCCCCGCGATTGTGACGTATCTCCCCTCGGGATCAACAGTGTGACTATCTACCTGTAAGGGTACCCCCTCTTTTATCCATATTAGCGCGCCTCTTGCATAAGCTGAGTACGTGGTGTTGTACACTTGTCCCCGCCATCTACGCTGTAGCGCTAGTCCCTCGGATTTGGTGAGGTGAGTCTCCTGCAGCAGCGCGATCTGTATACCTCCGCGCACTAGATAAGCGTGGACTTTGTCGCCTGGACATGGTGTTCAGACCCCACACATTCCAGGTGATACACTTCAGAGTCGAGAGGTCAGCCATTGTCCCATGTCAAGTCTGTCCGTCTCACCGAGCACACTACAGGTATGGGCAAGCACCCCGTGAAATCCGTACCGATGACGAGTACCACCCTCAACATGAATCCCCTCTCAACCCCCCAGAACAGGTTCCAAATAGTACCATCTAGTTCCCATCCAAACTGTACCCTCCAAAAACCCCCCTCCTACTAACCTAACGGTAGCCACCGTAGGTGTGCCTTAAGGGCAATATGGGGGCCGAGCGTCGATGCGGGGTCCCCCCACTGCAAGCTGCATTGCGACCGACCCCTATAACATCAGGGTCGATACAGGGAATCCCCGCAACCCTCCACGCAGTCAGTGAATTAACAGTTCCCCTGATGAGTCCCATCTCCCCCATGCATGTATCCACCCCCATCCCCCCAACCAGAACTGGCTCACCCGAAAGTTTCATTGTTCATCAAGTAGACCTTCCGCTGTCTCTGGGGTGACCACCGGGAGCTTCACGCTATCTGTTTCAGAAACTTCCGTGTCCGAGTGGCCCTCACTCTCTCCAGGTTCCGATTGTGCAGTTTCATGATCCCTCTGAGGGCCAGAAATGGAAGAGACCATCTCCAGCGCACCACGCTGCTCCGCCGCAGCCTCTATCGTAGAGGGACGAGCAGTCCTGCCTCTGCGATGTCTGAACCTCTTAGGTTTCCGCTGGAGAATGTCCTCCATCGTGGATTGGGAAGTGGTTCCAAAACCATCTTTGCCCGCCCTGTATAACTCAATCCAGCTGCACGCATCGTCTGGGGTGTCAAAGAACTTGGTGGAATCGTCTATGATGATGCGGAGTCGTGGCGGAAAGAGCAGGGAGTACTGGATGCCCCCAGCACGTAGTTCTCGTTTGAAGGCTAGGAAGGAGGACCGACGCCTCTGCGTCTCGTATGTATAGTCCGGGAAAATGTTCACACGGCTGTGATCCACCTGATACGGTCCCTTCTGTCTGGCGGCCTGCAGTAGGAAGTCTCTGTCGCGGAAATGGAGCAGCCGCGCCACCACCGGACGGGGGGGTCGGCCTTACAACTGCGGTTTGGCCGGCACTCTGTGTGCAAGTTCCAATGTATAGAAGGGGGACAGCCCCTCCGGCGCCACCGTCGTCCGCAGCCAATATTCCAGAAACGCCACCATGTCCCCACCTTCAATTTTTTCCGGAAGGCCTACTATCCGAATGTTATTTCTTCTGTTGCGCCCTTCTGCGTCCTCCGCACGCTTCTCTAGAGCTTCTATTCGGGATAGAGCGTCCTTCACCGTGGCGTCCAAAGCTTTCTGCGCCGGTTCCAGGTGTCGCACCGAACCCTCCACCTCCTTCACCTTGTCGGAGA
This sequence comes from Lissotriton vulgaris, assembly GCF_964263255.1. Classification (NCBI taxonomy): domain Eukaryota; kingdom Metazoa; phylum Chordata; class Amphibia; order Caudata; family Salamandridae; genus Lissotriton; species Lissotriton vulgaris. The sequence goes on along the minus strand of NC_141687.1, from coordinate 1,803,403,178 downwards.
GCTTACCGTGGTCAGCTCGAAGCAGTCTTAAGCCCGTCGCAACTTGAGCAATGTCTTTTTGGAGGGCCGATCTAGTCTCCGTGATCGCCAACAGGATTTTGTCAAGTTGTTCCTGAATATGTGGGTTCCCCGGCCCTTCTAGGTGTAGACGCTCTTCGTTGTCAGGCGGCTCCGCGTCAGATGCGGTCTGGGCCGCCTCCCTTAGGTCCTCTCGGTTTACCCATAGCTTTCAGGGTCTGCAGAAGGGTCGCAGCAGTAGCGGGGGACGATCAAGACGTGGGTCGCCTTCATGCGGCGCAGCCGCTAGAAGCGTCGTCTCTCAGCAGTCCGTTCCCTCGTGGCCACCAGCAGGCCCCCAGTAAGAGCAAATCCCCAGATGGCGGTCAAGATGAGTGTCCGCCGGTAGGCCAGACCGGGACCAAAGGGCAGAGCGCAACGTCGGCGGGACAGATGCTCCCCACTTCTTCGAAGAGATGTACCAATTTATGCTCCCAGCGTTAGGGGCAGGGGAGGCCCCGGATAGGCGTGGAGAAAGCTCGGGGAGCAGCGTGCCCTCAGAGCGCCCTCGGTCTCCTCCTCGTTGTTCGGCTTCTCAGTGGGTTATCTCGGCACCCCGCAGTGTGTCCCTGCAGCTTCGGGATGATGGGGCCGCTCCACAGAGCTCAACAGCGACCCCCCCCCCTCCATCAAATCGGGGGTCAGAGCTAGATCGGCGGGCCGCCTCGGCAACCACTGTGCGATGAGGGACGAGCCGCTTCTCCTCCTTCCCACGTAGCCCCCAGCACTGACTTGTGGCAGCGGACCGGGGCCTCACACGGCCGGCCGCCAGGCGTCTTCAGTCCCCCCAGGGGTCGTTTCTCGCCAAAGCGCCATGGCGTCATGGCGTCATGCATTGTGGGTGTGCTGCAGGGGGGTGGCGAGGGTGTTCCACAATTGACTCTCAGCGCCTCCAGAGCTGTCCGCTCCCCCTCAGGCCGGGAGCCAGGCCAGCGCCGCGGGCCGCTGCGGCAGCCCCCACTCGGCGACGAGCAGGCCGAACCGCCCCTCCCCCACGCAGCTCCTCACCAGCGCCTCGCGGCAGCGGACTGGGCTTCTCCTTGTCCGGCCGCCGGGCGTCTTCAGTCCCCACAGGGGTCGTCAGGGGGCAGGCTGTAGGGTGTCTCCCCAGTGGGGGAAGGATCGCCGTCCCGCTGGGGGAGTCAGGGCGTCTGTCGCTTTTGGGTCCCCGGCCGCCCCCGAGGCATTCAATGTGAAGCGGGTGCCATCTTGGTCTCCGCCGCTCAGTTTTCTTCCTCCGTCTTTTCCCCGTCCCAGAGACCGCCGCGGACCACCAACCGCGTTGAGAGGTGTCCAGGACCCAGGGGATTTCTTTGCTGGGTTCGGGTGTCCCAGGGAGCCCCCGAGAGCAGGATTAATGCAGGCTCGGTCGCGGAGCCGAGACACTAGGCGACCTCCGCCATCGGCGCTCAAGCCACGCCCCTTTCCCTTAGCACCCATGACATGGATTTACACCTGCCCCATATAATTTCTGACCATTTCCAAGGTTTGAATGAACTGAAAAACAGTTTGTGAATATCCACAATCTTGCAGGCCCTGGACAATCCTACCCTTGAACATCCATTCCTCATCCATGGAATCAAATTTACTTCAACGTAATATCACTGTGGTAAAATTGTGCGTGTGCAAATAGCTTTATGAGTGTAAATGTTGGTATTGTGAATACAAAATATGAATTTGCACTTGTAAATCAAGTAATTTGCACAAGATCAAAGAAGAGATCTTAACATATGTGTAATAACCTGACTTAATGTAATACTATGTATATGTGATTTGCCTGCATTGATTTGTTGTACAATTATCATGACTTAATGTAAAGCGCTCTGATACCCGCAAGGGTCTTGTTCGCGCTCTATAAAACTCTCAAAATAAATGCGGTTTTACTGATACAAGTATATGGTGTACAAACAAAGTTTGGAAATCGAGTTTCTGTGAATATTTGTCATTTGCACATCACCAAGCAAAAGTGTTCTGATTTGTTTTGCTCCTATCTAAATCTTTGTTTGCATCACACCACTCAATTACAAAACAATTTGCTTTTATAATTCCTGATATATTTTGAAATATTTGTACTATTCATTTACAAGCTATTTAAATGTTTTGTTAGAAAAAACGGACATCTTCCAGTTTTACTGTAGTAAGAGAAAAAAAAAATCTATTTTCCAAGCAGCAATGAGCATAAAGATAAACTGACATTTGATCTGTTTCCTTGAACAGACAGCAAATGTGTCAAGATAAAAACAAGATTAAAGTAATCTTTATTGCTCATTCACTTTCTGAATGAACAGAACACCTGTTCCTTATCAGCTTATGTTCACTCACCCCAATTGACCAGTAGGTGCTAAAATAGCTCGACCTAATAAAATCTGACGCACCATTGCGAGTGGGGAGATTTAATTTTTCAAGGCCTGCATGGTCTTCCTGAATCTGGTATTTCCAAGCTTCCAGTCATTCAGAATATGACAGCATGGTTTGTCATGGATTTCAGGAACTCTGATAAATTCTCTGAAGCTCGCTATATGGCCCACTGATTGCTAGTTTCTGGAAGGATCTGTTATAACGAACTGTGCGTTTGCTCACAGAGTCTATTTTGTAACTGGCCTCATGCTTGCTCCCAAGTGAAAGGAATCCCTTCATTTTGGCTCTTTGCTCCTGTCATCAGTGTAGTTCAGCAGCAAATGGCATGAAACCCCTTATTCTGCTGTCAAACTAACCCCGGTCTGTAAAAAAAAACTGCACAACTCTGATATTGTGTAACTAGGTTGCCAATGCAAAAGCACTGCAAAATGAAAACACTACTTTGTACATTACCTGGCCCTGTGTTAAAATGATAAACTGGTAACCACGTTGCCTGCATTTGTCTTTTTTGTGTTTCATTTAAGGGTGTCATTTTCTTTACACAGGCCAATTGTTATAATTAATATAGACATTTAGCAATAACCATTATAGAGAATATGGTCATTCTTCTCAAAGAAATTTCGGAGAAATTCGTAACGAATGTTGCATTTTATAATGGACATTGCCCTGCAGGATTTTTTTAAAAAAACCACATTGGAATTTTAGTCTTTTTGACACTTTACCGGCTCGGGCTTCAGAATAGAATTGAAAAAATAGTTTTTTTATAACATAGGCTGTCAAGAAGCATGATTTATGTCTCTGTTGGAGTGACCTCTTTGTAGGACATTGACTATCAGCCACACATTGTATGTGTTCTGGAGCTCGAAGGAATACACGTGTTCTTTGCTAGAACATCATTCATCTCAAATGTATTTCTAAGCATGTAAGTTTTTGGCCAGTTGGTTAGGCCTGGTGGCTTCCTGCATGGATGTAGCTCAGTTGTCTCATGAGTCAACTCAATGTGAGGTGCTAACAGCTGTTTAATTTTCATTTAAGGTAGCTCAGATTCCTAGCAGAGTAAATTAACAGGCTGTAACATTGTTAACTGATTGACTTTCCCTTATTTAATCTCTGCAGGAATGAAAGATGAATTAGGAATCAAAACTTGACTTTTCCTAACACACATCCTGAAATCGGGTGCGTTAACTCACTAAGCTCAATATTCTGAGACCTCCACAGGTGTGCAACCTCAAACAGGCATATGTTGCCATGTCCTGCTGAGCAGTTATTTTGCCTTTTGCTGGACCTGTTTTATTGGTGGATTTTTGACACTGCTCTCTGGAGGACGGCTGCCTAGTGTTTAGTCAGTGTATGTGCTTTGACCCCTAAAACATGGGGAAATTGGCTAATCCCTGATTTTCATATTAAACTTTTCTATAAAGCTATAGTATATGGTGTGGACATATACCCATGGCATGAAAAGTTAACTGCCACCTGTGGACTGCAGCACTCATTGTGCTGTCTACTATTGTGACAAAAGAAAGAATATTTTCAGTCCTACCCTGTGCGTCTTTATTGCTGAACCATTAAAATAACCTTTTTGGCAGGTAAAAAACCTCCCTAACCCACTTTATTACTTTACACATTGCCTTAAGTTTGCACCCATCTGTTCTGTGCCATAGCTACGAGGAGGTTGAGGTCAGGTTAATTTAGTGACTTGGATGGTTCACCCTGGCAAGGGTTGTGATTATTCCTTGAAGTAGCCAGTCACCAACCACAAATAATACAATTTCTTACAGTCTTCCAAGAGCTGCGCATCACCATGACTAAGTAGTGCGCTCTACCCACAAGAGTACTACCAGCCCCTCTGCCCTTGATTCAGCATTCACCTGCTGTTTTTCTGGGTTTGTGGAGCTCCCGACTTCAACTTGGAGCTTGGTCCACATCTCGGGCCGCTTGCGGCATGCTACCGACATGTGCTCGTTATGAGTGCATTCACAGATGCCTTCCGTGGCTGTAGACTGTGGCCTGTCGGGATCTTTCACTGGTGTCAGGCGGGTGATTTGGAGCTGTGGGGCCAGAGAAATAGAGACAAAGCGGGCCTGATTGGAAGGACAGGCCTGCATCGCGTGCTTTCTGCCTGGCCGTGGCTATATTAAGATGCACTATCAAGCAGTAAACTGGGAAAGTGCAATGGAATTCTGCAGTGTGACCACGACCTATCGGGGTCTTGGACCAATGCCGGGCGGGTGGTGACTGGTGTTGTACTCCATTACACTGTGATTAACATGCAGGATTGCTGGAATTGCTAATTGAAGTTCATATGCTTGTGTTTGGACTGACGATCCTAAAGTAGCAGAAGATGCGGTGCTCTCACAGGGGACCTTAATTTAAAGATATATAGTCCATAGAGTTTCCATGTAACAAATGTGGACTACCGTGCTGAAAACGCACCACTCCTCTTTTGGTAACTTGTGCTTTGTTACAATGGGAGCAGGGAGCCCTCATCGAAGTTGCTTTGTAGCTGGCGGGACAATTTTAAGACATACTTATATTTATTACACTTCCTTAACTTTGGATACATTGCAGGACACTCAGTAGGAAAGGTCCAGCTGATTAATAATGTTTTGGTCATCACCTGACATAATGCGCAGCAAAGCAACTATCTGGTTAGGCTCTCCTCTGGATCATATTCCCCCTAAGTTTTGGAATATGGTGAAGTCTGCTTTTGTGTGTAAAGTGACCAAGTTCCAATGGGCAACTTGGTCTGCTTTTGCACAGCTTCTGTCACAAGGTTGTATTAATTCTTTAGCCAATGCTTGGATACCAACACAGTGGAAGCGGGCACTAGTTGTCCCTCTGCTGGAAAAGCTGAATGTAGATCAGACTTCCATTCCACCTTCTTCCCTTTTTGGTTAAAATACTGGAAAAATATTTCAACTCTTTCTTAGGGGCCCAGCACATGAGGAAAATATATCTAGCAGCGATGAGGCTAAACTTCATGAGGTGGAACTACATTCACACAGCACCCTTTGGTAATGCATGAAGTAGCACACTGACTGGAAGGAGCTTGGTCATTTTATACGCACACAGGGGCTCAAATGAAGGCGGTACAAGTACAGAATGCTGGCTTCAAATACATACAAGGTCATACAGTGAGTGTGCTGGCAACAAGTGGGAGGGGCTGACAGTTAGCTAATTCTGGTGGACACATCCTGACAGTTACAAGTTGGGGACAGCTGTAAGCTCAACTGAGCATGTGCAAAGCAGAAGAGGCTAAATATATCTCGTCTCTAGGCAGATTTCAAGAGCAGTTAAAAGGAAGGTAGGACAGAGCACATGGCAAACAAAATGGCTGCCAGAAATCCAAAATGGATTCCACATAACAGACAAGTTAGTTTCTAAATACAAGATGTCTTCTGCAAATGCTTAACCTAATCATTGCTAAATTACAACAGACGACCCTTTCAACATTAGCTGAAGACATTCGTTTATCTGGGGTAAGCTAGATATGCATCCTGTACATTGATGCTCATCATCTCAGCTATCTCTTTATTCAACATTTGCTGTGCTTTCATATCTGCAATATTTCTTTTGGCTGGTGTACAAGCAGTGATGCACATGGAGCAAAGCATAGGACCGCATTGTATACAAGTACAGCATGTAAATAGTATCACCAGTAGTATACATAGAATAGTCAGTAGTTTAAAGTAGTTAACAAAGAGTGTCCATATCCAGTTTGAAAATGTACATGTACCAGTCTCTGGGTGAATTTCTGCAGCAATCTTATGCAGTTTAGTGATTGCATCATAAACTGAAGGTGAGTGATCAGGTATGAAAACACAGCAACTGCTACCGATGATGCGACATGCACCACCTCGATCAGCCAAAATCACATCAAGCACCATCCTATTTTGGAGTGCAACAATTCTTGCAATTTGCAGTTCTTCTGTAATGTTTCCAAGTGCCATGGCTGTCTGATTGGTGACAGCTTCCACAACACAAGTCAATCGCCTTATCTTTCTGCTATTCAATGCCGCACCCACAAAGAAGAACAAACCCAATTTGAAATCGACATATTGTTGTAAAGTGGTATCTGTCTGGTCGACTTCATCTGTACTTATTGTTCGTTTGTGTCTATTCTTAGAAATATCATTGTACATCTTTAGGTCAAGGTGATATGATGCGGGTGCTAAAAACACAGGGGGTAACAAAAATGATATGTAACATACCCCGGACCACCCAACAGGCAATTGATAGTATCTTTTATTACCTCACACGAAGTATGTTTTGTGCAACGATGTAAAACTACTGTTATTAGCACCTTCAATAGTTAATGTAGAAATACATTCACTCCGTTCTATAGGAATTCTCCCAACACTGCCAATACATAAATCTGCTTTAGCTCTAGTTACAGAAATCACAAAGGGTCCAGTGTTTTTCATATTCCTTATATTTGTAAAGACATACAGTGTCGAAATATTGTCCGGTTGGTACTCTTCCCATTCCCATTTAGTCCCTTTGGCTTGAGGATAACCATCTTCATCTTGGTAGCATTCTTTATTCAACCGAAAAATGATTTCACCTACTGAGGGCTTTCCGAAAGCAAACAAAAGAGCATACCAAGCTTGACATGAACCATTATGGGAAAACGGTAGAGGAATAAAAGGCGTTCCTCTTTTCTTTTGGTGTGCAGGTATCCCACACACCCAACAATTGGTAGTATTCGTGGCATTGTGTGTTTGATGCAACATCTGGATGAATGTGTTATTCAGGTAGGATTGCCGATGCTTCTGCTCATGATCGGGAAGCGTATAATAATGGTGCTCCACTGGAGCTGTAGTTGTGGCAACGAAAAGCTGTCGAGCAGGAGCCACTTTCTCAACAAACCAGGTGATTATTGCCATAACCACCAGGGCAACAACAAACCCTACAGCACAAATGATTCTTTTGTTATTCATTTCAGCAACAGTGATAATTGATCTTTCTAAAACTCTTTGAAAACAATCGTTGGAGCTCTTATCCCTTGGGCAGCTGCTGATTTATTCACCGAAGATCAAGACGGGTGTCACTACACTACGCACGGCTGATTTTCCCCCCCCCTTGTCATATCTGCATTCCGTTTCACAAACCCAGGGCGGTAGCTCAACCAGTCTCGTTCACGCTGCAGATTCTTTCCTCGGTCTCAAGTGGTATCGCGATGCTCCAGGAATTTTGTGGTCCGGGAAGACTTCCTCAGATTCGTCAGGTGAGATAGCTTGACCTTTCTCCGTTTCCAGAATCTCTCAATGGTCGTTCAGCGCAGCAGGTTCCACCAAGGCAGGCGGCACACGCTTGCAATGTGTTCTGTGGACCCAGTTCTTTTTGTTCGTCACTCGAACTGCTATCCTTGTTACAAGGAGCACTTGCTCTGGACCTCGCCACCTCGGTTCCAAGCTGTTCGATCTGTCGAAGACCTTGACCATCACATAGTGGCCGGGGGGGGGGGGGGGGGGGGGGGGAGTTCGTGGGCCTCACCTGTGGATCTGTCAGGAAGCGCTTCTCGAACCTGTTGATTAATAGAAATCAAACTGTCGGTTAACTGTGCCAAATAATCATTCATCAGAACACAAGGAACATCCTGTATGGGGCGTGGCTTAGGAACTCCCCAAGTATTCATCGGTCTCCCAAACACCACCTCATAGGGGGTAAGACCTGATCGTGAATGTGGTATCGATCTTATGGACAACAATGCCAACGGGAGTGCATCTGGCCACTTCAAAGACGTGGAAGCCAGTATTTTCGCAAACTTAACTTTCAAAGTAGCAGTGTACCTCTCCACTAATCCTGCTGATTGTGAGTGGAAGACTGTATGGAATTTCTGTTTGATCCCTAACCCTTTCAGCACATGCTCAACAACTTGCGCAATAAAATGAGGTCCGTTGTCACTCCACAAAAGCTTACATACACCATACCTAGGAAAAAACTCCTTTAGACGCACCTTTGCTGCAGTGAGAGCAGTATTATCTTTTGTAGGGTATGCCTCTATCCATTTACGAAAAGCACATACCACCACTAGGACATATTTTAGATTATTGCAGCGTTCAAGTTGGATGTAATCCATCTCCAAGACTTGAAAAAGGTGCGGTTGGTGTAGCAAACCCTCCTGTAGGAGTCTGTGTCCTTTTTCCAGGAGTATACTCCCAACAGATCAAACAGGACTGTACCACTCTTTTAGCTGTGCTCGCAATTTCAGGATGCTCCCAAACTTGCGTTAGCAATTTAGTTATTGCTAGAGCTCCAACATGTGCCAGCCCATGTGCCATTTGAACCATAGGTTGTAAATAGGCTGCAGGCAATTTCCATTTATTCATTTCTTTGTTATGCCAACAGCCCTCATCGTCTAACATTCCTTCTTTAGACCATTGCTCAAGCTCTTCCACAGAGGCAGATCTCTGTATATTCAATACTTACTCTCTAGCGTCATGCCAACGCTCCGCTTGAGACTTCACTACGTACATAGATGTAGTGCTTCGTTGCATCGCAGTTTCACGAGCTACGCGATCTGCAAAGGCATTGCCTTGTCCTATTTTGTCAATTATTTTCTTGTGTGTGCTACACTTCATAATAGCAACTCTCTTTGGGTATGTAAGTGCAGTCAAGAGATTATGCACTAATTCTCCGTGCATTATCTGCATCCCGTGGGATGTAAGAAAGCCTCTTTCCTTCCAGAGTAGGCCAAAATCATGGACCACTCCAAAAGCATAGCGGCTATCCGAGTAAATGTTCACACACAAGTCGGTGTTAAGTTAACATGCTCATGTCAAAGCTATTAGTTCTGCTGCTTGAGCCGACTTTTGAGGTATGCGAGCTGTTTCCACTACTGTCTCAAGCGTGGTAATTGCATAAGCAGCTGAAGTCGTACCATCTGGTAACTTCAGACCGGACCCATCAACCCACAGTTCCCCATCTTCATCTGGAAAGGGCGTATCTTGCAAATCGATGCGACCCTTTGTCTGTTCCTCACTGAAGAATATACAATTGTGAGGTTCCTTCGACTGGGACTAAGTCGCAGGATATGGCAACAAAGTGGCTGGGTTCAGTGTCGTGCACCTCTTCAAGGTAATATGATGTGCTAAGTGTCAATTCGTATCCTGTCAAACGAGCACTAGTTAAGTGTTGTGTGTTAGTCTGATTCAAAAGGGCATCTACTGCATGGGGTACTAGCACAAACAGTTTGTGTGACAAAACTTTCCCTTCACTCTGACGTATGGAAACAGCTTTTGCTGCAACTGAACGGAAGCATCCAGGCAACGCATGAGCAACAGGATCAAGAACTGCAGAAAAATATGCACAGGGACGCTGCTTATCACCATGTGTCTGTACTAAAACTGACAATGCACACCCATCTTTCTCGTGTACATGGAGTGTAGAAGTTTTCGTATAATCTGGTGTGCCTAACACTGGTGCAGAACAAAGAGCTTGTCTTAACTGACGAAAAGCATTTTGGCATTCATCTGTCCATGGAACGGGAATAGGGGTGTTTTTAGTCAAAAGCGCTAGCAGGGGTTTAACAATGTTTGAAAAGCCCAATATCCATTGCCCACAAAACAAAGTCAAACCAATAAATGCACGGACATCTTTCTGTGTGGAAGGTACTGGGGTGTCTAAAATTGCTTGAATGCGATCTGGTGTAAGTGCACAGCCCTCCTTAGACAGAAGGTGTCCTAAATAGGTCACCTTCGGTCTACAATATTGCAATTTCTTCCTTCTTTATGGTGGTGTGTAGTTAGAAAAGAAAGCAAGGACAAGGTACATTTTTCACACTGCTCAGGCGTATCAGCTGCCAACAAGATGTCATTGACATTGTATGAGAGCCACTCCTTCAGGCAAAGTAAAGGAATCAAGCTGTCTCTTCAATGCTTGCTGTAAATACTAGGACTCTCAATATAGCCTTGAGGAACTCTATAAAATCTGTACAATCAATTATTCAAAGTGAACCGAACAAATATCGGCTATCAGGATGAATAGGGATCAAAAAGAAAGCGTTCTTAAAGTCTATAACAGAGAATGTAAAGCCTATAACAGAGAATGTAGTTGCTGTCGGAGGAACCAAAGTAAGTAGTGTCGTTATGTCAGAAACCACAGGGTACTGCGGTACTACAATCCTGTTGACTTCTCTCAAATCGATGATAAATCTATAAATCCTAGTGTCAGTATCTTTTTTCAAAATGGGAAGAATCAGACTATTGCAAACATTGTAAGGAACTTATTCCACAACCCCCACCTTAATCAAATCTTGTACAATACATGTGAGTGCTTCTTCTCCTTCTCGAGAAATTTTATACTGCGACAGTCTTGGCAATGAAGCACCCTCCTTGACACTAATATGCACTGGCGGAATAACCATTTGCCCTACATCGGTGTCTGCAGTAGCCCACAAAGTACTAGGGAGTGAGGCTAGTGCAATGCCCTCTTTAACAATACAAGATCTCTCAATCACAGGGTAGTTGTCATTCAAAATAATCCGTACTCCTTCTGGAGAACATCGTATCGTAGCCCTGAAATATTTAAGCATATCAAGACCCACAATATTGTCTGGTGTGTTTGGAGAATGCAAAAACGGCCATGGAGCAATAAATTATCAACATGAAATGCGAGTGGTTGTGACAATGGGCTAAGGGAAGGTGTTCCATCGAAACCTATCGATGTAATGGTTAAGCCAGACAGGGGAGCCCTTGGAACCAATTGTTTAGACAAGGAGCTACGAGTAGCTCCTGTATCAACCAGAAACTGATCAGTAGAACCCAAAACATGTGCTGTAACATAGGGACCCCTCTGATCTACTAGAACTTCAACTGATTCCTTACCCCATCCTAGGCAATCTTATGCATAAGCAGAATCTTGCAAATCAGACGGCACATAGTCAGACATTTGATATTTGTTCCTTCTATCAAAAGCATTAGACCCATCCTGCCCACGTGTAGTTGCATCAAACCTATTCGATCATTCGTGCTTCCTCTAGGCCCTGAATACCCTGAGCGATTTCTCATTTGTCCCCGACCACGTGAACACTGCTGAGCACGCAGTACTGGACAATCAGAAAGCCAATGTCCAAATTTCTTGCAGTACGCACACTGATCAACAGACAAATTCGAACAAGCATGAGGAGAAAAAGACGAACCATAAGATCCACGTCCGCCTCTATCATTACCTCTAGAAGGTGGTCCATAAGATTGAGCTAACATAACCTTTGTTTTCAACTCTTTAGACTTTTGATCCTCATTATTTTTAGCTTCTAATTCTTGTCACTCATAATACTGAGCCATGGTTAGGAGAGAAACCGGAGAAGAGGTAGTCCATGAACTCTCACTGGCCTTTAGGCGACTAGCTATTCCTGGCAAAAGGTTTGCGACATATTTATCAACAAACAGATGCCTACCCGTGTCATCTGTTAATGACTGACAACTAAAATCGTGGAATGCCTCTTCAAAGCGTGTAAAGAAATCTGAAACAGATTCATCTGCCTTTTGCTTACACAACGCTAATACAGTCCAATCTATCTTTTTAGGGGGAGTAATCATCTTTAACTTAACTAATATAGCTGCCGGAAGGTCTAAAATTAACTGACACGGTTTCTGTGCAGGTTCTCTATCTTCATCTAACTGCTTTCCATAATGCTCCAAATGTCGCAGGGTCGTCAATTTTAAGCACAGTTCTCCATATATCAGGCGGCAATAATAATCCAAAAAACAAATCATTATCAGGTAAAGTCATAGTACAAGAACCAATTTGCACCCTCATCTTCCTCATAAAAGGCTGCTGGATTCTTTTGCGGATCAGGCAATGCATTTTTAAGGGCCATAACATCTGCTCTATTACAAGGAGTGTAAACCCAATTATAAATAAAATATACTTTAGCATCTACAGAAGTCTTATCATCATTTGTACCCGTTCCTTTGGGAGGAACATATCAAGGCGTGGCTTCCCGCATGGGTTTCACATTAATTTACAACATTCTTATCTGTTTCAAGAGTAGAAGTTCGTGCCATGCTGATTTGAGATGTTGGTGCAGCTGCGTCTGCTGCCTTTTTCTCCTCTCGCAAACGGGCTACTTCAACAGACCGTTTAACCAAGCGTCTTATCATGTCAGCCACCTGGAAGAAGACAAAAATACTGTCACGTAATTGTTTACAATCAGCTGCTACATCATCGGGCTCCATGTATACCGAATGTTTCCTAAATCGTTCAAGAACCTCTGCAGCAAATACCTCAGTAAAATATATCTGCTCCCTTTCCTGCCAACTTTTAATACTATCTAGAAGTTCAGAAGCAGTAGTAGTAGTAGTAGTAGTACGAACGGCTTTACGCGCAGCAGATCTAATCTGAGACACACGTTCAGCAGATAACATTGAGCGAGTTTTTCTAGCTTTGTCCTGGTCTGTAGAAGAGTCCTCATCTGACTCATAAGGCACAGAAGGAAGAGTATACGGAGGTGGACAACGATCTAATAAGAGAGAGTCAGCTTGGGGTTTATTAAGAATAGGATAAAGAGGTCTACGAACAGCGTATTGGCCATTTACCTGTAAATGACGCTCCCTATCTTCCCTCGCTTTAATTTCTTTAATTTCCTTATTTTTCATTTCCAATGCTTTCGCATGGATGCTCTTTTGCTGTTCTTTTTCAATCAAGGCTTGCTCACGTTTCATTCGTTCACGCACTTCTTTCCCCCACATTTGTACACAGTCCAACATATCTTGCCTAGCCTTTCGCTTAGACATTCGTTGCTCCACATACTGAATCTTTCGCAAATCAAATGACCCATGCATAGGCCGACGCAACTCAGGATCTTTTCTAGTCTATTTATTCCATAACGTGCTGTACATTATGGAAGAAATACCATACTTAACATACATGTCCCTATTAGGTGTCCCCTCTGGGGGGGGCCGCTGGTTGTGCTTTGTCGATTCTCAAATTGGTACCACTACAAAAGCAACACATCCTACGAAGTTTGCTGGAAACAGGCATGCCAAAAATAGTGAAAATAATGCAGTATTATAATCAAAAGTAGCGCTTAAGGTATTCTTCGTACGTTGCGCTGTTCAAACAATTTTAAATAGAGAAAAATCTCCTCATTACCTGCCTATATGTATTGCAACACATATATATATTTATCAAACGAAATTCAATATTGGCCAATCATACAAACAAAGCAGCAGTAAGTGTTACTAAACTACCTTACCAATCAAAGGCGTCAAACCAACAGCAAGTGCCGCAGAACGGCTCTTACCAATCACATGGTGTCCAGGTTCCAACTGCCAAGTTCTCAAATCGACCAAATGATCACTGCACGGCGAATCAACAGAAGAGATCTCAGTCGAGGACCGGCACCACCTGGATGGTCAGATCAGAAAGAAAGGAAAAACGCAGTGGGTGCCAAGACTCAGGTCTCCTCAGGCAGCGATCTCGCCCAAAGTGAGATTCCAATCCTTCGTCGCGACCAGTCCGTCGGGCATCTGAGTCGCCGATGAGCCCCGCATTGGAAGCGCCAATTTGTAGTGGTGAGCCTCAGCAAGGCCAACCAGTGAAAGGGATTTGCCCTTCTCTAAACCGAGTCCTCAGACCAATACGAAGAAGTTGGCACAGAAACTGGAATAGAAAAGACAGAGTTTATTAAACATCATGAGGTGGAACTACATTCTTACAGCACCCTTCGGTAATGCATGAGGTAGCACACTGACTGGAAGGAGCTTGGTCCTTTTATGCCCACACAGGGGATCAAATGAAGGCGGTACAAGTACAGAATGCTGGTTTCAAATACATACAAGGTCATACAGAGAGTGTGCTGGCAACAAGTGGGAGGGGCTGACAGTTAGCTAATTCTGGTGGACACATCCTGACAGTTACAAGTTTGGGACAGCTGCAAGCTCAACTGAGCATGAGCAAAGCAGAAAAGGCTAAATATATCTCGTCTCTAGGAAGATTTCAAGAGCAGTTAACAGGAAGGTAGGACAGAGCACATGGGGAGCACATGGCAAAGAAAATGGCTGCCAGAAATACAAAATGGATTCCACACAACGGACAAGATAGTTTCTAAATACAATATGTCTTCTGCTAATGCTTAACCTAATCATAGCTAAATTACAATAACTCTCCAGCTCGAAAAATTCACTCACATTAGCGAGCCAGATTTATTTAGGGCAAGCTATTTTAAGGTCCCAATCGCCCTTTTTGGCGAGTAGGAAGACAAACTGACTTTTGACCTCTGTCTCAAAAAGCAGAGCAAATGTGACAAGTTAGCAAGATTTAAAGACCTAATTATTGCTCACAAAGTCAGTAGCAATAAAAATGTCTTTTAATCTTGTTAACTTGTCACATGTGCTTACAGAGGTCAAGTGCATGACAGTTCGAGTAGATTTTTAAAGTTACAAGACTTTCAGGTCTAGTAACAATTTTTTGATTTTTCGAGCCCTACAGTCCGGTTTCTGTCCAGCCTACAATACTGAAATCGCATTTATGGCAGTGTTAGATGACCTGAGGCTGTCCGTTGATCAGGTAGATCCATTAGCTTTAGTTTGGCATGACATTCCATTGCTCTCACCAGGATTAGGGAGATTGGAATTGGAGGTAAAGCCTTTCAGTTGTACACATCCTATTTAGAAGCTAGCCATCAAGCTGTCTATCTTCCTTCTTCTTCTTTTTTTTTTTTTTTGTTAACTATGTTTTTATTGCAGAGTCATGGGGTATACAAGCAATCATTCCGACATGTTAGCCTCTGGCAGCTGCTGTCCACAGATCATAATTGAAACATCACACAGCCATTTAGCCCACAACCCACAACCCGGAGGCCGGGCGGCGTCAGCCATAAAATGCCAGAGACATAAGGAATAAAGGAAGAAAAGAAAACGCATGAAAAAGCAATCGTTTCCAGTCGGTATAATGGTCTGTCATCCGCTTTTCTGTATCCTCTAAGTCACCCTTCTCAACATTTATACTCTTAAAGGAATCCCCAACTCCCCCTCCCACCTCCCTCCCCAGTACTGCTGTTGGCGTGGGCCTCATTCAAGCATAGATAACCATATTCAGAAAAGATCCGGGGGTCAATATTAATTCCCAATTGTGTCTCGCGGAACTTCTTACAATGCTCCCTCACCCTACTCCTCATCTTCAACCAAATAGTCTTTTAGCGCTTGCACTAGTCCCTCCCACGCCCTTGCCATCTCCATACTCTTTTCATTAGCCGCCGAGTGGCCTGCCGGAGCCTAATCGTTCTTTCACTACGGGCCCATTTCTGTAGTTCATTCGTCCATCTCCTGCTGGATGGGCCCTCCCTCGATTTCCAGTGCCAGGTGATTTCCCTCTGTGCTATTATGAGGCCAAGGTCAATAAATTTACTGGTGATTTTTGTTTTTGCCGTGTGGGGGAACCAAAGCAGCAAACAGGTCGCCATGTCATATTCCACTTGTCGATCAGTAACTACCCTATGGAGCTCCCCACCTCCGACCAATATAGCCCCAGTTTCGGACCATTCCATAACATGTGGTCTAGTTCCACATCAGGTGCCAGGCATCTAGGGCATGCCGCCCCATGGACCTGGAAATGCCTCCTGATCTTCCCCGGGGTAAGGTAAGCTCTATGCAGTACAAAAAAGTGTACCAGCTGAAACCGAGCATTTCTGCTCCCTTTCCAAGTTCTCCTCAGAATGTGGCCCCATGTCTCATCCGGTATGGGTTTCCCAATGCTCTCATCCCACTTCTATTTCAACACTGTAAGTGGTTCCAGACCCTCATTCAACATTCGGGAATGGAGGCAGGTGACTGCCTTGAATGTGCCCGCCGCCATTACCACATATTGGCAGGCCATGGTCGTGCTGGGCTCTGTCCGTCCAGTTTTCCAGTGTTTGCGTATCTCTGTGGTCACGGCTGCATACAGGAGGAAACTACCATCCGGGAGGCCAAAATGTTCCTGCACCGTCCGGAATGGCAGTAATTTGCCATCAGCATATAGGTCGCCTACCATGTGGAGTTCCAAATTCTCCCAATCCATGAGCGGGGACCAGTCCCCACCATGCGGCAGCGCCGTCAACATACCTAGTGGGATTTCGGGAGCATATGGGTGATCCACCCCGGCCTCTTCTGGCTTCTGTTCCAACACAAACGCAGGGTCTTTTCCTCTAACGTTAAACCTCGTAACTCAAGTTTCTGCTGCATGATAATATAGGACAGGATGTGCTTCTGTATTCCACCCCCTCTGGCCTGGACCGGGCCTCTAAACTCCTTCGCTACGTTCTGTGTGAGGATCTGTAGCTGGGCCGCCAAATAATAGAATTCAAAATTAGGAACCGCTAGTCCCCCTTCTGCTTTTGGCCTCCGCAGCGTATCCAGTGCTACTCTGCGCCTCCCGTGGCCCCACAAAAAATCAGTTGTTAGGGTGCATAACTCTTTTTAAAGATCCGTTGTGGAATCCACAGTGGCAGCATGCGAAAATAGTAGAGCAGCCGAGGCAAAGCCGCCATTTTAAGCAGCGCTACCCTGCCCTGTACCGAGAGGGGAAGAGTCGCCCAGAACGCCATGCAGCACCTCAGAGCTCGTATGCAACGCCCTATGTTCCCTTCTAACATACTATCAGCCCCATGGTAGATGCGGACCCCTAGATAGGTGAAGCATGAGTGCTCCCAAATGATGTGCTCGGTCAGCCGTGGCGGGGCATGGTCACCCGTAACGGGAAAAGGCAAGTTTTACTCCAATTGACCCTAAGGCCTGACAGCCTCCCAAAGTGCGATAACATTGCAGTCGCTCCATCCAGAGCCTCAGCTGTGTCTTCCAAGAACACCAGCAAATCATCCGCGTAAAGTGAGATGTATTGTGGGATCCCACCGCACTCGATACCAGCATAAGCCCTCCCTGCTCTAACCTGGGCCGCTTGCGGTTCTATCGCCAGCGCGAACAGCAACGGGGAAAGTGAACACCCCTGCCTCGTCCCTCTTCGCACCGGATAGTCGGAGGATATGACCGATCCCAGTCTCACCCTGGCTGTAGCCGAGGAGTAGAGGACTTTCGTCCATCGTCCAAATTGGTCGCCCAAGCCGAACTTCTCCAGCACCCTATCAAGGTACCCCCATTCTAAGCTATCAAAAACTTTTTCAATATCTATGGACAGCACTGCCGGCATCTGATCTGGGTCCAAAGAACTCTCCAGCACTCGTATAAGGCGGCCGATATTAGTCGAGGTATTCCTGGTTGGGATAAACCCGGCCTGATCGTCATGGACCAGTGTGGTCATGTGTGGCAATAGTCTGGTAGCCAGAATACGATTCAGAATTTTATAGTCCACTGTCAGCATGGACAACGGCCTATATGAGGTCACATTGCTACTCTCCTTCCCTGGCTTCAACAGTGGAACGATCAGCGCCTCCCTCATCGACTGAGGCAGGTGTCCCAGCTCCAGCGCCTCGGCATAGACCACTAGCAGATGTGGCGCCAAAATATCAATATATTTAGCGTAAAATTCTATCGGTAGGCCATCTACTCCCGGTGTTTTGTTCCGAGCCATCTGCTTGATCGCCCCTCTTATCTCGGGAAGTGTCCTCAACGCTATCCTCATCCAACTGAGGGAGCTGAATCCCCGCCAGATAACCCTCTATGTCGGAAGCCTCAGCCTCCAGTTGACTTTGGTAGAGGGTCGTATAGTAGCCCATGAAGCGTGAGAGGACTGCAGTCTGGGAATAGACCATCTCTCCCGTTGCCTCACGCACGCTCATGATCGGGCAGCCCCTGGGCACCGGATTCGCAAGTTTCGCCAGCAGCGTGCCCACCTGGTCCCCCTCTGCATGCACTTTAGTTGTGTACAGTCGATAGTCATAACTCCTCAGTCTCTAAGTCGCTGCAGCAACTAGCTCCCTTGCTTCCATTAACCGTGTGTGCAGAGTCGGCTGTTCTGGCCGCCGCTGCTCTAAGTCCTGCAGTGCTCCCTCCGCCTTATCCACGTCATCAATGATTACCGATCGCTCACCCGAGTATCTTCCAATACATAGCCCTCTCACCCCCACCTTGAACGCTTCCCATTCCACAGCTCTAGTGGTAGCCGTTCCGTTATTCTCGGTAAAATAACGTTCAATGCCTTCACGGAGTTCAGTACTGAAATCCTGATCCTCAAGAGTTTCCGGCCGTAACCGCCACGTGGGGACCGCCGCTCTCACACGCTGCCACTTGATACACACCAACTGGGGGTTGTGATCTGATATGGTCCTAGTCAAATACTCCGAGTGTGTCATCAGGGCTGCCATCGCGTCACTACATAGGATTGTATCGATTCGAACATGCAGCTCGTGGAGTGCAGAAAATAAGTAGTCGTCCCTATCAGTGGGTTGCTGCCCCCGCCATACATCTTTGAGGCCCCATCTGTCCTGCCATGCTGCCCTCTGCATAGCTAGCCTGCGAACCGGGGAATCATTCAATGGGGGATGCGACCTATCTAGCAATGTGTCTGTGATCAAGTTAAAGTCCCCCCCCCAGCAAGACCTGTCCTGCCAGAAAATGTGCCAGGGACCCTGACAGTCTTTCAAAAAAGCGGGCCTGATCCGTATTTGGGGCATAAATATTGCAAAGTACCACATCACGGCCATACAACCTCCCCTCCACCGCCACATATCTACCCTCCGGATCTACAACCTGGTTCGTGGCCTGGACCCCTCTGGCAAACGCAGAGTATATCGTGGCAAACACCTGGCCACGCCATCTCTTCTGCAAGGCAGTACATTCCTGTTTGGTAAGATGGGTCTCCTGAAGCAGCGCTATCTGGATCCCACGTCTCACCAAGTACGCATGCACCTTATGGCGTCTTGACATAGATTGCAAACCACGCACGTTCCATGTGAGACACTTCAAATCAGGTAACGTCCCCATTGCAACTGCCCCTCAGCTTCTCCGTCTTCCCATCTCGTCCGCCCACACCAAAACAGCTCTGACCCCCAATCACAACACCCCGCACAACTCCCCTAGCCCACCCCCCCAGAACAGGACCCAATAACAAATTATTAGTCCCCATCCAAACTCCCATAACAATACACACAATTTTAGTCAGTGGTAGCCACCACAGAGAGCCTTAAGGGCGATAGGAGGGTGGGTCTGGGCCAAAGGGCGGCATGCTTCGCCACCACCCCTAGCCCTTGATCCCATGCGATAGTGCGTCACCATAAGTACTGTTCCATAGTATACCACGGACATCAGTTCTGCTAGGACCAGTTCACAGGAGGCATGATCCTTAAGGGGTTAGTCACCCACGATTTCGTCTGCCGTTTGGGGTGTGACTACCGGGCCTCTGGCACTGTCCGCATCTGAGAGCTCCGTGCCCGACTTTCCTTCTTCTTCCTCAGATTCCGACTCCACCGCCGATCTGCCAATCTGTGATCCTGTGATCACCGCCGTCGCCGCCAGGGCTCCCAGTTTGTCGGCGGCCATTTGGTCGGTCTGTTTCTTCAGCTGAGTTTTGTTCCGTTTGCGGAGGCGTTGCGATTTGCGCACCTGCATCGGTTTCGGTTTACCCCGTTCTCCTCTACCTCGGCGGTCCGTACCAGCTCTATATGATTCAAGCCACGTCCAGGCTTCCTCAGGCGTCAGAAAAAGTGTGTTGACCCATCCATGATGACTCTCAATTTGGCTGGGAAGAGCAGAGAATATTGATTCCCTTCATCTCTGAGTTCCTTCTTCACCGATAAATACGAGGCCCTGCGCCTTTGAACGTCCTGAGTGTAATCCGGAAATATTGTGACCGTACCGTTCTCCACTTGGAAAGGCCCCGCTGACGAGCTCTCTGAATCAACAGATCTCTATCTAAGTAATGACAGTCACTGGGCGCTCCATCAACTACGGGGCCCAGCAGGAACCCCCCCTTCACCACAGCCATATCACCCTCCTGCACCGCCGTCCCAGGGTGCACGACCGCTCCTCCGCACTCCCCGCCGGTGCTAGGCCGCAGACCTGCCCCTAGCTCCACAATACCGGGCACAGGCCTGCAGCGCAGCACTCACCGGGGTCTCCAGGGATGCCACACCTCCTCGCTATCTGCCACATGCGGATGCCTGCCCGGGGTCTCCGTGTGCCGCAGTGCTCCGGGGTCTCTCTCGGTCCAGGCCAGCGTTGCGTCTCCGTCTCCACTCGTAGTCCCGCCGCGGCTCTCCTGCCGAATGTGGGCCTCCGATCACCAGTTTCGGCTCAGGGGCTGTACCTCTATGCCCAGTGTCCGGGGGCTCCCCAGACCGCCAAAGTGTCCCGCAATCGCCGGCTCAGGCGCGGTGTGTGTCCCAGGTCATTGTCCCACCGGCCGCCATCTTAAACCGCCGGTCCGGATCGTTTCCTCCGCGACAATGCTTTCATCGGGGGCCTCACTTCCAGCCCGTCAGTCCTCGCCTCCACATAGCGGGTCACTCAGCGACCTGGGCATGCGCTATGCTCCGGTTCCACACCCCCGACTGAGCCCGCAGTGGGCCTCTCCACTACGATCTCTCAGAGCGTCCGTAGGCTGCCGCCATCTTGCAGTCACCTCGGAGCTCCCCTGTCCGCTTCGCCGGTTCTCACTGCGCAACAGAGCCTTCCGCTGCCTCAATGTTGGCCGCAACAGGTGCCCCAAGCATTCCGCCCTCTGGTCCTGTACTGTAGGCGACGTCCAGGGGATTTTTCAGGAGTATATTTGGGATCTGGTGCGGAGCTACCGGCTCACGCTGCCTCTCCCATCGGCGTCCAAGCCACGCCCCCATCTTCCTTCTTTTACGTAATCTTTTAGAGCTTTGGGCCAAGGGGTTCCTCAGGTGAGCCCTCAGTCCCACCCTATTTAATATTTCTAAACTTCCATTGGCTACCTTAATAGGTCATTTGATGTTACTTGAACGGATTATGCAAATGACACTCAACTGATCATTGTTTTGGACAGGAGAGGGGCAGTCTCACTTGAAGAATTGTACAGGCATGGGCTCGATAAATCATAACATTTTTACTAGACCTGCAGGTCTAGTAACTTTAATAATCTACTCGACCTAACTGTAATGTACTTGACCTGTGAACTGGTCTCAAATTGTGTGATCCTAGGCAAATATTTTGTCTATGGCGCCACCTTTTTCTTTATTATGCAATAAGAGAGCACCTTCAAATATACGAGTTTCCTCTTCTGCTGGACAAAAAATATCTTATTTACTAGACTAAATGTTTCCTCTATGTATAACAAGAATCTTTCCCATATATAGGATACACATGATTCTTGGCTTGCCTCTTAGTTCACGAATAGCATTGTCATCCGGGCAGGAGCAGTAATAATTCCAAGTTCATGTTTAAAAACTCACTTTTCATAAATATATTACCAAAGCATGATGTAGTAGTGCATTGTCATTTACAGATAGCATATTTTCATTTGAAATGGCCATAAAACGTACCACTAACTTACTTCTTCTGATAATAGCACATAAACAGTTTTTGGAAATTGGGTTTCATCAAAACTATTAAAATGTACACATCACCAAGTAAAGTGTTCTAATTTATTTTGATCCTAAAAAATATTTTTTTCATCACTGAATTACAAATAATGTGTCTTCATAACTAGTGCAATATATTCAAAATGTTTAAACAGTTCACTTGGCTATTTCAGTGTTGTTAGAAAAGAGCTTGACATCTTACAGCCTTTCATTTAACATGCTCTGCACAGTTCAGTTGTCACACATTTCACTTTACAAAATCCTCTAACTAAAGTCACAGAAAGAAAAATAAATGTAATAAGATATGCTGACTTTTTTTGTTTGTTTTCATACATGCCACCAGAATGAATAAACTCTAGATGGGGTCTCTCTGCGCCTTCCACACAAACATACTCAATAGCCGCCCTAGGTGTCTATGCCCAGCATACAGAGTTCACCCAGAGGTAAAGCTGTCTCCTAGTCCCACTCCCGTTCCCCTGGCTGAACAGGCATGGGTACTAGGGAAGACTGGACAACAAACCTCTGGCATAATCATTGGACCAATGTTACTTCTTCCTCCAGGCCTCTAGTGCTGACCAGATCTTATTAATACTCGCTTCATGACAGGACATATCTGACTGACTAATCATAATGATATTTATTAGACAATCAGCAAATGTAGGTGGGGCCTCCGACTTCCATGCCCTGCAAATTTCCCTTCTAGCAATAACTAGTGCATAGAACAAAAATGTTGAGGCAAGGTTATTCATATTATAGCCCAACGGCAAACCGAAGAAGACCAGTCTAATGCTGAATAAGATTGGCCTTAATAGGACCTCCTCTAGGAAGCCACATACCGCAGCCCAGTACATAGAGATTTTTGGGCAATCCATAAACATGTGTTGATCATCCGAAGCCAGATGCTTACATCTAGGACAATAATATGTATTTGTGGTCACCTTAGTTAGTTTAGCCGGAGTCCAATACACCCTGTAGGCTGTATAAAGGTAATTCCTCCTAAGATTGGCTGGTTTAATTACTGTCTGAGACATAGTAAAGGAGTCACTCCAGATTTTCCGTATCTCCGCTCGGCTTCCTGTGAAGACGTTACCCCAAAGCTTCTCCAATTCAGAGCCCAAACAGTCTTTTGCTTCGGTGAACGTCCTATACCAGAAGGAGACCTCACGTTTCCATAGGCCCACTCTAGAGATGGAATCAAGGGGCAAACTATCTTCTTCATTCCCCCAAGATTGTCTTGCCCACCAAGCAGAGAGCTGTTAAAACTTGAATCTAGTTAAAGTCCCATTTGTTAAATTAGTAAAGGACTCCCAATTCATAAGCTGCGAATTTGTACAAAGGTCACCCCACGTCTTAATACCAGATACTTTAAGCGGCTGACAAAGTTGATCCCAGAAGCAATCAGGAGTGCCAGGGGAATCCCAAATCGGAGCCTGTAGAGTGTAATATGGTATCCCCAGAACTTTTCTGATATATCCCCAGTTCTTAAGAGCGGCCAAGAAGATCTTAAGAAAAAAGAAAAAAATTCCTGACCCTGTGGCACATCATGCAACATTGCCTGAAATAGAAGGCCCTGCGAGGAAGAATCTAATTTATTGGCTAATATTCTAAAATTCTTAACGTGGAAGGCATGACAATATAAAAGTAAATCGGGTAAAGCCAAACTGCCAATCTTCAACCCCCTCCTTAGTTTCTTCCAGGCTATTCTGGGTGTTTTTGTGGCCCATATAAAAGAACTTATCTTCCCTTGAAGGCTGGCGATATCCTTCGAATTAAATGGTAGCGGAATTGTATTGAACAGAAAGGTTATTTTAGGCAAGATCATCATTTTTATGAGATTAACTCTCCCATAGATGCTTATTAATGGTAGACGTCCCCATCTTAACAATAACTTACACACCTCCTTAGATACCTTCTGCCAACTGATCTTCGGTATGTCCATCAACTTCTGGGTTAAATATATCTTTAAGCACCTAATCGGTTCTCTGGCCCCTTGTATGGTCCCTAAATTATTCCACCCCATTATATTGTTTTTTTCTCTGTTGATTTTATAACCAGAGACACTACCGAATTCCTCAGCCAGTTCAAATAACTGTGGAATTGCATCCGTATGATTCGAAGTATACAAGAGAAGATCGTCCGCATATAAAGCGGTTTTAAGCTCTAAATCCGCAATTTTAAAAGGTAAAATGATACGGTCCGTTCTAAGTGTACAAACAAAAGGCTCAATATATATATATATATATATATATATCAAACAATAAGGGGGATAGGGGAGACCCTGCCTGGTGCCTCTAAAAATACTAAACCATTCTGATAAGGCACCATTCACTAGAACCTTCGCCCTAGGGTTCAGATAGAGATTTAACTACTCCAATAAAGTTTGATGGAAAACCGAACCTATTCATTGTCTCCCAGAGATACTCCCAGTTAACCTGGTCAAACGCCTTAGCGGCGTCGATTGCTATGATGGCAAGTGGCAACCCCTTTTCCTCTGCAAAGTCAATTGCACCAATTACCTGGAAAGTAAGCTCATTGAGCTACCTCCCTGGTATAAATCCTCTCTGGTCTGGATCAGTGTTCCCTGCAACCTGCGCGCGTGCGCGGCCGCGCACCTCAGTGACCCCGAGCGCGCACTGGTCTTAGTGAAGCGCGCACATACTGAGAGAACATTCACGCCGCCGCTTTTAAAACGCGAGCGGAGTGAAAACCGGTAATTTTCGGGTACACGTTCCATAGCAAGTGGCTCTTGCACTTGCTAGATTTATTTCCTAATGGGCCACAGCAGCGGGCTGATTGTGGGCCATTGTGAAAATATTCCTGTTAATTGCAGTGCAGTAGGGTGCTGCAATTGACAGGAATACTTTCACAAGTGTCCACAATCAGCCCTCAGCCACGCTCCATTAAGAAAAGACATGCATCAAGTTAAAAAGCACGACGTGTAAAGCACACGTCATGCTTTTGGGCTTGCTCTATTATTGCAAAAACAGAAATGCGACATGAAAGAGAACCAAAAACTTGGTAATGGTAATTTCCTTCGGCAGTTAACAAAAAGCGCTGGATCAGCAGCTTCGACTATATATCCCCAAGCTTATGCCCTCCACGTCCTCCCTCAGTACCAGGTGCGCAAATACATCAACTTAGTAACGTTTTCAGAATGGTTTGAGTCGCTGGCGCTGTGTGCGGTACTTCCACCTTTGAAACTTCGTCCTCTGACCTCCAGCCTGAATCCCTGATTTTGACACATGTTTACGGGCTGTTTATTACGAAAAGTATTGTTCCTATGAAAATTGCTCGCTCTTTGTTTTTGCTTTTGCTAAGATCCGGTGTTAGTGAGTCTGTTGTTGTAAGATACTAAAATTATTAATTTCTAAGCTAAAACGCCCACACAGCAACAATCTTATAAGTAAATTTCCTACCTCTCCAGGCTACTGTAACTATAAAGAATTAAAGAACTTCAGCACACGGGGGAGGAGCCAGGACGGCGGGCAAGATGGCCGCGCGGACGCCCAGCTCCGCTGCTCACCCTCGACTCCTTTGATATCCTGCCTGTGATCCTGCACCCCAGCCGCGGCCCCGTGCAGAGGAGCAGCGGCGGAGCCCGACCGTGTAACTCCGGTCCACGCATCACCCCGGATGGCTGAGCATCGTCGTCCTGAAGTTCCCGGCCTTCAGTCCGGATGAGCCGGGACCTCGGGTTGCGCCATGGCCGCCTCGCAGGCGATAAACAACGGCCCCGATCGGCCAGGGTAGTCCGGTGCCCCGAAGGTGAAACCGAACCCGCCTCTGCCGCAGGCATTGAGTGCGCTTGCAGCGCCGGACCTACTGTCTGCCTTCAAAGTTTTTTGGCTGGTATTCCTGACTTCGGGGACGGTGTGATGCGACACAGAATCGATTGCCCGGGTCAGATCATACCTGAATTGCGGTAAGAAGTGTGTACCGCTGTTATTGAAAGGGGCTTAAGTGCGACTCTCAGCAACCCCTCTACGATCTGCACGTCCTTTGTTTGAATCGGACTGCTATTAAGGCGGCTCTCTCTTTGTTGCTTGAGTTCCGAGGTCCCGATTGACTGTCAGGGTGAAATGGCGCCCACGGTGCAAGATGTTTGGTTGGCCATCAATGACTTGCACAATGCCCTGAAAAGTTTGCGGACGGATGTACGCCCTACGCAGCTGGCACCTTCTCCTGTTATGGCGCACCTGGTCCTAGACACACGCAGCAAGGAGTGTATGCCCACCTTGTCCCCGGCTACCGCAGTAGCTGACTCTCAGGAGTGTGTGATGCTTGATGAAGGGACTAGGGAAGGTAATATCTCGGGCGATGCGTCTGCTACCCCTTTTCATCTGCCAGCTCATTTGTTTCCTGATCGTGGGCACCCTACGCCACCGTGGACTGTTGATATGCCCTGGAGACAAGCCCCTTGGTTATTACTGGGGTCTTCGATGTGGAACTGTGTGGCCCCAACTGGTGCTTTTGGTTTACTGCGTTTCTTTGTGTACGGCGTGGGAGGAATGCTGACTTTTTCCCGGACTGGTCAGGGCTGACCGCTGCTTCGACATCTCCTAAGTGACCTCGGTGCCGAAACGGAACATTGTTTGAACTGGAGACTTTGTACGGCTGGGATGATCACAAACTTAATGCCCACGCTCCTTCTTAGTGGATCTCCGCTTTTTGGGGGTTGGGGAGGCTGGGGGTGAGTCTGGGGCTGGAGCTATGGCCCTCCTCCGTTATTTCCCTCTTTTGGGGTTTCTTGGGGCGACAGGCATGCCTATGGGGGGGGGGGGTGGGCCGTGGCCTTCCGCTGGTATGCAGGGTTGGGGGATGGGCTGTATTTTGTGTTTCTTCTTGGTTTCTATGGCCCTCTTTCTTTTTCTTCCCTTCTTTTGTTTCTTTTTTGTTCTTATATATCTTCTTGCTCGTTTCTTCTTGTTTCTATGGTCTTTCTCTTTTTCTTTCTCTTGTCTCTTTTTCTTTATTTTTATATATTTCGGATCAGACGGGGGGTCGGGGTTTTGTTCTTTCTGGGGTGTATTTTGCCCTCTGTATTATGGACACGACATTGATTCGAATACATAGTCACTGAATGTTTACATATCTTACTTTTTACTTTCCACCTATGCTTCTATTTGAGGGCGACTATCCTGTTTATGACTTGTTCCACGTGAGTCTTGCTTTATTGTATGCCACTGGATCCTTCCATTTATACTGTAGAATGAATCCTCTTGCATCCTGTTACACCATGGACAAGCTAGAGTGTAACTCCTGGAGTTATATACCGATTGGGCGGGCACTGTCCGATGCGATAACCAATTCCGCGCTTGTGTATCCTGTTTGTAATTTTTCACGCTAGTATCCCGATTTCTGTCGTTCCACTAGTTGATATCCTGTTGCAAGGCTCGCCCTCTCGGCAGTCTGATGTAAATGTAGGACACTTCAACAAAACTATAAAATGAAACCCACGTTATCCTTTTCCTTACGTTTCATGACATTGCACAATAGTGTTGATATATTTGGCTTTTTCCCCCAGCTCAAGATGCCTGAAATGTGGTTCATTGTCATAGCGGCCGGCCCGCAGTGGTTGTAGGCAGACGCTGTGTACTATGCATACGATCAATAAAGGTTTTCAAAAAAAAAAAAAAAAAAGAACTTCAGCACAGCTTGTATCAGCTTCATGCAGCCGTAGTCAGAGCAGGCCATAACTAAAGCACTAGTGACCAAATAGGTGCCGGTCCAACTTTCAACGCGGTTGGCGCCACTTAGTTAAGAGCCTGGTGTTTGTAGTAGCTCTGTGACATCCACAGCCTGCTGGTGTGATCTGGTGCAGCATATAGCAGTGTACCGACCGGGGCAGGCACCGCTCAACAGGGCTCGGTAATCATTATTGTTAGACTGGACTATAGCACTGCTTCTTCAACCCTAATTCAGCATACCGGCAGGCTGTAATGCGTGCCACACTCTCCTAATTTTTGGTGCTTTACAGTAGTTTTAAGATCTTCTTAGAGTTTCTTGTCGCTCAAATGAGTATAATTTCTGATAGTTCTATGTTTCCCTCGTCTCCATGGCTTGAATTTGCTTGCGAGAAAGGGTCACTCATAGTTGTTGAAGTGTCACTCATAATTACACTGCAATTATATTTATTTATTTATTTATTTTTATTTATTTTTGTGTTTTATAGAGCGCGAACATGACCCGTGAGGGTATCAGAGCGCTTTACACGGTATACATTGTTGAGCAAAAAGATTAAGGTGCAGGGACAAACAGATCCACACGAGTGGTTGCACTCATTGTCATAGACAGAACCAAAAGCAAGGTTCCAAATGTATTTGTCGTGGGTAGCTTTTGATATGTGAGGCGGTAGTCTTAGATTAGTCCCACTCAATGAGGAGGTTCTGGGCAGACCTTAGGCGAAGAATTTACCCATGAGGAAGGTTTTCGTCTCAGTTTTGAAGCGTGCTAGAAGAGGGATTTTTCTGATGGAGGGTGGAAGAGAGTTCCAGATTCGTGGTGCTGCTCCGGTGAACGCCCTGTTATAAGTTCTTTTTTTTTTGAAGGAGGCAGGTTGAAGCAGTAGGTTTCCGGCAGACCTGGAGTTTCTGCTTCCTCCGGATATCACTAATTTCTGTGCCAGATAAGCAGGGGAGTTTGTGTAAAGCGCCTTGTGTACAGTGCAAGCCAATTTCAACTGGATTCTGGCCTCCAGGGGGAGCCAGTTCAGCGCTTTCATGTGTGGAGAGATGTTGTCAAACTTCCTGGTACCTGTGAGTAGTCTGGCAGCCGCGTTGAGGCACGCTTTTAGAGGTGCTAAGGAGGTCTTAGGTAATCCTGTGAGGGTAGAACAGCCGTATTCCAGTCTGGAGATGACAAGTGCTTGAACTGCAGTTTTTAAGTCTGGTGCATCGATGAAAGGTTTCAGCTTCCAGAGGTAGCTCAGGTGGAATCTGGCTGCTTTGGCCATTGAGTTAATGTGGTCTCTCATATTGAGGTTACTGTCGAGGATAATGCCCAGGGATTTGGCAGAGTCCACAATGGTCGGTGTGCAATTCAGGGCTGTGATGGCCTTAATCCACATCTGTATCTCCGGGTTGGTTTTAGATGGGGAGATTAGGAGGAATTCAGTTTTCTTTGCATTTAGTTTGAGTTGGTTATTGGCTAGCCAGTGGACAGTTAATTTCAGGGTCTCGTTCAGGGAGATGATCTCATTGAGCGAGGAGATGTTGATGTATAATTGGGTGTCGTCCGCATACATATGGTAGGAGATGTTGGCGGAGCGAAGAACTTCGGTGAGTGGCTCAAGGTAAAGGTTGAAAAGGGTAGGGGAGAGGGTTGAGCCTTGAGGGACTCCGACTGTGACCGGGGTGGGAGCTGATAGATTGCCGTTGATGAGGAATCTCTGGGAACGATTGTGGAGGAAGGATCTGAACCATTCTAGTACCACGCCATCCAGGCCCATCCTGAGTTTGAGGCGTTCAAGTAGTTTTTCATGGTTGACCGTATTGAAGGCAGAGGATAGATCAAGAAGGATTAGAAGGCAGGTTTTGCCTTGGTCTAGGGCTTGGAGGGCATCGTCCACGATGTGCAGCATAGCAGTTTCGGTGCTGTGCCCTGGTCTAAATCCAGATTGGAAGTCATCTAGTAGGTGGAAGTTGTTAATATGCTGGCTTAGTTGCTGTTGAACACACTTCTCTAATACTTTGGCTAGTAGCGGGATATTGGAGATAGGTCTAAAATTGTCAGGAGAGGCAGGGTCAAGTGACGGTTTTTTTAAGATGGGGAGAACTTGGCCAGCTTTCAAAGGGTCCGGGATCAAGCCCTGCTGGAGAGAGGCGTTGATAATTGCAGTCCAACAGGGGACGATGGATTGGGAGGCGGTGGTGAGGCAGTTGGAAGGAAGCGGATCATTGAAGTGATTGTTTGGTTTTAAGCTAGAGAGAATTTTTGAGATGGAGTCTTCATTATAGTATTTGAAGTCCGTCCAGCGGGCTTTGTTTTTAGGGGAGGCCATAGAGGTAGGAGTGGAAGGGTGTGGCAGAGCAGGAGGGGGTTTGGTGCAGTTGGTAGTACTAAGTTCAATTCCTAATGCCGTGATTTTATCAGCGAAGAAGGAAGAGAATTCGTCTGCAGATATTAACGATTTGGGGGATTCTTTAGTTGTTTTAGCCAGTTTGTTAGATTGGAATTTGACCAGTTCAAAAAGCTTTTGGGGTCTGTTCTTGGCGTTCCCTAATTCCGATCTGAAGTACTCTTTTTTGCAGTTGATGATGTGCTTGTTGTAGGCATTTCTCGCCTGGCGCAGCAGTTTTAGATGCACTGCTGAGGGGTGTTGTCTCCAACTTCTTTCAAACTGACGGAGGGCTCTCCTCTCCATGTTGAGGGAGCCAGTGAACCAAGGGTTTCTGTCCTTGATTTGAGTTCTTTTAAGTTTTAGAGGGGCAAGGTCGTCTAGAATGTTCGAGATGGATGATGCGTAGTGCTCGTTGAGATCGCTAACCTTGGTTATGTGCAGGGGTGGGGGTAGGTCAGATCTGCATCGAGCCTCGAATTTCCCAAAGTCAAGGTTCTTAGTGTCTCTGGTCCATCGCTTGGGAATCACCGGTTGAGACGTCTTTGTCTTGCGAGTCCCGGGCAAAATGAAGGATATGGAGTGATGGTCAGACCAGTCACAGGGGTCTATGGAGATAAGCTTGACAGCGGACTCCTTAGAAATGATCCAGTCAAGGATGGCTCCTTTTGAGTGGGTTGGCATAGAGCAGGCTTGGGTCATGGCTTGGTCATTTAACAGGTCTTTTATGGCATTGACGTAGGGATCTTTAGCGTCATTCCAATGCAAGTTGAAGTCACCCAGGAAGATTTCTGTGGCATTGGAGGAAATCTTTGTAGTCATGATTTCCAGAAGGTGATCAGTGAAAGCATCGTTAGGACCTGGTGGGTGGTAAAAGATGTGCAAGTTACAGAGGTGTACTGAATTGTTGAAGACAGAGAGTGCGAGGTATTCGCAGGAGTCTGAGATGTCCTTTGCGAGTTCAGTGATAAGCAAGGAGGATCGATAGATGCAGGCTATGCCTCCTCCTTTCTTATTAGCATGTCTATCCAGTCTGGCGATGTTGTAGTTTGGCGGGACTAGTATATCCAGGCAAGGCGAAGAGTATTCCTTTAGCCAGGATTCAGTTAAAATGGCTAGGTCTAGGTTTTTGTCGAGAACGAGGTCGGCGATGTCAGCGGCGTGTTTAACTGCTGACTGGCAGTTTATTAAAAGACCAGATAAGGGGGTGTCGGAGGAAGAGTCAGGAGTCTGGACAGATAGAGCTACAGGCGCCAGATTGCTTTTTACCACATTTCTGTTGTGGAGGGTAGCTGGCCTGTTTGGGTTAATGGTGACCGTGCTGATGGGGTGTTCGGGCCGGGTGGTTGATGGACAGGGGATGGCTGGGGAAGAGTTGTGGTCCTGGAGGATGGCTAGGATTTCATTTCCAGTGAGGTCAAGATGGTTAGGGGAGGCGGTGGGTGCGTTATAAGTGAGGGAGAGAGCTTGGGATTCCTCCTCAGAGAGTGGGCAAGGTTGTTTGCGTGGGCGAAGGTGTCTTAGGGGTAGCGGGAGAGGGTGCTTGGCAGGTTCGGTGTTGGGTGAGGGGGAAGTATGCGGTGACTTCAGGTTAGCTAGTGAGGTCTCGGCACTGTGAAGGAGGTTCATCAGGTCCAGGATGGAGCAGTGAATGCTCTGGGTGAGTTTGGTCGCTCTGGAGTGCAGAGTTTCAAGATTGGTATAGTCAAGGGGTATGAAGGGATAGGGGTTCGAGTTGACCAAAACAGTTGAAGGGGCATGTGACAGTACCAATCTGAAACCTTGGCAGCTATGTATTTGGCACTCCAGTGAGTGCCGCCACTGAGGCTGATGGACAGTCTCAGCTTGGTGGTGCCTGCTGCCTGATATGGTAATGTCACATGAGTCTGGGCTGAACACGACTGCCGGAGTTTATTTGGTGCCTGAGGCCACTCATAACCCTGGCCCCTGGTTTCACCAGGCCTAGTCAGCGCTGCCCAGCCCTGCAACCGTAGCGGTCCGCGTAATCAGTTTTTTACATGTAAGTTTTAAATTTCTGGGCTAATCACTTAACAAAAAAAATTAATGTATAAGTCTATAACGTAACTGTTGCTCATGTAAAGCGCTCTGACCCCTCCGGGTGGAGTTTGCGCTACATAAAACTAAAAAAAAGAACAAAAGTGTATGAAGCTTCACTTTTTTCAAGTTGTCACTCACACTTATTATTTTCTTTTAAACCACAGGGTACAGATGTATGAATGTGCCTAATTGCTACAAGTATTAGAATAACTTTTGTCAAGTATTATTAATATAGGTTCTGTTTTTGAAAAATGTCATCATAAATAGGCCGGGAAGGTGGCTGGGTGTGCTGAACGCTTGCCGCTGGCTAGTGTGATGTTTTGGTATTTAAAACCGGGTAAAGCAGACTTATCCTCTCATCTTTTCGATGCGAGTACCCTAAACTATGTAATTGTAACAACTGCTATTTTCATACCTTATAAATGGCAGAAATATAGTGTTTACTGCTGTACAAAATCAAACTTTAATGATTGTATCCTAGATATTGGTTTTCAAGATCCGAAAAGTGACTGAATAACAGCATTTGTTAAGAGAAACTCCTCAAATGCATCTTTGCCAGACCCTTTCATTAACAGGCAAAAACAATTTTACTGCTTTTCAGAAGCATAGTGACTGAACTCAGGCGCGTGTTAACGTTGTGGATGGGAAGAACAGTAGCTGTATTGCAAGAATCAGCCCACCCATCCCTGGGGCCAACTCCATCTATTACTGAGCACCTGAAAGTGACGAGTAGAACAGCTCGTAAAGAAACCAATGTTATGGCATAGCAAGCAAGTGACAAAAACGCATTCGCCAATAAAAGGCAACCAATTGAATACTGCATACCTTGAATTAAATAAGTCACTGCGCACATTTAAATGTGAAAAGGAAATCTTGGACATGCCTCTATAGAATTTCCAGATTTTACGCCTGTGATGCATAAAATTAAATTGTATTTTATGAAGAATGCTGCTTCCCACAGTTCGGCATCCAACTGAGAGCTGGAGAAAGAAAAGAGAAGATCTAGTAAGTGGACTAGGGTTTAAGTTTCTGTTAGAAAACATATTCAGAAGAAGATAGACTAATATTTGGGGGTAGGGGGCTTATTACATAGCCTAGGGAACAAGAAACTGAAAAAACTGCCTTCATGTCTCGCCTCACTGACGTGGAATTGTGATCAGCTACCATGGACGGAGCGAAGGTCACAAGTAGGTTTATACAGACTAACTTGGTTACAGAGATACTTAGGGCCTGTTTTGTGAAGGCTCTGTAAATCAGGCAAAGAGCCTAGAAAATCAACAGTTTCACAACAAGGAACCAGTGGAAATCAAACAGGTGACCAGAGTTCAGGTGATGATGATGATGGTGGGTGATGAGAAGAAATCTGGTTGCAGCATTCTGGTGATCTGGAGGTGCTTGATAAGAAAGTTTGGTAAGCCAAACTATTAAGATTTGCTGTAGAGTAGGTGGTAAGTAAGGAGTGCCTGGGACCAGGGTGCCCTGTAAGGTGTGGTCGCACCCACGCACCTCGGTGATCCCGAGCGCACAGTGTCCTGAGCGAAGCGGGCACACATGCTGGGAGAACGTTCACGTCGCCACTTATAAAAATCTGAGCGGCGCGAAAATCAGTAATTTTCTGGTTGCCCTGAAGAATTTCTTTCTTAATGGGCCATGGCTGCGGGCTGTTTGTGAAAATATTTAATTGCAGCACCGTCATGCGCTAATACATTTGGGTGTACTAGAGTAAACTGAAAGTGTACAATATTTCTCATAGGAAAATAATTGTCCTATATATTGCATATATCTTTGTTATCATCCGAGACTCAGGGGTGTAGCTTCCCTGGTTGCAGCAGGTGCAGTGGCCCCAAGGCTCAAAGGGGCCCACGCAACCCCGATTATTGCTGTGTTTTGTCATTCATATTGCAGCTAGGAGCTTCATTGCTTTCTTGCCCTAAGGCCCATGACAGTGTCTATGATACTTGACAGCCTTGAAATTAATTGAGCTCTATATCACTGTATCCAAAACTACTTTGTCCTCTAAATTACAGCCCAGATACAGCAGGGTCTCAGTTAAGTATAAGAAAAGGTAATTGACCAAAAGAGGCACAGTGATTTCGATAAGCACCTCTGATAAAGGAATATCCTTCCCCAGTTACTGCACGAGCAATGGGTGAATGACGATCAGGGTAGCGGATCCCTGCCTTCCTTTGGAGGGAAAAGGCTCTGCAGGAGGCATGTATTTGCCCACAAGAAAGAATAAATTGGTTAAGAAAACTCTTTTTTTATAATGGTTGTCTGACTTTGAAAATGCAACCTTTGTTCTATATGTATCAATTGTAGGAACATATAGATGCTGCAAATGGTACTTCAGTTCTTCAGTTATTCCACTGAATACAGCAAAATGTTAGTGAGTCTCCCTCATAGTGTGACATTTTGTGGAGCGTAAAACCAAGCGATGAAGTACATGGAAAGAGATAAATATTGGAAATTACACCCTTTTGATCAATAAGACCAATATCTTGAAACTGCTTCAAAACCCCTGAAATGGAAAGTTAAGATACTGATATGATTTGTGTGCCCAGAAGATATAAAAGTAAAGAAATAACCCTAAAACATCTCATACCCCCATGCCTTTGCACTTTATTGCACCATAAAAGAGCTAAGCACATCTTGCTGAAATCAAATGAACACAGGGAAGATATTTTGTTGTTGCAGACAGTACAATAATAAGCAAAATCACTTAAAGCTGGAATTTTTACATTTTATCTGTACATAGTACAAAGAACAAATATAAATAGAAAGCAGTTTTAAAAGTGTTCTGGAGGTGATCTATGAGTGACTAACACTTAAAGTAAACATATACACAAAAGGCATGTTCCAATTAATAAATTCAATTTTGTATTCAGTCCTGTTTAGTATCAGATCCAGGCCTTGGCAGATTCTTTAAATAACAACTAATGGCCAATTTTTCACTGGAAAAGGTATCAACCCTAGGGTGAGTTACCTGCCTGCTGCTTCCCTCCAGTGTCTGGTAGCAGCTTTGCTTTCAGTCTTGAGCTGCGGTGTGTTTTGTTGCTTCAGCCAGGGAGGAATGAAAAAGTCTATAGCTGCAATTTAAAGATGTGTCGGAGCTCATGTAGTGCCACAGGAAATTTCTCCTCATGGTTTCTCGCTCTGGCTCACGGCAGTTTTTGCTTCTTACGGGGCTCCTTGGATGCTGTTTTATGGGGGCCCAGCCACCAGCCCAAGCAGCATCAATGCCTTATATAATGATGCTAGTAAAATGAAAACATCCTGCATAGTCTCAGTCACCGACGCTGACAACATTGTGAAGTCCTGTAAGCACGCACACAGTACATTGCCACTGTGCCTGCATCCAGCACCACAATAAGAAAAACAATGTTTTATTTGCCCAACACTTAATTCATAGTTGCATCTCAGTACTTACTGTGGATGACTCAGTAATTCTGTCAAAGGCGGATGTATTCGGCTAAACGTTAAGATGTGGTGCTAGAATACACACCAGGTAATTCACCAACTAGTGTGCTAAAGTTTACAGCGGCGATAGCAAGTAGGGCGTTCTACCGTACCCTGTGTATGGCTTACTGCTTTGACGTTCCTCAAAAGGCAGCCGGGAACTTCCAAAGAAAGCATATCATGCGCTTTCCTAAAATTAAATCAATTTGATTGTGACTGGTATACTGTGACTGACAGTGACTGGTGGTTATACTTACTGTGTTCGTTCTGTGGTTCCTCTTCTTCTTCCCCTCTGCAGCGTGACTCTCAACTGGTGACGAATGACCATCTCACTGCTGTCTCCTCACTGCATGATGCAGCAGTGCACTCTCCCTCGCCCAGTGGACTCGAGTCGGCAGTCCCGGGCTGCTTAGAAATAATTTGCCAGCGTGGCCAATAATTTAGCTCCTGTGCAACCTGACAGAGCGGGCGGCCTGGACAGGTTTGAGCACCATCACGCCTTACACATTGTGCTTTTGGACGTTCTGCATTTCTTAAGTAACACATAAGTTAGAAATCTCTGCTTAGCCTAGTGTGCCGTCCAGCTGGTATTTTGCTGCTTCTTTCTGTCTCTGCATCCAGATATATAATAGAAGTAACATTACACCTACAGCAGTAAAATCTTATGATGGTACCACGATTGGAGTCTCGTGCTTTTTTAAACCCGAAGTGTACTTGCCCGTGTAACCAATTCATGTCATGGCATATGTATCCAAATTACAAACATGTCTTAAGACCCTTAACTTGGTGCTGTATGTGTGGAAATGCAGTCTTTTCACTTTTTTAAGCAAAAGTTTGGAGTCTTATTTAGCGCTGCACCCACACAGGAGGCTTGGTTCCTGGCGCACATAGCCATGGCTGCAGTGCACGGAACGCCTCCACTGCCGCACACAGAGGAAAAAAATTAGAGGGAACATTGGTCTGGATGTATCGCTGTTTTTATAATTCCGGGCAACCTAGTGGCCAGTATCCCAGAGAAAATCTTCAGATCGGAGTTTAATAACGAAATTGGTCTGTATGACTCAATTTTTTGTGGATCTTTGTTTTGTTTAGCAATCAATGTTATAGTAGCTTCTGGCCATGATGAGGGGATACATTCGCCTTGTAAAAGTATTCTATTAAAAAGTACTTTTAATACCGGCACAACTTTCTCTAGGAGGCCTAAATACACTTCGACCGGTAGTCCATCCGGACCAGCGGCTTTGCTTCAACTTATTTTCCTTAGTTGTTCTCTGATTTCCCCCTCCGTGATGTCAGTAGCTAAATATTCCTTATCGGATTCAGACAGTTGGGGTAAGTCTCTAAGGTCTAACCAGGTCCTGACTTCTTCTGGTTCATGCATAGTATCCTCTTGGTATAGACCCTGCAGAAATGACCTGGCCTCCTCTCTGATCAAATCATCTTCTGATATCGGTAACACTGACTCCCTCTGTGTCAGGCTCTTGATATTATTTCTAACCCTTTCTGTCCTTGACTTCCATGCCAGGAGGGAGCCACATTTTTCGCTATAGGCGAAATTCTGTAATTTGCTGACCTCCCACCTGTCCTTAATGATCTTATCATTTCTAGCTTTAAACTCTGCTTGTAAACTGACCAACTACCTTTCAAATTGGGGGATACACCCCCTTGCTGTCAAGGCAGCCTGCTGTAGTTCCAACTCTTTCTCCTTGATAGCCTTAAGGCCATCTATTTCTATTTTCTTGCTGGTATTCCTCTTATGGGTCATAAGAGAGCTCAGTAACCCCCACAGGTAAGCCTTAAAAGCCTCCCAGACAACCTGTTCCGTAGAGGAGCCTGTATTGAAGCTGAAAAAGTTAGTTATTCTATCATTTAGCTCCTCATTCACTCTCTCATCCAATAACAACATCCTGTCTAGTATCCATTTTTTCTCTGTCCTCTTAAACCCCAGGTTAAGTGCTAACTCCACAGCAGAGTGATCTGAAATACCCGCTGGAATATAGCATATCGATCCTGCATCTGCGAGCAACCTCTGATCTACCAAAAAGTAGTCTATCCTTGAATATTGCTTGTACTTTTTACTATAAAATGAGTATTCTCTTACAGTATCATATTTTGCTTTCCAAAAATAATGCAAGTTAAAGTCTTTCATGATGTTCCTGAGTGTAGAAAGTGTTCTAGTTGGAACACAATATTTAGCTTTGGAAGTCCGATCCAATTGCTTATCAAGGACTAGATTAAAATCGCCACCAAGTATGACCGGGGCAGACGTATGTAGCAGGCTAGCTCCGAGTTTCAAGAAAGGACCGGGGTTGTCCTCATTAGGCCCATAATATACAGCACAAATAATCGTTGACTCGCATATAGACAGAGTTGCCACCAACCATCTACCAGACTGGTCTGTTTCCCATTTCTCAACCTTAATCCCTTTATTTGCTCTTACCACTATTGCTACGCCTCTTGTACACCCTTTTTGTCTGGAGCATAACACTTCCTGTACCCAGACCAATTTACTAAAGGCTTGTTCGCAGGCCTTGGCTTCCAGGTGGGTTTCCTGCAATAGATAAATGTATGCTTCGCCATTTTTTAGGAATTCACAAACCCGGGATAGCTTCCTGCCTCCACCTAAGCCGTTCACATTCCAGGAGAGGAGTTTTATGTTAGTTGACCTAATCATGACCTACCCGTATAAACCATACATCTAGAGCTTTTTAAAAACAAGGCTTCTTTTATTTTGCATGAGGACGATTTATCAATTTTGTAGCCATCCCGCCACCCCCCCTGTAACCCCACCGACCCTACCCTGAGGAACCCACCCATGATACTTGAGCTTGAAACCGCCTTTTAGGAGCCCTCCTGGAGGCAGCAAAGCATCTAGTCCCCCCCCCCATAAAAATAGGGGAAACGACACAAAAGACCGCAAGAGAAATCTATCCACTCCTACCGTGTTTTTTAAAATTTTTTCTTTATATTTTTTTTTTCCCCTCTCTTTTTTTGTTTTCTCTTCCTTTTCCCTCCTTCACCATTTCTTCTTCTACTCTTTCACCATTCTCACTTTCCCTTATCTCTTATCACTTATCCCTTCCTTTCCCCGTTCTCCTTCACGGTGACCCAGTCATAACACTTATCATCCTTCACTTGTTACCCCTTCATCTGAGACAGGAGGTCATCTACATCTTCGGGTTGGCTACAGTTATACATCTTGTTTTTCCACATTTTTTTTAATAATGCAGGGAACTTCATTTGAACTTGTGCCCCAAGTGATCTTAATTCGGGCATTCTGAAGCCTAGCTCCCACTGCCTTTGCGAAGTTCTCCCACCAATGTCCGAACGGATTTGATAGGGGTTGGCCCGATGATGGAGAGTGGAACGTGTTAGGCACATTTCTAAAATTAATTCCTTGACACTGTAGGTTTGAAAATTGACTAACATTTTCCTGGGGGCTTTCTTGTCTGGCTGCAGCCTAAAGGGATCCCCATGTACTCTTTTTATATCGCTGCCTCTAGATCGATGTCTAGTCGATCCTTTAACCCCCCTTCTCTTAACAACTTACATACGAACCCCTTTATGTTATCCATCTCCTCCCCCTCCGGTATCTTTAAGATTCTAAGATTGTTCCTACGGGCCTGCATCTCTAGCCTTTCCATATCCATCTGAAGGGATCGGTTCTGAGTCTTTAAAGCATCTATATCTTTGGAATTCCCTTGAACAGACTCCGATAATGAAGTGACTTTAAGCTCAAGCGACCCCGTGCGTGTGCCAATGTCATCCAATTTTGACACCAGGGCATAAAACTTATCGTGAATACCTTTTTGATTTGCTTCAGATATTTCAAACTTAGTCATGAGGTCATCCCTTAATGCCTGTAACAAGGAACCTAAACTGTCCCTATCATTATTAGCATTATCCAACTGGGGGATCCCCCCCTTGGGCTTGAGCTTGAGATTGAACATTGCACTCTGGTCCTGGTGACTCCTGTGAAAGCTGAAAAACCAAAGACGCTGAAGAGGCCTGAAGAGGAGGAGAAGGAATAGTTATATTGTCGCCATTAGCATTCATGTTACTAGAATGGTTGGAAAGTCCCTCATCGTTGGTTGGCCTTAAATCCAGGGTATTATCCTCACTTGTTCCACCTAAATTCCTTTCCCAGTGGGGAGAAGCGATTTTCAAGCGTGTTGGGAGGAACACTATCTTGTGATAACATGGCACCATCTGAAGCCCGAACTGAACTAGCTACCTGCTTCATGATTTTAAAGTAGGATTTAAGAGATGGGGCATTCTTCTGAGGGAGGTGGGCTGTCCCACGTCATTTTGATTTGTTTTTTATAATATCCCCAATCTTTGCAGCCTTCTTTTTGCGTGGAGTCAATGGAGTTACCCCAGCTCCCTCCGAATAGTCCAGAAACCCCTTGGTCTTCAATTCCTGTTGGGAACTTAACTGGTACCTATTTCTCCTTACCCCCTCTGCTGATCCTGTACAAGTGTTCCAGCACCACTACTCCCTTTAAGCTTCACCCCTTGGCTGGACTCCCTAACCTCCTCTAGGGGACCTTGTCTTATTGTTGTTTCTTTTCCTGTTGTCCCTCTACTCCTTGGAGGAATAACTGAATAGGCATGTATAAGATCCTGCTCCATGCAGTCCTGTTTCCACACCCCTCAGCCTGAAACCGCCTTACCAGATCACGATGGACTACCGTCCAGTACTGTGGGGTGGTGACCTCAGCTTGCTGCGAAGAAACTCTGCATTGCAACCCTCGGAAACTAGTCTTTCCTATGGCTGTCCGAGTCCGAATCCAAAGCCTGGTCCGACGCTCTCCAAGCCCACCAAGCAGCGCAGACCCGGCTTCCTGCTCTACACACTCCGCCTCTCTGCCCACCCGGGTCTATCGTAGGACTCTCTTGGGTCCTAAAGCCCCAACCCGCTGTCCGACGCCGAGGAAAAGAGAAAAAGAAAGCACAACTCAAACTGCTGCCATACGGAGGAGAAAGAGTCGAATCATCTTTCTCACCAAATAGGTTTCAGTCGCGGGCCGTTCTGTGCCGTTTTCTGCCGTTTCACTCATTTTAGTGCTGAGCTCCAGCGATCGGCATCAGCCGCCATGTTCCTCGAAGTAGACTGACTCTCCAGATATGCTGACTTTTGACCTCTCTCCCTGAAACACAGCAAATGTGACAAGATAACAAGATGTAATTACTTTTATATTGCTCTTTCACTTGGTGAGCAATAAAGATGCCTTCAAATCTTGTTATCCTGTCACATTTGCTCTGCTTTCTGAGACAGAGGTCAAAAGTCAGTTTGTCTTCCCTGAAGTTAGAGGAATTTCAACTCGCCAGAAAGGGCAAGTAGTCCCTAAAAATAGCTAGTCCTGAGTAAACCTTGCTCAACAATGCAAGTGGGAGGAGCTAAGCCGGCGACCAAGATGGCCGCCTAGGCTCCTGGCTCCGTCAACCTCCTTCTCCTTCCACAAGATCCTGTCGCATATCCTGCGCGTTACGTCGTGTCCTCGCATCGATGAGACGAAGGGATGCCCGACCGTGTGATTCCGAGTGATCTACCAGCTCTGATGACGGAGAAAGATCGACGTAAAGTTTGTGGCCTGTACCAGAGTTGGAACCGGGGCCTTGAGTAGTTGAAAGGCCGGGGGCGAGTTGAACAACATCGGCCATGAGAGATCGGGAAGTCCCGGTCGGTTCGGAAGTGAGCTGAGAGTTGCTGATTCCAATGGTAGACCTCTAATACATAACAGCAGCAACAACGGAGCAAGGCACTATTACCCTGACTGTCCCGTAGTGCTTTTCCCCATCGATTCCGTCATTGGAAGGTAGGGAGGCTGACGGGAACTTCGCCCAAACGGAACGTGGATTTACCGGAGATAGCCTGTGGTCTCAATGTCATTCCTGAGTTCGGTCGCTAAATAGGGATGGTTGGAAGATCTTGCCTTTTGGGAGCGGCTTCATGTGAATGGATGCAATGTGTGACATGGCCTCCCCAAGTGCCTCGAGTGTTATTCTATCCCGCTTCGCCACAGTGACTTCAGATGCCCAAGTGAGTGTTTCAAAGCAAAATATCCTGTCTGAAGGGGATGTGGAGGTGAAGATAATTTTGTGAAACTGAGTATGGTGATACGAGACCAACACTGAGTGCTGTACTGGCGGCTATTGTGAGACTCCTCCGTGAGCATGAAAATGCAAGCCCTGGATGGTATACTGGAGAATATCGCGCCCGGGAATAGATTACAAAGTGTGGACCCCGTTGATTTGCTAGGCGGCATGGAGGTCCTTGAGTTCGCTATGGATTCACTAACAGACGTTGGGAATTCTGTGGAACAAGAGCTGTGCGAGTCTATGGACAGCGGATTCACTGGCTTTGGGTGTGTGAATGTGACTCTCTCTTTGCTCCCGGAGCCTGCTTCAGTCCTTCAACTAGAACATCTGGACTTCCTGTCGGTACAATGGAACTGTGAAGAGCATGGGGTCATACATGCTTTGCTATCTCTAGTGGACCGTAACATACCAGTACCGTACTTGGACTATCCTGACATTGCTGTGGATGGGAAGGGAAGTGTTAATGCTCCTGATCGGTCAGGCCAAGGCTGAGCTGTACACGATACCTCTTGTACTTTGTGACTCGGTGGTGGCATGGGATCTCATCCTTTTATGTGTAATATGCGAGAGGAGAGGCAGGCAAATTACAATCCCCCTTTGTCTGTGTATTATAATGTTTGAGGATTAGATTTGTTTGACGAGGGGAAGCCGAACTGTGGGGGTGGGGGGGGGACCGGGAGCCCGTACCAAGGCCCTCCTCCATTTTCTTCTTTTAGAATAGATAGTTTTGTTTTGGGGCGACAGGCACGCTGCTAGTTGGGGATGGGCGAAAGCTAATGCAGGGGTGAAGGGTGGGGGGATGGGGTTCATGTTTAGTGTAGTTATTTTAGGCCGTGGCGTATATATTTTTGTCATCTATCCTGATCGTATTTTTATGTTTCGATGTTTGTAACTTATCCTGGTCATTTTGAATATATGGGTGCAATACAAGCATTATTATCCTGATTTGTCAGTGGGAGTTGACTGAGGGCTGTGACACCTGGGGGGTATATACCATTAAACTGCTGCATATCGTACTGGTTAATAGCAACGGGGCCTACGTAATCCCTCTTGTAGTTTTATATGTCGATTTCTGCTTAGACTTGTATATACGGGGGCATTGCACGCTCAAATTTCCTGACTTACTGAGTGGGCGGGTCCTGATGGGCTGTAGCGCTTAGATTCGGTCGTGCACTGTATTGAGTGATATAATTTTAATTGATTGCTAGTGTCTGTGTCCTTTTCTAGGTATCCTGAGATTTGAAATTGCCCATCTTGTTACCGTGACTGACTGTATTGTACCTGATATGTCTCTATTTTTGTTTCTATAATAAAAAGAAATATAAAAAAAAAACAATGCAAGTGGATTTTTTCGAACCCTGATCAGTGTATGTCGGCAGTTTTCTCTTGGCTTTACTTTGAGTTGAGATTTAATAATCCCCTTCCTCTTTTTCCAGACCCTTTCATCCTATGTTTTAGCCTTAAACTGGATCCTACTCCCCTCTTGCAGTGCAGTCTGAAAAATCATCTTGGGTTTTATCTGTATAAGAACCTGACATTGATGAAGCAGCAAATCATTTAAAGTCTTTCCATTTCCTCCTCCTGAGCGTTTTCAGAAAAATTATGCTACTCCTACTGCTGTCGGCTCGACAGTTAGTGGCTCAAGCTTTATTTCTTGGATGTCTCACAGTGTGCTAAATAAGCTCCAGCGTATTCAAAACGTGATGGCCAATTTAGCTCTTATCTTGCCATGGCATGCATCATCACCGTTTGCAATGTATACGTTCTACCCGCTTCTGGTGCCTAAAATTATTATTTTCTAAATCTATGTGTTATACACTGCTCCGTACATAATTGTGGCCTACACTATTTGATGAAAAGGTTGAAGATCTATATCCCAAATGGGGGTCTCTGCTTTCTGTAAGCTTCTCTTCTTTTACTTCCCAAATTTCAATGAGTTCATCTTGGCAGGAGGTCCTTCTCCGTTGTGGCAGCAAGGTTACGGAATGCCTTTCCTATCACATTTGGGCGCCTCCCACTTATCTGCTTTTTAAAACAGGCTTTGAAAACTTGGTTGTATAGTTTATAACTATCTCTCAACCGGAAATAGGACATGACTTGAATCATGTGATGCAAGTTTGTGTTTTGTCAGGTTTAGGTGTAGATGAGATAGTTGTTGTCTCTCAGCACCAAGACACTTTTCTAGTATTTGCACATGTAGAAAACTGCCCCTTTTTGACATGTTTTTCGACTGAAAGTGCACTTGCCCCCTGCTAACCAAGTCCCCTGTGCCAGTGCTCTTTCCCTTCAAACGGGTAAAATGGTCAGCTGTAACCCAATTGGCAAGGACTTTAGCACCCATGTAGGTACCTAGTAAATAGTACCCCTGGTACCTAAAGAATGGGTACTAAATAGGCTCCCTAAGCGCAGCACCATGTATTACACCACCCTAAGGGATGCACACACAAATTGCATGCAGATTGTCCGTGCAAGCTGCATGAAATGTTGTAAACCATTTTGAAAACAAGACAAGACACTCCCAGTGTGCCATGCCTTTGCACACTGCTTATATATATATATATATATATATATATATATATATATATATATATATATATATATATGTATATGTGAAAAGGAATCCCAACCTGTCAGTGGATGACAGGCAACATCAGGGTGCAGACCTCATTACGCCACAGCAGACAGCCAAAACGAAGCTCACAAAGAATCCAACTCAAGTGAGTAGCAGGAATTAACGTTTATTTAATGAATATATATATATATACATATATATGAACAAGGCGACTGGGATCGCCGAAACGCGTCTTTCTGATTTGCACATGGCTTTCACTTGATATAACGAAATAAAAAATAACCTGCACTGGAGCGCATTGCACCTGCAAAGCTGTTTGGGTGTAAATATATATATATATTCCCCAAGTCATCCCTACAGGAGGCCTTAGAGCCCAAAGGCAGGATACATATTATTAAATGTGAGGACATATCTGCATGAGTAGACATGCCCCTGTGATGTCTGGTTCCATTGCCACGACATTTCAAGTGATCAAGAATCCTTCTTAAGCATAAGTACTGGGCACTGGTCATGACAAGTTACCCAGCTACATAGTGACTTCACTGAAAATAAGGGGGTTTAGTATCAAATACTTCTTAGTAAATCCACACTGACACCAGTCATGAATTTAATATTGCATGCAGCCAGAAGGCACCTTAGAGGTGCCCTCTGAAATTTACCAGTCATTTGGTGTTCTGGCTGACTGGACTCTTCCAGGCTGCCACCACAGACGAGCTTCTGATCCCTTGCTCAGGAGAGCCAAAGCTCTTGGAGGTCAGTAAAAATGCCTGCTCTGGAGGAAGATGATCACACCTCCTCTAGCAGGATAGCCA
Organism: Lissotriton vulgaris; assembly: GCF_964263255.1. Taxonomy (NCBI): domain Eukaryota; kingdom Metazoa; phylum Chordata; class Amphibia; order Caudata; family Salamandridae; genus Lissotriton; species Lissotriton vulgaris. Next base: position 1,803,358,287 of record NC_141687.1, on the reverse strand, counting down.
GTGAATTAGCATACCAAGGGCAGAAGCTTCAAAACCTCTTCCTCCTTTGATGTGTGACCCCGGTTTCCTCCAGACCTGGAGAATGCCACCCTCTGCCCTGGGGCCTATTTGGCACCAGAACAGGTGGGAAAATTAGCTAGTCATTAGGTGTGTTTCACTTTCAGGCTAGGCACATACATAACGTCGGACACCTAAAATCGACACTCAGAAATGATTTCACCACCTTGTTTTTGGTAAAACTAGGAACTCTGTGTCTGGTTTATGCTCGTTCCTCACAGGAAATGGTCATGTAGAGGGTGGAGAGGATGTGGCTTAACAGCCAGAGCTGCTGACTTCGAAGCTTGGGATCCAGGATCGAGTCTTGATATCAGCTCAACATCCTTTGGTTCTGGGCAAATCCCTTAATCTCCCAGGGCCTATGGACAGCTCCTGGATGCCCTCACGGGAGATAAGCAACGCAATATAAACCTGCGTTTCATAGTCACTCCAGGGGTAGGTAGCTTATTGGCCACTACATTATACTCCCCTTAAAGCCCCTAAATTCATTCTGACACCAGGAACTCGGATTCATCTGCTTGGTAACAGAAGAAGGACAAAGAGCCAACAATTCAAAAACTGTGGACAGCACCAAAATCGGCATCAAACCCTGCCTGGCTGCTGCTCTCCCAACAGTTACAAGAAACAAGTCGTCCTGCTGCTGGACCACCTCCCCAAATGCTTGAAGGTCTGTCCAGTACTTTGCCTACCGAGCAGCATCTCCCTGGAGGTGGAGGAGCCATCTCTCTGCATCTGCAGGCACCAACCGCATCTGCCTGGTTCACCGTTTTGCTGACTATTGGTTCCACTTCACCAAGTTTTGAGACGCTGAGCCTTCCTGGAGCCTTCGTGCAGCAATACCTGGTGTACAGTAACCCTTGTTAGCACCAAGGCTTGTTGTGTCTAGCCAGACACTACCAACGCCAACCTTAGGTCAGGACCTCCAAGGCCTTCAAAGAGTGGCCCTGCAGTCTTGTTTTCTCTCCCTCTCCAGGTCACCAAATCCAAGTGAGAGCCTCTGAATCGAGCCCCCCCCCCCCAGACACCTCTGTACCCAAGCCCCCCTGCCCTCAAAAGCTGAGCTCCCTTTTGGGTTCTGATGGACTGGTCCTCCCAGTCCCCACTTGCAGCCTTTCTTTTTGCAGGTACTTATCTATTGACAATACTATGTAGTGCTCAAGGCTACCAATGCGATAAGCACCTCTACACCCAGACACACCAGGGCAGGTAAAACCGAACTGCTGGTGGTTTCTTGGACCTTGGCCTCTAAGTCCCTTAAGTTCAGGAGAAGTATTTCAATGCAGTGTATGTTTCAGCCATAGGATAACATTACCGTGTTCTAGGTTCATACCTCAAAACCGTTATTTGACTGTATTTTTGCTATTACTGAGAAAATCTAAAACTCAAAGAACTTTCATGATTCCGATGATTTTGATGCCTAAAATTATATCAAATGTATTATTTTCTAAATTGGTCTTGAGTTTCTTCTAGAGAGAGTGTCTCATGTTTTGACTCTGTGTGAGGGTAGCAAATGCTTAACAATACCCTCTGATAAGCCTAACTTGCTAGACCTCACTACCACAAATAGAGCACATGGGATTATAAATTTAACCCCTGTAAACCAATGAGGGCCGTCTGTACTTTATGCAGAGTGTGCCCTTACATTGGCACTACCACATAAAAAGGCAGCTTCCACAAGCACTCTTATAAACTCTCAACATAGAAGAGCATACACCAGGGAAGCTACAACTTGATGGAAGACCAGCATCAGAAACTGACTGAGTCTAAAAATGCTGAAGCAACTGTATTGCTTAAAGAAATGAAAAAGTATACTGATTAAAAAATATACAACTTTACCACTAGAATGGACTTGACAAACATGATACATGTTAGATTGCAGCAGAAGTGAAAATTTCCAACATGGAAGACTCCTTGGCCAGACTGGTACGTGAGGTCAAAGCATTAAGGCTGAAAAAGAAAGACCTCAAAGGGCTTTCATGTCTCAATCTCATCCAAATGATGGGGGGTGGGAGAGACTGAAACTAAGACCAAGATGAAAAATACTGTATTTGGACCAGATGACTTCTCTCTGGCTTTTATTGTGGAGAGAGCACACATGTCTTTAGCACTCAAGCCTCAACCAGGCATTATCCCAAGAGCAGTAACCACATGCCTCCCAAACTTCAGGGAAGAGACATCATTCTTAATCGGGAATAGGGCAAATCCTGACCTTCAGTACAATGGCTTCTCCATAGTGTTCTAGCCTGATTTTACCCCATTGGTGCAAGAAGTCGGAAGGTAATTTCTAGCAGTTAGGAAGCTACTGCTCAAGAAGTCCATCAAGTATTCAATGTTATACCCAGCCGAATTGGGATTGGAGCATGACCAGAGCATGACAGAAAAGTGTAGTTTTTCAGTCTGCCAGAATCAGTGTTGGAGTTCATTGAAATGCATCTGATGCCCAAGAGAGGAATGAGTATCGAGTAACCAGTTGCCCAGCATCCATCAGTGGGGATCGAAAATGTTATCGCTGGCTCAAGTGACGATGACTGCATATCTTATATCCAATAATAAATGCTCCTGTGTATCCAGACAACTTGAATGTGTTGTAAATGATCCTTTGAATGAGGGTATAATTTCTGGGTATTTATGCAACAGTGTTGTTTCAATAGCTGAATATTCTGCTGCAAATAATTTTCGCTATCAGATTTTTCAACTTGGTCTAACAGAGTGGTAGCCCATTTTTGATGCATTAGAATTGTTAAACCGTGTCCTGCCTAAATGCTGTAGATTTGCTGACATGTCAATTTAGTACTGACTTTGCAAAAAGATAGAAATTCTGATGCGCACAGACTGACCCCGAAAGCTAGCAGTGTGTTGTCGTGCAACTGTATAACTTAGTTTTTTTTTTTTGCGTAAGACCTTTATTTAAAATAAAGCAGTTAACACAGCATGAGCCTACAACCCTGGGGCCGGCTCGCTACGTTTATTCCATTAGCCAACATTGTGAGTGAAGGTTACATATGTCGCAGAATATTGTAGTTTATCGTACGTATGGCTAATAGCTGGTAATAGAACTGAGTCTCACATTTTCTCTTTTAATAACAAGAACAGTATAACAACATACCCCAATTCAGACCGTACAGTGTAACCTTAGCGTACTACCTGGCAGTTGAGGTGGCATTCATAGGTTCCCCCTCTCCCCGCCGTCATCCCGCACCCGTCCCGTGATTACTCATGCAGTCGTTCAACCCATTCAGTCCATGGGTTGAAGTTCCTCATCATCCTGTAGGGAGGCAAGATAATCCTCCAAATAAACCCACATATTTTTTGGTCTCGACTTAGCTGGTAACAACTCTTCATAAGTTTGCAGCTTGTCGCGACAGGTGGACATGTCATGCAACCATGTTTTTAACTTCGGCACTTTACGACTGTGCCAGCATTGCGCCACTTGTCTCTTAGCCAATAATAATGCTACCGCACAGAACTTCCGCTTCAAAGCCCTAAACTGTGGCACTATCCCCAGTAAGCAGACTTTGGGTGTACAGTGTACCTCCTCCTCCAGCATAACAGACAAGGTGGTAGTGACCTCCACCCAGTAACTTTCTACCTTGGCGCAGCCCCACGCCAAATGTGCAAAGCCCGCACCTTCCTGGTTACACCTTTTACACCTGTCCTCCTCCTGAAACCCAAATTTTAGCAGTTTCTCTGGTGTGTAATAAACTTGATGGAGGAATTTAAAGTGAATTATCCTCAGATTACCGTTGGGTGTAAGTATCTGTGTCAGGGCGCAGGCGCTAGCCCATTCTTCATCAGACAATGGTGTGTCGAGTAGTGCATCCCACCGCCCCTTTGCCTTCAATTCCCGCCCGTCTAGTTCCGATTGTGTAGCTGAATATAGCCTAGACACCAGGTGTGACAAATCATTAGTTGTGATCAACAGTTGCAGTGGTGCAAGGCATTCCGGCTCCGAAGGGAATGTAGGGTAGTGCTCCCTCAGGGCTCTAGTGAGTCTGAAATATGTGAAGCGAAACATGGATGTTTGGTTGTGAACATAACCCAGTTTGTCTAGGCCCACGAACTCGCCTCCCTGGAACACGTCCCCCATCCTATCAATACCGGCTCTGGTCAGTAGGGACATTCCGACGCTTTCCCCAGTTACCGAGAGCTCCTGATGGTGGTGTAGCATCATGGCCGGTGCATATAGTGGGGGTCTTGTGTGCTAGGTGCCCCAGTCTATGCCAGGCTTTGACCGTAGCGTCCACTGTGTTGATATCTCTAGCATGTAGCGGGGGGCGGGTGTGTGAGATTATTGCTGTGAGTGGAATAGGGTGTGCGTCGCTCTCCTCTATAGCGGTGTGAGTGAGGTATGGGACTGCGTGATACCAATACGCCGCGTATTGAGCCTGCGCGCATAGGTAGTACAGGAGGAAATCAGGTACCCCGAAGCCGCCCCGTGCTAGTGGAAGTGTAAGAGTCCGCAGATCCACGCGGGCCTGCTTACCCGCCCAAATCAAGGTCCGCACCAGGGAGTTTATGTGACGGAATATAGCCTGCGGCGGTGTGATTGGAATGTTATTAAACAGGTATAGTAGCTTGGGCAGTATGTTCATTTTAACAATCGCTATCCTGTCGGCCAGCGAAAGGGGCAGATGTATCCAACGTTTTATACTTTCCTCCAGCTTCGATAGTACCACACCGTAGTTTGCCCTAAGCACCTCATCCGGATCTCTATGGTACATGACCCCTAGATATCTGATAGGATCCTGCTGCCACTCTAGCGGAAAGTCCACTCCAAAGGGAGAAGTGGTGTCAGTGAGGGGTATTATAGAGGATTTGGACCAATTTATGGCCAGACCCGAGTGCCCTCCGAACCTGATGTATTCCCGGAGTAGTGCGTTCAAGTGAGTCTCCGGGTCCCGGACATACAGTAACATGTCGTCCGCATACAATGATATGTGAAGCGGCCTGGCTATGAAGTGCAGTGCTGAATCCTTGTAGTTCTGTCGTATCAAACACGCCAGAGGTTCCAACGCTAACGCGAATAATAGAGGCGAGAGCGGGCAGCCTTGCCTCGTCCCTCGCTCAATTGCAAATTGATCCGAAACGTACCCATTGATTCTGACCCTGGCACGTGGTTGCGTGTAAAGCAGGGAGACCCATTGCACAAAACGCTTAGGGAACCCCATTCTATTGAGGACAGTGATCATATACCGCCATTCAATGGAGTCAAATGCTTTCGCCGCGTCTAACATGACCGCTACTGCTTTGACCGAAGGTTGCAGGTAGTGTGAGAGTGCAAATAGAGTCCTGGTGTTATGTGCTGTTGACCTTGAGGGCACAAAGCCGGACTGGTCCGGCAGGACCAGACTGGTCATCAGTGGTGACAGCCGCTTGGCTATAAGCTTCGCAAGAGTTTTCGAATCCACGTTTATTAATGATGAGTCACACTCCTCCGGATCTTTAGATGGTTTCAGGAGAGCGATAATCATAGCTTCGCGTAATGTGGGGGGGAGCACCTCTTTCTCAAAGGAGGTGCCATACATATCCACTAAGTGTGGCGCTAGGACGTCTGCATATTGTTTGTAAAATTCCGAGGTGAACCCATCCGGGCCAGGTGCCTTGCCATTCGGAAGTGAGCCTATGATCTCAGTAACCTCATCCGCCGTGATAGGCCTTGCTAAGTATTCCCTATGCGCATCTGACAGCCATCCGATCGCTACATCGTGCAGGTATTTATAGGTGTCATCAGCCGGAGCAGTGGGCTGGGACTTGTAGAGGGACCCAAAAGAATTAACAAAGCATTTCAATATGTCTGCAGCATGGGTCTGTGTTTCTCCCTCCCCGTTCTTCACCCTAAGTATCGTAGTAGGGCCGCGACCCGTACATATCTTCCGAGCTAAAAAAGCCCCCGGTCTACCTCCTTCCCCAAAGGCTCTAGCCACATGTGTACGGTTCAAATATTTCATTTCGGAGTCGAGAAAGTCTGCGTGCTCTGTGTGCACTTCACGTAGTTTGGCAAGGTGTAGGACATCTTGAGTGGTCTCATATAGGGATTCCAGGTCTCTCATCTGCTGCTCGCATCTGCGTATCTGAGCTCTAATATCCTTCAGAACCCCCACTGTGGTGCTAATACAGACCCCTCTAATCGTGGCCTTGAATGCCTCCCAGAGGACGCAGGGGTCATCAGTCGATGGGGCATTAAGGTCAAAGTAATCCTTAATCGCCTTCTTGACCGTGTCTGCGTAAATTGCGTCACTTAGAGCACGCGAGTTAAAACGCCATTGGAAGGGGGGGTGTGTATCGTGGAATGTCTAATTGCAGGAGGACGGGATTGTGGTCTGATAGCGTGCGAGGGAGCACCTGCAGGTGTCGCACCCATAGCGCCAGGTCAGAGGAGCCCAGCCAGTAATCCAGCCTGGACCAACTGTTGTGGGAAGCCGTAATGTGCGTGGCCCCAGTTGCGTCAGTGTTCCTCAACCTCCAAAGATCCTCCAAACCCAAGTCTTTCATCATGTGTCCCACCAGTATGCGTGATTGTTTGTGTTGTTCTACTGAGTTAGCTGAACGGTCCAAACCGTCACGTAGGGTCACGTTCCAATCACCCCCACATAATATGTGCGTGCTATTGTGTTTCTGCAAGTGTCCCCACACCTCCCGGAAGAAGTCCGGGGCGTCTGTGTTAGGACCATATACATTTAACAACGTCACTTTCTGTCCTCTCAATGTACCTGATACCAGTAAAAATCTACCTGATGGGTCCTGTGTCACAGTGCGAGTTTCGAATCCCACCCCCCGTTTCACCAAAATGATCACCCCTCTAGAGTAAGAAGAGTACGAGGCCCTGTAAACCTCTTCCGCCCACCTTGACCCCAGTTGTGCGTGTGAATGCGGGGCCAGGTGAGATTCCTGTAGGAATGCTATGTCCACATTCCACCTTGTCAGGCTGGCAAATATCTGCCGTATTTTACGTGTCTGTGAGAACCCTCTAATGTTCCATGTGAGAACGTTTAAACTGCGTCTACCCGCCTCCCTGGTCCCCATCAAAATCCAGTGACATAAGGCATGACCGCACATTTCCAATCAATTGCATAGGTATTGCCAGTCCCTCTCCTTTAGGAGTCCCATTTGGCACAGCAGTAGCCAGGACTAACGGGGAACCAGCACGAAAAGACATTACATACTCTGTCGGTCTAACAGTACATTCAAACAACCCGCCCCCCCTGAACCCACCCACTCCAGCAACCCCAACCTGCCGAAGCCATTCCCATCCAGTGCACCAATCTGTAACTTTCACAACCATAAATACAGTGCCCAGAACCAAACTCTTACTGGGTTATACCCTCATAGAGGTCCGCCAGGGGCACAACTCTCCACCCGGTGTACAGGTGTGGGCGATGCTAAAGGAGCTGTATGAAACGCAGTTCAGGTGAATACACTACACGCCGTCCCCCCCCCCCCCCCCACCCCGCGAAGAACCATCAACAGAGCCACCGGCTGAGCAACATGCCTGGAACAGTGCGACCCCAATGCAGTTACATCATTTAAACAGCAAGGAGCAGAACCTCTCGCCCCCCACTTGTACTGCTCGCCACATGGACTGCATCGGGGATCGCTGACAGCCTGTGAGTGAGGCGTCCCATAGTTAGAACATAGTGAGCAGAGTACATCACACAAAGGGGCAGCTGTCTGCCTCACGTGACCTAGCCTGCATAGAGTAAACGCCATAAGGTATCAGTATCGCTTCTCAGTGTTGGCCAATACTGTGCCATGTAGAGTGCATGGATCGTGGGGCATTCACAATTCAAAGTTAGCAGTATTCCGCACCACCGAACAGCAGTCTCTGAGCACCAATGGGCCCTCTCCATCCAAACACGCTGTGCACGGTGAACCAACACCACAATCGTTCATACTGGAGAACAGGATCACGCAGGCCAGCCAAGTGTGGATAACAGTGTCCATGCTAAAACGCATGATTTTGAACAGAACGGTAAACTCACCAGTGGCAGACCAAGAAACAGCCCCATACCTCTAGTCCGAGTCACGTCGTTGTTCATTTTGCGAATTGTCCCTCATCTCACGTTGCACCCTCTTGACAAATTCTTGTGCTGCCTTCGGTGACGGCAGTACAGTCGCTTTCTCTTTCCATACCACCCTGAGGCGCGCCGGATACATCATGGAATACACAATGTTCAAATCACGCAATTTGGCCTTCACCGCAGTGTATTCTTTCCGGGCCTGCTGGACCGCAACTGTGTGGTCAGGATAAAATTCCAAGGAGTTCCCTTGATGCTGGATCTTCCCTTTCTCTCTTGCTAGCCGAAGGATCGTGTCCCTGTCGCGGTAGTTGAGGATTCGCGCCACAATCGGTCTTGGCGCGGCGCCGGGCGGCGGTTTCGGGGCCAGTGACCTATGTGCACGCTCCACGATGAAGAGGGGCGACAGGGCCTCCGCCCCGAACAGGTCTTTGCATAGGGTTTCCACGTAGGTCTCCATGCGACCCGTGTTGGTGGACTCCGGCAGGCCCGCGATCCGTACGTTGTTGCGCCTCGAGCGCGCCTCCAAATCCTCCTCCTTCGCCCTGATCACCTCCAGGAGCCGTTCCATATCTGCGCATTTTGAGGTCGAGGCTCGCGCCTCATCCTCGACCGCGGAGATGCGTGTTTCGGCCGCATCCAGTCGCTCTCCATGCTTTTCTTGCCGTGCCGCCATGGTGTCCATTCTGCAAGTTAAGTTGTCCAACTTGCCATTAATGTCCTGTAGGTTCGACTGTATCGCCAGTAAGATCTTTTCTATGTTGTTATTGGGCGCAGGCCCTGCATCATCCCCCACCACCTCGTCAGTGGACTTCTGCGTTTTTTTCGCCTCAAAGGACAGCTTCTGTTGGTGTTTGTCCGGCTTGCCCATTTTGGCGGGCGGGGAGATTGTCTTCCTGCACGCGGGTCCCGATGCCCTCGTAAGCCTGGTCGCTGACGCCGTGGTGATTCCCACCCGTGGGATGTTCGCTGTCGAACAGATCGTCACACCACTTTACGTAAAGGGTGAAGGTGACACTCTCCTGGGTGCGAGGTGATTTGGCCGAATGCTGGCTGTTCGCTGAATGCTCCGCCGTCCAGCAAACCCCCTCAACGCAGTCGGCCTGTGGCTCAGCCGCGCGGAGTATGCGATCCGGTGTGGTAGCTCACTGTGCAGATGATTTCTCGGGCCTCACCGACCCCTCAGGTGGCGTGTTGTCGCGGTATGTCCATCACTCTCCCTCCACATGTGGTACCTCTAAGCAGCCGTCTCAGTGGGTGTGTTGTCCCCGCAGGCTCAAATGCATGTCAGGCAGCCACCCTCCGCTCCAGCCTCGGTGGACTAGCAATGCCGGGGTCTGTGTGCGCCGATTCTAGAGGGGCGGCCACGCACGCGGTCGCTAGCCAGCCCTCGCTACTCTTGTCAGCCACCGATCTGGGCGCCACAGAAGGAAAGCACCGTGCTCTCATGGGCTGAAGGGGCAGGGCAGCGATGGCCACAGGTTCCTGAAGTAAGGGCGAACCCCCGCAGTGCAGCAGGCAGCACAGACAAGCGCAGACCGTCCGCCACTCTCAATGCACGTTGTCATCAGCCATCACCATCCAGCCTGTAGGCGCGTGTACTTGCCACCTCCCGTGCCTGCACCCAGTACTGCCCTCCACGCTGGGTACTTAGCAGCTTGCTGTCACCTTCTCTGTTGCACCGGACCGCCAGCAGGGTCTTGGCACAAACTCCGGATCCGGAGAGGGGTCGGCTATGCCCGCGTTGTTTGAGATGCGGCCGCCATCTTGTCAGGCAGGCACTTCGTCGCTATTACGGGGGTCCCTGGTGCTCTGCAGCACGACAAAGGATAGCGCAGCATCAGCGGAAGGGCCAGACCTCAAGACCCTACCTTCGAAACGCTGCGGTGAGCACGGATGGTCGATCGATGACTGCCTGCTCCATCGTCGCTGTGCCCATGTCCCATAGCGGCGGCCATCTTGTCAGGCACTCGGACATTCCGCTTTTTTCATCGGCAAATTGAGGAGCAATCCATATCCGCCGGGGGCCTTTCTTCACCGCATTTAGTGCTACAGCACTTCCCCCATCCGCTGAGGTGCTCGGGGAGCCGGCGGCCGGGGCGAAACCGGCGAGATTCACCAAAGTTGACGATCGCCCGGCGGAGCTGCTGCTCAGGCAGCCATGTCGCTGTGCGCCCCCTAGCGCCTCCCCGTACTGTATAACTTAGTTGATGCATTGATAGTTCTTCACCCTGTAACTTCAGAATATACTTTCTATTTTTCAGTGTATGGTACACATTTCCTTATTGATTTATGGCTTGCTTCACAATCCTAATGATAAAAAGTTGAGAAGCCTAGAACATTATCTGATCGCTCCCCAGTGGTGCTCACATTATATAATCTTCTGCAAAGGAATAAATATTGGAGAATAAAGAAAACTGTAGTCGGCAGGATCTGATTTTCGTCTGTGAGATTAGATCTGGTATTCTGGTATATTTCACGCTTCGTGAAGGACGTGGAAATGCTGTGTGGGGCACTCAATATTTGTATACTTGAAAGCATCCAGTAGCTGCTATTTAAAGTTTAATCAAGAAAAGAGCCAATGGAATAAATTCATAGACTCTTGTGATTTATTTCACAATTTTTCTAGGTTATTCCGTAAATGCAACAACATTCAATTCATGTCAAACATTAAGGACAACACAAACTGATGAAATTTTTCTACACAGGAAATACATAAACAATGAACACATATGAAACCGCATTTGCAAATGTGTATAATACATTGATAAGTTGTGTGTAATCAAAGGACCATTACAAAAACACAAAAAGGGTACATAAAGCACCAGTCCATAGATCAAAAACAGCACCAAGGCGGAGTAGCAAGTCACAGTTTACTACCACTATTCATACTTCTGTCTATATGCACAGCTCTGGGTATCCCATGCATTTGGTTGATAGTGGTTTATGGGGTGAATCGATTAAGCCTTCTCCTAAGCCAATAGGGTTTGCTTTTCCCAGATGCTGTTGTGAACGCGTTTCTAACCTCATCAGCAGTTATGGGTTTTTGTCAGGACTTGGACGTGGTGTGTTCTATTAAGGGATCAAGTTGTGTGTTACTTACACCTATTACCTACACGGAGGTATATTGTTTCTTCATTGTCAAGCCATGCACGTAATTACCTTATGTTGTGGAAAGGAAGATGTTCTTACTAATTCGAAAATTTCTGGCACTGTAGGGCACTCAATGCATACATTAAGGGCATATGGATGTCAAAGAATGCTGATAGTCTCACATCACTACGTATGTCACTGGGTCTGCTGAACAGGGAGCTTTAAATGTCTTGAGAAGGACTGTGACTCCAGCAAGGATAAGGACATACTACTTAAATTAAAGGACACCCTGAAAGAATTGAGGGGGGCAGCTGATCGCAAAGTATTGTACGTGGGCATTAACAGCCGGGCCAGAGCATTTGGGGAATTGTATCAGCCAGGGAAAATATTAGCATGGACATTGAAGGCCTGTAACAGCAATACTCAGATTTCTCACATCTCAATAGGTGAGGGCTCAATCACATTGCTGCTTAATTTTTTACATACATTTAGGCAATATTGCAAGCGCTTGTACGCATCTTGCTTGAGTTTCTTTGCAAGCGAACCAGCTGGTTATTTAAATGATGTTGTTGTTGCCTGGTTTGAGGGAGAAATATCTGCGCTTCACAACTACCTGCCTCAATATTGAGGATGTTAAAAGTGCAAGTGCTAGTCTTGATAATGTAATGTTGTGCCTATAAAGCGCGAACTGTCACTCCCAAAGGAGCCTCCTGGCGCTATCAGATAATGAGCTTCGGCAGTAAAGAGTTAGAGCCTAGATAAGTGCAAAGCATGAGACATCAGATGTTCCATAAACCCATGTCTTTAGTGCCTTTCTAAACTGCACTTCCGATTTCATTGCTCTGAGTTTATTTGGCATAAAGTTCCACGCCCTTCCCTGTAACACAGTGGCCGATTTCCCTCTCCTGGTTTTAAGTTTGAAGCCTGGCAATTTGAGCTGGTTTGCTGAGGTGGATCTAAGTGTCCTCATTGTCGTGTATGAAGTAAATCTTATGGAAGGATATTCTGGCCTTGCTGGTGAATTGGTCTAAAGGTTGTCAGCAGAAGTTTAAACAAAATTATTTTATGTACCGGGAGCCAATGAAGGGCCTTCAGGGCGGCTGAGGCAGACGTTCTTCGGGGGAGCCCTAAGACCAGTCTGGCCGCTGCATGTCGTACTACCTGTAGTCTCCTTAGGATTGCTTTGTGTGTCCCTGCCAAAAGGCTATTACAGTACCGTATTTTCCGGCGTATAAGACGACTGGGCGTATAAGACGACCCCCTACTTTTCTTGATAAAATGTAGGTTTCGTGCTATACTCGCCGTATAAGACTACCCCCACTTCCAACGCAGTCCAACGCAGTCTTGCATAGCCATTTTGAGAATTTATTTTGGGCTTATTAGAGATTCTAGTCCTCCTCCGTGTGGGTGAGCAGTAAGGCTTTATCAGAGGACAGTGTTAAGCGTTTATTGTACACACTCAAAGACTGAACTCAAACCAATTGGTTGTATAAACAATATTGCTTTAGTCACAATATTTTTATTTAGAAGCATATGAAAAACAGTCACTTGTAAACATAAGGCTGTTTGTCATCAAACATGTACGGTAAACATAAAGCAGTGCAAGTGGATTAAACTTTTCATATCTCCAAGCGATTTTTACAGGATTTGCTGGCGTTCCCTTTAAAAGCCTTCAAAATCCTCCTCTTCGTCATCTGATCTCATAAGTAAGTCAATGAGATCTTGTGGTACATCTGTAAAGCAGTCATCGTATGGATCTAGTAATTCCGTATCAGATGGTGTGGTCTCTGCTTCGGCTTGCTCTTCATCTTGCCACAAGTAGTCGTCCTCCATACCATCTAATGAATTTGATATGCCACACTTCTTGAAAGACTTTATGATTGTTTCTGCATCGATATCATTCCAGGCTTTTATGACAAACTTGCACAAAACATCCAACTGTGGAGCATGCATGTTTCCTCCTTTTGTGAATGACTTTTCGCCGCTAACCATCCACTCATTCCACTGTTCTCGAATGTGATCTTTAAATGGCTTGTTTAGGCACACATCCAGTGGCTGTACCACCGATGTCAATCCTCCAGGAATAACTGCAGCATCTGTTTTTATTCTTGCCAGCCTTTGCTTGGTGCTGGGAGTTAAATGAGCCCTGAACATATCCCACTTCAGTAGACTACGTTTTTGAAGAAGTCCACCTGGTCGCCTGCTCCATACATTATCAAGCCATAGCTTTACCCCTTCTTCATCCATCCAGCCTTTTTCATTCACATGTACAAAACAACCAACAGGAAACTTGAGTTTCGGCATTGTTTTTCTTTTAAAAATAACCATTGGTCACAGTTTGGCGCCATCAGCTGTGCATGCTAGTACCACTGTAAAACTGGACTTCAAATGTCCTGTTGTTTTTATTAAAATTGTTTTTTCACCTTTTGGATGGACAGTTTTGTATGCAACCATATCAAAATTCATTGGAGTTTCATCCATATTTCCAATACTACTTAGCGCATAGCTATGTTCATTGCACAGCTTAATAACGTAGCGATGGAAACTATTTATTTTGGCATCAAGAGCTGCAGGTAATTTTTGTGCAATTTTCGTCTTTTGCCTCAATACCAGATTATGCCTTCCCAAGAATCTAGTACACCAGGATACAGTGGCCTTAAATCTGTTGCTGAGATCTGGGTAAGATTTGGCCCACTGAAGTGCAAACAAACGTATTTTATTTCGTGTCACTACATAACCGCTTTGGCGATGCTCATTCACCATGTCTGCTACATGTTTTTCGAGTTCTGGCCAATGTGGGGTGCCTCTTCTTAATGCACACTTACCCCTTGGCATACTCCTTAATGCTTTTTCATTTGCTTTCCAGTCCCGAACCATCTTTTCTGTTACTCCATATTGTCTTGCAGCAGCACAGTTATTATGTTCCATGGCAAAATTTACAACTTTAAGTTTGTAACTGGCTTCATATTTCTTTCTTCTTGCTGCTGCTGGAGCCATGATGGGTTCTTGACTGTTAGCCATTTGCATACTGTACTGTATGTACTGGTGCTGTACTGTATGAACGGGTACAGAGACTGGTGCTGTACTGTCTTTACCACCACATGTATATTTGCTCACCAGACTGCCTTTTCTGTTTACAACAACCAGCCAATCACGGCAAGCGATCTACTGGTACTGGTACTGGTATTTCCTGTGCACACTGCATACAAACTCTGCTTGGATTTGGAGGTTTGTAGTTCCTCTCATGTTCTAAAACGTGTTGTTAGTGTCATCTTTCCTACTATGTGCTCACACTACAGGCCCTCTCCAAGCATCTCCTTTCTTTATTAAACAGTATAGTGCATTTCAGGTGTGTATCAAAAGAAGGTACCTTATGTAAGAATTCAACATAATAAGGAAGATTGTATAGCTCAGTCAGTCATATAAAAACCTTAAAAAGAAATGCAGTGTTTTGTACCGTAATTCATTAGGAATGTACCATACTGAAATAACTGCTGCAAAACTGCCATTGGGAACATTCTACAGTCCCCTTTCTATGACCATGGACTGAGGAGATCAGCACACGTGGAGGAGCGCGTGTCAGACGCGCAACACAGTGGGGGCCGCCATCTTAGGTGCTTCAGCGCTGCCTGTTATATTTTCGGACGTCCTGCTGCCTCGTCTGCCTTAATTGGGGAAGTACGGTATGCATCGCAAGTGGTTGAAGGCGCGTGTGCAACTGCAGTCTAGGTAGGATTCACTGCGCCATTTGTTCTGTTTGCTACCTCTTACTTTTTGTTTGCTTTTCGATACTTCCACAGTGACACCATTGCCTCATGTAACGTTTGTACTTGTGTTTGAGTGCCCTCCATTTATTGCAATATTACAGTATACCTCTACGGCGCCATTTGTTTTTTTTGCTACCTCTTACGGTACTTTTTGTTTGCTTGCGCAGTGACACCATTGCCTCATGTAACGTTTGTTCTTGTGTTTGAGTGCCCTCCATGTATTGCAATATTACCGTATACCTCTACGGCGCCATTTGTTCTGTTTGCGACTTCTTACATACTTTTTGTTTGCTTTCGATACTTGCACAGTGACACCATTGCCTCATGTAAGGTTTGTTCTTGTGTTTGAGTGCCTTCCATTTATTGCAATATTACGGTATACCTCTACCGCGCCATTTGTTCGATTGTCACTTTTGCCTCATGCAATGTACCGTACGGTACCGGTAACGTTTTACGGCTCAGTGTTGGGTCACGGCGCCATAATATGCCTAACCAACCGGAGTATGGTCACTTTTTCATCCTGTAATGCACCATTTCCTATTGTGAAGAAGTCTGACAGCTACAGGTAAAGTCTGCGCTATATAAAAACGCATGAATAAATACCGTAAAATTTGGCACCTGGCGTATAAGACGACCCCGACTTTCGACAACATTTTAAAGGGTTAAAAAGTCATCTTATACGCCGGAAAATATGGTAGTTTAACCGCGAGAGTATTAAATCCACTGCCACTGTTTTTCCTTGCAAAAACCACAGTTGATGGACAGAATGCAGAACAATGTCATACATTCACCCCAGTACAGAGATCTGGGCCTAAAGCCATTGTTTTTTTTGCACTCCACACCACCCCGGTTCAGACATGGCCATATGCAAAACAGTCTGACCCTGTGCCTCATGGGAACAGTCCAGCCCGAACTGCCAAGCCATGCCTTCCCTGGACCGGAAACAAGCTTCCGAGGACTGGTTTCTGGCATTCCAGCCGTCTTCAGCCCGGTTTGCTTGAATCCAGTGGTGTGGACATTGTTCTGCATTTTGTCCATCAACTGTGTTTTTTGCAACTGTTTTTCCTTGCGGCAAGCGGAATCGGGTCAAATAACTTTTTCTGTTTTTTTTAATTAGGCCGAAACATATCCCCGCTACCTTATAATACATTGGGTTTGAAGGAGAGGGAAGAGTCAGACCACCCCCCCAGATTTTTGCCACCTCCACCGTACATGGAGGGGCTACAGCCTCCTCTGGCCACCAGTCCTTGGGTTGAACTGGATTGTTTTTCCCTATCAATAAGATTTCGGTCTTATCGGTATTGCAGCGGAGATGGTTATTCTTCATCCATTTGATGACCACCGTAAGACAGGCTTTTTAGTTTTCTTCGTTCTTCTTCGGCTTCCGTGGAGTTCTTTCACAAGGACAGGATCACCTGAGCGTCATCAGCATAAGACGTTGTTTCGATCCCAAAAGGCGAGATAAGCAAGATAATGGTAAAGCCTGTGAGGTTATTGCTTCCCATTGGAATTTTAAAATTAATCCTCTTGCTCCTAAGCTACTGGACGTATATAATGCAGCTGTAGCTAATGGCAGACTAACTCTGTCGATGTTGAAGGCCATAATCACTACGCTCTAAAAGTAGTATAGTGCTGCAATCCCTGCCAGTGTTCCTGCTTTCTTTAATAAATGTTGCCAAAATCTTATCTCAGATATTGCATGCAGCCTCTGATGCAGATGCTGGCCCTCCCGGAGCAGTCCGGGCTTCATACCCCAGAAGTACATTTCTTTTATCTTTCGTACCATTGATGGCCATCCTACACTGGATCGATCAGTGTTTACCAGCACCAGCCATCCTGCTTAACACTGAAACGCGTTTGGTGCATTGGGAAGACTGTTGATACAGGAGGTGCTGAGGCAAATGTGCTTAGGAAAGTATTCTCTGAGCCTATTAAACTTTTTTAGAGCTCCCTCAGCCTGTGTGAAAGTTAATGTCTATTCGGACCCTGTGCCCCATGGCAGGAGCACTCGTCAAGGTTGCTCATTCTTTCAAGTTTTTGCTTTGACACTTACACCTTTTGCATGCCTACTCTGTAAGTTTCATGCTTAGCTTGACCTTCTACATCAGGGGAAACCTCTTCTGTTATCCCTTTATGCTGATGATATTGTGTTATACGTTCGCAAACAGAGACTAATGTAGCCCAGACGCGGGTCCTGTGCTCTCCATGCCACTGGCGTCAAGCTAGCCTGGCTGATGAGGAGTGATGCCCAGTCCAGGGAGGAAGTGGCCTGGCAGTTCGGGCTGGACTGTTCCCATGGGGAACAGGGTCAAGACTGATTTGTAAATGGCTGGGTCTGAACTGGAAAGCCATGGGGAGCAAACAAATCAGCGGATTTAGGCCTAGATCTCTGTACTGGGGTGAATGTTTGAGATTGTGTGGTATTCTGTCCATCAATTGTTCTTGTTGCATGAGTCAGACTTTTGGGACAACCTTGGAGAATGTTAAAGTGTGAATTGAACACTGGTTATTTCCTCCTCTAATGTTGCTAGGGTCTCTCCCCATTGTTTCTTGGACGACTCACGCTTATTAAGGTGTTAGTACCACCAACATTCCTGTACTTATTCAACAATATCCTCTTACTGAGTTATTCTACCAGCTTATATAAGTGCTGCTGAGATTGATATGAGGTGGCAAGCAACCACATATTAAATAGGAGATCCTCATTCAACCAGTGGCAAGAGGAAGACTGTCAGTGCTGCACCATTTCTTTGTTTCTTAATCGTACAGGTACATTATGGTAAATGTTTTAGTTTACAAACATCCTCGATACGTTATGATAGACAAGAAATTAGTTAAACCCCAATCGCTGTTATCAGTATTATGAAAAAACCCAACTGTTTGAAGACATGATGTAGGCATTATTGAATTGCGATTCTCCTATTACCATGACTAGAGAATCTGGATTTCATTAAAGACACTGAGGCTAACATTATGCATATCACTTTTAATGCAGACCCAAGCAGCCACATACATCATAAAGCAAAGGTTCCACAATAGAACATTAGGAAACGTACAAAAGGCGTGAGCAAATAGCAATCAGCCTCTTTTAAATGTGGTGTAGAGAAGGAAAAGTGCAATAAACTTTAAGACTCGATAAATTCTAAGGTATCTGAAGAGAAGAAAGAGATGAATGAACTGTTCCATAGATCAAAATCATGAAGTTATAAGAGGTTATCTGAAAAAAAGAGAAAGATAAAAATGGTTCAAGAGTGATAAACGCAAAAGGGGGAAAAATACTGTGATGAAGCACATGTAGGAGAAAAGGCAAGCATTTATAATAAACATACTGTAATAACAAAATATAGCATACAAAAGTATATCAATAATTGTAATAATAATATGTATACTGTATGTTGAAACAACCACCCAAGGGAAAGGGTGGGAGGGATAATGTTAGCCTCTGTGTCTTTAATGAAATCCAGATTCTCTAGTCATGGTAATAGGAGAATCGCAATTTAATTACAAGACCGGAGGCTACCATTATGCATGTTGGTAGCCTTGTAAGACAACATCAGACATATGAGCGATTGGTTTGCAATAGTGATAAGCAAAAGTTCTACAATTAGACCAATCAGTAGCTTTAAGAATATCATCCAACTTATCACCGGACCAGAAGGACTTACTGGCCATTGCACCTCTGATAAAATGTGGTTTAAAAATATTAAGATCGATACCTGCTAAATTCATATCAGTTTTAACCCATCTAGCAATAGAGGCAGAGGTTATACCTTAATGAGGTTTAACAAAGGCGATAAGTAACTGATTCACACCGGAGGGGCGAAGAGCATTCATTCTGTAGTCATATTCTTTCATACAGTCTACAACACAAAGTTTTTTACATAGATCAAAACGTGGGAAGAAAATCGAATCAGACATGGGTTTGGTTCTTCTATACAGCTCAAAATTGACTCCAAACAGGTTATAGGATCTATAAGAAATATCGAGAGTTTTAACATCAGAGACCCTACGGCAAGATATTAAGCAAAGTAGTGTAGCGAGTTTAATGCAAAGGTTCTTTCTGTTCAAGAGGGAATTATCACATCAGCTAGAGAAAAGGTCAGGAATTAATTTGACGTCCCAGGGAGATTGGTATCTTGGTTTAGGAGGTCTCCTTAGTCTAATAATTTTAAGAACTCAACAAACCTATCGTTTTACCGCTGACCAGAGCATGACCTGCGGAAATAGCTGATCTATAGCAATTGATAGATCTATAACTAAAGCCCATTTCCAATTGTTCCACAAGGAAATTAACTATTTCAACGATAGGTGCTTCCACGGAATCCAGGTTCCTTTCCAGGCACCAACGCAACCAAACTTTCTAATTGTTGTTATACCGGTAGTGTGTGCCAGGGGCCCATGACTCACCGAGGAGAGTTGAAGCTGTCGACGAAAGTCCTGCGAGATCATTGGTTCTCCTGACACTTTCCATGAAAGAAGGCTCAAATTCCCTGTTTGAGCAAGAGGGTGAATTTGACAGTCTGCAAGAAGGTCCGCAAGGGAAGGAATTAGGAAGGGAAGTTCGTAAGTCGGCTCCAGGGTAGTGGGGAACTAGGCTTGGGATGGCCAAAAGGGAGTCACCAGGACGATGGAAGAGCGTTGATGTCTCACCTTCTGAAGGACTCTCTGGATCATGGCAAATGGAGTAAAAGCATAAGCGTAGATCCCTTCCCATGATTGGAGAAATGCATTCACTGCTAGAGCACCCGGGTCGGGCATCCAGCTGTAATAATTCTCCAATTGGAATGTGAGTCTGCTCGCAAAGAGATCTATTTGAAAGGGACCCTAAAAATTGTTGAGGGAATTGAACACAGAGGTGTTGAGTTCCAGTTGCTGTAAGAGGAACCTCGAGTTCCAATCCGCACAAAGGTTCGATTTCCCTGGAAGGTTTTCTGCTCTTAGAGAGATCATGTGTTCCAGCAGAGCATCCAAAGTTTCTTGGCTAAGTTAGAGAGGTCTTCCGACTTGGTACCTCCCAGGCGGTTTATGTAGGCAACAGCGGACATGTTGTCCATTTTCAGATTAACTGATCTGCCTTGAAGAGAGTGTTTGAAGCTCATTAGAGCATAAAGACCTGCGGTCAGTTCTAGGTAGTTTATATGGTATGAAGATTCTTCTTGAGACCAGACCCCTCCAGTGTTCTGATCTAGGAGACGGGCACCCCAGCTATGAAGGCTTGCATCTGATTCCAGGACAGTCTGGTGCTGAACCAAAGATTGCTCTGCCGTTCCAAGCATCCAGATTCTCTAACCACCAGGTAAGTTCCAATATGGCTTCTTGGTTCAAGGAAACACGGTCTCTGTACCAGAGGCCTGTTTTCAGCGCCCTCCCTTTTATCCTATGAAGGGTTCGGTAATTTAGGGGGCCCGGAAAGATAGCTTGTACGGAAGATGAAAGAAGACCCAGAAGCCTGGATAGTTCCCTTGAGGATAGATTTTGATGTTTCAGGACGTGTCTTATCTCTTCCCTGATTTTTTAAAATTTTCTTTGAAGGAAGAACAATTCGTGGTGTCGACGGTGAAACCCAGGAATTCCATAGTTCTTGAAGGAGATAGTTTCGACTTCTTTGTTTGTAATAATCCTCTTAGAGAACCTGGGATTTATCATAGTCTTCAGGTCTTGAATGAGTTGGGAATGATCTTGAGACATGATGAGGATATCGTCTAGGTATATGATTAGACGAATACCTTTTTCTCGTAAAGAGGAGGCGACTGCTCTCATCACCTTGGTGAAACACCAAGGGGCTGAGGAGAGGCCGAAAGGAAGAGCCTGGAATTGAAAGAGATGTTTTTTTCAGATAAACTGAATGAAGGGTTGGTGTGCCTTGGCCGTAGGAATGGTAAAGTACGCATCTTTTAGATCTAATTTGACCAACCAGTCCCCTTCTAACAATAGGTCTCTCAGAAGATGGAGGCCCTCCACCTTGAAATGTCTGTAAACAAGGTATTTGTTGAGCTCCCTTAAATTTATGACGGGTCTCCAACCCTTGTCCTTTTTTTAGGTCTTGCGTACCGATGCAGCGCCATGCGCTGCTCGCGTAAGCGAGACTTGTTGTTCCTGGGTAGCTTGGCGAAGTGGGACAGGAGAGGTGCACGAGCGTGGAAATACATTGGAAACACATTGGAGACCTGTGCTGTGAACGCGCGCTTTTGGAGACATGAGCTGTGAGCTCATACGGCTGCGTTAGCAGCGTCTGTTCTCGCGACCCCCCACGCTTGTCTTTCGCCGATGTGCACGCTCACGGCTTGTTTTCACTCTTATACCACACAGTCTGCGATGGAGGACAGCACCCAATTCAGAGTGTCGTCCCTTGGCTGCTGCTAGTTTGGAGCGTCGCTGAGTTTATGCCGATTACGTGCATTTTCGAGGGTTGTTTATGGTGGCCTTCTCCCTGAGGAGGTGTGTGCGGTCCATTCAGTTCATGCTTGGTGACTGCATACGGCTTGCAGGGGCCTCTTATGGCTGTATATGGTCTGCAGGTGTTTGCTGCCTTCAGGTATGAAAGCACAGTGTGTGGAGGTGAGTCTGACCATGACCTTGAGTCAGACCAGGGTAGGGCTTCCCCCGCTCCTTTTCCGGACAGCCGCAGCAAAGTCAGAGTGCCCAGGAGAAGAGAAGGGCTCCACGACGGTGCCTGCCTTCGCTCCTAACCACAGGTAACAACCTAGCGTGTGCGCTAAGCTTCTGTCTGCCGCGCTAAGTAGGCGGGGTGCGGGCTGCAAAATGCGTGGCCGATCGTGCTGGACTAAGTTGCCGGGGACTGCCTTAATTCAATAGCGGGACGCCGTAATTGCATAAAAGGCCTGCCAGAGACATCACAGGCATGTAATTGTTCACTGGCAGTAGGCGCACCATCACGCTGGGAGCATATGGGACGGCGATGGTAATTCCCAAATTACTGAAGGATCGGGGCTCATTCCACGTCACTTAAGGAACTGTTTCAACCCGCATGTTAAGTACTGTTTTGCCTAAGGGGACTTGCCATGCCATGGAGGACAGCACGCAATTCAGCGTGTCGTCCCTTCGCTGCTGCTAGTTTGGAGCGTTGCTAAGTTTTTATGCAGATTACGTTTATTTTCGGGGATTGTTTATGGTTGCCTTCTCTCTGAGGACGTGTGCGCGGTCCATTCAGTTCATGCTTGGTGCATATGGCTTGCAGGGGCCTCTTATGGCTCTATGTGGTCTGCAGGTGTTGGTTGACATAACAGTTATGAAAATCACAGCATGTTGATGTGAGTCTGAAATCCTTCCTGGAAAGACACACGGCATCCAATGATATGATTGATTCCTTTTAAGGCCATTTAATTAGGCCATTTAATTATGTCAAACCTTAAACCTGATTGAGGGAGGCGGGAGATGCGAGAGGGAAAACGGTGAAAGGGTGGAAGAAACGGAGACTGTTGTAGAAGCAGCTGGGGGCAAGAGTCTGCAAGGTGGTAAAAAAAAGGCTGTTAACAAGGGAAATGACGATGAGGCTGGAGTCGATGTACAAGAGAGTGAGAGGAGAGGGCGGCTGCGTGGGAGAAAAGAAGAGAGCGGAAAAAGTTGTTGCTTTAACCTTTAAAAACTCGGTCAAGGAGTCACTGTTTTATAATTTAAGTTTATGAGATGCAGGCTCCATCAATGCGTTAGCGCATATACCGCATGTTATTCCCCATTGCATAGAATTTCTCGTGTAATTGCCAAGTAGTATAGCACCTCGGAAATATCATTTGTGTAAACCAGAATGGACCATCAGCTGATCTCTCTTGTAAAGCAATAAATGCCTGGAAAGTTTCCACCATACTTTTACTATCCTGTGTATGGGGAAGCATCAAGTGACTGCTTCTATGGCTGCTTAAAATGAATGAGTTTCAGACTAAACTGTGTAATGTTGAACTGCAATTAAGTTACTCTACAATGCTTTTCGCATAACGTTTCCCATCTGTTGTAGGTTGTCTTGGAGTAACAAGATGTTTACTATCCTACCATTCTAGGGTGTCTGCGTTATGTAAAAGAGACTTGATCCACCAGCGTTCTGCATACAGTCATATTTTGTCTTATTCAGATATACTGCACTTGAGGCATGTGTTCAACTTGGAAGCCGGGAAATTGGTTTTGAATAGCTAGAATAAGAAGCGTTTGGAGGTCATAGTCTTAAAGAAACAGGCTTTTATAAAGCCAATAGGTATTGAACATGCCAACGTATAGAAACACAGAACTTCACAGATAATCTTTACATGCACTAATGCTGCTTAGCACATTAAAGTCGACCCAGTTGACGAAGGGCAAAAAAAACCACTTTCAATGCCAATAGCTCAAAACAATGTCATAGCGAGACCTATTGCATTGTAAATGCTTGTTTCTACAAGGAAGAGTGTGCTTATAAACCTTAGCATGTCCATAGAGACTTCTACAATTGCACCTTTCAGAAGCAGGGAGGAGATCTCCTCTGTAATTTTTTTTTCCAGGCGTTAATCGGCTACACAGCCCTCCCTCCGGCCTCCGATTGTAATATCAGCCCATAGCGGGGAATGGTCCAATATACCTCGCGCCAAATGGGCGAGGTCCAAGATCGTGGCGTCTTGGTGCATAGGTGCTAGGAGATAGTCTATGCATGAAAAAGTGTGGTGTGGGCCAGAGAAGAATGTATATTGTTTTTGTGTCGGATGCCTGAGGCGCCAGAGGTCAAGGAGTCCAAACGCCTCCATGAGGTTGGGGAGCCACATGTGCCTCGCCCCTATGTCCCTGGCTGGGTGTCTATCCAAGTCGCCTGATACCACAGCATTGAAGTCCCCACCCATTAGGAGTTGCCCCTCTGGGAGGGAGAGCAATATCTTTCCCAAATCATGATATGATTGCGTTTGGAGGCCCGGAGGAATATAGATCCTTGCCAAGTTGAGCCTGCGCCCTTCCCATTTCCCGGAGATAGCAGCAAAGCGCCCTAGAGGATCAATGTCTGTATGATCAATGGCGATTGGAAAGTTACGGTGCAGAAGGATCCTAACCCCCCGGGACCCAGATGTAAAGCCGGCGTGCGCCACCATAGTGTACCCCCATCTATTTAGCGCATGACAGGTGTTCCCCCATCAGATGGGTTTCCTGCAACAAAGCTACATCCGGGAGGTGTTGTTTAACAAACTGTAGCACAATACTCCTTTTGAGTTTGTCCCCAAGCACATTGACGTTTCAGCTAATCACCTTTAGACTTTTATTCCACATCGTAACCATCCACACATTCAACTGCCAAACTGTTCCTGTGTGTCCTGTTACTGTGTCCTAGAGCATTCGTATAACCTTGGTGTGACCATACCGAACTCCCCCCACCCCCCCAACCGCGTCCACCCGATCCCCTACCCTTAAACTGACATCCCCCCCCCCCAAATCTCCTTCCCTGCTCCCCTGCTCCCTAGGCTTTGAACTACCCACATCCCCAATTAGCAGAGTGCCTTTCGGCCAACCCAACCCAGGAGTGAGGAAACCTCCCACCTCCCAAAAAAATCTGTTGAAGGGGGAAAGTGCGCGGGCCCCAGATCCAACCGCTGCACGTGCCCTCCCCCCACCTAACATGTCAAGCTGTTAAGCATGCATACTCTCCTTCCAGTTCAAATCAAAGTCCCATAGTGTTCGATCTCCCTGTTGGCCAATTATTGGTCCGCCCCATTCTGAGGCTGTGGCGTGCCACCTGGTAGTGAAAGGGGGGAGACTAGCCATAGTGTCGGCCTGGCACTCTCCCAGACGTCCAGCATTACAGGATTAAGTAACATACCCCCCCCCCCCCCAAGAGAAAAGTGGGGTCCCCGAGTCTTACACAAAAAGAAAGACACATTATGTTACTGTTCGTGGGGGTCCATGTTGGTAGTTCCGCCTTCACTAGTGATCAGATGCGTTTCGGGGAGTCCCCCATCTGGGGCTAGCAGACCTCGACCGCCAGGAGCGCTGACTCTCTCTGTCGACCTCTGATCTATCGTCAACTGATCTCGGCGAGGCAGCCTGATTGTCTCTCCATATGCCACCCTCCATTTGGGCAGAAGACCGCGATGACTCTGTCAAGCCAGTCTTGAACGTCTGACGGTGCAGTAAAGAACATAGCTTTGCCACCTGCAATAACCTTGAGTTTGGCGGGAAAGAACATCATGTACTTGATCCCTCTGTCCCGCAATGCCGCCTTCACTCCAGTAAATGAGCGCCTTTCACGTTGCACCTGGAGCGTGAAGTCCGGAAAGAATCGGATTGTGGCATTCTCATGTTGCATGTCACCCGTCTGCCAGGCTGCCTGAAGGATAGCGTCTCTGTCCCTATAGTTCAGGATTTTCGCTATTATTGTCCTGGGTGGTGCTCCTGGATTGGGCTTGGGGATTGGCGCACGATGCGCACGTTTAATGGTGAAGATTTTGGAGAGGCGCTTGGGTTTTAGGCGGTTAAGGATCAGGTCTTCCAAAAATAGTTAGACACCATGCCCCTCCATATGCTCCGGAACGCCCACTACGCGAATGTTATTTCTGCGGGCCCTCGCTTCTTGGTCTTCCAGCTTCAGGGCCACCTGGCGGTGTTGGTGCACTAATTTGTTTACTCTTTGTTCAAGTTTCTTCGAGGAAGCCTGGAGTTCCTTTATGTCAGACTCATTGGCCTTGTCCTTGTCCGATGTTTTATTGAGGTCTGTGCGGAAAATGTTGACTTCTATATTTATGTTGTCCATTTTTGTCTCCAGGTTGGCACCCAGAGTCTGAATTGCTGTCATGATCGAAGCCAAGGATGGTTCTTCAGGTGCTGCCTGAACTCCTGATGCCCCACCAGCCTGTGGGGTCCCCTGCCTCAAGTTTGTTAGTTTGTTTTGCCGCATTGCTTTTCGGTCTCATGATGGCGGCTCTTACTCCCAATCTGCAACTTTCAAACGACGTCCTTCAGCCCGCTGACGTGTCACCCAAACTACAGCGGTTGGGTCTGGGGCCTTCTCCCAGGGTCTCTCACCCGTGCTGGTGGCCGCATCGCTGAGTTCCCTTGTCTTATCACTGCTCGGCGGGCGTCCCTATACTCAGGTCTCCACGGCCGGTCTCTGGCCCCACCGCCTGTGTCCATGCGCGGTGCGCGCTTTAGATTCCACTATAGGGTAGTCCGTAACTCCCCTGCGCGAAGCACCACGTACGCACGTGGTGGCCTCCTGCATGGATTTCGGGCCTTACTCCCCCACGCCACCCCCGCACCCACGGCGGGTTCCCGCGGCGTCACCACATTCGCCGCTGATCACAGTGTGGGCCCCCAGCACTAGTCCGCAATAGGGAACACTTTTCTCAAGGGAATCTCCAAGAAATATCTGGTGAAGTCCTCCTGGCCCCACTCGAGTACTCACATCCACTTCCGTCAGCCTTGGCGCCTCGCTTGGGTCCCCTCTGGGCCAGTGGATGGTGTCGCTGGCCCACTTCGTCGCAGTCAGCGCCCGCTATTTCCTTTCACACGGCGGAGCAGCCAGGTCAAAATGGCGTAGCTCACGGCCGCCGCGGGTGCCAGAAGGACGGTAATCCGGAGCCCTCGCTGACTCCCTTACTGATCCCCAGCGCCGTCACCGCGGCCTCCGTTGTGAATACGGCCCCTCGGGGGCCGTGCGACTCTGCCGATCTCACCTCTCAAGCCCACGGGCCAGCGAGAGCCCCTACGTTGACTTAGGCGTTCAGTCCCTGCCGCTGCGGATGCCGCCGAGCCGGGGCCTTGCACGGGTTTCAGGGTCGGATGTGGGGCTCACTTTCACCCAGGGGCCGTCGGGTCCCAGCAATCTGCTGCCTTCACATAGCGCCGCGGTCGCACCGGAGCCCCGTAAAAGAAGCCGCTGGTGCCGCTATCAACTACCAAGCTGTGGCAGGGAGAGGACTGCAATACACAACGGATTATGGCTGGATTGATAGGGGTTCGGGCTTGGCTCCGGCGGAGTTCTCGAGTCATGCGGCCATCTTCGCTGGCTTCTGGCCACGCCCCCTGTAATTTTTTTTCTTGAGCTAAAGTGAGGGGGAATTTTCCTCGGAAGTGAATTTTGAATTGGAGTTTCTGTAAAATCTATTGTAAAACCGTTTACGGTATTCAGAACCCATGGATTTTGATTGATTAGCTTCCAGTTCAGAGAAAAGAATTTCAGTCTGCCTCCCACCTTTGGGGAAAAAGAAGGGGAAGGGTAAAGAATCGTACTACTCACTTTGAGGGTTGGTGTCACTAGTTGCTCCTCTTGCTCTGAAGCCTCTTGAGCGAAATCCTTTTCCTCTTGGCGGGTAGAATTGAGATTGATTGGAGGGTTGGTAGCCTCTTCCCCCATAACCTCTGGATCTAGAGTAGGGCCTGCGGTTGAAGCGGCTTAAGATTGGCCTCTTCTTCCGGCCCTGCCAAAAATGGTTATTTGAATTGAAGAGACTTTTCATATTTTGATGGGCTTTGTCTAATGCTGTGAAGGTAGATACATCTTTAACTAAGGTCTTAATTAGGTCTTCACCAAAAAGCAAACCCTTAGGGTTGAGTGAGGGATCTTTGTCCGCTAAATAACTCTGTTTGGGACTAATCTTAATCAGAACAACCCTTCTCCTCTCTGAGTTAAGACCGGCGTTGGCATTGCCCAACAAAACTAAGACCCTTTGGCTCCATCCTCGAATTAGATCAGTGTTTAATGGAGAGTCATTGATGTAGCTATCTTCAGCAGCGTCGATGATTTTAGTTAAAGGTCCTGGTACGTCTAGGACCCGGTCTTGGCAAATTTTAAGGGAACTCTCCGTTCCTTTTCCGGGATCTCTCCCGAGTTTAAAAAGATATTGTATCGGTTCGGGGACAACGTTTGGGGATTGGCAGACCTTACCCTCAATTGAGGGTCTCGAACATTCAGCTCTTAGAAGATTGCGTGTGTCTCTCTCCAGAGGGTTTCTCCACCATTTTGCAATAAATGTGCTTAAATGTTCATGGGGGACCCACTCTGAGCTCCAGGGATGTTTAATGTTAAGTGGCGAGAACATCTCCTCGCCTAGAGGGTCTATAATACTATCTTTTGAAGAGGAAGGGATATTTTCCTCAAAAGGCTGGGAATTAAAATTCTGGTCGTCCTCATCTAAGTCAAAGATGTATTCATCAGGAAATTCAGAGGCATCATCATCATGATCGTCGTCATGAAAATTATCATCATGACCGAATTGGAGATCATCACTTTGAGCACTTGGATAGTTTGTGCCGCGGGGGACACCCATATACTTTTTTGCCGCTGAGGACACCTTTAAATGTTGTGCCACCTGAAGCGTTTGAGGTGCCAGGACCTCCCATGAAGTTCGAGGTGCTAGGACCTGCTATAGTGCTCTTTGGGGCACAATTGATATTTTTGGTATTTTTAATTTTTTTACCCCTTATTTGAATGAGATCGTCATCATTTGCAAGGTTATGTTGAATTTCTACAGTATCATCCTCTTTAGAGGGAAATTATCTCTTTGACGCCATAACCTCAGACCGTGTTGAAAACATACAAGATCTCATTTCCTTGTGAATCCTGCTTTTGATTGCCTCATTTTCCATATTAGGTACTGGGGCGCTTCACACATCCGAGTCTATATCGGACACTATGAAAAACTATAAGGGATAGCTATAGAGGTAGGTAAGAAAAGATTACCGTATTTTCCGGCGTATAAGACGACTTTTTAACCCTTTAAAATGTTCTCGAAAGTCGGCGGTCGTCTTATACGCCGGGTGCCAAATTTTACGGTATTTATTCATGCGTTTTTATATAGCGCGGACTTTACCCAAAGGTGTGAGACCGCTTCCCAATACGAAATGGTGCATTACAGGAGGAAAAAGTGACATGTGTGCAGGTTACAAAAGCGTACAAAGTACGGTATAAATAGGCATGACACTGTTAGCATTGTACAAGAAAGGCGCTGTGCTCGGAGGGTAATTTCAAATCCAGGCCATGTGTGCCTTTGATTTACTGATGTTCCCCACTTTGGATCCTAGGCCTACATCTCTGAGGTTACCCTGTCTAAATGGTCCTGACTGGGTTGTATTCTAAGTCACCCTTCATGGTCACCATCACGTCTGAATCATTAAGTAGTGAATGCTACCCTGAAGAAGAAAACTGATTGCAGGTATGGCCATCACATGGCCAAAGGGCCACCATCCGTGAGAGAGTCCTGGTGGTAGTCGAAGACGACCAGCCGAGGTGCCAATTGATGATGCCCTTTGAACCTCAACTACAGACTGTCACCGCAGTGGTCATGCCATATAGTCCTTCAACCGGCAGAAAGCTTCACATGGTAAAGAGATCTATACCACGAGGTGCTAGTACTACGGGGATTCCGGACATGACAGACAAGACCTTCCTGACTCAGTTAGCGAAGGTGAATAGAGTTAAAATACTGCAATAAATAGAGGTAAAATACTTTAATATATGGAGGACACTCAAACACAAGAACAAATGGCGCCGTGAATCCTACCTAGACTGCAGCTGCACACGCGACTCCAACCGCTTCCGAGTGTGAACCTGCGTGCAGTTGGTGAAGGCTGTGATGCATACTTCCCCAATTAAGGCAGACGAGGTAGCAGGACGTCCAAAAACATAATGGGCAGCGCTGAAACACCTAAGATGGCGGCCCCCACTGTGTTGCGCGTCTGAAATTCTCAAAATGGTCATACAGGACTGCGTTGGACTGCGTTGGAAGAAGGGGTAGTCTTATAAGGCGAGTATAGCACGAAACCTACATTTTATCAAGAAAAGTAGGGGGTCGTCTTATAAGCCGGAAAATACAGTATTTTTTTTTTTTTTTTTTTACTTAATCTATATTTTTTCTGCTATATCCTTTTATATCCCGTGCTTTTTTTTTTTTAATATAAAGGCTAAATTGTGTAGAAGAAATCGCTCCGGAGGTAAAGGAGAGAGCACCAGATGGGGGAAAGAGCCAAAAGCTATTTATAATAATAAAATAAGTCCCTATTTGTGATTGGTGAAAAGATTATGGCCAGAACGCTAAATAAATCCTTATTTATGCTAAAACACTGCTGCGCAATGGCAAAACAGCTGATTTGAGATAATAAACTGCCCGATGGCTCGAGCGCGATCAGTTGGTTACTGGGAAACTGGCACCCGAGAAAGGAGGAAAGACCCTTAGCAACGAGGCGTTGCTGCATGCGTGTTGGTGAGGGTCTTTCCTCTAATTGGCGTATGCTCCGAAAGTGAAGAGGAGCGCCGCATCGGGAAGGGAGATCTCCTTGAAGACCATGGGTCCAGTGGAGCGGCCCGAACTAGAGCAGGTCGGGCAGGGGGACAGCAACGGCCAAGTCGGCTGACACGAAGCACGAGGTTGCCGCAAGGTGAGCAGAGCGCCACGGCCGAGGCCAGCGCAAAAAAACTTTGAAGGAAAACAAGCGTTTCAAGCACAGTTAACAAAAGTGGAAAGACTGGGGAAAACAAATGGGCAAGGTTGGAAGCCGACCTCCATAAATTGGAGGTCGGGTGACCGAGTCGGGGGGGAAGTGGGGGGGGGGGGGCGGGGGGGAAGTGGGGGGGGGGGAAGCAAAACACACAAGTGAGGCTGATAGCTGTACAACAAGGAGTCCAAGGCATAACAAAGCACTATTAAGCGATAAACTAATGACAAGAAGGAGTCCAAGGCATAACAAAGCACTATTAAGCGATAAACTAATAAGCAATGACAAGAAAAGTTATCAAAGCAAACATCAAGAACAATCCGTAAGACCTATAAAAATAAGGAACTTATCTTCTTGGAGCCGCATTTAAAAGAGGCTGATTGCTATGTGCTCACGCCTTTTATATGTTTCATAATGTTCTATTGTGGAACCTTTGCTTTATGATGTATGCAGCTGCTTGGGTCTGCAGTAAAAGTATGCATAATGGTAGCCTCCGGTCTTGTAATGAAAGTGGCTAGTTGGGCCTAGTGAAAAAATGAGACTGCGAAAGTAGCATACCCTACTCACCATCACTGAATATAACTTGTAATCCTCGTCTTCCACACACACTTAAAGTCTGAAAACCTTCTGAAAGTATGGCTGTCAAAGTTTTGGGTGATCTCTTCTCAATAGGGATCTTCATTGCGCTGCAAGAGTATAAGGCAGAGACTGGTAACGCTACATTTTCAGTTCTGCTGTATTATACATTATGGCTGGCTGCAAGGGCCTTCTCCTCTGACTTTCCTCAACCTACCCCATTGCTCAGTATACTTACTACAGGCCTCGAAAAATTTACTAGCTTTCAAGCTATGGCAAGTCTGATTTTATCAGGGTGAGCTATTTCTATGTACTTCTGGCCCTTTCTGGCGAGAGAGCTCAAAATGGCAAAGAACAGATGTTCTGTTTATTCAAAAAATGAATGAGCAATAAATATGCCTTAAAATCATGTTTTTATTTTGTCACATTTAATGTGCCTTCAAAGACCGAGGTCAAATGTCAGTTTGTCTTATTATAAAATTGTTGCTTTTTCACCTGGAGATTGGTGTTAACTTAATTTTCTCTGACTGCAGAGTTAGAGTGTGAAATGAAAGGCTGTAGGACGTTAGTTTTTTTTCTAACACAACATTTAAATAGCTTGCAAGTAAGTTTTTACTGAAACCCGATTTCCAAACATTATCGTTTGTACACTCTATAGTTTTATTAGTAAAACTGCATGTTAGTGGTAACGTGTTATCCTATTTGATTGGAAAATGTGCTGTCTGTAAAAGGCAGTGCGCTATTACATGATGCTTTATTAAAATATTTATTAAAAGTGAGTTTTCAAAACATGAACTGAGGAGCATTCCTGCCCTCACCTTAATGACAATGTTTTTAGTGAACTAAGACCAATGCAAAAACAATTGATGGAGAGAATGCAGAGCAATGTCATGCGTTCACCCTAGTACAGAGATCTGGGTCTAAATCCATTGTTTTTTTACTCCTCATGCCTTTCCAGTTTGAACCCAGCCATATACAAATCCCTCTTGAACCTGCACCCAATGGGAACAGTCCAGCCCGAACTGCAAGACCAGGTCCTCCCTGGACTTGAAACAAGCATCCTAGGACCGGTTTCAGGGTTTCACCCCTCATCATCCAGGATAGCTTGACTCCAGTGCATAGAGAGCATGGGATGCAAATCTGGGCATACCCGTCCCTCTTGGGGTGACAAATGCAAAAACAACAATTGATGGACAGAATGTAGAACAATGTCATACATTCACCCCAGTGCAGAGATCGAGGCACGTCATGGTCATGTGGATCTTATATATGGGTTGGATTACTATTGTAAATGGAGCGAATCGAATAAAGGAGTTTTTGTACAGCAAACATGCCGAGCATGCTATTTCAAGGTACTCTCATGTGATAATGAAGAAAAAGGCTATTTAGTGAAATAAATGGTTTGCCTAGAATCTCAAAAATTGAGAGCAGTTGGAGCCAAGCACATTGCATTGGGGTAGAGTAGATTACTGAAGTCAATAAACCTGCAGGTCTGGTAAAATGTTTGATTTTTTGAGGCCTCTACTAACATGATTCAGAGGGGTGATACAGGCAAGAAGATCTCCTTTATGTACATGGAGATAGTGGGCAATTGGAAAATCCAAGAATGTGACCAGGCAAGCCTGGGAGACTGGTTTGTTTTCCACTATCTGATACATGCTGGTAATATTGTGGTGCTCAGGTTAAAGACATTCATTTAACTGTACAATTCAAATGTATTCATCACTTATATTTCCCCCAAAATGTATAGTTCTGTGTTGTGCCCGACTTATTCCATGCACACCCTTAAGATTAGGGCTGGGCGTAGTTTGCGTAGCGCCACTATGCACACTACGCAGAATTTTGGAAAAATGTTGATAACAAGGGCCCGTCATGAGGGTTCGTGTGCCTGGGACTGGGGTCCCTTGTGCCTGGGAAGGCTCTCTGATCTCCCCGCCTGGCTGGGTTGGAAAGCAGAAACCGCCCCGGGGCCTTGGTTTCGGTCAGGGCCTGGGGTTTGGGAGCCGGACAAGGGTCCCTGGTGCAGAGTCCCAGAGTCCTGCAAGGCTCCATGGGTCCCGAGCAGTCCTCCTCCGGGCGGCTGGGCCCCAGGAGCGCCTGCAAGCCTCCTCATGCCTGAGGCCCAGCGTGGGGTTTCAGAGCCCCCCTGAGCCCTGCAAGGGCAGATGGGAGCCCTACCGCGAAGGCTCGGGGGCAGGCAGTTTGGCTTTATTTCGGTTCCGGCCATCTGGTCGCACCTTCCCCCCATGGCCATCTGGTCGCACCCAATGCTTTCCAATGGGGCGACCAGATGGCCCGGCTTCCCTGGAAGTCCCGATGAGGGGGCCATTCACCTCCCCGATCCCAGCGAGGGCTCCAGGAAGTTGGGCCCCTCTGCGCCCTGGGTCCCCTCTGTCACTCAGTCCTTGTGGGTTCCCAGAAAGAGGGGTAGCCTTCCTCCGGATTACTAGGGGCAGGGTATGCCCTTAGGGCTGGCGGTTCTCTGCCGCTGGCCAGATGGTCTATGCTCGGACAACACCTCTCCTCCTTCCAGAGACTCCGGCCCACTGTGTGGCAAAGTGCCCGGGACGGGCTCCATGGGTCCCAGGCAGACCTCCCCCAGGCGTCCGGGCCCGTGAGCTTCGGTGGTCTTCCCTGTGCCTGAGGCCCAGCCGGGGTTCCCAAGCCCTCGAGAAGCAAATCACCTGAGCCCTGCCCTGCGTGGGCAGGCGTGAGCCCTACCGCGAAGGCTCGGGTGGGCAGCTGGGAGTCCTTTTGGTCCCGGCCATCTTGTCACACCTTTTCCCTTGGCCATCTGGTTGCACGCAATGCTTTCCAATGGGGCGACCAGATTTCTGGGCTTCCCTGGAAGTCCCGATGATTCTCCCGGATTCCAGTCAGGGCTCCAAGAGGTTGCGCGCGTCCGTGCCTAGGGTCCCCTCCGTCTTGCACAGTTTACCAGAAAGGGGGGTAGTCTTTCTCCGGATTACTAGGGACAAGGTACTCTGCCTAGCGGTCCTCAGCCCACAGCTGGACGGGCCACGATGCCCCCCCAGCCCGTGTGGCAGGCTGCCCGGGATGGGTACGGCGGTCCCCGGGGAGCCTCCCCCTGTCTGGCTGGGATCAGGGCCCCCGGGGAGGGTGGCCTCACCACCCCAGGCTCTGTCCTCTGTCCCTCTGCGTGGCAGGGTGCCCGAACGAGGTCCCGCGGGCCCAGGGAGGTTTCCCCTGTGCCTTTGGGCCCGGGAGCCCTGGCTGGGTCCAGGGGTCGCTCCGGGCCCCGGGTAGGGTGCTCCAGCCCTGGGCCCTGTCCCCGTCCTCCCAGCCTGCTGCACTGCCAAAGGCCCAGGACGTGTTTCCCTTTTGCCCGGGGAGCATCCCCTTGCTTGGCTGGGTTCAGAAGCTCTGGCCTGGGCCCCTGAGGTGCCCGAGGAGGGTGGTTTCCCCACCCTCGGCGCCCCCATCTTGGTCCTGCCGCGTGGCAGGGTGCCCGGCAGGCCCGGGGAGGCTTCCCCTGCGCCTCTAGGCCTGGGAGCCCCGGCTGGGTCCAGGGGCCCCGCTGGGCTCCGAGTCGGGTGCTCCGGCCCTGGGCCCTGTCCCCCAGCCTGATGCACGGCCAAAGGCCCAGGACAGGGTTCTGTTGTGCCCGGGGAGCCTCCCCTTGCTTCGCTGGGTTCAGGAGCTCCGGCCGGGGCCCCAGGGAGGGTGGCCTCCCCACCCCAGGCTCCGTCCTTGTTCCTACCACGCGGCAGTGTGCCCGGGGCTGGATCCGGAGGACCTGGGGAGTCGTCCCCTGCGCCTCCGGGCTTGGGAGACCCGATTGGGTCCAGGAGCTCCGTCCGGCCTGTGTCTGGTGCTCCGGCCCTGGGCCCCGTCATTGGCCTGCTGCTCCACCAAGGGCCCAGGACAGGGGTCCGTTGGTTCCGTGCAGGCCTCCCCTGCTTGTGAAGGTGTCTGCTGGCCCCAGGTCGGAGGGCCCTTTCGGTCCCCCCTTCACAGCCTCCACAGCTGGGGCCCTGG
Source organism: Lissotriton vulgaris (assembly GCF_964263255.1). Taxonomy (NCBI): domain Eukaryota; kingdom Metazoa; phylum Chordata; class Amphibia; order Caudata; family Salamandridae; genus Lissotriton; species Lissotriton vulgaris. The sequence goes on along the minus strand of NC_141687.1, from coordinate 1,803,323,384 downwards.
GCCTCCGATGCCACAGCGCCTGCTCACTCTTTCGTTGGGACACAGAGTGAACAGATGGCTTCCCTTTCGTGCCCGGCCATCTGGTTGCACCTTTCCCCTCGGCCATCTGGTTGCACCCATCCCCTTGACCATCTGGTTGCACCCAATGCTTTCCTATGGGGTGACCAAATGGCCGGGCTTCCCTGGAAGTCCCGATGAGGTGCCATTTGCCTCCCGGATCCCGGCGAGGGCTCCAGGAGGTCGGGTACTTTTGCGCCTTGGGTCCCCTCTGTCACCTCTTGTGCACGGATTACAAGAAGGGTGTTAATTTTCCTCTGGATTACTGAGGAGAGGGTCAATCAGACCTCTGTGAGGTTCGGCGATTCTGAAACAGGGGAAGGCAGAACCCGGGCCTGCCTGCCGGGGCCCCCAGGGGCCCAGGTAAGCACCTGCCTCTCGGCTCCTTGCCGATGGTCCTTTTTCTCCTGAGTTTGCTCAGGCAGACCTCCCTGAGGTCCGGTGATGCTGAGACTGAGGAAGGCAGCAACTGGGGCCACCAGGGGCCCGGGTATGCACCGGCCTCTCAGCCCCTTCTCGATGGTCCTTTTTCTCTGAGTTTGCTCAGGCAGACCTCTGTGAGGTCCGGCGATGCTGAGACGGGGGAAGGCTGCAGCCAGACCCGCCCGCTGGGGTCCCCAATCCGGGTATGCACCTGCCTCTCAGCCCCGTCCCGATGGTCCTTTTTCTCCGAGTTTGTTCAGGCAGACCTCCATGAAGTCAGGCGATGTTGAGACGGGGGAAGGCAGCACCCGGGCCCGCCCGCCGGGGCACCCAGGGGCCTGGGTACGCACCTGCCTCTCTGCCCCTTCCCGATGGTCCTTTTTCTCCGAGTTTGCTCAGTCAGACCTCCATGAGGTCCGGCAATGCTGCGATGGGGGAAGGCAGCACCCGGGCCCCCAGGTGAGCACAAGCCTCTTCGGCCCTTCCCGATGGTCCTTTTTCTCTGAGTTTTCCCAGGCAGAGACCGGGGAAGGCAGGACCTGGGCCCGGGTAAGCACATACCTCTTGGCCCCTTTCCGATGGTTCTTTTTCTCCGAGTTTGCTCAGGCAGACCTCCGTGAGGTCCAGCGATGCTGAGACTGGGGAAGGCAGCACCCAGGCCTGCCTGCCGGGACCCGGGTATGCACCTGCCTCTCGGCCCCTTCCCGATGGTCCTTTTTCCACGATTTGCACAGGCAGTCCTCCGTGAGGTACGGCGATGCTGAGACAGGGGAAGGCAGCTCCCGGGGCCCTCAGGGGCCCGGGTATGCACCTGCCTCTCAGCCCCTTCCCGGTGGTACTTTTTCTCCGAGTTTGCTCAGGCAGACCTCAGTGACGTTCAGCAATGGGCCTGCTGCCTGGCGGGAGACCCTTTACCCAGCAGAGCGAAGGCTGAGTGGCCCTGGCAGCTCATGCCCCACAATGGTCTGACCCGAGCGGAAGGGGTCGGGTGGCGCCAGGTCCTTGGATTCTGCTGACCAGCAGGTCCGAAGGCCCCGTGCGCCACACCGTCACCCCTCTCTGCCCAGCATATTTCCACAGCAGCTCAGAACGACCGTTCCGAGGGCCGCCGCCGCCAGGCTCCTGCACTCCAGCCGTCTCCTGGGGGAGACGGCTGGGCCTGCCGGTGCCCATGCGACCGCACCTCTTCACATCCCTCCAGCGTGCCCTCCCGTCCAGGCGGGCGGGCTCCTTCCCCAGGCAGGCTCCCGAGAGATGTAGGGGTGCATGAATGTTGCTGGTCAGGGAGATGGACACGCCGCTCCCACCCAGTCATCAGGTGCGGCTACCTGGTTGATCCTTCCAGTAGCATATGCTTGTCTCAAAGATTAACCATGCAAGTGTATGTACACACGGCCAGTACAGTGAAACTGCGAATGGCTCATTAAATCAGTTATGGTTGCTTTGATTGCTCCATCTGGTACTTGGATAACTGTGGTAATTCTAGAGCTAGTACATGCCGACGAGCGCTGACCTCCCAGGATGCGTGCATTTATCAGACCAAGACCAATCCGGGCTCGCCCGGCCTCTTTGGTGACTCTAGATAACCTCGTGCCGATCGCATGTCCCTGTGACGGCGACAATAAATTCGGATGTCTGCCCTATAAACTTTCGATCCGAGTAAAAAACACAATATCCCAACTGGTATTATTCAAGAAAGACAATTAAACATGTATGCGAAAGGCATTAAGTGAACAGAAACAAGGAGACTCATTTGTTTATGAAACGTGCTCATGGCATCATATAATTGTGAAGAAAAAGGGGGGGGGGGAAGGAAAAACAAAATGTACAGTTGTATCTGCACTATACTTAAATTAATAACAAAACAACCCGAATTGGACTTGGTGCTCGGAATGTGCAAGTGACATAGAGGTGGCGACGCAAGTGACAATTGTGATCAGCAAGGACGGCGCATGGTAAAACAGTGTTACATATATACAGTGAATTGAAAGAACACAATGTGGCACTAAATAAATTGCAATGCGAAAGTTTTTAGTTTGCAGTAATGATTTGGAAGAGCCACACTTGGATATGCGCCTTTTTATTGCGCTGAATAGTCAATGACGTTTTGATCCGTCTTAGTTGGGATCATCTTCAGGACCGGGTTGAGGTAGAAGGAATGGCGCTGAATGATAATATAGGACTTGATATTGATGTCGGAGTCTGGTTGACTATTGTGATAAGACTTCCTGTACGCTTCAACCCGCAGTGGCGAGTTCAAGCCGATCTATGCTGCTTCACTCAGCTTAGGTTCCGATACTCAGGCATCGTCCCTGGAACCTCCACGAAGTTCGCCTCTTCAACTTTAACACACCCCCCGAGGTGGATCCCCCAGACCTACAGGAAGTCTTATCACAATACCAGTTGGGATATTGTGTTTTTTACTCAGATTGTTCACCCTAATCCCAACATGGTTTATGGGTCACACTCCTGTTATACTCTACACTATCAACTTTCGATGGCACTTTCTGTGCCTACCATGGTGACCATAGGGAACGGGGAATCAGGGTTCGATTCTGGAGAGGGAGCCTGAGAAATGGCTACCACATCCTAGGAAAGCAGCAGGCGCGCAAATTACCCATTCCGGACTCGGGGAGGTAGTGACGAATAATAACAATACAGGATTTTTTCGAGGCTCTGTCATTGGAATGAGTACACTTTAAATCCTTATAACGAGGATCCATTGGAGGGCAAGTCTGGTGCCAGCAGCCGCGATAATTCCAGGTCCAATAGCGTATATTAAAGTTGCTGCAGTTAAAAAGCTCGTAGTTGGATCTTGGGATCAAGCTGGCGGTCCGCCGCGAGGCGAGCTACCGCCTGTCCCAGCCCCCGCTTCTCGGTGCCCCCTTGAAGCTCTTGACTGAGTGTCCTGGGGGTACGAAAAAATTAGAGTGTTCAAAGCAGGCCAGTCGCCTGAATACTTCAGCTAGGAATAATGGAATAGGACTCCAGTTCTATTTTGTTGTTTTTCGGAACTGGGGCCATGATTAAGAGGGACGGCCGGGGGCAATCATATTGTGCCGCTAGAGGTGAAATTCTTGTACCAGCGCAAGACGAACCAAAGCGAAAGCATTTGTCAAGAATGTTTTCATTAATCAAGAATGAAAGTTGGAGGTTCGAAGACAATCAGATACTGTTGTAGTTCTGACCGTAAACGATGCCGACTAGCGATCCGGCGGCTTTTTTCCCATGACCCGCCGAGCAGCTTTCGGGAAACCAAAGTCTTTGGGTTCCGAGGGGAGTATGGTTGCAAAGCGAAACTTAAAGGAATTGACGGAAGGGCACCACCAGGAGTGGAGCCTCCTGCTTAATTTGACTCCATGTGGGAAACCTCTCCCGGCCTGGACACGGAAAGGATTGACAGATTGATAGCTCTTTCTCGATTCTGTGGGTGGTGGTACATGGCTGTTCTTAGTTGGTGGAGAGATTTGTCTGGTAAATTCCGATAACTAACAAGACTCGTCCATGCTAACTAGTTACACAACCCCCAGCGGTCGGCGTCCAACTTCTTAGAAGGACAAGTGGCGTTCAGCCACATGAGCTCGAGCAATAACAGATCTGTGATGCCCTTAGATGTCCGGGACTGCATGCGCGCTGCACTGAACGGATCAGCTTGTGTCTACCCTTCGCCGACAGGTGTGGGTATCCAGCTGAACCCCATTCGTGATAGGGATTGGGGATTGCAATTATTTCCCATGAACGAGGAATTCCCAGTAAGTACGGGTCATAAGCTTGCGTTGCCCTTTGTACACACCGCCCGTCGCTACTACCGATTGAATGGTTTAGTGAGGTCCTTGGATCGGCCCGCTGGGGTCGGCAACGGCCCTGGCAGAGCGCCAAGAAGACGATCAAACTTGACTATCTAGAGGAAGTAAAAGTCGTAACAAGGTTTCCGTAGGTGAACCTGCGGAATGATCATTAACGGCAGAGTGGCCCGAGCGACCAACGGCGTCAGCCTGAAGCCCTCGGCCGCCTGCTGAAAGCACACACCGTAGGCTCAGGGCCCTTACTCGCCCCGGCCGGCGGAGCCGTCCGTTGCCGCATGGGGCGCTCAGGTGAGGACCTGGACTTCAGGGGGCCTGACCGATGTGTGAGGGACCGGGGATGGAGGGCGACCCCGCCCCCTGTCCCTCTCCGAGACAGAACCCAAGTTCACCCGGCACAACATCCCCTCGGGTGGGGGGGAAACCGGATGGCAGTGCATCCCCGGGCTGGTACCACCCCTCCCTCGAAAGGCCATGGCGCTAGCTGGACCCTCCTGCGCCCATGTCCCTGCCCGACCAGGTTCCGGGTGACCGAGGAGCGGCCCTTCTCACGGGGCAGGGCGGCCTGGAAGAGAAGGGGCCAAGGGCCTCCCACCGGCTCCCACGCCTCCCACTGGCTCCTCTCGGTGGGAGGCGTGCGGGTTGGGGAGCCGCCTCGCTCTTCCCTTCCGGCGCCTCCGACCCGGGCGAGAGTGGTGGGGGGCTGTTTGCCAGCCCGCCGGCATGGCTCGGGCCGCCCGGCGGCGGACAGCTGACATGCAGGTGGAGCGACCCTCCCTCGTTACCAGGTACCCAGTTTGACCTGGTCCCATGTGGGAGGGCCGAGGGGCTTGAAGACTCGTGCGGTCCCTCCCGATTACTCTGGGAGGGACCGGCGGCTGTGGGGCTGCCTGCTCCCGTAGCACTGGGAGCCCCCTTCCTTCACTGCCCGTGGGTGGGGGGCTCCCGGGCCGAGCGCCTGGCAATGTTTTGTTTCTCCCAACGGTGCAGTCTGACTCCCAGAGTGAAAGCCTTGAACAGGGCGCCCGGTTCGTCTCGCCGTGCGTGCGGCGGACGGACGGCGTCTCCTTCCTCCTGCCTTTCCTGCTCCCGCCGGTGGGTGAACGTTTTTTAAAAGTTGCCTGTGACTCTTGCAGGTGGATCACATGGCTCGTACGTCGAAGAACGCAGCTAGCTGCGTGAATTAATGTGAATACCAGGACACATTGATCATCGACACTTCGAATGCACCTTACAGCCCCGGGTTCCTCCCGGGGCTACACCTGTCTGAGGGTCGCTCGATCGTCAACCGCCTCGGGGCTTCCCCGGGACACGGCTGGGGCTGTCACAGGGTTAGCTCCGCTTCCCCTTCGTCCCCACTCAAGACCCCCTGATCGCCCATGGCATGGTCCCTCGCAGGGTCCTGCAGTGGAGATACGCCGCCGACGCGCCTGGCCCACGAGAAAGGGGTCCGGTGACCCATCCGCTCCTGGGCGCCTGGCTGTGTGCCGCTCGTGGCTCTCTGTGGTGTCCGACCGGCTGCCCGTCATTCTTCCAACTACGACCTCAGATCAGACGTGGCGACCCGCTAAATTTAAGCATATTACTAAGCGGAGGAAAAGCAACTAACCAGGATTCCCCCAATAACAGCGAGTGAAGAGGTAAGAGCCCAGCGCTGAATCTCCGCTCGGCGGCGGGCGCGGGAAATGTGGCGTACAGAAGTCTGTCTCCCCGGCGTTGCTCAGGGGGCCCAAGTCCTTCTGATCGAGGTTCACCCCGTGGACGGTGTTAGGCCGATAGAGGCCTCCGGCGTGCCGGTATCGGGTCTTCTCGGAGTCGGGTTGCTTGGGAATGCAGCCCAAAGTGGGTGGTAAACTCCATCTAAGGCTAAATACGGGCGCAAGACCGATAGCCAACAAGTACCGTAAGGGAAAGTTGAAAAGAACTTTGAAGAGAGAGTTTAAGAGGGTGTCAAACCATCGAGAGGTAAATGGGTGGGGTCCGTGCAGTCCACCCGGAGGATTCAACACGGCGGCAAGGTCGGTGGCCCGGGAGTTCCGGACCCCGTCCGCGGGACCGGCCTCCGGGCTCTACTTGGCTCCAGCAGGGTGCATTTCCTCTGCGGCGGTGCGCCGCGACCGTCTTCGGGTCGGCTGCGAAGGCTTCGGGGTGGCAGGTAGCCCTCCGCTCCGGTGGAGGGTTTTACAGCCCCCCCTGGCAGCAGCTTCATCGTGTCTGCGGGGCCGAGGGAGATACGACTGCCTCTGCGCCCTCCTCCTTGCACCTGTCACCGGCCGCCCCTCGGGCTCGCCGGACGGTTGAAGGGGGGATGGGGCCACAATTAGTGCGCCCGACCGTGTCGCGCCGTCAGGCAAGGAGGGCCCACGCCGGGCGTCAAGGGTCTGCTGCGATGTCGGTTACCCATCAGACCCATCTTGAAGCACGGACCAAGGAGTTCAACAGGTGCGCGAGTCGGCGGGCCGAGCGAAACCATGTGGCACAATGAAGGTGAGGGCCTGCGCCCGCCAGCTGAGGTGGGATCCTGGCACGCGTGAAGCAGAATTCACCAAGCGTTTGATTGTTCACCCACTAATAGGGAACGTGAGCTGGGTTTAGATCGTCGTGAGACAGGTTAGTTTTACCCTACTGATGATGTGTTGTTGCAATAGTAATCCTGCTCAGTACGAGAGGGACCGCAGGTTCAAACATTTGGTGTATATGCTTGGCTGAGGAGAAATGGGGCGAATACCATCTGTGGAATTATGACTGAACGCCTCTAAGTCAGAATCCCTGCTAAACCGTAATGATACCGCAGTGCCGTGGAGCCTCTGTTGGCCTGGGACAGCTGGCCTCTCTCGGGGGCTGGTGCGTAAAGCCGCTCGCTTGGGGACCGGAGCGCGGAAGGAAGGGGGCCGCCTCAATCTCACTTAGTGCACCGCATGTTCGTGGGGCACCCGGTGCTAAATCATTCGTAGATGGCCTGATTCTGGGTCAAGGTTTCATAAGAAGCAGAGCAGCTACCTCACTGCGATTTATTGAAAGTTTTCCTCTGAGCCAAGCTTTTGTCTCTCCATGCGTGGGTGCCCGCGGACGCCCTCCTCCACCACACCCAGGGGTGGGTCCCTCTGCCGCCGGGCCGGCGCAGGTTATGGGGGTCCACCGGGGCCCAGGGAGACTCTCCCTGGCCTGTCTAGGGTTTGGATGCTGTGACCAGGCCTGGGGCTCGTGCTCCGTACAGCGGGCCCCGGGGTGCGGGAGCCCCCCCGTCCTGCAAGCCAGCTGATGGTCTGGGCGATGGGGACGGAGGTCCACTGGGGCCCGGGGAGGTTCTCCCCAGCCTGGCTGCTTTCAGAATCAGGGAATGGACCGGGGAGCAACGGAGGCTGGCTTTATCTGCTAGGCTGGCAGAGCGGATGTTTTCTGCCCACCCCTACATAGGATAGGTTGGCCTGTTTCCCTGCCAGTCCGAAGTGCACCATCTCCACCCTTAACGAGTGCGGGAAGAGGTGTGGCACCGTAGCCAGGGCGACTGACGCTGGAATCTGGGGCTCACGGTTCGATCCCCGGCACCGGCGGCAGGTTAGCCCAGCACCATTTGACTCTGGGCAATAGCTTGCCTAATCTTCCCGATGGCCCCCAGCGCCAGGATGCCTTTGGGAAGCTGTTCGCGCTTTACAAATACTGGATTTGCATTCCTTTAATCTTACAGGGTAACAAATGTGTGTGCAATCTTTGAACATGAAAACCCAGCTCCCCCAAGGGATCATGGTAATAGATCTAGGTCCCTTTTGTTTGGACTCTCATGCATACCCAAAGAAATACACAAGAAATACTCAGCAAGGCTTTCAATATTTATTGAAGCATTGTGATTCTTGTATAAAATGTGTGCTGCGATAATCAGTAGAATGAAACAGATTAGAGTAATTAGCATTACAAGAAGAGTGAAAAAGATTAAATTTTCATCATTGTGCTAAGACAGTGAATATATGCTGACATAATATTGTGTATAGTGCACCCCTAACTAGTGCTATCTAACCTAGCCTAGGGTGGGTGATCAGCCATATCCCTGCCTTGGTGGTCTAACTCACCATTACCTGTGGGTAAGTGTCATCAGACTGCTCGTCTTGGTGGAAATCTCTTGTGTTGGTAAACAGGAATCAGCTGAGCTTGAATTCTGACATGTAGTGACCTTGCAGTATCGGCTGAGTGCTCCTCTCACTAAACAATGAAGTGGTTCTGTATAAATAATAACCGCACCCATGTGGGCATGTTGCAACACTTGTTGGGCCGGAATTGTTTATTCTAGTTGCATAGCGTCATTGCCTACTGGTCAATAACATAAAAAATATTTACGCAGTAAACTTTATACCTTGTACTGAGTGTTCAAGTTGTCGTGACAGTGTGCTTACGGAGTGGAAATGTATGCAATGCAGATTCATAAAATATTATCCGGCATGGCCACTCACGCAAATGTATATCAGAAGTCCCGTGCACGCAAGAAAAGGCAACTTTAGAAGCATGAACATGCAAATAGTAGCCTTTTTAACCTTGACTATCCTGATCATGTGACACCCTCTCCTTGGACGTAAGTGGATAAAAGCTACCCCTGACAAATGATAAAAATAAAAGGGTGAAGAAGTAAAAACTCTACTAAAATCTAAAAAAGAATTGTGCTTCTCTGATAAGACATTCTTTTTAAAATCATTAAAAGCTAAATTTACAAAAAAAACATTAAAAAGCTATTTAGCATTAGAATAAAGCTGAATAAAAAGAAATGTCCTACGGCTTGAAACTGCCCGATTGTTTGTGTTCGGGAAGGTAGACTAAGCAATGCTGTTCTTAGCAACTGCAGACAATGTTACTAGAGGCCCCCATCGGATCAGATACATCAAGGAAACCTGTTCCATCCAGCAGTCGCCGAATGAACAGCAGCCAGTGCAGGATCCGCAGAGGTCAAGCCAGAATCTAAATCATTAGGCGCAGAAGCATCACAGGAGGGCTCGTAGATTGTATTCAGAAGCAACAGAAAGTGCAAGGGACAACAATACAAGTAGACCGTCAATAGGCTTACTACTCAGTCAGTGTCCAAAGACCGAGCCAGGTGCATTCCTAGGCATGTGTCCAGGGCACAGTCGAAAGTGCACAAGAGACAGTGTAATAAGGGCTGCATGCAGCATAGCTGCACAGACGGAAAGGACCAGAACCAGTGTTCATTTAGTTCCTGAAGTAAGGGTGCGCCAAAACGCTGAATAATGTGTTCAAGACACAGGAGCACATGTGAAAGTGGCAGTTTCATTTGGCCTCTTAATTGGACATCCATTGCGGAGCAGAAGAAGGAATGTCCTGACAATCAGGAAAAGGGCAGGAGACCTCCAAAACTGTTTCCCAGCACGGAGTGTATGAAGGATGTAATAACTCAGAACACTGTCTGCAGGGTAGTAACAAACTCAGAGCCTGTTTTCTTAAACACTGTTATATGCGCCGGACTTGAGCGCAACACGATGGTTATCCCTGCCGTAGACCTTCTAAACTTCAGTGTCCCTGGATAGAAACTAAATTTCCCATCCTGCCTGGCGCGTGCGCCCACAACGTCACTGGAACTTCCTACTTAGTACGGCCATACTCACAAACAGTGTCGGATATTCTTCGTTCCAGCGGGTTTACCAGTGAGCTATTGGTTCTTTCCCTCGTTATCTCTTCCGACCCCCAGAGGATTACTCTGTCGTTGGCGAGCGCTGCCGCGTCTCTTGCGACGGAGTAGACCACTCGTTCTTTGTTGAACAGCACTTTCCGCCGTTAATTCTTGGTTGCCCTCCATTGTATGTAAATGTAAATGTATAGGCATTTATATAGCGCACTACTTACCCGGAGGGTCCCAAGGCGCTTCGACCGCTGCGAAACCCTTCCTGGCTTCCCTGAGAGATGGTCCCTTAATGGGTATCTCCAGGGTGAGACCAGGCATCCCCGGCGGTCTGGTGGGGCCGTTAGTGAAGATGAGGCAAGCTAATACCCAGAGTTGCCGAGTGTGATCGCTGATCAGAGTGGGCACCGAGGCGAGAGAATTATCGAGTCCGCTGACCCTGGTCCAGAAACCTGCCGCGCCGGGAATCGAACCCTGGTCCCGGGCCGTCCTCTGCTCTCGGGTCTGCCGCCTCTAACCAGTGAGCCACACGGCTCTTGCAGAGGACGATAGCTGTCCTTCTTTGCCCTCCGTTGGTGAGCCAGATCATAGCGGCTCTTGCGGAGGACGATTATGTCTTGAATGCCCCCCATTGGTAAGCCTGCGTCTAGCGGCTGGTGCGGGGGATGTCTACCTATTGCCTTGTGGATATTTCCAGAAAGGGACTCCAGCTGTGCCCCTGCGGGACCCTTTGAGTTTTCTCCATTGGAGAGTTAGCGGTTTGCTGCTCTTGCAAAGGCTTAGAGCATCGCCCGACATTGTCGGTGCTCTACTAAGGTACTGTTTGTTCTAAGAGCTTATCGGGTGACGTCACCCATTTTCTCTAGCAAACTATTATCTAGTTATGTGCTTCAGATTAACAGTGGCAAACATTTCTATGGGCTAATCTTACAACCTGGAGGCATTTATGGGAAGCCAAATTGATCCAGTTGGGTACGTCTCAGCCGTTATGTTTTGTTAATGGTTATGACACTTTACATGATAAGAAGGTCCCTTCTGCATTATTCTTTCTTTTTGTCACAGTAGGATATAGCCCATGGTATTGCCTTCCTGAAGACACAGTATATAAGAAAGAGTTTTACCTTAGTCTCTTTGCTGTTCTTATTCCTTCACAGGTATAGCATCAAACCTGTTTATAGTGGTGTAGTGTGATATATATTGGAGAGTGGTGTTATATGATTCTTGTTTGTCATTCCAGATCTCCCTCCCTGCTGTTCCTTTCATTCCCTTCCTCCCGCTTGATCCTTCCACTGAACTATGCTGTTATGGCATTATAGGCTTGGCTAGATCAAAAGGTGGGCCCTCTGAGCATCATCCAATCCCGGGGACCGCGAGGATAACAAACCCTTTGGTGCTCATGACGTCATGAGCTCCTGTGCTCATGATGGAACCATTCCGTCATGAGGACAGGAACACAAAATTCCATTTTTTGGGGGGTCTCGGTCGGTGGAGAAGAGCTTCCCCAACCTCCTGAGGCCCTTCACTCAGTTTCAATGTTTCAGTGCTCGTGGGGCACCGAAACACTTGGAAGAGGTATCACTGGAAAGGGCAAAATCTCGCCTTTCCAATGGTACACTTCCCTAGTGGATCCCTGCTCGGGGATCGCCCTCCTGGGGCGGTCCCCAAGCAGGGATCCACCCATTAGCCACCAGGGAGGGGGGCATGGGCCTTTGCTCCCCCCCATTTGATTTTCCCAGACAGCCTTTCTGCCCCCCCCCCCCCCCCCCCCCGGTGGCCAAAGCACCCACCCTACCCCCAAAGAAGGAATAAGACTTTCTGCCCCTCCATGGAGGCAGTGTCAGGAATCAAGCTAGCATAGCATCTGTAATCCTAGGCAGTCAAGGAAAACAGAAGCCTCAAATGGTTAATCAGTACAGGAATCTATAGACTTACATTGTGAATTGAAACGTTCCAAGATGGCCGCTGCCTTTACTGAACTTACTGCAGGTCTGAGACAGGACTTTTTAAGACGAGTGTGCGCGCTTTCAACTGCGCACTTCAATCAAGACTTTCCTGAGTGAAGTTCGTTCCTATCCGCTCCTCTTCACAGAGTGGGAGGCGGACTTCTGGTGATAGTATTTCGTATTTCAGGATAGCTACCCTGCCATTGTAGCCCTCTTGGCTTGGAGCGGCGTCCAGTTTCAATTTCGGTGTGTGAAAGCCACCGTAATTGGAGGCTGCATTCCTTAGCCTTTTCCAACTTCAAGTACGGCTCTCCTTTCCAAGGAGTTTCTTTGCCATTGTTGAGGAGCGAGAGATTCCGTATCGGAGCCTCAGCCGGATTTTCAAACCTCACGTCAGCCGAAGTCAGTAAGGGATTTCTGCTAGCGCTTCGAACTGAACTCATCTCCTCCCTATGTGGTCTTTCCTAACCTTTCCGCCCTTCCTTTCCTTCCCTGCTCCTACATGGGCGTAACCCTGACAAGACTTTCTTGAGGATTATTTTGAAGCTCTTTTCCCCAGCGCTTTCTTGAACCATCAAGAGTCCTTCGTTTCTATTAACCAGCGCTTTACTGAACTATTGAGGGTGAGAGTTACTGTGACATTTCAGAGTCAATTCTGCATATTGTCTACAAGCGAAGTGTGTATTTATATGCTGTCATTTGTTAATAAACCTTACCCAGAAGAGAAGCTAGACTACAGGAGCAAATTGGTTGGAGTTAGTGATAGCAAACAATATCAGAGTAGGTGTAGAGTTGACTGTTGTTTTGATAACCCTTCTCTCTCTCTCTCTCTCTCTGTGTATTAGGTATTTCCTCGCCTGGGTTCATTACTGGTAGAGCACAACATAGAAGACATCTTACAGAGTGGGTTCCACAAGCGATGGAGTTTACCATCCTATGGCACTCTCTTCTCTGTCCCATTCCCCCTTGTTGGTGAGTGTTACCATAAATATTTGGTGGCGTCACCGGTTAGTAGGCGTTGGGAAAAAGCACCCATCCTGCTTCCGTAAAATTAAAGTACTTCTTGACAGAATGAAGTGCCCACAAATTTTATTCCACCTAGAAAGAATGGCGGAAAGTTTTAGTCTAAAGTCCTTGGGAGAAATGTTGGAGGGCATTCAAAGGGAGTTGGGAGCGGTAAGGGAGGGAAAAAAAAGTTTAAAAAATGACGTAGTAGCTTCCCGATCAGAAACAGTTTTGTTAACATAGAGAATGAATGGGTTAATAGCCGAAGCCACTCCAATACCTCAGACTTCTTCTCATAATTCTTCCTCAGAGTCGATCCCAAGAACAGTGGCACTGTCAGGACTGATCAGGTGGACCCACGAAACACACATAACATTCCCATCTTTAGGATCAGGAAAGGTTACACAGTTCTGCATTTCCCTTGGGGGTGGACACAAAGACTGGCCAAGGGTTTTTCCAAGGATTTTACACGTGCTTAGTGTCACCTTTATTCCCCCTCGATTCACGCTCTGGCAAATCAGTTAGCGTTCTAGTCTTTTCCCTTTGTTGACGGTGGCTATGTGGAGCGCGAGCTCTTTGATTGCTGCGCACTTCAACCGTCGCGCTGGACTGAGAAGCAGCCTTTTCTTCGGTCTGCGCTCTTTTGTGTTTCCTGACTTCCTGGGAGCTTCCTGTTCTTCGTCAGCCGCTTCGGAACATCGCACGTAATCCTGCATTTCTTGCGAGGAAGGTTCAGAGTAAAACTCTCAGGTAGCAACGTTGAAAAATTCTCTCTCTCTCACATGGCCAGTAGAGGGTTGAGAGTACAGGGGTAAGAAGTTTCTTAATTTACCCTAGGCTGTGTCATTCGACTGAGCTACAAGACTTGAATTGTTAACTTACGCACCATAGACTTTTAGAACAAACCTTGTTCGCTCCGCTGTCAGTGCGCCTGTAGTGGAATTTAAAGGTTCTGCCTTTTCAGCACTCGTACAGTCATATTTTTGGTTCCAACCTCCTCAGCTCTAAAAGTCAGCCTCAGTTATTCTATGTAGATAAATATATATATATATATATATATATATATTTGTATTTACCGCCCAATTCTTGTGGATCCAACTACAAGTCTCAGCATTAGTCATAAGGAGAAGAAGAGTGTTCAGTTCAGTCGAAACTATTCATTCAGTAACACTTCTTCAGACGAGTCGTTGCAGCACAGAGAGAGGCAAATTCCCGCACACATTCAGGTACTTGGGGTTAGAAGGGGAGGTACAGTATATGGGAGAAGTCATAGGGATTGTTCTAACCTTTGCCTTTCCTTTCCAGAAAGTCTCACCCAGAAAAGAAGAAGGCAGAAGGCTTCAGTGTGGGCAGTCTCTCTTGTATGTTGTCCCATTCCCCTTTCCCCTGTGTCTCAGCATCCAGCTTAGACTGGATTCTGGGGTGTAGGGGAGTTAGGAATTAGCATCTCGTCCATCTTGGCTGTATTGTCCCTGTGGAGCCGCAATTTCAGGTACTGCTTCTTGACAGATTGAAGTGCCTTCTATTGTTCTGCTTGGGTATTATGCTGAAGGATTTGACGTTAAGACCGTAGCAAGGATTTTAGAGGGGTTGCAAAAGCAGTTAAGCGAAACTCAAGATGAGGTTAGAAAGTCGAATCAAGAGGCCAGTTATTTGTGTCAAAGGATAGATGAACTTGCGGCTAGTCCCAGCCCCAATTTTGGTGCATCAAAAACTCAAACCTTTTCCCCATCTTCATCTGAATTGACTACTCAAGTAGTTCATGCTATGTCCCCTACTATCCCTTTGGCCCCCCCAGAAAGGTTTCAGGGAGATCCTCATAAGGCGCAGGTATCCATCACTCAGTGTTCTTTGCATTATCTGTGTAAGCCCATGATATTTAAGGAAGGCCAGTCCAAAGTGGCGTTTATGCTGTCTTACTTGAGTGGAGATGCTGCGGCTTGGGCCATGCCTTTGGTTTCCTCAAATGACCCAATCTTATATAATTTTGCAGATTTTAAAGTGGAGTTCTTGCGTATATTTGACCGAAGAGCAGGTTGCATATTTAGCTCAGTTCAATAAATTGATTGTCGAAACCAACTGGCCTGAATCAAAGAGGGCAGCTATTTTTTACAGAGGTCTGAAGGATGAACTCAAAGATGGTTTAGCTCAAATTCCCAAAAGACCCACTGAGGTTTCAGAATTAATCGATTTGGTCCTTCAAATTGATCAGCGTCAAGCTGAAAGAAAAAGTGAACGAATGAAGGATATTCGCCCAATTCCGCCCAGATTTGATCGCATTCGAACTGACATAGTGAAAAGTAGTGAGGGAACCAATAATGAAGAGCCCATGCAAATAGGCACAGTTCGAGGTCCTTTGAGCAAGGAGGAAAGATAGAAACGGCGTTTGGGCAAATTGTGTATGTATTGCGGTGGCTCGGTCATTTTGTAAAAGAATGTCCAAAGAAGCCCAAAACCAATCAATGGGTAAAAGACAGGCTCCACCAGTAGAAGGAGTTGCCCTGGTGGGAGCAGCTCAGGAGACAACTCCAGACACTCAATTATTAGCAAATACATTACAGTCTTCGGCCCCTCATTTGATTATTACCAGTCAGATATATTTTGCTCAGAATCGCAAGGAAGAAGTTGCCGTTATGATTGATTCTGGGGCGACTGGAAATTTTTGTGACATCCAATTTGCAAAGGTTTAGGAATACAATTTGTCAAAAAAGAGAAACCGGAACCAGTAGGAGCTGTGGATGGAACTACCCTTTCATCTGGACCTGTTACCTATGACACTGAAGAAGTCACTTTGGTGGGTCCTGGAGAACATCGTAGTTACTTAAGCTTCAGTTTAATTGATGCTCCGCAGATTCAATTGATTTTAGGGTTGCCTTGGCTCACAGAGCATAATCCCAGGATCAATTGGGCCAAAAGATCCATGGAGTTGAATTCCAGTTATTGCTTGGAGAATTGTTTTCATCAAGTCCAAAGAGAGACAAGTTTTTTCTTGTTTGGCAGATCTGCCTCAGATGGTCTGTACTATTGAAGTTCCCAGTATACCAGATGAATACTTAGATTTGGAGCAAGTGTTTAATGAAAAAGAAGCCCAGAAACTTCCTCCTCATCGAGACTATGATTGCCAGATCGAACTGGAACCAGGAGCGACCCTGCCATGTAGCCGGATTTATGCGCTCTCAGAATCTGAGAATGATCACTTGAAAGAGTATCTGGATCAACATTTGGCTAATGGTTTCATTCGTCCCGCCCAATCTCCCGTCTCTTCTCCCCTCTTTTTTTATCCCAAAGAAGGATGGGAGTTTGAGAACTTGTATTGATTATGGTGCATTAAATCTTGTCACCAAGAAGAATCTGTATTCCTTACCGCTTATGTCGGAACTATTGGATCAAGTCAAAGACGCCCAGATATATACAAAACTGGATTTGAGAGGTGCTTATCACCTGGTACGAATGGCAAAGGGTGACGAATGGAAAACAGCATTCTGTATGGATTTGGCCTATTTGAATATCAGGTCATGCCTTTTGGGTGCTGCAACGCCCCGGCAGCCTTTCAACATTTTGTGAATGATATTCTACGAGAATTTTTGGATCGCTTTGCTGTTGTTTATATAGATGATATTCTGATCTTTTCCAAGGATTTGGAAGAACATGTTTTCCATGTACTGCAGGTTTTGGAGCGCTTACAAGAAAATCACCTTTTTGTTAAGCTTGAAAAATGTGTGTTTCATTCAACTAGAGTAGAATTTTTGGGCTACATACTTTCACCAGAAGGAGTATCTATGGATGACTCTAAGGTCAAAGCAATTAAGGATTGGCCGTCTCCAAGAACAGTCAAGGAGATACAAAGTTTTTTGGGCTTTGCAAATTGTTATAGGCGTTTCATTCAAAATTCCTCCGAAAAGGTGAGCCCCATCACGCGGCTACTAAAAAAGAATGAGACATTTATCTGGGGAGTGGAAATAGAAGAAGCCTTTCAAAATTTGAAGTAGATGTTCATTTCTGCGCCTATTCTCCAGCATCTGATTTAAATGAGCCATTTTTTGTGGAAGCTGATGCTTCCAATCTTGCAATTGGAAGAGTCTTATCCCAGAGACATGGTCAACTCCATCCGGTGACTTTTCATTCCCGGAAACTCTCTCCTGCAGATATAAACTATTCCATTGCAGACAAGGAGCCGTTTGCTGTAAAAGAAGCATTTCAGGAGTGGGGCACTACTTGTTTGGGGCATACCAAGTTATTACTGTCTTTACCGATCATCGGAATTTGCAGTTTTTAAAGTCAGCCCGAACCCTTACCCCTAGGCAACTTAGGGGGTCACTCTTTTTTGCTGATTATGATTTTGTTTTAACTTACAAACCAGGTTCCGCTAATGTTAAGGCAGATGCTCTCTCACGGATGGGTGTTGGTGAAGGACAGGAGATGTCCGTGCAAGGCCACATTATTCCCGTAGACAAGATTATGGGAACCACGTTATTTCAAGAATTGGAAGATCAGATCAGAAAAGAGTTCCAAAAAGGAAATGTTGAACTTTGGGAATCTAAAGGATCAAATCGAGAAATCAAAGAAGGAACTCCATATTTTCAAGGAAAGCTTTTTGTGCCTACTGAAAATTTGAGAAAAGAGGTCATACATTTGTGTCATGACAATCTTTTGGCTGGCCATAAGGGAGTGAAAAAGACACTAGAACTGTTTAAACAAACTTTTGATTGGCCTGGCATGGACACTCAGGTGAGACAGTATGTAGCCACTTGCGAGCAGTGTGTAAAAGGGAAAATTGCTAGTCAGTCCCCACAGGGTCTTCTCCAGCCTTTGCCTATAGCCCCAGCTCCTTGGCACACTGTGTCTATGGATTTCATTGTGGGGATGCCTTCTAGTCAGGGGTATTCCGTGATCTGGGTTGTGGTTGATCAATTTACTAAAATGAGTCATTTTGTCCCTTTAAATGTATTTATTTATTTAGGTTTCTTGTAGAGCGCTAACAATCATCCCAAGGGGATACCACGGCGCTGAGATTGCTGAAGTGCGGGTGCAGTGGGCATAGTTGAGTGGTTTAGTCGGAGTGGGGAAAAAGAAAGGTTTTTAGTTGTTTCCTAAATGCCAGGTGGCATTCTGTGAGTCAGAGGGCCACAGGCAGTTCGTTCCACTTCCTTGCAGCGACGTGGGAAAAGGCTTGTTCACCCATCCTGGCTCTCTTAACCCGGGGGATGCTAGCTTGAGCCGAGATTTGTGAGCGGAGGTTTCTGGTGGGAGTGTAGAAATGAATCCTGTTTCTCAGTATGAGAGGGCCTGTCTTGTGCAGCGCTCTATGAGTGATACATAACATTTTAAAAGTTGCTCTTTGCTTCATTGGCAGCCAGTGTAGCTCACGCAGACAGTTTGAGGCCAAGTCGTATTTTCTTTTCATGCAGATGGCCTTGGCTGCTTCGTTCTGCACCAATTGGAGTTTGGTGAATAGGTACTCTGCCATGCCTACGAACAGGGAGTTTCCATAATCCAGCCTACTCATCAGGAGAGACTGAACTAGGATCCTTCTGCACTCTATTGGAATCCATGGAAAGACTCTTTTAAGCATTTCAGGGTTGCAAAGCCTTTGCCGCATATAGTGGCTACATGAGTTTTCATGGAGAGGGAGGTGTCAATAGTTATTCCAAGGTTCCTTGCTGTTGGTGTCGGGGCAGGAGGGATACCCAGGGCTTCAGGCCACCAGGTGTCGTTCCACAGTTGAGTGTGGCCTCCGAACAGCAGTATCTCTGATTTGTCTGCATTTAGCTTAAGGTAGTGCTTGTGCATCCAGTCAGCCAAATCAGAGAGACAGTTTAGAAGCCTGTCCTTGGGGTTATCCTTCTCGTCCAAAATTACAGTGAGTTGGGTGTCATCAGCATAGGAACAGATTTCAACACCCCATTTTCTGCCAATTCCAGCAAGGGAAGACACGAAAACGTTTAACAGAGTAGGGCTTAGCGAGGCCCCCTGCGGGACCCCGTATTTGATAATCCGGCGAGGGGATGAGAACTTGCCCAGGTGCACCGATTGTGATCTTTCCGATAGGAAAGACCGCAGCCATCCCAGTGCTCTGTCCCTAATGCCCCTGGATGCTAAGGTTTCCAGGAGCAGATTGTGTGGGACGGTGTCGAATGCCGCCGAGAGGTCCAACAGGATTAGGGCAACTGTTTTCCCCTGGTCCACATGCATTCTGATGTTGTCAAGTACGGCCAGGAGAGTTGTTTCTGTGCTGTTGTTGGCCCTAAAACCTGTTTGTGTGATGTCCAGGAGGTTATTCGTTTCGAGAAAACTGACCAGTTGCCTGTTGACCAGTTTCTCTAGGACTTTCGACAAATAGGGAAGTTGGGAAATGGGTCTATAGTTGGCCTGGTTGTTGATATCAAGACCTGCATTTTTTAGAAGGGGGGTGACTGTGGCGTTCTTCCAGCTGGATGGAAATTCTGCCGCTTCAAGTGAGTGATTCAGCACTTGGGTTACTGCAGGGCAAATTAAAGGAATGAGTTGCCGGAAAATATGGTGGGGGCAAGGGTCCAAGGGGGAGCCGGATTTAATTTCGAGCATTGCTTTGCCCACTTCCTCTTCAGAGAATGGGCCGAAGCTAGTACAGTGGGCATGGGAGGTGGGTGGCTCGTGGTCCACCGGGGAGCCCGTCTCGGGATTGGGGAAGGAAGAATAGATCTTGTCTATCTTTTCACAAAAGATGTTGTTCATTTTGTCGCAACTGATTTGCGAGGGAATCAGATTAGATGATAAACTGGGCGGGCTACATAGCTCTTTGACTATTTTAAAGAGCTCTTTAGAGGAGTCTTTATTCTCTAGAATTCTATTAGAAAAGTAGTCCTTTTTTGCCTTCCTAATAGCTTTAGTATATTGCGACAGTTCTTTTTTGTAAATTGACCAAGTCTCTTGGGATCTTGTTAACCTCCATTTGTGTTCGAGCATGGTGCATTTCCTTTTTAGTGATTTCAGTTCCTGGCCGTACCACTTTTCTGACATGGTGCGCCTGGGTTTAGGATTCCGACACTGTCTAGTGCAGTGCTCAAGAGCCATTGCAATGTGGTCCTGAAGTCTATCTGTTGCTTCATCGACACTTGTTTCTCCGGTAGGGGGATGTACAAAGTGTTTCTTGAAAGTTTCAACCTTGAAGTTAGCATAACTTCTTTTGTGGGTTGCTGTCTGATAGGAGGGCCTAGTGTGTTTAACCGGTAGGTGAATATCAAATTCAACCATAGAGTGGTCTGTCCACGGTAATGGTCTTATCCCTGAGATGGAGATAGGGTTAATATTGGAGAAAATCAGGTTGAGGGTATGTCCGACCCGGTGGGTTGGTTGCTTAATTCTCTGAGACAGCTGCAGTATCTCCATGTTTTCAGTTAGTTGTTTAGTGAGGGGGTTATTACTATCATCGTAGTGGATATTAAAATCCCCTAGGAGTAATATATCTTTGTTCTGAAGGCAGATTGGCATAACTTGTGCCAAGAGATGAGTGTTGAATTCCGAGGTGCAGCCCGGGGGGTTGTAGATGACGGCTCCACCAAATAGGATGGTGGTGTTAGTGGATAAGGAAAATGCCATAACTTCGTGGGTACTGACCTGAGTGATCACTTCTTGTCTACAAGTAAATGAGTGTTTAAACAGCAGTGCTACCCCCCCTCCCTTCTTTTTCTTCCTATTTAGGTTGAGAATGTTGTAGTTGTCTGGGAGGGCCGTGGCAATATCCGGGGTATTGTGGGTATCTAGCCAAGTCTCCGTGATAAAGGCTAGGTCTGGTTGATCATTTTCTAGAATGTCCCATACTTCGATTGCATGTTTGAGGAGGGACCTTACGTTAAGATGGATACATTTTAGAGTTACTTCAGGGGAAGCGAGATTGGTGGGGCAGTGCCAGGGGTTGCTCAGCCAGTGGCAGTTCCGACAGCTAACTGGTCCCAAGGTGCTTAAGGGTTCCAGTTGTGCACATGATGCTTGGTTCTGAGAGTAAGCGGTGTTGAGTTTTCTTAGCTCGCTCCCGGAGTAGGTGATGGAGCGTTTGCTCAATGGCCGTGGATGGCTGGAGGGTGGGACAGGGATTATGGCCCCGGGTCCCGGCCTGTCGCGGACGAGCGCAGACGGGCTTGCCTTAGGCGCGCTGACGGTGCGCCCGCTGCGCCCGTCCGCTGCGCTTCCGGCGTGGTGGCTCCATTTTGTAATGGCGAGGGGCGGGAGGGTGGGAGGGGCTGAGCACTCGCCTGCTCGCCCTGCTCCTGCCCTCACCCAAGATGGCGGGGACCCCGGCAGCGCTTACTCGGCTGCAATGGGGATGATCAGGGGCACATCATGGTGACAGGCAGTAAGTCGCAACGCTAATTTGGGCACTCAGATTTGTCTAACTATTAAATCAGCAAACAAATTTTGATACAGATAAAAACGATTTAGCCAATGTTTAAAAAGCGCTAGTACAATGTACAATCTTCCCACTGCTTCCCAATTGGCAACCTTGTTTATTCAGCATGTTGTTAAATTGCATGGAATCCCTAAGGTTGTGATTTCCGATCGAGGCCCTCCGTTTGTGTCTCGCTTTTGGAAATCCTTCTTCACCGGTTTTAAGTGTGGATTTTCGCCTGTCCTCAAGTTTTCATCCAGAAACGGATAGACAGACAGAAATAGTAAATCAGGACTTTGAGGAATATCTGCGGTTGTATTTAATGGATCAAGAGGGTGAATGGCCATCCTTGCTTAGTACCGCAGAGTTTGCTTATAATAACTCAATGCATTCAGCCACAGGTTTTACTCCCTTCTATTTGAACGCAGGTAGACATCCCAATATGATCTTTGGGAAGAGGAGGTTGATGTTTCAGCAGCAGGGGAATATCTTCAGAGCTTGCAAGAAGCTTATCAGCTAGCAACAGAAAATCTTACAAAAGCTAAGAATCAGTTCAAACAGCAGGCCGATAAGAAGCGTAGAGAGAGTCCCGTTTTTGAACCTGGTGACCAAGTGTGGATTTCAACTCGTCATATGAGACTGGGAGGAAATCGCAAGTTTCAACCAAGATTTATGGGACCCTACTCTGTGTTAAAGATGGTAAACCCAGTAGCTGTAAAGATTGATCTTCCCAAGAGATTGAGAATTCATCTTACCTTTCATGTATCATTAGTAAAGCGCAGTCCTTCCGACCTTAGACTGAGTTCACCTTCTGATCCAGTTCAGGTACAATCCGAGGTGGAATATGAAATCAAAAGAATATTGGATTCCAAGAGGAAGGCAGGTAGGTTGTTATATTTGATTGACTGGAAGGGTTTTGGTCCGGAGGAGAGATCCTGGGAACCGAGTTCAAATGTTCATGCACCCAGATTAGTGAAAGAATTTCATCAGACATTTCCTCAGAAACCTGGAGAAGGGGTTTTGGTGGGGGGGTACTGTCAGGACTGATCAGGTGGACCCACGAAACACACATAACATTCCCATCTTTAGGATCAGGAAAGGTTACACAGTTCTGCATTCCCCTTGGGGGTGGACACAAAGACTGGCCAAGGGTTTTTCCAAAGATTTTACACACGCTTAGTGTCACCTTTATTCCTCCTTGATTCACGCTCTGGCAAATCAGTTAGCGTTCTAGTCTTTTCCCTTTGTTGGCGGTGGCTATGTGGAGCGCGAGCGCTTTGATTGCTGCGCACTTCAACCGTCGCGCTGGACTGAGAAGCAGCCTTTTCTTCAGTCTGCGCTCTTTTGTGTTTCCTGACTTCCTGGGAGCTTCCTGTTCTTCGCCAGCCGCTTCAGGACATCGCTCGCAATCCTGCATTTCTTGCGAGGAAGGTTCCGAGTAAAAAACTCAGGTAGCAACGTTGAAAAACTCTCTCTCTCACATGGCCAGTAGAGGGTTGAGAGTACAGGGTAAGAAGTTTTTTAATTTCCCCTAGTCTGTGTCATTCGACTGAGCTACAAGACTTGAATTGTTAACTTACGCACCATAGACTTTTAGAACAAACCTTGTTCGCTCAGCTGTCAGTGCGCCTGTAGTTGAATTTGCAGGTTCTGCCTTTTCAGCACTCATACAGTCATATTTTTGGTTCCAACCGCCTCAGCTCTAAACGTCAGCCTCAGTTATTCTATGTAGATAAAAATATATATATATTTGTATTTACCGCCCAATTCTTGTGGATCCAACTACAAGTCTCAGCATTTGTCATAAGGAGAAGAGTGTTCAGTTCAGTCGAAACTATTTATTCAGTAACACTTCTTCAGACAAGTCGTTGCAGCACAGAGAGAGGCAAATTCCCGCACACATTCAGGTACTTAGGGTTAGAAGGGGAGGTACAGTGTATGGGAGTAGTCCTAGGGATTGTTCTAACCTTTGCCTTTCCTTTCCAGAAAGTCTCGCCCAGAAAAGAAGAAGGCAGAAGACTTCAGTGTGGGCAGTCTCTCTTGTATGTTGTCCCATTCCCCTTTCCCCTGTGTCTCAGCATCCAGCTTAGACTGGATTCTGGGGTCTAGGGGAGTTGGGAACTAGCATCTCGGCCACCTTGGTTGTATTGTCCCTGCGGAGCCGCAATTTCAGGTACTGCTTCTTGACAGGCACAGGTAGTCCATTCCATTTCTCCATTAATACCTCTGGCTTCGCCCGAAAGGTCTTCTGGGGACCCACAAAAGGCTCAACTTTTCTTGACACAGTGCTATCTTAATTTCATGTGTCGACCTACCTTATTCCCGGACGCTCAATCCAAAGAAGACTTTATCTTCTCTTATTTGACTGGAGATGCGGCTAATTGGGCAATGCCATTGGGGATAAGAGATGACCTATTTCTGTATGACTTCGAACGATTTAAAACTGAATTTTTGAGAATCTACGATAGAAGAAAAATATCTCCAGCAACTGACAATGAGCTCTTGGAATTATGTCAAGGCAATAAAGATTTAGTGACCTACTTAACCCAGTTAAATAAGTTAATCGTGGAAACAAACTGGCCCGAGGAAAAGAGAGCGGTTCTCTTCTATAGAGGATTACATGAAGAAATGAAAGATACCTTAGCACAAATTCCCAACCGACCCACGGAGCTATCTGCTCTGGGGGTTTCGGTGGACGGAACGAAGAGGAGAAAAAAGAGAAGGTTTTTGTTTTCCACCCCCCCAGATTTGAGGCAAATAAGACCCTGCAACTTCTTCTAAGGTGGAACCGATGCAAATTGGAATGGTCTGAAGTCCTTGGAGCAAAGAAGACTAAAAAAGTTTTGTATATACTGCGGAACTTCAGGGCATTTTGTTAAGGAATGTCCAAAAAAGCCCAAGATTCCTCTGAATGGAAACGAGCAGAACCATCAGTAGACTGGGTCGCTCTGATGGTGCCAGAGAATAAAACGGCTCCAGAATCCCACCACATAATAAATAACTTACAAACAATGGCTCCTCATTTGATTATGCATATGACGATTCGATTTCAGGATTGAGAAATTTCTAGGGTGGCTATAATGCTGGACTCGGAATCCACCTGAAATTTCTGTGATGTTAAGTGCGCACAAAGAATTGAAGTAACAGCTATTCAAAAAGAAAGAAGTGAGTTGGCTCGGGCAGTTGATGGGACTAATTTTTCTTCCGGGCCCATCACCCAACATACAGAACCATTAAAACTGATTCAAGCAGATGGTCACAGTGAAATTAGTCAGTTTAATCTCATTGATGCGCCACAATTTCAGATGATTTTGGGGTTACTATGGCTCACCACTCGCAACCCAACTATTGATTGGGAAAATCGAACAGTACTGATGAACTCCAAGTATTGCCCAGAGCATTGTTATTATGATCAAGACGAGTGTCCTGCACCCTCACAAGCTTCCTTACTCTCTTTTGGAGGAGCATCTATCTGTGTAATCCATTCCACTGAGATTCCTTCTGAGTATCAAGAAGTTTTCCTTGAGAAAAAAAAGCAGAGAAGTTACCTCTGCATCGCCCTTATAATTGTACCATTGAATTAGAACCGGGAGCAGGACAGCCCTTGTTCAAAGTATCTATGCCTTGACTGACAATGAAAACCGTTACCTTAAGGAGTATTTGGATAGCTATATGGCCAACAGATTTATTAGACCCGTGCAGTCCCCAGTATCTTCTCCTTTATTTTTCATCCCTAAGAAGGAAGGATCCCTTAGACCTGCATTGATTATCGTACATTGAATCGAGTGACCGTCAAAAATCGTTATCCTTTCCCTCTGATTTCTGTACTCCTTGATTAAGTTAAAGAAGCTCAGATTTTCACAAAATTGGACCTTCGGGAACGTATCATCTCATCCGTGTTAAGGAGGGCGTTTCAAACGAAATTCGGTTTATTCAAATACCAATTTATGCCTTTTGGCCTATGCAATGCTCCTGCAGCCTTCCAACATTTTATTAACAACATTATGGGAGATTTGATTGATGATATAGCAGTCATATATTTGGATGACATCTTGATATTCGCTAAGGTTCCATCCTTGCACAAGTCAAGATGGCTTTGGAAAGACTACGTCACCACCAATTGTACGTGAAGCTAGAAAAATGTGCTTTTAGTGTTCGAACTGTTGAGTTTTTGGGATTTGTTCTTTCCCCAGAAGGAGTTACCATGGACCCAAAGAAGGTTCAATCAGTTGTAGATTGGCCTTCCCCAAAAGATGTTAAGGAGGTTCAATGATTTCTGGGATTTGCAAATTTCTATCAACGTTTCATTCCAGGATTCTCACAGAGAATTATTCCCATCACCAAACTTCTAAAAACAAAATTTAAAAAAAGTGTGAAGTTTCAGTGGTCTGAAGAGGCGGAGGAGGCTTTTGATTTTCTCCAGAAAATGTTTACATCAGCTTCCATCTTACTGCATGTGGATCCCGCAGAACCATTCTTTGTAGAGGCGGAAGCTTCTGATTTTGCCATTGGAGGGGTGTTGTCACAGCGCCATAAGAACACTGGGCAGTTACATCCTGTGGCGTTTCGATGTAGGAAATTAACGCCTGCTGAAATTAATTATACCATTGCTTCCTGTCAAAGATGCCTTTGAGGAGTGGAGACATTATTTGTTGAGCGCAAGACATACAGTCACGGTATATTCTGATCACAAGAACCTGCAGTTTCGAAAGACCGCTAAAACCTTGACCCCTCGACTCTTACGATGGTCTCTCTATTTTTCAGACTTTGATTTTGTGATCACCAATCTCCCTGGGAATAAGAATTGAAAAGCGGATGCTTTAGCCCAAATTCAACCTGAAACTAAAGAATCTCCTGTGATCCCACAAACCATCCTCCTAGAGACTAAGATCATCTGTACTCTTAACTTGGTGGATTTTAAAGAAGAGGTAAAGAGAAGTTTAACCTCAGAATAGATGCTAAATTGGACTTTACAAGATTCGTTAAGAGAAGTCCTTGACCCTTTACCGTACTTCAATGGTGCGCTGTACTTAACAACTGTAGAACTTCAAGAAAAACCCTACAAGCATGTCACGACCAACCTTTAGCAGGTCACAAAGGGGTGTTAAAAACTCTGGAACTCGTTCAACAATATTTTTTGGTGGCCAGAAGTTCAGTCCAGTGTTAAACAATATGTGGCTAATTGTGAAATATGTGCCAGAGGAAAAGCCATGAGACAAGCTCCCCAAGGATTATCACACCCTCTACCCACTCCTTCCCAGCCCTGGCACACAATCACCATGGATCTGATAGTTGAATTACCTCCAAGTCATGGGTTCAATACTGTTATTTTTAATTGACACCTTCACAAACTTGAGCCAGTTCATTCCTTTAAAGGGGGTTCCCACAGCAAAAGAGTTAGCTAAGCAATTCAGTGAACACATTGTCAAGGTACATGGGGTCCCAAAGATTTGAATTTCTGACAGAGGTTCCCAGTTTGTGTCCCATTTTTTTAGAGTCTTTATGTTTGGTCTAGGAGTAGAAGTCAGACACTCGACACTCGACCAGTTATCATCCTGAAACAGAGGGTCAAACCGAAAGAGTCAACCAAGAATTAGAGCAATATCTCAGGATGTTCCTTCTGGAGCAGGAGGGTGAATGATCTGAGTTGCTATGGATGGCCGAATTTGCATTTAATAATGCTACAAATGTGTCCGCTGGGTTCCCTCCTTTTTAGGTCTCGCGCCTAGCGTTGCAGTGCGCCGAGAGAGACTTCTTGTAGGGGGTTTTAAAACTAACCTAGGAATCGCACAAGCTCGTGCATGTTCTTTTCCTTTAGGCCCACGCTATTGGCCTTTGCGCGAGTCTTTTTAACAAAGACAGCACTCAATTGGCCAAAGGCGGGTGCATTGCTCCACCCATGGCCTATTGGTGCCGGTCACCCGCACCGCGGCCATGTGGTTTCAATTATCATGCCCAGACATGGGCGCAGTAATTGAAACCACATGTCTCGCTGTGGCATACGCGCGCACCACTCAAGGGCTTGTTTTTTTTTTTGATCCATTTCACAGGGAAGCAACTAATTGAAAGAAGGAAAGAGAGGTTGTGAACAGTTTCTTTAAGACACGGTTTTCAGAAATTAATTTCGTAGGCACTCTTTGTTCCCCTCAGCACTTGCGCAGGTAGTGGGAACAGTTCTTTATTGATTATTTGTTGCGATGTAAACCAGTGGATGATTGAATCTCAGTGCACCGGTGTACGTAGCGCTTGTTTTCATTTAGCACTGTTGGTGAATGATTTTTGTTTTCAAGCTCATTGTTTTTACTGACTGTTGTATAGATTCACTCACATTCTGTCATTGTGTAAATGTTGTGTGGATATCGTTTTGTAAAATCCTTTGTTCTTGTTGCTGCAGAATATTGATAAAAAATATTAATTTATTGATTGAAATGCCGTTGTCTTGTGTTACAAAGCTTGCTGCAGTGACAAAAGGATTCTGTACCCCTCTGTTAGTTAATGGCCAAGTTATTAACTGGTGGAATTGATCCCATGATATGAAGACGGCTGGGACTGGCTGGTTGGGGGCTAAGAGATAAATTTGCAAAGGTGATCTGTTTTGCCTTTTTAAAGCGCTTTTGATCTCGGCGTTTCGCCCCTCGCTCGCTCCCTCCTTCCTCCCATCGGGCCCCTCCTCCCTCTATTATATGCCACTGCTGGTTAGAGCTCAGCGTGGATATAGACGGGCTCTCGTCCCCCCCGCATTGCTCTTTGCCTCTTCTCCTCAGCCCAAGAGGTCACTGCCTCCCCTGCTAGTATCCAGCGGTCTCAGACTCCTTCTCAGAACCAGTGGTCTCTTCCGCTCCGCTCTCACACACAGAATCTCAATGCCTCTCCAGTCGACACCCCGGGGTCCCAGCCTTTTGCTCCTTCAATTGGTCTCAGTTTGCTCTGCCCACCCCAAAAGGGCTCTCCCTGGCCTAACCTGCCTGTGATGAGCTGGCTCCTCGACGGGGTGCAGATCGGCTGGATGTAGTAGTTCTCCAGCTTCACCCCCTCTGCAGCCAGTCGATCTATCGTGAGCGTCTGGATGTCTGAGCCATGGTAGCCCACGTCCTAGAAGCCCTGGTCATCAGTAGGGATGAAAATGATGTGAGGTGGCCGTGCCTGGGCCAATGGGCTTGGGGGCTTCTCCAGGTGCTCGGCCGCGCTGTCCCCTAGCAGGTTAGGCTTCACCCAGTCCCAGGACACATAGCCAAAGCTCAGGAGGCTCTTCAGAGAGAAGCCGGTGAGAGCATAGCCGGCCGTGGTGGGCAGCACGGATTGGTGGCTGGGCACCTCCTACGGCAGGAAAATCTCTCGCCTAGAGACTTGTGGCAGAATTAGTAGATCAGAGGACCAGGCCGCCAAGTGGTCTCGATTTAATGTTCTCTCCGGTGTGGCAATACAGTACTTGCAGCTTTTATCTGTTGTAGTGTTATTGTCCTGGGGTACATGTAGATTTGGCATTTAGTGTCAGAAGCGTAGAGGGTTAAAGCACCTGCTGCGGAAATCTGGGTGCAACCTCTAGGGCACAGGTTGAAATCACGAAGGGGTTAATTCAGTGCTTCATCCTTTCCTTATAAACTTAATTAAAAGCATTCTACAATACTGAGCAACAGTGTTGTGGAACTTAATACTGTATACACAAAAGTGTGTATTAAAAGCAGCGTTTGAAGGCTGTTACTAGATCCAGCTTCTTTGAAGTTGAATATCCATCCGTGCTGGAGAGTCCAGGGATGCTGCCCCCTGGTGCCGGTGCTGCTTCGAAGCTGGGTCCCTGCCTCAGGGTCAAGCACGTGCCTTCGTCCAGTGTCAGGGGTCACTGGATCCCTCTTTCCAAACACCTCTCACCCATACCGGCTCCTTAAACCTGGTTTGCAACGTCCCTCCCCCGCTTCCCAGTTGTCAATTTCTCTGAGCGCCGCTCAGGGCGCACTTGAAGGCCGAGCCCACATCCTCCCTGGAGCCTCGAGCTATCTTCGAACCCTGGACCCCACCAGCTCTCCCGCAGCAGGGCAGCATCTATCTATACTGCAGCTTCAAGGGCAAAAAGTTACTTTTTCATGTATTTTCATAGCCCCTGCAGTCTGCAAGCAAGGGCCCGGAGGAGCAGAGGTCTGCGGGTCTTTGTCCAGAGCCATCTGTCAGAGGGGGAAACGAAAGAATACAAGCATTTGCAATGCAATAGTTCTCGCATTTACGCAAGTTTGAGCTATTGGCATTCTAAATGACAATGCCTTTTAATGATCTGTTTTAATAACCAAAACATAAATAAAAGGCATTGTCATTTACAATGCCAACAGCTCAAACTGAAGTAAATGTGAGACCAATGTCATTGCAAATGCTTGTTTCTTAAGATATCATGAAAGAAGTGGTATGCACACCTTATTTTCAAAGGGTTAATTTCAAAGTCAACATTATTATTCGGCAAAACGCGTGCGTCCCAGTGATATGCAAGCCCTAGCAATATAGTAAATATGAATGTGGGGAGCGCAGAAACTACGCTCCACTCCCTGGTGCACTGCAAAAACTGGATAAACTATCCAACACAATCTTTATAGCGTTCCACATTTTTCCAAGTTAATCCAATAATAGACAGTCTTTTCAAAATTTTTCATTTTCGCCACATCCATAGCATAATGTATTTTGGAGGCTTTTCATATTTGCGTGTGCCCATCCGGACTTCTTCATAAATATGATCCAAAACGACAACAGGTAGTTCTAAGCAGCATCTTTTTATTTATTTCAAACCCAATGCATTTCGGGCTGTAGCATCAGCCCTTCGTCAGGGGTCACTACAAAATCAATTACAGAAAACAATCGTCATTACCAAATGAATAGCG
Organism: Lissotriton vulgaris; assembly: GCF_964263255.1. Classification (NCBI taxonomy): domain Eukaryota; kingdom Metazoa; phylum Chordata; class Amphibia; order Caudata; family Salamandridae; genus Lissotriton; species Lissotriton vulgaris. Next base: position 1,803,293,307 of record NC_141687.1, on the reverse strand, counting down.
TTTTTCACAGCATGTGCAAGAATCTACATTTACACTTAACAGAAATTCCACTACGTTTTCAGAATTAAAAAATACTAAAATAATGACTCATCTTCATGAATCCACCAAGCAGGCTCTATAACGTAACATTATCCAATAAACACGGATATTACTCATTGTCCCCAGCAGTTTTGCGCTCGAACCCTATGCTCAAGTGAAGCGTGCTTAACATTCATTATAGCGTTTTTTACTGAATCACTTTCATTTCAACAAATTCGAGCAATTAGCAAGTGTTAAACTCCTAATCCAGCGCAGTTCAAATCCTCTTTGTGCTTTTCTATTTCACAAATTCCCCCTCCCTTTCATTGCGTGCAAAAGCTACACAAGCTTTTATGTCATTTGCCTGAGCCATATTTTTCATTGCGCGAACACAATTGCATTCAGAATGATTAAACTTGCCGCTTTACCTGCTAACTCATTTTCATACGGTCGCTCAGCAAGTGCTTCCTGCAACCATCAGATTCTCATGTGTTTGGCCACGTTTCCAAACTCCATTATGATTCCAATTGCTCCACCCCTCGTTGACGGACCACCTGATCAACTAAAACTACTAATACTTCCTTATGGACTACATAACCCGGCCTGCACTAGCTTGTGAAAAGAGACAGCCGTCTTCAATATAAAAACATCATTAGTGTAAAACACATTGTAAATATGAAAAACATCTTTATCATTTTTATTTATTATTTGCTTTCTGAACGTCATTCTTAACTTGATTGCTGCCCTGAACTTTGCGTGTTCCCAAATGTGGAGTATTCAATTTTTTTCTCTTTATTCAGTAGTATCACGGGTGCAGAACCAACAGTGTGGGCTATTATAATTTAATCATGAAAGAAGTGGTATGCACACCTTATTTTCAAAGGGTTAATTTCAAAGTCAACATTATTATTCGGCAAAACGCGTGCGTCCCAGTGATATGCAAGCCCTAGCAATATAGTAAATATGAATGTGGGGAGCGCAGAAACTACGCTCCACTCCCTGGTGCACTGCAAAAACTGGATAAACTATCCAACACAATCTTTATAGCGTTCCACATTTTTCCAAGTTAATCCACAGCCCGAAATGCATTGGGTTTGAAATAAATAAAAAGATGCTGCTTAGAACTACCTGTTGTCGTTTTGGATCATATTTATGAAGAAGTCCGGATGGGCACACGCAAATATGAAAAGCCTCCAAAATACATTATGCTATGGATGTGGCGAAAATGAAAAATTTTGAAAAGACTGTCTATTATTGGATTAACTTGGAAAAATGTGGAACGCTATAAAGATTGTGTTGGATAGTTTATCCAGTTTTTGCAGTGCACCAGGGAGTGGAGCGTAGTTTCTGCGCTCCCCACATTCATATTTACTATATTGCTAGGGCTTGCATATCACTGGGACGCACGCGTTTTGCCGAATAATAATGTTGACTTTGAAATTAACCCTTTGAAAATAAGGTGTGCATACCACTTCTTTCATGATTAAATTATAATAGCCCACACTGTTGGTTCTGCACCCGTGATACTACTGAATAAAGAGAAAAAAATTGAATACTCCACATTTGGGAACACGCAAAGTTCAGGGCAGCAATCAAGTTAAGAATGACGTTCAGAAAGCAAATAATAAATAAAAATGATAAAGATGTTTTTCATATTTACAATGTGTTTTACACTAATGATGTTTTTATATTGAAGACGGCTGTCTCTTTTCACAAGCTAGTGCAGGCCGGGTTATGTAGTCCATAAGGAAGTATTAGTAGTTTTAGTTGATCAGGTGGTCCGTCAACGAGGGGTGGAGCAATTGGAATCATAATGGAGTTTGGAAACGTGGCCAAACACATGAGAATCTGATGGTTGCAGGAAGCACTTGCTGAGCGACCGTATGAAAATGAGTTAGCAGGTAAAGCGGCAAGTTTAATCATTCTGAATGCAATTGTGTTCGCGCAATGAAAAATATGGCTCAGGCAAATGACATAAAAGCTTGTGTAGCTTTTGCACGCAATGAAAGGGAGGGGGAATTTGTGAAATAGAAAAGCACAAAGAGGATTTGAACTGCGCTGGATTAGGAGTTTAACACTTGCTAATTGCTCGAATTTGTTGAAATGAAAGTGATTCAGTAAAAAACGCTATAATGAATGTTAAGCACGCTTCACTTGAGCATAGGGTTCGAGCGCAAAACTGCTGGGGACAATGAGTAATATCCGTGTTTATTGGATAATGTTACGTTATAGAGCCTGCTTGGTGGATTCATGAAGATGAGTCATTATTTTAGTATTTTTTAATTCTGAAAACGTAGTGGAATTTCTGTTAAGTGTAAATGTAGATTCTTGCACATGCTGTGAAAAACGCTATTCATTTGGTAATGACGATTGTTTTCTGTAATTGATTTTGTAGTGACCCCTGACGAAGGGCTGATGCTACAGCCCGAAATGCATTGGGTTTGAAATAAATAAAAAGATGCTGCTTAGAACTACCTGTTGTCGTTTTGGATCATATTTATGAAGAAGTCCGGATGGGCACACGCAAATATGAAAAGCCTCCAAAATACATTATGCTATGGATGTGGCGAAAATGAAAAATTTTGAAAAGACTGTCTATTATTGGATTAACTTGGAAAAATGTGGAACGCTATAAAGATTGTGTTGGATAGTTTATCCAGTTTTTGCAGTGCACCAGGGAGTGGAGCGTAGTTTCTGCGCTCCCCACATTCATGTTTCTTAAGATATGGCAGACATCCTAATCCTTTTATTGGGCAAGGAGATATGAGAGTTCCTGCAGTCAGAGATCTAATGAAAGACCTTCTCTTTATTCCCAAATCAGAAGAGTCCAATTTAGCCAAGGCCAAAGTGGGGTACAAGAAACAGGCAGATAAACATCGAAAACTTGCACCAGAATATCGGGTGGGAGATCAGGTTTGGTTGTCTTCTCGTCACCTTCACCTAAAGGGCAATCAAAAATTCCAACCACGCTTTGTGGGACATTACAAGCTAGAAAAGATACTGGGTCCAGTGTCTGTAAAATTTAAATTGCCCTCCAATTCAGGCATTCATCCAGTTTTCCAAGTCTCTCTGTTGAAGAAATGTACTCCCAATACCAGGTTAGCAAAGCCTCCAGCACCTCTAGAAATAGACGGGCATATTGAATATGAAGTAAAAGGTATTCTGGATTCTAAAAGAACTAAAGGGAAGCTTTATTATCTGGTCGACTGGAAGGTTTATGGGCCAGAGAACAGGTCATGGGACCTTGCTGCAGATGTCCATGCCCCTCGACTTCTGCGAAGATTACACACACTGCATCCTTTCAAGCCGATAAATCGGCCATGGCGAGGGGATACTGTCAGGAATCAAGCTAGAGTAGCATCAGTAATCCTAGGCAGTCGGAGAAAACAGAAGAATCTTTGTGAAGCCTCAGATGGTTAATCAGTACAGGAATCTAAACACTTACATTGTGAATTGAAACGTTCCAAGATGGCCGCCCCCTTTACTGAACTTTCTGCAGGTCTGAGACAGGACGTTTTAAGACGAGTGCGCGCGCGTTCAACTGCGCACTTCAATCAAGACTTTCCTGAGTGAAGTTCATCCTGTCCGATCCACCTTCACAGAGTGGGAGGCGGACTTCTGGTGATAGTATATTGTATTTAAGGATAGCTAACCTGCCATTGTAGCCTTCTAGGCTTAGAGCGGCGTCCGGTCTCAATTGCGGTGTGTGAAAGTCACCATAACTGGAGCCTGCATTCCTTAGCCTTTTCCAACTTAAAGTACGGCTCTCCTTTCCAACGAGTTCCTTTGCCATTGTTTAGGAGCGAGAGATTCCGTTCTGTTCCAGAGCCTCAGCCGGATTTTCAAACCTCGCGTCAGCCGAAGTCCGTAAGGGGTTTCTACGAGCGCTTCGAACTGCACTTATCTCCTCCCTGTGCGCTTTTTCCTAACCTTTCAGCCCTTCTTTTCCTTCCCTGCTCCTACATGCGCATAACCCAGAGAAGACTTTCTTGAGGATTATTTTGTAGCTCTTTTCACCAGCGCGTTCTTGAACCATGAAGAGTCCTTTGTTTCTATTAACCAGCGCTTTACTTAACTAATGAAAGCGAGAGTTACTGTGACATTTCAGAGTCAATTCTGCATATTTTCTACAAACAAAGTGTGTATTTATATGCTGTCATTTGTTAATCAACCTTACTCAGAAGAGAAGCTAGACTACAGGAGCAAACTGGTAGGAGTTAGTGATAGCAAATGATATCAGAGTAGGTGTAGAGTTGAGTGTTATTTTGATAACCCTTTCTCTCTCCCTCTCTGTGTATTCGGTATTTCCTCGCCTGGGTTTATTACTGGTAGAGCACAGCATAGAAGACATCTTCCAGAGTGAGTTCCACTAGTGAGAGAGTTTACTATCCTGTGGCACTCTCTTCTCTGTCCCATTCCCCTTTCCCCTGGTTGGTGAGTGTTACCATAAATATTTGGTGGCGTCACCGGTGAGCGGATGTTGGGAAAAAGCGTCCATCCTGCTTCCGTGGAATTCAGGTACTTCTTGACAGGCAGATGATGCAACAACCCCTTATATGCCCCCTCGAGGGGACAGAACGCCTACTAGGCACCAGAGTTTTTTATTTTTCCAAAGTTCGGGGCGGGCCTGCCCCAAATGGGCATGCCAATACCCCTACCCCCAAAAATAAATATGCCACAGTCTTTCTGCCCCCCCTCAGGAGGCAGATGGAACACTAGCCACTGATCTGCCCAGCCCACAAGGCCACAGGGATTTCTTTTTTTCTATACGTAGGGGTGGGGGTTGCCCAGAATAGGCATGCCAATGCCCCCACACCCCAAAAGACCCCCACACCCACTGCCTTTCGGTCCCACCCAGGAGGCAGATGGGGGCAGTAGCCCGTGATCCGCCCCCCGGTGGTGGGGGCAGAGAGCCCACAAGGCGCCAGCGATTATACTGTTTTTTTTATATGTAGGGGTGGAGGCTGCCCGGAATGGGCATCCCAATGTCCACACCCACCCAAACAAAATAGCCAGTCTTCCTGCCCCCCATCGGGGGCATATTGGGGCAATAGCCCCTGATTTCCCCCCTCTCCAGGGCTTCACATTGGGCACTAGGCATAGACTTTTTTGCAGAACTTTGCTACCTCTGGATTTTGGGTCCTAGCGCAGCTGGCACCCAACTAAACCTAGCAAACCTATACATTTTTTTAAAACTAGACACCCATGGGTATCCAGGATGTGGTGACTTGTGTGGCTTTCACTTGGTTCTGTTTCCCAGAATCCCTTGTAAACCTCAAATTTAGTTAAAAAAATATAACATTTTCCTCACATTTCTGTGGTGAAAAGTTCTGGAATCTGCGCGTATCCCAAAAATGTCACCTACCCCACATTCCCCAAAGTCTTCTGAGAAAAATGGTACAACACTTCTGTGGTAAGGCCTAGTGCCCGTGGCAGGAAGTGGCCCAAATCGCAACAAGGACACCACATTTTCTCAGTGATAACGGACCCTTTTTTTGCAAAGTGCCTAGCTGTAGATTTTGAACCCTAGCTCTGACGGTACCTAGGGAAATCTAGGAAACCTATACATCTTTGAAAACTAGACACTCCGGGGAATCCAGGATGGGGAAACTTGTCTGGTTCTCGCCAGGTTCTGAAAGCCAGAATCCCTTGCAAACCTAAAACTTTGTAAAAAAAAAAAAAAAAAAAAAAATTTTTCTAACATTTCTGTGGTGGAAATTTCTGGAATCTGCGTAGATCAAGAAACTTCCTACCTGGCAGCGTTCCCCCAAGTCTCCCGAGAAAAATGGTACCTCACTCGCGTGGGTGGGTCAAGTACCCACGACAGACAAGGGCCCAAAACTAATTGAGGAGACTTCAAAATGACCTATCACAAAACCACCTGGTTTTCCAAGGGGGGCATCTGGGTTTTTAGCCCCAGGTTTGGCGGCCATCTTGGCAAACCTACCAAACCGACACATCTCTGAAAATTAGACATCCGGGTGAGTCCAGCGAGGAATGGCTTGCGTGAATCCCCCAACATTTTCCTACCCAGAGTGTCCTGCAGCCCTCAAATTTAGCTGAAGAAAACACATTTTCCACATATTTCTGGGTGGAATCACCATGTTGGCACAAATGTCCTACCTCACAGCATTCCCTTAAGTCTCCCGCCCCCCAAAACTAGGTAGTTTTGTTATAGGTAATGTTGAAGTCTCCACAGTATGATTTAGGCCATTTCCTGTTGCAGCCACTATGCCTACCCACACAAGTGAGGTGCCATTTTGTATCGGGAGACCGGGGGGAACGCTGGGTGGTAGGAAATCTTTGCCAACCCGGTGATCCTACAACTTTCCCACACAGAAATGTGAGTAAAATTAAATTTTTTCAACAAAATTTGAGGTTTGCAGGGGATTCTTGGTAGGTAAATGTTGGGGGACCCACGCAAGCCATACCTTGCTGGACTCCCCCCGGGTGTCTAGTTTTCAGAAATGTGTGGGTTTAGTAGGTTTCCCTAGATGGCCACCGAGCCCGGGGCCTAAAACTCATGGGACCCCCCTAGCAAAACCAGGTTGTTTTGTGATTGGTAATTTTGATGTTGCCTCAATAGGTTTTTGGCCCTTGCCTGTCGGAGGGTACTTGACCCACCTACACGAGTGAGGTACCATTTTAATCTGGAGACCTGGGGGAACGCTGGGTGGTAGGAAATTTGTGGATCCACGCAGATTCCAGAACTTTCCCACACAGAAACATGAGAAAAAAGTGATTTTTTTCAACTAAATTTGAGGTTTGCAGGGGATTGTGGGTAGGAAAACATTGGGGGGACCCATGCAAGCCATACCTTACTCTACTCCCCAGGGTGTCTTGGTTTCAGAAATGTGTGGGTTTGGTAGGTGTCCCAAGATGGCCGCCGAGCCTGGGGCCAAAAACCCAGGTGACCCCCTCCCCCCTTTGCAAAATCAGGTTGTTTTGTGATAGGTCATTTTGATGTCTCTTCAATCTCAATACGTGGTGGGCTCTTGCCTGTCGGCGGTACTTGACCCACCCTTGCGAGTGAGGTACCGTTTTTATCTGGAGACCTAGAGGAACGCTGTGTGGTAGAGAAGTTGTAGATCTATGTAGATTCCAGAACTTTCCCACACAGAAATTTGAGAAAAATGTGATTTTTTGGGGGACAGATTTTGAGGTTTGCAAGGGATTCTGGGTAACGGACCCTGGTGAGAGCAGACAAGTCACCCCATCCTCGATTCCCCTGGGTGTCTAGTTTTCAAAAATGTATAGGTTTGCTAGGTTTCCCTCTGTGCAGGCAGAGCTAGGGTTCAAAATCTACAGCTAGGCAAAAAAAGGGTCTGTTTTCACTGTGAAAATGTGGTGTGTCCACGTTGCGTTTTGGGTTGTTTCCTGTTGCGGGCACTAGGCCTACCCACACAAGTGAGTTTCCATTTTTCTCGGGAGATTTATGGTAACACAGAATTGTAGATCAAGTGTTATTACCTATTGACTTTCGAAGCTTTTCTGCTTCCAAATGAAAGACCATGTGTAAAAAACGAAGTTGCTTTGAAAAATGTCCTATAATTCTCATGCTAGTATGGGAACTCACAATTTCGGAAATGTGCAAATATGTACTGTTTCTAAACTCTATATTTTGTTCCAATTTCGGAAATACATAGGTGTCTTTCATACCGATTTTTCCATGTATATATTTTCCCAAATTAATTGCTATATACCCGGTACACAATAAAAAAACCATTGCAAGACGCTGCTCAGTTGTTGGCTCTGGGTTTGTCTGGTTCTTGGTGAACCTACAAGTCCTATATATCCCCACAACCAGAAAGGTCCAGCGGATGTAAAAGTACATTGCTTTCATAATTAGAAGTTACAGGTGAAAACGTTGGCACAAATGGCTCTTTATTTCAACTAATTTTCAATTTTTCCTATATTCAACTGTTAGTTTCTATAAAAAAACCTTGAAGGATCTACACAAATGACCCCTTGCTGAATTCAGAATTTTGTGTATTTTCCTTAAATGTATAGCTCTCCAGGATCCATTATTGCTTTCATACTCCTTTCTAGCATTTACTGGAAGAAGGTTGAAAGCACAAAAAATAGCTTTCATTTGCAGCACTTTTTTCCAATTTTTCCATCCTAAAAAAACACATTTTAGCTGTATTTTGGCTAATTTCTGGGTCCCCTCCTGGGGGAATCCACACACACTGGGTACCTTTAGAATCCCCATGATGTTCGGAGAACACGACGCAAATTTGGTGTGGATACCTTATGTGGTCAAAAAGTTACAGGGACGTAAGTGCGAACTACCCCATTTAGCCAAAAAAAGGCTTAGCACGGGGGAGGGGGAGAAAGGCATAGCAGCGAAGGGGTTAAAACAAAATGTGCCACTCTTGCAGTACTAGACATAATAATAATGAAGTAGGAAATTAGTGCAAAGTACCGACTGTATCTCAGAAGAGGACCTTGCAACTTAAGATCAAACATCTCCTTTGCAGATGTTAAGGCCACACCCTTCTGGAACAATAAGGCTTTGTCTGTTCAAAGGATCTATGTGCATACTTGAAAGCTTTATTAAATGCCAAAGCATCACCTCCCTGACTGTGCTGGTAGGTGGAAACAGTACTTGTATGCAACTAGTCACGGCTGCAGAAACTGTCACCAGATAGGCGATGCCTGGTTTCATGCCGCAAAAGCCCTAATCATTCAACATCAAATAACTCCCGCTCAGGAGCAATCTGAAAGCCGGACCCTATCACAGCAGCTGGGAAACCCTTTAGATAGCTTGACAAATTTGACATGGACACATTACACACACAAGCGCAATCTCCCTACACACTAAAGAGTGCCCTAAAGTATTCTCGCAGTCAGTCCCACTAAGAGAAACTTTAGTCTCGCCATTTCTACAGCAATATCTGAAAGGTAAATTCCATGATTTGTGCACATATAATTCTCCTAGCGCTTTGTATCTGCCTACTGGTGTAGTAAACAGTATTGGAAGTGGAATTTCAAGATTGGCAGAGAAATAAATCCATGGATAATCCAATCCGCTGAAGGTATTTCTGCGGTACAAAAAATCCGCTGAAGGTATTTCTGCGGTACAAAAGGGGGTGGTGATGGACGGAGCATCTGAATCAATCAAACACTCACACCCAGTCAAAAAATCTGGGTTTAATCCATCACCGTTCTTTAGCCCACTCTGCCACCCCAGCTCAGACATGGCTATATGCAAATCAGTCTGACCCTGTGCCCCATGGGAACAGTCCAGCCCGAACTGCAAAGCCATGTCTTCCCTGGACCGGAAACAAGCTTCCGAGGACCGGTTTCTGGAATTCCAGCCGTCTTCAGCCCGGCTTGCTTGAATCCAGTGGCAAAGTGAGCAAGGGACTCACGTCTGAGCATACCCTGCCACACTTACGGCGGCCAAAAGCGGTACAAAAGGGGGTGGTGATGGACAGAGCATCGGAATCAATCAAACACTCACACCCAGTCAAAAGATCTGGGTTTAATCCATCACCGTTCTTTAGCCCACTCTGCCACCCCAGTTCAGACATGGCTACATGCAAATCCGTCTGACCCTGTGCCTCATGGGAACAGTCCAGCCCGAACTGCCAAGCCATGTCTTCCCTGGACCGGAAACAAGCTTCCGAGGACTGGTTTCTGGCATTCCAGCCGTCTTCAGCCTGGCTTGCTTGAATCCAGTGGCAAAGTGAGCAAGGGACTCGCATCTGAGCATACCCTGCCACACTTATGGCGGCCAAAAGCGGTACAAAAGGCGGTGGTGATGGACGGTATTTCTGCAACAGTGAAGAGTAATTTCTCTAATTTCTCTATGTGTAATATAGTGTAGGTTGTCTTCTCTGCCATGATGGTTTGCTGTTTTGTAAGTTTACAGGGTAAAAACAAGCTTGTGGCATTCAGGCGCTGCCATGGTACACGACCGGAACGATGTGTCTGCAGAATCCAGCTTAGTAACATGATCGATCTGGTTGATATATATGACTATGTTGGTTTATTCCATTTAATCCAATAAAATATGTTTTTAAAAAAACATAATCGATCTAAGCTGTGCCTGTCCATGTTGTAAAGAGGACGTCATTCTATATGATGTCTATCGCATGTGACATGATGTTACCGAGACGACATGTGCTCGTGGACGATATAGTCCTACCATTATCAACTATTGCTAGAGCTCTTTCTAGATTTGCCCTATCAATTGCGTGCAGTCTTTCAGCAGCCTCCTATTGGGAAACCTTCTACACTTCATTGAATATTGCATACAAAAAGCACTTTTGACTTAGTTTTTGATTGCCTAATAAAAAGTTCTTTAGTCCCATGTCATCGCAAAGAAGGTACAAATATTGTTTGACCTGGGACAATGTAGAGGTTTTTAGCCAATCAAGGAACGACTTCCCAACACTGTAAGTTCTCCTCAGCCCCGAGTGTTCTGTCTGAGCGTAACGTGGGTTCGGGCCTGCTGATCTTGAACTCTTTGTGACCCAGGAAACTTGCATGACATCCATTAGTATTTAACGGCCACTCTAACCATCCCCTCTGATTCGTCCCTGAAGAATGATATGAACTGTTGCAAAGCAGGGTGTCTAATGTTTCCTCTGTGTAGTTTGGAGACCTTTGCAAATTTGCTAAGTAGGCAAATGTTGGAATGTTCGGTGTATTTAAATTTGTATTTTAGCCAAGCCAATATATGACGTATGCTGCACAGTTCTGTACAGGAAAATTCTTGATGTGGTAACTGGAATGCTCTAAATAATGGCTCGTTCCCCTAAACCTGCCAATCTTCAGTTCCCCAAATTGATTTTAAATCAAGTGTCTCACCAAAAGTCAAACCCTTGTGTAGACCACTGGAAAATAAAAGATCCAGAGTATATCAGTTTTGTATTAGTGAGCATATTTTTCTTGGCTGGTGAGCTAACCCATGGTGGTGTATAGGGCAGTGTTCCCATTGTATGTAATTAAAGATTGCATGTGGAGTACTTGCTTTATGCAGAAAGTGATCACTATAATGTTGACAACTAAACATTTCATCATAATTAGACGTGGCATGAAGCATTTCCTTGGAATTAAAAACAGTGGAATACTTTAAATCTTCAAGCATTTCATGTGCTGTATCAATGTCTCAATCATCTGAGACAGTACTACGGGTGATAAAATCATTTAATGCGGATTACATATGGTATTTGCAAACGTTCAGTAGGACCGATTACATCATACAATACTGTTGGACCTGGGGTCTCCAGACCACATAGGGTAGCTTGGCACAGAGTAGATAAGGTCCAATCCAAGGCTAAATTGTTAAGCTTGTGTCACACCCCGCAGTAACTCAGTGCCCATCCATTCAAAAACAACGCTACACCAGTTTTAGGAAAATACGGTTCACTTTTATAAAAGATTTCTGTATACGCTCCCTTATTTCATCTGTTGATTTGTCACTTCTTCATATCATATAATCTAGCATCGGTCTCTTTGCATCAGTAACAGAAAAACTTAACATTTCATTGCATTTAATGATACACTCCCTCCTCCAGAATGAATGTTCCCTAGAAGTCACCTTGAAATGATTATCATACTCTCTAGCCCCCCTCCTTTTCAGTGGAACTAGTGGATGCCTCTTCTCAGCAATGCAATACTCTCACACTTTCCCTTCAACAGGATTGGTACAGGCAATTATACACTGGGAAACAGAATCAGTTACCCCCCTTACGGGACAAAACATTTATAATACACCGCTGGTACTCTAGAACCTGAGCAGATAACCCACGATGCTCTGACTTATATTCCGAGGGTTCCAAGGTTAAACAGTCGCTATTAGTTTAGCCAGTCTCTAGTCTCTGAAGTATGCTTCCTGCGATTACTTATAAATCCCTGGCTCCCGTTCGTAACCTTGCCACGTTAGTGTCCTGCCAGAGCCCCAATTCCCAGCTTACTTGTAGCCTCAAGTATTCCTCGATCTTCTCACTGCCACGGGGAGTCTCCGATCTTACCAACAGACTCCCAGTGGGAATACCAGCCTTTTCACTGGCTCTTCACAGAAGAAAGCCGCCCCTGTGGTCAACTTGAAGTGTCAGCTGTGGCGAGGGATCCCCCTCGGTTCGCCAGTCGAAGCTTCGTGTTGAGCGGCGCCGCCTAGATGAAGTCAAGCCTTCCCCCTTCACTGATCCTGCGTAGAGGGGAAGTCACTTCAGATCGGCGCTGCCTCCACTGAATGTGCGCGGATGAGAAGTCACCGCCGTGCGACACCAACTACTCGGGGGGAGAAGCTTTCCCTCCTCTTGTCTTGCGGAGTCTTAGGAACGCTACTCTCGGCAACGCCCGCCCCTTGCCACAAGATTTTCCTCAGCCAGGCCTCTGCAGGCGGGCCAATTTCCTCTTATGCTAGGCGGAAGCCACAGATCTTCAAAGGGGAATGCCCCGGCCCGCTGTCACTGATAACCTTTACTCCACAGCTGGGCCCCTACGGAGGTGTTCCCTGGGCTCAGAGACAGGACTACCTCCCAGCGCTCCTCGACCCAGGGATCATGGGTAAGTGAACGGGGTTACCACTTAAAAGCAACACTACCAGTCCTGTTTTTGCTGGTTAGCGAGGGCGGGGAATCACCTCAGCCCCTACTCCTCAGACGCAACCAGTCGGTGTTCCCAGGCCACACTCACCGCTACAGTTCTCTCTTCGGCTTGTGACACCGGAGCCAGTCTCTGGGGAAGCTTATCTAAGCGGGGCCAGGACTAACGATAGGGGTGGGGAAAATAGCCGCCGGACAACAACTCCTAAAAGAGGTCAATTTTCTCTCCCACAGTCACTATCTCAATTGGGCCAGATCAGCCGGAAGGGAGGCAGATTCACCACTCTGGCAGCAGTCCTTTTAGAACCATCAACCCAGACAGGATCGCCCTTCCCTATTCACAGCAGTCTGCGCTCCAGTCAGCTCCCTGAGAATGCTTCTCTACCAGTCACCTTCTAAAATGGCTGCCCAACATTCCGCCTTATATAGGCTGACCTCAGAAGGTCCAGAAGGGTCCAGAAGGTTCTGGAATGTTCCTATGCTAACCAATGGGTCCAGTCTCTAAGGGGGCAGTTGTGGCAGTTGCTGACCACCATTTTGTGGGTCTTGTAAATCCAGTCAGAAAGGCGCCTAGGCCTCAGGTAAAAAAAGAAAGAAGGACTTTGAGGGCAAAGAGCACCTAACCCCTAGGTCAACACCTGAAAAGTCCAGTGGACCTCAAAAATAAAAATATTGAGGGGCAAAAAGGGGACAAAAATAAATAACAGGAGGGACCACCCAAGGGGCTGAAGCATTTCCTTGGAATTAAAAACAGTGGAATACTTTAAATCTTCGAGCATTTCATGCACTGTATCAATGTCTCAATCATCTGAGACAGTACTTCGGGTGATAAAATCATTTAATGCGGATTACATATGGTATTTGCAAACGTTCAGTAGGACCGATTACATCATACAATACCCTATCCAAACAATTCCATTAGGAACCAGAACAACTGAAATGTTCCCCAGGGACAGGTCTCTTTGCACTTTGTGTGATGAATAAAACCAAGTTAACCAATTGTACAGCAGAGGGTCTCGGGAGATAGTGTGCGTTCTGAAGCAAGAAAAAGACTGTCACAAAACCTATCCAATTGATGAAAAAAATTTAACAAAATTGTAATCCATGGGTAAAGCCATGGAGGAACAAAGTACGTCTTCTTCAGCTTGAGATAGAATACACGCAATTTACCTGGTAGAGATGGTGTTTCTGAATAATCTGAAGAGAGGTCATCAAAGTCTATTAAGTAGACAGAGGCTGTTGGCAGTGTTGGCTGTGTCGAACTTGGTGTGGACTCTCATTGTGTTGAGTTTCTGAATAGAAATCTGTGTTTCTCTACAAGTTGTTTGTATAATTGTTGAAGATGTAGCAGGTAGTAGAGATACTTTATTATTTGCTAACTCCAGCCGGGGAGTTGAAGCTTCTTTGCTGATCAAAACTTTTTTTGGGACTTCCTGTACACGAGTGAGAGGAGACCGGTAACTCCTCAGGATTCTACATGGCCTACTGTGTAGAACCTGGCAAGTAATGTACTTTGACGATATCCATTGACACATATCTAATTTTTCAACCAGCAGCGGGCGGTAAAAGTACAGTTCTTTTCCATTTAACCGCCAGGACCGGTACAGGCGCTCTATAGGATGTCCTAAATTATTTTTTATCCACTATTTTCTCTGGACCACTTCCCCAATTTTTGGAATCCAACCAGGAGTTGCTGGTGCTTCCTTCACTTCTCCAGCGATGGTGTGTTGTACTTGGACATTGCTGTGTGCGTCCCAGAAACTGTTTAGTTCCTGTAAAACAGCCAAACGTTCATTGATGTCAAAGGGGGTTTCTGCTGTCACTGTGCTGTGACTGTCGAGGTCAGGCGCCCACATCTTAACCCCAAACAGGATCTCGTGGGGAGGCAGACTACCCAGGGCTTTTCTAGGTAGATTGTTGAGGGCTCTTTGGACCCTATATCGGTGATGGGCCCAACTGTGACCTAAGCCTAATACCCTCGCTGTCAAAGACTGCTATAATTCTCTGTTCTTCCTTTCCACTACCGAATTTCCATTGGGGTGATGGGCAAGGAGTACTGCATGGTCACACCCAATTTTCGCATGGTGCCTTTGTAAGCCTTAGAGCTGAACTCCGGCCCCTAGGCGAATGGAATGTGTCATTTGTCCCAATAAAAACTTGAGGATCTTTGATAACAGTTCGGGCGACAGCTGATTGCAGTGGCCAGACCCATAGGAATCAAGAGCAGGAATCCACTGCAACCAAGATATATTTGTAAGACCCATCCAATTGTAAGGGGCCACAGTAGTCCAGATAAATACAAGCGAGAAGCTTGTTATTAAGAGTGGTCTCTGTAGTGTGCATGCTACGGTAGAACCCTTTACCTGCTGGCCGATGTCGCATTTTAGGACAAAGTCACTAGTCTGTGAAGACCTGGCCACCAATAGCGTTGTAGCAATGATTAAATTGTAGCTGCCACTCCTGCGTGTGCAGAAGCTAAGCCATCATGTGCTGCTAAAATTAAACCTAACCTATGATCTGAGTTTGGAATTACTGTATCCCCCACTCCAGGAATATGAGCAAATGGTATGTTTTGCGCATTTAAATCCTTATGGCAAGTGGGTGTCCTCATGTGCAGTGTTGACAGCTATCATAATGTTTCTATCCTGGAACTAATGTTCACCGCAACAGCAGCATTTTGCCCTGTTGTTTTAGTGGCCTTATCAGACATTGAATTTCCTGCAACGTGTATTAGTACATGTTGATGATTCTAGGTCAAAAACATGGCTATACCCTATGTTATTCTCAGGCCTAATTTTAGACATACAGGTATACGCTCTGACTTTCACAGCGATGGGAAGCCTTAGGGTAGCTATACGCTTTACAATTCAAGATTAGATAAGTTGTGCATCACATGAGTTCGTGGCAACCATTGTTTCAGCTTGGCCACCTGTCCCCAAAGCGAATTGTACTTTATGGTGCAACCCTTGGAATCTCTGAATCCATTCTGGCTCTGGTAATGTAGATACTTATTGCAAGACTGGACACAATATTATGAATCGCACACTATAAGTGTGGAGAAGTCAGGAGTCGTATTTTTAAGTGCCAGAATTAGAGCTTTTAGGTCTGCCAGTTGCGCGGTTCAATCACTCAGTGACTGCGTGTAGGTCTTTTCAGGTTGAAATTCACCATCCTGCAATCTACCCTAAAAGGCTCCGCACACAGCTGAGCATTGCTGTTTTGTCCTTGCGGCACGCTGTGCAGAACCCTCAGTATAGATGATGTAGTCGTACTGATCAAGAGGCATGACTCCGTCAGAGGGTTTTCATTTTCGTATTGCAGGTATGCTTGTGTCTACTTCTGTTGCAGTGAGAGAGTTGACCCACTGCTATCCATCTTGGATATAGAGCTTTCGCGTTGGAAACACTGGCTTTCAGGATAGCCTCTAAAGCCGGCACTGGAGTCACGACTATTATTAGTTTCCCCTGAGCCACCTCTCTCTCTCACCACAGCAGTCTGTACCACGGTCGGAATATTTTCTGTCGGTGCAGAAGACATCTCGGCATTGGTGTATAAATGCGATTTATATGCAATTGGTGCAATGTCTGCTTCGTTGAATGTAACATAGGTATATCCTGATGTACCTGCAATGATACGGACCACCAGGTTTGTGGTGTTGACACATGTTTTAAAGCCAGCATGTCAGCTTGTACTGAACCCAAACTCTGTGTGTTCAGTGGTCCAGTGTGTGCTTGAATAATCTGGATGAATCAAGTCGTAGAATGATTTGACGCGTTTTGTGTAGTCTAGAATGTATGGTCCGCCAATTTTTAGGAATCCTAATATGGATTCAAGTTTCTTAAGTGAGTTTGGTGGTTGTGAAGGCGCTCACTACTCTGAGAAGTGTGTCACAAGGCTTTTGCCTTCACTTGACTACTCGTATCCCAGAAACAGGATATTGAGGTGGGCAATGTTTGATTTTTATTGTTTAATTTGTAGCCCATATGAGCAAATCCCAAAACTATGTGATCAACTCTTGGCAAGTGTGCTGAAAGGTCACCATCCATCAAATAAATATCATCGACATAGGACAATGCCTGGTCGTCAAATTGTTGCAGAAGTTCTGTAACCGGGATAAAAACCCAGGGCTATTCTTATACCCTTAGGGTAAACGACAGAACCGTTTTTGAAAAATCCATTTGAGATATCTAATGTTGTTTTGTATTTTTTATGTACTATATTATTCATTAGTGCATTGCTGTGCACATTTTGTACTGCGAATGTTCTTGTTTAAATGTCTGTAATCTAATACTAGACAATATGACTGATCTGATTTCATTACTGGAAAAAAGTGGTTATTCAACGGAGAGGTGCAACTTTCTAGTACACCTTGGTACTCCAGTTGTGTGAATATCTCGCTAACTATTTTATAACCTTGTTTTTAATGGGGTGTTGTCTTTGAGTAAGTGAGGTCGACTTCACTGGAATTACATGATAAGTGGAACAATAATCCCACCCCACATGGTTACTGTATAACACAGGAGCTAGTGCTTTCACCCACTCCTTGGCTTGTGAATGTTTAACTGATTCTAGGACCATGTCAGAAAAGGCAAGTAAAATTACTGTGTCTCCTTCAGGGCAATCCATCCTCAATTCAGGTGTCCAATCGTTTCGGCCAAGAGAGTATCGTGCCGAATGACAAGTTCTTTCGAAAGAGAACATCAATGTATCTAGGTATGTCTCCCTCCAATTGGAGTTGCATCTCATATAAACGATGCAAGATGCTCACATTAGTATCTGGTGTTTCCACTTGGAAATAGTCACTCGGCACTACTGCCACCAGATAATCCATCAGGTTCCGGCAAACTTTTGTGACTTCTACTGCGCTATCCAGCATGGTTAGAGCCCACTCCCTGCTCAAGCAGTGTCCTCAATATCCTTGGCATGCTTGACTTTAAGTCCTGCTACATTCTTCTTTTCGAATTGAGGCTCTGACTGTTTAGGTTTGTCTTACTTTTCTATTATGTAGTCTGAAGAGCATTGTGAGTCCATTTTCAGTTTCATGTACTTCTCTGATCTGCGCTCGTACCGCCCAACTCTTTCCGATCGTTTTATTTATGTATCATGAAAATGAATGAGATGAACGTTTTGCATTATCCTGATACCTGTCAGGCGTTTTAATATTATCACTATTACTCAGATTGTAGTACTTTTCAGTGGACTCCTTTTGATGCGATCCGGCCCGCGGCTTAGTCTTTTCTTTAAGTTTCTTATTGTCCCACTTCTCCTAGAAGACTCTGGTGCTTGTCTTGAGTTATCCTTTTCAGAATTACTCTTAATTTGTAGTTTAAGAGGTCTGTCTCCCAAATTATCTCTGCCCACCTTTGGCTAGGTTTCTTTGATAATTTGAGGTAATTTGTGATGATCTCCCGGAGCCGAATCCCTAAAACACTGGCGTATTGCCAATGCTGCTGCTTTCCCTCTAACATTACTGAACATAATGGCAGATACTGCTGCAAACTTGCCCATCCGTTTCATCCCCAAATCCGGGGTAGGGGCTGTCCTGTACTCATTCTGGATCTGTTTAAGCACCTCTGGCAAAACAGCTAATGAGAGTGCATCATGTGTTCTGGTATATACTGCAGCAAAAACTGTACCCCGTGTGGTGCAGTCCTCTTGAGGAGCAATCCCAATCGGCAAGCATATTGTAAGAATTCTGTGGTTTTCCTGGGCTCCTGAATGGGGAAACACTGCTTCAGAATGCACTTGTTTTTGTGCTATCCAGAACAGAATTTCCTCCCGCCTGTTGAGAAATGTATCCATAACATCTTTTATACTCTATGGTTTAATGCCTGGTGTAGCCAGTTGTGGTTATGCAGTCCTAGCATAATTTACTGTCATTGTTCTCATAATGAACAGTCCGGCTTCTATATATTCTGATTTGACTAACACGTTGTCTGCGTAAATGTGGTGCTGTTATATTAGCTATGTTTGGATGTGGGGTGTAAACGGCTAAGACTGGCCATTTAGCTCCCTCATTGCTGAGGGGACCTAGTCTAACTTCTTCAGTAAAGAGTGCTAGGGTGCCTCCAAACCAATTTGGATGTTCTTGGCATGTTAATGGTATTTCTGAAGCTTCTTAAGCTGTATAGTTATTTGGAATGCCAGTTGCAATATGAGTGGGAAACAACCTTATGCTGTCATTTACTGCTGGTAATATAACTCATGATTAGAATACCTCTGTCCTAAATGCTTTGTGTGCATCAAACTCGAAGGTAACATCCCCACCTCAAGTGCGAAATCGTGTTGTAGCAGCTTCAGCCATGAGAATGTGTTGTAGATTCAGAAAGGGTACTCCTATGGGGAGAATCTTTGTTTGGTTTAAGCTTGAAGAACCTACAGCCAATACATAGTGTTAACCTACTCAGCTGGGTGAGGAATTGACTGCATGAGCTGCTACTTGTGACTTGAGGGGTCTACGCCACCCTGCGTTCCTTTTGGTGGTCTCAGGATTTCTGTTGTGGTGGCAGTGCGGGCTGTTGGAAAGGGGGCACGGTTTGTGGATCTGGGTGCCCAAATGGCCTCCCTCCTATCATTGTAGAGCTTGTGGAGTGAGGACCTTAACTGGACGCCCTTGGCCCCTTGGGACCAGATTAATTGTCCATATCACTCGCCCACTCCCCCCCCCCCCCCTCCTTTGGACTGGTGTTTTTGGGGGGGGGGGGGGGGGGCTGGACCTGACCCTATGCCACCTTAACTTTTTTGGGGCCCTGCCTGCCCTGGGGTGGACACTACAGATAGTGACCACACCGTTGGTTACAGGCCTACTCTGAAGTGTTCTCCATACTCAACCGACCTGCCTTGCTGTCAAACTCTTAGCTGCCCTGCAGGTGAGCGACCATAGGGGAGTAGTTTCTCTGCCACCCCCAAAAAACGGGAACCGTTTGCTAGTTGGGGATGAGACTGTTCAAGCCGCTCCCGCCGGTGCAGGCAATGATTGACCAATGCACAAAACATGCTCCTAGCACCCAGTGGGATGCTACACCCCCACCCCCATTCATGTGTTTGGCCTCACCGCAGGAAGAACTTAATATCATCCTTAAGGCGAATCAGGATTGCAGAGAAGTGGTAGAATCTAAGGTGGGTGAGGTCCGCATAGATGTGTCCCTGCTGTATCTATATCTGGAATGTTGCCGGTCATGTGACTGAGGCTGAGACTAGAGGGTCTTCGGTGGAGGATGAGGTGGCCATCTTGAAACTGCAGGTATCCAAACTTTGAGAGTATGGAGACGTCCATTTGGGATCGGCTGCTCGAAGAATGGCTGCAGTCATGGATTCGCTGACAATCTGCCTCTGTGGTTTGTGGTGGAGAGAACTCGCCGATCTCTGACCCGTCGGGCCCCCTCCAGATCCCCCCTGGCTGATATCATGTTTCCTTAATCATTGAGAATGGGACGCAGTCCTCCATAAAGATAAGCTGCACCAAGACTTGAACTTCCAGAATGCTAGGATTATGGTCTTCCCGGATCATGCTCCTGCAGTTGAACAGTGCAGGAGTTTGTTTGAGGACGTGAAGCAGAAACTTTAAGCTCTTGATTTGCAATACATGCTCCTCATCCCAGTCAGATTGCAAGTGCTATTTAACTTCTCTTCCTATTTTGTTGACACTCCGGAGCAAGCCTGGGAGAGGGCAACGGAGCAGCTGGCTCCTCGAAGGCCTGGAATCTCCATGGGGGTTGTCTCCCATCTCGGGGGACACCTCCCTCCCTGCAGATCCTCCGGGAGTAAGCGTACACACTACTGGAAGACTTACTGATTTGCTCCTGCCCATGGGAGAGACAAGACTTGTCGAGCCCAGACTGAAGGAATATTGACATTGACGCCGCTAGCCCAGACGGTCCTACTCTCGGGCACACCGGACCTTTTCAGATCCCAAGAGGAGGGCACAACTGGATCTTCATGACACTGTGAATGCTACCCTTCGAGTTGCTACTCTAGGGATTGGGAGAAAAATTGACCAATGATTCTTCTGGTCTTCCTTCTATAATTCCTGCTGTTTGGTGATAAAACCCTTATAGAGGGGGTTGACAAGAGCCTTCATGCAGCTCTAGGCCCCGTTGATTGTTGGTATGTTTGGGGGTGGGGTGACAGATTCTTCAGGGGTGGAAATATGGGGTGGTGGGGAATTTGGATGTGAAGCTGTTCTGGGTGTTTGTTTTGTTAACCCTTTAGGTGCTGCGCCGTTCACCGGCCGACGGCACCACTACCTCGGGAGTGCTGCCGTCGGCCGTTGAACGTTCGAATTGCACCTGCGCAATGGAACGTCCAGCACTGGAGCTGGACGTTCCATAGCAGCTATGATGTTAATTCCTTTAGGTTTGACCACTTCTCTCACTGGCACGTCTCTTACACACTACGCACACAAGTCTATGTACACTATTCCACATGTTCGTCCCATGGTTGAGCCTCATTGGACCAAAATATAGGCAAGTCAAAAACACGCTTTTCCACTAGAAACATGGTTCTAGCTAGACTACCGACTGGCAACCACCAGGGTAGGGGGAGGGGTCTATGGTCACCGGACTTTCCACCCCCCTCACCCCCCAATCAGACAAGGGCCTTTCAAAAAACTTGGGGGTCTGGTTTGAGGAAAATTTTAATTTTGCGACACATGTCAAAAAACTTACAGGGACTTGTTTTGGCATACTTAAAACCCTGCTTAAATTCCTCCCCATTCTGCCTGCGGAGGCTAAAGAAACAGTCCGGGCATTGATTCTTTCTCGGCTGGATTATTCTAACGCACTCTTAGAGGGATGCCCAGGCTATCTGATAAAAAAATTACATGTAGTCCAAAATGCGGCTGCTCGTCTTTTTCTGGGTCTTTCTTCCAGGCAGAGCGTGCGGGTCCATCTCCGCCACCTTCACTGGCTCCCAGTTGAGGCTCGCTTGAAATTGAAAATGCTGGCCATTGTCAATCGGGCCTTGTATGGTTTGGGCCCACTCTATCTGCAGAAGCGCTTTTCTTTCTATATTCCTTCCAGGACTTTGCGGACCTCGGCCCAACTCCTTATCCAGAACCCGCGCTTTTCACGCCATAGGTTAGGTGGCTGCTCTTTCCACCCGTAAGGCTGGCATAGCCTGGAATGAGCTTCCTCTCGCCCTCAGGAGGATTTCTGATCCGGTTATCTTTAAAAAGAATCTAAAAACACTTCTGTTCTGAGTCCATTCTTTTAGAGGCTCTTCTGTTCAGCTAGTGGTGGGGGCTCAGGGTAGCAGCGTCGGGATACTCTGAGTAGCTGTGCGCTTTAGTAATGCAGTGTAACATAACATAACATAACATATGTGTGTTACAGCACACACCATTTGGATTCCAGTTTACAGCATCAGGCATCCAGATGGTTTTTGTTGTGGACAAAATAAATATGTAGACTTGTTCTCCTTGACCCCAAACAGTATGCCCTTGGCATCGGTGATAGGAATTCCGCATTCCTGATACCTCACTGCGGTGAGGACTTCAATATACAGACAAGCAAAAACAAACCGGCTTTGGTAGCTACCAGTGGAAATGGGGAAATCATATGCAGACCAAAGCATCCAAATTAGATAAAATGGGCATATAATGTCCTTGCCAAGGATTGATTTTATTTCTTTGCATGCATGTTCACTGGATAAGATCAGTGCAGTGATTTTCTTTTATGCATCTGGGAGCCTCAGCTTATTTGAACATGAGCTACTCTGCTCTTATACGCACGAGATAAAGCTGTTCTTTCTTAGTCCTTCTCCTATGTTGTTGGCCTAAATAGTAAGCAGGTGGAAGCAGTGCTTCAGAGTCTGGAAGACGGTGTATTTTATACTAGCTGAAACAAGCTCTGGTATTGGTTCTGACAGAAATCATGCTGCTGCAGTTTTTTCCCCACAATATATCTTCCAATGATAGTGCTGGACAAATGTAACCTGACTTGATGAGTTTGTGCACCTCTTTCGTGCTGTCAGCCCTTAGGCTCAGTGTGGGAATTTGCTGGATTGTAACTGGCATTCACAATCTGAATAGAGCTCTCATAGCAGCTAATGTGGTATGCGATTTCTTGTGGTAATTTCGTGTAGATCCCTCTATTTCGAACTACAGATGTTGATATATCAAGATGTTCTGGACAGTGTGTTTTTGCCCTCTCAAGAAAAAATGTGTGTTTTTGCCCTCTCAACACCAAGCTATCCACTATACATTAACTAAAACGGTCGCCTTTGTCATTGGATATGTAAAATGTAATCTGTCGAAGCAGAAGCAGCACCAATGTCTATAGAATGTGTTGTGGGGGCTTACGGAGGTGAAGTAGCCCCCAGGAGTGTTATGAGGAAATTAGTCTTAAGTCTCCTGGGGTCTCGAAAGCATGACCGCAGGAATAGCTTACTTTGTTTTTAAGCACTTCAAGACCTGAGGCTTTTATTCTTAGGCTCTGGAACTTGGTACCCCTTGCGGTTTTTTCTGTTCTTAATTTGTGGTGTGTAGAAAGTGAAGTGAGACTCTGATAGATGTTGTTTTAGATTGAAATGCTTTATTTTTAATGTTTGCAATTTAAAAAGGCTTTGACAGTATGTTTGATGAACAATGCAATGCTTAGGTATATGATCAATACGTTTGAATGTGACTGTTTTCTCCGTTGGTTTTAATTATAATACAATGGTGTAACATTACATGTCTTTGCTTTTATTATTGTGGCAATACCTTAACAAAGCCAGTTGGTCTGCTTTATTTAAAATCGCACTTTCCTATATTGTGATGTTGCATTTGGTACTGGGTGTACTGCGACTAAGGGATTCAGCACACGCTGGGGTGCAGTGTGATATGAGGGTATTAAGAAAGGTACGCCCATCTACCTCATGTAAATGTCTTTTGTAATGCATAGTATTTAGTAGTGTGTGAATAATGTACTTTTCATTTTTAGAAGAAAAGGCACTGACAGGACAATAATTTGAGTGTTTTTTTTGCCTGCTTTGCTGCCCTGAGAGTTGAGTGCTACAGTGGGGAACTTGGTTCCCAGTAATAAGAGAACTGTGGACCTAATACGTGTGAATGGCCAGCATACTTCACAATTAATAACCAAAATTCTTACAGTAGTTATGCTGAAATGTAACTTTCTTTTAAGCCTTGGGCTATAATAAAAAAAATTGTATTGTCTAATTTATTTTTGCTATTTACATTAACATTACAATTGTATTTGTAACAATCTTTAAGAAGCAAGGAAAAGGTATTTATGATGAAAAATGACACCGATATTTTCTCCCTACTTGCAGCCAAAACATTTGTTAAGGTGGTCACAATAGCAGGTGGTTGACAAGTGGCTTTCAGTGCTGTACAGTTAAAGCCATTGATTTGAGTGTCCAACTTATTTCCATGTTTAGAAAAGAGGCAGCTGACCTTTATCTGTTGAGCAAACACTAGTGCTACAGCTGGTTGGGTATGTTAAGCTGCTTGCGTCTCTTTTTTGTGTTTATTTTTTGTGAACTAAATGTCTTCCTTAACTTCCTTTATTTGAAATACCTTCAAACATTTAGCCCTGTGGTTGAGTGCATCTGAGACAGTTCATGCTGTTTTCAGTAAAATCTTCCCAGGTGTCATTCTGCACAAAGTATTCCATTTGTTTCTTCTTAGGCACTTGTGTTTCCCCAGATACACTATCTCAAGTTCTAGCACAGTATATGCGTCGTGCAGTATTGCTTCTGAGAATAGCGGTATGTTTTTTAAACTGATCCACATCGGTAGAATGTCATTAACCAATTGCACTGCACTACATTCCCTGGTAACATGTGGGTACAGTCGCATCTCAACCGTACGAACACCAGATGTGCAACAACCCTAAATCCTTTTACATCAAGTATATGAGGAAGCATAAGTGAGTCTGAGTAGCAATGTATGCTGAGAGAAGAGAACCTATACCTACCTACTCTACTGTTTAACAGTGGCTACTGTCCAGCTACTTCAGGTGTTGGGTATTTTTTTCCTTGGTTTGCAGTGATCATTAATATGGATGCGACCAGCAGCAGCTGGTTTGCTGCAAAAGCTCTGCACGCTGTCTACTCATCTGTTAGGACTGTAGCTTCATTCACACTGTTTCCCTTAAGTGTATATATTGTACAGAGATGGATTTCTGAACCTGCATCAGTAATTTAGAGGACATGATCTGAAAGGAGCCGTTGCCTTCATTCACACTAAAACGGGCAGCTATGATTAGTTTGTAATCACGTAATCGTCCCCCAGTGGCCCAGAGGAGTCTCTTTGTGATCCTAATGTTTTCTCCATACGTAAATATGTTCTCTTTGTGCACTGGTCTGTTCAATGTTGTTTTGCTTTTCAGTAGCCCCAGAGATCTCCATAGCCTCGTATTTAAGGACAGGTTTTAGTTAGACTCAAGGAAATCACTAGTCTGTAACGACGTACCCCTTCATTTAATCTCTTCCTCAGAGTACTCTAAACCGCTGTATAGATTGGCTTGTTGTTGTAACATCTATTTTATTAGTTATTTGCTACTGCTTCTTTTTCACATATGAATTTACTGTAAATCATTATGTCAATCAATCAATCAATCAGACATTTATAGAGCACCCTACTCACCCGTGAGGGTCTCAAGGCGCTGAAGGGGGGCTGCTATTGCTCGAAAAGCCAGGTCTTGAGGTGTTTCCCTAAGGTGAGATGATCCTGGGTCATTCGTAGGTGTGCGGGAAGGGAGTTCCAGGTTTTGGCTGCCAGGTAGGAGAATGATCTTCCTCCGGCGGTGGTTCTGCGAATTCGTGGGATGGTGGCGAGGCTGGCGGAGTGGAGCTGGCGGGTGGGAGCGTGGAACGAGAGGCGGATGTTGAGGTATTCGGGGCCCATGTTGTGGAGCGCTTTGTGTGCGTGAGTGAGGAGCCTGAAGGTGATCCTCTTGCTGACAGGGAGCCAGTGCAGGTTTCTCAGGTGGGCGGATATGTGGCTGTGGCGTGGGATGTCGAGGATGAGTCGTGCGGAGGCGTTCTGTATGCGTTGTAGTCGTTTCTGAAGTTTGGCGGTGGTTCCTGCGTATTGGCCGTTTCCGTAGTCCAGTCGGCAGGTGACCAGGGCCTGGGTGACGGTTTTTCTTGTTTCAGTGGGGATCCATCTAAAGATTTTTCGGAGCATGCGCAGGGTGTTGAAGCAAGAGTACGAGACGGCGTTGACTTGCTTGGTCATCGTAAGGGAGGAGTCCAGGATTAGTCCCAGGTTGCATGCGTGGTCCGAGGGTGTCGGCACAGAACCCAGTGCTGAGGGCCACCAGGAGTCTTCCCAGGCGGATGGGGTTCGTCAGAGGATGAGGACCTCCGTCTTGTCTGAGTTCAGCTTCAGGCGGCTTAGCTTCATCCATTCTGCAACATCTTGCACTCCTTCCTGGAGGTTGGTTTTGGTGGCGACTGGGTCTTTGGTGAGGGAGAGTATAAGTTGGGTGTCGTCGGCGTAGGAGATGATGTTGATGTTGTGTTTGCGTGCGATGGCGGCGAGGGGGATCGTGTAGATATCGTGTAGATCGTGTAGATACCAATCTCCCAGGCAAAGGATCCATTGGAAAACGAAACTATGTGTGAAACTACATGTAATGTCTTCAAAAATGACCAAAATCATAGCGACACTGAGTCAGATAGTTTCTCTACGATGTCAAAACGCCAAAAGAAAAAACATCATAAAGCAAGAAAAAATGAGAAAACGAGGCTGAATATCACAAGTAACATAGCCGAGGATCACACATTATCTACCTCAGGACCTAAAAAGACGGATAAAAACAATTTCTTCCCTATTTTCGGAAAAAACCCAATAAATGATCAAATTCTAATAAAATCTGAAAAAATAAATGAATCACAAATTCCGGTGTGGGGAGAAAATAGAGTATTGGGAGTGCAAGTAATAAATAGTACGGCAGAGAGTCTGCAAATAGTACATAACCAAGATGAAAACCAAAATAAAGAAGAAAGAGAGTTGATTACTTACAATTCCGACAAAAAGAATGGAACAATCTCTACCAAAGCGACAGAAACAATTATTCCCCACCTCAATGCTGGCACGAAGGAAGATACAAAAAAAGACAGCGTCCTTATAGTGCGGAGGATAGAAAGCATCCCTGAAATAACACCTGAACGACACCATTTGCAGATTAAAAGTAGGGATGGGAATAAAAAAATCAGCTACATTACGAAACAAACTGAGAAAAACGAGGTGGCTAATCAACACAGTCCTAAAATTACTGAGAAACTTAAATTTACACCAGAATTCCGCTCTAGAGGTAGACACGACATACTTAATCGAGGGAATTTACTTCGACTTTTTAAATTCATACCCTCATTGAAGATAAAAGAGTATGACTCGGATAGAAAAATATGGGCGATTTGCATGGCAAGGATGGAAACGAGTGAAGGTCTTACCACTAAGTGGCAGATTGTAAACAAAGGTGGCTCGAGGTAGTAAGCTTGTGACGTGCAGTGGAAAAATCAAGGACCTGCACGGGGGAATGAAATGGAAACAGGCCCTTAAAGTGAGATCAACTGGTAAATGGCATTAATTATAGTACGAACTGGCTGGGTGGAAAAACCTATAGCGGATGGACCTTTTACAGTAAACCAAAAATGTGAAGTACCTTTTAAGGGGCAAGTCACACCGCCAAATACAAAAGGAGATTCGGCATCGGCGTGTTAAACGGGAAAGATCTCCGTCGCCGTTGGGAGGGCAACATCAACACATATCCCCTGAATTGCGGGTCGCGGGTGTTGCGGAGTATATCTGCAAAAGAAGGAAGGGGACGGTACTTAGTAAATGCCTGCTAGCGGGGGAGATCAGAGTGTTGAGGAAGTTTCAATCGAATAGAGAGTTCAAATGTAAAAAGTGTTGTAATTATATCACCTTTAGGAAAGATTGAGCGTCGGAGTGTAGCGGGAGTCCTCTCCGTAGCAATATGAAGAGGGGCAGCGTCAGCACATACCCGATAGATCGCGTGTGCTGGGGGAAGAAGAAATAAACAAGTGTTGACGGCAATAGTCACACATAGAGTTCGGATGCGCCTAATTAAGGGCATCACAAGGATATAAGGAGGTCGAGACCGAGGGACGCATGGCAGCGGTTCTTACCGGTAGGCTTGAATCAAACAGCGTCTCACTTCGTACTGGAATCAGTCGGCGTCTAACTTCACACTACCTCCTCGCGCAGGCGCGTTACCCTGCCGAGTGTGGTTCTCATTTATAACGGGGAGGCTACGCTGAAACCTCGACGTGAAGGGCGGTCCTAGAAGTCCAGGCTGACTTGATGACTTAGAGGAGGTGGGGGTGGAAGCTGGGGGGAGGGGAGCGGGCTCTCGTCAATAGTGATGTATAGTGAGGAGTGAGTAAAGTGGCAAGCCCTAAAGTGAGGGATTCCATTGGAGTGGTTTTGGGAGCCACAGCACAGGGCTTGGTTGGCATCATAATCGGACGCTCGAGTCAAAAGTATCTTAGTATGGGGACGATCAGATAATAGGTAACTGGAGGAATAAATGTACATTTCACATGGATGGGGTCACATATTCCTGAACAGAGATAAAGGGTGGCGCTTCCGTTATCAGTGGTCATAATTTAAATATTTCAGATAATTCGTTCAGGCCTGACACAGCCGTGCCAAACTTGACAATCAACAGTGCCTCCCTTTTGGATAGTTTGAGGCTCAAGTCACCCCCACGTGGATCTTTTTCAATCCTGGAGATCACTGTCCATTTGAACTCATTGAGCCCATGTTGCATCCTGGTCCAGTGGTTGACCAACGGAGCATTCTCAACGTTTCTTTTCAGTCTGGACTTGTGTTGCGATATGCGTTGGCGTACTTCTTGCTCAGTTTTGCCAATGTACAAGCGGCCGCAAGGGCATTTAATGCCATAGACTACAAATTTGGATTTGCAGTTGCTGAATACCTTGTGCTTCCAAGAGATACCCTTGTGCTGGAACACATTGCCCTGTATAGTGGTTTCACAGCAGAGGCATGTGCCACATTTGTGATGGCCTAGTATGGGGGCCAATCCCATCATCTGGGGAAGGGATGGTTGGATTTGCGTTGGCATCGAGGCTCTCACCAAATGGTTTGCGACACTGTTCTCTCTTTTAAAAGCAAACAATGGTGGATCTGTAAGACTTTAGTCTAAATTCTTCACCAAGTGCCAATTGTACCCGATAATGCGTTTCAACTGATTGGCATTCGGGCAAAAAGTGGTCACACAGACTTGACGTTTTTGTTCTGGTTTCTTTTTTCGCTCCAGTAGTGTTTCTCGGGGGGTCCACCTAGCTCTTTTCATACAATCTTTGACTAGTTTTTTAGGGTACCCTCTATCGCAGAGTTTGGAAACGAGTTTGTCAGCATGGTGAGAGAAGTCATTCTCATACGTGCAGTTTCTGCGTACGCGCAGAAACTGCCCGTACGGCAGGTTTTCTCTTAAGCTTCTCGGGTGGTTGCTCTGGAATAATAACGCCTTGTTACGATCTGTCGGTTTTACAAACAGGGTCGTTGCCAACTTGCCAGTTTTAGGGAACACCTCCACATCCAGGAAAGTGATCCTGGTTTCAGAATGGGACAGACTGAATTGTATGTCAGGTGTTCTGGCATTTAGCCATTGATGGAATAGGGTCAAATTATTAATGCCTCCAGTCCATACCATGAAAACATTGTCGATAAAACGATACCATTTCCCAATGTGCTGTACGAAGGGGTTGTTGTTGTGTATGTACGTATCCTCGTACATTGACATAAATAGTACTGCCAACTCGGGGGCAAAAGGGCACCCCATTGCCACCCCCTTTATCTGGTAATAGAATTCTTTATTGAAGCAAAAATAGTTTTTCTTTAGCGCAAAAGACGCTAAATCTACCAAGAACTTAGTTGGAACTCGCATTGGTCTGGGGAGTGAATCAAGAAAGAAGGAGAGCACTGCCACTGCCTCCTCCTGGGGGATTTGCGTGTATAACGATGTCACGTCAAGGGTGACCAGCAAATCTGTCCCTTCATGAAAGGTTATCGTTTCCAACTTGTTTATAAAGTCGGTTGTGTCCTGTAAGTATGATACCACTTGGTTCATGAATTGTTTGCGAAAACAGTCCACATACTTAGAAATGGGTTCCAAGAGAGAACCGTATCCTGCCACAATGGGTCTCCCTGGAGGTCTACTCTGATCTTTATGCACTTTAGGCAGTGCATAAAACATGGGTATCTTGGGATGCTTTATCTGCAAATGTTCACGTTCTTTATTACCAACAAAACCTTGCTCAAAACCTTCCTGGATAATGACAAAAAGTTGATTTTGTAGCTCATTTGTTGGATCTTTGTCAATTTTCCGATAGCATCTAGGGTCGTCTAGTTGCCTTCTTATTTCGTTAGTATAGTCTATGGTATCCCATAGTACTATAGATCCGCCTTTGTCGGCTTGCTTTATTACAACAGTGGGATCATTTTTGAGGATAGCTAAAGCTGACATCTCTTCTCTAGTTGTGTTGAATTTCACAATTTTTTTTTCTTTTTCCATTTGTGACATTGCAGACAGCACACTTTTTTCAAAGATTACCAATTCTTTGGGAATCTTGTTGCCAGGTGGGCAGAATGTAGACTTATTTCGTAAACCTGTTACCTCAGTGGAAGGTGGTGTGGGATTTTCCAGGAAAAACATAGTTAGCCTTAGTTTTCTGCAGAATTCAATAAATTCTGTCTTCATGCGGACAAAGTCAGTTCTTTTGGAAGGTACAAAGGATAGTCCCTTCGACAATATGCCCTCTTCTGCTTTGGTTAATACTCTTTGTGAGAGGTTAAAAATCGGGGATATTTTTAGTTCTTGTAATGTTGTCGACGGGTCTTCATTTCCCATGGGATTGTGTATCTGACTCGGCCTCTTGGCCTCGTTTGGCCTCTTCCTAAAAAAGAATTTTGGGCCTGTCCTCGCTGTTGTTGGTTGGAATTCCAGTTTCTATTCCTATTGGACTGCTTAGTGTTCCCACTAGTGTCACTATCGGTGCCTGAGGATGAAGAGGTTTCCCCAAAGGAAATGAAATGTTTTCTAGACCTACCTTGGTTGTCTGGTAGGTAGCATCTGGATTCCAATTTAGTATAAAAATCAGGCTGTAAGTATGGATATATATTCTCCAATGAGAAATTTTTCTTGTCCTTCTCAAACTGATTAGTTTTTTGTGTTACTGTATAGTCCTTAAACTCTTGAATTTCCTTTTCCACTTTCTCTAGTAATGATTTAGCGTCTGATATTGTGGGATTAGTGCTGATCTCAGCTTCTAATTTGGCTATTTCGTCAAATTCAATTTTGGAAAGTCTAACTGCTGTCTCAACTGTCAGGACCATAAGGTCCCTGCTACACTTGGTTTCGATGAAAGAGAAACCTTTTTTGAAGATGGGATCTTCAGTAAAAATGACCGGGATATTTTTGATCTGTAGACCACCTGGAATGGTCCCTTCTCTCAGATGTTGTAATAGGAAGTGACCATGCAGGTCGGTTCTGATTTGTTTCTTTTTAAGACTCAAGAGTCTCTGCCTTGCTGATTAGAGCCAACCCTATCTTTGTTTTCACACCTTTTAAAAATTATGGCAAACAATGTGGCGGGAATTGACATCAAATTGGCCCAATTAAACAATCTGATGATCAGAGCACAAAGAGAAAATGAAAAAACAACCTCTGACTGCATTTATGTGCCTATCATGGATAAGCTATCAGCCCTACCTGCAGTACTAACAACCATAATAGAAGACGCTAAAAGAAACATCGAACACAGTAAAGATAATTCTAAAACGAACATCGCTAGCATGAAGGGAATGGAAAAATGACACCTGGGGTTGGTATGGACAACCGTAAACTTAAAGAACCACAACAACTAATAAGACAATATGGAGATATAGTTAGTCTACCAATCTCCCAGGCAAAGGATCCATTGGAAAACAAAACTATGTGTGAAACTACATGTAATGTCTCCAAAAATGACCAAAATCATAGCGACACTGAGTCAGATAGTTTCTCTACGATGTCAAAACGCCAAAAGAAAAAACATCATAAAGCAAGAAAAAATGAGAAAACGAGGCTGAATATCACAAGTAACATAGCCGAGGATCACACATTATCTACCTCAGGACCTAAAAAGACGGATAAAAACAATTTCTTCCCTATTTTCGGAAAAAACCCAATAAATGATCAAATTCTAATAAAATCTGAAAAAATAAATGAATCACAAATTCCGGTGTGGGGAGAAAATAGAGTATTGGGAGTGCAAGTAATAAATAGTACGGCAGAGAGTCTGCAAATAGTACATAACCAAGATGAAAACCAAAATAAAGAAGAAAGAGAGTTGATTACTTACAATTCCGACAAAAAGAATGGAACAATCTCTACCAAAGCGACAGAAACAATGATTCCCCACCTCAATGCTGGCACGAAGGAAGATACAAAAAAAGACAGCGTCCTTATAGTGCGGAGGATAGAAAGCATCCCTGAAATAACACCTGAACGACACCATTTGCAGATTAAAAGTAGGGATGGGAATAAAAAAATCAGCTACATTACGAAACAAACTGAGAAAAACGAGGTGGCTAATCAACACAGTCCTAAAATTACTGAGAAACTTAAATTTACACCAGAATTCCGCTCTAGAGGTAGACACGACATACTTAATCGAGGGAATTTACTTCGACTTTTTAAATTCATACCCTCATTGAACAACATTGTAAGTAACGATATTATATCTGTACAATTTATGGAGGACGACTAGAGGAGCCAGACTCCAACCTTAATCTCACTAACATCATTATCCATAGCTGAACAGATAATGAAGAAGCAAAAGACATTCAAAACCTGGGGTATATCTCTTACCAAACAAATCCCATAGGTTTACCCCACCCCTTTTCTAGAAGCTGATATATCACTGAAACTAAAAATGGTAGGGTCAAAGATTGTATCAGTCTTG
The DNA here is from genome assembly GCF_964263255.1 of Lissotriton vulgaris. Classification (NCBI taxonomy): domain Eukaryota; kingdom Metazoa; phylum Chordata; class Amphibia; order Caudata; family Salamandridae; genus Lissotriton; species Lissotriton vulgaris. The sequence goes on along the minus strand of NC_141687.1, from coordinate 1,803,260,785 downwards.
AAAAATGCTCTTGGTAGATCACCAGTAAAAAAATGTATGTCCCACTGCGCAAAACGCGGTAGAAAGAATTCTAGAAATAAACGAAAAATAGATCAACACGGCACTCCATAGTAACCAGACACAATGAAATGGTAGTCCATTACAAACAGGAGCTAATGGCAAAAATAAAGAAATAATAAGACTATGTTCATGGAACATTAATGGTTTGAGGGGGAACATTCACAATGCACATATAGACTCTATAGTGGGGAATCCTGACATCGTAGTGTTGCAGGAGACATGGGAACTTAATCCATTTATGCTACACGATTATGCCGGCTACTATTAAAATGCAAAAAAGGAACAAAAGTTCGGGCGAGTCAGTGGGGGGCAGGCAATATTCATATCTAATGCGTTGCACATCGACCACGAGCAAGTGGAGATAGATGGCTCGAACATTCTGATGGTTAATCGTAGCTACAAAATAAACAGTGAAAACCCTACAACACTATATTTGACTACTGTTTACATACTGCCCACTAACAAGAGTAGGGAGACCATATGTGGAACCCTGAACAATGTTCTAATTGATAGAATGCTTGAGGATCCGATAGCAGATTTTCTGATTACCGGGGATTTCAACCTCAATTTAATGTCATCACACCTAAGCGATGAAACAACGCAACTTCAAAACCACCAACGGTTAATACCTGAGCAAGATCTAGGGATTGATAATAACTGCAACAAAAATAAAACGGGACAGACATTCGTAAAGGATATGGAAGCTATGGGTCTTCGAATACTAAATGGTAGAGTAAAAACGGATGTTCCACCAAGATATAGTTACTTCGGGCATAAGGCAAAATCTAGGATTGATTACACCATGACAACATTATATATGTTCCATAACATCACCTCATACCAACTAATGAAAGTAAACAAAAGTGATCATGCCCAGCAGTCGATTCTAATGGATATTGGAATAACATGAAAAAGACTTACCAGATGGTCCAAGGGCATTTTGGTACTATTAATTATAAAAAACTGATCTGGAACATTGGTAACAAAGATGTAATGAATGATCAAGTGGAGAATATCTTGGAAGAATGTCTACAAGATACTGCATCAAAAACAGCAATTGAACAATCAGAAAATCTGATTGGGATGCTAACTAAAACACAAGGGCAAACTAAAACAATAAAGCTTAAATACGGAAATAAACCTCAAAAGGAAAATGAAGCCAATTTAAATCTGCCGCATACAATAAGGACACTGAAGAAAGAACGAAATAGGATTATCAGACTAAGGAAGAAACCAGATGTAAAAGCAGAAAACCTTGGAAACCTAAAGTTATTAAATCCGAATTTGAAAAAATTATTATGGGGTGAGAAAAACAAAGCGAAACAAGCTATCTGGGCAAAAATATTCCACGCCAGTAAACAGAAAAATTCAAGAGACTTCTGGTATATTATCAATGGCCTTGCTAGACCCAACAAGCAAGTAATCGCATCACCTTTAACTGAGCAGGATTGGGACAAGTTCCTGAGGAGACATTTAAACCAAGACTCTATACACACATCTTCACTGGAAATGCAACAGGGGTGTAAACCCGACGATGAGAATGACATTACTTATCAAGATAGTGTTACGGATATGCAATTTCCTATAGAAAAAGAAGAGATAATTAGACTTCTAAAACACCAGAAGAACGGTGCCCCGGGACCAAATGGGATTATGTTTGCCCTCTTGAAAAAAAATCCAGAATTATGGGCAACAATCCTACAGAAACTGTATTTAGAAGTCGTGCTGACAGGAAAGGTACCCAAGTCATGGCGCGGATCCCTAATAACCCCAATCTTTAACAAGCATTTGCAATGCAATAGGTCTCGCATTAGGAAAGTTTGAGCTATTGGTATTGTAAATAACACATTTTTTATTTATGTGTTGGTTTTGAAAATAGTGAAAATAATAGCTTTGTCATTTACAATGCCAATAGTTATAATTTTCGCAAATGTGACGCCTATAGCATTTGTAATGCAATATGTGTTGTATTTTCGTGACTTAGATGTATTGATATTACAAATAACAATGGCTTTTACTTTTAAAATAATTATTAATTAATAAAAGTTATTGTAATTTTTAATGGCAATAGCTTAAACTTTTGTAAATAATTTTTGTGAAGATTATGTTCAGTGTATTTTATTGTGACGAAAATCCAAGAACAGAAGTGAAATATTAACATCTTTTTGTGACATTTGTAATAAAGCTTGAAACATTGAGAGAACATATTTGAACCACTTGTTGAATGGTTGCACAGATTGATGCTGTGGTGGAGCTGAGTGATGTTGTGGTGGCGACGAGTGATGCTGTGGTGTTCAGTGATACTGTGGTAGCGCATAGTGATGTTGTGGTGCCCCTGAGTGATGCTGTGGTGGGGCTGAGTGATGCTGTGATAGAGTGAGTGTGATAGATAGAGTGAGTACAATAGATATAGGGAGTGAGAGCAACAGATAGTTAAGGCGATAGATAGATAGAGAGATAGAGTCAGGGTGATAGATAGATAGAGAGAGTCAGGGCAATAGATAGAGAGACAGACAGACAGACAGATAGACTGAGTGCGGCCGATAGACTGAGTGCGGCCGATAGACTAAGTGCGGCAGACAGACAGACAGACAGACAGACAGACAGACAGATGGTTGTGTGTGTGGTGTGTGTTTATGGTTGTGGTTGTGTGTGTGTGTGGTGTGTGTTTATCGTTGTGGTTGTGTGTTTGTGGATGTGGTTGAGTGTGTGGTTGTGCGTTGTTTGTGTGTGGGGTTGTGTGTGTTGTGTTTGGGGTTGTGTGCGGGGTTGTGTGTGGGGGGTTGTGTGTGGGGGATTGTGTGCGTGGTTGTATGTGTGGTTGTGGTTGGGTGTGGGGGGTTGTGTGTGTGGGGGTTGTGTGTGTGGGGGGTGTGTGTGTGGAGGGTTCTGTGTGGAGGGTTCTGTGTGTGGGGTTGTGTGTGGGGTTGTGTGTGTAGGGGGTTGTGTGTGTGGTATGTGTGTGTGTGGGGGGTGTCTGTGTGAGGGTGTGTCTGTGTGGGGGGGTGGGGTTGTCTGTGTGGGGTATGTATGTGTAGGATGTTTGTGGGGGGGTTGTGTGTGTGGGGGAGTGTATGTGTGTGGGGGGGTTGTGTGTGTGTGTGGGGTTGTGTGGGGGGGGGTTGTGTGTGTGTGGGGGCTTGTGTGTGTGGGGTTGTGTGTGTGGAATGTGTGTGTGTGGGGTTGTGTGTGTGGAGGGTTCTGTGTGTGGGGTTGTGTGGGGGGTTGTGTGTGTGGTATGTGTGTGTGTGGGGGGGTGTCTGTGTGAGGGTGTGTCTGTGTGGGGGGGTGGGGTTGTCTGTGTGGGGTATGTATGTGTAGGATGTTTGTGGGGGGTTGTGTGTGTGGGGGAGTGTATGAGTGTGGGGGGGTTGTGTGTGTGTGTGGGGTTGTGTGGGGGGGGTTGTGTGTGTGTGGGGGCTTGTGTGTGTGGTATGTGTGTGCGTGGGGTTGTGTGTGTGGTATGTGTGTGTGTGGTATGTATGTGTGTGTGTGTGTGTGTGGGTGTGGGGGGTGGGATTGTGTGTGTGCGGGGTTGTGTGTGTGGAGGTTTGTGTGGGGGGTTGTGTGTGTGGGGGCAGTGTTTGTGTGTGTGTAGGGGGAGTGTCTGTGTGTGGGGGGGGGGTGTCTGTGTGTGTGGTTGTGTCTGTGTGGGGTTGTTTGTGTGGAATTTGTGTGTGGAGTTTGTGTGTGGGGATGTGTGTGTGTGGGAGGGGTTTTGTGTTTGGGGGGGTTGTGTGTGGGGGGTTGTGTGTGTTGGGTTGTGTGTGTGGCGGCGATGCGGTGAGTGGGGTTTAGTTGTAAGGGGAGGCAGGGGTGTGTGTGTGTGTGCAGAGGGATTAGGCGGCTGCGGCGGGTGTGTGTGCGTGTCTGTATGTGTGTGTGTGTGTGTGTGCGCGTGCAGGGGGGGCGGCAGCGTGTGTATGTGTGTGCGCGCCTGTGTGTGTGTGCGCCTGTGTGTGTGTGTGTGTGTGTGTGTGCGTGCATGCATGCAGAGGGGTGGGGGCTGGCTGTGTCTGTGTGTGTGTGCCGTTAATGCATGCGAGGGAAGCGAAAGCAGGGGCTGGGAGTTAGTCTGCACAAGCGCGGCTCAGAAGCGCGCTCCCGCGGTCAAAACGGAGACTGCAAAAGCGCGCGTCTGAGTCGTGTCTTCATTCCCAAATACGGCTGACAATAGGTCTGAAGCAGACAGCAATCAATGCTTACGCATTGAATGCAGGTCTGCTCGACCTAAAAATTGTCAGTGAACCATATAAGATGCCACGAAAGGCTATATAAATGACCGCCTAGCTCCTGAATTATTTGATTAACCAAGGGGCTCGGTCACTCACTTTTCAATTAACTCTGCAGGAAAAAGAAAATCTCGCACTTATCCTATGTAAACGCGATGTTAATTTAAATGGGGTTTAGTGCAACCCGCCTTGAAATGAGTTTCTAAAACTTTTTGGCTGTGTTTCAATCTCGCGATTTTTTCGTAAAAAAGCTCAGTTTCTCATTTTCAATTCCTAATAATAAGTTATGTGAAACAAAATGTACATTTTTGTGTTTGTCTACTTGAATTGCTTAACTAAGCGCCACTTCGCAGCTGAGAGGAAAGCATGCATGGCGAAAATAACAGTTTTTTGCATGTATGCATACATTCTATTAATAGTCGTTTCAAAAAAAAAGTATGCCAATCACGATTACAAATTACACCGAATTTTTCACTCTCGCGTTAACTTTTAACGTAAACATTTACAAGATTTAACAGGGGTTGGCAGTGGTGCGCACCAGTCATGTTTATCCAGTATTCTGTAGCTTGTGTCTGTTCGTAATTTCCTGTGCTTCCTCAATTAGGCCACTGCATCTTTGCAGAAGCTGGTGTGATTGGGGCCGAAGGGTAGACACCTCCCCATGCAACCCGGTCATGTGCCTGTTCCGGGTCCAGCCGCCGCTCGCATGGCATAGAGGCAGCCTCGGCCGGTACATCCAACTCAGATCCAGGTCTTGAGAGTGCTGCTGTGAGCGGTAGGGAAGGGGCGGAGCGGTGTGCGTGTGGGAGGTGGCAGGAGAAGGCGGGAGCAGGAAACGCCGAGGCTTCTCGAAGACCAACAGGCCTCGGGCTGTGCCGGACCATGGCTGCGGTCGCTGATACACAGCTGATGCGGACCGTTCGGCTTATCGGCAAGGACACTTGGTGCCCCTCTGGAGCTGCGTGAGCAGATAGTTCCCTGGTGAACTTTGTGTCGTGTCATGTGTGCGTGTTCTGTGGAAACACTGTCTGCATTTTGATAGCATTGTTTATGGTGACACTCTTGTGTTCTCGTGAAATTGATGACCTTACTGTCCAACGCACAGTGCCCCATTGGGTGTCGACCCTCATTTTCTCTGAGCAGAATTGTCACAGTGGAGCATTTTGAGGTAGACGTTTAGTTCATCAGTCTTCAAATTAGCATACATGGCAATATTTTGAAACGAGAGAGTGAGATTTTGGAAGAAGGGGGGGTGGGGGGCGGCAGCGTGTGTCTGTGTGTGCGTGCATGCAGAGGGGTGGGGGCTGGCTGTGTGTGTGCGCCGTTAATGTATGCGAGCGGAGCGAAGCGAAAGCAGGGGCTGGGAGTTCGTCTGCGCAAGCGCGGCTCAGACGCGTGCTCCCGAGGTCAAAACTGACTAAGAAAAGTGCGCGTCTGACTCGTGCCTTCATTCCTAAATACGGGTGACAATAGGTCTAAAGCAGACACCATCAATGCTTACGCATTGAATGTAGGTCTGCTCGACCTAAAAAAGGAAACTGGGCACTGCCAGAAAACTACAGGCTGATCACACTGCAAGACTCTGATGCCAAGTTATTTGCCAGAATAATATTAACTAGGGGCGTGGTTTGGACGCCGAGGAAGATGGCGGTCTAGAGCTGTTCTCCTCCCATAACGTGGCTTCATATAAGGGATTGGAACCTTTATAACTAGCCTGATCTCATAGGCGGTAGCAGTTCCGCGAATCGGAATATGAGGGGAACGTGGTGAGCTGCTTTCTAGGAGTGGAGGTGCCCGAGGTTCTACAAAACTTGAAGAAACCCAGAGCGCTCCTGCCGCGGCGTCGGCGGGAAAGCGACCGTGCGGTGCCTCCGAGATCACCGGAAGAGACCGATTCACCTACCCATGCACTACCCATGCACTGAGGGCTTGAAGGGCTCAAGCCCGACCTGAAACAACAGCGGACGCCTAATCTGTAATCTGTACCATGGGCGTGTGAGTACATTCTAACTTTTCCAACTATTCGCCTCGGACATTGCATCTGGCGCTCGGAGCCTTTACCAAGATGGCGGCCGCCATTTTCGCAACCGCCCGACGCGATCGAACTCGGCTTCTACACTTGTATGAACACTAGCGGAAAACTTCCTCAATACCATGGCAAGAATCATCGCACTTTTTTGGCACGGTGGATAGGCCATTTGATGAGGGTATCGTCAGTGAGTGGTGCACACGAGTCCCCTATGCGCAGTGTCTGTCTCTATGAAGCCACGTGTCCTGGCGGCCACGAACGATCATTCACAGTGGCTCAACGTGCATTCAAGGCCAGGCCCACAGGCTCTTCCACGCTGCCTTACAGTCACAGACTGGGTTCACTGTGCTTATACCTATACTTATAGCGGTCTCAATATACAATCTAAATATGTGCTGCACCCTCAACATAAAGCTGTTTCTTGTGTGTGACAAGGAAGTGAGGTGAATGGAGAATGGAGAATGTGGCTTTTCGAAGCAACCTCAGTCGCTAAGTTCCATACAGCGCTCAAAAGAGTCAGTTCTCATAGCATGTGGTCCAAGTAATGGCGTTGAAGATTAACCTGAGCAATTCATGATTGATTTCAATGAGGATGAACTCATATAAACTGTGTGTTCTGCTGTAAGATATATGGCAATGTGCTCACAAATGCCATGAGAGGTTCTCAATATCCTTGAAGCTATCACTAAAAGAGGAAGTGCATTGCTGTTGTCTTCACTGAGTCGCAACCATTGGCCGCTGAGCATACCCGACAGGGGGTATCACCCTTTGTAATGCAAAGAAGGCACTCTGTCCTGCTATCGCCACCTGATCCTATAAGCCTCCATCTGGACCAGCTTCTTTAAGGTCCCGCCGCTCGGCTGCCTGCGCCGTGATACTAACATAAACTAACGAAGACAGTACATACCAGTCTTACGTGTGTGCAGCCACGTCTCCCACGAGGCATCAGCTACATTCCGGAACAGGAATAATGGATACCAAGGAGTAAAATACCCTGAAAAGGGTTAAATCCGACCATTCAAACCCAGGATCACCTATCAAGACCAAGAAAGTTACCACCGACGCAATAGACATGATCCTAAGCAGGCTGGATGAGGTTAAAGATCTGGCCAAGACAACCAAAGAAGAAGTAGTAGCAATTCGGCAGGACATAAGGGATACTAACGCACGTCTTGCAGAGACGGAGTCAAGGATTAGCCTACTTGAAGATATCGAAGTTAAAACATGTGCGGCTCTGAAACTTTTGAATATAACCTCAGACCAAACAACAAGGAAGCTGGCCGAATTGAAGGACTTGAACCGGAGGGGGAACCTACGCATTTTCGGCATACCGGAAGAATCCGAGGATTCACAGGGTTCCTGTGTCCCATTCCTGGAATCATGGTTTGCTCAAGCCACCAATTTGACCTTCGTCCATCCCCTAGAATTTGACAGGGCACACAGAGTACCGGGGAGGATCACCAAAACGCAAAAAGGTCCCAGAACCATCGTCTGTAAGCCACTACGATACCAGCACGTGGAACAAATACTCGCTTTTGTCCGGAAGCACAACCATATTTTATGGAAGGATGCAAAGATCTACATCTCACAGTATTATGGTAAGGATACGGTGGATGTGAGGAAAGCGTTCCTGGCTCTTCGTCCGCAATTGAAGTCAAGGGGTTATCAATTTGGCTACGTGGATCCAGCAAAGTACAGAGTGATCGTTCGTGGGTCCCCTCACATCTTTTCAGACCCCATGAAACTCAAACGTATGTTGGACGATTTGGAAGAACGTGACATGGACACCAACATTTTGGACAATATGGCGGCCTCAGCCTCTGGCTACAAATGAATATCCTTTGCTTAAGCTAACTATGTAAAACTCTTTTGGGTATTTTGAAACACCATGACCATGGGTCTGTAGCTCTGTATGTGGCATTGTCAGGGGTGCTGCTCTTTGGTTAATACAAGAGTTCTACTGTCAATTGGATGGTCACCTATTGATATCTTTCAGAACTCCCTCTACTTCCACGAACATTGTTCTAGCGCATCAATCTTGGGCACAACCCATGCAATCCACTATGCTCTTGACTCTTCTATATCACTTATCACATGGAATGTTTCTCGCAAAAAGCGCTTTATTGCTTTATTGCTCTGACCTATTATGTTGCCAAGCACTGTATGCCATCTTTGCCGTTAACTGCTCCGAATAATGAAGGTGGAGTGGTCGAAGCCAGGCAATAGGTTAAGACCCTTAATTGAAACGATGCTTTTATGCAGAATGTTAAGAATTTTGGTGATCGGTATGACAGGTTATAATAAGTCACTTCCTTTCACAGTTCATCTCTTAGACTTTAGGATGTGTAGGCTCAGAAGGGCTGGTAATGATAGACAGTTCACAGCTGCCTCCTCTAGCTCTAACGAGCACAAAGCTGATTCACTTACTGTTACGTGTATAGGTTCTTGTTTAGAATTAATGGAGCTGCGGATCCAAATTTGAGATACATCTCTCATGGGTCTAGCAGATGTAACAATAGGTTTAATATTTCAAGAGATTGTTCCAATGTTTCTACTATATTAACATTGACGGGAGGGAACACTGCGATTTTCCTCAAGTCCCCATGCTTTCTACTTGCGGTTGGGGAGGGTGGGGTGGGGGGAGTGGGGGAATAGGGGGGGTATGTGTTGTATGTTTTGGTTTTCATTTTCTTGCTTATTTTTTGTATTGACAAGATTTGACGTTTGCATGTCATCCTTACAAGCTTTGACGATTACTCGAGATCTTAATTGGTCGGGTGCCAAACTCAGCAAATCGATGGGTCTTGACACACGTCATGCTTACGCTGGGTTGCATAGAACAAACTTTCCTAAGAATTATATGAATCATATAATGTCTGTAACTGTTTGAAATTATGCATTCTACACTTGACACGCCTCTTGGGGTGGCCACGGTAGACAAATTGAAAATTCTGTCCTTGAATGTAAAAGGATTAAATCAAAACATAAAAAGACAAACGATACTGGATTATTTGCGCAGGCAAAAAGGTGATATTGTACTATTACAGGAAACCAAACTAGACACTAAACAATTCTATACGTTAAGGAATAAATACTATTCTGAGGTGGTAGGTTCTGAGGCGGTGGGTAAGAAGAATGGAGTATTGGTACTGATAGCGAAAAAATCCAAAGTGGAATTACTCTCTTCATCGGTAGATGAAAAGGGCAGATGGGTTACGGCCAAACTGAGCAGAGATAACACAGAGTTTTATGTCATCAACATCTATGCTCCTAATACTAGTGACCTAGGTTTCTGAGAAGGCCTAGCGAAGCAGGTCGAGACTATTCCAGACTCGACTGTACACTTACTGGCTGGGGATTTCAATCTTCCATTGGACCCAACTCTAGATAGAGACTCACGGTGCACCTTCAAGCCAAACAAATCACACAAAGCATTCCTTAACTTGTGCCATCGTTTCCATCTGGTTGACACATGGAGAATACAAAATCCCACGGATAGGGACTACACGTTCTACTCCTCCCCACATGACTCTTACTCGCGTATTGATTACATCTTTATTACACAAAATGGGGTCCCGAGGATAGAGGATACATCTATTGAACCAAGAGTTATGTCTGATCATTCATGTATCTCCCTCTCCATTACCAACATTAAACCCTCCTCACGACAAACATTGTGGCGATGAAATGACGAAATATTGAATAAAGATCAACACCGGATTGCTATCCAATCTGCCATTCGTTCGTATCTGGAGTTGAATGAGAGGGGGGACACCTCTGATCTTGTACGTTGGGAGGCCTTGAAAAGTACGCTCAGGGGGGTATGCATCAAAATTCGCTCAGCAATGAACAAAGACCATAACACTAAATTGGAAACACTGGAACGTGAGATATCGGAGTAAGAAAATAAACACCAAATAGACAGGGACAACGTGACACTCAACACAATGACTAATAAGAAATATGAATACAATAAACTTGTGAGCGAAAGGGCAGGTGTATGGTTAGACAGGAGACGTAGATTTAAATTTTGTGAGTCAAATAAGGCGGGCAAAAGCCTGGCCGCTTACCTGAAATTCAAGGTTCAGAAGAACTCAATCAATATCATTAAGGATACATCAGGGGTGGGCCACTCAGAACCAAATGAAATAGCAGAAGTATTTAAGGACTTTTATGAAACCCTATACGCCAAAAATGCATCTGTAGAAGAGAGAAAGATTCAGGACTACCTGAACGAATGTGACTTACAAAGGCTCTCCTCGGAAGAGCAACGGCGTCTTAATGACCCGATCACGACGAATGAAATAGAGAAAGCGATTAAAGGCTTAAAATGCGGTAAAGCGCCCTGCCCTGATGGCTTCACTGCTAAATTCTACAAAAGTTTTGCCTCTTCTCTGGTGGACCCTCTCCTCCACCTGTTCCGAGAAATAAGTGACACAGGTGAAGTGAAGGGTACCCTGGTGGAGGCAATTATCGCGGTACTCTCCAAAGATGGTTAGGACCCTTCCCTCCAAAAAATTATAGACCCATTTCCTTAATTAATCTTGACAGCAAGATCCAAGCTATGATCCTTTCGGCCCGCCTACAGCGAGTTCTTCCCAACTTAATCCACCCTTCTCAAGCAGGATTTCTAAAAAATAGACTGTCTAGTGATAATACCAGGGTACTGGCGCACGTGCTGGAGAAAGCAAAACTTCTAGATACACCCACGGCGGCAATAACGTTAGATGCCGAAAAGGCTTTTGACAAAGTCGATTGGGCCTTTCTCGAAGCAGTGTTGCATAAATTCAACTTACGCGTAACATTCACGAAACTTGTAATGTCCCTCTACGCCTGTCCCACTGCAAGGGTTAGAGCAGGTGGCTCTTTTTCCTCTTCTCTATGTCTGAAACCGGGAACAAGGCAGGGGTGTCCTCTCTCCCCATCCTTGTTTTTGTTAGCAATTGAGCCGTTTCTATATCATATAAGGCATAATGATGCCATTGCCGGTATGCCATTCCAAGATTACACCATAAAACTAACCGCATACGCGGACGATGTACTCATTATGTCGGAAAGAGCGGATGAGGCTATTCCTGCGCTAAAATACACTATCGACGAGTTCTCCAGGGTCTCAGGCTACAAACTGAACAAGGATAAAACGGAGGTCAAACTCCGGAACAACATCGGGAATAAGGACATCCTTGGAACCTCGGCCTCACCTGGCAACCACAATGTTTTAAGTACTTGGGTCTTGATTTTGGGAAAGATTTAATATCAACCTTAAAAATTAATGAGGAACTAACCTTGAAAAAGATCTCCACACTATTAGACGGCTGGTCACCCAAGTTTCTCTCTTGGTGGGGCATGGCAGAAACTCTCAAAATGATGTCCACTCCACTGGTGAATTATCTAGCTAGCATGCTTCCTATGACTTTCACGGACGATTTTATCAAAAAGGTGGATAAGCTGTTTGGTGGGTTTCTGTGGCGAGGGAAGAAAGCCAGGATATCCATGAAAAAGCTGCAACTAGCAAAAGAAAAGGGAGGCCTGGGCCTTCCCTCGTTCAGGAATTACCAGCCGGCTTTCCTCTGTAAACAGGGAGCTTTCTGGCTGGTAGACTCTCCATCCTATGTCCCAGTGTGGTTAACCATTGAAAAATCTATCATTGCACATGCACCCCTACCAACCCTCCTTACTATGGACTTAGCACCCTTACCTCATTCCAAATACATCCTGCTGAATACCAGACGAGCCTTGCTAAGGCTCGACCAATCCCATAAAACTAACTCCACTATCAAAAAAAACACTTGTATGTCACTTTGGAGAAACCCCATGTTCAAAGTAGACGGCAAAACCCTCTTTTGGGACTCATGGGCTGAAAAGGGCATTAACATGGTTAAGGACCTCTGAGGGAGCACAACCCATTCCTTTCTCGAAATTACAGATGACATATGCCCCCCATAGAATTTTACCAGTTCCTGAAATTGAAATCCATCATTTCAAAATGTAACCTTACCACTGACACACCTTGGCTTGTGACACACCTACCACATCTCATTCGTGCTGGCCACTTCGTGTCTAAAGTTTATAAGCTACTCCTCCCTCTGTCCAAGAAATCCCACAGACTGGCTGAAGGCAAATGGGAATCGGAACCTAACTCGACGGGAGTAATGCTAGACTGGGATATGATACATAAAACCGCCTTATCCAATAAAGTGTCCCCAATTCTCTGTCAGACATAATATATGCTGCTGAACAGAACGTTCTGGACTCCACATAGGCTATTTAAGTGCCACCTGAGAGATACACCCACTTGCTGGAATTGCCAGACAGCGATCGGGGATCTTGCCCATATGCTTTTTTACTGCCCTATACTGCAGACATTCTGGCGGAAGGTCTTTGATTGTATTCACCAAATCTTTAACATTAACCCCGTAAGGGACTTTATCTATGTTATACTAGGAGCACTCGATCCACAGCTACTAGACACTCATGACCGCCAACTTCTAGATCTGATTCTAACACTGGCATGCAAGGTTATCTTATGCAAATGGAAAAGCCCACGGAGGTCAATTTTAAAATCTGGCAGGAATGGCTCTCCTTCTTGAGAGAAGCAGACAATCCGGCGTTGCAATCTTCTACATGGAAGCCTTCCAATAAGAAATTATGGAAATCTCTAGATGTATCGTCTTTTCACTATGACCCCCCGTGAAGTAACATTTAATGCTGTATTTTATTCATGTATGGTCCTTTGTTTGTATAATTCTGCACCTGATCACACTGTGAATACCATGTTTCTCCAGTATTAGGGGTGTCTTTCATAGATTCACATGCTTGAATATTCCCCGTCGTCGAAGTGGGAGTCCCACGGTAAATAAAATAGCAATAATGCTAATATATATATATATATGTAATATCATAATACATAATAAAACAGATCAAATATACACTGAAAAACCTCAACAAAGGTTCCTACATAGGAATGCATTAGAGAGAAAAAACTCATTTGCAACATATCAGCATCATTATGTTAGTCCAAACTGCAGCCAATCAGGCTCAAGCACCCTCTAGAACCTTCTCCTCAGAAGCTCAAGCCCTCAGATTTTCTACCGCACGTCGTGTGAAGGGAGTCTCCCTGAGCTCTGCTCAGTTTTTTCTTCATATGTACTCTTCTACTCAGTGTTTTCTCAAGATGTCAAGTAAGAAGTCTTTATTTAGACCTTGCTCTTCCTGTGGGAAACTGCGTTTATTTGAGAAGGACCCCCACCAAAAGTGTATTTACTGCTTATATCCAGAACACAAGGTGGCTGACTGTAAGTTCTGCAGAACTTTCCCTGCTGAAACCCTCAGAGACAGGGAGGGTCGTCTACTGTTATGGCTGAAGCGCCTTCAAGATAAGGACGCAGTTTTGTCAGACGCAGAAAGTTTCCAGTCAGGTCCTTCTACTGTGGCATCCAAGCGTTGCAGTGTTCAGGAGTTACCATCTCCTTTTCTAAAGAGGAAAAAGCTAGCCTTGACTGTAGCTCCAGTAAAACCTACTCCTACTATGACTGCTGTGTCTACGCCCACGAGACCTGGCTCTCAGGTGTCTTTTCCAGCCTCTATAAGTGTTGTTACACTTATGACAGCGCGGTCGTCGACGGGCTCGTCGACAACCATTCCATCGACGAGATTGGCTGCTGTGGCTTCGTCGATGACTACTGTCACGACGACGTCGGCGTTGTCGTCGGCGAGGTTATCGTCGACGGCTTTCACGACTACGAAAGCCTCTACCTCTTCAGTCTCGTCGACGATCCCTATTATATCGTCGACGAAGAAGCCAAAGTCGACGAAGAAGTCATCGTCGACGATTCCGTCGACGTCGAAGATCCCGTCGACTGCTAAGCTCCCGTCGACGTCGAAGACACCGTCGATGTCGAAGACCCCGTCGACCAGCTTAACGACAATAGACCTGCAAGATGCCTATTTTCATGTGCCAATTATCCGTCAACATCGGCGATACCTAAGGTTCAAGGTGGGTCAGGTTCACTATCAGTTCAAAGTCCTACCTTTTGGCCTCCGATCAGCTCCTCGTGTTTTCACGAAGGTTCTAGCTCCGGTCATGGCTCATCTGCGTCTTCAGGGAGTTCAGATATTTCCTTACCTGGACGATTGTCTTCTAAAATCCCAATCCTCGCTACAGTTGGCTCACGACACACGTTTGTGCCAAACCCTGTTCAAGTCTCTGGGGTTGACCATCAATGTGGAAAAGTCACACTTCACACCTCTGCGGAAAAGGAACTTCCTCTGAGCGATCCTAGACACAGACGTGTCAAAAGCCTTCGTCTCCATCGAACGGCGCCAGAAGATAGTTCGTCTGATCTCAATCATCAGGTCAAAGCAGTCAGTTTCTGTGCGAATGTTAAAATCGTTTCTGGGGATGGCATCATCTTGTATCGCACTGATACCAAATTGCAGGTTACGTACCCGTCCTGTACAGGAGGAATTGGACCTGCAATGGCGGCAAGTGTCGGGGTCGTTCAACGACCAGGTGACGGTCACACCCCGCATGAAGACCAGTCTACTCTGGTGGGAACAACAAGCCAATCTAGACGAAGGGATTTCTTTCCTTGCCCAGCCTCCGGATCTGACATTGACCACGGATGCGTCCATGGAAGGTTGGGGTGCTCATCTCCTGGACCTTTCCATCAAGGGAAAATGGACGGCGATTCAGCGAACCTGGCATATCAACCGACTGGTGTTGATGGCAATCTTCCTAGCGCTCAAAGCATTCTTGCCCATGGTGCAGGGGGTGTCGGTGCTGGTTCAAACAGACAACACCACCAGCATGCACTACATGAACAAACAGGGCGGCACAAGATCTCAGCCACTGTCTCGTCTAGCTCAAAGAATTTGTGAATGGGCACTTCGTCACAACATTTCTTTGACGGCAGTCCATCTGCCGGGGGCATCCAACATACTGGCAGATTCCCTGAGCAGGTCCGCGTCATCCACTCACGAATGGGAGTTGCATCAACCAACTCTAGACTTGGTGTTCCGCCGATGGGGTCATCCCAAGATAGACCTCTTTGCAACCCCAGTGAATCGGAAGTGCCAGACTTTCGCAAGTTGGCATCCTCATCCAGAATCCAGCGGCAATGCCCTACTCATGGATTGGAGCGGACTGTTTGCTTATGCGTTTCCACCGATCCCGTTGGTGCCAAGAACGTTGTGGAAGATGCGCAGGCAACCCTGCCGCTTGATTCTGATCGCCCCACGTTGGCCCAGGCAGGCTTGGTTTTCGGAACTCCTTCTACTGTCACAATGCACGCCCATTCATCTGCATCCACGTTCGGACCTCCTGACGATGGACGACGGTCAAATTTGCCATCCAGACCCATCGACGCTTCAATTGTCGGCATGGAACCTGAGTACGTTGAATTTGCCTCATTAAGTATGCCCCAAGAATGTAGAGACATTTTAGCGTCTGCTAGAGCTCCATCGACCATCAAAACATATAAGTTAAAGTGGAAGCGTTTCTGTCATTGGTGCGCTGCATCCAATGTTCATCCAATTGACTCCACTCCGGAGCAACTTTTGCCTTTCTTTCTGAGCCTCGCTCAGTCTGGTCTCTCTCATGCCACCTTGAGAGTCTTTCTGGCAGCTATTTCACGCTACCGCCATGATGGCTCAACGTCTCTCTGTTCATCCAGAATCATCCGACAGTTCTTTAAAGGTCTTTTCAGAAAGTTTCCTCCGTTAAGGCGCCCTCCTCCAGCATGGCTCCTCAACGTGGTATTGTCACAACTTATGAAGCCTCCATTTGAGCCGATTCACCAAGCACACATTAAGTTTCTTACCTGGAAGGTTGCTTTACTTTTGGCCTTAACATCGTCTCGTCGTGTAAGTGACCTTCATGCCTTTACGATCAAACCTCCGTATTTACAGTTTAAGCCCGATGGAGTGTCACTTCGTACCAATCCTACGTTTCTGCCGAAAGTACCTACTGACTTCCATTTGAACGAACCTGTCTTCTTAAAGACTTTTTTCCCGGATCCTAAATCTCCAGCAGAACAACGACTACATTCTTTAGACATCAAGCGTTATCTGAAATTTTACATTTCAAAAACAACCCCTTTCCGTAAATCCGATCAGCTATTTATAGCATATGGACAGCTGCGGAAGGGGCATTCAGTGACTAAACAAACAGTTGCAAGATGGCTCTCTTCAGCCATATCCTTTTGTCACCAGCAGGCTGGCAGGCCTTTACAGCGTCCAGTGAAGGCACATTCAACAAGAGCGATGGCATCATCCACCGCGTTGTTTGCGGGGGTGCCTCTACACCAGATTTGTCGGGCAGCGACATGGTCCAGCAGGCACACCTTTACTAGACATTATTGTTTGGAAGCCATCAACGAGGCGGATACCGCAGTGGGGCAAGCAGTGCTTCGTCATCTTTTCAAATAAGGTGAGCCTCTGTTCCCTCCTCCATTTCTTTGAGATTGCCAATGCTTTTAAGCGATATGTTGTTCTTTTCAAGTGTTAAGAATATATTGCAATCTCAGCTTCTGAGGAGGTTACTGCTATCTATTCTATTCAAGCATGTGAATCTATGAAAGACACCCCTAATACTGGAGAAGAACAATTGTTACTTACCTGTAAACAGGTGGTTCTCCAGTTTTGGTGTCTTTCATAGATTTACATGCGACCCTCCCTCCTCCCCTCAGAGGCTCTCTTCTCCTCATACGCTTTTATTACTTGTGCTACGAAAATCTGAGGGCTTGAGCTTCTGAGGAGAAGGTTCTAGAGGGTGCTTGAGCCTGATTGGCTGCAGTTTGGACTAACATAATGACGCTGATATGTTGCAAATTAGTTTTTTCTCTCTAATGCATTCCTATGTAGGAACCTTTGTTGAGGTTTTTCAGTGTATATTTTATCTGTTTTATTATGTATTATGATATTACATATATATATATATATTAGCATTATTTCTATTTTATTTACCGTGGGACTCCCACTTCGACGACGGGGAATATTCATGCATGTGAATCTATGAAAGACACCAATACTGGAGAACCACCTGTTTACAGGTAAGTAACAATTGTTCTTTCTGATAGCTTGGATGTCATGTACCTGATCTTCTTGTCTTTATTTTTCTTTTAGTTCCGTGTAGGTGTCACTTAATAGCATGTTTGAACCAATCTATGTAATTGAAGCTTTATTGTATTGTTTTTCCTTTCTTTTTTCCTAAATTCTCAATAAAAACGATTTGAAATAAAAAAAAAAGAATGATATTAACTAAACTAACTGACTGGGTGACGGAAGAAAAAAGAATGCCCTTGAATCAAACAGGCTTTATACGAGGATTCAGGAACTACCACTAATACATTGGTTCTCTCCCTACTTATGAACAAATCGCTTAGATTAAAGCAATCTTTGTATCTTTGTTTTATAGATTTTAAATCTGCTTTCGATTGCGTCAACCGAAAACTACTCTGGAAAAAGCTATAAAAAATGAGAATTCCAGTTCCCCCGAGTTCGCCTTCTATACTCAGAGACATGGGTGAGGGTGAGGATGGGTGATGGGCATACACTATCAAGGGAGATTCCAGCAAATGAAGGCTTGAAGCAGGGCTGCATTTTAGCCCCTCTTCTTTTTAATTTGTTTCTTGCTGATCTACCAGGAATATTGGACAAAGGAAATGCACACCCGCCGAAATTAGCTGACAAGCGGCTCACAAGCTTGATGTATGCGGACGACGTCATACTTATGAGCCACACAAAAGTGGGCCTCCAGCGCTTAATGAGAAGGACCTATACCTACTCGAAAGAGAATGGAATGGTTATAAATGAGACCAAAACTAAGATTATGGTAGTTGCCAAAAACGCTAAGATGAAACACAAACGCAAATGGTTCATGGATAAAATTGAACTTGAACAAGTTGAGGTCTATAAATACCTAGGCGTATTATTCGATGCAAAGGGCAATTACCACCTACAAAAAACTGATGCTCAAAGAAAAGGGAACGCACTAGCTGCTGCATTTAGAACTGTGCAAAAGTCTCTTCCCAGCCTGACCTATGGTCCTTTCCTGAGCATTGTTGGTGCAAAACTCTTACCAACTATTTCATATGGCAGTGAAGCACTAATGGGTAAAGACAGTGATACTTTGAACAAAATCATAACCAGAGTATACCGAGTGCTTTTCCATCTCCCAGTGAACGCTTCCCCAGCGCAACTAAGGTTGGAGTTTGGCCTAACAAATCAACAGATCGCAAGGCAAGGCCATTTTATTAAAGTCTGGAACCAGATAAAAAGTGACCACCAAAATGAGATATCGTCCCTCCTATGGAGAGAATTAAAGAAGGACACTAACTCTAGTGCTGCTCTTTACCTTAGAGATGCAATTAATGAGTTTGGGGTCATGTCTATATGGGAAACGAATATAACTAAGTCATCTTTTAAGAAAATCATTAACAAAACCGCAGACCATCTATCCATTCTAAAGGACAAGGCTACCCTTATCAAGAGAAAACATGCCTGGACGGTGCTAAATGGCTATAAAAAGAAGGAGATACAACAGTATCTGAAAACACCGTGGACGGAAAAAAACAAGCAGGTGCTCCTTAAAGCGAGATTTGGATCCATGGCAGGGCTAGGTCATCTCCCCCCATGGGAATTTCAAGAAACCTAACTAAATGTAGACTATGTAATATGGGTGAGGAAAACATCCATGTCTTTCCTGTAGTCCATCAATTGTTGTTTATGTATTTGTCACCCGAGTGGGATGGGTATGCTCAGACGTGAGTCCCATGCTCTCCACACCACTAGAGTCGAGCTATCCTGGCTGAAGACGGCTGATAGCCAGAAACCGGTCCTAGGATGCTTGATTCCGGTCCAGGAAAGACATGGCTTGACAGTTCAGGCTGGACTGTTCCCATGAGGCAGAGGGTCAAGGCTGATTTGCATATGGCCATGTCTGAACTGGGGTGGTGTGGAGTGCAAGAAACCGACGGTTTAGGCCCAGATCTATGTACTGTGGTGAATGTATGAGATTGTTCTGCATTCTGTCCATCAATTGTTGTTTTTGCTTTTAGATAGCAGCATCATTTCATCTTCATTTTTTAAGGATACCACCTTGTATTGGCTACCATTCGTTTATAAGTATTGTATACATTAACTCAAATGCTTATAAGTTTTGAGTCTTAAGCATTCTGTGCAATGTTTTATCCTGCATATATATTTCAAAGTCAAAGTCAAAAAGTTTTTATTTGCTTTGGTACTCAACTGAGGACCACAAATTTAAAAAACAATTACAGAACATAAGCATAATCAATATAATTTTAAAAAGGATTTTAAAAATTTATAAAAATTATAACAAACCCATTCGTCAGTTGGTTGTTTACATAATGCTAGTAAACTGTTTACTGTAGTAATATTGCATTTCTGGTATATCGGCTTAAGATATCTAGCACATGCTTTAACTACACTTTCGTTTGGGCAAACAAATAATATATGCACAATATCTTGATCACCACCAAAACAGAGTTTACAAATGGGGGAGTCTCCTGGTGACCATTTAGATGTAACAGTGGAGACTGGGAGAATGCCTAAACGCAACATAGTTATGGACCTTCTTGCTCCATGTGTAAGGCAAAGCCCCAGGTATGGACGTAATTGCTTATATTCCAGAGACTCTATGTAAGTTTTGTATGTAGATAACTTACTACAATGCATAAGGTCTAAATCATAGCTTAGTCTTGGAGTAAAGCATTTCAGAAACAGTTTTAACTGGGGTTTTGTCCATGCTATCAGAATATCTTCAGTCAGGTTCGCTGTTTTAAACGCTTCAAACATGTTTTTTGTGAAGTTGAGTTGTCGCGAATCTGTTTTAAATATCTCAATCTTCAACAGGAATCTCAATGTTCCTTTCTTTGCGTGCAGAATGTTGTACGCCCATCGAATAACATTTGCTATTGCTGTTGCGTATGAACTTGTCAGAGCGAATTCCAATCTGAGGGCCTGTACAGATGTTGATGTGGAAACCTTTAATAATCTTTTCAAGATCTTTCCTTCGGTCATATCCATGAAAGACCATTGTTTTATAGGTAGGTGTTCAGTTGCATAGGACAAGACCGAGGGTATTTTTACTTTATACACCTTGAGTAATGAGGAAAAATGCCTACTTCCTGTGGCAGTATACATTCTAGAGAGCGCCCCGGCATGGATTTCAGATTTTTTCTTTAGATTGTTTGTGTTTAAGATTTTGTAAGTTCTTGGTAAAGATCCTGCCGAGGTAAGTATATTCATCTGCTTCCTCTACTCTTGTCCCATCAAGGTTCCAGTGATATTTAGCGCTTTTCTTCCGACCAGAAAACGCCACTACTTTTGTTTTAGTTAGATTAGGGATTAGAAAATGTTCCTTCGAGTAAACATTTAAAGAATCCAGTAAATTTTGGAGACCAAAAGGGGTGAGGTCTAACATAACTATATCGTCTGCGTAAAGTAGCACGTGTATGCTCTGAAGAGCAATCTTTGGTGGCAGGCTCGAGCATTTTTGTAAGTGAGATGGTAGATCGCTCAGATATAGTGAAAAAAGAATTGGTGCAAGTAGACATCCTTGCTTAAGATCATTTGAAGTATTAATTGGTTTCGTCAGACCTTTTTCACTTCCCATTTGTACCTGGGACCAGGTGTTCGTATGTAATGTGATTATAATTTGCAATAGATTTTCAGAAATCCCCAGTCTTCTTAGTTTTCTCCATAACGTTGGTCTATCTACGCGATCAAACGCAGTGGAATAATCTATGAAGGCAGCATACACTGGTTGTAATTTCCTCCCAATGTATTTATCGAGAATAGTCTGAAGTATTGAGATATTATCTGTTACTGAATGATGGGGGCGAAAGCCAGCTTGAAACTTAGGTATTATTCCATTCGAGAAGCACCAGTCTTTTAATCTGTCCAGTACCTCAGCTGCGAATATTTTACCAGTGGCGTCCATTAGTGCAATTTGGCGGTAATTACTAGCTACATTTCGATTCCCTTTTTTATAGATAGGGATTATTGTACTTCCTTGCCATGATTTGGGTATTCTCTTGGTACAGAAGATAAGATTAAAAAGTGATGTTAACATCAGACTCCATTCCTTAGGATTGGACTGCAAAACTTTAATCGGTATTAGGTCAGGACCTGACGCTGAAGTGTTCCTGGCGTTTCTTATGTGATTTTCAATAGAGTGTGCTGTAATTTTTTCTGTTGGTGTTAGGATGCTCTTCAGACTAATTTCAGAGGCATTTTGCCAGTCTTAGTTGGGTTCGCTTTATATAGGTCAGTTAAATAGACTTCCCATTCCTGGGGTGGTACTGGTATAGCATATAACTTCTTTTTTGTTCCAGTTATTTTGGCTATCAGAGACCAATATTTTCTTTGGTTGTATTGTTTCGCTGCTTCTTGAATGTCTACCCAGTTTTTATCTTGTTGCATTCTTTTTTCGCTCATCTTCTCCCTTCTAAGCTGATTTTTTAGCTTATTTATCTCTTGCTGTATAACAGGTGAGTAATCTAAGAATTGTCCTCGTATAAGTTTATTTAATTTCCTCCTATGTATATTTTCATTAGCGTTCTTGTAGACTTTGTTTTTGCGTGGTTTCTCTCCGTAAAGAAGAAATCTTTTAAGGATTGTCATTATACATTCGAAGTTAATTATTTGGTCTTCCGAGTGTATTGTGGTTAAAATGTTGTTTTGTAGAATCTTTCCATTTATATAGTCTAATGTCCCTGAATTCCAGAAGATTCGTCTCTGCTTTTTATCAATTTCAATATTCCCCTTGTGGTACATAATCGGAATAGAAGAGGCAGTTTTTATCGACCAACCAGTGTGTAGGCATAAAAGCGCATGGTCGCTTTCTTCTGTAAAAATGACTTTCAAGTGATGGAATGTGTCCGAAATCTCTATACTACATATTAAGTAATCGATGATAGAAGAGGATCCATTTCCACGCCTTGTGTAGGATGCCGGTCTATCACCTTCTACGTTACCATTCAAGATTAGACCGTTTATATTTGGTAATGATGCTAATAGCATTTTCCCTCTTTTATCGGCTACTTTTCCTTTTGGGAATATTGGAATAGGTAGATCTATTGACTCATCTTCGTATATTTTTGCCCATTTGCCAATTTCATTATATAAAAGTTTCCCGTTCACATCACCCACAATTAAATACGGAGTATTGTCTCGTTCTTCAATTATCTTGGATATTGAATCTATGGTTTCCATAAAAGATGCATCCTGTATTGTGCCTGGAGGATTGTACATGTTGAAAAACAAGAGGGCTTTGTTTTGGTCGGAAATATTTGTTTTTAATATGATCTTGATACATTGAAAGTTGTCAGATTTCGAGTCAATTATTTCTTGAGACCATTGATGCACCTCGCTTAGAAGAATAGCCAAACCTCCCTTGGCATGACCTCTGCTAGTTGTTGTGGCTGGGGTAGCATAAACATAGTAACCTTTCTGTTTGAATGAATTTTTTGCCCATGTCTCCTGTATAGCTAGAATGTCAGGGTTATCTCTTAGTGCTGTACTCATTTTGTTGGATAGTTTTCCGGCCATATTCCACGAGATAATCTTTAAGCAACTGTTAAACAGTGTATTGTGATTGGTGTACTAGTTTGTTGCTGTTTAAGGCCTCTGATATCCAGGCCCAGGATTCTGTTGTTTTTCTGGCCTCTTTTTCCTCATGATATTGAGTCCATACATTCCTTTGACCATTATTGACCTGAATTTTTAGAGTGTCCTTCCTAGGGGTAGATCGCCCCAATTCAACATGATCAGAGGTATTTATGGTCCAATTGTTTGAGTAAGTATTGGTAATAAAGTTTTGGGGACAGTTCAATTTGGTTACAAAGCTCTTTGGTGGAAATATTTCACTAACATCATATCCATATTTATGCAATATTTCTTTTTCCCTTACAATGATCCCAGGAACAACAGTTGACCAAAAAGCGACTTTCGCGATTTTTTGATTTTCTTTTATAGGAAATGTGACTAAATCTATTTCTTTACTAGTGATGGATTTTAGCGTATAGATTTGTTGCAACAAATTGATTATTCTTTCTCGATTTAACGATAGGTCATCAGTAGGAAAAAGTTCTTCAAATTGTAGGTATTTGGTTGAGGGTTGATCACCACCTTGGGGTTGCAACTTATTAGTTCTACTTTCTCTATTTGTTTGATCTATACTGTTTCTGAGGGGAACATATTCAGGTGCTTTATGATTCAGATGTTTTGTGGGCAATATATTTGTGGTCTCATTGTGTTCCACTACCATAGTTTGATTAGTTGTTACCTTTTCCAATCCTTCCTCAATATTTTGATCAATACTTTCGTTTTCAAATCTGATCTTTCTAGTTTTCTTTTTGTTGATTCTTCTTAGCGACCTCCTATTGCTCATTTTTCTTTTTGCCCTTCTGTTACTTTTCTTTTGATAGGGTTTTCCGTTTCCAGCCTCATCTAGTACAGGTGCTAGAGTAGTTAGTTCATTTCCTTTAAACGTATCTTTTATCATTTTGGTATTTTTGATCGAGAAGATCGGATATTCTTTGGCTATTGATGAAGGTTCCTCTCTAAACAATTTCTTTAGAGAGTATATTCGGTCCTCATTAGGATTTTTCCGGGTCGTAGTGTTAGCTAAACATACTGATTTTTGATCGGTAGTTTGAGTACTATTATCACATTTATTTTGAGATTTAGGAGTTGGAATTTTTGTTGAAAGGAACGATTCAGAGAGATCTTTTATTTCATCTTGTGTCTGTATATTTTTTGTTAATTGAATATGCTCTTTTTTCCTCTTTTCTTCTACCAAGAATTTCAGAATGCCAATTTGTACATCCAGAGTTTGGTCTGAATTTTCTAAGATGTTACTTAAAAAAGAGAGGACAGATTCTAGTATTTCCTGTAAAGTATGTAGAGATTTTGAAATAGGTGTCGCCATGTTAGTAGAGTTCATATTATCTGGCAGAAATGTATCTATTGATGCTTCCAGGTCTATTTTGTGATCAAATATTTGATTGTGAGATTCCGTTTGCGGGCCAACTGAGTTAGATGATATCTCAGAGATATTTTCTATCGGTTTTGTACCGTTCAAGTAGGGATCCTCGATGTCAGAAAGGTGATTTATTTGTTTTACCGGTGTGTTAGGAATTATTTTAGGAGAGTCAGGAGTTAATGTTTGAGATTCCTGTGTTGAACAAAATATCTGAGGTTTTGATTGGGACCCTTGATCAATTGAAATTGAGATATTCTGTGCATCCGTAATAGGCAACTCAGAAGGCTCTTTAGCTGGATTATTTTCCATTGTTATAGGCAATTCACGATCAGGTAGACAAGATTGATTTTTTGGAGTAGTAGCTAAGAAATAATTACTGATAGCTGGTGTACCAATTAACCGACCCTGTTTCACTGCTTTTACGGAACTTTGTCTTACTGCTTCCTCTGTACCCATTCTCTTCATAAAAATGGTACGCGATCTTAGTTTTTTATATGCCATAAATAATTATCACGGTCAAATAAAATATATTGTAAGCAGTTACCGTGATGTTATCAGATGTGTTGTTTATCAGCGTTGGGAGTCGATGACAAGGACTTTTGGGTGAAGAAGCTTTTCCACGGTTCCGCAGATTTCTCTTGGTGGCAGGGACTATATGTCTATCAAACTTTTAAATCCTAGTATTAGTATCACAGCGGATAATCAGGAGATGGAATAAGGGGGGGTGGCCCGTCCCGTCCTTGTGCGTCCTTGGACGGCCTAAGACGGCCCGCCCTTTGTCCGGGCTTCGTCCCGCGCTTGGTCCCGCGCGCGTCCCGCGTCGCGGGAGGCAGCTCGTTTTTCTACGTTTCGTCAGGGGCGTGTCCGTGGGCGTGTCGCCTGGGGGAAGAGGAACCAGCTGACCCCAGCAGGGAGTTCTGGTCCTCGCAGTCCCCCAGGTTAGGCGCTCTGTGTTTTTCCCCCTTGCCTCAACCCTTCAGACTCCAGCTGGGAGCGGTGGACAGAGCATGCGGATTGCAGCTCACGCTCACACCAGCGAGTCAAGGGGAGGCACACCACGGAGAGATGAAAGATAGAGCGTCAGCTCTGGCACAACAAAAACGGGATACAGTCAGCAACTTGGGATTAAGATCCCTCGCCAAGCACAGATAAGCAACAGTTTTCGAATCCAGATAGCGGTGAGTGGCCCCTGTTAGTTTAGACCACCTGCTGTCTCTATGCAGAAGCCATGACTCTTGGATCTTGGCAGTCTTGGCTCTTGGCTGTCGCGGTAGTCGTGGTATGCGTGTTAGAGTCAACAATCAATCAACAACCTTTTTTTATGCAGCACCTTAAATCGTACCGACTGCAACTCTCACCGGTGCTCATGGACTCAAACACCCAGACTCAGGAGACATTGTCCAATTTTCTTCTGGCCTGCTGCTGCTGTGTCTTGAGTCCCTTTATTTATTATTATCGGCGGTATACACTTTGCGGGTTGCGGGAAGCTTTCACCTGGCTCCCGCTGGCTCACGCCGTTCCGCTAACTGCTCCGTTCACAATGCAGTTCATGTTCAAAAAGTGCCTTCCCCACCTCTTGCCACCTCTACTGCTTCTGCCGATTTACTCAGCAACCACTTCTGCCGGTTCGCCCGCCCTCCACTGCAACCGCTCGTTAGCTCACCTCCTGGATGGCGTTATACAGCCGGGCTGCGGTACGGCACGCGGGTTAAAGAAATATGTAGACTCGGTTCACGGCTTCCCAGCCTCCTGGCCCCCGCTGCTCCGCTCCGCTCTGATGGCTCCCTGCAGGCTGCTCCCCCGGGTAGTTGACGTGATTCCCGGTCGTGGGTCCCTATCTTTCAAGCCTCTTTCAGGCCCCCGCTGGTCCGCAGCACCACACAGCTCGTTTCGTTTTCTCCGAACAGCACTGCACAGCTCTCACTCCCAGCCACCCGCAAAAGCCGGACTGGATTGCATATATTTCAAGTTTAACTATTGTGTGTGTGTATGTATGTATGTATGTATGTATGCATGTATGTATGTATGTATATATATTCACTGAAAAAACCATAGGTTTCACACCAGTTATAGTTAGCTGAACATTTTACTCATACAAAACCATTGAAATTCCCACGTTATAGTTAGTTGGACTCACTATAACTTGCGCGCCCGCAATCCACTGCTGATGATGTCACATATTACATCATTCATGACATGGTCAGTGACATCACTGATGACATCACTGATGACCTCATCCAGTGTCTGTGTATTTCTGTAAAGTTTAAATATGTTTACATATTGAAGAATGAGTGGATGCATAAGTGTCTGGATGAAGGATTTAAAAGGTGCATGACTGACTGTATGAGTGAGTGATTGAAGGTGTCTTACTGAATGCATGGGTTAGTGACTAAACTGTCTGTATGTGTGCATCATTATGTCTGTTGTTGTGTAAGCTGCTGCATGTGTTGATCAGTAGCTATATGAGTGGCTATGTGGGTTATTGATTGGTTGCCCAAGTATTTGTATGTGAGGCTGAGTGTGTGTGTGGGTGCCTGTGAGGTGTGTGACTCTGTGCATAGATGTGTGAGCAGTTGATTCACTTGGTGTATGAGTTCAAGAGTGCATGTGGAAACCGCTGTATGGGCGGTTGACTGTGTGCATGGGTGTGTTGGTAAGTGAATGGATATCTCAGTGCTACATGTTCAAGTAAGTACATATGTAAAACATAGTGCTTGGGAGAGTTGGCATATGTAAATGACTATAC
Organism: Lissotriton vulgaris; assembly: GCF_964263255.1. NCBI lineage: Eukaryota > Metazoa > Chordata > Amphibia > Caudata > Salamandridae > Lissotriton > Lissotriton vulgaris. The sequence goes on along the minus strand of NC_141687.1, from coordinate 1,803,233,708 downwards.
ATGGGAGCGTGTGATTGCGTAAGTGGCTGTATGGATAAATGTGTACTTGTATCAGTGATTGTAAAAGAGAGTAAGTATGTGTTAGTAACTGTTTGAATAAGTAAGGTTTAGTGTGTATAACTGTGTAGATGAGGAAATAGGATTGTGATTGATTCTTTGCATAACTGACTAGGTGTGTGAGTAACTCTGTGGATGAGTGGCAGTGTGTGAGTGTCTGTATAGGTGTATGAGTGGATATGATAGTGTTGTATTGATGAGTGACTGTATGTTTGAGTGATTGTATGGGTGAATGAGTGGATGTGTCTGTTGTCTTAGGAATCAGTGAGTGCGTATGTAGTAACTGATATTGATGTGTCAATGGTTTCAAGAATGGTAGTCTGTATTTAACACTGGGTGTATCAAAGGTTAGATTAGAGTGTGAGGAGGTGCATCGTATTATCACATGAATGATGTCATCAGTGATGTCATTTGAGATGTCATCAGTGATGTCACTGACCATGTCATGAATGATGTTATATGTGACCTCATCAGAACTGGATTGCGGGCGCACGAGTTATAGTGAGTCCAACTAACTATAACCTGGGAATTTCAATGGTTTTGTATGAGTAAAATGTTCAGCTAACTAGAACTGGTGTGAAACCTATGGTTTTTTGAGTGAATTTCAAAGGTTTTTTAAATGCTAATTCCTAACTATAACGAGTGTTAAACCTATGGTTTTTTCAGTGAATTTCAAAGGTTTTTTAAAAGCTAATTCCTAACTGTAATGAATTTGTAACCTATAATTTTTAAAGTGAATTATTAAGTTTTTTTAATAGCTATTTTTTATTGCTATTAATTATTATTTTTATTAAATTATTTAAATAATCTATTTTTCAAACATTAATTATTCAATGTATTTTTCCTGTTTTAAAAAAAATCTTTTTACCCTGGAGCGCTCAGGGTACGCGCACCCGTAAACGCACTCGTAAACGCACCCGTAAACGTAGCGAGAGCGTTATTCTCGCGTGCGAAAAAATATATAATTATGTATTTAAAGTAAATAATAATACAAGACATTCAGTAGCATACTCATAAAATGTAAATGTAAATGTGGGACACTTGTATAGCGCACAGTTACTCTACCCGAGTGTCCCGGCGCTGTAGACCGCTGGGGAACCCGTCCTGGTTTTCCCTGTGAGATGGTCCCTTTTGGGTATCTCCAGGGTGAAACCAGGCATCCCTGACGTCTGTGGGGGGCCGTTGTAGAGATGAGGCAAGCTAATGCCCAGAGTTGCCGAGTGTGCTCCCTGGTCGGAGTGGGCACCGATGCGAGAATTATCAGTCCGCTGATCCTGGTCCAAGACCCTGCCGCGTCGGGAATCGAACCCTGGTCCCGGGCCGTTCTCTGCACTCGGGTCTGCCGCCTCTAACCAGTGAGCCACACCTCCCTACTAAAAGTATTATTTTTTAAATTTAAAAAGCGTATTTTGACTCTAAACATATTTCCGAAAATCAAGTAAAACGTCATTGTGACGCGCCGCGTAAGCGCACCCGGAAGCGCCTACTTACGTGCCGCGTAAGCGCTCACGGAAGCGTTCCGGAGCGCGTAGCGTAAGCGCGTCAAGCCATGTGACCTTAAAAGAACACTCTTTATTGGTTCATAATAGTTTCTTTTCCAAATATTGTAAGCCCCCACCCATTTCCCTCACTATCATTTTGAACTTGTATTTTTTGTTATTTTTTTTATAAAAAAACTAATGTATGTGAAGGGGAGAAAGAGACTGAAGGAACAAATGACAGAAGGGGAGTGAGTGAGGGTGAATTGATGAAGGAGAATTGAGGATGTGACAGGACAGAGGGAGTGAGAGAAGCAGTGAGTGAAGTGGAGTAACATGAGTGAGGGAAAGGGAATGAGTGAGGGAGCGAAGGAAGAGAAGAGAGGGGAAGGAAAGTAAAGTAGGGGGACTGAAATGACATGAATGACTTTATTGATCAGTCTCTTGACGGCGAATTTATTGATTGTTTGGAGACCATAGAGTTCAAAGAATCATCATTGCAGACTTTTCATGAGGAGATTCCTGATGATATGATTGAAGAGGAAATTCCTGATGAGGACATGTTACAAGTTCTTTTAATTTATGAAAATTCAGAACAATAAATTAATATTTAGAAATTAAAAATTGTTTGACATATTATTCATTTTTATTTCTAATTTATGAGGTAGTAGCGAAGTGATTGTCGAATAATGTGAGACTTATAGTATAGAGTGCAACATTTTTATGTTACATAGTAAGTTTACTCCTATTTACTTCCCTTCTCCCACTTTATTTTCTCTAATGTGTATTTGACATCTCTTCTTCATCTCCTGCCTGCTTTCTCTCACTGTCTGTCTCTGATGTACCCTATCGCCGCCATTTTGTGTAGTTACAGAAGAGATTAAAATCTAATAGTTCAGAACGTGAAAAGGGGGCAGGGTAGAGTGCCCCTCACCCCTTAGGCCTTCTCAGGGGGTCCCAAAAGGATCTGTTTCTGCTTAACTGAGAGACTATGGTATGAGTTCCATATACCACAATAACTTGCATTACAACATGCAAGATATCTACAAAGGAGACGGTGTACATTTCGCAGATGAGGGGAACAGAGTCTTTCTCTTGAATTTTAGACTCTGCATCGGTACCTACTTATAGGTACTTAAATCACCCACATAACACAACAGCTCTTTTTAGAGCTACCCACCTCTAAGCAATCCAAATTCTTATTTTTCACTATTTTCTTTCACTGTTTTTCCCTGTGGTACGCTCTGGGTATGCGTACATGGGAACGCACCCAGCGCTTACCCCGCGAAAATTTCAACAAAAAAAAATAGTTTTTTTGCACCACAGGGTCCTTCTAGGCCCCCCTAAGAAAACCTAGGAGGTCAAGGGGTGTCTACCCTGCCCCCTTATAATCATTTCCCCATTTTTGTTTTCACCTCTTGTGTCTCGATCCTACCGAGACACAAGATGGCGGACTCTCCGGACTGTTTGGAATGTTGACAGACACCCGAGAGCCAATCAGCTTTCCGCTCACTCACTTACGTGTCGCGCCAGGTGCGCTCCCCGGTACACGTACCTGTAAGCGCTCGAAGTGCGTATATATATATATATATATATATATATATGTATATATATATATATATATATATGTGTGTTTTTTAAGTTAATTTTCGTTAAAACCACTGGAGCAATTTTCACCAAATATAGAAAAAGGCACTTCTGCGTACCAGCCCCTACAATTTTGCCAAGTTTGGTGTAATTCCGTTCAGCCGTTCGGGCTGTAGCACTGTCTAATCGTCCTATGGAAATTAACATGGGGAAAACACGTTTAAGGACCCCCCATTTTTCTCGGCCCCCGCATGACGAATCCCCCCAAAATTTCCAGGGAAGGAGCTGACCTAAATTTTGGAAAATTACACGCAAATTCCCAATAGAATGTTGCGGATTTCCTATGGTAGCTAGGTCCTTACTATAACTACCTACTGGCGACCGCCAGTAGGAGATATATATATATATATATATATATATATATATATATATATATATATATATATATATATATATATATATTTTCCAGGAGTAATCCGATGGAGCGCAGAGCTTTTCAAACAGCTGCAGAAATGGACTCGAACCCAAAATTTTGTGCAAGTTGGTGATTTATTCAGCAGATGGTGTTCCCATATATACACATATACACACACACACATTATTATGACTTTTACTACAATAAATGTCTACATTTTTGTCATTTAATTCAATCTTCTCAGTACATTTTAGACCTCAGTTTACATGGCAGCGACTAACATGAACCAACCTCCTCTATTTTTATATGCAGAGGGGTACAGGCTTTACCATGGAAGAGGTAGATTACGTTGTTTGAGACTCATTTGATAGCAGTTGGAGGAGATGCATTCTCCCAGAATCGTAAACAACAAACATTAGGAAAGTGTTTGAGCATTTACCTGAACCTAATATTGTGGATGAGGATAAGGCAGAGGAATCTCATTTGGATGCCTACCAGCTTACTCGCACGAAACTTGAAGAGCATTTTTTTTAGAGAAAATTAATATTGTACTTGAAAGGCACAACTTTTTATGTAGGTCCCAAATTACAAATGAAAGTGTGGCCAGTTACACAGCTACATTAAGTGGGTTATCGGCGACATGTGAGTTTGGGGTTATCACAAACTCGTTAATAAGAGTTCAATTGGTTAGGTGTAGTAACGCATATAATCAAGAGAGAAGGATTACTTGTCCCGCATAACCAGGGTATGCAGGTATCGTTCTAACTAGTCCCAATTAAAAAACCCTCATGCACGTGTATTGTTCATAATTTTAGCTGTATATCTTGATTCTCCGCTATTCTTAACACATATGCATAATCATGGGGTTTAGTTGTTATGCATCCTCCACCCGGAGGCTTTACCCTTGGTTAAAACAGTAGTGATCAGTGATTAGGCAGTGAAAAGTGAAGTGAGTAGTTTAAAAATATCTTCATACTAGAATAATAAATGTTATTCGTCCAGTTCTGAGATAATGAGTTTTAATAATAAGATTGTGTGGCTGAGAGTGATAATGGCTCTCGCACACTAGGTTTCGTGAATATTATAGGCCGACATGTTTCAGCCCTCTGGTCGCCAGACGGTCAAATGGGCTTTCTTCAGGACCGAGGTGTAGCGTGTACAGAGACCATGGGTGTCTCTGTTTGTGCTAGGAAAATAGGTATTTCCTGGAATGCCTTCTTTTACATCAATACGGAAATAATATGTAATTTAATTCCTTGTAGGTCGCTGGGTACCTGTGGAAGAAAAATGAAAAATAGACTAGGGAAGAGGGTGGTGGGGTTCACAGGTAACTAGTGTACTGGTAAACTTTGCCAGGAACATAAAATTTGCTCAATGAAGCGTCACAATTAGAAAATGGCAATACTCTCATCGGCCACAGTCAACTAGCGGTCAAGTTCAACTCCCCCAAAGTGATTAAACATTATTTTGGGTATGGCAAGATATCTCTGCTCATTATTTGTAGTTAATAAACACTTGAAACAAGGATTACTAACGATGTATTATTACATATCAGGTTAAGTTGTGCAGCGGTAGTTTGTTTTGTGCCACTGTTAATTGGAATTGATTAAGGTAGACAGTTGTGCCGGTACTGAATTAATCTTTGACTTTCGTGATTTCGACACATACCTGTATCGGAGTAGCACACCTTTCCTAAAACCATATCAGGAATATCTCCTTTTCGTGCCCTTAAAGGGAGAAAGCCTGGACTGTTGCCTAACCGGCTTACCAGAGGTGCGCCTGTTTGGGTTCACCATGAGAGCATGTCAGAAAAAAAGAGAGCTACATCAACAAGAGTATAAACACAGGTATGATAACAAATGCTGTGTGTTAAAACCCAAATGGAAGAATGTCATTGGGATTTGATAAAGAACCCTGTAATCACTAGATATAAGTTCGACAAATACTCCAAGCCAGTAAAAATCAAACAAGTAAAAACTTACATGCCTATATTAGAAGATAGCCGATGTGTGATTATGGATAGACTAGTGAAGTGTCCTTCGATGTGCATTCCAATAGATTCATGTATTTTCTTCCTTTACCTCACGTCTAAATACATTTCTATTATATTTCATAAAATGTTAAGGGAAGGAATTGTGTAGAAACTTCTATTTTAATAGTTATTTCCTAGTGCTTGTTTTTCAAATATGAATTTACTGTAAATCATTATGTAAATGTATATAGATCAGATGGTATCTTCTCCCACCCCTCTCCTCTTGTGGTGTACTCCAGCGTTCTTTAAGCTCAACTTGGAATGTTGGTGAAGAGATGCAAATATTTCTGTTCTTGTTGCATTGAGCAGAGTGTGGAGACTTCTTCTAATGAAGTTTATAATTTCTAAAAATTTTATTGGTGACCTGTCATGTTTTTTTTTTTTTTTTTAATAACACATGTTATTAATGAATCGCACATAAGACACAGCACCCTGAATCCCGGAAAGGCTGTAGCAAGTACATCACATCAATGATTAGCGATGCATGGTTATGAAAAGAAACAAAGAAACTCCCTTCCCACCCCCCTACCCCCACTTCCCCCCTCCGCCCTCCCCTGTGCACGTCTCGCCAATTCCGTATTGAATAGTCATATACAAATCAGTGTGTACATTATGACCTCCACATGTGCATCATAACTGCTCCTCCACAGTCACTGCCGGCTCTGGGGGCTCAAGCCATAGGCCCCTGTAATCCGCCCACCTTTTCCATATTTTGTAGTGTTTCCGGGGGCAGCCTCTAGCTTCGAATACCGGACGTTCCAGCCCCATGCAAAAGTCAAGGCCCTTTTTCCATCTAACCTCTGTAGGAGCCCTGGGGTCCTTCCAGGCCTGTGCAATGTCTCTTTTTGCGACTGTGAGGCCCAGTAGGAGCAAGTGTCTCTTATAGATATTTCCTCCCACCCCTTCCAAGACGTGCAGCAACCCCAGCTTCGGAGTACGGGGGAGGTCCCATCCTAGTACTTCCGACAAACAGGTCCATATTCCAGCCCAAAACCTCCCCAGACCACCACAACCCCATACTGTGTGCAGCAGGTCACCCGTCTCACTACCACATCGCAAGCATACTGGGGACTCAATCAGGCCCGCCTTCCACAATCTCTCTCTGGTATAGTAGGCGCGGTGCAAGTACTTAAATTGTATTAGGCATAAACGGACCGCGATGGCTGCCCCTCTGGGGGATTCAAGGGCTTCGCGACAGTCTTCTTCCTCCAGTTCCCCAACATCCTGCACCCACTGATCCCGCACGGACTGCAAATCAAATGTGAAGAGCAATGTGTAACTAGAGTCTGGTATATGCGAGATATTTTCTTGTCTTCCAGGTCTCCCAAAAACACTTTTGCCTCTATCGGGCTGGGCATCAAGGCCTTCCAACCTGGGCGCCAGGGCATGCCTAAATTTGTAAATATCTAAAGAATTATGTGCGGGGCATACTAAATTCTTCGCTGAGTTCCTGAAACGACTTCAGTATCGTGCCCTTCATAACATGTCCCAGCATGGAGATTCCTATCGAATCCCATCCACTGAAGCCCTGCAGTGACGTTGGCGCCGGCAGCGGCCCATTGTGCCAAAGTGGGGTCTCCCTTGTCAGTTTTCCCCACCAACCCATGCGACGCAGTGCGTGTCTCCAGACTTGAAAGACTACCTGCGTGGCGCTTGGCAGCCCCTTCCTTAACTGTGCCGAGTACAAGATCGTGTGGGTAGTGTTCGGGTCCATCAGGTATCTCTCTTGGGCATAGGCCGGGTCTCCCCGGTCGCCATACCACCAATCATTTAGGACCACGAGATGTGCCGCCTGATCTCCCGTTCTAACCATCGTCTCTATCGCTACTTGTGCGCGCTAAATGTTGTGCCTTGTCGCCCTTTTGGGCATAAAGCCGGCCTGGTCCGGATGGACTAGGTCTGTGATATATGGGAGTAGTCTGTTCGCAAGGGCCTTGGCCAAAATCTTGGCCTCAATATTTAAGAGAGAGATCGGGCGATAGGACTCGTGACGGTCTGGGGGCCGCCCAGGTTTGCAAAACACCACAATCTCGGCATGTCTCCAGTCTGCCGGCAGGAGGCCATCCTCCCTCGCCGCCTCCAAGGCCATCCCGTAGTGAGGCCCCAGTTGGAGATGATATCTTTTGAAAAATTCACTCGGGAACCCATTCGGCCCGGGCGCTTTACCAGTGTTACGCTCTCCTAAGGCTGTGCGTAATTCCTCCGCTGACAGGGGAACCTCAAGCAGTTCCCGTACAGCATCCGGAAGTGCACGGGGCGGAAGATCGGCTACAAATTTGTCTATATCCGGAACCTGGAGAGAGTCCCAGGGAGCGTATTGGGCTGCATGGTATCTGGCAAATCTATCCGCTAACTCCTTCGGGTCCGAGATTGAAGCCCCTGTGTCGTCTTTAAGGCCCCGCAGTGTACCTGCATGAGGCGTGTTCTGACAGAGCCGGTGAAGCATTGTACAGGATTTGTCGCCCCATTGATATATTCTACTTCTTGTAGCTAACCAGATTTGCCGAGCCTCATCCAACAGTAGGGATGCGTAGGATTACTGTGCCAAGAGTAGCTGCCCTACCTCCTCCCCCGACACTCCATCCTGCTCCGAGTCTCTAACTGTTCCACTGTTGCAGCTGCCTTTACCAGCTTTTCTTTCCGCTGTCGGCGTGCTGCCGCACACCAGGCTATATCTACGCCGTGCAAGGTGGGTTTAAGGGCCTCCAAAGCCGTCCTCGCATCCGCACTGTGCCCACATTTTCTTCCCAGTAGTGGGCAATAGCCGCTCCCATGTGCTGTTGATAGGCCTCGCGCTGCAGATTCCAGGCCGAGAGGCGCCACTAAAATGGCTCTCTCTTCTTGTCTAATGTAATGTCTACCATGACCGGTGAGTGGTCTGAGAGACCCCGCGGCGGGATGGACGCCGAGGCGACTCTCCACGCCGCAGCTGCAGGGGCGAAGACATAATCTAGTCTCAAGAACGAGTGGTGGACCGCCGAAACATAGGTGTATTCTCGTTTGTGTGTATGAAGATAACGCCAAGTGTCCACCCAGCCCATGCCATGCGCCATATCACCCAGTCTGGTGGGGGTATCGACTATGGGAACACCCCCGGTGCGGCACCTGTCTATCGCGCTGCACATAACATCATTCCAGTCCCCTCCAATTACAGCCAGCCCCTCCTGAATTTCAGCCCACACATCAAACAATTTCTCAATCAGTGCCCATTGGAGTGGGGGTGGGGCATAGACGCTTCCAATGATCAGTGTCTCAGTGCCTATCATTCCTTGTATGAACACATATCTGCCCTGCGGGTCAATCCATTGCTTTGTGTGTGTGAAGGACAACCTACGGTGTAGTAGGACTGCTACTCCCCGAGATCCCCTTCAAATCCCGCATGATAGACCTGATCATAGCCATATCGCTGTAGGCCTAGCGTTTTGTTACCCAGCAAGTGTGTTTCTTGCAGTAGAAGGACATCCACTCTCTCTCTTCCCCAGCCGTAGTACCGCTCCCCGCTTGATCTTGTCGAGCATGCCCCTCACATTCCAACTCATCACTTTCATTGTGGCCCCAGTGGGCCTCTGCTCAGGGTTATCAACCACCATCAAGGTGTATGCGTAGTAATGCAAGTTGCAACGGACATTCCGGGCCAGGACACACCAATAACCTCGGTCGAGACAACCATGTGCACAGCCACTCATCACTCCCTCACCCTCCCGCCCCTGCACCCCCCTTCTTCCCCCTCCCCATGTACACCCCACTTAACAAACAGAACCCCAACTGGTCTCCAGACCCCCGACCGCCCCCACCCACCACCCCATACCTCATCAACATTGAAGTACCTGTCGCGGTATAGAGCATCTCCAGCCCCCAACGGGAGGCCTGGGGACGTCCATGCTAACGGAGCCCCATCAACAACCCCTGAACACCCCGAGTAATCTCCTAGGAGATCAAAAACACCCCTAGCTTGAGGCACGTTTCCGCCTTTTAGTCCATCCCAACCCACCTTTTGCAGCATCCCATGCCAAGCAGTCGAGTGTATCCCACCACAATGGTGTCCCTGAAGGCATACCTCATCTCCAGCCGGGCCATCAAAGTCAGTCAAGTGCCAAGAGCCTGGTGTAGGACACATCATTGAGGGGCAATCCAGAGTTCCGGACTTGTCATGGATCCACCTTTGGAGCATTTGATGTCGCAGCGTCGCCTGTGTTCCCTCCCTTGGCTGGGGAGCGTTTCGAAGAGCGAGCCCTCCAGTTGCTTCTGCTCCGTGAGCGTCTGGGGGTCCGCGGTGGCACCGTCGAGGATGATGAATCCGAGTCCCTGGCCGGCGGGGTATGTGGTCTTATTCGCACTGTTTCATCAGTCCAGGCAAACACTTCCTCAGGAGAGTTGAAGAATTGAGTACGTGACTGGAAGACCACTCTCAGACGAGCCGGATAAAGTAGAGCATACTGTATTTTGAGGTTTCTCAGGCGGGCTTTGGCTGCCGCGAAGGACTGCTGTTGCTGTTGCACCAATTTCGTATAATCCGGAAATATCATGATCCGCTGATTGTCGTACATTAGAGGTTCTTTCAGTCAGGCCTGTTTCAGTATCGTGTCGCGATCATGGTAATTGAGAAGTCTAGCTATCACCGGCCGTGGGCGCTCGCCAACCGGAGGTTTTGGGTCAGTGCTCTGTGGGCCCGCTCGATGACAAAGCAGCGGGACAGGGACTCCGGCGGGAGCCAGCCCTCCAACCACTCTGTGAGGAACGCCTCCATATTGCCCTTTTCGCAGTCCTCCGGAAAGCCAACAAATCGTAGATTATTGCGCCGAGCCCGTCCTTCGGCGTCCTCTGCCCGGAGTGCCAGGCCCTTCTGAATACCCTCCATATTGGCCACTTTCTTTTTAAGGGTCACCATGTCTCCCTCCACTCCAGTGAGTCGAGGCTCCGCGTCCGTAATACGAGCCACCGCATTCCGTAAGTCCTGCCGCAGCAGAGTAACATCCCCCCCTACGGCTCCTATCTTGGCGTCCAGTGTGTCCCTGGATTGGGTGATCGCGGCCAAGAGAGCTGCATTGTCCGGACCCTGGGCTTGTTGGCCCCCAGCGGCCCCGGAATTCCCACTCGGGCCAGTGAATTTGTCGATAGTACCTTGCTTCGAGGCTCCACTCCCGTTCCCGCCTCTGGTCATGTTCGGTCGTCAGCGGGAAGCGTCTTGTGACTTGCGTGGCCGCGCGGGCCCTTCCCTCCTCTAGATATCACCCTCCGAGACCTGCTATATGTATAGCACCTAACCACTTGGCGCCGAATGTCGATCTGTCAGTAATCAGGGCCCAGTCCGCAGCTCCAGCTCCCAACTCTGCTCCTAGTACCACTCAGTGGAAGCACCAACAACCTTCTGCCCGCGCCGTTTGCCAGGGGGCCTTAGCTCCTATGCAGCCCAATCCAACATCATCAAGCTCCAACATCAATGGGGCGGTGTCGTAAAGCCCGTAGCTAGAGTCCAGGAGGACGCCCCGGGTACAAGGTGCTGGCAGGGCCCAGCCGCCCTGCAATATGTGCCAGTGATCAGATCTGGAGGCCTGGTCCAGGGCACCCCCCGCCGTGTCTCTCCGCAGATAAAGGCTCACCCGTCAGCCCAGGTCCGGCGTGACCGCTGGGGAATCCGCCCGTCCCTTGTCTCGGTCTCCTCTACCGGCAGTCTCCGATGGTCGGGGGGAGCGGCCGCCGCATCTGCGGCACCCGCATCTGCGGCACCCTTGGACTCCGGCAGCCTCCCAAGGTCGCCTCCACTGCCTCCAGTAATCCGTCGGGCAAGTACCGGCTGGGCAGTAACACTCTCGCCCGGGTCCACTGCCGCGGCCTCAAGTCACTCGGCGGCGCCGCCGGAGCCAAGCCAGCGAGGCCACCGCCGCCCACACGCTCTGCCGGATGCCGCCAAACTTGAGGTCCCGGCGTCTCTCGCTGCGGCAGCCCGCTATCTTCACTCGGCCGGGAATATGCCTTCCGGGCCCGTAGTTTGACCAGGGTTCACACCGAGGCCGGCAATTCCCCTCCGCTACACCCCACAAGATTTGATTGATGCTAGGCAAGGGGGAGGAAGGATATACAGGGGGATAACTGCAGCGGCGGGATGGAGCTCAGCTAAGCCGCGTCCGCCATGCTGGCTGCCGTAGCCACGCCCCTGACCTGTCATCGTTTTAACTCTTGTGCTTTCGCGTCTTCTCAACCACAGTGGTTATAGAGATGGCAGTGTTGACTTTGATATGTCTGTGCCTCTTCTGAGTTTTCAGTCCAGGCAACATTTCGTTTGGTGTGAATAAGACCGGAGATCCCTCAAATCTCCCAACCTCAAGTATAAAAGCCTCATGAGCAAACATTTATCTTGGTCTAAACCTTTTTTTTTTTGTGTTTTTTTTTTGTTTCAGCAAATGTTTTATCCTGTTAAAGAATACTTGTAACTATAGACGATTTTATATCCTTCCCAGCTGGAATATTTTCCATGATCTTTTTAGCTATAGACTCACTCCCTAAGTTTGCATCTATAGAACCTCACAATGATAATGTGCTTTATCAGTTTCATAAACATCCACTTTTTAAATCTGTGATTAACTAAGAAAAGCATGCTAACTAGCAATTAGGCTATCCACCTTTCCTGTCTGCAAGACATTAATTGTATTTTTTAGATGCTTCATCTGTTTAATGAACAGAGGTATGTTGGACATATAATCAACTTGAAGCTATGCTCTTTTGTCTCATACATTCTTTACAATTTCATCATTACATTTGCCCTATGCTTCTACGATTAAGTTGTTACATTTTTGTCATTGCTGTGAAGTGATGCTTACATCTCAAGTGGTTTGCCCTTTTTTCTACATAGAGGATTTGGTGCCCATTGCTGTTTTTTCTTCACCAATGATTGTAATGTGAGACGTCATGTTATGAAACTGGTCTCTTGCCACTAAAGCTGTGTGGCATATGTGCTTTCTCTGCAGTCACTTTTCCCACTGATTGCGTTTAACCCCTTGCATGCTCATGACGAGCTCAGCTCATCATGAGCTACAGTGCTCCTGTGCTCATGACGAGCTGAGCTCGTCATGGCCTTTAGAACGCTTGCACGCTGGGCCAATTCCCCTGCTGTGCTGAGCGTTCTAAAGAAACGGGTGTGGCCATAACGAGCTCAGCTCGTCATGAACACAGGAGCACTGTACTGCATGACGAGCTGAGCTTGTCATGAGCATGGGGGCGCTGTGCACGCCCCCCGCCCCACAGCACAGAAGGGGAATGTGCACAGCAGGGAAGGGGTTAAGGCCTAAATACAATGGGACTAGTCAAAGAGTTTCAAGTGAGCATCATGACTAACTTTGTCACTTGATGAACTTGTCTCAAAGCACCTTCTTCTTTATGCTGTGGCTTTGCATTCTTACCTCCATGTTCAAAGTACTTCTGTCTTCGTGAAGGGATTTTGTCATCGAAATCTGGGATAGGCCAATTCTGTATCCATCCCACACTTTATTACCTTGCGAAGGTTAAAGTTCTGATCCCTTACCTTAGAATATTCCCCAGACATCGGACTGGATCAGGAATTTTTCAAGAAGTACTCCCGCACGCCGGTATTTGGTGTAATTCGGCTCTGCATTGTCCGCGCCAGCTGTGGCATGAGCGGTGCCTATACAGGCCTGTACAGGTACCACCACTATGCACTGACATCAGTCAGATAAATTGTTGGAGAATTCTTTCTCTTGGTTTGCTTAGGGATATCCCCAAAGACACCAACTGTATTTAAACCTTTCTGGTGCCGGTCACAGGCAGATGTCTGAGACAAACCCATAATTGGTTTGTTTGTGGTACTTGGAATGGGACAGGGACTACAAGGACTGCCATACCATGAATCCAAAGGCTCTGAGTAGATGTTCCCTGAAGCTCCTCGCTGCTCGATGTCAGACGACCCTGTGACGCTCTCGATCCCTGTTGTGCAGAAGGTCCAGAGACTGCTTGCAACGGTCAGCGTCGCAGTCCAAATGATCGGGTAAGTCCCAAAAGTGAACAAATTCTATGCGTTCTTCAACTTCTCCACACTTGTCAAAGTCGCCGTATGAGGAGTAGAAATGACGACTGTTCAAGGCCTCACTCCTCCACTGAGCTGCTGATTATGCCCATGCCCTCTCAGCACCTCCCAGAAATTCTCGGAGCCCCATCCATCCCCTCCCAACTCGAGGATTTCTATGGGGCCATGCACCTCATATTTGTGCAGCCTGGCCCCTTTGGAGAGCCTCTGTGCCCTACGGGTTCAGGGGGACTCTTACTGGATTCCTGCTGGTGGGTTTACCCCCAGCCCCAGTCTGGCATCATGAATCTGGTGCAACTCCACCTGCAAGGCCACAACTTTCCACAGACCCTGCTCCAGTGCCGTCGTTCCCAGCGCCATCCAGACCCCGCAACTTCTCAGACCCCATCATCATCCCTGACTCTTAAACGGAACCGGATCAAATTCGCCCAACATAGACTGCTGCCAACCAGTACCATGTCCTACGATCTGGAGCTAGTACCCTTTACCTTTGATAGGCCTGGAAAGGGTGACAAATTGGAGGGGTTTGATGAATCCGAAAACAACTGGTATGAGGAACCGGTGGATGCTAATGGGTTAGACACCTCACCTGACACTGACTTTGTCTCTCCTCCTATCATAGCTATGGAAGAGTGGTACAGAACAGCAGCTGAGGTCCTGGACCTTCAGCTGCCCTCAGTGGCAGTCCGGAAACACTTCTTGACGGAGGTGCTTCAGCGGGGACTTAACCCTTCTGAACCTCTCCTCCTATTCAATGAAAGCCCCACTGATCCGCTTGTGCCTGGTCCAAGCACTCTGCAGGGGTTCCTGTACATAGGACGATTGCCCGCTGCCACCGCCCTGCTCCTGCGGACTCCAGTTTACTCATCCAGCACCCCACCCTGGAGAGCTTGGTGGTCCAAGCCTCCACCGCCAGGATCAGCCCCGGTGCATTCCTAACCACTCTATGGATAGGGACTCCGAAACACTGCACACCTTTAGCAAGAGGAGGGTCTTTTCCTCCAGCTTAGCGCTGCGATCAATAAACACTGCATGTCTTTTTTGGCTGATAGAGACAGACAGACCGACACACACACAACACACAACACACACACACACGCCCCCTCCCCCACCCAACCCCACCCCACTACCCACACACCCACCCCCTGTGGTCTTGGAGAAGGCCCAAGCCATATCTGACATGGGCATGCACTTTTTAATTTTTTGAAGAGTTTTATATAGTGCCAACTTGACCCGAATCGGGTATCCAAGCGTTTTACATAGCACCAGTTACTTTACATGAGGATACACATTAATTTTTTGGTTAGGCAAGGGGAGATTAAGTGATTTGCCCAGAACCACATGATGTTCAGTGTCCTTGCTGAGACTCGAACCCAGTTCCCCAGATTCGAGGTCAACCGCCCTAGCCATTAGGCCAACTCTTCTCCTTTGATGGCTCTTGTCTTTTTGGCAAAAGAGACTCCACGCTGGATCGCTTTAAAGACAGCAGAGCTACAGCCAGGTCTTTGGGCCTCTACATGGACCCCGCTAGCCCCAGTCAGCTGTTCACCTCTTCGGTGGCTACAGTAGGTGCTACCAACTGCATCCTTTCCCACCCAGCTACCAAGCCCATCAGGCTTCCAAGGCTTTTTGTGACGGTGGTTCCCACAAACCACGTGAGAACACCAGCTAGAGGTTGGGTCAGTCCACCAGCTCCAGCAGCCGCAGCCTCAAAATCCTATTCGTTCGCCCTTATACCAGCACGGGTGCCAAGTGTTGGGCAGGATCCAGCTTCCCCTGCCCCACTGGCACTCCATAATAGCAGACAAGTGGTTCTACAAATTGTCCAGAGAGGCTACTCCGTACAGTTTCTGGAAGCTACCCGACCCATTAACCCATTTATGCCTGGCTGACAGAGGACTTTGCTCAATCAGGACATGTTGGCCCTTTTGTCCAAAGAGCCATTGAGAGGATGCTGCCATCAGAAGTAGGTCGTGGTTGCCAATTCTGGTACTTTCTGGTGCCCAGAAAGGACGAAGTCCTCCATCCTATTCTAGACCTGTGCCTTATCAATCTCTTCCTGAAGGAATAGAAGTTCAAAATACTCAACTTAGCTCACATCTGGTCTACCCTGGATCCCAGAGACTGGATAGTATCATTGGACTTGCAGGGCGCATATTTCCACATACCCATCCTGCATGTCCATAGCCTTTACCTGCGCTTCACGGTGGGCCAAGAGCACTTTTAGTTTACTCTGCTCCCCTTTGGCCTTACCAGTGCCCCTTGGGTGTTTACCAAGGTGATGGTGGTGGTTGCAGTACATTTGTGGAGGGCCTGTGTTCCAGTCTTCCCCTAGGATTGGCTGTTGAAGGCAGACATGACCCAGGCAGTTGTCTCTCACCTCCAGACTGTGGTGAACCTCCTGCACTCACTGGGTTTCATTGTAAACATGCCGAAATCACGCTTGGCTCCTCTCAGACTGTCACTGTCATCGGAGCTGTTATTCACTCAGTGCTGTTTTGGGCCTATCCTCCTGAACGGCAAGTCCAGGATATTCAATGTATCAGCCTTTATCCTGTAGTTTGGTGTGACGGACTCAGAGGCAGTAACCTCATGGACTCCTGCATCTTGCTAGTGACACATTCCAGTTGGCATATGCGGGCTCTGCGTTGAGACCTGAAGTTCAACTGGGCACTCATCAATATAACAACAAGGGAGAGGAGAAATGAAGTGGATTTGGTATCCCCGAACCGAGTTTCTTAAACAAAGAGAATCCACACAAGAATGTTATTGGGGTGGTCCCTACAATGGTGGGGAGCACACAGTGTTCTTTAAATACCCCTCACACACCAAAAGGACCCTTCGTATTATGCTTAATCATTGGGGTCTTCGCACCCCTCTACGGGATGCGGCGTGCTACTAACCGACGATTACGTGGGAGCACTTTAATTTTTGGCTATGTGTGGTGTGTGTAGGGGTTTGTATGTAAAGTGAGTGGTGGGTTCGAAAAAGTCAAAAGGGTGAATTTTAAAAAATACCTGGCACGTGAGGTCTAATAATTTTAATGGGTCTCCGTGCTGGTACTGTTAAAACGGGTGGATTTGAGGTATTTTGTTTGTTAATGTACAACACCTCATGTGTGCATCGACATGTTTTGAAGCTGGGCTTCTTCTTCAGGACGTGGTGCACAGATCCCCACCTTACTCACGTCGCGGTGTCATTAGGCGTAACTATTAAACATGATTCTATTTATTCTTAGCTGTAAAAGTGGCTAATATGTGCCTACTTATATATTCATAGATATCTACAATGAGTACTTGCTGCTAAAATTATGGTTAGCATCATGAGCCTCCATGAGAGGGGGGGGGGGGGGGTTGTAATGCTTAATAGCATCAAAAGCAGGAGAATCCCGGTGCTTAACTTCCAGAAAGGAGAGGCAAGATGGTGCCCGCTGCTGTGGACGTGTAGGTCGAGCGTTCTTGCCAGCTCGCGACTCTGCAACTTTTCCAGATACAATGTTGCAGTAATGTGACTTTGGATCTGAGAAATATAGTTATATTGACTTTTTGTTTCAAGAAGTTCTTTGACACTCCTACCTTCTCCGTAAGGTTGTTTGTATGGTGAGAATCGGCTACTTCTGCACTCTCCACAGATCCAGCCTCTTTGATACGGCTCTGTGTGTGGGCAGACCTGGCCAGCTGGACGTCTAAACACCGAGGAAGTGTTGAAGAAAGCGCAGCCAATTTAAACGCGCCCGAAACCTTCTGCTCAGTTTGTTGGTGGAAAAGGGTGTTTGTCGGCGGAAAGTTTCCCGGTTGTGCTCGAAACGTGAATTATGCCTCCTAAGAGAGGACGCAGCAGACCTCGCTCACAAGACAATGCGCGGGACGCTGCTCAGGACGTGGGAGGCACAGGAATCGCGGTGACTACGGGAGCAAATGCAGGAGTTGGGGCTGCCAGTGCTGCTGGCTCAGAGGTGAGAGCTGGTGGCGCTTCAAATGTACTGGCAGCGGCGGCAGAGAATGATATTGCTTTGGATGGTGCTGCTACCAAGGGAAAGGAGGTAACAAGAGACCAAGAAAATACCGGCAATATTTTTTGTAAATAAGGAAAAGCAACTGGGAAACACCCCCCCCCCCCTTTCAGCCTCTCTACCTATAAATGTTGTGTCTGCTGTGTCTACTGGTCCGTGCCAAATGGATAAGCATCTTTTTGCCAGTGTGAATGTGAGCATGGAGACAGAGGCAGTGGCACAGAGTGAAAAATCTACCCAGGGCGCCATTGGGACTTTGTTACAGGCTGGTGAAAATGGTGCAGATTTGCATGTTAGCGATAAAAATGCCTCAGGATCTTGTGGTGATTATGTGACGGGAGAACAGAATGGTGACATAATCTCTATTGTTAATGCAGAGGGTGTGGAGGCTAGTGTAACTGGGGGTCCGTTAAAGATGCATGATGCTGAATCAGGGGGCTATTACTCTTTATCCGACCATTCAATGTCATCTTGTGCGTCAGTATGTGGCACAAATGAGTGTTAACGAAGGTAGTGACCATACTAGTTTATTGCTGGAGGAGCCGGGAGAGCAAAGTGAAGGGATGTCGGGCACAGTACGCAAGAAGTTAGAGCCAACACTCGTTGATGTGAGGGGGGGGGGTACTGCAGAACTCTCTGGTCAAATACAACCACACCAACTTGCAGAAGAAGATATCTCCCTTTCACTAATTTATCAGTCTATAATGTCTCATCGTACCGAAACGAGGGAAGAGAGCCAGAGAGTGCTAAATATCTGTTGAAGGCTACGGAACTCAGTTCGGGGGATGTCGAAGTCTCATGCGGACTTTATCTCTCTATTTAATTTGGAGGACGACTTAGCTCAGCAAAAAATTGTGACTGCCTCTTTTAAAGCAGTTAGGGATGATACAGAACCACACCTTCCTATAAAATACATTTGTCTCTCTTAACACCATCGACGCTTATGGTTTCCCCCCCCCCTGTGCTGGAAATCTGAAATTCCTACTAATCATGACGAGCTCAGCTCGGCATCAGTGTACGAGAGGTGTACCTCATGACGAGCTGAGCTCGTCATGAGCGTCGAAGGTGTTAAAGTAGGCCCTGGACAGCTCAAAGGCAGGGGGCAGTGTATTTAAAAAGTTTGGACCAACACTTTGAAGGAATGAGAAGCTATGAATAGCTAAGTGCACTCATGTTCCCAAACTGTCTGAAAACGACACTATAGAGGGTTAAGTTATCTTTTTAAATCCCGTTATGTTCTGTGAGAAAGTTGCGTGACCCATAGTATATCTCATCAGTGTGAGATCAAATCCCAGGTAAATCAGTGTGATCAGCACATCTCTGGGATATTCAGATGAGTCCTCACCCACAGGTACCACCTGTGGTCTGCTTCATCATTGGACCCATACCCTACTCATTTAGTGTGAGTGGGAGGACTGAATTTGTTTCTAAGAGGAGACCTTTAAACTTTTGGCTAGGGGCTAATGAACACATTACATTTCTTATTCCGTTTTCCTTTGACACTTGGAGTACAGCATATGGCGATAATATGTAACAGAAGTGAGGTTTGTAGGCATCTGCCAATATGAGGGTGCAAGGGATCCCCCCCAAAGGCTAGTGAATCCCACCCACCCCACTGAATGGGTCCACCGGTTATTTCAGAGTGTGTGTCCCTCATGACTAGTGGCTGCAATAAGCAGTGTCTCTTTTTCACTGGGGTCATTACGATTAGGTGGGATGTGCTCTATTCCCATCTAATAGTCCTATTTGCAAAAGCATAACAAGTATACAACTAAATCAACATAAACTAGATAAACTCAAATAGAGCAGGTTAGGGGGCCAGGTTGAATGCGAAAGATGGTTTAAGGGTGGTGAGAATTGTGTAATGCTTTCTGCTTGAGGCAGACTCGACCTATAACCGTGTCGGATGTGGTCATGCATTTCATATCATAGCGCTTCAGTTGGGGGGGGGGGGGGAGGGGAGGGAGGTATTCCTAGTCGCCTCATGCGTCTACTGGGCTCTTCCTGGTCTCATTTCCCTTGTTCTCAATCCCTCAGTCCGTGGAGGACCCACTGTCGTCATCCGCGTTATTGGGGTGGCTCGGGTGCTCCCAAGAAAATATTGTCTTTCCTGAGGTCAGCAATTGGACGGTGGCGTTGACCCTTTAACTCTTCCCAATATAGTGCTCTGCTCTCTGCTCCGGACCATCTAATCACCTCTTGTATCCAAGTGGTAATCTATGGCCCTGTATTCAACTTCCAAGTCACCACAATACGTCTCCTGGCCAGAGCCAATGCCATGTCTGTTAACCTATTCCCCACTTTATCCTTAGGTGGTCTGGGGAATAGTCCAAGCAGGCAGACCTCTATTGTTAAATTAAGGGTACATCCTAGCGTAGCATTAATCTTAGCCAGCGCTGCTTGCTAAAAGCTGTGTCGTTTCTCACAGCGTCCAACTGACTGCATCTCGGGCAGGCTCGTAGTTCTCCCCCAAAGGCAGCAAAAGATGGTGAGGGGTCATGCAAGACATATGGATATAATTAAATTGGATGCATTTTAGTCTGCTATTGCGAGAACTTTTCTTAGGGGATTCTAACACTCTACCCCTTTCTGCGTCAGTGAGTCTCTCCCATTTATCCCTTAGTTTCAGCAGCGGGGCCAAGGACATCTCAAGCAGGGATGTTTAAAACCATTTGAATAGGTGACCCGCTGTTCCTAGTGTGACCAGGTAGGGAGGCACTGCATGTGCTTCTGGTTTTTCCCTGTTCCTACCGCACAGTCGGCCACACATCCGTACCAGCACTTCGTATATAATAAACTGAACTGGCTAGAGTCCGCACCCGTCAAGCAGCTCTGCAGTAAGGGAGTAAGATTTTGTCCTGGTAGCAATCCCTCACCGTCTCAATCCCAGCCTCCGTCCAGGGTGCTAGTTGCTCTGCCCCAAGGATCGACTATGGCTCTCCATAAGGCAACCCTACCAATGGTCGTGCCCGAGAGTATCTCAAGACATCTGGCAGTCTTGTCATGCAGCATGTCCAGCACTGCAGGGTTATAGTTTGCAGCGGTGAGGGATATGGGACCTTAGTCGACTGATTCAGGAGTTTTGCCAGCAAGAGGCGTGGGTGCTGTCCTAAGTCCATCAAGTAAGTCCCCTCTTGGTTCATTCCCTCCAACCATGGAGCCACACACTGCAGCTGTGCAGCCAGTTGTTAGAATTCAAAGTCCGGCACCCCCAGTCCCCATTCCCTCATGGGGGTCGTAAGATTTGTAATGACACTCTTCGGCTCCCATTTCCCCAGATAAGATCCCGCACCATGGCATCTAGTTGGTGAAACCAACCCGCGGGCATTAGCACTGACAGATTAGCAAAGAAATATGAGTCTGGTAGTATGACCATTTTGTTCAGGGAGATTCTTGGCATTACAGGAAGCCGCAGGGAGCTCTAAAAGGTGACATTTGAGTGGAGTGGTCATAGAGCCCTATCAAAGTTGCCATCCTTCAAATCATCCAGTGAGTCGAAAATCTGGATATTCAAATATTGAAATGAATCGGGGGTCCAAATGATGAATTTAGGAAGCTCCTGGGGTCTGGCCACCGGAAACGGGTACGTTTTGCACCGGTTGACGTGTAGGCCCCACAGTGCCCGAAAGCATCCAACAGCCCGAAAGCAGTTCCCGCCCCCCCCTCACTGCGTCACCCAGGTAGATTAGTAGATCATACAAGGAGATGACGTGAGTCCTAAAAGTCAATTTCAAACCCAGTCCCTCCCCACCCTCGCGAAAGAGTGCAGCCAGTGGCTTTATCGCCAAGGTGAACAAGAGCGGAGTTAGGGGGCATCCCTAGCGGATGCCTCATGCTATTGCATACTGCAGGGAGATAGTCTTGCCCGTCTTAACCCACGCTGTGGGATGGGTGTATAACCCCCAACCCCAGTCTCAGCATGACCTCAAGTAGGGTGTCCCAGTTCACAGTAGCAAATGCCTTTTCCAGGTCAACTGATTGAAAGGCAGCCTTGGGACCCGAATGATAAAGTACTGAATACAGCCTGCGCAGGTTATACGAGGTATTACGGGAGGGGATGAACCCATTCTGATCAGGATGGATCATCTCTTTAATATGTGGGAAGAAGAACAATTGATGGACAGAATACAAAACACTGTCTTGCATTCACCCCAGTACAGAGATCTGGGTCTAAATCCATCGTTTTTTGCTCAACATGCTATTCCAGTTTGGACCCAGCCATATGCAAATCAGTCTTGACCCTGCGCCCTATGGGAACAGTCAAGCCCGAACTGCCAGTCAGACTTGAAACAAGTATCCTAGGACCAGTTTCGGGCTTTCAGCCCTCATCAGCAAGGATAGCTTGACTCCAGTGGCATGGAGAGCACAGACCCCACGTCTGGGCATACCCGTCCCACTCGGGTGACAAATGAAAACAAACAATTGATGGACAGAATGCAGAACAATGTTGTACATTCAAACCAGTACAGAGATCTGGGCCTAAATCCATTGTTTTTTGCTCACCATGCTATTCCGGTTTGGATCAGTCATATGCAAATCAGTCTTGAGCCTGCGCCCAGGAAAGCCTGAAGGGGGGAGGGGGTCCTGAGGGGCAGTATTTAGATGTTCATAATGCCTCTGAAAGAGGCCATTAATCCTACCCGGGTCAAATTCAGTTGTCTGGTTCGGTCTTAATGTGAGTAATTGTGGAACCTTGGGCCTCTGGCTATATTAGCCACACCAGTAGGCGACCAGCTTTCCCCTCTTCACCCTGCACTCTATCCATATATGCCCTGTAGTTGTGTGATCGAAGTCTCTGGAGGGCCTCATCATATTGTTTTTGTGTGGTAAGTAGTCATGTATGTGCCTGTACCCCTATTCCCTGCATGTTGTCTAGCATGTGGAGCTCTCCCTCTATGGCCAGGAGCTTCAGGTGCAATTCCCTCTGTATTCCAGTTGTTTGTCCCATACAATGCCCCCTCACTACCACCTTGAATGCCTCCCACTCCACCAGTGCTGAGGACGCCGAATGTGCGTTATCGGCAAAGTACGTATCTTACAAAGGATTCCAGGGAGTCTGCAAAAGGTACATCCTCCAATGACAGGCAGTTAAATCTCCACATGGGGATCGGAGGTGTTTGGCCATAGGACCGATACGACAGCAACAAAGGGCTAATGGTCTGAGGATGTCCGACCTAGATATTCTGAGTATACAATGGAGCCGCTGATGTCTGGGGAGCACCAGAATGCATCCAATCTTGTGTGGAGTTGATCTATGTGGGAATATAAGGAGTATTCGCTGTCCCCCGAGTGTTGAAGCCTCCAAATGTCCCTGGATTCTAATATCTTGTTTATTAAGAAGGTCCTTAGGCAAGGAAAATACAGTGAGATGCCTTGGGGGTGTAATGGCCAAAGACATTGTTTTTCCCTTCCAGTTCAGACCATAAAAAGGACATTGTCCAATCAATGGTTTGTACAGTTGCGTGCATGCTTTAATGAATTTATGTACGAGTACATGCAAGTTATGTTGAAATTAACAATCTCACTACATAGCGATTATTACATTTATTGGTCCTGATAAAGCTGACTGAGCCACAGGGTATTTAAACGGCTGAAACAGGTCGACCTACGATGTCTAGGGCCATCAGCACAGGCTAACGTGGGGTTTGCTTGTGCCTTACCCTAACTAGGATTGTGGTTGCTGCATGACCGGGGCTCACACTATTTTCAACTAATAACCCAGTTTCTAACAAAATGTAACATTTTCATATACAGACATGCTGCTCTAGATTTATTGAGGAATGACTTTGGTAAGCGTGTAGCCTTACCCAGCATTACCCAATTTAATGACGCTCAAAAGGTTGATAATGGTGTTAACCAACCCATCCAGTGATCACTGACCGTCTAAAAGACAAAATGAGCCATTGGCACCCCAGTGTCATTTCCCATTGTGTTGCTCAGATTATGTTTTGTTGTAGTTTAGCTCGTCAGCCTTGGGCCTTATTGGGTTCTGTTTTTCCATAAGTGTACCGTAGATAACTTTTAGTATTATTCAGTTTTTACGGTCTGGCTTGACAGCGGAGCTGTCGCCAGACACTTAGGCAATGATTACTAGAGAGGGGCTTTGACTCTGCCCACTTGTTTGGAGCCATAAGTACATGTTTTGATTGAGCAGAAGATTTGTGCTTCTACCAAAAAGTGCTTGCCCTCCACACAGCTGTGATCATTTTGTTTATTTATCCAGCTGCCTATGCTTGACCTTGCAGTGGCACACACATGATATTGTAATGCTGTAAAAGTGTCTTGGATTACTATATAATTTATGATGTTTGTCTGTCTTTGGCAACAGCACGGATGGGAGGAAGGGAGTCATAAGGAAAGTATGGTATTCTATATGTTTTTCAATTTGTGTGTGTATTATTGCGATTGGCTCAGAGTGTGAATGCTAAAATTAGTGAGTGAATGGAAGATTGGATATATGAGCTAATAGATGTGTGACTGAGTACATGTATGGTGACCTATTAAGTGCTAAACCATTTATCAGTGAAATAAGAAGCACTTTTATTCGTAAGCCAGACCTATAGTCATTGCCAATTCTTGTTAGAATGTAAAGTCACGTGATACATTTATGATCAAAATCTTTCGAGCATGACTTTAACTAGAAATGTAAAATAATTTTCGGAGTTGCTCAAGAGCATTGCTCACTTACAAAATATGTATCAAAAGAGTTTACATTGAACTTCTGATTCGCTCATTTTCCGTTTTAGGTTCACAGCAGCTTAAATATGGCAGATGATGGGTAAGTCAGGAATCTATTTATTTCATTAAGTAAGGTAAAGACTTGCTGGCGGATGCAGGGTGCTTTTGTCCTGTGATTCAGCTACTCACATCCTGAATGTTGTTAATTGTGTTAACCTATCCTGCAATTGGTGAACCTTTTACATCTATTGTATGATATCTATGTAAATGAACCACCATTGACGCCACCTGAGATTCCTGAATATGCAGGAGACTGCAGAAATCTAATTGTCAACGGCGTCCAGGTGTTCTCTCTTGTGCTGGGTGGAAGAGGTCTAATGTGGAAGAGGTCTAAAATGTATGTGTATATGGTTTTCTATGCAGAAATAGCTTTTGTTTACTTTCTAAAAGGTGAGAGTTTAAGATGCTGCTTTATTTAATCATTTCAAAGTCTGGTGGCAGGGATGATCTGTTATGGTGACATAAGTGCAAGAAGATGCATAAGTAGTCCGAAAGCTACTGGAAACCTAGAAGTTTGGCAACTGAAACAAATTGCTCTTAATCAAGCATACCTTATTCATGAGATGAATTTTAAGACTGCGGTCTTGGGTATTTGTTTGTGGGCGGTGGCCATGCTGGGGTATGTTGCTGTTAATTATGCCTTGTATGCCATTCTTCAAAACCCTCTTTAATTTTCCTAGAAAACATCATACGAATGCAATGATGCTTTTCCTAGGCTGTATAAAGAAATTCTCAGAATACCTGTGTCCTCAGTCTTTTCCATTCTCAAGTGGTAGATACCTGCACCAGGTTAGTAGCAAGACTGGAAACTGGTTCTATGTCTGTATATCAGAGCTTTACACTCCACCATCTTTTCATGCAGTTGTGGGTCATACATGGTCTTCCCAGTGGCGGCTGGTGACATTTGAAAGTGGTGAGGCGTAAAATTCTTGCCGTACTGCACTGCGCTGAGGTTAAGGCAGGATCCCCACTTGTCCCTTGCCCGCATTTTATTTTCACCAGTCTAGTGCCAGTCCTGTGTCCCCTTGTCACCAAAATCTTCAATCTTTGAAGCTTGCCTCTTTCCCAAAAATATGGAAGAAAACAGTGGACTCTCCCCTCCTAAAGAAAGCAGGCCTTGGAATTTACGATCCAGCCAACTATCTCCCAATTTCCCAATTACCATATCTATCTAAAGTTTTGGAATGGTTAGTCAATAAACAGCTCACCACCTTCCTTGAAACCAACAATCTATTTGATCCCGCACAGATGGGTTTAGGGCTAATAACAGTACTGAGGCCACTCTATTAGCTGTATCTGACCGTATTAGATCACAAGTTGATCTGGGTAGAGCCGTAGTATTGATCTTATTAGATCTTACTGCGGCTTTCGACACCGTTTCACACACTAAATTACTTCAAATACTACATAAAGGGGATTTGCTAAAGCCCTGTCAGGGTTCGCCTCTTTTCTTAAAGACTGAACCCAAACAATTCAAATGGGATCCTGTACCTCCTCCTCAAAAAGTATTCAGTATGGAGTCCCGCAAGGAGCATCCTTAAGCCCTACCCTTTTTAATGCATATGTTTAATCTTTGGCTGACATCAGCTCCTACGCCGACGATACTCAATTGGGGATTCTCCTGATAAATAGACCGACCAATACCGAGACCAAGGATAACTTAATAAACTGTCTCACTGAACTTGCAAGCTGGATGTCCTGGCACTGTTTAAAATTAAATGCCGGGAAGTCAGAAATCCTGCTCTTCGGGGGTGCCCAGGCGATTCGGGATAATAGTTGGTGGCCCCAGGCATTAGGCACCGGCCCAAAACCCAAGCAAGCGGCAAAAAATGTGTGCATCGTCTTTGATGCCACCCTTTCCATGCAGGACCAAGTACTCAGTTTATGCGGAAAAGCTTTTGCTACACTGAAACTGCTCAGACGACTCTTCCCCTGGATCCCCTCTGACTGCAGACAAATGTTAACACAGGCTCTACTCCTGAGCAGACTGGACATTGGCAATGCCCTCTATGTTGGCATGGCCGACTATCTCTTTTCTAGACTCCAGGCAGTCCAGAACGCTGCCGCTAAACTAATTTGTAACAAAAAAAAAAAACAGTCCAGCATCTCACTGCCTGAAGGAACTACACTGGTTACCTGTTCGCCAGAGAGCTAGTTTTAAGCTCCTATGCTTCGTGCACAAAACCCTGCATAAAAGGACCACACATCTTGCGAGATAAGCTACAATTCCATGTCCCCTCACGAAATTTGAGATCTTGTCACCTAGCTCTCGCGTCAGTCAAACGCACATCGAAGGTCAGGATGGGTGATCGATCCTTTTCTAAGCAGCTGCGGTTCTTTTGAACAACCTACCCCTTGATCTTCGCCTGACAGACGATCATCTGCTGTTCAGAAAAAAATTGAAAACCACTCTGTTTCCCAGATACTGATCCTACTAGGACCAACCTGAATTGCATTAATTCTCGTCTCAGCGCCATGATGTCCTTCGGGATTATTGATTCACTCCATAAATATTAAAAACAAACAAAAACATTATTGCCTTCACCTCTGACCTCTGCGGATCTTAGAGCGTCCCCTCTGCCACCAGGCGACTTTCAGGGAGTCTGAGGTCAGCACAGTCATAAATTACTTGATTCTACCAGCAACGGATTTGTGCAAAGTGGAAAGGTATTTTCTGGAACTATTTTTTATTCACACTTTAATTTGAGATTTCTCGTTGCACTGAGTGAACAGGACGTTTTGGTTAGACAATCAACAACTGCCATAGTTGAGTTTACTATATCATGTCGTTTATAATTTTGCTTTCTTCAAGCAACATCACATAGTCAGAAAAAAATATATATATTTGACCTGGCATTTTATGATGCTCCCTTTCAATCTACTCTTTGGGCTTTTTAGTAAAGGCAGAACGTTAGCACAGTTGCCTACCAACACATGCATATTTATTTTCCCAAAGCTGCCATGAATCAAAGACATTCTCAGAAGGCCTCTGCGCCGCCACACACAAAAGCAGGTCTTACAATGCGCCCCTCTGTCACCCGGGGGCCGCTGCGGGGACTTATTTTTAACTCCACTTCTTTCATCTCGATATTCCAGAGGTCCCTGCGGGCACATATCGGGGAGATATATGGGCTGGTACTTACCTAGGTTCCCTACTCTACTACTGGTCTCTACAAATTATGGGGGAATGGATGCCACCTCCCTCTCTCTGGCTACATCATTGAAACCACACCAAATGATTGGATTGGGGGGGGGTGTAACCCCCGGCCGTATTTATTAAAAATTAAAAAACATCATTAAAACATTATGTACAAACAATTATGCAGAAAGTAGAGATACATTGATAGAAAAATGTTTTTACAGTGCTAACCTTATTACAGTCTAATACACAAGACACTCCTAC
Source organism: Lissotriton vulgaris (assembly GCF_964263255.1). NCBI lineage: Eukaryota > Metazoa > Chordata > Amphibia > Caudata > Salamandridae > Lissotriton > Lissotriton vulgaris. The sequence continues at coordinate 1,803,205,948 of NC_141687.1, read as the reverse complement.
CGTAAATCCAACAATGCATATATTTACTTTCTTCGTGTCCCATCTAAAGCCTATGGCAAGATCAATGACTGGCAGCTCCCCTGCTTCTAGTGTGCTTCCAATAGTACTCCCGGAGTAAGGTTGCGCAGGGGGTACAGATTATCGGACGGATAAGTTCCCCCGGTCCCTCCCACTCCCTGTGCCCTAAACTCCATCAGTGGGGCTGCAGACCTCTACATACTGGCGCCTTGATGCGCGTGCAGGGGTGGCCCCAGGCCCACTGGGATGGATGACTCCCCCGCACCCTGACAGCCTACTTACCAGCTGTCACTACCCCTGGAGTTACATGGTGCTGACCGCTAACGACCGAAGACTATGCTTACCAATCATGACCTTACTGCCTGACCAGAGACACACAACTAAATACGACAATATTTACCTGAAACAAAAAATACTCATACTTTTATTACACGTTACTTTAAAACAATTACATAATAACTTCCGCTATCTGAAAATACAAATGGGTTAAAGGCGACAAAGGAACACCTACGCATCTACAAGCAAACCCTTCCAACCTCTGCCTTGGGGGATGGTGAGAGGTAAAGAAAAAAGGTCACGGCCCCAGCTGGCCCGGTGTATCCTGTGGGGAGCAAGAACAAGAGACTGTTCTGCTCCCCACCTCCCCTTTTAAAGGACGTGCCCAGGCTGGTCGGTCCAGACCGGTCTGCCTGGACGCTGGCTGGATGTTTGAACCGGAAGCACCAAAGTGCTTCCTGTTCAACTGTGCTGCCTATCATTGATTGGCCTCCTGTGTGGGTGGGGATGCCGTGTCACGGGCTGGCGCGGCCTCCCCTCACCCCCCTCTCCCAACCCGGGGACTAGTGCGACCGCCATAATGGCGCTAATTACATCTCGCCTGGACTATGGTAATGTTCTTTTCCTGGGTGCTGGTAGGGAGATTGTCCGGAAACTCCAGGCAGTTCAAAACATGGCTGCTCGCCTGCTTGGTAAACTCCCTGATAGGTCATCCATTTCCCCTTTCTTACGCAGCCTTCATTGGCTTCGTATCGAGAGTCGGGTTAAATTTAAGGCCCTGTGTTTTATACACAGAATTATCGCTGGCAAAGCCCCACAATATCTTAAATCCTTCATTAGTTCTTATGTCCCCTCCCGGACTCTTAGATCATCCACCCAGTTCTAGCTCCTGATCCCTAGGATTAAGCGAGCAAGAATGGGTGGGCGTTCTTTTTCTTTTCTGGGTCCTTCCCTCTGGAACTCACTTCCTTTTGCTCTTCGAACTGAGCCCAACTATCTTAGGTTCCGCAGGGAGCTGAAGTCGTCATTATTTAACCAGTAAACTAGTTGTTAATGGTCATACCCCTGTTCTCTGGTCAGCGCCGGGAAACCCTCTGGGTAGCTGTGCGCTCAATAAAATTAATAATAATAATAATAATATGCTAGCCCTCGCCTTCCCCAGGTGATGTGTCCCCGAGCACGGAAAACAGACTTAGGCATTGTAAGCGCAAACTGCCGCTCTGTAGGGGACAAAGATGAAGGAGACAGGCGAATGGATATAAAGGGTCGGTTGAGCTGGAGAAGAGACCGCAACAAATATGGTGGCGATGACAGGAATGCCCCCACTCCGGTGTGCCTCGTCACTGCACAGTTATGGCATTCCTGACCTGCACAGCAATACACAGCTGCAGTTCAGGATACCGGGTTCTTTTGCCTCCTGCTGCACGATGTACATTGCCCCCTTCCTTCTCCCCACAAGTAGTGGCACTATGCACCCAGTGCCCTCATATAGACTAAGGGGCAGCACAGTGCCATGGTGATGTGTTCGAGTGTGCAGTGGCTCTGTCAGTACTCTACAGACACTCTCGGGCGTTTCACATGTGCCAGAAATATGCACAGGGAAAGCTGTGAGGTCAGAAGTGTGCTCAGCGCTGCTTGTGATCTGCCGGTGCTATGCCCTAGCCACTACCGGCTTCGCTCCTGCTCCACCTGTGGATCAGCCCGTGTCCTATGCTAGGTCTTCCCTTTTCCTTCACAAGGATGTGCTCTCTATTTACCTTTTTCCCCACTCATTGCTATGGTTTGCAATTAGTTTTTCTCTTTCTAAGTGACACTTTTTTCACAAAACTATTTCCTCGTTTCTCATTCTTTAGTTTACTCTTTTGCCTCTGTGGTTTATGCCAGAACACTTGTTTTATTCCAAGTGCATTGCCACAAACCCTGTGCATTATGGAACCCTTCTAACCTTGTGCCTTATGTTTGGGATCCAGTAATACGTTGTGCACCAGTGCTGTGTGTTACTATCCGTATCGGTCTTTCTATCTGATGTTGAATGTAATCGTTTAAGGGCCAGGGGGTCCAGATTCTAGGTGCAGCACCCAATAAACTGCACAGAGCTACCACAAGCAGATGGGAGAGTTGAGACAGGGGACATCATGACAATGAAGATGAAGATTCTAGGAAAAGACAGCTGAGGCAAGGGGTTTGAAAGAAAATGACTGTTTGATCATAAAGGAGTCTACAGGAAATAGGCAAAATAGTTGAGCATCTGATCATGTTTTTGACTTGAGTGGGATGCTTATGAGATAGCTAACCAGTAAATTGTCCTTCAGTAAACTGTTCCATAGTCTGGCTCCTGCTGCTTTCAGTGATCTGCCTTCAAATATGGCCTTGTCATTTCAAGATGATCACTGTGCAGTTGGTGATGGAGCTCTAGGGAGTGCCAAGTTGGTGAATTGGAAGAGCCTTGATAAGTAGTTGGAAATGTTCACACTGGCTGATTTCCAAATTAGACAGATAACCATACATTGTATCCAGTGCTCTATGGTTAGCCAAAAGGTGAAGCTGGACACATGGTTGTTCAAAGATGATGCAGATTTTGCTGTTTTGTTTCTGATGGAGATTCTGGATAGCTTTGCTATGGTTAATTTACATATACAGTCTCACAGAATTAACGTCGGAGCTTTCAGCTACCTTGCTATTATTCTGTGGTATTAGATCGTTACCTGAGGGCAGATATTCAGTACAGCATATAGGTAAAGGCAGCTGATTTGCTAGTGTAATGAATATGCATTTTAAAAGATAGCTGAAAGTGGAAATGGACCTCAAGATTTCGCAGCACTCCTGAAGGGGACATCAGTAGATGTAATGGGCAGGGCCATTACGTGCCTAGAGAAACTTTGAGGTTATTATTTCTAATCCGGATTGTTTCATCACTGTACGCAGAGGTCGCCGATATTCATTCAGTGTTTAATTGGCAGTAAAATAGTGTTGTTGTATTGGCATTACTTATGTTGTCTAGAAACTGACAAACATCTGAGAATGAAAACCTCACTCATTTATCAGATGAGCTAGTGGAACCAATTATAGGCCTACGAGTGGATGTGAAATTATTGAGCTCCGGCAACTCAGCAGTTTAGAGTCCTCTGTTACATGGGATAAGAGCTCATTTTTCATCCATGACTGGATGACTTGATCCAGTCCCTAACTTATCCTGTGATATTAAATCAGATGTTCGAGGCATGTGGGCTGCTGAATTCATATCTGTGCATAAATCGCCGCCTAGTGTTGGGTCCCGATGATTGCACATTGTTGTCCTGGAAGAGTCTTCGAAGTATCACGAGAAAGGTGGCTCCTCCCTTGGACTACAGTGCGCATGGGCATCCTCTCCATGCTCAGATTGTTTTTTTCCGCCATTGGGTTCGGATGCAATTCCAAGCACTCCTAGTTCGGAAAACTTTGCAAAAGGCCAAAAGGCCTTAGGTCTCGTCGGTATTGTTTGCGATCGGTACCAATAACTTTCTTTAACTTTAATTGTACTCCGGTCGTCGAATCGGGCCGCTAGGCCTTCTCGACGCCACGTGGACCGACGGTTGATGGAACGAAGTCCATTCAAGTACTGCCCGCAGTGCAACTCGAAGTTCCCGCACACCGATAAACATTCAGTGTGCAACAAATGCTTGTCTCCAGATCACAATGAAGACAGCTGCCTAGCTTGTGCCCAGTTCCGATCCAAAAAGACTATTCGGAATCGACGGGCGCAAAGGCAAGAAATGCAGAGGTCGGCACCGGACTCCGATAATATCTTCGACGAAGAAGAACTGCTTGGCGCTCAAGACTCGGAACAAGAGGTAGAACAATTCTCCGAGCACGACTCCGACTATTACATCGACGACGAAGAAATCGTCGAGGTCGAAGGATACGACCAGGATATCGTAGCTGTCGAAGACGACTCCGATGGCGACGAGGGGCAAACCGTGAATACACCGCCCCATATAGACACTACACCATTATCAGAGACTCAGGTCGAGGCATCGCCAGCAGGCCTTAGCCAAGACCAATATACTGGTTCTACAGCCCCGCCATACTGCCCGGCTAAGAACATACAAAAAGAGCCATCTGAGACACGTTTTTCAAGGCCAAGCCCATCGAAACCGAAACTTATCGACACGACAGTCTTCGGACTGAACGTCGTCGAACCAAAGGTGTTCAAGCCAAAGGGCGCCGACCCGAGGGCTACTGCTACATCAACACCTTCAAAAACAAAGGCCGTCGAATCGACCTCGAAGCCAAAGGCCGTCTAAGCCAAAGGCCGTCGAATCGAACTCAAAGCCAAAGCACGTCTACTCGAGCACATCGGGTTTGACGGTTGCAAAAGGAAAAAAGGGCGTCAACGATACCAAGGCGGTCATCGAACCGAAACAGAAGCCAAAACTACACCACACCAAATCGGTCGATCCAAACACTACCGATCCGAAAAGGGTCGTCGAGCCGAAGCAAACTCCAGACGCAACTCTAAAACCTAAACAGGTTACCGAACACACAAAAGTGCTCGGTCCAAAAACAGTGGTAAAGCCAGTAAAAGACGTCGGGCCGACAACACCTGTTGGCAAACCTCAAAAACCAATACAGGCAACTAAAGCAGTCGAACCAAAGAAGGGCATCGAACCGAAAAAGGACAAACCCAAAACTACGGAGCCAAGACAAAAAACTGTGGAAGAGGAGATCATCCATCCAGACCCATCCACAGAGGATCAGTCAAAACTATACATTGACCCAAATACTGGGAAGGTGACTGTTTATACAAGGAAGAAAAGACCAGTGCCAAGTGAAGCCTCGTCAACAATTCCTTTGAAAAAGAAAAGAGACTGTGCCACTTCTCCTATTCTTTTCCGACCTATCTCTCCAGCTATGCCTGCTACTCCATACACGCCATACTCTCCTGCACGCTCTGACTACAACCTAGATGAGGATCAGGATGCAGAGGGGGGTTTTGGAGATGGACAAAGCCCATATGCAGACCCCAATACACAACCATGGGGGATGGAGGGGAGCCAGACAATGAAGGGGCTCTACCTATTACAGACCCTACTGTATACCCAGCTAAGCCATCACCCACAGAAGACACAGTGGCTTTTAACTCATTAATAGACAGAGCTGCAACCTACCATAATGTAGACATGCATTCTGATGCTATAGAAGAGGACTTTCTACTTGACACACTGGCTACATCAGAACGAAGTGTCAAAACACTCCCCATGTTAAAGGGTGTCCTAAAGCACGCAAGTGACATTTTCAAAGACACCGCTAGGGCACGTGTGATCAACTCTAGAATAGAAAAAAGTATAGGGCCGCACCAGTAGACCCTACATACATCAAGGGACAACTGCCTTTAGATTCATTGGTGGTATCTAACGTGCGAAACCGTGCAAATTCACAAACAAATGGCGAAGCTCCTCCTCCAGACAAGGAGTCAAAAATCTTAGAGGCATCAGGCAAAAGAGTAGCAGCTCAAGCAGCAAACTCATGGAGAATAGCCAATACACAGGCCTTGCTAGCCAGGTATGACAGGGCATACTATGACACTCTAGAAGGACTTCTCCAACATTTACCAGAGCCTTACAAAGAGCAGGCAGATGAACTTATACAAGAAGGAAAGCTCATCACCAATGCCTCCATTAATTGTGCTCTAGACGCGGCAGATACAGCTGCCAGATCCATTAACACAAGCGTGCTGCTTAGAAGGCATGGCTGCCCATTTCTGGATTCAAAAACGAAGTACAGGCCACAATTCTTAACCAGCCTATAAATCCAGACTTTTCATTTGGTCCAGCGGTTGACTCATTTCTGGACAAAATGAAAAAGGACAACGAAACAGCTAAGTCCTTGGGAGCCCTTCAGTCACAGCAACACAGAGGCTCCTTTCGTCGCTCCAGTTATAGAGGGATGGCGTGAGGTAACACATCGCAGCAATCCTCCGCTTACAAAACTAACACGCAATCCACATACAATAAAAACACTAACAGAGGTGGATACAGAGGAAATAACACAAAGGGCAGAGGTTGTGGAATCAATGCCAATAGATCCTCCACTAACACCAAACAGTGACTTCTTACCACTACCCCCAGACCATATAACACCGGTCGGGGGACAACTACAACAATTACTGCCAGTCTGGTTAAACATCACTACAGACAAGTGGGTAAGGCAAATTATCCAACATGGCTATTGCCTATAACTCACGTCAACACCACCCAACAAACCACCCGTGCACCGTCCAATATCGCAGGAACACATAACATTACTGCAGCAAGAGGTCATCAGTATGCTACAAAAGGGGGCCATAGAACCAGTCCCACTACAACATCAAGGAACAGGAGTATATTCACTATACTTCCTCATTCCAAAGAAGGACGGTTCGCTAAGACCAATATTAGATCTCAGGCCCCTCAACATGTACATTCTGTCAGAGCATTTTCATATGCTCACTCTACAACAAGTCTTACCGCTTCTTCAACAGGGAGACTTCCTAGCAACTCTAGACCTCAAGGACGCATACTTTCATATACCAATACACCCTGCTCACAGAAAGAATCTAAGGTTTACAATTCAAGGTCAGCACTACCAGTTCAAAGTCCTACCATTCGGTGTAACAACAGCTCCACGGGTATTCACCAAATGCCTGGCAACAGTGGCGGCACATCTCAGAAGACAACACATTCATGTCTACACCTATCTGGACGATTGGCTAGTACACGCTCCATCAGCCCAGCAATGTGCCAGCCACATGTCAAAAACCATTAATCTCCTGCACAGCCTGGGATTTTCGCTAAACTACCCAAAATCCCACCTGCAACCCTCACACGTACAACAGTACCTGGGAGCAACAATAAATACACTAGCAGCAAAGGCATACCCCAACGCAGCACGAATAAACGGAATGCACACCTTAATCCAAAGGTTCAGACCCAAACACTCATTGCCAGCCCGAGTGTTTATGCAACTCATAGGCATGATGGCCTCATGCATATTCATAGTCCCCCATGCAAGGTTGCACATGCGTCCGCTTTCAAGAGTGTCTAGCAACACAGTGGAACCAGGCTCATGGGCAATTAAGACGTAGTGTTAGTGACCAGTCGAGCATACAACTCTCTGCATTGGTGGATCCCACAAAACCTTTGCAAAGAACGACTGTTCCAAGAGCCTGTCCCACAAATAGTGATGACAGCTGACGCATCCCTGCAAGGCTGGGTAGCTCACTTCCTGCATTACACAGTTCAGGGACTATGGACTATGCAACCGAAAAAAATGCACATCAACCTTCTGGAGTTGATGGCAATCTTCCTAGCACTCAAAGCATTCAAAAAACACTTATGCAACAAGACAGTGTTGATCCGGACGGGCAACATGACGACGATGTATTATCTCCAGAAACAAGGAGGGACACACTCCCCACAGCTGTCGCATCTAGCTCAAAGCATGTGGAAATGGGCCATTCAAAGGAACATGTTTCTTATGGCAGAACACCTCCCAGGCAAAATCAATCAGATGGCCGTCCTGCTCAGCAGGCACAGTCAACAAATGCACGAATGGGAGATTCACCCCAATGTGCTCCAACCATTCTTCCGGAAATGGGGACAACCGGAAATAGATCTGTTTGCCACAAGCGAAAACGCAAAATGCCAACACTTTGCCGCCAGGTTCCCACATCCGCAGTCGCAGGGCAATGCGATATGGATGAACTGGTCAGGCAAATTTGCGTACGCTTTTCCCCCAGCTCCACTAATATCGCTAGTGGCACGCAAAATGGGCAAACACTCACTAACGCTTATCCTAGTTGCTCCCACGTGGGCGAGACAACCGTGGTACACAACGTTCCTAGAACTGTCAGTGGGGCCTCATCAGAGACTGTGATTAACACCCAGTCTTCCGACTCAGAACCGTGGCGAAATCCAACATCCAGACCCGCAACAGCTGGACCTAGCGATCTGGCTCCTGAGATCCTAGAGTTTGGATACCTGAACATACCTCCAGACTGCATGAGTATTATCAAGGAGGCAAGAAGACCCACTACCAGGGCATGTTATGCAGCAAAGTGGAAGCGATTCATCTTTTACTGCAGAAACAACAACATAAACCCTTTAGACGCTCCCACACAAAACATTATTTTCTATCTTTTGCTCCTACAACGTTGCAACTTAGCATACTCATCCATCAAGATACTTCTAGCTGCGTTAGCAGCATATCTCCAAAACAGGCAACACCTTTCACTATTCAGAGTGCCAGCAATTAAGGCATTTATGGAGGGACTTAAACGAGTAATTCCCCCAAGACACCCGCCTTCACCAGTCTGGAATCTAAACATCGTTTTAACCAGACTTATGGGACCACCTTTTGAACCACTACACTCATGTGAACTACAATTTCTTACTTGGAAAGTGGCTTTCCTTATTGCCATTACTTCACTTAGAAGAGTTAGTGAGCTGCAAGCCCTAACTAGTCAGGAGCCAATCATTCAAGTACGTGCAAATAGGGTAGTTCTCAGAACCAACACAAAATTCATGCCAAAAGTGGTATCCCAGTTCCATATAAATAAAAAAATAGACCTTCCAGTGATCTTTCAAAACCCACAGACGGTTGCTGAAAGGGCCTTGCATACTCTAGACGTCAAAAGAGCTCTACTATATTACATAGATAGAACTAAAGCATTCAGGAAAACAAAACAGTTGCTTGTTGCTTTCTCACCACAACACAAAGGCAACCCTATTTCTAAATCAGGGATAGCCAGATGGATTGTTAAGTGTATTCAAATATGTTACTTAAAGGCAAAACGCACCTTAACAGTTCCCCCTAGGGCGCATTCCACACGCAAACTAGGGGCATCCATGGCTTTCCTGGGAAATATTCCTTTACACGAAATTTGTAGAGCAGCCACATGGACAACAATACATACATTTACAAAACACTACTGTGTCGATGTACATTCCAGACAGCAAACTGCTGTAGGACAGGCTGTTCTCAAAACTCTTTTTCAGACTGCTGCAGCTGGCACAGGCAGCCACCGCTAGGGGAGGTATTGCTATACATTCCATGCACAGATATGAATTCAGCAGCCCACATGCCTCGAACGGAATATGCTACTTACCAGTATGCATCTGTTCTTGGCATGTAGGGCTGCTGACATTCATATCGCCCACCCACCTCCCCGGTGCCTGTCGCAGCTGTAGCATTCACTCTTTGCATGGACATCTCTTACTGTACTATACTCCATCTCTGCCACAATGGCGAAAAACAATCTGAGCATGGAGAGGATGCCCATGCGCACTGTAGTCCAAGGGAGGAGCCACCTATCTTGTGATACTTCGAAGACTCTTCCAGGACAACAATGTGCAATCATCCGGACCCAACACTAGGCGGCGATCTATGCACAGATATGAATGTCAGCAGCCCTACATGCCAAGAACAGATGCATACTGGTAAGTAGCATATTCCTTTCAGGTGGTTTACTAGAGTCCTATGTCCCATGGGGTTGAATGACGCTGAGAGGTCCCCACTGATTAGATAGTTTTATAATAATTAGTGCCTTAGGGAACCACCTCTATCTTGAATCTAGCAGCATCTTTGTGATGATGAATCTGTTCTTCTTAAAGGACAGAGCCTGATTAACCATCAAATACCAAGTAGTTATATGCCAGCTTCTGGATCTGCTTAGTTTGTTTGAGTTTTAAGATATTTGCTGTCTGTGATTGGTTGGATTGGAGAAATTTAGATTTGTTTTTTTGAGCAGGAGAGAACTGCTGCTTATTTCAGAGCAGTATTACCTCCGAACAGTGTTTTCGACCTAACTTCTGATTGTTTGAATCTTTTACTGCCCTCATTCTGCGACCTCTCCCCCCAACCTCCATAGCTCTAGACGCATAGGAAGAAACTCATTGTTCAGGCAAAGTCAAACCAGCCCATCCAATCACTCATCGAGCAAGGTCCTTTCCAGGAACAGCTTCCTCTCTCCTCCCCATCACCAACCCCAGTCCAGCTAATTCCCCCAGGCCCACTCCCGAATTGTCTAGCAGTATTCCAGCTACTGCAGCCAGGTTCGGAGGAAAACCGGTTACTTACTGAAGACTGACCACTTATGTGCTGTATGCTTTCTAGGTGTTACCTTTCCCTCCAGGGTTAGTCACAGGTGCTTGTTGTATAAGCACTCTGTTGCTTAGTTCAGAGGGAGTCTTGTGTTTTCTTCCATGTTTACCATTGCAATAACTGTTGCTGCCAAGACTGGAATATGCACTGTGATCCTCACACCATTTCCTTAATTTCTCACTGTAAATTTGTCAGCATCATTACACAAGTCTAAGTAGAAGGCTTCACTATTGTTACAGAGTCACTTTAGTTCACATAGCTTTGTCTCCAAGTTATGGACAACATGGACCAAAGGAAATGGTATGAACACGAAGAATATGGTCTTAGGTGTGCTCTCCTGGAGATTTGTTGATCAGCATGGACAGGAATGCATTACACTATTAAAATCATCAAACAGGAGGATGCAGTTTTTCCAAGGGAGCATACAAAAATTCTGCGATATGAGCAGGAAGTAGTCCACGACCCCAATTGGTGTTTGGATGTTGTTTTTAAATCTTTTTATTAAACCACAAAAAGATGACATTTCCATTAAACATTCGATGGGATAAAACACATTACATGGTTATAGTCACACTTGTCACTGTTCTACAATTTATTATACGATATAGTACTATAGTGATCTCTATGGCGATACAGGATCTTCCAAAGATAGATCAGCTGGGGGTTCACATATATTAACACAGTAGCTATTCCATTTGCTCCATATGTCAATCCATTTTTTGGGGCACCCTCTAACAACCTATACAGTTTTTTCCCGTAGCATACACCAGTCCGTGTCTGCTTTCCACTCCTCAACTTTGGGCGGTGTCCCGGCCCCCCGCAATCTTGCCAGGTTCCTTTTAGCTACCATCAGCCCTAGCGCAACCCAATTTCTGTTGTTCCTTCCTACATCTGTGGGCTCGCAGACATTCAAAAGACATCTCTTAGCCTCGATTCCAACCACAGTTCGAGGACCTCACCGAAACAGGCATGTACCCCCTTCCAATATTTCTGTATATACCCACACTCCCAAAGGATATGCATAAACATGCCCTCCTGACCACATTGCCTCCTGCACATGCCTTCGTCCGCCCTTCCCATACTGACGAGCCGAGTCCCTGCGACATACATTCTATGGAGGATCTTCAATTGGACCAGACGAAGCCTGGAGGAGAGTGCAACTTCCCTTCGGGTAGGCCACTGCCTCTTGCCTCTTGCCAGTCTTTGTCATCAAGTTCCAACCCATCTTTCCCCCAGTGCTTCCGGATCACTTTGAGAGGGTCTGGTGCATTATTGACCAGCTTCTGATATGTCAGGAATACTGTTTCCATTTGTAGGTTCCCCTTGAGCAATCTATCTTCCAACGGCGAGGCTTCTGGAGGCATACTCCCTTCTGCAAGTGCGACGTTAATCAATCAATCAATCAAAAAATGTGTATAGCGCGCTACTCACCCGGAGGGTCTCAAGGCGTTTGGAGGGGGGGGAGGGGTGGGGGGGGGGGGGTCATACTACTCGAACAGCCAGGTCTTGAGTTTCCTGAATGAGAGGTGGTCTTGGGTAAGACGGAGGTGGATGGGGAGGGAATTCCAGGTCTTGGCTGCCAGGTAGGAGAAGGATCTTCCTCCCATGGTGGCTCTTCGGATGCGTGGAACGGCGGCGAGGGCGTGGCTGGTCGATCGTAGTTGGCGGGTGGGAGTGTAGAAGGTCAGGAGGTTGTTGAGGTACCTGGGGCCTAGGTCGTGGAGGGCTTTGTGTGCGTGGGTGAGGAGGCGGAACGTGATTCTTTTGCTGACGGGGAGCCAGTGCAGGTCTCAGGTGTCTGGAGATGTGGCTGTGGCGGGGGATGTCCAGGATGAGTCGTGCGGAGGCGTTCTGGATGCGTTGGAGTCTTTTCTGCAGTTTGGCTGTGGTTCCGGTGTAGAGGGTGTTTCCGTAATTCAGTCGGCTGGTGACAAGTGCCTGGGTGACTGTCTTCCTGGTTTCGGTGGGGATCCATCGGAAGATCTTTCGGAGCATGCGTAGTATGTTGAAACATGAAGACGAGACAGCGTTGACTTGTCTGGTCATCGACAAGGAGGAGTCCAGGATGAAGCCCAGGTTGCGTGCGTGGTCCGTTGGTTTGGGTGCGCTGCCTAGGGCCGGGGGCCACCAGGAGTCGTCCCAGGCAGATGGTGATGATCCAAGGATGAGGACTTCCATCTTGTCGGAGTTCAGTTTCAAGCGGCTGTTCTTCATCCATTCGGCTACTTCTTTCATCCCTTCGTGTAGGTTGGTTCTGGCGGTGGCGGGGTCGTTGGTGAGGGAGAGGATCAGCTGGGTGTCGGCATAGGAGATGATGTTGAGGCTGTGTTGGCGTGCGATGGCAGCGAGGGGGCTCATGTACACGTTGAAGAGGGTGGGGCTGAGTGATGATCCTTGTGGTACGCCGCAGATGACTTTGGTGGCCTCAGATCTGAACGGGGGGAGGCGGACTCTATGGGTTCTTTCGGGGAGGAACGAGATGATCCACTCCAGTGCCTTCTCTTGGATTCCGACGTTGCTGAGGCATTGTACTAGGGTGTGGTGGCAGACAGTATTGAACGCTGCGGAGAGTTCCAGGAGGATGAGGGACGCTGTTTCCCCGTTGTTGAGCAGGGTTCGGATGTCGTCAGTGGCTGCGATGAGGGCGGTCTCGGTGCTGTGATTGGCTCGGAAGCCGGACTGTGAGTGGTCGAGGGATCTGTCCGTCTCGAGGAAGGCGGCCAGCTGTCTGTTGACGGTCTTCTCGATGACTTTGGCAGGAAACGGGAGGAGCGAGATGGGGCGGTAGTTCTTGAGGTCGGTGGGGTCTGCTGATGGTTTCTTCAGGAGGGCGCTGAGTTCGGCATGTTTCCAGCTCTCCGAGAAGGTGGCGGTGTTGAAGAAGCAGTTGATGATGTCCCGGAGTTGGGGTGCGATGACGGAGTCGGCCTTGTTGAAGACGAGTTGAGGGCATGGGTCGGTTGGTGATCCGGAGTGGATGGTGTTCATCGTGCGGATGGTGTCTTCGGTGTTGACTGGGGTCCAGTCGCAGAGGGTGGTGGTGGGGGGCGTCGGTTCTGTGTTGGGGTGCGTGGTCTGTTCGCCAAAGCTGTTGTGTATGTCTGCGATCTTGCTGTGGAAGAACGAGGCGAGTGAGTCGGAGAGGTCTTGTGAGGGAGTGATGTCGTAGTTTCCGGCGCTGGGGTTGGAGAGCTCTTTGACGATGCTGAAGAGCTCCTTGCTGTTGTGTGCGTTGTTGTCTAGTCGTTCCTTGAATGCTGACTTCTTGGTGGTGTGGATCCGCTGGTGGTGTTTGCGGGTGTCGTGCTTGAGGGCGGTCATGTTGTCTGTGGTCGGGTTTTTTCGCCAGGCTTTCTCGAGGGTGCGGCAGTTCTTCTTGGAGTTCTTTATGTCGTCGTTGAACCATGGGGCTCTCTTGCTTCCGGGCCTGCTGGGATGGGTTTTCAGGGGTGCTAGGTCGTCAGCGCAGTTGGTGATCCACTGTGCGAGGTTGTGGGCTGCTTGGTTGGGGTCCGTTGATCTGGCGGGAGGGTTCTGGTTCAGTGATGTGGTGAGCTGGTCGGTGGTGATCTTGTTCCAGTTCCTGCGGAGGTGGTGAGTTGTGGTGTTTTTTGATGTGGAAGTGGACGCAGCTGTTGTCTGTCCAGTGGAGTCCGGTGGAGTGGCTGAAGGAGATGTGCTTGCTGGAGGAGAAGATTGGGTCAAGCGTGTGTCCGGCGTAGTGGGTGGGGGTGTTCACCAGTTGCTTGAGTCCGAGGTTGGCGAGGTTGTCCAGTAGGGTGGTGGTGTTGTTGTCGTTGTTGTTCTTCAGGTGGAAGTTGAGGTCCCCTAGGAAGATGTAGTCAGCGGAGGGGAGGGCGTGTGGGCTGATGAAGTCTGCGATGTCTACGCTGAATTGTGTGCGGGGTCCTGGGGGTCTGTAGATGAGGGTGCCTCTGATTGTTGTCTTGGGGTCGGTGTGTTTCTGGAAGTGAAGATGTTCGGCGGCTGTGAGGGTGTCCTCGGAGTTGGTCGTGATGCGGATGGTGTTCTTGTGGACGATGGCGATGCCTCCTCCAGTCTGGTTGACGCGGTCCCTCCGGGTGATCTTGTATCCGTCCGGGATGGCTATGGCGATGTCGGGTGCTGAGGAGGCGTTCATCCAGGTCTCCGTGAGGAAGGCGACTCCCAGAGATGTGGTGTCGAGCAGGTTCCATAGTTTCATGGCGTGTCTGTGGACGGAGCGGGTGTTGAGCAGGATGCATTTCAGGTGGTTACTGTTGGTGCTTGGCTTGGCGGGTTCAGGTGGGTTGCAGGTCCGGATGCAGGCGAACTTGCAGGATTGGCAGGTGAAGGGTCTGTGGGTGCGTCCTGGGGTGGTTCGGTGGCAGCCGGGGAGGCGTCCGGTGTTGAGTGCGCTGAGGGTGGCGGCGTCGTACGTCCGGCGGGTGGGATGGCACCTGCGGGGGCCAGTGGGTGTGGCGGTGGGCGCAATCCAGGCTCGGACGAGCGCAGATGGGCTTGCCTTTGGCGCGCCTTCGGCGCACCATTGGCGCACCCGCTGTGCGTACGTGCGGACTCTGCCATATGTGGAGAGTGGGGGGCGGAGCGAGGGAGGAGCAGCTGGGAGGCGGGAGCAGGGTGGCGAGTGGGGAGGGGAGCGATGCAAGGTGAGGCTGAAGGAACGGGGTGGGGCCGCAGGGGAGCAGTGGCAGGGAGCGGGGAGCGGGGTGGATCAGTGGGAGAACAGTGGGAGCAGAAATACAATCAGGGGCACAGCAGTGACAAACAGGGGGAGGACAACGGCGATAGCAGGCAAACAGTCAGGGGCACAACAGCGGGAGAAAAAACGGCAGTGGAGCGGTCAAACCAATCAGGGGCACAACAGTGGGAGAAAATACTGAGTACTTGCACAATACAATAATAATACAAGAAACCGTTACTGGCAGTGGCGGCAGTGGCAGCGGCAGCGGCAAACGGGGACTGGGCTTACACAGGTGGGCCACGCGGCGGGTGGAGCGACCGGCACTCACCAGGTCAGGTCATGTCACAGTTCCCCGCCTCGCGGACACCACCTTAAGTACTCAGTGGAAGGGAGGAGCAGCTGGGAGGCAGGAGCGGGGAGGCGAGTGGGGAGGGGAGCAAAGCGAGGTGAGGTGAGGCTGAAGGAACGGGGGGTGGGGCCGTGGGGGAGCAGCGGCAGGGAGCGGGGTGGATCAGCGGGAGAACGGTGAGAGGAGAAATACAATCAGGGGCACAGCAGTGACAAACAGAGGGGAGGACAACGGCGATAGCAGGCAAACAGTCAGGGGCACAACAGCGGGAGAAAAAACGGCGATGGAGCGGACAAACCAATCAGGGGCACAACAGTGACAGTCAGGGCACAACAGCAGGAGAAAATATAGAGTACTGGCACAATACAATAATAATACAAGAAACAGTTACTGGCAGTGGCGGCGGCAAACGGGGACTGGGCACACGCAGGTGGGCCATGCGTCGGGTGGAGCGACGGGCACTGACCAGGTCAGGTCATTAGTGCATGTCTCACCTGTAAATAGTATTCTGTGCTGGCCAGTTCAAATTCTTGTTGCAAGGATGGTGAAGGAGACCATTTCTCCCTTTTTGCCATAGGTTCCCTATTTTCGTGATCCCTATCAGGTCCCACTTATCAAACCCCTTCAAACCTCTCAGGGTTCCCAGTTGCTCTGAGTCTCACAAAGGGGTAGCCATTGTGAGCTTCTGTTCCCATCCCAGGCTTCTGTTAACTGTATGCCATACAGGCACTGAATGTCCGGTTGGTCTCGTTAGAGAAAATGTCTTGGGCTTAGAATAAAGCGGCCATGTTGTAGTTACCCCCGGCAATAACCATTTATCCATTCTGTAACCTGGGTCGTCCCACTGTTGGTACATACATTGAATTATGACTGCCAAGTGGCCGGCCAGTAATACTTCCTAATGTCGGGTAGCCCTATCCCCCCGTCATACCAACTCAAGACTAGTTTGGGAAGGACGACCATCCCTAAGCAGTTCTCTTTGGAGACTTTCTACTTCTTTAAAATATTTCGATGGGACCTGACTTGGGACATTTTGGAGCGCATATAGCCTCTGCAGCACGGGGAGTATGTTTTGATCGTAGGTAGCTTTGGGGTCTACTGTAATAAGAATTCATAAATAATGGAAGCCCTCTTTCTCTTCCTTCATGGCACACCCTCTAGGTAGTGGAGGTGGCTCGCCACTAAGGACGTACATCATGGATTGTCTCCAGTTAATCGTGTATCCAGAATATTTCCCAAAGGTGGTGAATATATTAAGTACTCTGTAGAGCGACAACTTGGGGGATGCAAGATAAAGCAGTATGTCGTCCGCATACAGAGAAATGCGGTCCTTCCACGTGTCAGCCCACTTTAGTCCCCGAATTACTTACTTCCTACCTACATTAATGTGACCACAAACCCACTCCCTAGTCACTGTCCTGTCCCCCAGAACGACCATATCCCCTCCCACCCCTAGCCCCCCCTACTCCATCACCTCCCCTCCCCCTCTCACATCTAATCCCCCTTCCTCCTACACCGACCTTCCACCTACCTTGGCATTGCCGCATAACGAAACATCCCTCCTCCCCACCTCATTATTGTAGTCACTCATGCACCCACTACTGAAACAACTATCACACCTCCTCTTCCACCACCATCCACCCCAACTTCCTCTACACCCACGCCTAACACATACCCAACACTCTACCCACTACCTTTCCATACTCTCCCCACGCCTTCATCAGATCTCCCACCGAACCGAGCCAAATCTCCTCAACCTAAACCACTCTCTACCACCCCCACCACTACCGTTCCTAACCCCACTTTGGACAAGATTATGTCCACCCTTCTCCAAATTAAGATGAGCTACAAACTGTCAAAGAGCGGTTTTCGAATCAACCCAGGCACCCCTATCCACCCAGTTCCTCATATCCTGCAAGCTCCCCACCCATCCTACAACCTCCTCACTGGACCTCAATTCCTGCCCGTAATTCTTCCACCCGCCCTATACGAAGCATCAATCCACTTTCGTGGTACGACATACGTGCCCTCCTACACTACTATGATACCGCTCCCATGACCCACATAGCCACCACACACCTTCCCATCCCTACTATCCACTCCAACCCTCACAGGCCCCCTACACAAAATAATGGAGGTACCGTCTCTAATAATCTAAAAAAGTCTCCCTCACTCTGGACCCCTCCTCCTCCCTCATCACCCCGCGGCTCAAATGCACACTACTAAACTGTAGATCTGCCCCTAGCCACGCATCTGACATAGCCGACCTCATTATCGCACTTGACCTTGACCTGACCATACTCACCTAAACCTGGTTAACAGAATCTTCCTCCCCACTCATTGACATTCTAGTACCCCCCTAACTATCACATCATCAGATTGGATAGGACTGGCAAGACAGGAGGTGTATTCACTGGAGCAACCTCTCAGTAACTAGATCCATCTCCCCTATATTCCCCTATGTGAACACATCTGCCTTGACCTCAACAGTGAGGGTAATCCAGTATGCTCTCTGCATATTATCCACCACCCACCAGGAGACAACCTCACCTTCACTGAACACCTCATGGACATGATCACAACGAACTTGGATCGACAAAACACACAAATATTCCTTGGTGATTTCAACCTTCATTGGAATGATCAAAACAACTCGGTGGTCAATAGTCTCAAAAACTTCCTCAGTGCCCTAGACCTCACCCAAATTTGCAACAGCCCCACTCACGACAAAGGCTCTATCCTGGTCTTCATCATCTCCAAAGGTGACGCCACCCAACTCGACTCAATCCAACCCTGTGACTGGTCTGACCACCACATTATCACATTCTTCATCAATGAAAATGTGAAACTCAGCCCGGTTCAATCCACTAAACACAAGGCCTGGAAAAGAGACCTGAAGAAACTCAATCCCAACTCTTCACCTTCTCCCAGTTACAATCTTCTTCTTGCCCCTACCGGCACCTCCGATGTTCAGGTTCTCACCGACCACTACTTCAAGTCAATGACCACGATATTCAACGAAGTTGCCCCCCTTCAGTTAAAGAGAGTCTCCTCTAAAAACTCAAAACCATGGTACGACCGTCTGCTTATCGAAGATAGACAAGGTATGAGACTAGCGGAACGCAATTGGAGATCTGCCCCTTCGGCTGTGCACCTCAAAACACTAAAGAAAAAGAGAAATGCTTACTTTAGAAAAATCAAACGCTCGCAAGCTGATTTCTTTAGTCATCAACTAGACCGAGCAAAAATTCAGCAAAAAAACCTATTCGAGCTAATCAAAAGTCAATCCAAGGAAGAACCTCAACGACTTCTTAACACAACTAGCACTCTACCGTCCTGTGAAGAATTCTCTACCTTCTTTAACCTAAAAACATATAATATCAAGAATGATCTCACTGATCTAAGCCTATACTCCAGCACCCTCGGCAAAACACCCATTGAACTAAAAAGCAATGCTACATAGTCGTCCTTTGATACTTAGACGGAAGAATCTATAGGCAAGATCCTCAGTACCCTGAAGCCCTCCAATCACCTCTTGGACCCTCTACCTGCAAATGCCGTGAAGGACTTTATCCCATAGCTTCTCCCGCTCTGGACCAAAATTATTAACAGTTCACTTCAACAAGGATGCATCCCAGACTCCCTCAAAGTGGGACAAGTATCGCCCATACTAAAGAAACCCACAGCAGACCCTACCGACCCAAATAACTATCGCCCTATCTCCAATATCCCTACCTTAGCCAAATTGTTAGAAAAATGTGTTCACCTCCAACTGACAAAACACATCGAGCACTTTAACCTCCTCAATTCACACCAATCAGGCTTCCGAGCAGGCCACAGCACAGAATCAGCTAAGACACACATAATTGATGACACGCTTCAAATTCTTGATCAGAATGGTACTTGCCTCCTCATTCTACTCGACCTCTCATCAGCTTTCGACACGGTCAAACACAAGAACTTACTCGAGCTGTTGAATATCAGAATGGGTCTTTGCCCCAGTATTTGTACTTTCATAGATTCCCATGCTTTGTATCATTTCCCGTCGTCAGCCTGGGAGCCTCGGTAAATAGAAAATACCATACTCATCTCACTTTGTAGCATATCTACCTCTTTTTGTAAAAGAGACCAAAATTTTGCAACAACCAATCAGATTAGCCTCACCCATAGAACACACATGAGGGAGCCTCAGAGCCTTAGATTTTCGACCGCACGTTGTGCTAAGGGAGTCTCCACTGAGCTCTGCTCAGATTTCTCTTCAACTTTTGGATTTCAACTGTATTTTCTTCAGGATGCTGTCTTCCCCTTTTTTCATCATCAGACATGGAGCAAAAAGGCCTTTTTTAGAGCTTGTGCTACCTGTTGTAAAAGGAGGCGTTAGGTGAATGACCCTCATGGCATTTATTGCCTGTATCCAAAACCACAAGTTCTAGGTAAGATAAACATAAGGGTCCATGAGGGCTGTCTTTACCTGGTTCCAGCAGCTAAAATCTAGAACGGATCCAGTTTCTAGTATGAGTGAGTGAGGGAGTAAGGATTTATAAAGCGCAACTTTGCCCATTGGCATCAAGGCGCTGAGGATTGTACTAGCTGTATGGAGGGAGAAAGGAGTGCGCTGGCTATGGGTAGGCCTCCCTGAAGAGCCAGGTCTTCAATGCCTTTCGGAAGAGAGGATAGGAGTTTTGTCCTTTAAGCTCAGCCGGAAGTATGTTCCAGATCCTGGGGACGAGGGAGAAAAAGGCCCTCCTGCCCCACCTGGCTCTGGTGACTCGTGGCAACGAAAAAAGATTTTTATATGCTGATCGAAGTGCCCTGCCGGGGGTATAGAGGGACACAAGGGGTCTGATGTCTTCAGCACCGGATCCATACAGGGCCCGGTGGGTGAGGCACAGGACCTTAAACTCTATCCTGGCTGCATGAGGAGCCAATGCAGATTCTTTCTAATGGAGGAGCCTTCTGAGAGCCTCGGGGCATCAGCAACGAACCTGGCTGCTGCATTTTGCACTATTTGAAGGCGGTGGACTAGTTGTTTGTTGATTCCTAGGTATAGTGCATTGCAGTAATATAGCCTTGAGGATATGAGGGCCACAGTGACCTGTTTTCGGGCCTCGATGGAAAGATAGTGTACAATTTTCCTCAGGATTCTTAAGACCCCACAACAGGTTGAGGCAGTCCTGCTGACTTGTTTGTCGAAGGAGAGCTTGGTGTCAAAAATTACACCCAGGTTGCGGGCAGACTGAGAGGGCGCGGGGCATGCTCCAAGAGCAGAAGGCCACCACTCCATCGACCAGATCTCATCCTTACCTCCAAAGATAAGGACCTCCGTTTTCTCCCCATTTAATTTGAGGAAGTGATGAGGCCTCATCGGCTGCGTCTTCATGGAGATCTGAGAAGGAATACGATCTCACCTGGTTTCTTGTGAGCAGCACACTCCAAATGCCTTCAAAAGACCTCCCATAGGTCTGACAGGCGCAGTCCAACTAAATCTCCTCACTGAGGTATAAAGGAGAGGATGGGACTTAAAAAAGGAAATTCAAAAAGCCTCTAAAAAGACCTCCCGGGGGGTCTAACAGGCGCAGTCCACCTGAATCTCCTCACCGAGGTGTAAAGGAGAGGAAGGGACTTATAACAGGAGAAACTGGTGTGAGGAAGTCTAGCTCGTCGACGACGATGGCAGTGTCGACGACGATGGCAGTGTCGACGATGGCAGTGTCGACGACGACACCGTCAATGACACTGTCCACGACGACACCGTCGACGACGGCAGCGTCGACAGCGTCGAAGACAATTGCAGTGTCGACGACGACACTGTCGACGACGATGGCAGTGTCGACGACGACACTGTCGACGACGATGGCAGTGTAGACGACACAGTCGACGACGATGGCAGTGTAGACGACACCGGCGCCGACGATGGCAGTGTAGACGACACCGGCGCCGACGATGGCAGTGTAGACGACACCGGCGCCGACGATGGCAGTGTAGACGGCGCCGACGATGGCAGTGTAGACGACACCGGCGCCGACGATGGCAGTGTAGACGACACCGCCGCCGACGATGGCAGTGTAGACGACACCGTCTATGACGATGGCAGTGTAGACGACAATAGCGTAGACGACGATGTCTACATCGTCTACGACAACTGTCAACGAAAGTGTCGACTGATATATATAAAAAAATAATAATAATAATTCTGTCAGGGAGAACAGCATGTGACAGAAGGGCATGATGTAGTTACAGTGCCAGATGATGATTGATTCATCTGATGAGGACCAGAATGTGGAACATATCCAAAATCCTGGCGCAGAATAGGACGATTATGTTATCTCAGATCCGGCTTCACCGTCCCCGGACCTTGTGCATTCACCTCCAGCTGACATAGGGGGTTTCCATAATCTTATGGAAAGAGCATCTAAAAGATTTGGCCTTTCTGTTCCTGTGGTACAATCAGACTTTTTCCTCTATGATTTTAAAGAACCTTTCAAGAATCTATATAGTAGAGCATGTTTGGAATGAAGGCAAGAAGGTGATTCAGTCTCCAGCTACTGTAGCTCCGGTTCTACCGCGTCTGGAGAAAAAAGTTAAGGCACCGGAGGACAGTCCAGCCTGTCTTATTGGTCAACCTAGACCGGACTCTGTTATCTCTCAGGCGACCCAAAGAAAATCAAGAAACCCGACGGCACCCCTGACTGCACCGCCAGACAGGGCAGTCGCAGAGACAATGTAGGCAAGAGGTTTTCCTCTGTCTAGCCTTCTTGTTAGGGCCTCGAACGCACTAGCAATTTTAAGACGATATGTTCGCCAAATGTGGTGCGATCTCTCTCCTTTCATTGATCAGCTTCCAGTGAAAGCGAAAGCGAGAAAGATCCTGGAAGAAGGTGAATGATCTTCATCTGAGATTATAGATTGTCCAATGGACATTGCTACAACAGCTTTTCGTGCCTTTGCAGATTCAGCGGTCCTGAGGCGTCAAGGTTGGCTGAGATGTACCTGGTTTTGCCCGAAGGTGCAGAATAAAATTCTGGATCTGCCCTTCGATGGAGATATGCTGTTTGGCGAGCATATAGATGATGCTTTACAAGACATAAACTTTTTTTTTTTAAAAGATACAGAGACGGCAAGATCTTTGGGCACACTTCAATATCAAAAAGTACCTTTCTGGGGTACAAGAGAAAAAGGTTTCTCTAAATATGGGGGAGGGCGGGATGCGGCCAAGATGGCGACCTGAACAGACGTGGGTCTCTGTGGCTCCCTGCCCTGGCCCTCGCTTACAGCATCTAACGCAGTCCACCCAGCCCTAACACCACGGCCCTGGCCCTTACCTGACTGCAGCAGTGATCTGCACCATCGAGGAGGCGGTGGGACCTCCCTCCTAGTGGGAGACCCGACGAAGGCGGAGGCCTGAGACCGCGGTGGAGGAAATGGCGGCTGACATGGCGTGCTCGCCAGCATTGCTCCGACTGGCGGTCGTGGACTGAGTGGAGCGGCGGGTCGATCAGCTCCCTGAGGGGCTGGCAGCAAGACCCTGCAGTCCCGCGACTCCAGTCCGGGAGATCACAGCAAGAGCCGACTACTCCGACTGCAGCTCGGCTAGAGCGACGCGGAGGTGCCCGCCGGAGCGGCGGAAATCGAGGTCCCGGCTTCTGACCTACTCGTGCGTGGCTCCAACGGACTCCGGAGGAGAGCGCCCGACCTGAGCGCGAGCTGGCGCCATACACCCTGGCGCTTTGCCGACGACGAAGCAGTGGCGCTGAGACCTGGAGGACGAGGGCGGAGGCTTTGACCGCGGCCGAGACGGGCCGTGCAGCAGTGCGGCAGCAGCGGCGTCATCCCGAGTGGCTGGATGGAGCCGACGGCACCCACACGGAGGCCTGGTGAGACTGGGGCCTGAGGTGAGGAGCGCACTGGTGGGAGGCGAGCAGGAGACTCGGGGGGCACACTCGAGCCCCCGGCATATGGCCTAGCTGACTCACACGAGACCTGAGGGGTCTATCACGAAGGGGTGGCGAAGGATCCCTGCCTTAATGTCCGAGCCCTAGCTGGGAGGCCCCGCATGTCATAGCCGAGACCCAGCCCAGCGACAACTGCTGCTACCGCGGCCGCCACGACCCCCAGGCTGTGTTCTCACGCGCGGACCCCGCTGTGCAGCCACGGCTGATCCACCTAAGGGCGTTGGAACGGGCATCACTTCGCATCGCTGGCTACCCTAGGGGCGGACTCTCGCAGGAGTCCTGAGCTCGCCCCCCCTGCACCTGTACCGGGAGCGTCAGTACCCGGAGCCCTCGCTCGATATCCCAGATTACAGCCCCGGGCGCAACTAGGACAATGGGCGCCACAGGAGCCGGAAGGCCGCCCGGAGCACGCACCACACCACCAACTCGCGTCTATAGCAAGACCTGGCCCGCGTGACCACCGGTGACTGCCACTGGGCCCACCGACAACCTTGAAGAGTGGAACACCCTGAGGGGTGGGCAAACCACAGGCCTGAAACCGCGACTCAGCCATGTCCTCCACCAATCGTAGAACTGGGCGCACCATAACGGACATGTTGGTGAAGGGGGCAGCCAAAAGCGAGAAAAGCCCCACATTTTCCCTGAACCAATCAGAGCTCCTCACCCTCTAGAACACTCCTGAGAGAACCTTCTGCCCCTCACATTTTCTACCGCACGTTGTGCTAGGGAGTCTCCTTTGAGATCTGCTCAAACTCTTTACTTTTACAGTATTTTGACTGAGATTTGATGTCTCTCATCTTCTGATTTCTTCTTATTGGAATTCCTTATCCTTCTACATGTCTGAGAAGGAGAAAAAGGGATTCTTTAGAGCTTGTTCCACCTGCTCTAAAAAGAGACTTTATACAGATGACCCTCACAAAGATTGCATATACTGCCTATATCCAGACCGTAAGGCAGCAGATTGTAAGGTTTGTCGAACCTTTTCAAATAAAACCTTGAGGGATCGTGAGGGAAGGCTGCTGATTTGGCTCCAGAGGTGAAAGCAAGGAAAGAAATCCTCTCAAGTGAGAGTGAGGAGGAGTCTGTATTGTCTAAGAGATCTCAAAAGAGAAGTAGATCTCCTCAGACACATTCCTCAGGAGAAAGACCTGAGAAGGCCCCAAAAAAGACCACTCCAGGGTCTTCCGGGCGCAGTCCCTCAAAATCCCCTTCAGGTAAAGCTAAGGGGAAGAAAGATTCTGCTTCTGAGGTAAAGCAGGAGAAGTCCGCCTCAGACCCTCTAAAATCTCGTCATGGAGTCAAATTACCATCAAGAGAACGTCCTCTGCGCCTTCTGAGGAGAAAGGAAGTGTTTCAGCGCTGTCGACTGGACCGTCGACGAAAAACCATTGACGAGAAAAGAAGTAAAAGCTGGTGAGAAGACCGCGTCGCCGATTTCACCGTCGACGCCGATATCGTCAACGGTTTAGTCGGCGACAAAGGCGTCGACGAGCGTTGCTGTATCTTCATCGTCCACGGCAGCGTGGACGACGGCAGCGTCAACGAGGACGACGACGACAGCCGGAGCGTCGATTAGGACAGCCTCGACGGTGACTACAACGTCGTCTGTGGCGTCGACGACGATAACTTGGTCAGAGGCGGGTATCTCTGGAAACAGCCTATAACACCAGAGGTTACATCGCCGAGCAAGGTGTCTCCATTAGTTCCATCTCACCTGTTGGAAGAGGAAGATTCGGAGGAAGGGGATGACGAGGATCCTTATGGTTTTGCGAGTAGCCCTTCGCAATTACAGGTCAAGTACCAGGAGGTTGATTCTGAGGAAGAATATGGGGGTTTTCAAGAGCATCCCCAAGAACAGCACCAATATCACCAACAGCAGCGTGAGGAGATGACAAGTGTCGAGACTCGGTTCAGAGAGTTCGAACAGGTTTACACACGGGTGCCTGGCGTCGAAGGCGATGTGCCAAATACGCCATCACCCCCCTCCCGCGGTCTATGTGGTGACATTTTCTCACCATCCAAATGCATTTTATTTTTGAAGTCTCAAACCCAGAGACAAGCAGGGTGCGTGCCTCCGGTTTTTTTGTTCGGTGTGGCTCCCTCCTTATTTGCACTTGCACAGACGAATTTTTACTTTCACGTCCCTTGGTAGGGTGGGCCTTAGCGTGCCCATACCGCCGGGGTTTATTCACCATAGGTCCTGACGAATGCCAGGTTAATTATACCAACATTTGGCAGAAACATGTTGACCATCACTTAATGATATTGGTAACAGACCATTTAATTTAGTTGCCCGTGTTTACCAACACATTTTTAATAGGTCTTTGTTGATCAGTTATTAAATCAATTTTTGATACAATCGAGGCATTTTTAACCTCACCACGTCACTCTTATCACGTAACCCTCACTTAGCCATCACTACTTCACATTACCTGCCCCGCAGTAAAATCTGGCTTTGAAGCACACTGGGGTGACATTCGGTCACACCCAGTGGGGCCCGATGATGAAGCATGTCACCGACCAGGTCGGTGAGTGAGGGCTTTACAAACAAACCTAATCGGTGTTGTTTTCTCTCTTGTGCTCCATTCCTTGTGTATTTCTCAACCAAAGTTACACTCTTTTGTTGTTATTTTTCGAGATGACAAGTGTACCATCCTCTTTGCTGAAAGACCTCCAGAGTATGTTGGAGGATTATAGAAGAAGATATCTAACGGCTCCAGCCACTCGGGAAAATCCAGAGGCTACTCCGCGTCCAGAGTCTGTACCAGGGACGCCAGTGCGTAGGAGAGAGATTTTGCCGGAGCCTACTGCTAGGTCTCCACCACCAACGTCGCAACACGATACCTCGGATTGAAGGACTGGGTTCTTCTAAGACCCAGCGGTGCCAGGGATAACACCTGAAACCTTTGTGGGTTACCTGTTCCGGCGTATAAATGACAGAGACACGGGACACTTCCTTCGGCGTCAAAGATTTGAGGTTTATTTACTGCAGGGAACACAGAAGTCACGAGAAGTACATAACATGTAGGTTCACGGAGACTGCTTCGAATTGTATCTGTAGATCGCTCCTTTTATACAGTTTTTCGTCATAGGATAACATGGTAAACAAAAGATTACAGCCCGGTTCCCACAGTACATTTCATAGGGGGTCGCTTTCATGTATTCAGGGCCTGGAACATAATTACAGTAGCATTTGCCGGTTCCCAACTGTAAAAGTACATCTTCCCACCATTAGTGCATTCCGTTCGGCTGTAAACGAATCAAGGAAGAGACAGAAACAGGTGCAGAGGAAGACGAGGATAGCGAACAGATCAAAAAGAGTGTAAAAGGGGTGGTATCAGGAAACACGATTGCAGGGATCAAAGGAAACGTGCCTAATGAATGCACAACTGAGACAATAGACCGGCATGACAAGATGAGCCTCGAGCGGGGCCATCTGCCTTACAGTGTCATCCCCCTCATCATAAAGACACCGTCAAAGGAACACGTGTCTTCCGCAAGAGTTTGGGAATCTCAGGGTCACGAAGCGGACAGTGTCCGTTCGCTGGCTACTTGAGGGCAAGAAACAAAATGGATGCCATATCTAAAATGGAACCCGTGGGTTCAGATGAAGAAACCCACGAAACAAACAAACGGTTTAGGCTAGCACAGCGAAAAACGCGTACACCCACTAAACTCGTCATTTGCGGTTCAGAGATACCAGACTCGACTATATTCGGGCGAGTCGAAAACACCACTTACAATTGTCACGGAACCTCAGACGCTCCTTTTGCCCTCATGTAGGCAAGCACTAGTCTGAATCAGAATCGATCTCGATATTCATCAAACCATCCAGATGTTGCTGCAACATTATTCTATCCAACAGTGCTTCCTTGGTAACAGGTGGGCGTCTTATACACGTCGTAGCACAGAGGCCACATAAGGCAGGACCACACTGCACACAAAGACAACACGTGAACAGAAATGCTACAACAACTCCAATGATCATCAGAATCTTCCAACCCCACGTCGACATCAGGCCCCAAAACCACCCTAGTAGCGTCCAATCCCCTACGTCCACGTGTATGGACTCGGAGATCTTATGCAACTTCGAGATGGCTTGATAGACGGTTGGAGCGTTGTCGGGAATGAAAATGCAGCAACTCGAATGGATCACCTTACATACTCCACCTCTATCTGCAAGGACGTCTAAAACCATACGATTTTGTAACGTCATAAGCCTGTCCGCCTGAAGCTCTGCTGTAATGTTGCCAAGGGCGCTCGCAGTGATATTAGCGGTCGATTCCACCACTCGAGTCAACTTTCAGGTTCCTACTATTGATCATAGGTCCCCAAAACGGCAAGAAACCCTTAAAGAAGTCTCCTGCTTCTTGACCGGCAGTGTCCTCTTCGCTAATTACGCCTCTCACAACTCTGGTCTTGTGATAATCCGACCCAACAGTAAAGGTCGGCGGCAACAAGTTCGCAATATAACATGCGCCTGAGAAGTCACGAGGCAGCCATGTATATGTGCGGTCGTAACAAACAAAGTAAGTACCCTTGGCAGTCAGAAGAACAGGGGAAGAGAGCATCAGCAAAACGTACGTTTCGGTACAAGCACTCCTCCCAAGCTGAGCTTGCGGGCTTCGGCCTAGGCCTTTCAGACAGAAATTACCGAGATGGGGTACGATCCAGATCGGAGACGAGCTTTTAAGCTGCCAATCACCCACTGACATGCTATACTCAGCCTCACTCAGATCTCGGTATGCTCGCACCTCTTCCTCTGGAATAAGTGATGCGTCGAAGATATCCCTATCTAAATCGGCAATCGCTCTTGCCAAAGGCTTGTGGTACGGGCCAGGACCATGATCTGCAGTGCGTGGCTCTCGATGGGGGTAAGAATCTAGTGCGCTACGAAACATTGTTTGGAATGCTCGAGCTGAACCCTGGGAACTGTAAGGAAGGACCAAGTACGGAATTCCCCTATCGGTGGTATGTGGCATTAACCCACACACCCAACAGTTGGTAGTGTTCATCACCAACTGATGTTGATGAAGGAGCTGAACGAAGGAATTGTTCATGAATTCCACACGTCTAACCTGCTCGTGTTGGGGTAAGATATGAAAGGAATGAGGGGAAACAGTGGAAGTAGGTTTAGGTTCAGACGAAGGGGTAGGTGAAGCAGAAGACAATAATGACTGTATCGCATAATACACTCCACCCACCAATAACGAGGAAACAGTTAGGAATAGAAAGAACACCTGAAACATGAAGCATTTAGTACGTGCAATACTATGCAGTTCGAATCTTTGAGATTGAGTCTTTTCCAATTCCGACAGCTTTGAGAAAGCCATCCTCTAAAACCGTCCGCAACGTTCTTGACGCACTTCGTTCTGTGTAGCAATAGTCAATCCCCAGGGGTTCCTAGGAATCGACGGTCTCCAACCTAGTGTCAGGACCTACTAAACAGAAGGAAGTACCCGCACGGCCCTACGGTCCACCCGGATGTAAGGTTCTTTTAATTAAACAATATATACAAAATCTCCTAGCTGTGGAAACAAATACACATATGCGGAAAAAAAACTCAGAATTCATACGAAAATCACAGTTATTCAAAAACGTTCAGAGTGGTAATGGGGTAACGTGAATGTCAAGGGAAAAAGCTAAAATAATTTTCATTATTAGTCTCTAGTGTTGGAACTGAGAAAATATCTGCTTCTTCCAGGACGAGTCTGCTCTTCAAACAGTTGGTCGGATGATGAAACAGAGTCCTGTCGGTCAGACAATAGTTCAGATCTTGAATTCTCCAATGTCAAAGATTGTACAGTATTATCCGGCTGCACTGAGGTATCTCCCACAGGCTGAGCGTCACTGAATGGCACAAAGTTCGGCAAAACCTCCGTTTCAGATGAGGCGATGCCCGTCCTCACCCACGAGTCCGCTGGTAAAGGTATTGGTACCTTTTTGGTGTGGGTGGCATGCACCCAATGCTTGCGGCCCTCCAAACGAACAGCAGTTCTCGTGGCAAGGAGCACTTGAAAGGGCCCGATGAACCTTGGCTCAAGATTTCGTTTTCGGCCAAAGTTCCTCGTAACCACCCAGTCTCCGGGTTGGAGCTGGTGGCCTGGACCCTCCGTCTGCGCCGGCAGTGCTTCAAAGACCTGTTGATGAATTAACCTCAGTTTAGCAGTCAGATCATGAAGGTAATATATCAGCATTGGATACTCCAGATCGGTAAATGCACTGGGTCTAGGAACCCCCAAAATATTTGCAGGACGGCCGAACACAATCTCATATGGGCTGAGCCCTACTCAAGAGTGTACAGTCGCCCTAGTTGACAGAAGAGCCAGGGGCAAAGCGTCAGGCCACGAGAGACCAGTCGTAGCCTGAATCTTTGCGAGTTTTAGTTTGAGAGTACCGTTGTACCCCTCAACCAAACCTGCTGACTGGGGATGGTTGGCGCTGTGGAATTTTTGTGTAATTCCAAGGCCCTTACACACACTCTTCATCACACTCCCCACAAATTCACTTCCGTTATCAGACCATACAATCCGTGGCATTCCATACCGAGGAAAGTATTCCTTCAGTAGGACCTTCGCTGTAGACAGGGCAGTATTGTCTTTAAGAGGGTAAGCTTCAATCCATCGGGAGAATGCGCAAACCACAACTAAAACGTACTTTAGGTTATTGCATCGCTCCATATGGATGAAATCCAACTGAATTACTTCAAAGGGACATGAAGGAGGAGCAAAGTGGCCAGGGGGTGTAGGAGTTCCCTTACCAGGATTGTACATCATACATATCATGCAATTCTTGGCCAGTCTCTCAGCACACTTAGCGATACCATCATTCTTCCATACAGGGGACAACAACTTACAAATACCTTTCGCACTAATATGTGACAAACCGTGTGCCATAGTCACAACAGCTAGCACATATGCATCCGGCAACATCCACCTTTTATTCTCCGACAAATCAATCCAACAGCCATTCGCATCCAGCTTTCCCGTACTCTCCTTCCACTTAGTCTTTTCAGTCTCGGTGGCCTCATTCTGAATCGCTTTCACACTCTCAATAGTGTCCTCACACATACCAGCTTCTGCAGGCCACCTTACCGAACTCGTCACATACATTCTAGTTGTAAGGTTTCTCGCAGTCTCCTTAGCAATCTCATCAGCGAACGCATTGCCACGACCAACATCATCCGTCCCCTTACGGTGTGCACTACATTTAATAATCGCCACCTGCTTGGGCAATGTAAGTGCGTCTAAAAGATCATTCACAAGCTGTCCATGCTGGATCTTCGTACCATGCAATGTCATGAAACCTCTCTCTCTCCACAATCGTCCAAAACTATGGGCAACACCGAACGCATACTGACTGTCAGTAAACACATTCACCCGTTTCCCTTTCGACAACACACACGCTCTGGTTAAGGCAATTAGCTCTGCCGCCTGTGCAGAGTTCTGGTTCAATCGTGCAGTCTCCACAACCGTACTCAACGTCACCACAGCATACGCAGTCGTCACATCACCATTCGGCAACTTAAAACACGAGCCATCCACATACAAAGTGCCATCGGGTTCTTCCAATGGAGTGTTTTTTAGGTCAACACGACCCTTCGTTTCCTCCTCAGTTCGCAAGTAACAATCGTGTGGTGGTACCTCATCTGATTCCATATTTGTTGGCAACAAAGTCGCCGGGTTTAGGACATTGCAGCGCTTTATTTGAATGTGACTTGCCAGAAGCGTCAACTCATAACCAGACAACCTTGCGCTCGTCAAGTGTTGGGTTTTCGTACGATTCAAGAGAGTGTCGACTGCATGCGGAACCATCACCGTAAGCATATTATCCATGACCAATCCTGCAGATTGTCGGATGGACACCGCAGCTGCCGCTGTTGCTCTCAAACAACTCGGCAATGCTCTAGCTACTGGGTCCAAGGTCGAGGAGAAATATGCACATGGACGTTGCTTGCCGCCAAATTGTTGCGTCAAAACACTCAATGCACAACCTTCCCTCTCGTGAACGTATAGTGTAAACGGCTTACTGTAGTCAGGAGTACCTAACACAGGAGCCGAACACAACGCATCACGCAGTTCAGAAAAACTTTTCTGACATTCTTCCGTCCATGGCAGAGGAGTTGGAACATCCTTGCACGTAAGAGCTACCAATGGTTTCGCTAGCAATGAAAAATTTGGAATCCATTGCCTGCAGTATGACGTGATACCTAAAAAGGCACGCACATCTCTCTGAGTTGTTGGCACAGTCATTCGAGCGATCGTTGCAATTCTCTCTGGGGTCAACCTTCTTCCCTCCTTTGACAATAAGTGACCTAAATAGGTTACTTCTTGGCAACAATATTGCAGTTTAGAAGGTGACACCTTGTGATGTAAGTCACAGAGATGTTGAAACAAAGATACCGTAGCAATTTTGCAAATCTCTTGTGTGTCCGCAGCCACCAATAAGTCATCAACGTATTGGATCAAGGCCACACCAGCCGGCAACACAAACGCGTCAAGTTGGCTCTTCAGGGCTTGGCTGTATATCGATGGACTCTCACAGTAGCCCTGAGGAGCGCGTTTAAACCTAAAGCTGTGGCCACCTAAAGAGAAACCGAAAAGGTCCCTGCTCTCCTCAGCAATCGGAATGCTAAAGAAAGCATTCTTCAGATCGATCACTGAGAACCAGGACGCAGATGCTGGAATCAGAGTCAGTAAAGCCGTAATGTCAGGCACCACAGGGAACTGAGGAACAACAATTTTGTTCTCCTCCCGTAAATCAATAACAAAACGATAAACAGGAGGCTTAGATGGATCAGTGCGTTTCAAAATGGGTAGCACAGGGCTATTACACACGTTTCCCCGAGTCTCCTCGATAACATCTTTCTCGATCAAATCATAGATGATCGCTAACAACGCTCGCTCACCATCAAGGGAGATACGATACTGGGGAATACGTGGTAATCGCACATTCGATTTTAGTTGAACAACATAAGGGGAGATGTCAAGCAGGCCCACGTCATTGGGACCTGTTGCCCACAAAGATGCAGGAAGAGAACTCAATTCCGGTGGGAGCTTATCGATGGACAAGTACATGGGAGAGATTACTCTCTCATCCAATGTAAGCTTTACTCCCGCAGGAGAACAATACAAAGTCGCATACAGACGTTTCAGCAAATCCAGGCCCAAAAGATTTTCACCACAACCAGTAGTCAAAATCAAAGGAGCTTGCAGCGCACGTGGCCTAATTGTAAGGGGCAAAGGGCGAGAAACCGGATTGCTAACAGGGGCGCCGGAGAATCCAACGGAAACATTTGTTAAGCCAGACAAAGGTGCGCCAGGGAGTTTTGAATGCATGATGGAACTTTTCGCTGCACCAGTGTCCAACAGAAAAGGCTCAACTACGCCTGAGGTGGCAACTGCGACGTAAGGCCCTCTCTGATCAACCGGAACTGATACTACTCCCTCTCCTTGTCTATGGCTGCCCTAGTAATTACCGTCGTCAGTACCCTGATCGACGTAATAATCATCCACATTGTACTGTGCAGATCTACCTGATGATGACCCACGCTGATCAAAACAATTATTAGAGTCAGAGGAATTATTAGAACGATCATT
The DNA here is from genome assembly GCF_964263255.1 of Lissotriton vulgaris. Taxonomy (NCBI): domain Eukaryota; kingdom Metazoa; phylum Chordata; class Amphibia; order Caudata; family Salamandridae; genus Lissotriton; species Lissotriton vulgaris. The sequence continues at coordinate 1,803,172,951 of NC_141687.1, read as the reverse complement.
TTGATTCTGCGTAACACCACGACCTCTACCTCGTGAAGCCTGTTGAGGACCACTACGGCCTCCTCTAGAGGAATTGCCACTATTTCGATCGCGCAAAACCGGACAATCAAATTTCAAATGACCCTCACCCCTTCAATAGGCGCACTGATTGTACCCAAGCGTAGATCTCTGCGAAGGAGAGTCATTTCGCGACTGTGACCTGGATGACTGTGATTGCGATCTATTCCGCTGCTGAGAATAATTTTGGGCCGTAGCCAATATCTGGGCAGAAGTAGAGACAGCCCACGCACTCTCTGAATTTTTCAATTTATTGCTAAGGTCAGGCAACAAATTCGACACAAATTTATCCACAAACAACCTCTGGCCTCCCTCAGTGCCCATATCTTGACCACTATGATCAATGAATGCCTCCTCGAATCTCGTAAAGAAATCGGAGACACTCTCGTCTTTCTTCTGCTTGCAAGCAGACAATTTGTCCCAGTTAACTTTCATAGCTGGCATAAGCGTTTTCATAAGGGTAATTATTCTCTGGGGAAGATCGGTAATAAGCTGTTCAGGCTTAGCCCTACCAACTTGTCGGACATCAGCCGCCACAAGAGCAGGCCAATCACCGCCTAACTCGGCTACATGGTTTTGCTGACGATTCTTCGCCCATACCGGTTGCGGTACGACATTGCCGAACAACATATCAATGTCGGCAAGATTCATTATTGTAGCATCCACTAACTGTGACAATTCTTTGTAGTACCCCGCAGGATTTTTGCGAGGGTCGGGCAAAGTCTGCTTAACCTGCAAAACTTCCGATCGTTTCCATGGAAGGTGTATCCATACTCTCTGAAAATGTGGTGGAATAATAGGATTAGCCTGTGCATCACCCGGCATCCACACTGGTGGAACTTCCCGCATGGGATACTGACCAGGCGTTGCCATCCACTCCTCAGTTTCATCTTTAAACAGTGCTCGGGGTATCACAGTGGGACGGAAAGATAGAAGATGCTCGAGAGCACGTCGAACATTGCTACCCACGAGTATACCACTCACAAACTGAAGCTGAAGTTCAGTTACGTCAACCGGTACTTCGTTAACCTCATCATTAGATATTGCTTCACGTAAGAATTTGCGAATTTCGTCAAACACAAATCTCTGTGTTGGCACATTAAATTGAGAGAAAGTGTCAACAATTGTGCGCAGAGGATTTTTAAGGGGATACCTAATCCAATTACGCACCATATTGATTAGTGTATCACGTTCCCTACCGCCAGGAAGCTGACTCAGTCGTTGGGGAGCATCAGATTCATCAGAACCAAGAAGCGGTCCAAAAGGAGAGTAAAGATTAGCAACAGTGTTAGGAATGCGTCTTCGAACAGACGGAGAAGAGGAGTAAAGTACAGGAGCAACAACATGAGGGCTAAAGACAGGAGCAGCAGGAACAGTAGGAGTAGCTACAAGAGCAGAAGTAGCGGGAACAACAGCTTGAGAAGGTATAGACGGAGGAGCAGTAGGGACAGGAGCAGGTAGAGGAATAGGAACAAGAGGATTCGCAATAGCAGGGCCAACGACAGGCTGATTAACAGCCGCCGGAACAGCAGGTTGAGGGACAGGAGGAACCACGGGAACTGTGGTATCCTGTGCATATGGAGGTGGCGATTTCAATAGATAGGACAACAAAGGGTCTTCTACTGCTTCCTCTCCCTTCTTATCCGTACCCGTCGGCAAAGCGGGATAACATTTATCCACTGTCATACGTTGTAATCTATCAAAAATTTCCTTTTCCTTCTCTTCTTTGTCTCGCTGAAACTGCTCTGCATTTCTCATCGTTGTAACGATACCTTCTCTCTTATTACGTTTAAGCTGCTTGATTTCTTTCTGCTTGGCTTCCTTACGCCATAACCGAAAGGATTCAAACATGGCCGGCCTTGCTTTTCTTTGGAACAATTTAGCTTCAAGATTATCTAAAATCGGGGTCTCAAAACTACCATGAGGTGGCCAACTAGGGACATCATCATCTTTGGTGTAGCGAACCCAGCAATCATTGAATGTGATAGGACCCAAACCATGTCGACTATATAATTCGTAAGAGTTCCGACCGGAGGTATCGGACACGAGTCCTCCAACCGGGAATCCGCACCACAACCTCTGAAGCAACTGAACAAAGTACTACGGCCAGGCATCGTGCACACTAACAGAGTTTCACAAACGTCAAGGGTTGTTAGATTACAATGTCCCTGCAAAAGTGCAAAAACCCTCGGTTTTTGGCGACTGCAGACGTCAAATAGAACAACTAAGAACAAAATACAAAGAACCACAAATGCAATGGAACCATGCAACAACTAATCACCCACAACAACAAAGGATTCTGGGAGCGACCCACAAATACTTAACTCAAAGAACAATGGCGTCACCAGGAAGGCCCGTCAATCGTCTCGCTGTACCAAGGTCTACGCCAGACGCCAAAACAGGTCTATAGTCAGGGCAGCAGTCCGTCGCAGCCATCAGGAGGCGGGGATCTTCGCGGGAAAAGGTCTTCGGGCCACTTATCTCGACAACAGGATCGATGAAGCGGGGTGCACCTTCCCTCGGAGATTTCACACGAAGTTCCTCACGATCGTCGGGCTTTGGACCGGTACCACTGATGCAGCCCCACGTGGGCGCCAACTGAAGGACTGGGTTCTTCTAAGACCCAACGGTGCCAGGGATAACACCTGAAACCTTTGTGGGTTACCTGTTCCGGCGTACAAATGACAGAGACACGGGACACTTCCTTCGGCATCAAAGATTTGAGGTTTATTTACTGCAGGGAATACAGAAGTCACGAGAAGTACATAACATGTAGGTTCACGGAGACTGCTTCGAATTGTATCTGTAGATCGCTCCTTTTATACAGTTTTTCGTCATAGGATAACATGGTAAACAAAAGATTACAACCCGGTTCCCACAGTACATTTCATAGGGGGTCGCTTTCATGTATTCAGGGCCTGGAACATAATTACAGTAGCATTTGCCGGTTCCCAACTGTAAAAGTACATCTTCCCACCATTAGTGCATTCCGTTCGGCTGTAAACGAATCAAGGAAGAGACAGAAACAGGTGCAGAGGAAGACGAGGATAGCGAACAGATCGAAAAGAGTGTAAAAGGGGTGGTATCAGGAAACACGATTGCAGGGATCAAAGGAGACGTGCCTAATGAATGCACAACTGAGACAATAGACCGGCATGACAAGATGAGCCTCGAGCGGGGCCATCTGCCTTACAGTGTCATCCCCCTCATCATAAAGACACCCTCAAAGGAACACGTGTCTTCCGCAGGAGTTTGGGAATCCCAGGGTCACGAAGCGGACAGTGTCCGTTCGCTGGCTACTTGAGGGCAAGAAACAAAATGGATGCCATATCTAAAATGGAACCCGTGGGTTCAGATGAAGAAACCCACGAAACAAACGAACGGTTTAGACTAGCACAGCGAAAAACGCGTACACCCACTAAACTCGTCATTTGCGGTTCATAGATACCAGACTCGACTATATTCGGGCGAGTCGAAAACACCACTTACAATTGTCACGGAACCTCAGGATGATGACCACGAGGATGGAGAGATTGCGGAGCCAAGTGCAGAGTGGAATGACTATCTCATCCTCTCACCTTCAACTCCTACGCCAAAGCCAGTAGATTCCCCACCGGAGGACATTGGTGGTTTTCATAATTTAATGGAAAGAGCCACTAAGAGGTTTGCACTCACCATGACTGAGGATAAAGCGAAATGCTTTTTATACGACTTCAAGGAGTCTTATCGCAAATCTGTGAGACCTTGCCTATCGTGAGTCATATTTGGGAGGAAGGATTAAAGGTCATGGAGACGCCAGCTACGGTGACACTGGTTCTGGCCAGACTAGACAAAAAGTATAAGGCACCTATATATGCACAAGCTTGTCTTTTGGGTCATCCCAATCCAGATTCTGTAATTACTCAGGCGGCACAGCAGAAGTCCAGAAACCCATTTGCTCCAATCACAACACCTCCAGACAGAGAGGGCAGAAGACTGGATAATGCAGGAAAAGTTTTTCCTTAATGTCGGCGCTGCTGGTTAAAGCCGCTAATGCCCTCGCTATCTTGGGAAGGTACGATAGGCAAATGTGGTGTGACCTGTCTCCATACATTAACCAGATGCCAGAACCAGAGAAACAGGAGGCCAGGAACATTCTCCTGGAAGGGGAAAAGACTTCGGCTGAAGTCATAGACTGCGCTATGGATATAGCGACGACTGCATTTAGATCGTTGGGAGGAGCAGCAGTCCTGCGCAGGCAAGGATGGCTACGAGCAACAGCTTTTAGGCCGGAAGTTCAGAACAAGATTCAAGACCTCCCATTCAATGGAGAAGATCTATTTGGGAAGCATATTGGTGATACTCTGCGGAGTATCAAGAAAGATACCGATACTGCGAAGGCTTTGGCAACGCTGCAGTACAGAAAAACACCTTTTTGTGACACCAGAGGTAGAGGGCAGTCCTCGTATAGAGGAGGATATCAACAAGGGAGATATTCCTCTTATTCTGCCTCTTCGCAGCCCTACCATCAGTACAATCAGCGACAATCAGGAGGATATACTAAATCAACCCCAAGAGGAAGGGCTGGCCGTCAGGGGAAGACAACACCCAACGGCAATGACAGCCTCCATCTTCCGGCTATGTCAACATTCCAGAGATCACGTGCTCCCCTGGGTGGAAAGATTGCTCACCATCTTCAAAATTGGCGGAAAATAACAACGGACCAATGGGTCCTCAAAATTGTACAATTCGGTCACACCCTAAAATTTCTTCAAACGCCCCCTTGTACGCCACCGAGGCATCAGAGAGCCAACCATCTGCATCAACTTCAACAGGAAATTCAGACAATGCTCCGAAAGGGAGCAATAGAACCGGTACTGAATGCCCAAGAAAACAGGGGGTTTTACTCCCGTTTTTTTCTTATCAAGAAAAACAAGCTCCAATGGCATTCGATTCTGTTTTTTTTTCTTTTCTTTGTTTTACCACGATCTCGGGACTCCAGGAACAGGCCTCTTAAATACGGAGCAATCTTGTCAGGACGAAGCTTGTAAAGCTCAATCGGGAGACCGTTGGGACCCATCGCTTTACCCGAGTGTAGGGAACGCATAGCTAAAGCTACCTCATCCGCAGTGATTTTACAGTCCATGAGGTCTCGGTCCGCCTCAGAAAGGCTCGGGAGTGCAATATCGCGCAACAGCTGTGAGAAGTTGGCCTGATATGCAGTGCTCACTATTCTAGTGATCACTATGTATCAGTCCAAACGACCCTTATTGATGATTGGTTGTAAGTCAACCTTATAGACCAGCTATCCTAGTAGCATGGACAAGAGCAGTCTTTAGGCTAAACTCTAGAGGGCGTGTTAAGCCAGCTGTTATACCATCACATATACCCCTTGAACACCAAGTGAAAGGACACCACACAAGTTGTTATGAAAATAAAAGGATATTTATTTATAACACAACAGCTCTGGACTCTTTATGAGGACAGGGCGCTAAGCACAATGCAAAGCTCTTAAAGAAATACTGAAAGTCGCACAATTTACACAAATGCCAGAGGGGCATGAAAAACCATATACTATGGAAGTGGAATGCGAAATTACTAGCAGGTAAGTACTACTCTCAGAGGCTTTATAACCGCTGGGCCTACAATGCTGAACCCTTAGATTAGAAGCAGGAGGCCTAGGGACGTCGTGTGCAGAGTGGAAACTCTCACGCGTAATGCGGGACAAAGTCTATGGATACTAGTAAATGCAAAGTTAGTGTTCTCGGGCGAACCCGACTAGGTAGGTCAAAAACGAAAGTGGATCTAGACACTTAGAGAGTGGATCTACGCTGGAGCACCGTGGTACTCGGTTTACCTAGCCCAGGGGCTGCAGATGCATAGGGTTCAAGTGTCGTCGGGAATCCTCGTTGACGAACCAGGGGCCTGAAGTGGAAGTTGCTGGCAGGCGACCAGTGAAGATGTTCCGGGCTGATCCAAGGACTGGATCAGTGAAGAAGAGTACCTGAAAGCAGAGGGGACCAAGTTCTGAATCACTAGCCAGTGATTAGGTGGGCCCCAGGATGGCACCGGACGAGGTCACTCAGCCAGGTGAAGAGGTGACACTGGATTCTGCTGCTGCACGGACCAGGGGCGCTGATGTCGACCAGGCTGGAGGTCTGCGAGCTGTCCCACGTCGGATTTCTGCTGCTGGCGATGCTGGATCTGGTGAAGGAGGCAACAAGCCTTGGCTACGGCAAGCCCACGTGGCTACACAAAATGGCGTCTTGAGTGGACCAGGAGGGTCCGAGGAAGGTCCCCTTCAGGAGGAGACTAGGGCCAGTTTAGAGGAGCTAGACCAGCAGTGAAACAAACGTAGGACGTCGTCTGGAGGGTCACTAGCCAACGGGCAAGTGACCGGACAACATGGCAAGCGACACAGAAGCAAAAGGGCCCCACGCAGATCTGGTGGATGCTGGGGGGCTGGACTTCGGTGCTTGTGCTGCTTGGGGTTGGGGCTTCTCTTACCCCAGTGCATCCACTAGAGGGTCCCTCGGTGGTCGTGCTGGTTCAGTGTCGTGCTGGTTCCGTTGATAGCCGGGTCCTCTGGTCTCGTCGCACCCACGATTCTCAGCTGTGCTGTAGAGGCAGGTTGAGGTCAGAGAGGGCAGGGAGTCTGGGTCTCGTTGTGCTGGTCGGTCTGGTTCCGGAGGAAGGATGTTTCAGCAAACCGCAAGATACTTAGTTGGTGCCTGCTGCTGCAGGGTGACTACTCCTTAGTCACAAGGGAGAAATCTTGAGAAGAAGTCGAGAGTTCCTTTTGTAGAAAGTAGTTTCAGGATTCAAAGATGATCTAATTTGGAAGGGTCCCCGCTCCTACCTTTATTCTAAAGAAAGGGGCTGTCACACGACTAGGTCCTGCCCATGGGTGTGACCAGGAAGGGGGGTGGTTACACCCCTCTCCCCTGTCCGGACTTTCCCCAGCTCAGGGGCTGGTGTGCCCCTGGAACTGGTTCAAACCGGCAGATGCACAGTGAGCACCGGTGTGCCACTTGCAGTCACCTTCCTCCTGAGCCCTGCCTACCTGGGATACACAAAACCCTGTCTGGGATGGTGCTAGCACCGTCCCTGACAGGAAACCCTTTGTCCAAGCTCTCCTCGCTGGAAGGACTCCCAGCAGCAGGAGGTCAGACTTGTGTCTGTGGTGGCAGCATCCAGTTTGTGATGCTGAGGCTCGAGTTAACTTTAACCGGGGTTCACAGTTACATACATGTTGTGTCCCTCTAGAAGGGTGGAATGCTAACCCCGTCGCCAGAATTGGCGAGGGGTTAGTATTCCAATTCGTATGACACCTTGCTCGACATGTTTTGATAAAGCGATACCAGAGATAGCATATAACCGCGAGGATTATAATGCACTTAAGCGTATATGGTACGCGTTATCATAGAACAGCTATTAGGACTTGGTTCCGCAAGCTGCAGACGGGCTCAGCTCATGCCAGAGCACCATCTCACATAATTCCAAGCACTCTGCCTTCAGGATTGTTAAGGCCTGCCATAGGAGTGACTGATAGGAATACATGAGTCCATTTTAGGGTTAGATATAGGAATACTATATCTAAAGCAAAGGGTGATTACACCACCTTGCCCCAGCTGTCGTGCAGCCAGTTGTGTCAGATTTGGATGGCCAGCCAGGGGTGGCATAATACATGCTGCAGCCCCTGGTAGGCCCTGGGTACACCTATGCCCTGGGTACCTAAGGTACACTGTGCAGGGACTGATAAGATGACTCCGTATCCAATTAGATATGTACCTAAGGTACATGGAATCCATTTTACAGAGAGAGCAGTAGGCCTGGGGCCCTGAATAGCAGGGGCCTAGGTCAACTAAGTCGAAAAACCAGCAAAACACCAGGCAAAAAGTTGGGGGTAACCATAGTCAGGTATCCACCTTCCTACAACAGCAAGCAAGAATCCTCCTCCGGCCTATCCGACACGGAAGAGTACACAGTGTGAAAATGATCGGCGAAACATGCCACTATCCCTTGCGGGTCAGTGATCAGAACCCCACTCTCCAGTTCAATTTCAGGCACCACGCGACTAGCTCTATCTTTTCTATCCAACCATGCAATTAATTTGCCTGCCTTGTCTCCAACATCATAGAGACGCCCCTGCTGTTCCCGACTAAGGGCCTTCGCACCATCCGTTACCAACGTTCTATATTCCAGCTGCTTCAATTGCAGGACATGCAGTCTAGAGGGGTCACCTCTTGTTCTAGTTCCAGTTCCAAGTCAGTTATCTCCGTCCCTACCCTTACCACATCCTCCTCCTTCTGCTTCTTAACTCCAGTAATTAACGAGAGAGCTTGACCCCTAAGGACAGTCTTGAAAGCCTCCCACAGCGATATCGAGGAAGAAAAAAAACCCTCATTCTCCCGGAAATAATGATCAAAAGCCTTTACAAACTCACTGCGAGCCTTAGGATTTCGAAGATACCAAGGGTTGATAGGGGCTAGCCTTCCCCCGGAGCCCGGCGCCAATTCAAACCGAAGCCGCAGCAGGGAGTGATCCGAGCCATATGCCTGACCTCCGCAACATAGGACGCTTGTGCAGCCGGCACCAAACCATAATCAATTCTGAGAGACTACCATGGGCGCCCGAATGAAACATATACTGCCGCTGAATAGAGTGAAGCAGCCTCCAGCAGTCCACCAGGCCTATTGTATCAATGAAGTCAGACAGCCAGCCATGTGCCCACCTGAGATCCCTAGGTGGATGTCTATCCAGCATTCCGGAAACCACTGCATTAAAATCGCCACCTAGAATCAAAAACCCCCAGGGAGATAGAGTAGAACCCATCCCAGGTCAGCGAAGGTTGTAGACTGCAGGCCAGGAGGAACATAAATAGACACCAGGGAAAGTGGGCGTCCCTCCCACCGTCCCGACACAGCCACATAGCGCCCCCTTTCATCAAGGACCGTAGAGTCCACCTCAAGCGGGAGAGAGTTCTTAATAAGGATTCCAACCCCCCGGGACCCGGAAGAGAACCCGACGTGTGCCACAAGACAATATCCCTTCCTGTTCATGGCATGACATGTATTTCCTACCAAGTCAGTTTCCTGAAGTAGAACAACATCAGGGGAATGTTGTTTTAAAAGTTGCAATACGACCCCGTGTTTAATCTTGTCCCCCAACCCGTTGACATTCCAGCTCATCAACCTCAACCCCCTACCCCCCATCATGAAAGAGAAAGAAGACCCAACCCCCGCCTGAGTCCAGCACGTCAATAAAAATGTCTTGCAATAGAGCGCCTTGCGAAAACAGTAACCTGAAAACCAACAACCCCCCACCACCCACCCAAACAACCTGTTGCATTACCCCCCACCCTGCACCCCTGCTTACGACTATAGAGCCACCCCAACTCGCAGTGTGCCTGTCGCCCCCACATCTAAACTAAGCTACAAGAAGTAAAGCTGAGGAGGAGAGAGACCCTCTGATAGCCCCGCAACCTCCAATTCCATCTGCAATTAACCGTATATCAAAACTCGAACCACCACAATAGTAAACCCCCTAGTGTCCCCAGAAACCAGACAGTTGGTGTTCATTCCTGCTCCATAGCTCCCCCCTCCGCTCCGCCAGATTGACTCTCTGGCTCTTGTCGGGCCGGCAGAGTGTCCAACCAGTCGGCCACCATCTCGGGCTTATCAAAGAAGTAGACCCGTTCGTCATACTCGATCCTCAACTTGGCCGGGAAAAGCATAGCGTATTTGAGATCCATATCACAAAGTCCCTTCTTCACCCCCAGAAAACGTAGCCTCTGTTTTTGGACCGTCTGTGTGAAATCCGGGTAGAAACTGATTGAGGAGTTCTCGAATTTCAAGGGCCCACTCGCTCGAGAGGCCTGGAGGATAGCGTCCCTGTCCCGAAAGTTGAATATCCGCGCTATCATAGGCCTCGGCTGGGCACCCACTTTTGGTCTGCCGCCCGGGATCCTGTGCGCTCGCTCCACAGTAAAAAACTTGCTCAGTCCCCTGGGCGCTAGGCGGTTGACGATAAGGTCCTCAAAGAAGAGGTCAGCCGCTTGATCTTCCGCCTTTTCCGGAACTCCAATGATACGGACATTATTCCGCTGGGCCCTCCCTTCAAAATCCTCCAGGCGACGGACAACAATGTCATTCGAGGCCTTCAGGTTACAGACCTCGGTCTGCAGGTCAACGACGTCATCTGTTAAACTCGATGTCTTTATATCCAAAGATTTGACCTTTTCATTAGTCTTTGTAAGGTTCGTGCGAATCAAATTCACATCGATCGCCACTGTATCGAGTTTATGGGCAAGGGTCTCCATTTGCTTCCCGAGGGAAGACCTGATACCATCGATGGCGGCCATTACGTCCTGTAAAGTTGGTTCAGTAACCGGAGCCGATGAGTCCCCCGCCTCCTCCAGTGACCTACCCAGTCCACTGGGTGACCCCTTAACCTGGGCATAACGGTCTGTGACATTGGTTTGAGTATATCCACCCCGTCTGTGGTTTTCGACTTCTGCTTGTCCCCCTCCGGTTTGCTCGCCATTTCAAGGAAATCCCCAGCTGCTGTCCAAATCAAGAGCGAGGGGAAACAAGTGTCCAGTCCAGCAAGCAGTAGACAAGACCTAACTGCTAGGGAAGTCGACCAATGTGACTTATCCACTCAGAGTCCAGAAAGCAAAAGTACAAAATGGCTCTCGGGCAAAGCACGGGAATTAGCCAAAAAAGATGGCTCACACTCTAGGACAAAATCCGACACCTCGTGTGCTGTTCAGTACGCTCAAGCACCAACAAGGATACGAGCTTCGCTTCAATGCGGTGTCCGGGATCCGAACAAAGTGCCAAAAACGAAAGTGAAAGTGAAGGCGGACCGGCCGCCTCCGCGATCTTAGGCTATTGTCGTTCAATTACACCCCGGGCACCATGCCAACCCAAGCGCTGGGCATCCAAGAGACGAAGGCCGCAAACTTTCCCGCACCACAACTCCGGCCTCTGGGGTCCGATCGGGATACAAATTTCAGCTGTCACTTCTCCCATGGTTCATCTGCACGAAGATGTCGCCAGCAAACAGGATAAATGACAGGATACATTCGGGTGGTTACGAGGGTCTCGGGAGCCCTGTGCTCACGCGGCCATCTTGATTGCGCGCAAAGCTCCTCCTCCCAATGGCGTCCCATTCTGGATCTCAGATCCTTAAATACCTATCTCAAAAAGCAATCTTTCAGGATGGTGTCTCTACAGGACATCCTTCCATTATTGAACCCAGGAGATCATATGACTACATTAGACCTACAAGATGCGTATTTCCACGTGCCGATCCATCCCGCACACAGACAGTACCTTCGGTTCTTGGTAGCCGGAAGACATTATCAATTCAAGGTACTGCCATTCGGCCTAAAGTCAGCAGCACGAGTGTTCACAAAATGCCTGGCTCCAGTAGCGGCTGTGTTAAGGAAGCAAAAACATAAAATATTTCCTTACCTCGACGACTGGTTAGTCAAAGCACCATCGAAAGCTCAAGCCAGGGCGTCAACACAGGCCTGCATAGATTTGTTTGCCAAACTGGGTTCGACTCTACACGAAGGGAAATCAAACCTTCAACCAGCAAGAGTGATCACATTCCTGAAAGCAATACTAGACACTGACTGCAACAAGGCGTTCCCTCAGTTTGTGGTGTTAATCGTTTATAATTCTGTTCCCTTGCACTCTGTTTATTTCAGTGCGTGGAATTTATTTCCTGTAATTGGACACCCCTCGTCATTGATAGACTGAGGTTGCATACTTTTGCCTTTAATTGGAAGGTGGATTACATCATCTATTGGTGAGTCCTGTAACCTAATTAATGTGTGCTAGTTCTCCTTATTAGTGATGAGGAGTATTTTCTACTAAAGTGCCATTTCATTTGTTCTTGGCACTTAGCCCTGTTTTGCGTTTTATATAATTTTAGGTGGCTCACCTACAAGGGCGCTGCCCCTTCTCCATTTAGGTAATGTACCCCCCCATTTATTGGGCAACCTTTTTAAATATTTTTAACTATCTCTTAAAGAGTAGTGGTCTGATGATTTGTTCACTTTGCCTTTCCCCAGGTTCCCTTACCCACTCGCCGTCCTGATGAAGACCGCAGCTGAGGTTCCTACTTCCCCACGATTGCGCTAGGGTGGAAACGTTGACAACCTTCCCACCCCAGCTTATTGTGAAGCCTGAATCCCCCTCCTTATCCCGTCCCCATATTCTGCTACTATAATTTCCATGCAGACTAAATGTATGGGTCAGGTTTCATTTTGTAAGGAATTGTACCTTATATTTACCATTTTTGAATTACTTGACTTTCTCTTGATAAAACTGTCCCTTTCTTTTTCACGAGCACTATCCCCCTTTTGCACCATATACTCCCCCTGGCAGTATTTTTCTTTCTTGAACTCTGTAAAAAGTTTTTTATGAAATTGTAAATATCAAAATAAATGTGGATGTTCCCAGTGAACATTATGTTTTTGAACTATTGATGGGTACATATGTATTCTTTCTTCTTTGTGTATAGGTAAACGCAATTGGGCTTTCTCTTTTTGAGATAACTTTACAAAGGATTAACTCCTATGAAATAATACGAATTGATTTATTTGTTTGTTTATTAAGTGTAGGTCCAGGACCATTTGTTTATTTTTATCATTTGATACCCAGGTCCTTTGGCCGTATTCTGGGTGATACCCCATTTCTTTAATGGTCCCTCCGAAGAAAGGCAATTGAAGATCGTGTCTCTCTTCCAAGACTTTGTAAAAAGAAAGTCTCTTTAAGTCCGCAGGTACAAATCCTTGCTGGGCATGATGTCATCTTGCATTCCCCTCGTGCCTCACTGCAGACTAAGGATGCGCCCACAGCGAGAACAGATCGATCTTCAGTGACGTCAAGCAGAGGGATCCTTCAACACAATCCGAGTGACACCAGTTATGGTTCAGGCAGCAGCATGGTGGACACAAAAAGAAGTGTATCTCCGGGTCTGACTTTTCTTTCACGAGCGGCTCCATTAGTGGTGACGACAGATGCGTCCCTAGAAGGATGGGGAGCTTTCCTTCAGGACCTTCAAGTCAGCGGTCGTTGGAAAATACACCAACAACAATTACACATAAATCTACTGGAACTTAGGGCGATCCGCCTAGCATTACAAGCCTTCCTACCACGAATACGAGGTTCGCCGGTATTGGTAAGAACAGACAACACTACGGCGATGCACTATTTAAACAAGCAGGGAGGAACCAGTTCTCTCTCCCTATCTCAGGAGGCCCAGGAGATATGGGAATGGGCTCTTCAACAAGGAATATCATTGTCAGCAGAACATCTCCCAGGAGATCAAAATGTCAAGGCGGATACTCTCAGCAGGCTCAAATCGTCCTGCCACGAATGGGAGCTGGACCAGGGGACCCTGGACAGCATCTTTCAAAGGTGGGGAACACCAATAGTGGACCTCTTCGCCACAAGAGAGAACAGGAAATGCCGGTGCTTCGCAAGCTGGCTTCCCCAGAAGGGATCTTGGGGAAATGCGTTTTCCATGGCATGGTCCGGCGTCTTTGCCTATGGTTTTCCTCCAATTTCTCTTCTCCCCCGCGTACTGGTGAAGATCAAGAAAGAGCCGTGCAGACAACAGACAACACTGGTTCACGGAACTCCTGCTGTTGTCAGAGGACCGTCCAGTTCGGCTGCAACCAATTCCATCGCTGTTGACAATGTCCAGAGGTCAGGTGCTCCATCCGGACCGGAAATCCTTGCGATTAGCAGCCTTTCTCCTGAACACTGTGAGTTTAGTCATCTAAACATCTCACACGAATGTAGGAGTATCCTTTCCAAAGCTAGAGCGGACAGTACCAACAAAACCTACAGGATGAAATGGAAGAGGCTTTGTCTGTGGTGTAAGAGGCATGACACTCCCCCTCGTACTGCTGCACCTCATCAGATTATCCCTTACATTCTGCTGTTGGCGAAGTCAGGATTGGCACACGCTTCCATCAAGGTGCATTTGGCTGCTTTATCCCGCTACAGGAGGTCTTCATCGGGCCCGTCCTTATGGTCATCAAGGATCATCAAACAGTTTATGAAGGGTTTATTCAGGGTCTTTCCTCCAGTAAAGCCTCCACCACCTCTATGGAATCTCAATATAGTACTGTCATAATTGATGAAACCACCGTTTGAGCCGATACACAGAGCGGACCTTAAGTTCTTGTCCTGGAAAATGGCTCTTCTCATTGCACTAACTTCAGCGAGAAGAGTAGGGGAACTGCAAGCGCTCACTATTCAGGAGCCTTTCTTACAGTTTCAGGAAGATAGAATGATTCTTAGGACTAATCCGAAATTCATTCCGAAAGTGCCAACTGATTGTCATCTGAATGAGCCGTTGGTGTAGAAACATTTCTTTCCTCATCCGTCAACACCAGCGGAAAGAGTGTTACACTCACTAGACGTTCAAAGATGTATGAAGTTCTACTTGAAGGAAACTAAGAGCTTTCGCAAATCTTCTCTGCTCTTCGTCGCTTTCAGCGCACCCAGGAAAAGTTTCCCTTTATCAAAGAGGGGAATTGCCAGATGGATTTCCAGTGCAATTGTCTACTGTCATCAAGCTGCTGGAAAACCTCTAAATGCACAAGTTCGTGCTCATTCCACGAGGGCAGTGGCCACATCCACTGCAGCGACCTGGGCATCTACGCACACCTTCACCAGGCACTACTGCTTGGAGGTAGCCACAGAGTCGGATGCGGCGGTGGGAGAGGCAGTACTGCGGAATGTCATCCAGTAACTGTGAGCCTTCCTTCCATCCCTCCATCCGTAATTTCTTTTGTTTTACAAAGTCACATTTTATATGTTATGCTTGGTCTTTTCAAGTTGTATTACATGATTATGAAATGTATCAGAGAAATGTGCTTTGTAATCTCACTGCTCGTTATTCTGATTCAGGCATGTGAATCTATGAAAGTTCCAATACTTGAGTAAGAAAACAAGTTACTTACCTGTAACTTTAGTTCTCCAGTATTGAAAGCTTTCATAGATTCACATGCACCAACCCTCCTCCCCTGAGAGGCTCACCTTGGATTTAGCACCACAAGTGTTCTTTATGCACAAGTGCGTGAAAATCTGAGGGGCAGAAGGTTCTCTCAGGAGTGTTCTAGAGGGTGAGGAGCTCTGATTGGTTCAGGAAAAAGTTTGGGCCTTTTTTACATAACAAAGGCTATGGGTTGCAAAAGGGAAATGGGTCTAGGCCTCTTTTCAGTTTGCTATACTACTAAGCATTGCTTTTTTATATACCGGAGACTCCCGTCTCAACTACGGGGAATGATTCAGGAATGTGAATCTATGAAAGCTTCCAATACTGGAGAACTCTTCAGGGGGCTCAAGAACCACAAGAAGCGCAGAAACTCTCCTTTTGAAACCACAAAGATTCCACAAGAAAAAAACATATAAACGCTCCTTCTCAGGGATGGCACCCAGGATCTGGAATGCCCTTTCTCTAGAAACCAGACTTATCTCATCCTTCAAAAAAGAAGTCAAATCGATCCTCTTGGCTAAATTCACATGAATATAAACTGAAGAAATCTTGTGACTCTTTATCTCTCCCTTGTATTACATTGTCTGGACTGACCACCCATGCACATTTTGTTACCTGCACTGTTCTCTATCTGCACAAAATGCCTTGTTAAGTACTCTTTTGTCTTTATATTCCATATTTATGTAAAGCGCTCTGATATATGTGAGGATCTTGTTCGCGCTATATAAAACTGTGAAAATAAAATAAATAAATAAAAATACTGGGTCTCCTCGAATCCACGCCGCCGTGGCTCCAGGGTAAGAACAAAGAGAAGGGGAGACAACGGACAACCCTGTTGAGTCCCACGGCTCAGTTCGAATACCTCTGATTCTTATTATTAACGGCCACTCGCGCCAAGGGCTCTGCATAAAAAAGGTGCACCCAACCGATAAAATTAGGCCCAAATCGCATCTTGGCCAAGACTGCACAAAGACGACCACCCTATGGTATCGAAGGCCATCGCGGCATCAAGCGAAACCACAATTGCAGCTTCTTGAATCGTGCCCCAGCGCGCCAAGTAGTCTCCTCAGGTTCAATGTTGTATTTCGGTGGGGCATGAAGCCCGATTGGTCCGGGTGCACTAGCTTGCCTATCACTTGGACCAGACGTCTGGCTAGTAGTTTTGCAAGTATTTGAGCTCAGCATTTAAGAATGAGATGGGCCTGTAGGACGAGCATGCGCCGCTGGGCTTGCCAATTTTGTGTATAGTGACCAATGTAGCAACCCTTTGATCTAGAGGGAGCAGCCGCGATTCACGGCTTTCTTTAAACATGGCTTGCATGTAAGAAACAAGTAAATCCGGCTTCAACTTATAGAGCTCAATTGGCAAGCCATTGGGGCCCAGAGCCTTACCGGACTGGAGGCTTCTAATTGCTTGGGCAACCTCATCGTTTGTAAAGCCCCTTTTAGCAGGCCTCTCATCTATGGTCCGGGGGGAAGTTTATAACTTCCCCGGATCCCTTCATTAGTTCCGGAACCAGTCTACTCGCCAGATTTTTTTTTTTTTATCCAGCCATGCCAGTAGTTTTCCGCCCTTGTCCCCCAGGTCATGTCAGTTGCTATGGATTTATATTCAGCACTTTTAAGATTCAGGGCATGAAGCCTATCTTGTGTAATTGGTCCTCCCGCCATCCTCTTCCATGAGGAGGGTTTCCTCTTTCAAGCGAGTTAGTTCTTTCGACTATTCTTTTTGCATCCCTGCAATCAGCGAGAGTGCCTGACCCCTCACCAGAGTTTTACAGGCTTCCCATAGGATTTGGGATGAAATCACTGATTCCTTGTTCTCTAGAAAGTAATTTTCCATAGCTGTTACTACCTTGTCTTTTACCACTGGGTTTCCGAAGTACCACGGGTTGATAGGCACCACCCGTCCCACTCTCCTCTCACCCATGACCACTTCTGCCCACAATGGGGAGTGATCAGATATACCTCGGGGAGGTGTCTGATTTCCCTAATGTTCCCTTCTTGGGACACCGGAGTGAGAAGGTAATCTATACGAGATAAGCTATTGTGAGCTCCGGAATGGAAAGTGTGTTGGATGCTTCCCGAGTGGAACACCCTCCACGTGTCTACGACGCCCATGGCTTCAAGAGAGTCTAGGAGCCAACTCTGCGAGGGGCTGATGGTACGGAGGGGTACAACGGTCAAAGGAACCCGATACCACGGAATACAAATCTCCCCCCC
The DNA here is from genome assembly GCF_964263255.1 of Lissotriton vulgaris. NCBI lineage: Eukaryota > Metazoa > Chordata > Amphibia > Caudata > Salamandridae > Lissotriton > Lissotriton vulgaris. The sequence continues at coordinate 1,803,155,665 of NC_141687.1, read as the reverse complement.
ACGACGAGGCAGCTTTTGGGGAATGATAACACAATTTTACCCAGGTCTCTGAAGGATAGGCCCTGCAACCCTGGCGGGACATACACTGATACCAACGTGAGTGTCTTACACCCCATCTGTCCAGAAATTGCTGCATATCTACCCATCCCGTCGGTCCACGTGAGTTGTATTGACCTCTGAAAGGAATTTCTGATTAGGATGCCCACCCCCTGGAGCCCGTGGTAAAACCAGAGTCGGTAGCCCCATCTGCTCATGGCCTTGCAGGAGTTACCTACCAGGTTCGTCTCCTGAAGAAGCACCACCCCCCGGGCATGTCGCTTGACATACTGCAATACGATACTACGTTTTACTTTGTCCCCAAGCCCATTTACATTCCAACTTACGCTCTTAATGGTCTTATCCCAGTGCGTCCCCATGTGTAAGTTCAGAGATTGCGAATCCCATCTCTCTTTTAACAATATGCAATGTTGCTCTACCTGATTTACTATAAAACAACCCCACTCCACCCAAACTACCCCCTCCCTGCTCTCCTGCACTCTAAGCCTAGAACTGTCCATGAATCAAGTATGCAGAGTGCCTGTCAACCAAACTTGAACTAAAAGTAGAATATAATAGGAAGTGTAAGCTCTGCCATCCCAACCACCTCCTTGAGTTAAAAAAAAAACAATGTGCCCTGCCAGAGAGGCACACCCAATACCAAAAATGATATATAAGACAATCCACTAATTCAGTCAAACCATTGTCCGTCGCATAAGTTTAGCCACTGCCTCAGATCGAAGGCGCTGCTGGATGAGGCGTTGGGGTTGGCCTCTAGCCCCACATTCTCTTCAGATTGAGCCATAAGAGGAGACGGCCTGACCTACCACTCAGCGGGCGTTCTGGTCCTTCGCGTCTCTCCAGCCCTCGAAACCGGTCTGTAGCAACCTCAGGGGCATCAAAAAAACAGACCTTGCCATCTGCTTTGACTCGGAGCCGGTCCGGGAATAGCATGGCATACTTAAGCCCTTTGTCCAAAAAAGACTGAGGTTGACGCTGTACATTTAAAGGTGAAATCTGGAAAAAATATTATCCTCACGTTATTTCTTCTGGTACGCTCTTCATGGTCATCCAACTTGTCCTCTGCAAATTTGCGAAAGGCCTGCAGGTCATTGATATCTTGCTGCATTTGCGTTGCGTCTCCCATGAGGCTAGCAGTGACGATTTCCATCTGTTTCACTTTCTCTCCTGTTTTAGTCAGGTCAGCTCGGATCAGCATCACTTCAGGCATGATGGTGTCCATCCTCTGAACAAGGGAGGATGGCACAGCTGAGATGGTGTCCATGACCTGTTTTAACGTCTGATCCGGAAGCCCCCTTCTGGTCCAGTCATCCTTTTCCCCTTGTCACCGTGCTCAGGGTAAGCCTGCTCTGGCAACGCATACTTGTCTAGTTTAGTCTGCTGTGTCCCTTTCGCGCCCTTGGCACACAACATTTTCTCTCTGGAGCAGCCAGGACCAGCCCTTGTGTAGACTCCAGGCCTATCCCCCTCGGCGGTAATCCTCTCTGCTCAGTAGTGCCCAGTCTTGCCTTAACGTTCACAAATAATGTCCTTCTTTCACCGGCAGGGGTAGGGGGTATTACCCATAGGGTCACTGCAGGTACGTGCTTCGCGGTGTTGGTGATCAATGCGCCCTTTGTGTGTTTTTTCCGCCGCAACAATAGCAGTTATAATGCTGAGCCTCTCTGATCGCACGCTCAACTGGGGTTTCCAGTCAGTCCTCAGCCCTCCACAAGCGCTTGGAAATGTTTGATCAGCTGTGCTTCTCAGGCCCTGTCTCAACTCCCTGCCCTCCAAAGGCTGACGGGCCAAGTCCGGACCGGGTGCCCGGCAGCGCTGGCAGCTGCGCTGTAGTCCCTCCACAGCTCATTGCCCACACAGCAGGCCATCTCCTGCCTCCACATCGGCAGATCGGCTAGAGCTCCAGTGCCCAGGATGCCGCAGGGCCGGGAACTCCAGTCGGAACCTCTGTCGGCGCTCCTCACTGTAGCACTCCCCGCTGGCCTCTATCACACAAGCCCGGCGAGAACACCCCCCAGTCAATCGCGGGCGATCAGGCTGCGGTCACTTGCTTCAGGGGCAGGATTTCGGGACCTGGTCTACCTTTCCTACCGCCTCAGGTCCAGCAGCTGCTACGTCCGCGACCTTGCGTTCATGATGGGCTTGATCGATCAGAGTGCCACGCCCAACTCCTCCAAGCAGCAGTTCCCGGCCTCCTGTCTCAAGAAGGCCACTGCTTGGGACACAGATTTCTCTACTTTCCGGCAGTTGCACGAGGCCGTTATTCGGTGCCTCAGCCTCAGTGGTGGTTCCGGTGGCCCCTCTACTGTGTGGGCAACACATTTTTTAGGCAGATCTACGAAATGTGGTCGGGTCTGCTACAGAGCTAGATTAGCTGGCGGCCATTACATTCTGTGGCGAAGCCACGCCCCGTGTTTGGACATTGTTGACAATGTATGCTGCTTTGCCTTGTTTTTGATATGGTTGGCTGGTTTTTCCTTCAGCTTATCCAGATAGTGATGTGCTGGGTGTGCTTGCTGTTCGATGCTTATTTTTCAAGCTGAGTGCCACTGTCGAGACACATTTGTTTTTGTCTGTTGCTGAAATGTTTGATTGGTTAAGGAAACATGCTTGAGAATACACTTCTTTTGCTGATTCAGTGTGTAATGTCCCAGTAATATCATATTTGATGCTATTGCTCCTTCTTTGTGATGGTGACAGTGCCCTGCTTGGGGCTTAGGGTATCTGTAATTGTGTGATGGTACCCTGATAGAGGTTATCTATGTGCACCTAAGAGTTACTACTCTTTGCACATCTTTGGCCATGAGGAGCTGTCCTTATCTACATTGATACCCCCAACGGAAAGCAGTACGTTTCCACTGGAGTCTTACTCATTACACCCAAGTCCTCAAACAAGCTCTGGAGTTCTAAAAGAGGCAGTCTATCAACTGCTGAATGACCATTTTTTCTTTCTTTTGAAACCCCCATTTAAGACTGTTGTGCTGATAACCGTATCTCTGGTGAGCATAGCTTTTTCGTCAAGTATGGACAAAGTGGGTACATGGCTGTAGTCCATTGCCAGTAAGGAAAAACTCTTTGTTCTCAAACAGTGCCCAGAAGGAGTACAGGGATAAAAAGCAGCGGAACAAAACTGCTTGTAATAATGAAGTCCATTAGCCGAGGTGCAGGTTATATAAGGTGATTTATTTATCTTAGTTGCAGGTATGTATATTTATAGGTTCTTACCTTAGATCTTAGGATATCTCAACCAGGAGCAACCTCCCTGCTGCTCAACCCATACTCCACCTGGCACACTCAACCTCACAGGCACCCTAACATTCCATTGCATCACAATGCACTCCAACATTCCACACAGCACATTCATACTGGCTAAGCAGCAAGCACCAGAGTACCAGGGAAGATGCATAGAACAATATAACACATCTTCATCCTTTACAGAACACTTAAAAATATTGCAAATGCAAGATAAATACAAGATGGTATAGCAATCCAAATGGAAACAACGCATATACATAACTGAACATAACGCACCTGCATCTCATACAGACGCACACAGGGAGTCACATTCCGCTCCTGTTACCACCATGAAACACACCAGCTGGCCAGGCTACCATTATAGGTGGCATAACACAGAAAACCAAGTGGCATGGTGCACCAACCTACAGAACAACACATCAAAGCCCTCACAAACTCAATTGCGCCACAAATAATTCTCAAACTTACACTCATCCCTCAAGCAATAGCACCTACTATACACCTAGTGTACAGCAAGCAATGAGTGACTTACTCCCACGTAGTCATCCCTCAAGCAAAGCATCTAGTGTACAGCAAGGCATGGGTAATTTACTCCCACATAGTCATCCCTCAAGCAAAGCATCTAGTGTATAGCAAGCAACGGGTGACTTACTCCCTCACAGTCATCTCTCAAGCAAAGCATCTAGTGTACAGCAAGCAGTCATTTCTCAAGCAAGGACATCATACTAGTGTCCATGACGATTCCCCAGCACAGGAAATTGTGGACCTGTAGGAATTCATTCTAAACAGGAAATAAATATATCAGGAAACTGGTGCACCAGGACGTAGTCATTCTTACATCGGAAATCAATATATGACAGCCAAACCTCAGAACGATTCTTTCGCACAGGAAATTTAGCGAATATATATTTAGTAAAAACCTTTCAAACCACATGCCTAGAATGTTCTCAACAACACACCCAGTCTCCCCACAGATCAGAACTGAAATCACAGCTAATTCTGTTTAATAGAGAACATCACGGTGCAGCAAAACGCACATCTCATGCTGCACAGCAACACCTGCACCAAATAAGGTTGCAGCACTCACCACATACTGAGTCCTGAGCAACAAGAAGCGTAAGCAGCAACTCCTGACCTCAATATCCAAAACAAATGGTAGAACAAGCATGAAGATGAACCCCTCCTAATTTCTAGAACCTACTGTCCAAAGTTCCTTTTGAGCGACCTCTCACCCGAGTCCACAGCCAAAAACTTCGGCAAACCGGAATATGAGAAAACCTCTAACCTGGAAGAAGCTTCTGGTACAGATCATCTCTTCTCCAAAATCAACGTCAGGAACCCAACTCCAGATAAGGCCGAATGACCCCATTTAAAAAAATAGATACATATATAGGGGTCCCAGAGGGATAGCGTATCAAGGAGGGGTACGCAATTATTGAATTAAAACCTTTATGATTGCAAAGTTCATCATGTTTAATAGAGCAAAACTGTCAATTAATCACAAAATGCTACTGAATTAATTCAAATATTTGACGTAAAAATTAAGAAAGCCCCACATACAGGGGAGAGGGAGAAAAGATGAAGTGTGGAATGAAAAGGAGTAAAAGTGATTCACAGAAGAGAACACAATTTCATATTCAGAACAAAAACATTCATAATTAATGTAAAGAAGGCTATAACTTATTCAAGCCAAAAGTACAGTTAAACTAATACAAAAATCATTCTACGGTCACATTTGTAAATATTTAGATCATGGATAGTGCCGGATGACAAAACAAGTAGAGCAGTCGACGTTTCGACCCCTACATGGGAGGTTTACTTGAGCCCTTAGATGGGGTCTTCATCAGGACAGGAAAGTGGTGACGGGGCCAGATAATTCTAAAAGGTAAAGGAGGATTTAATAAATTCAAATAGAAAAGTGAATTTAAAATTAGTTATATACTAATAGAAGAATGTTATTTACCATGGTGTATCGGCCAGCCGGCTCTGATGTTCAAGAATCTGGAAGACCAACTTCTGTGTGGTCTGGGGCTAGTGGGTAGGCCAACTAGAGAGGAGCAAGAATGGTATCAAGAATCAATAAGTGACAAGTGTCAGCTTCACTAACACATGAAATTGTTTTAAGGGTATCTAACTCACATGTGGTCTTAGTACTTAGAGCTGGAGTCAGTCCGTCAATGCAGAGGGAGTGGGAATTGGTTTAACTTCAGCGTGGCCTTCACTGGAGGTACGAGAGGAATATGGTTTAGAAAACAGTCCAACACCAGCACTACTAGAGTATGTTTTAGTTAATTCCCTGATCAAAAGAACTTACATTTGTCAAACAGTCACGTAGGGTTTAAAAAATCCACCTTAATCGCTCTTGGCGTTAGTGCAGATCGTCATTCGTTTGGCTTCCACTAAGGGAGCAAAGAGGAGGATGCTCTTAATATACAAATAGACACGAAATCAGATCGTGTGTTATCATTCTTAAAAACAAGCTTTTAACAAGGACTTACATTGGTCAGCCAGGGGCGTCGAATTTAGCCGCCTCAAAACCGTGGCATTAGATGCGCTTCATTTTTAATTCTGTATCTGTGGTATCTGAAAGGGGTTAAATGAGCCGTTGTTATTAAAGCTTATGCTCAGAAGTCTCCTGAGTAGAAATACCTGCCGAAATATTCTCCTAGCCGTACCGTCGAATGTTTCTCCATGAAAAAAATCTAAATATTGGCAATAGGCTTTTAAGCTGTGTGTGTCACTGTGGACACACTGAACTCTCTCAGTTGCTCCGATACCACCTGTAACATAAGGCGAAAGTCAACGATGGTCCCTGGCAACACCTTCAGTCTGGTAATAGTGTGCTTGTCGCTGCTGGAAAACTCCTTCCAAGAAGGCAGCTGAAGGACATTGGATGTTGCAACCCCATAGGCCACACCTCTTTTCTCTAAACAAGTGCGACTGTCACAGCCGGAAAACCCGTTCTTCCAAAATGGCAGCTGATGTACGTCAGACGACGTAATCCTGTAGGCTCACAAAAAAAAAGTGATTCAACATGCACACTCTGTCTCGCTCACAGTAAACAGCTTCCACTGCGCTCAAAAACAGAGTGGCCCAGTAAAGTTCTATAAATGCACACTCAGTGATCGATGATTTCCTAGCGGGTACTACCCTTGCGCACCAATAACAAGCAACATTGGGTAAGACCACAGCAAACTCACCACTGTGACTCCTTGCTGACTGATGGCTCTCTACAGTTACTGGCCACGTCCTCCCGATTATCCTATTCAGCATGGTGCAAATCTCTCACTTCAAAGTACATGCAAAGTTGAATGCACAACCTGCCAATGAGCCAGCATCACCCACTGCAAACACAGTTCTTGGCATCATCACTGCCAGCTTCAGCACCAATTCTAATTGGCACAAACTCCATATTATGAAACTCTGTCAGTCTCGAGAACACTATTGATGTCCGTTCATGTTACTGCCAGCTTTACCGTCTTCTCCAAGTTCGCTCCTACTCAACGCTGACAGTACCTGGCAACTGACAGTGATGGTTCCTCCCACATAGACACCGCTGGTCCATTACCACAGAACGCTGTAAGTTGGCTCCACTTGAAAACTGCAATACACATAATTAACAGATGCATGCCCTGGGCTGTCCGGATGAAGAGGACACTGATGGGGCATGTTGAGTTCCAATCAGACTCTGGACAAGAAATGTAGTTAACACCTTTATTCATCTTAAACCCCTTGATAGCAAAGGTATGAGGGCCCAGCCGCCAGCAACAGCAGAGGTCATGCGGGCACAGCGACCTGTAACGATTTCCCTCCAACCCGCATCCCACGCTCCAGAACCTCCCAAACCACAGTCACAGTCATGTAGTGCATGCACTTGAGCCATACATAGAACACTCCAAGATGGCTCGAGTGCCTGGCACCAACACTACACTCCCCACCAAACCCCCATATACAACAAAACAAAAACAAAAAACAGGAGTAAAAGGAAAACATTTCAGTTAATACTCGATATGTGTGACATAATCCTCCAATCGCTTAGGTTTGAGCATATACGTTTGGAGCGAGGAAATACCATTACATCCTTAGATGCATTATTACCCTTTGTGCTTAGAGTGGTGGGTTCTGAATATTGTTCTCCATCATTATTCACCACAGGTTCAATCTGGGTGGAACATCCAGTAAGAGCAATATCATTGAAGTCATCAGAATGCTCACTAAGGGCAGTGTAATCTGTGTCATCAATCCAATCGTACTTGACCATTTTTTTAACATTGGTGTGCTCTACATCCATCCGTCTTTTATATAAGGCTATTCTGTTGGCATTCCAGACTTTACCATCACTCAAAAGTGCGGAATTACATAGAATTTTAACAACTTTCAGAGAGGCTGAAAATGAACTCTCACCTTTTGCGTACGATTCTTCCCTTCTTAACCTTTACAATGTCTCCTACCTGCAAGTTGACCTTCTTCCTATTACTAACATTTGTGTGTTTCTCAGCCCAACGACACTGGTTGGCCTGCAGAGACTGCTTGACACAATCAAAGAAACAAGGAACAATTTTAGTGCAACTTACCAACCCATGTTGTCTTTGGTGCGGGAGAACGTCCTCTCATCAGTTCAAATGGTGAGTGACCTGTGGATTGACATTTGGTAACTCTGTAGGCCCCTACTGTTTTTTTGCAACTCAACTTCCCAATCTTTTACATTGCTATTAGAAAGGTCAATTATGCCTTTTATAACTCTATTATAGCGCTCCACGCTTCCATTACCTTCTGGGTGATAGTTAGATGTGGTCCTATGTACAATTCCAGTCTCCTTTATGAAGTTCTTGAAACACTCACCAGTAAACTGTCCTCCGTTATTTGAAATTAGATCCTTAGGTAAACCTTCTCTAGCAAACACATCACCCAGAAAGTGTAGCATGTTTTCAGTATCTGCCTTCTCCACAATTCTGTACTCTGTCCACTTAAAAAAATGATCAACTGCTACAAAAATGTATTTCTGTGAACCATCTGTGGCTTTTACAGGACCAAAAATGTCAACACCAATTCTATCCCAAGGCATATCGGGAACGACAATAGGATATAAATTCGGTTTGAATGTGGTTAAACTTTTATCAGAATTAGTACACTCGAAACAATCACGGACAATCCTTTCAATGTCCCTATCAACACCCGGCCACCAATATGACTGCTTAGTTCTGCTTTTGACGATTCCTAAATGACCTTCGTGACATAAGTTGATAATTTTATCATGAAAACCCTTGGGTGGAACAAGCCTACCACCCCTGAGAAATAAGGAGAATTGGCTCCAAATTTCCCAAAATGGGATGAAAGATTTAACTAGGGAAGATTTGTCAGGCCAACCTTTGAGGACAAATTCGCAAACTGCATGAAGATCTTCATCTTGAGATATATTACTCACCTACTCATTGTGAGATATACTTGCTAATTCCTTGTCAAACGCACTGGCAACAAACCACTGGTCCCAATTATCACCAGTATCTTTACCAATGGGTATGGGACATCTACTTAAAAAGCCTGCAATCCTATTAAGGATACCAGAGACGTAAACAACCTCATACACAAAGTCCAAAAGTTGTGCAGAAAAATGAGAAATTCTCTGGGAAACATTGTTAAGACCCTGTGATGTAAGAACTTTAGTAAGGGGTTTGTGATCTGTTCGTAAGGTGACACAAGTACCCCAAACAAATTGCCTGAAATGTTTAAGTCCCCATAAACACCCAAGAGCTTCTCTCTCTATTACAGAATACATTTCTTCTGTTGCGGTAAGGGCCCTTGACGCAAACGCAACAACACATTCTGAGCCATCACTTTGCAACTGGGATAAAACTGCTCCCAGGCCTCTCCCGCTGGCATCAGTGGTGATATAGCTTTTAAGTTTGGGATCGAAACCTTGCAATGCTGGCGCAGAGAAAATATCTTTCTTCACACTATCCATGCATTTTTGACATTCATCCGACCAGCAAAACGAAAAACCCTTCTTTAACAATTGTTAATGCAATACATTTTGTCAGCAAAATTTTGCACGAATTTTGAATAAAATTCCACCAACACAAGAAAGGATCTGACTTCCTCCTTATTTTGGGGAGAAGGAGCTTTATTGATAGCATCAATAAGCATTGATTTAGGTCGGATGCCAAAAGCACTAATTTCGTGACCAAGGTATGTTACACTTTTCATGACAATTTTACATTTGGATTTTTCCGCAGTTAACCCTTTTGACTCCAGAATTTGTAAAACTTCGGTTAAGATCATGTTGTGTTCCTCTAAATCCTGCCCCATGATGAGAATATCATCTTGAAAAAACGGAACGGTTTTCATATCTTTGAACAAATGGTACATAATGCGTTGGAACATAGCCGCAGCTGATGCCAGTCCAAAAGGAACATGTTTAAATTGGAAGATACCAATCGGAGTTACAAAAGCTGTAAGATATCTGTTGTCTTTAAGTAAAGAGACTTGGTGATAAGCAGATGTTAAGTCTATAGTTGAGAACCATACCATATTTTTAGTTGCTGATAGTAATTCGGCTATCTTGGGAAGAGGAAACACATCAATGAAGATGTATTTATTTAACTTTCTCAAGTCCACACAAAAACAGATGTTGCCGTTGGCCTTACGAGCCACGACAAGGGGGGGCGACCCAATCAGATTACTCTATACTTTCAATAATGTTTTTACCCACTATTTTTTTTATTTCCCCCACCACTTCATCCTTGACACCTAAGGGAATGTTCCTAACTCTATGGATACATGTCTTTGCACAGTCCTTGAGTATAATTTTGTGGGAAAAACCTTTTAGTTCACCAATATCCCCTGAGAAAACTTTCTGAAATTTGCTAGTGAAATCTTCACTCTGGTGTTCTTGACAAGGATCAATACTTAACACAGGATCTTTGCAATTGGGATCAAGACATATACCAAGTTCACCTTGATCCCACTAACCCAAAACACAGGGTCCAACAACGGATACATATAACTTGCAAACAGCTAATCTTCCTTTAAATTCAAAGGTAAGTTTGCAAAACCCCAGAAGGTCAATGGGTTAACCTGTATAGCTCACAGGATGTATCGGGGCTTTCAAGGTGATTACCAATTTCTTTACAAAATAACTCCTCCCACTTGTTTTTATTTACAATTGTGTAAGGAGAACCTGAGTCTGCCATTAAGGTTGCTAGTACACCTTCCGATTTTATTTTGCAAATAGGTTTTTTCCTCTTACCCTCAATATCATTAATACAACACACTATGTTTGCATCATCATCTGAATTCGCACACTCAGGGGTACTTAGCTTAGATTTTCGGATAGCCCCACCAGTAGCAGCCTCCCTGCTGCTTAGCCCATACTCCAACTAACACTCTCAACCTCACAGGCACCCTAACATTCCATTGTATCACCATGCACTCCCAACATTCCACACACAGCAAATTCATACTGGCTGAGCAGCAAGGACTAGAGTACCAGGAAATATGCATAGTACAATACAACACAGCTTTTATCTGGTGATCTCATTGACTCCACCATCAGAATAGTGATCCTTAGTAACTCTATCCAAAGGCAGGCATAGCTGAAGTCTTTGGGCATAATTCATGAGGTCCAGGGAAAAGTCTGACCTCTTCATAAATGAGAAGAACCTGTTTGACTTTTCCACTGACAAGGTTCTATGGTAGCCCAAGTTGGCTTCGCAGTTGCGCCGGCAAGACCACAGCATAATTTACAATGGCCTATGACTTTCAGATGATTTTCAGTAAGAAGCCACCTTGGTCTCTGTTTCAGTAGCAGCTTCTTCTTTCTCAGGCTTCCCTTTATTCCAAGAAGTGGCACTTCTATGGAAACAATGAGCATGTTACTTATGCGTAAACAGTTTCTAAGAAATCCTATTGACTTTCCTTGCATTTTTTAGGCTCCTGATTGGTGGATGATGTACTGCCTTCTTAAGTATTGACCAGCAGTCAAACTGTGATAACTTACTTGAAAATATTGGCGTGCCAGTTTAGTTTTCCAGAGGATTTTTTTCTGCAGATACCTTTCAGTGTTGTAGTCTGTCATTCCATGATCTGTCTGTGCTTCCGAACATTGCAAAATTGACAGCCCAGGATGTTCAGGCTTAAGATGAAGGTATAGTGTACAAATAATTGTGCTGTTTCCACTTACTAAATAACACTTCTACAAAGTATCATAGCTTTTTTGAGGCATGAATCAGAAGACGACCGACATGGACGCAGTCCTGTTTTCCCTCCTTGAACCTCAGAAATGTCTTTATACTATTAAAGATTGAGATAGAAATGTAAGCTTCGTTGATGTCCAGCCTTCTCATCCAGTCATCGATGAGTGTACTCCCGAAAAGTAGCATTCTCTTCATCTTTAAATGCTGATACAAAAGCAGTAGTTGAGAACACTGATTTTCCCCCCACTTTTTTACCCTATAAAAACATGTTATTGAGACAGGGAAGGTAGAGAGACTTCCTATGGACACCAGAGAGGATTCGCTTAGGAATTCTAGGGGAAATTGAACCAGTTATAAGTTATGATACTGATGTACAATTGCAGGGACCCAGGAATTTCAAGGTAAGTTTTCCCATCAATGTAAGAAAATCACAGTTCTGCCACCCACTTGTATTGAGAAAGAAGGAAGAATTTGCTAGAATGGATTTTGGAGGTGATTTCTGACGTGCTGGTGGTTCAATCTCTCTTCGAAAAAGACTTTGGATCGCTGATAAGGAGAGTCAACATGCTTTTCGGAATATGAAGGCTCAAATGTACTTAGCAAGCACTTTCACATTGACCTCAGTTTTAGGGATTCTGTCTACCAATTTTGGGTCAGACATATTATTAACACCTTCCGTTGTTCTACTACCATAACCATGTCGGCATCCATTAGGAGGCATGGCACTCTGGGTTTAATCACAGTGCTGCAAAGTTTAGATCTTTGCTCACTCAAAGACTTCCCTAGAGGGTATTAAGGACGTAAATGAAGGGACAGCTAATGAAAAAGAAAAAAAATCCTATCCTAATTGCAGTGGAGTGCTTTTCCCAGGCACTCTACCCAAAAATCCCTGCACATCGTCGAAGGATATGTTTAGAGATCTCCGTGGAAAGGGGTCCTGAGTCAAAGATTCGCAGAAAAATCCACTGGGCATGACAGAGGGCTGAGCCTGATGAGCTCGCAAAAGTGAGCCTTCCGTAATCTCAGAGTATGAATCCTTTTGGGAGGCACATCTTTACAAAGTCAAGTCTCCTCTTTCCAACTGTTCCTCCCCCTTTTCCCTATTTCTCTTTGTCTGAATTGCTTTGACATTGACCCATTTCTTTCTGACAGTCTGTAAAATATCTACTTACGAATGAGCTTTAAACTCTCATGTTTGTGGGGGCTATTGGCAGGTAAAGCTTAGATAGACTTCTCTCGGATAAACAGAACAGTGTGGATGTGTGAGGTCAGGTCAAATGCCCGGGAAGCTAATCAACACTTTAAAGGTCCACATTCCCAGTGGGTTCTATGTTTGAGAAAGAAACAAGACCCCAAAGCCCTAGTAGAAATCCTTCCCACCAGGGACATTTGAAGTGAGAAAAGTCCTCCTGTATTAGGCCCTGCCCTGGGGCAGATGAAACCTACTAACTGCAGCGGATCATTTATTTAGTATAACTCGGCCCATGGTCTTGTCACCATATTCCACGAACTATCCCATACATTCTCTGTTAAACTGATACAAAATGCGTGGATGGCCATGTGCAACAAAGTGTCACCAATCCACGAGCCTCAGAGAAAATTGCATGGTTTAAATATTACAGCCGTGGTGCTGAAAGTGGCCAGCAGTATTGGGAAGAGTTATAACAATGGGGAGACCCAAAAGCCACTGGGCTTGGGTAGATAATGGTACAACAAGATTATGTCCCAGTGGAAATCAAATGAAACAAAAGATCGATAAAGCTTATTAATCAATTGCATCTGATCAAAGTCAAACACCACCATTTATTCCTTCCAACAATGGGTCTGCTTTAATTGAATCATAATATTTCAATAAATCAATACATACAATGGAATACAAATCCTAAAAGGATATATTCTTTAAAAACAGGTGCACAGAGGAGTGAGGTGATAGGTGTATAGGAAGGATCGTGAAAAAAGGACAGTGGTGCATACATATGTACCTCAATAAGATAATTGTAAACTGTCCCGACAGTGTAACTTTCCAATCATTAAATGTCAAGTCATAACACATTTACAGATAAACATTCTCTGTCACATATGTCTGACATAAAAATATAAAAGTGTCGACTTTTCGACCCCTAAACGGAACAGCCAGTTTCACACATTGTGGGTGGGGTCTTCATCAGGACAAAGGTGAGGGTGGGGAGGGGTTTTGGCACCAGTAGAGACAGCTCTATTGTTTTGCGCTGTATTTGAGAAAAGCTGAGCTCCGACTTCTTAAAGATGATCGAGGTATTCAAAGGTAAGGGCCCAGGTTGATGAGTAACCTGTGGTTCCCAGCTGCTGGCAAGAACGGTGATCTATTCACACTTCAAATTTCAAGCAGACAGTAAGTAGCCTTAAAAATAGGAAATAGTCGCCATCACTTATGAAGTGCAAAATTGTAGTGAAAAAAACTTTCAATTGCATTTTTGTTAATGCCATTTTTAGAAAGAAGATGCACACTTTCTTGCTCATAGGTTTTTTCCCCCTCCCTAATTTTTTCCTCGCCTCCCTTCAGAGTAAACAAGCCAGTTCTATTTTTGCAATCACAAACATGTTGAGGGAAAAGGAGAAAAAGATGCAAATATAGCTTGCACATCTTTTTGGGGAAAAAAGTTTTTAAGACTTATGCAGGAACTCTACCAAATGTTAAAAAAGTATTGGCAAAGCCAATAGGTTGCACCTACAAGAGCTATTGGCTTTGCCAATATGTTAGCAATGTTGTACACCAGAGTGGTTGCTGTTCAGCATGGCTAAATGTTAGTGGGGTAAAGGAGAGTAGAGTAGAGTGCTATGGAGTGGTGTAGAGTGGTGTACAGTAGAGTTGAGTGTCATGGAGAGGACTCAAGTGGAGTGTCATTAAGTAGTGTACAGTGTTGTGGAGGGAGTAGAGTGTCATAGAGTAGAAGGGCATAGAGTTAAGTGGTGTGAAGTGGAGTACAGTGTCTGGGCGGTGTAGAGCGCCATGGAGCGGTTTAGAGCGCCATGGAGCGGTGTAGAGCGCCATGGAGCGGTGTGGAGCTGAGTCGAGTAAAGTGTCATGAAGTGGTGTTGAGATGAGTGGAGTGGCACAGAGGGTGTTGCATAGAGTGGAGCAGAGCAGAGCAGAGCAGAGCAGAGCAGAGCAGATTGCCAGAGTGGAGTGGAGTGGAGTAGAGCAGCGTAGATTGTCAGAGTGGAGTAGAGTGGAGTAGGGTGTCAGAATAGAGCGGAGTAAAGTGGCATAGAGGGAGTTGGTAGATTGGAGTAGTGTTGTAGAATGGTATCGAGTGGAGTAGAGTGCTGTGGAGTGCAGTAGAGTGTAAGTGAAGCAGAGTTTAATGGATTAGAGCATCATAGTGTGAAGTATCATTGAGTGGAGTGTTGTGGAGGGGCTTAGAGTGAAGGCGGCATAAAGTACGGTGTTGCAGAGAGGATTGGCATAGAGTGCATTGGTTTTGAGTAAAGTGGTGTAGAGTGCATTGCCTAGAGTGTGGTGGCACAGAGTGTTGCGGTGTAGAGTAGGCTGCAGTGGGCTAGAGTGTAGTGGAGTAGGATAGAGTGGCGTAGAGTGTAGGGGCTGGACAGTGCAATGGCATTAAGTGCAGTCATGCAGAGTAGAGTGCCAGAGTGCACGGTCCTAGAGTGCACGGGCTTAGAGCAGAGTGATGCAGAGTAGAGTGGTGCAGAGAACAGTGACAAGGAAAGTGGTACTGGGTAGAATACAGTGGCTTAGAATGCAGTGACGTAGAGTGCAGTGGTGAAGTGACATAGCGGGCAGTGGGGTAGAGTGCAGTTGTATAGAGAAGAATGTTGTAGCCTATAGTGGTGGAAAGTGCAGTGGTTTAGAGTACAGCGGCATAGCGTAGACTGCAGAGGTATAGAGTGGTGCAGCGTAAAGTGCAGTGGAGTAGAGAGGCATAGAGTGCAGTGGCATAGAGTAGATTGTTTCAGAGCAGAGTAGAGTGGAGTGCTTCAGGGTAGAGTATAGTGGTGCAGGGTAGAGTGCAGTGGCATAGAATAGAGTGGTGTTGAGTAGACTGGCGCTGCGTTGATTGCAGTGGCATAATGTAGAGTGCTGTAGAGTGGAGTAGAATGGCATAGAGTGCATTGTTATAGATTATGGTGCCATAGATTACATTGCTTCAGAGTAGAGTGGTATTGAATATTGGATTAGATTGCATTGGTGTAGAGTGGTGTGGAGCAGAGTAGTGTGGCCTACACTGGTGTGGTGTAGAGTGCAGTGGCAAAGAGTGCAGGTGCGTATAGTAGAGTGTACTGGCATAGAGGGGTGAAGAGTAGACTAGAGAGGCATAGAGTGCAGTTGTGCCCAGTAGATTTCAGTGGCGTTGCATTTTTTGGCATAGCATGCAGTAGTGGAGCGTAGAGTGCAGTGGCAAAGAGTGT
Organism: Lissotriton vulgaris; assembly: GCF_964263255.1. Lineage (NCBI taxonomy): Eukaryota > Metazoa > Chordata > Amphibia > Caudata > Salamandridae > Lissotriton > Lissotriton vulgaris. The sequence goes on along the minus strand of NC_141687.1, from coordinate 1,803,139,751 downwards.
AGTGCTGCAGAGTAAAGTGCCATAGAGTTCAGTGGTGTAGAGTAGAGTGATGTAGAGTCCACTGACGGAGTAGTGCAGAGTAAAGTGACCGAGTGCAATGGCGTAGAGTATAGTGGCATGCAGTGCAGTGGTGGAGAGTAGATTGTCATAGAGTGCAATGGCGTAGAGTGTATTGGGTTTGAGTAAAGTGACGTACAGTGCATTTGGTGTAGAGTAAAGCTATGTAAAATAGTATAGCATAGTATGGAGTGGTACAGAGTGGAATTGAGTGGCGTAGACTTCAGTGGTGTAGAAAAGATTGTTGCAGAGTTGCCTGAAGTGCAGTTGTTAATAGTAGATTAGAGTGGATTGGCATTGAGTAAAATGCCTTAGAGTTCAGTGACCTTGTGCGCAGTGGCATAGAATAGCATGTTGTATCGTAAAGTGGTGTAAAGTGAATGGGGGACATAGTAGATTCGAGTGACGTAGAGTGCGCTGGCATAGAGTGCAGTAGAGTGGCATAGTGTGGTGCAGAGTAAAGTAGCGTGGTGCACAGGGGAGTGGCAGAGAGTAGTGCTGCAGAGAAGTGTCGTAGAGTGCAGTGGTGTAGAGTGGCATCAAGTGCATTGGTGTAGAGTGCAGTGGCGTACAGTGGCACTGAGTAATGTGACCGAGTGCAATGGTGTAGAGTGCAGTGGCATAGAGTACAGTATAGTGGTGTACAGTGCAGAGTAGATTGGCATAGAGTGCAGTCGCGTAGTGTATTGGCTTTGTGTAAAGTGGTGCAGAGTGCAGTGGCACAGAGCTGGAAAGAGTGGCATAGACTGCAGTGGCATAGAGTACATTGTTTCAGAGTAGAGTGAAGTGTTTCAGAGTGTAGGGTTGTGGATTGGCGTAGAGTGGAGCGATATAGAGTTCAGTGGCGTAGAGTAGCATAAAGTAGAGTGACCGAAAATGCAGTGTTGTAGAATATACTTCCGTAGAGTGCAGTGTTGTGTAGTATAGTAGAGTGGGATAGAGGGCAGTGGTGTAGAGTACAGTGGTGCATAGAACAGAATGGCTTAGAGTGCAGTGACGCAGAGTAGTATAGAGTGGCGTAAAGTGCAGTGGTACAGAGTGCAATAGAGTGGCGTAGAGTGCAGTGGTATAAGGTGCAGTGGTACAGAGTAGATTGCCGTAGAATGCATTGGTTTGAGTAAAGTGGTGTAGAACGCATTGGCATAGAGTGCAGTGTAGAGTACAGTAGAGTGGAGTGGTGCTGAGTTCAGTGGCATCGAGTGCAGTGACGTAGAGTAGATTGTTTCAGAATAGAGTGCAGTGGTGCGGAGTAGTTTAGAGTGGCTTAGAGGGGATTGGCATAGTGTGTACTGGTGTTCAGTGAAGTGATAGAGAGTAGAATGCATTGGCGTAGAGTGCAGTGTTGCAGAGTTGGGTGGCGTAGAGTGGAGTGGTTTAGAGTACAGTAGCGACTAGTGCAGTGGTGCATAGTAGAGTAGTGTGGGGTAGAGTTCATAGTCCTAAAGTAGCGTGGAGTGAAGCAGAGTGGAGTGGAGTGGAGTGGCGTGTGGAGCAGTGTATCATATAGTTCAGTGGCATGGAATTGTGCTGAGTAGAGTGGGGTAACGTGGAGTATGCATGGTACGGTAGCGTACTGCATTACAGACAACTCATCTGAAATTGAAATTAACATTTACTTTCTACCCACATACCATTTTACAGATAAACATACACAGCGCTCAAACAATAATGTTTGGAAATGTCATCACCCAAAGTATTGATTTGATCCTCAGCGCAGTTCATTTACAGACATTTAAGTTTTGTTTTGTGTTAGAAAAAAGAATAACTTTGTACAGCCTTCCTCAAGCTGCTTGTGACTTGTGTGATTGCTTGCATATTTTCTCATATGTAATATATGCTTTCCACTCTTTCTTAAATAAATTTTACTTGAAACCACATCAGTTCAAAGTTCAGTTCAAAACAACTTTATTTCGATTCATAACGAATCATAAAAAGCACATAGACAAAAATACATAATTAAGGGGTGCAATTACATCGGGTTGCAGTCACAGTTAAAATAGAGCAGTTAAAATATTTACAAAATGTTTAAAAAAAAAAAAAAAAAGGCAGCAATTTTTCAGTAATTCCATAGGGTGTTGTCAAGACTATTAAATTATCTATTTCCAGAACGTTTTTTAATGCGGAAAGCAGCTACCAAGAAGTTAGCAACATTAAACATATTTAGTGGTGAGTAACTTTTTTAAGTAAAATAGGGCAGGCTTGATTTGGACGAACCCCTTGTTCTTAAGCAATGGGACAATATACTTTTTCCTGGGCAGATCATATATACCACAGAAGAACATAAAATGAGCAGTGTCCTGCAGAGAAAAACCGTCACATTTGCAGGCCGCTAAGTCCTCTGGCTTGGCCCATACCTTAGAGTCATTTAACAAAAAGTGAATCTGGTTAAGTCTTAGTTTGGTTAATAACCAGCGATGTAATGGAATAGACACTACTGTTAAATAAGGTTCAATGGCCGGTGTAGTTTTAGAAATATAGTGCTCCCTCACTGTGGGTTTCGCAAGCTCACAGCTCTCCCGCTCCATTTCTCTCACTTTTAAAAAAGTCGATTTGAACCATTCCAGGTCATTCTTAACGATGCCATCTGGTGTGTGGAAGAGATCTGGGCGGCCCAGGGAAGTTAGTGTTTTATTAATATATGCTAGCCACGGGATATTTTTCATATTGTCCAGGAGTAGGCAGTCTCTCATGATTGTGAGGTTCAGAGTTAAGTTGGAGTTCAGCCATGTTTTTAACCACATCAAGATAGGGGATTGTTTGATGATGTCACTGATGTACCCCTGGCCTAGTTCCATATGGACAGAGAAAGTGGCTGTTGATTGAGGTAATCCTAGAAGCATGCGAAAAAATCTGTTCTCTTCCATCTGTATTGCTTCTATGTTGTTCGAGTAACCCCAGATGGAAGCCCCGTACCTTACTACTGATATTGATTTCGCTCTGTAGAGTGCCAGCATTGCTTCCGTGGGCTTACCACCCAGACGTTTTGAGAAGCCGACTATGGCTGCTGCTGTTCTTTTCATGGCATTGGTTTTGACGGATATTTGGGGTGTCCACGTACCCTTATCGTCGTATACTACCCCCAGGTAGGTAAAAGTTCTCACTTTGGAAATAGAAGTGTTAGCACAGTAGAAAGTCTTCAAATCCTTATTTTTTCTGCCGCCTACAGCCATAACATGGGACTTGTCTGAATTGATTTTTAGACCAAGGGAGGTCATAAAAGCATCGAAGGATGTCAATAGTCTTTGTAGCCCAAGGGGGGTACGTGCCACGAGCACCGCGTCATCCGCGTAAAGGAGGACCGGGGTGGACAGTCCGCCAAAACGCGGGACGTCGAGTGTTGCCAGCTCCAGTGTAGATTCAAGGTGATTAATATAGAGTGTAAATAACATTGGGGCGAGAATACACCCCTGTCGCACCCCTCTGGTAGACTTTAATCCTGCTGTGCAGGCTCCTTCCTGCGTCATCCTGATGGATGCTTCTAGGTCCTGATGGGCCTCAGCCAGAAAATGAACCAAGGTAGGGTCCATCCCCAGTTCCAGGAGGATGTCCCACAGCCTGGACCTATTCACTAGTTCGAAGGCTGTGGACAGGTCCATGAACCCTAGGTAGATTGATCCGCTGGCTGCCATAGTGTACTTGCCTAGGATCAGATGTAAGTTGAGGCACTGGTCCTCCGTCCCTCTTCCCTTTCGAAACCCGTATTGGGCATTTGATAAGATGTTATTGCTGCCAGCCCACTCGTCGATCCTTGCCAGTATCACTTTCCCTAGGATTTTGAAAGACGAGTCGATAAGTGAGATGGGGCGGTAGCACCTCGGGTCTCCCCTCTGGCCTTTCTTGAAGATTGGAATGATGGTGGCGTGTGACGGGTGTTAACGGGATGAGAGGGCAAGCTGGGTGTCCTATCGAATCCCCTGCCTTGGTTGTAACCCAAGTTCGAGATAGGGTGAGATTTATGTTTGGGATAGAAAAAGCCCAAGGGTACGGCACGGGGCCCGGCAATTAAACCCTCTAGGGGAGAAGCATCCCAGAGTAGTCTGCGGGCCTCTCCCGGATTATTGAAGTTGATTATCAGGCAATCTCCCTCAGTTGTTTTGTTAGTTCGCCCGATCCAGCCCACCCGCCGGACAGAGATAATGGCATTAGAAACTTCATTATCTCCTGAGCAGGTCGAATTTGCCCATGACTTAGCCCTGGCTAACAATTGGGGCGGCTGTTCATGTTCACCTGGTTTAAGTGGGGGAACATTTACCAAGATAGCTACAAAAGGAGCAGCCTCGGGAGGTAAGTTAATAAAGGGTTGACGAATAGGTTTGGGTGGGCTAGGTAGATTCTGTTGACCTAAAGTAACAGGGGCAGCAGACCTATTTGTATCTCCTGTTAAATTAGGGATAACTATCATGGTAGTTGCTGGTCCAGAGGGCAAGTTGGATGCGGCACTCCTGGCAACTGGGGAATCTTCCCTTGGTCTTTTATTGCCAAAATTTGGTTGAGGACATGTAGTGCCTAGAGCTGCCGGTGTATTTCCTTTAAAAACAAAAGTAGCTGGTTCGGCAGTTTTGTGGCATACATTCAGCCGTTCACATTTCCTTAGGATGCCATCGACGCATTGATGTAAGACGTCTATGATATCTGAGGCTATTTTTGTGAGTGTGGTCTCTATCTTGTCAGTGATTACTTTTTCCACCATGTCTCTGATAGCCTTTTCAAGTGAGCCCACTGTGCCCTTTCCTCCCTTGAGATTCTGCGTATTCCTTTTTTTATACTGTCTTTTTGTGTGCTTTGTACTTGATGTTCTGCATGCTCGAGCTGGGCTAGAGAGTTTGAGGATAGCCCCATTAGAGTCAGCAGTAGTAGGGGGGGAGGTAACACAGACTCCTTAGGCGGGGCAATAACGATATTTGGTTCCAGAGGAACAGATGTGATACCGGATTGTGGATGGCTTGTGCTCTCCTTGCTATTCAGCGATGGTTCTAGTCCCAGTTTGCGTTCGGTTCTTTCAATTTCAGTAGTCAACTTCCCCACCTCCGAGGTCAAAAAAGGGAGAATGCTATTGGATTTCCTGGGGGCTTTAACCTTGGGTGTAACACCAGCAGTAGGGGAGGGTAGCTTTCTCTTACCCATTTTGAGCCTGAGTCCTGGAACCTGGGTACTGGGCGTAAGGTGGGTGGCCCGTCCCGTCCCTCGTCGTCCCTAGACGGCCACAGACGGCCCGCCCTCTGCCCGGGCTCCGCCCGGCACCTTCCGCGCGCGTCCGCGACGCGGAGGAAGCTGTTCCCTTTTGAGCGCCTCCTGGCGCTTCCCACAGGAAGAGGAAGCGGTGTGGATGCAGAGCAAGCTGGGAGCTGTAGTCCAGACACAGCGTCAGGAACCCAGCGGCGCTGCGTGGTTGAGCCTGCAGGTTGGTGCAGCAAGCAGTGTAGCGCTATGACCCCTCCTGGAGCCGGTGTGCGCTAGCGGTGTCCCCCGCTCCTCTGTGGGAGCTGTTCCCTTTTGAGCGCCTCCTGGCGCTTCCCACAGGAAAAGGAAGCGGTGTGGATGCAGAGCAAGCTGGGAGCTGTAGTCCAGACACAGCGTCAGGAACCCAGCGGCGCTGCGTGGTTGAGCCTGCAGGTTGGTGCAGCAAGCAGTGTAGCGCTATGACCCCTCCTGGAGCCGGTGTGCGCTAGCGGTGTCCCCCGCTCCTCTGTGGGAGCTGTTCCCTTTTGAGCGCCTCCTGGCGCTTCCCACAGGAAGAGGAAGTGGTGTGGATGCAGAGCAAGCTGGGAGCTGTAGTCCAGACACAGCGTCAGGAACCCAGCGGCGCTGCGTGGTTGAGCCTGCAGGTTGGTGCAGCAAGCAGTGTAGCGCTATGACCCCTCCTGGAGCCGGTGTGCGCTAGCGGTGTCCCCCGCTCCTCTGTGGGAGCTGTTCCCTTTTGAGCGCCTCCTGGCGCTTCCCACAGGAAGAGGAAGCGGTGTGGATGCAGAGCAAGCTGGGAGCTGTAGTCCAGACACAGCGTCAGGAACCCAGCGGCGCTGCGTGGTTGAGCCTGCAGGTTGGTGCAGCAAGCAGTGTAGCGCTATGACCCCTCCTGGAGCCGGTGTGCGCTAGCGGTGTCCCCCGCTCGTCTGTGGGAGCTGTTCCCTTTTGAGCGCCTCCTGGCGCTTCCCACAGGAAGAGGAAGCGGTGTGGATGCAGAGCAAGCTGGGAGCTGTAGTCCAGACACAGCGTCAGGAACCCAGCGGCGCTGCGTGGTTGAGCCTGCAGGTTGGTGCAGCAAGCAGTGTAGCGCTATGACCCCTCCTGGAGCCGGTGTGCGCTAGCGGTGTCCCCCGCTCCTCTGTGGGAGCTGTTCCCTTTTGAGCGCCTCCTGGCGCTTCCCACAGGAAGAGGAAGCGGTGTGGATGCAGAGCAAGCTGGGAGCTGTAGTCCAGACACAGCGTCAGGAACCCAGCGGCGCTGCGTGGTTGAGCCTGCAGGTTGGTGCAGCAAGCAGTGTAGCGCTATGACTCCTCCTGGAGCCGGTGTGCGCTAGCGGTGTCCCCCGCTCCTCTGTGGGAGCTGTTCCCTTTTGAGCGCCTCCTGGCGCTTCCCACAGGAAGAGGAAGCGGTGTGGATGCAGAGCAAGCTGGGAGCTGTAGTCCAGACACAGCGTCAGGAACCCAGCGGCGCTGCGTGGTTGAGCCTGCAGGTTGGTGCAGCAAGCAGTGTAGCGCTATGACCCCTCCTGGAGCCGGTGTGCACTAGCGGTGTCCCCCGCTCCTCTGTGGGAGCTGTTCCCTTTTGAGCGCCTCCTGGCGCTTCCCACAGGAAGAGGAAGCGGTGTGGATGCAGAGCAAGCTGGGAGCTGTAGTCCAGACACAGCGTCAGGAACCCAGCGGCGCTGCGTGGTTGAGCCTGCAGGTTGGTGCAGCAAGCAGTGTAGCGCTATGACCCCTCCTGGAGCCGGTGTGCACTAGCGGTGTCCCCCGCTCCTCTGTGGGAGCTGTTCCCTTTTGAGCGCCTCCTGGCGCTTCCCACAGGAAGAGGAAGCGGTGTGGATGCAGAGCAAGCTGGGAGCTGTAGTCCAGACACAGCGTCAGGAACCCAGCGGCGCTGCGTGGTTGAGCCTGCAGGTTGGTGCAGCAAGCAGTGTAGCGCTATGACCCCTCCTGGAGCCGGTGTGCGCTAGCGGTGTCCCCCGCTCCTCTGTGGGAGCTGTTCCCTTTTGAGCGCCTCCTGGCGCTTCCCACAGGAAGAGGAAGCGGTGTGGATGCAGAGCAAGCTGGGAGCTGTAGTCCAGACACAGCGTCAGGAACCCAGCGGCGCTGCGTGGTTGAGCCTGCAGGTTGGTGCAGCAAGCAGTGTAGCGCTATGACCCCTCCTGGAGCCGGTGTGCGCTAGCGGTGAAACCACATGAAAATCCTGCTCATTATTACATTTGTAAAGCTGAAGTGGAAGAGGAGCCATAAGAGGTGAAGCAGCACCTCCGGCGTTTAGGCTGTGTGACTGCAACTCTATCCCTCTCCCACTCCCTCTCCCTCTCTCCCCCTCTATCACTCCCTCTCCCTCTCTTCCCCTCTCTCTTTCCTCTCTCTCCCCCTCCCTGCCCTCTCTCCCTCCCTCCCTCCATGTGCACTCTCAACAAGTTCAATATCCAACAACCACCACGATTTCAACCCAAGTGATAATCAAAAGTGGCAACAGACATAAATAATAGCCTTAGTACATACACAGACAAAGGAGACAAAAATGTAAATATGGCTGCGGGCGCCATCTTGGAGTATAGTCAAGATATCGAAATATCAGTTGAAAATCATTAGGCCAGAGTGCATGCATACAAACTAGGATATCAAGTCTGAATATCAATTATAACATATAGTTAAGGGTAGTGGGTACATTCTTATAGCAGACTTCACATATGAGGCAGGGCAGATCCTGGTTGTAATGTAACAAAGGAGAGTGCATCATCATATAGTCAACCAATATTATACAATGCATGCATGCTTGCACAAGGAAATCATTGTCATGCAAATACATAAATGTAGCCAATATTGTCCAAAAATAGAGTCCAAGTGGGCTGATGCCCCAGGTACAAATGTCCTAGGTGTATTACCACAATGGAGGATATATCCTCCTATTACTAAACAATATTTTTTAAAGCATGCATTCAGCATATCCCACGATTGTGCATGTTTCAATGAAAATTGCAAACTTAAAAGGAATCATCGTGCACATTCACAAATGTAACCTGACAAACAGGGAAATGTGCCTGTTATGTGAATCATAACATCATAGTCTGCACCACCTTTGGCTGTAGCCCCAGAATACAGACAAGTAATACCCCATGTACAAATGTACTGTCAAGTTATCCAGTATAGGGGTTCTTTCATAGATTCACTTGCTTAAAATCATCCCATCCGACGTGGAGGGAGTCTCACGGTATAATAAAACATATACATATTAGTCGTAAAAAGCATTATACAATAGGCTACTATGGACAGCAAAGTCATTACATTAGCCTATCTTAGTTCTTTTTTAAAAAGAACCACATTTAGAACCCATCAAATCAGGCTGCAGCACCCTCTCAGAACCCTCCACAAAGAGGAAAGCCCTCAGATTTTCTACTACACGTCGTGTGACAGGAAGTCTCCCTGAGCTCTGCTCAGTTTTCTCCACCTTTAGTTGAACTTTGCGAGTAGCTATGTCTGATTCTAGGAAAAGCTTATTTTTGCCTTGTCCTTCATGTGGGAAGATGAGACTACATTTTGAAGATCCCCACAAGGAATGTATTTACTCTTTATCCAGCACACAAGGTTAAAGTCAGTAGGATTTGTGGAACCTTTCCTGCCAAGACTCTGAAAGACAGAGAAGGAAGATTGCTGGTTTGGCTGGAGAAGTTAAAGGCTACATCTGATGTTGTTTCAGGAGATGATGGCAGTGTTAGTCCTCGGGTGTCCACCCCTCTAACCAAGAAGAGGGATAGATCTGAAGATCCCCCTGAGAGACAGAGTAAGACTTTAAAAAAGCCTCAGTCTGAGACTGGTCACTCTTCTCTAGAAAAGAGAAGCTTTTATTCTCTTCTGAGGTGAAATCTGGTGAGAAAGGGAAGATTTCTGTAAAAACTGCCTCAAAGCAGCAAAAATCTCATTCTGAGTCTGTCGGAATCCCGTCGACGTTGAAAAAAGCACAGTCGATGACAATGTCCTCAGCTGGTGAGTGCTTCCTCCTCGTCGACGAAGAACATCCAGTCATCGACGATTGCTCAGTTGACGACGGCATCGTCGCTGATGTTATCATTGCCTGCTTCATCGCTGTCGATTATACCAACAACGATGACTACCCATTTTTCGTCGATGCCTACCTCGTCGACGGGGCACTTGCCGTCGACGGTTCCGATGATGACTCGACTCCAGTCACGGGTCCACCGCCGCCGACGATGCAACTTGCGTCGACGAGTCCACCGTAGACGACAGCAGCGGCTTCGACGACAACATTGTCGACAATGGTTTTTCCGTCGACGTCGATGATGACCATGTCGATGGTAGCTTCTGTTATGGCTATTTCAACTGGTACTGACTCACCATCTGTGTGTATTTTGTCGACGCTGAAGCCTAAAAGACCTGCATCATTACAGATCACGTCAGTTTTGATGTCAAAATTGTCGTCTAGCTTCCAATCTTCAAGAAATTATTATCAGGATGTCTCTCATATTTCACCCTTGCCTCCTAGTTATTATCTAGAGGAGTCAGATGATGATGGACTTTTTAGTCCGGCACGTAACCCGTCTCAACGCCGGATCAAATATCAGGAGGATGACTATGAAGAAGAATCCTATGAGCCTTGTGAGTCTCTGTGAGGTCCTCAAGAGACTTTCACTGTGATGTAATTTTTTGCGATTGACTATTAATGCTTTTATTTGACTTTCAATGCTCATGAAATAAATTGTGTATTATATTATCTGATAGAGACTTCTAGCTGCAGATTCATTACCTTTGAATTTCCCAGGTGTCAGGCTGCAGCTGGAACCATTTGCTGAGTAATACTATGGAAATTAGGTCCTAACTTTAACTACCTACTGACAACCGCCAGTAGGTAATACATAAATAAATACATATATCCTAATAAAACCTGTTATTTTAAGATAGTGTTAGTGATTAAAGCAGTCACACATTTATTATTACATTTATTATTAAAATGCAGATGTTAAATGCTACTTTTCCCCCGTAGTAAAGCTGCGTCTTCCGGACTGGTTTCATACCAAAGAGCATAACAAATTCACACTTCAGGACTGTGCACTGTTAACTTATGCTCTGGGTTTGCATAAATATCTATTTTTCTAACTAATATGCATGAAAAAAGAGCATTGCATAAACTATGCAGATGTGCATTAAGTATTATGCTATTTATTACCATTTCCTAAGTAGGACAGGGGCATCATGACCCACTTGAAGCTTCGTCTCTCGTACGTCATGAACTTTCTCAACACCCAGCAATGGTAATAATTGCATTATATACTTTGTGCAGCTGTATAACATATATAAATATGTATTACATAAAAAATAAATGTGGACTTCTGATGACATCATAAACTAAGAGACCAATGGCAAAATCATTTGTAAATGCCACCAGAGCCTCGAGATACCAAAATAGCACCCCATTACACACGTCCCACTTTGTACTTTTTTAAATTACATGTTTATTTTGAGGTATTTGGTTTGAACCAGGCATTTTTTTCAAACAGTGACATATTTTCTATAGATTTTAAGTGAAATACTGGACTATACTTTTTTGTTGCTTGAAGCAAAAAAGAAGAGAATAATAATTAATTATGGAGTTAAGAAGGTAGAATTTCAGAACAAAAGGCATTTTTTGCATTTTTAACTCATTCTGTCTGTATATTGGAGAGACCATTCAAGTTCATAGTATAACTAACAGCAGGCGCTGAGTAGACTTAGAAATGTCAGGTTTTATTGAACTTTCTGGAATAGATTAATGATAAAACAATGGACAATGGTCAGGAACTGTGGAGTTTTGCAATTCTGCATCTGCTATATTTCCATCTAATTATAGATTTACCTAATTTGATGCATGAAGTGCCGATAGCAGAAAGATATATGGTTCACTATAAATCTGTGGGGCTAATTGACAAATGTGCACTAAGCTTTCCAGTTCAATAGTATGTGTGACTAAACATCAGGATGTCAAATTTCGTGCAGATCTGTCCAAGGGGTAAGGGAAGAAAAAGTGGAACGGGTCAAAATTAGTGTTTTCAATTCTAACTCCCAGGGGAGTTTGTTCTCCACTGGACAGAATTGCACCAAATTTTGCATGAACTTAACTCAAGGATAAGAAGTGTGAAAAATACATCAAATGAAAGAGGAACCATTTTTTTCCCTTTGTTGGTCCTTGGAGCATTTGAGTTTGTGTGAGATCTGATTGCCTGTCAGCAACGGAACGTTTTGGTTGAGGTGGCCATTAATAATGCACAGCATGAAAAGTGCATCATGAAAATAAGTGCCAAAGGAGGTGTAAAGGGGCTGGGCGTGCATCGCCCTACTCCAGGGAACAGGATAAGTGGCGATTTTTTTAAAAACTCAGTAGTGGCGATTTTGTTTTGTTTTTGCAAGTCCTGGGAAAAAAAGTTAGAACTACAAAAATTTCCCTTAAAACATGTTTAAATTTGCTTATGCCCAAATGGGATATTTAATTAACTTGTAAGTCCCTTGTATAGTGGTATACCATATATCCAGGGCCTGTAAATTAAATGCTTCTAGTGAGCCTGCAGCACTGATTGTGCCACCCACTTAAGTAGCACCCTATGTCCCAGGTCTGCCACTGCAGCCTGAATAGTTTAAAACTGCAATGTCGACTTGGCATTTAAACCCCCTTGCTGAGCCTTAAACTTGCTTTTTATTACATACAAGTCATCCCTAAGTTAGCCCATAGGGCAGTGTGCTGTGTAAGTAAAAGGTTGGACATGTACTTTCAAGCTTTACATATCCTGGTCGTGAAACACTCCTATATTCGTTTTTTCTCTACCGTGAGGCCTACCTTTCCCAAAGGATAACATTGGAAATTCCTTATTACTTATAATAAGTTGTAATTTTCACTTTGGATCTAGATAGCTATGTCATATTTGATGTCTCTGGAAACTAAATTTGAAATCCTAACTTATGAAGTTGAATTTAAATTACTCTTCTGAAAATGGCACTTTTAGAAAGCTGCCATTTTCCTGGTTTAGCCATTCAGTGCCTGTAGCCTTTCTCTGGTCACATGCCTGGGTGTAGCTGACAGTTAGGCTTTGCATATTCCTCCTAGACAGCCACACAAAGTAGGGATCTTAGGTGTGCCTGGATGAGCCATTGCTGGCATGAGGGAAAGGAGAAGCTGGGCACAGCCCCACTTACACCTGACTAGGCTGTGTCTTGCCTCCACAAAAAGGGCTGCTTACCCCTTGTCGTTAGTCTGGAGCCAGGAAAGGGAGGAAGGCAGGATGCCTCAGACTTTAAAGGGAAACCTCTAGAAGCTTCTCCCCCCACTGCAAAAGCACAACTAGGTATAAATACTGGACCTCAGACACCAACTCTCCAGTACACATCTGGACCTGTGGATACTCTACCAGGAAGAAGGACTTCTGTGCTGCTGGAAGTATTGTCACCCAGCGGTATTGCTGGTGTACAAGACCTGCCCGGATTGCTACCCTGTTTGTTCAGTTGCTCTGCTACCTTCTGCCTAGTGACAAAATGGATTTTCAACTGTCCCAGGACCACCATAGTGACTCACAAGGGCTAGTTTGCTGGCCTTCTGTTCAGAGCCACAGGGACACAAAAGGCTTCCTCCATCTTGAACCTTCACCTGGACCCAGCCTGAGTGAGTCCTGCCCCTCTAGTCCTAGACCCTTGGAACTGGTGCTAAAGGAGCCCAGATAACCAAAATCCAAAAGGGACGACAAAGGTTTGTTGGCTAAAAACTGCTCTGAGAACCAGTAGGAGACTGGGATCAACCTGCTCGCCTATCCGTCCGAGGGGCATTGCCAGTCTGATTGACTTTGCCTCTTCTCATGCTACGTTCTTGTCTGCAACAGGAAATCCATTTCAACAGTCCTTTGCCAAAGAAATATCTGGCCCCGTGAACTTGCTTTGGCTACCACCCTCTGAATCATTCCGCTTGAGATTTTCGACTTCCGTTTCAGAGACTAAGTCCGAAAGGAGGAATCTTCACCGCAGCATCAACCCAAGGCTATCTGATGACAACACTCTCTTCCCGGACACCTTCAGTACTCTTACCTTTGATCTTTTCAGAACATTTTTCTCAAGAATGTTTCAAAGACCGAAGGTAAAGCACTGACTGGGCCCATTTCCACTTCTTGTATCTGAACCACTGTCCATATTGGTTGTCCATATTTTTCCACTTTGACCTGGTCGCGCGTAACTAGATATCGGCGGTTGGCGCTTTGATCTGTTAGGTGCTAGTTTTCACTAAAACATAAAAATGTATAATTCCGGTTCTACAGATTGGATTCTGATCATTTGTGGGTCAAATAATGTATTGAAATTCACTGTATTTGTCTAAATTGGTTTGGGATTTTGCTTGTGTTGTGTTTTCACTTTATTACGGTTTACGTGCTGCATAAATACTTAACACATTGCCCCCAAGTTAAACCTGACTGCTTTTTTGAGCCAACCAACCCAAGGTTAAGAAGAGGTTATTTTAGTGACTTTTTGGGAGTTCACCCTGCAAGGGATTGTGGCTGTGTTCACCAAGGCTCACACTCCAGTAAACCAACAACCCAATTTCTAACAAATTACACTATGGGATCGCACCTCAATCAATCAGCCAATACTTAGCTACTCTGTCACTGAATATTTGTTGCTTTTGTTGCCCATCGTGAATGGATCAAAGTAGGTTTGTCATGAATGATTTAGATAGTAGAGGAGATGTTCTCCAACTCTGTAAAACTACTCCTCCTTATCAGTTAGAGGTGTGGGAACCGCCTACTTATTGAGGTGGAAGCTTAGCTGATGTCTTTGGGAACATTTAGCACGTGACGCATACACCATAAGGTCACTGGTTAATGGACTTCAGAAGGCCCTGCAATTGAGGGCGGGCCTTCCAGTGTTAATTTTTACAAATCATGGCAGTCCTAGCCTGGAAAAAGCAGAAATGTTCAAGACGGTTAGAGGGTGTCTTTTTTTTGTTGTTGCTTCGCAGAAGTAAACCCTGCTTTGTGGGGGGTGTAGTTTCTGAGAAATAAAAAGATTGCCGAGACAGCTACAAAGATATGGCAACCTATCTGAGAACGAACTTTCACCTAAAAAATAATCGATTGTGTCAACAGAAACGCTTTCGGCCAGGTTGGTTTAAAATGGGTCTCTGCCACATGAGCGATTTCACAGTCCACCCGCCAAACTGCAAATGACCCTATTGCCCATAAACTGAAAATATGGTAACAGTGCATGTTAGTTATAATTCTTCACTACTTGACTGCTTTCCCAATTTACAGAATTATTAGAGTGCATATGTTTACCTCTTCATGATGATTCCTGCCTGATTTTACATTTGGTCTGCCGAAAATAATTTAGTTTTTATAATCTTACAGCAAAACAGATGATAATCCCTCAGACCCCATGGAAGGGGATACAAACAGAGAAGAAAACAAAGATGATATGGCCGCAGAAGAAACAAAAGAAGACAATACAAAAACAATAGACCTAAAAGAAAGTGTTAGTAGCACAGGAGCGAAAAAAGAAGAAGATACAAACACAAGTGAAAAAAAAGGTGAGAAGCTTAATAAATTGTGGTTTTTATTGTAATCTAGTATTATTATTATTAACTGCTAGGTACATTTTTATGCCCCTTAACCTATCTGCTGATTCTTATTTACAACTGAACATGAAGGACCTTGTATACATAATTTTCTTATTGCATAGGATACCTTTACAAGTATAACATTATCTACTTTTAAAGGTGGTGGTATGCGATATGTAGAAAAGGGATACCATGGAAATATGACGAATCGTTTGGTTCTCTTGAAGCTTGTTCTTTTGAGAGTATTGGCGACAAGGTTTACTGGGTTTTTGTTAAATTCTCAGGTGAACATGAGATATTATTTCAGAAAATGTACTAGTCTTCATGGTACTCAGCGACTGCTATTAAATTACAGTACCACAAGTACCACTTTTTTGTAAAGAAGAAAGGAAGTAAAAAAACACCATCATTTCATAGATGGAATTCCTGGTAATAAATATCTGGGTCACATTTGCAAATTGTACAATGGCCATAGATGTCTTGGTCTGAATGGGAATGGAGGGTTTCTCGTTCATACCAAGGATTTTAGGGGATGACAGACTGTTAAGCCGTGCAACCGAGAATGGACGGGTTTTGTATATAATTTGTGAATTTTCTTCAGAATATTTAGATAAAAACTTGTGACTTAATTTTTCAAAATGTTTCCATCCCTACCTTTTTTTATGTTACCCCATTACCTCCCTCAAAAGCTCTGTATCGTTTTATGAAGGCATTGACTTTTCAGGTTCACTCGGACCATTATGTATACTGCACACTATTCCAACAAATAAACTGTCAACTAAGCAATTTGCTTATGCATTGTTCATTTGTTTAATTGTAAATTGACATTTACCCCTGACGGTACCAGTTTCTGTGCACTGAGTCTGTCCTCCTTAATCTACTCGGTTTCTTAACCCAATTGATTAACCTGTTCTGTTTCCAAAGGTCCTTGGGTGACCATGCATTTTGATCAAATTTTCCTTTTGGTGCATGTGTGGTCCCATTTGAATGCTCATTATTGCCCAGTATATGCAGATTTTCCACAGTTTTAATGAACAGAAAATCAATATTTTGTTAAAGACACGGAGGCTAATATCGTGCATAATCCCTTTATTGCCCTCATACACAGCAATAACAAAAGAATCAGAATTAAAACATTAAACATTCTGCAACTGCATATATCCTTGAAACCGGCAGCCATCTTCCTTCTTTTTGCTACAGAATAACTCAAAGTGCAGTCCAACATGTAAACAAAAAATAACTCTTCTTCTGCTGTTTATCCATAAACGACTCCCATAACATCCACAATCTTTGCTCTATAGGTGCCATCTTAACCTTGTCCTGGAAAACAAAAACTCAAACACATCAAAAAGGTTGGGAAGACTATGGGAGGGATAATTATTAGCAATCGTTCAGCTCTCTCGGATTCATGGACGGCCTCATTTCCCTGTCTTTTTTCTCTACTAGAAAGATGTTGCTTACAAAACACCTTGGACATAACTTTGCTCTCTCTGTGCCTCCACTTCCTGAGTTACTAACACTTCCTGTTCTCTTGCAAGCCTCAACCTTCTCAGACACCCATCATGCACTGATGTCCCTGCAAAATCTATCTGATAACCTTGCACAGTCCTCAACATCCATGGATCTTTTGTAATTTCATTCACTGTGACACAAACTGAGCTAGTCTGCCGCCCAGTTCTGCATGGATACTCATGGGGTCTTGTTCTAAACATACCTGCTCCTCCTCTTGATCTCCTTTCATTTCGACTTCCTCCTTTCCTTGATCTCTGTCTTTGCGGATAAAAAACACCTTGCTCTGACTTGTATGTATGTATAAACCATTTTATAGCGCGCTCTATTACTTGGGAGTATCCTGGCGCGATGGGAAAAAGCAGAGGAAAACAGACGAAAATCTACTTATGTCGCACTCCTGAATAGATGGGTTTTCAGATTTTTCTTAAACTGGGCTACGCACTGAGTGGAGCGCAAGTGGAGGGGAAGGGCATTCCAGGCGCGGGCAGCAACTACAGCTATGGACTGGACCCCTAGTCTAATTCGCTTAAAGCGAGGAAGAGTCATCTTGAACAAAGAGGACGATCTAAGAGCTTGTGTGGGAGCATAGAAGGTGAATCTCTTCTTCAAATAGGCAGGTCCTTGATCATGGGTTGCTGTAAACGAGAGCACTAGGGATTTGAACAGGATGCGTTGTGGCACTGGAAGCCAGTGAAGGCTACACATATGAGAGCGAACGCTCTTCCATCGCGGAACATTAAATAGGAGACGGACAGCGGCGTTCTGGATAACCTGCAGGCGTTTAACCAAATAAGCGGGGATGCCGCTAAACAGAGCGTTCGCGTAGTCCAGCCTTGCTAGGATGAGAGCTCGAGCGACAGCCTCCTTTGCTTCTCTAGGAAGCTACGGAAAAAATCTTCATAACATTCTCAGAGTAGCAAAGCATGTCCCGGATAGTTTCTTTGTGGTCCTCAAATCTTAGGTCCTCTCCGAACCATATGTCGAGATTTTTTGCGGGGCCACCCATCACCTTAGGGCTGGGAATGCTCGGGGGCCACAGCGAGTTTTTTAAATTGGAAGGGAAAGAACCGTCGAAGAGGACCTCGGATTTGTCCTCATTACATTTCAGCTGAGCCAAAGTTAGCCAGCGAAAGACTGAGGACAAACATAGCTGGACTGTTGTAGTATCGAGATGGTCATCTGGCCAGGTACACAACAGCTGTGTGTCATCAGCGTACCCTATAATCTTAGCCCCGTACTGTTCCGCTAGGTATACCAGGGGAGTGATCTAAATATTGAACAGTAGGGGACTAAGGGTAGATCCCTGTGGGACCCCGGTGAGGAGTGCTTTAGGCTCTGAGGCATGAGGCGGCATCCAGACCTGTTGTGTCCTGTCTGATAGAAATGAGGACAGCCAGGCCAGGACCCCGCCACCGATGCCAATTGCAGACAGCCTGGCGAGGAGGAGCTCGTAAGGAACGGTATCGAATGCGGCAGAGGTCCAGCAAAATCAGGACCGCTCTGCCGCTTCCGTCCAAGCACTCTAGGATCGACTCCGCCATCTCAACCAGAGCTGTCTCCTTGCTATAGGCCGCCCTAAAGCCTGATTGAGCTGGATGCAGAGCATTAGAGGTCTCAAAAAAGCTCTCAAGTTGACGAAAGACCACTTTCTCGCATATTTTGGCCAACGCTGGCAGAAGGGATATGTGACGATAGTTCCCAAGAATAGTAGCATCCAGCCCTGGTTTTTTCAGAAGCGGCAAAAGCTTTGCCTGCTTCCAGCTTACGGTAACCTCTGCTGAGGATAGAGAGAGATTCGCTATCTGGGTGACCTCACTGCAGACAATACTAGCCACTTCTGAGAGTACCCGGGCAGGGCAAGGATCAGAGGGAGAGCCCGATTTGAGGGACTGAAGAAGAGGCAGTACATCGCATTCCGCAAGTCCGTAAACTGCTGGATATCACAGTGGCATGGCATAAAGGGGGGGGGGGGGGGGGGCAGCCACTGAGCTATCCACTGGTAGCGCAGAAAGTAAGTCCTGCTGAATCTTGCCTATTTTGTTAATAAAGAAATCAGACAGGTCCTCGCACCATTGCACGGAGGAAGGGAGTATGCTAGTGTCAGCAGCAGGGGATACAAAACTTTTAACAATAGAGAAAATCTCTCTACTGTTATTTTCCGCTTTAGCGATTCTCCCTGCGTAGTAATTCCCTTTGGCTATCTTAATGCCGGCATAGTAGTCTTTTTGGGCTGTGTGTAAGGCGGACTTTGTCTCCGAACTATACCCGAGTCTCCAAGCTCGCTCCAGCTTTTTACATCCCAATTTCAGCTCCCTCAGCTCAGGAGAGAACCAGGGTTACGAGGGGGTGCGCCGGAACCTGGACATGGTAGTATGTTTCGTAGACGCATTAGCCGCCTGCGGCACCCACCCATTAAAGCCGCTAAACGCCTCGCCCATCAAAGGAATAAGCTTTGGGCGAGCTCTAGATAGAGCCTGGCCGAGCGCAGCCAGGTTGACCTTCTGAGGATGGCTCATGGGCAGTGCGGGATGCTGATCTACCTACACCTTCCACCTCCCATGAGAACCTAACAAGATCATGATCCGACCACGTTACTTTTTCTAAGCTTAGAGCCTTGATGGGAAAGTTAGAGCAAACTAAGTCTAAAAGGTGACCTCCAGCGTGAGTCGGAGAGACCACCCATTGTTTGAGCTGTGCCAGATCAAAAACTTCCCCCAGTCGGCGAGCTTCAGTAGAGTCAGAGACATCTACATGGATGTTAAGGTCGCCAACCAGAAGAAATTTTGGAAAGCTCAGGGCCCGTGGCACTATGCACTCCTCCAGAGTGTCAATGAAGTGGCTAGCATGGCCCGGAGGCCTATAGATCAATGAACCTCCCAGGGTGAAGTGAGGATTTATAGTAAGGGAGAAGTGGAGAACTTCAGCATCAACCCCTGCAGCGGATTGATCAGAGGCGAAGTGCCACCCCTCCTTAAAAATTACAGCTAGTCCGTCCCCTCTGCCCAAGGGCCGATCAACACTAGCAATCTTAAATCCTCTAGGGACAGCAAGTTCAACAATCGGGGCGCACGAGTTGGTAAGCCACGTCTCCGTGAGGAAAAGGAGCTCAAGCTGACCATCCACCAGAGTATCAAAAATGTCAGCTGCATGTTTCACCACGGATCTGGCATTAATTAACCCAGCCCTAATTGTCGTGCGACCTGTACCACCGGCTGATCGTGGGGGTAAGGAGGGCTAGGGGACAAAACCACAACTCGAGCACTTCGCAGTAGCGCAGTCCCGCCCCGCCCGCGAGCAACTACCCCCTCCGACGGGCAGGTTAAGCTTCAAAAGGTTAATGCGAGAGTACCTGATCCTACCAGGCCCAGTCCGACCGGAGGGAAGTCGGGCAGAATGGCTGGCCCTGGGCCCGACCGTGGCACGGACGGGCACAGACGGGCCCTCCTTTGGCGCTCCTTCGGCGCGCCCGCTGCGCGAGACCGCTGCGCGTTCTATGGAGCATCGCTATTTAAGGCCCAAGCCCCTCCCCGAGCTGGACCGCTAACTCGAGTCCAGCAGGGGTCCGGGACTCACCAAAGATGGCGCCCGACCTGGCCCTCCACAGCAATCGGCACTAGCAAGCCGCGGTGGAACAGTGCACAGGGAGACCGGGAAGCAGCGCACAGGATATTAAAAACGGTACGATTAGTAAACAGCATACATCGCAATTATTAAATCAATTGGGTGTAAAATGGTGATTTTAAAAATGAGCTAATTAAATAATGCTGCGCAGAGCGAGTGAGCAGAAGAGAATCTCTCGCAGTCTGCTCGCCTTTCCCAAACAAAATCGCAAGGTGCTGCCACCACCCTGACCAGGCGCGAGACTTGTACCCATTACCATAGAGTCAAAATCCTTGTGTAAATGACCCACAAGTGACGCCTTATCTACGGCTCAGGAATTGACCCCACATTCTCCCGGCACCGCAAAAAAGCTTTCCTGGTTTCCTTCTTAACCTTTAGTAAGGAATTAAATGTGCACACATACCTGGACATATCCCTTACAAATTCCTCTCCAAACAGGTTACCATTGTTTTCTGCCCCAAACTCTTTGCTGGCCAGCTCTGCAAACTTTGGGTCGATCTTCATCATCATGTTTTTTCTCCGCTGCGCACAGAGTGCACTTTCACATTGTCCATTAGCCCTCTAGACCCACTGGCCCATTTCCACTGCATCCACACCTGTATTACCTGCATGGCCCTCCTCACACATGTCAAACACTTCTCTCAGCGTGCCTAATATATCTAAGAGTCTATCTTGGCATCTCTTCAGACCCTTGTCAAAACTCTTCCTAGGGTCACTGCCCCATATATTAAAAAAAAAGAAACTCATCATTTTCGGATGCAACTGCAGCATATTGGCCGCTTTAGAAATCAACATAGGCCTTGGACATGCAGACCTCAACCATGTCCGTACCTCCTTTGGCATTTCTTGCTGTATCTAATAGGATAAATATTGAGCCAAATGCTCAGCTGGCATCCACTGAGGTGATAATGTATGCTGTATGAAAATGGGGTGGGGTAAGGGAATCCACAAAATCACTAATTTCTAATTTAATATTTTTCTGTTCCACATTGTGTTTCTTTGACTTCTCACATTCCTCCTTTGTTTCATCTATGTCTGATGAACAGTTTAACTCTACATCACCACTACTTAATGTCCTGTCACATGCCACTGCATTGTGACCTTTCCCATTAGCATTTATATCTTTCCCGAACTCTGGAGCCTTACGGCCAGAACCTTTCACATTCTAATTGCTATGCACCTTCATGTGCCTCAATTTTTCAGGCCAACTATACCTCACGCACTTGCCGCTGGCTGAACTTCCTCCACCCACCAATACTTTTCATCCCCCACTTCATTCCTACTGGTATCCCTTTTGCTTATGTGCCTGGCTACCCAGTCATCAATTGTTTTGTCTAATCTTTCAGCCAGATCTACATAATCCTTGACCTTGACATCAAGGGCCGCACCTCTACTGGCTCCATAACAATTTTCCTAAAATCCTTAAGTAAAATACTCTCCTCAGTAACAATATACACCTTCTCTTTCCAACGATGTTTCCAAACTGCTGAAAGACAAAAGTTCACCAATTGTCATCCTCACAGTGCTCGTACTATGCCCAAAATATGGTGCCATATAAACTCTGCATTGCCCTATTACAGAAATCGAACTATTCAAAATGGCCACCACACGCACAAGATTTTGGCTGCCTTATTATCTCAAAATCGCGACCCCATTCATTACAGCGCGAGACGCGCACCATAACACTGATCACGTTCTCTCCTGTGAGCGTCCAAAAAGCGTGCCCGTGCCGACGCTGCTCGTTAGCTATGGAACGCGTGAGTTTTTCATCAAAAATACCATTAAACTGTGCGCCGCTGCGTTTCGGTAAACGCCTCAAACTGAACTTAAATCAACCTTCCCTGAAACATAGAAGCCTGCGCGCTGCCCCTAGACAAACTTCGCAAAACTGTTACCCAACTTGAAAAGAGCACCCTGCTCAGCATGTCTTACGTCACATGCTGATCTCCGGCCCCAAACAGAGCTTGTACCTGGCCAATCAAAAGAACGACTCCCTCGCATATAAAAGTGTACACAGCCCCATGATGCCTACAGCAAGACTGGTTTTCCTGGACTTTTAAGCATTAAAACATCAACTTAAACTGTGAAATCTAAAACACTAGCAGGTTTAACCCTCAAGCTCTTGCAAATGTCTCAAATGTCACAACCTTTTTCTCAACAAACATCCAGCACAATAATTTATCCAAATATAATCAAATTAAGCCACAGATTGTGCTTATTTGTGTATGAGCAGCAACAAAGAAAGAAGATGGCTGCCGGTTCCAGAGTTATATGCAAGTTCTAAGAAGTTCTAGAATGTTTAAGGTTCTAATTCTGATTCTTTTGTTGCTACCGTGTATGAGGGCAATAAAGGGATTATGCATAACATTGGGCCTCCGTGTCTTGACCTAAAATCAGTGTTCTTATTTGCTGTTTGCAAGGGCGTTGCTCTGTATGGTCCCTGTTTTTTTGAGCTTTGCTAGATCTGCATTTGGACCGACCCAAACTAGAGCTCATTAATTGAACCTTAGACCGAACGATGCATAATTTGTAGTAACCAATGTTTGTTCCTCAGGGCATACCTAGCATTGATGCCTAAAGTGTGTAGATGTGGTAAATGTGAGTTATATCTGATGCTCAGAGTAAGAGTTGAATCGTGGGAATCTCCCTCAACTCCTAACAAACTCTTACCCCCAGATTCATCAAGAACACATTTTGCGATTCCTTAATAGCGAAAAAAACTGATTCGCTATTTAGGAATAGCAAAATGCTATTCATGCAGAAATCCATTCAAAAATAGCGATTTCTAATAATTCCTTAATTGCGACTCGCAAAATGCGAGTCGCAATTAAGGAATATCTCCCCATTCATTCCTATGGGCCTAGAGGCCCATAGGAATGAATGGGAAGACCAACTCAATTTGCTAATCGCATTTAGCGATTCGCAAATTGAGATTGCGATTTCAAGGGTGCATGGGTGTCCAAAGGACACCTTGTTGCACCCCAGAAATTGATGTGTGCACATATGTTGAGCACACACATGCCCTTAGGGCTTGTTTGTTCGCAACAGGAAACTTTGAAAAATGCACTTTAGTGCATTTTTCAAAGTTTTTGCTATTTACAACGTAGTTAGACTTCGCGGTAAATAGCGGCCCCAGATTGCGAATTCGAATTTTTAAATGGTTCATGAATTGCATTTAAGGAATCTCAAATTGAGATTACTTAAATGCAATTCATCGCAATTTAGCAATTTCTATATTTGCGATTTTTGTATTTGGGATGATGAATCCCAAATGCAAAAATAGCGCTCGCAAAGGGCCAGATTCTCAGAATCTGGCCCTTTGCGAGCCGATTTCGGCTTCATGGATCTACCTGTTAGTGCCTAAATCAACGGCATGGTAAGTACATTTCAGTTCAAAATGCCCTTATTAGCAGTTGGTGCCGTTTCACCTTGGAGCCCTGTTTGCAAAGAAAAAGAATGGCTTTGGGCTCCAGGATGCTGATGTGAAGACACAGATCGTATTTGCAATTGAGAGAAACAAAATGTTGCCTCATCTAAACTCTGAACACTCTGTTATAATTGAAACTTCAGTGAATAGAAGTTAGAATAAGGAAACTCCTGGAGAAGATAAGTAAAACGAGTCCACAAGTTCAGATGATGCTGCAGCGCTGAAACCATCTACGTGTTTTATCCAGACACTGTTACCAGTCCCAAAACTCTGGTGAATTTGGCCTCATCTGGCATCATGAGTGAGGAATAACACTAATACATTATGCAATGAGCCAATAAGTACTAGGCCTACATCTGCTGATGTGATATGCAGCCAAATATGGCCTCAATAGTGGCAACTTTTTGCAGTGGGTTGCTAAACTGATGTGGTATCTACAAATGGAACACTGAAATAACCTTTAATATCGTATAAGAAAGGCATTCATAAAGTGCTCCTCATTGTTACTCTAGGACTACCGATCCTTCAGGTTCTACATTTATACACAGTAACAACTATGGACACAATGTGCTCAGGGGCGTTAGCACTAAAGCAACAAGCATTTACAGATTCAGTCTGTTTCGGCTTCCCCAACCATCTGTCCAGGACTAGGGCGTTAACAAAGATGTAACTCTCTTGGGTTTTTGACAAACGGTGGGTTGAAAAATGTATGCTAGCCTACATTTTGCGCCTGTCTGATTTTTCTATGACCCAGCTTGAACTTTAATGTATTCAACGTTATTACACTTGTGTATTATCATGCTATGGCTATCACCAGAAAGCAAAGATTTCCGTCAGTCTGCCATGCCCAGCATTCCCCAGAAGGCAATTGGCATCATTCCATGGATGCCCACAAGTTGCCAAGAAGTAGTACTAATAGGCGACGGTCATCATTTTACTAGGCGTTAGGGTTGCCACCTGACTGGTTTTCTTCCGGCACCACCACAGCTGCAAAACCCACTTCTGAGACCTAGAACTTGGAAGGGTGTGGGGACTGATTATGAAGCTGCAAATCTAGTACATTGAAAACACCAATTAATCACTGGTCAAACTAGCTTCTATTACAAAATAAAAAATATTCTATAACTAGCAAAAGGTCAAGCTCTATAACTGGTACTCTGGATACTCCTACCTGAAGACCATACACAGATTGACACATTCATATATATATATATATATATATATATATATATATATATATATATATATATATATATATTTTTTTTTTTTTTCCACCAAGTTGCCCAAGCATTTCGACGTTGCACTCAGGGACAGATAAACACCACATTTGCTCAGCAGTGTTATTTTATTTGGGAAAAGCCGGCGCTGCATCCAGAGCTTAGTACAAAAAGCCCTACGCGTTTCAGAGTTAATCCTCCTTGTTCACGGGCGTGTGCATATTATTGTGGCAGAGGTGAGGAAACAGTCACGAGTTGCTCTTTATTGCCCTCTGGTGGGCCCCCTGCATTGTGGGACTCGTAGTCTGGTACCTCGTTAGTGAAATCCATTAGTGGGTTCTGCCATGATTAATTAGTGCATTTTAAACTTACAGTAAGTCTCTAATGGAAGGCTCCAGTTTAAAATGCACTAATTAATCATGGCAGAACCCACTAATGGATTTCACTAACGAGGTACCAGACTACGAGTCCCACAATGCAGGGGGCCCACCAGAGGGCAATAAAGAGCAACTCGTGACTGTTTCCTCACCTCTGCCACAATGATATGCACACGCCCGTGAACAAGGAGGATTAACTCTGAAACGCGTAGGGCTTTTTGTACTAAGCTCTGGATGCAGCGCCGGCTTTTCCCAAATAAAATAACACTGCTGAGCAAATGTGGTGTTTATCTGTCCCTGAGTGCAACGTCGAAATGCTTGGGCAACTTGGTGGAAAATATATATATATATATATGTATACAGTGACGCATAAATGAAACCACACTTTTAACAACCATCATAAAAATGTGATGTCATTTGTGTGTGTGTGTGTGTATATATATATATATATATATATGTATGTATGTATGTATGTATACATATATTTGTGTGTGTATATATGAGTGTGATATATGTGTGTGTATGTGTCAATCTGTGTGGGTCTATGCTGGCGTTGGTGTTTCGGCAGCAGTACTTTGTTTCAAGTTATTGAAAAGACCCAGCGCCACCTCTCTAATTCAGGCGGAAAAAGAAGCGGTGTCGGAGTCACTGTATTCCGCGCTGGGTGGGATGCACAGTCATACTTACCCCTGCTGAAGAGATCCCTGGAAGAGATGGTTGTGCAGTCAGGGGACTCGAGGAGAAGACATATTCCTGTAGGCAGCGCAGGACATTAGCAGAAGGTTTTACAGAACCCTCAAGTTTGCGCAACCACTTGGCCGCCCGATCCTGACTTACAACTGCATTCTGGGACTTGCAGTCAATTCGACACTTCAGGATGTTTCACAGGTGATACCAATCACCGATGGAGGCGGAGCGGACTTGTACTATTTCTGTTGGGACAAGACACACCTTGTAATTAAACCTCCCTTTCCTGTTTCACTCTGGGCGCTGAAGAGGCCACACGGCCGAAATGCATACGCCCGCTGCCATATCAATTGGAATAAAGAATCTCCGTCTTGCTCCCCTACTGCGGCCTCTGCCTTTCTTTGTTGGAGGGGTTTTCGACATATATATATATATATATATATATATATATATATACATATATTTGTGTGTGTATATATGAGTGTGATATATGTGTGTGTGTGTGTATGTGTCAATCTGTGTATTGGCTTCAGGTATGAGTAATGAGGGTACCAGTAATTGAGCTTGTACTTTTGCTAGTAATAAAATAAAAACTTGTAATTTTAAGCAGTGATTAAATTGGTAATAATTCATATATGGTAACTTTACTACCTAATGCTCATTTTTTTTAAATGAAATGTGAATTTGTAATTTTATTTGAATTTTTTGGTGTATGGAATTGTTTTAATCATGTACTTTATGTGGAATTCTTCGGAATTCTAAATCCTAATAAAATATTGAATTGAATTGAGCAGTGATTAATTGGTGTTATCACTGTGATAGATTTGCAGCTTCAAAATCAGTCCCCATGCTATACCATTTTGTCCTTACTTTATTTCTCTTTGGCCAGGTATAGTGGGGTCATTTGCGCTGACCCCTATTTTGTTACTGTAGAACTTGGAAGGTGGCACCTCAGGCAAGGGTAGGACTCACAGATGGGCGAGTCTAGCAGCAATAGCAGGGTTTCAGGAAGTCTTTTGTGTCCTTGAGACGTCCGAAACAGGAGGCAAGCCCTTGGAGATCACTTGGAAGGAAGGCCGAAACCAGATCTCCTTTGTTAAAGTCAGGGAGCAGCAGGGCAACAAGCAGAAAAGCAGTCCTTCCAGGAAAGCAGTCCAGTTGCGTCCTGTGAGCAGCACAGCAGTCGTTCTGGCAGAGGTAAGTGCTCACTATTCCTTTAAGCCCAGTCCTGTCTGCTAGGCTAACCCTGGGGGGTAAATCAGTGCTTTGTGTGTGGACAGGACATCACCTATTGAAGCGTAAGTGTCAACCCCTTCCATTCCTCCTTGACCAGGAAGACTTATCGGAATGCAGATGAGTGCTCAGAATGCAGATAACCCTCACCTTCCTGCGTTTGTGGCTGCCTAGAGGGTATGCACAATTTGTAGCTGTCACCCAACCCAGAGTTGTATTGGAGACAAGCTGTAAGACACAAAAGAGCTAAGACCAGTGAAATGTCCACTTTTTAAAAGTGTTAGAGCAAACAAATGATGGACGGAATGCTGACAATGCAAACATTCCCCCCTCCCAGTCAAAAGAGCTGGGTTAAATCCATCGTTCTTTTGCCCACTACGCAACCCCAGCCATATACAAATCCGTCTTGACCCTGTGCCCCATTGGAACCGTCCAGACCAAACTGCCTGGTCAGGTCCTCCCTGGACCGGAAACAAGCATCCTGGGACCGGTTTCAGGATGCTCGGTACGCCCCTGGGGTGGCGTAGTGGGCAAAAGACCGATGGATTTTACCAAGATCTTTTGACTGGGGGAGAATGTTTGCATTTTCTGCATTCAGTCCATCATTTGTTTGCTGTAACACTTTTCGCCCTAAGGGGGATGGGTATGCCCAGACGTTGTTCCCTTGCTCACTGTGCCACTGGATTCATGCTAGCCTGGCTGAAGAAGGGTGACCTACCCTGAAACCGGTCCCAGGATGCTTGTTTCCGGTCCAAGGAGGACCTGGCCTGACCATTCGGTCTGAACTGATCCCATGGGGCACAGGGTCAAGACTGATTTGCATATAGCTGGGTCCAAACTGGGGTGGCCTAGTGGACAAAAGAACGATGGATTTAACCCAGATCTTTTGACTGGGAGAGAATGTTTGCATCGTCAGCATTCCTTCCATCATTTGTTTGCTGTAACACTTTCTAAAAGTGGCATTTCTAAAATAGCAATGTTAAATCCAACTATACCAGTAAAGAGAATTTATCAAGACCATTCCAAACATGAAAAAGCTACTTCTCTCTGATAAGGAATTACAGCTTAAAAATGTATTAAGGAGATCCCAATGCTAGCCAATGAAATGAGTAGGCCTCACCGTAGTAAAAAGCTAAATAGGGTGTTTGCCGTTACCAGGACATGGAAAACATAAAAGTACATGTCCTACCTTTTACTTACATAGAAACCTGCCCTTTGGGCTACCAAGGGCCTTCCTTAGTGGGGACTTACATGTTATACAAAGAGAGTTTAAGACTTTTCAAGTAGTTTTAAATGCCAAGTCCAAGTGGCAATCAACTGCCCACACAGGCCTTGCAATGGCAGGCTTAAAAGGCAACTTGTGTGGGTGGCACAATCAGTGCTGCAGGCTCACTAGTGGCATTTAATTTACAGCCCTGGGTATATGGTATACCACTTTACAATTGCGTACAGATACATTAAATATATCATACAGGTGTAAGTTAATTATAACATGTTTAAGGGAGAGAGCATATGCACTTTAGCACTGGTTAGCAGTGGTAATGTGCCTAGAGTCCTAAAACCAGCAGAAGGAGTACTGAAAAATGGAGGGAGGTCGGCAGAAAGTTGGGGGAAGACCACTCTAAGATTGTCTGGTCCAACAAGTCCTACTTAGTATCACATCCAGGCCTTTGCAGACTTTTAATGCACCAACGAATGACAGATATTTTTCCCTTGGACGTGTGGGGTGAGAATGGATATCATCTCATGGATTGCCATAAGTTGTCAAGAATTACCCCCATTGTGCCCCGGCCAGCATTTGCTGCTTTGACTTCCACTGGTGCCCTGTGCCAAGACTACTCTCCCTCACATGACCAGGTTGGGATGGGAGTGCCCCAGGCTGGAGTGACGGGATAAGCATTAGTGCCTCGGGCGGGATTAGGCAAGTCGAAAACACAGGAGTGCCTTGCATGGCTCAAGGGAGTTGGTGAAGGGAAGACCACCTCGCCTAAAATTGATACCAGGTTTCTTTTTTCTCAGCTGGTGTATTTTTCAAACTATATTCAGTGCATGTGACCTTGTAGTGTTGAGGGGAGTAAGGCATAGAGGGAGTAATCTTGCTTGTTCAACCCTTCAAGGGTGTGGTTACGCACAGAGATATTTCTTTTAACTCCAGTATTGGAGCTTTCATAGATTCACATGCCTGAATCATTCCCCATCATCGAGACTGGAGACTCCGGTATATAAAAAAGCAATGCTTAGTGCATAGCAAACTGAAAAGAGGCCTAGGCCCCTTTCCCTTTTGCAACCCATAACCTTCGTTATGTAAAAGAGACCACACTTGTCTCTAGACCAATCAGATCTCCACACCCTCTAGAACACTCCTGAGAGTACCTTTTACCCCTCAGATTTTCTACCGCTTATTGTGCTAGGGAGTCTCCTTTGAGCTCTGCTCAAACTCTGTCTTTTCAGCCTTTTTGAGGAACTTTGTTCTTTCATCTTCAGTTGGATTTGATAATACTTTGGACTGTCTTTAAGTACATTCTTTTAAGAATTTTTGGGAAAGAGAAGAGGGTCTGTTTAGAGCCTTTTCTACTTGTTCAAAGAAGAGGCTCTACACTGATGGCCATCATGAAGACTGCATTTACTGTCTATACCCTGATCACCAAGCCTAGGACTGCAAGGTATGTCGCACTTTCTCTAGTAAGATTCTTAGAGATCGTGAGGGATGCCTTTTTATATGGCTTCAGAAGCCAAAGGCCAGAAATTATGTTATCTCTATTGACGGTGATGAGGGATCCTCTTCTACATCTAGGAAATCTCAAAAGATAAGAAAATCTCCTCAGACTCATTCCTCAGAGGAACGTCCTGGGAAGGCCCTCAAAAAGACCACTCATGGGTCTTCTGGGCGTAGTCCTTCAAAATCTCCTCCACCTAAGAAAAAGTAGAGTAGAGGATACACTTCTGGTGAAAAATCTTCAAAGAAATCTACTTCTGAGCCATCAGTCACCTCCTCAGGTCGAAGAGCCCTTCAGAAAGCCGTTTTCTATGCCTCCTGAGGAAAAATCTAAAAACCTACATCGTCGACGGGATCGTCGGCGAAGAAACCATTGTCGCCGGCGACGAAGATCGAGGTGAAGAAAATTGTAAAGTCCCCATCATTGCCTATTGTGGTGTCGACGGCGTCAATGTCGACTGTGGCGTCGACGCCAGTAACATAGACGACAACATCGACAATAGCAGCGATGATGACGACCATGTCGACGACGGGATCGTCGTTGACGGTGATGATGGGAACATTGACGACTGTTACTATGTCGACGACGGAGAGCGCTCAACGCCTGGTGTCCACGACGGCATGGACGACAATAGTGTCTACGGCGATCTCGTCGACGAGAGAAGTTCCAGAAAAACTGCTGATTGTCCGTAAGAAGGGTATTACGTCAGAGGCCACCTCCCCGAGCAAAATTACTCCTCTGGTTCCATCACATCTACTGGAGGAGGAGGATTCAAAAGAAGAGGAGGATGACGGACCCTTTGGTTATGCCAGTAGTCCATCAGAACTACATGTCGGAAGACCCGCAACGATAAGCAGTCATGGATGGAAGATACCGAAGTATGACCAGACCCAATGCAAGGAGTATTGATTACCCATCCAACCTATCCAAAAATGCTGCAAAAAAATTCAAACATAACACCTTAAGAAAAAATCCGGACACCCTATTCGTTGACCCTTATTTTGATAGAGATAAGGGCGCTATGATTAATGATCTGATATTCTACACTGGCAAAACTGCAAAATGGCGTAATGCCTTGACTAAAACGCTATTCACGAAAGCTATAAAAAACACACCACATGGCACTAAAATAACGATCTCACTAACTAAAAGAAGCAATACTGATCTTTACATTACTCTATATAAAACGGGAATAGTTCTGATACAAGCAGCTAACAGAGAACTCGAGAAATTTAAGATAACTTTCAAAACCTTGAAGGAATCCATCGAAGATACAAGCCACCAACAACACATGACCCCACCAGTTGTCACTCCCGACCCCAACGACCCTATCACCTTTAACTCGAACCAATCGGGCGACCAGGACAATCTAACAGCTAATCCGAGAGATGTCACTGGATTTGGAAGTGCATTACCAGAGATTATGATAGAAGGGATCACGGAGTCTACTAACATTGGTAACAGAATGACGAATCCGGCCCTAAGCGAAGAGCAGATGTTGCCAGCTCAAAACGCCCTCACGCCTGAAGTGACTACCTCAGCTCCAATAAAAACTACCGATGAAGATAACCACGCCCTTCCACACCAACCGGGGAATGTGAGTCTTGAACATCACAGTGCCTTACCCATAGATTCACCCCCTACACCACTCAACCTAGGGAACAATGAGCACACCTGTAATAGAGTCAGTAATGCCAACGAAATGAAGGACAAGAAAGAAAGATCTGTGGTAAGGAGAACGAACCAATTATGGAGGAAAACAAAAAGTAGAACACCGACAAGCAGGGCTACTGGAATAAAGATAACCTCACGAATTCAGAATGAAGTTAAGGAGCTCAAGAAACTAGTAGGTAACTTGGTTCAAGTCTCGTCGAAATTCTCACAGACAATTGAGAAAATATGGGAGATGACGTTAGGAACCCACGCTAAAGTTTCTCACATCCAGAATGTTGTACTCAGGCCCAACAGACCAAACAGAACTGATCCTTTATCAAATGAAGATGCCTTGGCATTACTCAGATCTTATGAACAACCGGTCCATGGAAGAGAGGAGAGCATCAAATTAGTACCTATTGACTCCAATCGATCGTCCAGAAAGAATGACAGGAAAGCTATCCACAACAACCTACGACACATCCAGGTATCTGAACCTGATCATGGCAGCATCCCGAACTCACACGAACCCCTGAAATGCCTGTTACTAAACTGTCGTTCGGCAACGAAACATGCATCTGACATAGCTGCTCTCATTTTGAACAAGCAAATCGACCTGGCCTTCTTTACTGAAACTTGGCTCAGCGAATCATCTTCACCTAACTTAGATCTCCTAGTTCCTCCTCAATATAACATTGTCAGATTAGACAGACCTAAGAAAGTGGGAGGAGGCATAGCCTGCATCCACAGGTCTGAGATTGAGGTCAGCCAATTCCAATCTGACCCCCTAGAGTCTTGTGAATACCTCGGCCTCAATATAAGATCAGCAAACAACCTAAGATGCAGCATGCATGCGTTCTACCACCCTCCTGGAGATAACGCAAAGTTCTCAGAGCAACTCATGGAGATCATAACAACCAACTCTAACCCTGATGCCCACAATATATTCCTCGGTGACTTTAACCTCCACTGGGAGGACGGCAATGACAAACTAGTTAACTCACTTAAAGACTTCCTCATCGAGCTAAACCTTACACAAGCTTGCACACATCCCACTCACTCACAAGGAGGGACCATAGACTGGATTATTTCAAGGAATAAAGAGACTTCAATTCTAGCCATTGACCCGTGTGATTGGTCCGACCATCACGCCATAACTTTTGCGATAACCACAATGAAAAAGGGCAGGACCATACAACCCCGCAAGGCCAAAAAACTGGTCCGAGACACAAAAGAGGCTAATATTGAACTATTGGTGGAAAGATGTGAGAAAGTCTTGAAGCCACCAAACAACAGACTGAATGTCAGCGAGTTAACGGAGCACTACTTAACCTCAATAGGAAATATCGTCAATGACACCATGCCACAGACACTGAAAAGAGTATCCGAGAAACCTAAAAATCCTTGGTTCAGTGAGTCACTAAATGAGGATAGGCGCAAATTGAGAATGGTCGAAAGGAAATGGAGGCAACATCCCTCCTCTCCCGAGCTGATAGCCCTTAGGAATACCAGAAGCCAATATAACAAGAAGATAATTAAATCCCAAAAAGATTTTATAAAAGCCGAACTTGACAATGCATCAAACAGACCTCGGAAACTCTTTGAGATTTTAAAACAACAATCGAATAAGCTAGCTAAAACAGTTCACGAGAATCCAAAAACTCCCTTAAGTTGTGAGGAATTCTCTACATTTTTCACGGAGAAAACCAAACTGCTTGAAGTGGAACTCTCAACTGCTGCAACCAACATCTCAACCCTTACCTCACCTACAAAAGAGGCCAATGAGCCAACAGAGTCCCCAAACAAAAAATAAGGCACAGTGGGACACATTCGAACTTTATGACCAAGATAAGATCACCAAAATGCTAAGGGAAATCAGACCGAACAACCATTATCAAGACCCTCTACCGGCAAAGTGCGTAAGAGTAATTAGCCATACCCTGGTTCCGATCTGGACTGAGATAATAAATGCCTCACTTACCCAAGGGACCCTGCCCGACTGCCTAAAAACAGGTCAGGTTGTGCCCATCATCAAAAAACCGACAGCGGATGCAACTGACCCGAACAACTATCGACCAGTGACCAACATACCTTTACTAGCCAAAACTATTGAGAAATGCGTACAAGGTCAACTGAGTCAACACATCGCTAAGTTCTCATTACTAGATGATTGCCAATCTGGATTCAGAGCTGGGCATAGTACTGAAACTGCGATCCTGCATATCGTGGACGACGCCCTACAAGCCCTAGACAGAAATCAAGCATGCCTGCTGATTCTCCTAGACCTGTCATCTGCATTTGACACGGTAAATCATGAAATGCTGATGACCAGGCTACAAGAAAGGATGGGCCTGTCGGGAAATGTGCTGAATTGGTTTAGATCTTTCCTGCAGAATAGGTCTCAACGTTTCCTGGTCAATCAAGCGACCTCTTCCCCTTGCCCTACTGCCGTCGGGGTCCCGCAAGGGTCAACATTATCCCCAGATCTATTCAACCTATATGTTGAACCTCTCACGGAGATTCTTCGGGGATCACAGATACCCTATCATATGTATGCAGATGACACGCAAATATACATAAAGATCGCCTCCCGTGTTGACATTGACCTAATGAACATGACACTAAAGAGAGCCCTACAGTGGTTAACCACGAACCATTTGAAACTAAATGCCCATAAAACGGAATTCCTGTTAATATCACCGACAAAGAACCGTCCCGAGGTAAAGGAATTGACGAAACTGGTGACAGCCCTGAACTGCACCCCGACCCTAGTTAAGTCAGCTAAATCACTTGGAATTACCTTGGATGAGAACCTGGACATGAAAGACCACATAAACTCAATGGCCAAGGGTGCCCGCTTCCATCTGAACTATCTAAGAAAATTGAAACCATACATCTCAAAGACGGACCTAAAACTGGCCGTACAATCCCTAGTTATTTCGAGGATTGAATACGGTTGCACTACGTTAGCGGGTCTACCCAAAACATCCATAGCTCCGCTAAAAGCCTGTCTCAATGCAGCGGCAAGACTGATCACGGGATCGAGGAAATTCGACCACATATCTCCTCACCTGAAGACACTAAACTGGCTACCCTATGAAGCCAGAATTCAAATGAAGATTGCTTGTATTACCCACAGAGCAGTTCACTTCAACATGCCGAGATACCTTGCCAAGAAAATTAAGCTATCGGGAAGCAACAGACCAACGAGAAGCGCTAAAGAACTGCTACTGAGGCCAGCCTTTTTCCGTAAGAAAAAGACCTACAACCGAGCGTTCTCAGGAGCCGCCCCCAGAGTCTGGAATTCTTTACCTCCGAACATCAGGAAGATTAAAAACTTGATATCATTCAAACGCGAACTGAAGAACCACTTGATGAGCAAACACCTCTCTTAGGAAAGAGTATTGAGTACTGATGAGAATATCCCCACCTAAGAGAGACGGCCTCGACTGGAACTTCTTGAAGATCAATTATCTGTTAACTGATTGATTTCATGTTTATGCATTGGCCACACACGTTACTACTACCTTAAATCAAGGGGATCCGATATCTGTAACTCTCAGACAATACGATATACCCTCTACCTCACTTTGTTTTATTGCCTAGGATACCGGTTACATGGCAACTCTTTTACTCCTTAATGCTATTTATACACGATATTTGCACTGTTATGCTATACAACCCTACCTCATTCACCTCCTAATACTAATTGGATAGGCTGAAGAACTATTACCTATAATCCCCTTTACAGCTTACCGCCTTAGACCTTAAACTCATGTATGTCTGTTGATACAATTGCCTCCATAATGTTTGTAACTTATCCTACATGTGAAGCGCTCTGATACCCACGGGTCTTGTCCGCGCTATACAAAACTTTATAAATAAATAAATAAATAAATAAAATGTAAAAGAGGAAATGGTTGCTATGCCATCCTCCATGATGACGGATCTGCAGTTTATGCTGGCAGACTATAAAAAGAGATTTCCGCCGACAATAGACTTTCAGGAAATCCCCATTTCACACCCACAATCCATCCCTGCTACTCCAGTCAGCAGCAGAGAGTCACTACAGGAAATTAAGCCTCCAACACCTCAAGTTCAACACCACCATGAGCCGGTTACCACGGACGATGATGACCAGGAAGAGGGAGAAATAACTGATCCCAACAAGGAATTGGATGACTACCTGACCCCATCTCCAGCATCACCCACACCAGTACCTGCTGATTCCCCACCGGTGGATATCGGTGGATTCCATAATTTAATGGAAAGAGCAGCGAAGAGATCCCAGCTTCCGATGGCTACGACGCAGACCGAATGCTTCCTATATGATTTTAAAGAGGCATACCATAAGTCTGTTCGATCTATACCAATTGTCAACAATGTGTGGGAAGAAGGCTTGAAGGTGATGAAAACACCAGCAACAGTTACACCTGTGCTCACTAGACTGGAAAAGAAATATAAGGCCCCTTCGGACGCACCAGCGTGTTTACTGGGCCATCATCTCCGGCGGCGCAACAAAAATCTAATAATCCATCGGCGCCTATATCTGCACCTCCAGACAGGGATGTAAGACATTTAGACAATGCTTGAAAGAGGTTTTCCTCTGTCCACTCTCCTCGTTAGAGCAGCGAATGCCCTTGCCATTCTGGGCAGATACGACAGACTGATGTGGTGTGATATGGCTCCATAAATAGACCTCATTTCGGAGGACAACAGATAAGAAGTGAAAAAAGTTCTTCAGGAAGGAGAGATGACTTCGGTTCAAGTAATTGATTGTGCGATGGACATTACGACCACGGCCTTTTGCTCCCTGGGGGGTGCGGTAGTCCTACGACGCCAAGGTTGGTTAAGAGCTACTGCCTTTAGACCGGAGGTCCAAAATAAGGTTCTAGATCTCTCATTCGATGGGGAAGATTTGTTTGGAATGCAAGTAGATGCGGCCCTTCAGGGTATCACGAAGGATACAGATACGGCGAAGTCCCCGGGTACATTACAATATCGTAAGGTGCCCTTTCGAGGCGCCAGAGGAAGAGGCCAACCATTCTATAGAGGTGGTTACCAACCGGCAAGATACCCCTCTTATTCATCATCATCACAACAATACTGTCAACAGTACGGGCAGAGACATTCAGGGAGCTATACTAAGTCAGCTCATAGAGGGCGAGGGGGTCGTCAAGGAGAAGATAATAATAGAAGACCATGACAACCTCTGGTATACGGCTTCATGTATTCCTTCCCCTCCACAAGTTCCCCTGGGTGGAAGAGTGCCTTCCGATCTACATCATTGGCAAACAATAACTACGGACAAATTGGTCCTCAACATCATACAATTCGGACATACTCTACAATTTCTTCAATTCCCCCCTTGCACACCTACAGGTCGAGATATCAAACATTTATCTCAAATGCGCTGGGAGATTAGGACAATGCTCCAAAAGGGAGCAATAGAACTGGTGCTGCTCTCCCAGAAGGGGAAGGGATTTTATTTCCATTTCTTCCTGGTCCGGAAGAATGCTCTCCAATGGCGTCCGATATTAGACCTAAGATCTCTGAATACTTACCTCAAAAAAACAGTCATTCTGGATGGCGACCCTCCAACCAAGGTGCTCATATGACCACCCTAGACTTGCAAGATGCATATTTTCATATCCCTATTCATCCTTCACACAGAAAGTATTATCGAAAATGAAAACACCAAGTATTTCCATACCTAGACGATTGGTTGATAAAAGCATCATCGGAAGCTTCAGCTCAGACTGCCTCAAACTATGGCATGCATACAGTTGTTTGCCGAACTGGGGCTGACTTTGAATATAGAAAAATCATCCCTTCAGCCTTCCAGAAAGATCACATTCCTAGGGGCAATTCTGGACACCTTAAAGAACAAAGCATTTCCCTTCACAGAGAGGCAACTGGGACTCGTAACTCTGGCCAAGGAGTTCAAGAGAAGAAAATGTCTTTCAGTACGCAAATACAAATCGCTCCTAGGGACGATGTCCTCGTGCATACTTCTCATTCCTCTTTGCCGACTAAAAATGCGTCCTTTGCAGGAGGAGCTGGATCTACAATGGCACCAGGCAAAGGGATCCTTCGAGGACAAAGTGAAAGTCATGCCAGCTATGCTGCAGGCAGTAACATGGTAAACCCAAAGCAGAAACATCTTGGTGGGCCTTTCCTTCCTTACAGAACCAGCTCCATTGGTAATTACCACGGATGCATCTTTGGAAGGATGGGGGGGGCAGTCCTTCAGGATCTGCAGGTCAGCGGTCGGTGGAAATGGCAGGAACAACAACTTCACATCAACTTGTTGGAGCTAAGAACAGTAGGTTTGGTGCTGCTGGCTTTCCTACCAAGAATTCAGGGAATGTCTGTTTTAGTGAGAACAGACAACACAACCGTGATGCACTATCTCAACAAACAGGGAGGCACAAGATCACTCTCCCTATCGCGGGAAGCACAAAAGATATGGGAATGGGCTGTAGAACCCGGAGTATCTCTAAAGGCGGTGCACCTTCCAGGAGATCAGAACATCAAAGCGGACACTCTCAGCAGACAGAAATCGACCTGCCACGAGTGGGAGCTCAACCAGGACATATTACTAAGAGTCTTTGGCGAATGGGGAGTTCCGACAGTGGATCTGTTTGCAACAGCCCAGAACAAGAAATGCTGGTTCTTCGGAAGCTGGCATCACCAACGGGGGTCGTGGGCAATGTGTTTTCGATGGCATGGTCAGGCGTCTTTGCCTACTCCTTTCCACCGATTTCCCTCCTGCCACGGGTGCTCCCGAAGAAAAAGAAGGAACCGTGCAAGATAATACTGATAGCCCCTTGGTGGCTCAGGCAACACTGGTTCACAGAGTTGCTCCTACTGTTGGAGAATCGTCCAATTCGTCTAAAGCCGATACCAGCACTTTTGACTATGTCCCGGGGACAGGTGCTTCATCCAGACCTGAAATCACTGCGATTAGCGGCCTGGCTCCTGAATACCGCACATTTCACCAATTAGATTTCTGCAGAATGCAGGGATATACTATCAAAGGCCAGGACTGAGAGCACAAATAGAACGTATAGGATGAAGTGGAAGAGATTATGTTTATGGTGCCAGGAAAACAATCTCCATCCTCTGAATTCAGCGGCACATCAAATCATCCCATATATTCTGATGCTAGCGAAATCTGGTTTGGCCCAGGATTCATTTAAGGTGCATCTGGCGGCGATTTCTCGATATAGGAAAACTTCTTCAGGTCCATCTCTATGGTAGGAGAGACTTATAAAACATTTCATGAAGGGTTTATTTAGGGTCTCCCCCCCCCACCCCACCCCCTATAAGGCCTCCACCACCACTATGGCAGTTGAACATTGTAGTATCCCAGTTGAAGAAACAGCCCCTCGAACCAGTTCACAGGGCGGATCCTAATTTCTTACCCTGGAAAGTGGCCCTTCTAATAGCTCTCACTTCAGCCAGGAGAGTGGGGGAAATACAAGCTCTCACAATTCAGGAACCTTTTCTACAGTTCAGAGAGGACAGGATTGTCCTCAGGACTAATCCCAAATTCATTCCAAAAGTACCAACAGATTTTCATCTAAATGAGCTGTTGATCCTTAAAAGATTTTTCCGTCGACAGCTGCAGAGAAAACTCTCCATACTTTAGATGTTCAACGTTGCCTGAAGTTTTACGAACAAAGAACAAAGCCTTTCAGGAAATCTACCCAATAATTTGTGGCTTTTAGTGCCCCAGGAAGGGGTTCCCGTTGTCAAAACGGGGAATTGCCTGGTGGATATCAAGTGCAATACAGTACGGCTGGGAAGCCGTTAAATGCACATGTTCGTGCACATTCCACGAGAGCAGTGTCCATCTCCACTGCTTTATTTTCGGGCGCACCTATCCAGGATATCTGCAGGGCTGCTACCTGGAAGAGTACGCATGCTTTCAACAGACATTACTGCCTTGATGCACCTGCAGAGAAGGATGTGGCAGTGGGACAAGCAGTACTGAGGAACCTTTTCCAGTAACGGTGAGCATTCTTTACCATCCCTCCTTCCTTGGTTGGTGATATAAACACATTTTATTGTCCTATTCGGTATTATGTGTGACTTTTGAACATATATATATATATATATTTGTCTGGCTACTACTACTGTTGTTAGATGACTTGTTGCCTAGTTCATGGTTTTGGATGACATAACAAAATGTGCTATGGTTTACTGCTCGCTATTCTGATTTAGGCATGCGAATCTATGAAAGCTCCAATATTGGAGTAAGAAAACAAGTTACTTACCTGTAACTGTAGTTCTCGAGTATTGGAAGCTTTCATAGATTCACATGCGACCCACCATCCTCCCCTGAGAGGCTCACCTTGGATTTCGCACGAAAGGTATCTGTGGCACAAGTGCGTGAAAATCTGAGGGGCAAAAGGTTTTCTCAGGAGTGTTGGTGAGAGTATCTGATTGGTCTAGAGACAAGTTTGGTCTCTTTTACATAACGAAAGTTATGGGTTGCAAAAGGGAAAGGGGGGCCTCGGCTTCTTTTCAGTTTGCTAAACACTAAGTATTGCTTTTTTATATACCGGAGACTCCCGTCTCGACAACTGGGAATGATTCAGGCATGTGAATCTATGAAAGCTTCCAATACTGGAGAACTACAGTTACAGGTAAGTAACTTTTTTCTTTTTTTCCACCTGCTGCAGAGCTGTCCAAGAGTTTTTTCCACTAAAAAGTTACTGTAACGTTTTGACTCCTCCCTGGACCGGCAGTGGGTAATCGAGTTTTCCTTGGCAACATACATTGAAATTGCTTTTCAAAAATCTTGAAATAGTGGTTTGTGTCAGTGCATCAGCACAAAGTCGAAACCTAAAAGTAGGATGGGGCATGCACATAGCTCCAACATACTGCGAGACACATCCACATTCATGAAAGGGCTCCCATGAGAACAGAATAAGATGGTCAATCTGTGTATTATTCGACAAAGTGCTGAAGGGTTGGGAGCACCACTGTAGGCAACTTGCTCATACTTTGTGCCAGCACCTTCAGCATTGTAAATTGGGTGCTTGCAGGACAAATGTGAAATAAGTAAGGGTGGGGGATAGTTCTAGACAAACCTACTTTCCAATTTTATCTATGTTGGCCATGTCTTCTGGAACCAAAATGGATTGCAGAGTTCTTGTGCAAGATTAGAAGAACGATCTCTGAAAGATTGCACCGGCTTACTGGGTGTTAGACTTGCAATATGTTCATTTTTGGAAGGCAAATATTCAAATACATGTCAAGACACATGCACATTTATGGTAGACATTGAAATGGGTTTCAATTAATTAAAACCGATTTCAAAATATTTGCTGACGCTATGCATGTGTTGTGATGCTTACTGCTGTGTGTTGCGAATTTTGCACCTGCGCGCCCTGTTACAAGTGTGCGCGTATGTGGTAACTCACAGTGGCTGTTTTGATTAACAACTCTAACCTGGAGGATGTTCATATTAGAACAGTGCCTAAATAAAATTAGAGAAGTGTGTGCCAGTATGACCTCGAAAAAAGAGAGGGAACTGCTCGACACCAACCTAGATCTCCCAGGAATTCAGAAAAACATGAATAAAATAAATGATGAAG
Organism: Lissotriton vulgaris; assembly: GCF_964263255.1. NCBI lineage: Eukaryota > Metazoa > Chordata > Amphibia > Caudata > Salamandridae > Lissotriton > Lissotriton vulgaris. Next base: position 1,803,098,870 of record NC_141687.1, on the reverse strand, counting down.
CAAGGGACAGCGAACATGAGGAGGTGAGAGGGGTGAAGCAAATGGCGCACAGAGGAAAGAAAACGTAGACAGAAAGCAGGAAAACATGCACTCTGTCATAGTGCTGATTTTAAAATATTACAAGCATTGGCAATACTGATAAGTCTGGCTCTAATATGATGCACAAGACTCGAGACCCACCACCAGGTAGACCCATAGTCTCGGGAATAGGGTCCCTTCTAGAACCATTATCAAAATTCTTGATTATTTTTTAAGCCAATTTTACAGAAAACCAAGACTTGCATTAAAGATACAAAATATGTTTTTGTCCACATTGCTGATCTTGACTTTGTGAAGAGTGAAAATCTAATGCTCAGCCTAGATGTAGAAAGTCTCTTCACAAGCCACCCTCGAGACATAACCTTGGAGGTTAAGAAGATCCTAGATACATAGGAATAGACTCACTCAACCCCAGTTAAATTTGTAATGGAATGTTCTAGACTTGCACTTACAAAAAAAATAGGAATTTGAGGGAACCCTGTTCTTACAAACTCATGCAACTTCGATGAGCAGTACATTTGCTCCTAGTGTGGCTGGGCAGTATGTATACAATTTCGAAAAGAGTGATTCTCCATGATAACAGACAGGTATCTAAAATGTACCCACACTTTCAGCAACAAATCTTTGACCTTTTTAGATGTAAAAGCTTTCACCCTAGATCACTAAGAGAAAACTTGCTGTAATACTGTGTTGCAGTAGCGTGGTCAAGGAAATCCTCACTGTACTTAGTACTTATTTCTGAATGTACTTTTATATTGGTAATGCAGGAAATCACATTAATAGTTTGTCTCTTTCTTGTGTTCCTCTTCTTTTAGGGTCTTTCACTTCAGATCCCTCTGTTGGGCCCCGTTCGCAGTTGTCCCTCGAACAAAAGGGAAAAGGTTCAGGTAAATGTTCTTGTATCTAATATGCTTGAGAAGGGGGACATGTGAGGGATAAATGATAGCTTTGTAAAACGTGCAAGGAGGGATGGAGGTTGGAGTAATAAAAAAATAGAGGAAATCTGTTCCCTTTTTTGTTTTATTCGTACTGATTTGTTTTCTCTTTCTGAACGCCCCTTTTACCCCTCTACCTCACCGCCCGTCCCTCTAGGTGTCAACCCATTTTTTAATGCCCGTAACCGTCCACGCAGTCTGCTTTCTCTCTGCTTCGACTTTTCTTCCTCCTTCGGGGGCAGGCGTTCCGCTTGCCGGCAAACCACAGACTTTCTTGAGCTTCGGTTCTCTTTCCTCCACGGTTGTTGAGTCTTCATCTTTCCTCTGGACCTTCTCGCCGAGTCTTTACTTCCGCGTTTCCGTCCTGTGCACAGTTTTGACAGCCACTGAACAACCCGACGCGCACACTGCCCCGCCTTCTTGAAGCGTATTGTCTGCCCTGTGGTCCGCCCTCTGCTCCATCTTAAAGGGACCACCTGCTGTTTCTCCACACTTTGTTTCTTGCTGACAATACTGAGGCCCTGCGGAAAAAGGGGACTGTGTATATAGTCTCCTCTATCCCCCCATCTAATGCAGGAGCAATCTCACACACCCTATCCCCAGACTTTTCCCGATCAGGGAAATGAGAGAGTCATGAAAGGAAGTCGGCATTGCCGTTTTCGGTCCCTTTCCTATGACGGACCTAAAATGACTAGGGTGGTAAGGCTAAAAACCACCTGAGGATATGTGGGTTATTCCCTATATTATGGCTCATCCACAAGAGCGGTGTGTGATCAGTGTATAGGACAAAAGGAGACCTCTCCAGATAGTAATGCAACTTCTCTACAGCCCACTTTATAGCCAAGCACTCTTTCTCAACCGTAGAATACCTCTTCTCCCTTGGAAATAATTTACACCTGATAAAGAGGACTGGGCATTCTATCCCTTCTTTTGTTTGTTGGGAAAAGACGGCCCCCAGACCTACATCCGAAGCATCTGTTTGTAGGATAAAGGGTTCCTTGAAATCAGGGAAAATAAGAATAGGGCTGGAGGTTAGGGCTCGTTTAAGTACGTGGAATGCTCTTTTGGCTGCTTGGAGGGAGATTCATTAGATCTTTGTTCTTTTTTTCTTTCTTCAATAGGTCGGTTAATGGGGCTGCTATTTCAGAAGAATTGGGTATAAATCGGCAGTAGTAGCCTAATAAGCCCCAAAAAGGATCTAATGTTCTTCTTGGTAGTAGGGAAGGGGGTGTCTAAGACTGCGCTTACTTTCTCCTGTTGGGGGGGGGGGGGGGCGATAACCCCATCCCCTAACAAATAACCCAAATATTTGACTTTCTTGAAGCCTATTTTGGATTTTCGGAGTTTACGTGGAGTCCTGCGGTTTTGAGTGCTTGGAACACCTTCCTACCATGGACGAGATGTTGTTCCCAATTAGGGCTGAATATTATGATATCGTCTATGTAGGCTGAGGAGTACTCTTGGTGTTGGGAGAGAACCTTATTCATAAGCCTTTGAAATGTTGCTGGTGCTCCATGTAATCCAAAATGCAAAACAGTAAATTCGTACAACCCATCAGGGGTACTGAAGGTGGTTTTCTCTTGATCTTCCTGATTAAGTGGTACCTGCCAATAGCCTTTTGTTACATCAAGAGTGGTTATATACCAGGCTTCGCCTAATTTCTCGATGAGCTCATTGACTCTTGGTAATGGGTATGAGTCAAATTTTGAGATCGCATTAATTGCTCGAAAATAAATACAAAAACGAATAGAACCGTCTGGTTTCGGAACTATGACAATGGGGGAAGAACAGTTTTATGACTCCTAGTTGTAACATGTTTTCTATTTCTGCAGCAACCGCCGCCCTCCTAGCGACTGGTATCCTGTAGGGAAGTTGTTTTATTACTTTGTTTGGTGGGGTAACAATGACATGCTCGACTGTTGAAGTCTTTCCGGGAAGATCGGAAAAGATGGGGGAGAAGGACTTTAAGAGGGCCTGAAGGGATAGCTTTTGTTCTTTTGTTAGATATTCATTTATGGGCAATTGCATCACCGTTGAAGGAACAGGTTTGGGGTCTGATAAAACGAAGTGGGTATCTTTGGGAAGGGGTCCCAACAATTTCTTTAGTAGGTTGATATGATATATCTGCGTTTTGGTTGAAGAGAGGTGTGAGAAGTTGGCCTGATATGCAGTGCTCACTATTCTAGTGATCACTATGCATCAATCCAAACGACCCTTATGGTGATTGGTTGTAAGTCAACCTTATAGACCAGCTATCCTAGTAGCGTGGATACGAGCAGTCTTCGGGCTAAACTCTAGAGGGCGTGTTAAGCCAGCTGTTATACCATCACATATACCCCTTGAACACCAAGTGAAAGGACACCACACAAGTGTTATGAAAATAAACAGTGTATTTATTAGAATCACAACAGCCCTGTACTCTTTATGAGGACAGGGTACTAAGCACACAACAAAACTCTTGTGAAAATACTTCAAGTTGCACAATTTACACAAATGCCCGAGGGGCATGGAAAACCATATACTCTAAAAGTGGAATGCGAAATTACTAGCAGGTAAGTACTATACTAATAGGCTTTGGAATCGCTAGGACTACGTTACTGAACCTTCAGATTACTAGTAGGAGGCCTAGGGGACTCGGGTGCAGAGTGTGCACTCTCACACGGGATGCGGGACAAAGTCTATGGTAGCTAGATTTCACAAAGTTAGTGTTCTCGGGCGAACCCGACTAGGTAGATCGAAAACGACAGTGGATCCTGACCCTTGGATAGTGAGGCTATGCTGGGGCACCAAAATGCCGAGTTTACCTAGCCCAGGGGCTGCAGCTGCATATGTCTCAAAAGACGTCGGGAATCCTCGTAGACGAACCAGGAGCCTGAAGAAAGAAGATGCTGGCAGGCGACCAGTGAAGATAGTTCGAGTTGATCCAAGCCTGGATCGAAGATGGATGACACCTGAAAGCAGGGGGGACCAAGTTCGTGACTACTAGCCAGTAGTCAGGTGGCACCGGATGGTAGTCACCTCGACTAGGTGAGTGGGCGACGCTGTGCTCTGCAGATCTCACGGACCAGGAGGCGTTGTCGGCGACCAGGATGGAGGAGCGAGCTGTCCCACGATGGATGAAGCTGTCGACGTCGCTGAACCCAGGATTGGGGCAACAAGTCTTGGCAAATTCAAGCCCACGCGGTGGACTCAAAATGGCGTCTGGAGTGGACCAGGAGGGTCCGGGGTGCTCCTCTTTTGGAAGGGAGCAAGGGCCAGTCTGGAGCAACCAGACCAGCAGCAGTGATGTCGTCGGGCGTCGTTCAGAAGGCCACAAGCCAGCGGGCTAGTAGCCAAACAACGCGGTGAGCAGCAAAAAGCAGAAGGGCCCCACGCAGATCGTGGAGATGCTGGGAGGCTGGACTTCGGTGCTGGAGCTGCTCAGGGTCGGGGCTTCTCGGACCCCAAAGCACTCACCAGAGGATCCCTCGGCGGTCGTGCTGGATAGAAGTCGTGCAGTTCTGATGATGGCCGGTCCCTCGAGGTCTTGTCGCACCTACGGTTCTCAGCTTAGCTGTAGAGGTAGGTAGAGATCAGAGGTGCCAGGGAAGCCGGGTCTCGTCGAGCTGGTCAGTCGGATTCCGGAAGAAGGACGTGCAGCAAACCGCAGAGTTCTTAGATGGTGCCTGCGGATGCAGGGTGACTACTCCTTAGCCACAAGGGAGAAATCTTGAGAAGAAGTCTTGAGTTCCTTTCGTAGAAAGTAGTTTCAGGATTCAAAGATGATCTAATTTGGAAGGGTCCCCGCTCCTGCCTTTATCCTAAAGAAAGGGGTGGGTACGCGACTAGGTCCTGCCCTAGGGGTGGTACCAGGAAGGGGGGTGGTTACACCCCTCTCCCATGCCGGACTTTCCCCTGGCCAGGGGCTGGTGTGCCCCTGGAACTGGTTCTAGCCGGCAGATGCGTAGTGAGCACCGGGGTGCCACTCTGCAGTCACCTTCCTGTAAAGCCCTGCCTTCCCAGGATACACAAAACCCTGTCTGGGATGGTGCTAGCACCGCCCCTGACAGGAAACCCTTTGTCCAAGCTCTCCTCGCTGGAAGGACTCCCAGCAGCAGGAGGTCAGACTCGTGTCTGTGGTGGCAGCATTCATTTTGTGGAGCTGAGGCTTCGTTTAACTTTAACCGGGGTTCACAGTTACATACATGTCGTGTCCCTCTAGAAGGGTGGAATGCTAACCCCGTCGCCAGAATTGGCGAGGGGTTAGTATTCCAATTCGTATGACACCTTACTCGACATGTTTTGATAAAGCAATACCAGAGATAGCATTTAACCGCGAGGATTATAATGCACTTAAGAGTATATGGTATGCGTTATCATGGAACAGCTATTAGGACTTGGTTCCGCAAGCTGCAAACGGGCTCAGCTCATGCCAGAGCACCATTTCACACGATTCCAAGCACTCTGCCTTCAGGATTGTCAAGGCCTGCCATAGGAGTGACTGATAGGAATATGTGTGTCCATTTTTAGGGTTAGATATAGGTATACTATATCTAAAGCAAAGGGTGATTACACCACCTTGCCCCAGCTGTCGTGCAGCCAGTTGTGTCAGATTTAGATGGCCATCCAGGGGTGGCATAATACATGCTTCAGCCCCTGGTAGGCCCTGGGTACACCTATGCCCTGAGTTACAGGGTCTGATAAGGTGGCCCAGTTCCAATTGGATAATGCACCTAAGGTACACACGTCAGTTTAGTGAGAGAACAGCTAGGCTGTGGGTCTGATTGGCAGGCCCACAGCCAGAGAAAGTCGTAAACCAGTGAAACAAAAGCAAAAAATCTGGGTGATCATAGAAATCTACTTCTGAGCCATCAGTCACCTCCTCAGGTCGAAGAGCCCTTCAGAAAGCCGTTTTCTATGCCTCCTGAGGAAAAATCTAAAAACCTACATCGTCGACTGGATCGTCGGCGAAGAAACCATTGTCGCCGGCGACGAAGATCGAGGTGAAGAAAATGGCAAAGTCCCCATCATTGCCTATTGTGGTGTCGACGGCGTCAATGTCGACTGTGGCGTCGACGCCAGTAACATAGACGACAACATCGACAATAGCAGCGATGATGATGACCATGTCGACGACGGGATCGTCGTTGACGGTGATGATGGGAACATTGACGACTGTTACTATGTTGACGACGGAGAGCGCTCAACGCCTGGTGTCCACGACGGCATGGACGACAATAGTGTCTACGGCGATCTCGTCGACGAGAGAAGTTCCAGAAAAACTGCTGATTCCGTAAGAAGGGTATTACGTCAGAGGCCACCTCCCCGAGCAAAATTACTCCTCTGGTTCCATCACATCTACTGGAGGAGGAGGATTCAAAAGAAGAGGAGGATGACGGACCCTTTGGTTATGCCAGTAGTCCATCAGAACTACATGTAAAAGAGGAAATGGTTGCTATGCCATCCTCCATGATGATGGATCTGCAGTTTATGCTGGCAGACTATAAAAAGAGATTTCCGCCGACAATAGCCTTTCAGGAAATCCCCATTTCACACCCACAATCCATCCCTGCTACTCCAGTCAGAAGCAGAGAGTCACTACAGGAAATTAAGCCTCCAACACCTCAAGTTCAACACCACCAGGAGCCGGTTACCACGGACGATGATGACCAGGAAGAGGGAGAAATAACTGATCCCAACAAGGAATTGGATGACTACCTGACCCCATCTCCAGCATCACCCACACCAGTACCTGCTGATTCCCCACCGGTGGATATCGGTGGATTCCATAATTTAATGGAAAGAGCAGCGAAGAGATCCCAGCTTCTGATGGCTACGACGCAGACCGAATGCTTCCTCTATGATTTTAAAGAGGCATACCATAAGTCTGTTCGATCTATACCAATTGTCAACAATGTGTGGGAAGAAGGCTTGAAGGTGATGAAAACACCAGCAACAGTTACACCTGTGCTCACTAGACTGGAAAAGAAATATAAGGCCCCTTCGGACGCACCAGCGTGTTTACTGGGCCATCATCTCCGGCGGCGCAACAAAAATCTAATAATCCATCGGCGCCTATATCTGCACCTCCAGACAGGGATGTAAGACATTTAGACAATGCTTGAAAGAGGTTTTCCTCTGTCCACTCTCCTCGTTAGAGCAGCGAATGCCCTTGCCATTCTGGGCAGATACGACAGACTGATGTGGTGTGATATGGCTCCATAAATAGACCTCATTTCGGAGGACAACAGATAAGAAGTGAAAAAAGTTCTTCAGGAAGGAGAGATGACTTCGGTTCAAGTAATTGATTGTGCGATGGACATTACGACCACGGCCGTTTGCTCCCTGGGGGGTGCGGTAGTCCTACGACGCCAAGGTTGGTTAAGAGCTACTGCCTTTAGACCGGAGGTCCAAAATAAGGTTCTAGATCTCTCATTCGATGGGAAAGATTTGTTTGGAAGGCAAGTAGATGCGGCCCTTCAGGGTATCACGAAGGATACAGATACGGCGAAGTCCCCGGGTACATTACAATATCGTAAGGTGCCCTTTCGAGGCGCCAGAGGAAGAGGCCAACCATTCTATAGAGGTGGTTACCAACCGGCAAGATACCCCTCTTATTCATCATCATCACAACAATACTGTCAACAGTACGGGCAGAGACATTCAGGGAGCTATACTAAGTCAGCTCATAGAGGGCGAGGGGGTCGTCAAGGAGAAGATAATAATAGAAGACCATGACAACCTCTGGTATACGGCTTCATGTATTCCTTCCCCTCCACAAGTTCCCCTGGGTGGAAGAGTGCCTTCCGATCTACATCATTGGCAAACAATAACTACGGACAAATTGGTCCTCAACATCATACAATTCGGACATACTCTACAATTTCTTCAATTCCCCCCTTGCACACCTACAGGTCGAGATATCAAACATTTATCTCAAATGCGCTGGGAGATTAGGACAATGCTCCAAAAGGGAGCAATAGAACTGGTGCTGATCTCCCAGAAGGGGAAGGGATTTTATTTCCATTTCTTCCTGGTCCGGAAGAATGCTCTCCAATGGCGTCCGATATTAGACCTAAGATCTCTGAATACTTACCTCAAAAAACAGTCATTCTGGATGGCGACCCTCCAACCAAGGTGCTCATATGACCACCCTAGACTTGCAAGATGCATATTTTCATATCCCTATTCATCCTTCACACAGAAAGTATTATCGGAAATGAAAACACCAAGTATTTCCATACCTAGACGATTGGTTGATAAAAGCATCATCGGAAGCTTCAGCTCAGACTGCCTCAAACTATGGCATGCATACAGTTGTTTGCCGAACTGGGGCTGACTTTGAATATAGAAAAATCATCCCTTCAGCCTTCCAGAAAGATCACATTCCTAGGGGCAATTCTGGACACCTTAAAGAACAAAGCATTTCCCTTCACAGAGAGGCAACTGGGACTCATAACTCTGGCCAAGGAGTTCAAGAGAAGAAAATGTCTTTCAGTACGCAAATACAAATCGCTCCTAGGGACGATGTCCTCGTGCATACTTCTCATTCCTCTTTGCCGACTAAAAATGCGTCCATTGCAGGAGGAGCTGGATCTACAATGGCACCAGGCAAAGGGATCCTTCGAGGACAAAGTGAAAGTCATGCCAGCTATGCTGCAGGCAGTAACATGGTGAACCCAAAGCAGAAACATCTTGGTGGGCCTTTCCTTCCTTACAGAACCAGCTCCATTGGTAATTACCACGGATGCATCTTTGGAAGGATGGGGGGGGCAGTCCTTCAGGATCTGCAGGTCAGCGGTCGGTGGAAATGGCAGGAACAACAACTTCACATCAACTTGTTGGAGCTAAGAACAGTAGGTTTGGTGCTGCTGGCTTTCCTACCAAGAATTCAGGGAATGTCTTTTTTAGTGAGAACAGACAACACAACCGTGATGCACTATCTCAACAAACAGGGAGGCACAAGATCACTCTCCCTATCGCGGGAAGCACAAAAGATATGGGAATGGGCTGTAGAACCCGGAGTATCTCTAAAGGCGGTGCACCTTCCAGGAGATCAGAACATCAAAGCGGACACTCTCAGCAGACAGAAATCGACCTGCCACGAGTGGGAGCTCAACCAGGACATATTACTAAGAGTCTTTGGCGAATGGGGAGTTCCGACAGTGGATCTGTTTGCAACAGCCCAGAACAAGAAATGCTGGTTCTTCGGAAGCTGGCATCACCAACGGGGGTCGTGGGCAATGTGTTTTCGATGGCATGGTCAGGCGTCTTTGCCTACTCCTTTCCACCGATTTCCCTCCTGCCACGGGTGCTCCCGAAGAAAAAGAAGGAACCGTGCAAGATAATACTGATAGCCCCTTGGTGGCTCAGGCAACACTGGTTCACAGAGTTGCTCCTACTGTTGGAGAATCGTCCAATTTGTATAAAGCCGATACCAGCACTTTTGACTATGTCCCGGGGACAGGTGCTTCATCCAGACCTGAAATCACTGCGATTAGCGGCCTGGCTCCTGAATACCGCAAATTTCACCAATTAGATTTCTGCAGAATGCAGGGATATACTATCAAAGGCCAGGACTGAGAGCACAAATAGAACGTATAGGATGAAGTGGAAGAGATTATGTTTATGGTGCCAGGAAAACAATCTCCATCCTCTGAATTCAGCGGCACATCAAATCATCCCATATATTCTGATGCTAGCGAAATCTGGTTTGGCCCAGGATTCATTTAAGGTGCATCTGGCGGCGATTTCTCGATATAGGAAAACTTCTTCAGGTCCATCTCTATGGTAGGAGAGACTTATAAAACATTTCATGAAGGGTTTATTTAGGGTCTCCCCCCCCACCCCACCCCCTATAAGGCCTCCACCACCACTATGGCAGTTGAACATTGTAGTATCCCAGTTGAAGAAACAGCCCCTCGAACCAGTTCACAGGGCGGATCCTAATTTCTTACCCTGGAAAGTGGCCCTTCTAATAGCTCTCACTTCAGCCAGGAGAGTGGGGGAAATACAAGCTCTCACAATTCAGGAACCTTTTCTACAGTTCAGAGAGGACAGGATTGTCCTCAGGACTAATCCCAAATTCATTCCAAAAGTACCAACAGATTTTCATCTAAATGAGCTGTTGATCCTTAAAAGATTTTTCCGTCGACAGCTGCAGAGAAAACTCTCCATACTTTAGATGTTCAACGTTGCCTGAAGTTTTACGAACAAAGAACAAAGCCTTTCAGGAAATCTACCCAATAATTTGTGGCTTTTAGTGCCCCAGGAAGGGGTTCCCGTTGTCAAAACGGGGAATTGCCTGGTGGATATCAAGTGCAATACAGTACGGCTGGGAAGCCGTTAAATGCACATGTTCGTGCACATTCCACGAGAGCAGTGTCCATCTCCACTGCTTTATTTTCGGGCGTACCTATCCAGGATATCTGCAGGGCTGCTACCTGGAAGAGTACGCATGCTTTCAACAGACATTACTGCCTTGATGCACCTGCAGAGAAGGATGTGGCAGTGGGACAAGCAGTACTGAGGAACCTTTTCCAGTAACGGTGAGCATTCTTTACCATCCCTCCTTCCTTGGTTGGTGATATAAACACATTTTATTGTCCTATTCGGTATTATGTGTGACTTTTGAACATATATATATATATATATATATTTGTCTGGCTACTACTACTGTTGTTAGATGACTTGTTGCCTAGTTCATGGTTTTGGATGACATAACAAAATGTGCTATGGTTTACTGCTCGCTATTCTGATTTAGGCATGCGAATCTATGAAAGCTCCAATATTGGAGTAAGAAAACAAGTTACTTACCTGTAACTGTAGTTCTCGAGTATTGGAAGCTTTCATAGATTCACATGCGACCCACCATCCTCCCCTGAGAGGCTCACCTTGGATTTGGCACGAAAGGTATCTGTGGCACAAGTGCGTGAAAATCTGAGGGGCAAAAGGTTTTCTCAGGAGTGTTGGTGAGAGTATCTGATTGGTCTAGAGACAAGTTTGGTCTCTTTTACATAACGAAAGTTATGGGTTGCAAAAGGGAAAGGGGGGCCTCGGCTTCTTTTCAGTTTGCTAAACACTAAGTATTGCTTTTTTATATACCGGAGACTCCCGTCTCGACGACTGGGAATGATTCAGGCATGTGAATCTATGAAAGCTTCCAATACTGGAGAACTACAGTTACAGGTAAGTAACTTTTTTCTTTTTTTCCACCTGCTGCAGAGCTGTCCAAGAGTTTTTTCCACTAAAAAGTTACTGTAACGTTTTGACTCCTCCCTGGACCGGCAGTGGGTAATCGAGTTTTCCTTGGCAACATACATTGAAATTGCTTTTCAAAAATCTTGAAATAGTGGTTTGTGTCAGTGCATCAGCACAAAGTCGAAACCTAAAAGTAGGATGGGGCATGCACATAGCTCCAACATACTGCGAGACACATCCACATTCATGAAAGGGCTCCCATGAGAACAGAATAAGATGGTCAATCTGTGTATTATTCGACAAAGTGCTGAAGGGTTGGGAGCACCACTGTAGGCAACTTGCTCATACTTTGTGCCAGCACCTTCAGCATTGTAAATTGGGTGCTTGCAGGACAAATGTGAAATAAGTAAGGGTGGGGGATAGTTCTAGACAAACCTACTTTCCAATTTTATCTATGTTGGCCATGTCTTCTGGAACCAAAATGTATTGCAGAGTTCTTGTGCAAGATTAGAAGAACGATCTCTGAAAGATTGCACCGGCTTACTGGGTGATAGACTTGCAATATGTTCATTTTTGGAAGGCAAATATTCAAATACATGTCAAGACACATGCACATTTATGGTAGACATTGAAATGGGTTTCAATTAATTAAAACCGATTTCAAAATATTTGCTGACGCTATGTGTTGTGATGCTTACTGCTGTGTGTTGCGAATTTTGCACCTGCGCGCCCTGTTACAAGTGTGCGCGTATGTGGTAACTCACAGTGGCTGTTTTGATTAACAACTCTAACCTGGAGGATGTTCATATTAGAACAGTGCCTAAATAAAATTAGAGAAGTGTGTGCCAGTATGCCCTCGAAAAAAGAGAGGGAACTGCTCGACACCAACCTAGATCTCCCAGGAATTCAGAAAAACATGAATAAAATAAATGATGAAGCAAGGGACAGCGAACATGAGGAGGTGAGAGGGGTGAAGCAAATGGCGCACAGAGGAAAGAAAACGTAGACAGAAAGCAGGAAAACATGCACTCTGTCATAGTGCTGATTTTAAAATATTACAAGCATTGGCAATACTGATAAGTCTGGCTCTAATATGATGCACAAGACTCGAGACCCACCACCAGGTAGACCCATAGTCTCGGGAATAGGGTCCCTTCTAGAACCATTATCAAAATTCTTGATTATTTTTTAAGCCAATTTTACAGAAAACCAAGACTGCATTAAAGATACAAAATATGTTTTTGTCCACATTGCTGATCTTGACTTTGTGAAGAGTGAAAATCTAATGCTCAGCCTAGATGTAGAAAGTCTCTTCACAAGCCACCCTTGAGACATAACCTTGGAGGTTAAGAAGATCATAGATACATAGGAATAGACTCACTCAACCCCAGTCAAATTTGTAATGGAATGTTCTAGACTTGCACTTACAAAAAAAATAGGAATTTGAGGGAACCCTGTTCTTACAAACTCATGCAACTTCGATGAGCAGTACATTTGCTCCTAGTGTGGCTGGGCAGTATGTATACAATTTCGAAAAGAGTGATTCTCCATGATAACAGACCGGTATCTAAAATGTACCCACACTTTCAGCAACAAGTCTTTGACCTTTTTAGATGTAAAAGCTTTCACCCTAGATCACTAAGAGAAAACTTGCTGTAATACTGTGTTGCAGTAGCGTGGTCAAGGAAATCCTCACTGTACTTAGTACTTATTTCTGAATGTACTTTTATATTGGTAATGCAGGAAATCACATTAATAGTTTGTCTCTTTCTTGTGTTCCTCTTCTTTTAGGGTCTTTCACTTCAGATCCCTCTGTTGGGCCCCGTTCGCAGTTGTCCCTCGAACAAAAGGGAAAAGGTTCAGGTAAATGTTCTTGTATCTAATATGCTTGAGAAGGGGGACATGTGAGGGATAAATGATAGCTTTGTAAAACGTGCAAGGAGGGATGGAGGTTGGAGTAATAAAAAAATAGAGGAAATCTGTTCCCTTTTTTGTTTTATTCGCACTGATTTGTTTTCTCTTTCTGAACGCCCCTTTTACCCCTCTACCTCACCGCCCGTCCCTCTAGGTGTCAACCCATTTTTTAATGCCCGTAACCGTCCACGCAGTCTGCTTTCTCTCTGCTTCGACTTTTCTTCCTCCTTCGGGGGCAGGCGTTCCGCTTGCCGGCAAACCACAGACTTTCTTGAGCTTCGGTTCTCTTTCCTCCACGGTTGTTGAGTCTTCATCTTTCCTCTGGACCTTCTCGCCGAGTCTTTACTTCCGCGTTTCCGTCCTGTGCACAGTTTTGACAGCCACTGAACAACCCGACGCGCACACTGCCCCGCCTTCTTGAAGCGTATTGTCTGCCCTGTGGTCCGCCCTCGGCTCCATCTTAAAGGGACCACCTGCTGTTTCTCCACACTTTGTTTCTTGCTGACAATACTGAGGCCCTGCGGAAAAAGGGGACTGTGTATATAGTCTCCTCTATCCCCCCATCTAATGCAGGAGCAATCTCACACACCCTATCCCCAGACTTTTCCCGATCAGGGAAATGAGAGAGTCATGAAAGGAAGTCGGCATTGCCGTTTTCGGTCCCTTTCCTATGACGGACCTAAAATGACTAGGGTGGTAAGGCTAAAAACCACCTGAGGATATGTGGGTTATTCCCTATATTATGGCTCATCCACAAGAGCGGTGTGTGATCAGTGTATAGGACAAAAGGAGACCTCTCCAGATAGTAATGCAACTTCTCTACAGCCCACTTTATAGCCAAGCACTCTTTCTCAACCGTAGAATACCTCTTCTCCCTTGGAAATAATTTACACCTGATAAAGAGGACTGGGCATTCTATCCCTTCTTTTGTTTGTTGGGAAAAGACGGCCCCCAGACCTACATCCGAAGCATCTGTTTGTAGGATAAAGGGTTCCTTGAAATCAGGGAAAATAAGAATAGGGCTGGAGGTTAGGGCTCGTTTAAGTACGTGGAATGCTCTTTTGGCTGCTTGGAGGGAGATTCATTAGATCTTTGTTCTTTTTTTCTTTCTTCAATAGGTCGGTTAATGGGGCTGCTATTTCAGAAGAATTGGGTATAAATCGGCAGTAGTAGCCTAATAAGCCCCAAAAAGGATCTAATGTTCTTCTTGGTAGTAGGGAAGGGGGTGTCTAAGACTGCGCTTACTTTCTCCTGTTGGGGGGCGATAACCCCATCCCCTAACAAATAACCCAAATATTTGACTTTCTTGAAGCCTATTTTGGATTTTCGGAGTTTACGTGGAGCCCTGCGGTTTTGAGTGCTTGGAACACCTTCCTACCATGGACGAGATGTTGTTCCCAATTAGGGCTGAATATTATGATATCGTCTATGTAGGCTGAGGAGTACTCTTGGTGTTGGGAGAGAACCTTATTCATAAGCCTTTGAAATGTTGCTGGTGCTCCATGTAATCCAAAATGCAAAACAGTAAATTCGTACAACCCATCAGGGGTACTAAAGGTGGTTTTCTCTTGATCTTCCTGATTAAGTGGTACCTGACAATAGCCTTTTGTTACATCAAGAGTGGTTATATACCAGGCTTCGCCTAATTTCTCGATGAGCTCATTGACTCTTGGTAATGGGTATGAGTCAAATTTTGAGATCGCATTAATTGCTCGAAAATAAATACAAAAACGAATAGAACCGTCTGGTTTCGGAACTATGACAATGGGGGAAGACCAGTTTTATGACTCCTAGTTGTAACATGTTTTCTATTTCTGCAGCAACCGCCGCCCTCCTAGCGACTGGTATCCTGTAGGGAAGTTGTTTTATTACTTTGTTTGGTGGGGTAACAATGACATGCTCGACTGTTGAAGTCTTTCCGGGAAGATCGGAAAAGATGGGGGAGAAGGACTTTAAGAGGGCCTGAAGGGATAGCTTTTGTTCTTTTGTTAGATATTCATTTATGGGCAATTGCATCACCGTTGAAGGAACAGGTTTGGGGTCTGATAAAACGAAGTGGGTATCTTTGGGAAGGGGTCCCAACCATTTCGTTAGTAGGTTGATATGATATATCTGCGTTTTGGTTGAAGAGAGGTGTGAGAAGTTGGCCTGATATGCAGTGCTCACTATTCTAGTGATCACTATGCATCAATCCAAACGACCCTTATGGTGATTGGTTGTAAGTCAACCTTATAGACCAGCTATCCTAGTAGCGTGGATACGAGCAGTCTTCGGGCTAAACTCTAGAGGGCGTGTTAAGCCAGCTGTTATACCATCACATATACCCCTTGAACACCAAGTGAAAGGACACCACACAAGTGTTATGAAAATAAACAGTGTATTTATTAGAATCACAACAGCCCTGTACTCTTTATGAGGATAGGGTACTAAGCACACAACAAAACTCTTGTGAAAATACTTCAAGTTGCACAATTTACACAAATGCCCGAGGGGCACGGAAAACCATATACTCTAAAAGTGGAACGCGAAATTACTAGCAGGTAAGTACTATACTAATAGGCTTTGGAATCGCTAGGACTACGTTACTGAACCTTCAGATTACTAGTAGGAGGCCTAGGGGACTCGGGTGCAGAGTGTGCACTCTCACACGGGATGCGGGACAAAGTCTATGGTAGCTAGATTTCACAAAGTTAGTGTTCTCGGGCGAACCCGACTAGGTAGATCGAAAATGACAGTGGATCCTGACCCTTGGATAGTGAGGCTATGCTGGGGCACCGAAATGCCGAGTTTACCTAGCCCAGGGGCTGCAGCTGCATATGTCTCAAAAGACGTCGGGAATCCTCGTAGACGAACCAGGAGCCTGAAGAAAGAAGATGCTGGCAGGCGACCAGTGAAGATAGTTCGAGTTGATCCAAGCCTGGATCGAAGATGGATGACACCTGAAAGCAGAGGGGACCAAGTTCGTGACTACTAGCCAGTAGTCAGGTGGCACCAGGAGGGCACCGGATGGTAGGACTCCCAGCAGCAGGAGGTCAGACTCGTGTCTGTGGTGGCAGCATCCATTTTGTGGAGCTGAGGCTTCAGTTAACTTTAACCAGGGTTTACAGTTACATACATGTCGTGTCCCTCTAGAAGGGCGGAATGCTAACCCCGTCGCCAGAATTGGCAAAGGGTTAGTATTCCAATTCGTATGACACCTTACTCGACATGTTTTGATAAAGCGATACCAAAGATAGCATTTAACCGCGAGGATTATAATGCACTTAAGAGTATATGGTATGCGTTATCATGGAACAGCTATTAGGACTTGGTTCCGCAAGCTGCAAACGGGCTCAGCTCATGCCAGAGCACCATCTCACACGATTCCACGCACTCTGCCTTCAGGATTGTCAAGGCCTGCTATAGGAGTGACTGATAGGAATCTGTGTGTCCATTTTTAGGGTTAGATTTAGGTATACTATATCTAAAGCAAAGGGTGATTACACCACCTTTCCCCAGCTGTCTTGCAGCCAGTTGTGTCAGATTTAGATGGTCATCCAGGGGTGGCATAATACATGCTTCAGCCCCTGGTAGGCCCTGGGTACACCTATGCCCTGAGTTACAGGGTCTGATAAGGTGGCCCAGTTCCAATTGGATAATGCACCTAAGGTACACATGTCAATTTAGTGAGAGAACAGCTAGGCTGTGGGTCTGATTGGCAGGCCCACAGCCAGAGAAAGTCGTAAACCAGTGAAACAAAAGCAAAAAATCTGGGTGATCATAGGATTGCAGACCCTACTATCCTACAAGAGGTGTAGCTGGTTTGTAGTGATGGCTATCTTTTCAATAACTTCATAAGGTCCCTTCCATTCTGCCTGTTTATGGGGTATAGAGGATGGTAGGAGTAAGAGCACTCAATCATGGACCTGTAACTGTCGCATTTCTTCCTTTTATTGTAGGACAACTGTTGACTTCTTTAAGCCTTTTCTAAGTTGTCGTGAGGAAAGTCTCTTAGTTTCTGTATGCGGTTTCTTAGGTTCTGAGTATAATCTAGAAGGTTTTGTGTATCTTCTTGTTTCTCTTGTTCCCATGCTTCTCTTGTCATTTCTAGTAAGGTTCGTGGTTGTCTCCCATAAAGAAGCTAAAAGGGAGAACAACCTAACCTTCTCTGAACCTGACTTCTAATGACTAAGAGGGCGATGGGCAACAACATATCACACTCTTTCTCCTCAGTGGTTAACATCTTTTTTAAGGTTAACTTTAAGGTAGCATGGTAGCGCTCACACAGACCATCTGTTTGAGGGTGATAAGCAGAGGTTCTGATTTGGGTAATGTTCAAGGTTTTACAGTTGTGTTTCATTAAATGAGAGATAAAGAGAGTACCCCGGTCTGTCAATATCTCTCGGGGAGATCCTACCCTCAAACGATTTGAGTAGATTATCCAGTATTAGGGGTGTCTTTCATAGATTCACATGCCTGAATCATTCCCCGTCGTCGAGACGGGAGTCTCCGGTATATAGAAAAGTAATGTCCCATAGACATACATAGAGAGAAGTAGGCCTAAGGGTCCCACCTTAGTAGCCTATCTATGTCCTTTTGTAAAAAGGACCAAACTCTAGAAGAGAGCCAATCAGCTAACACCTCCCTCTAGAACCTTCCTGTCAGGAGCCTCAGTCTCTCAGATTTTCTACCGCACGTTGTGCTAGGGAGTCTCCACCTGAGTTCTCCTCAGGTTTGGTTGTTTTAAGCTTCTTTCTTCACTATTTTGAACTACTTTCAGCAAAATCTGACTATGGCTGACCCACAGAAGAGGGGTCTCTTCAGAGCTGGGGCTTCTTCTAATAAGAGATTACATATTGAGGACCAGCACAAGACATGTCTTTACTGTCTGTATCCGGGCCATTCGCCAAAGGAATGCAAAATGTGTAGAACATTCTCTTCAAAAACGCTTCAGGACAGAGAAGGACGACTTTTAATCTGGCTGAACAAACTTAAGATCAGGGACAACTTGGAGTCTTCAGAGGACGGTGAGATTGCTTCTGTCTCCTCCAAATTATACTTGAAGAGGCCAAGGGTTACCTCCCCTAGCCCTTTAGACGCCCCTCCTAAAAAGACTGCTAAAAAGTCTTCAGAGGCTAAATCTTCAGCGTCTGACAAGGACGTTCCTTCCTCCAGGAAGCCAGCGCCGACGTCGGCGACGACATCGTCAACCCTATCGTCCGCGCTTAAGAAGACTGTGTCTCCTGTCCATGTTTCCACTTCGACGACGACCGTGTCGACGACGGCGTCGTCAACGTTTTCATCGTCGACGAAGACTACTCCATCTTCGTCGGCGGGTAAGACTGTGTCGTCGATTATCCTCATTAAAAACCAGTTGTCGACGCTTAAGATCTCGTCGACGACGTCTTCGTCGACGTCCGTGACGACGTCTTCGTCGACGTCCGTGTCGACGACGAATCCTCTCGTCGACGGGTGTGCCGTCGACGACAACATCGACGACGAGGAAGATACCGTCGGCGCCGTCGACGAAAGTTACATCGGTGCAGTTATCGTCGACGAGGGCACCGACGACGACATCGTCGACGATACAGTGGAAGCATTCGGAGATGATTCCTCCGTCGACGTCGTGTGTGGTTTCTATGCCGTCGACTACCTTACCGTGAATCTATGAAAGACACCAATACTGCATAACTGCAGTTACAGGTAAGTAACGCATTTCTTATCCAGTATTAGGGGTGTCTTTCATAGATTCCCATGCCTGAATCAGAGTAGCAAGCCATACCGACAACCCCTCCTCGTATAATGCACCACAGCAACATGCGATTGCTGCTTCAAGAAATCTCCTCTATGTTAAAAAAAGGAGCAATAGAGCGAGCACCATCGGCTCACAGAAGGAAGGGATTTTACTCCTGCTTCTTTCTGATCCAAAAGAAGGAGAAGAAATGGAGGCCCATATTGGATCTCTGGGCACTCAACGCATTCTTGAAGAGTTAATTGTTTCGCATGGTGATGATACAGGAGATCTTGGGACTCTTGGAGGAGGGGGATTTCATGACGTCGTTAGATCTACAAGACGCGTACTTTCACATCCCTATCCACAAACGGCACAGGAAATTCCTCAGATTTGCAGTGGCAGGTCAACACTACCAATTCTGTGTCCTACCGTTTGGCCTCAAATCTGCGCCCAGGATTTTCACCAAATGCCTCTCCCCGGTTGCAGACTTCCTCAGGCAGCATGGACACCAAGTCTTCCCATATTTGGGCGACTGGCTGGTAACGGCACCATCTCTAGCAGACGCAACTGCATCCTCCAGCACCTGTCTGAATCTCTTCAGGCATCTGGGTTTAACACTCAACCACGAGAAATCCACTTTGCAACCCTCCCAGGTCATTACCTTTCTCGGGGCGACGTTGGATACTGTAAATGCGAAGGCATTCCCATCTCAGGAGAGGAAACACAAGCTCGTCTCTCTGGCCGCGTCAGTGGCCTCAAAGAAGACTTTACCCGTCCGTACATTCAAATCACTCTTAGGGATGATGTCCACGTGCATCCTGCTTATACCGCACTGTCGCCTCAGGATGCGTCCGCTGCAAGAGGCTCTGTACAGACAGTGGACTCAATGCTCTGGATCCTTCGAGGACCGCATTGCGATCACACAACAAATAGCCAAGGCACTGCAGTGGTGGAGGTCGCTCAAGAACCTTTCACAAGGGTTGCCGTTTCTGCTCCCTGCTGCTCCGCACGTAATAACAACGGATGCTTCTCTGGAGGGTTGGGGAGCAGTCCTTCAGGAATTACAGATCAGTGGCAAGTGGAAAAACCAGGAAAAACAGCTTCATATCAACCTCCTGGAGCTGAGAGCGGTTTTCCTAACCTTGCAGGCTTTCATACCACGGATCAAGAACTCCCCAGTGCTCATCAGGACCGACAACACCACGACGATGCACTACTTGAACAAACAGGGAGGGACGCGTTCGCTCACACGATCTCGCGAATCGCAGAAGATCTGGAATTGGCTTGTTCTCCACAACATCTCATTAAAAGCTGAGTATGTCCCAGGCAAGGACAACGTCATAGCAGATGCACTGAGCAGGCAGAGGTCTCTATCCCACGAATGGGAACTGGACACGGAAATGGTAGCTTACATCCTTTCGGTGTGGGGAACACCGCAGATCGACCTGTTTGCGACCAGGGAGAACGCCAAATGCCAAAACTACGCAAGTTGGCTTCCCCAGTCAAGGTCCCTCGGAAATGCATTTTCCATCCCATGGCGCAACCTATTTGCATACGCATTTCCGCCATTTCCAATGATCCCCAGGGTCTTCAGGAAAATGAAGGCGGAGCCTTGCACTCTGATTCTGATTGCCCCATTCTGGCCCAGACAATCGTCAGTGTCCTATGAATACCTTCAGCTCTTTCTCTCTCTGTTGGGAAGTTTCTCTATATATCTAATATCTACTGGGAATATAATATTATAGGTTATGTGATAGATAGACAGGTCGATCCTTTCACACAAGAATGGCCAAATTACAATATGCAAAGGTTACATCCTAATGTAAGTGCTCATCTACTCCCTTGCTCAGTTACCATTTATCTGGACAGGAGATGCATCCGTTCACATAACAGCATCTGACTAGAAGAAAGGTTAACTTTATTATGAATAATAACCCTAGCACAGCTGTTCACTAAGAACTGGGGTCCCTTTATTTAAACAATAATAACAATATAATACTGCAATATAACACATAGCCTGAAAAGCAAAAGAAAGAATTAGAATGTGTGTGTACGCTAATAAGAAAGGGTCGACTTCACCTTATGCGTTTGAAGTCTGGGCTCAGTTGTCATCCGGGTTCCCTTCTCGTCTGTGCCTTGGCTCATCTTAGGATCACCCCTGCAGTCACGGATACACGTCTGTACCACTATGCTCTGTCTCCTCTGCTCCCCTCCAAGTCACTGGAACCTCCTTCTTATTCTCTACTTCGTTTGCTTCACTCTCGCTGTTCTGCACTACTCCTCTCTCCTCTCAATCACGGACTATCTTCACCTTCTAACTTCGATCTTATAAATCAGGTTCTGCCGCTCTAGTATTCATTCGCTCCGCTAACTGCTTCATTCTGCATGCTCTGATCTTAGTATCAAAGCTCGCCAGCTGCTCCAACTAAAATAACTTCAATCTTTCTGAGAGAGTATCAGCCCTCGGTCTTTCTCTGACTTCAAAATGGCGACTGTCTGCCTTGAGTTGATTAACTGCAATAATGCTAACGACTATCTGCCGTCTACTAACTGACTAACTGACTCACGGACTGAACCCTGAACTCTCCGTGCTTTCGCTAATATGATCCGTGTTCATGCATGGAAATTTACGGCCAGTAACCTGCCACCCACCAAATTCTTGTACCACCCCGTGCCAAGGACGCGTTCTCAGCCGGCCGGCCTGATGTTATGTCTTCGACACGAAAAAAAATACAATCCTTCGATAAGGGCCAGCCTGAGCCGATTCTCTCCAAGCGAACAACACCTTCTAACTAAAACATTACATTTGACCTAAAAGCATCTCAAGCAGCCGAGGCAGAAAGAAAGATGGAGTCTCTCCCGTTCGAGGCCTACAGGCCCCGAAATAAGCATAACTCCATTAGAAATATGCTTGCAACCTTACAAAAGGACGGATTAATACTAATACTAAAGAATCTATTCATTAACATAAATTTATAGACCCTAAGATGCAGAAAAGGGTTCGGAATTACGTCAAACACCTGGTAAATAGGCCAGGTCTGAGGTTCTAATCCTCCTATTAGAATGATAGCAGGCTAAAGTCACCTTCACTCAAAAAGGGACAGAAAACCCGGTCAGAACACTTCACCCTTGACTTTAGACTACTAATCATTCGCTAAATGGAACTAACATCAGTTGAGGAATAAGATGAAACAAAACTAACTGATCTATTTCTAGTATTAAGTCTACAAATTTGAAGTAAAGAAGGAATACACTGAATAAAACAGCAAATAGCAATTAAGATACAAATAGTTAGCAGGATACCCCCTAATATCTGACGTAAAGAATGTAAATCTGGTAACCAATTAAAGAGCCAGTCAAACCAGCCCTGGTCAATGTGTTCTCTAACTTCTTTGGTCAAGTTGTGAAGTTTGTCAATGTGAGCCTGTATAGATCTAGTATGATCTGATAAGTTGAAACAACAAAGACCCTCAAAGTCAGAACAGTCCTGTCCATGTTTAAGTAAAAGATAATCTATTGCGGCCCTGTTCTGCAAAATAGCTCTGCGTTCACCCTGGGCGTCCAGTAGCATGTCAGATAGAATTGTAGAAGTGTGATTAATGGATTTAACCATCCAACAGGCCATTTTTCCAATATATTTTGCATTGTAGACTGCTAAGGCAGGGACACCCAGAATAGAAAAAGCCAAACTAAGATATTCAGACTTAGAATATAAATGTAGTGTAGAATCACAATCGTCTTTTAACATAACTGCATCACGAACAATACGGGAATTTGCAATAGGATGTGAAGAAAACATTAGCAAGCTCAATCTAGTGATAGTACATGGTCCTCCGGTAATATTTGCAGGAATGTAAGGCCAAGATGTGTTGCCACAAGAGAAAAGCCATCCAGAAGGCAATAGCATTGTGCGATAATGGCTAGGGGTAACTACAAGACTTTTACAGGTCATATTATTCTTGACAGAAACACAAGACTTCGATGACCTCCGAGAACATAACGTTTTATCATGATCTGTGAATGAAGTAGCACCTCTTAATTTTAAACAAACACATTCAGTTATGGCGCTTGGATCCCAGGTATGGAAGAAACCTAAATCACCCTGCGTGATATTGTATGTAGTTATTTGAGAATGAATTGGTGGTACTGGATCGAATAGCACAGTACATAAAGGACAGTACTCATGGGTCGCAAAATCACCAAGAATAATATTAGGACAGGCATTTGATATATTGAAAATATGGGCAAGTGTCTCCAGAGAAGCCGGGACGGCAACCAAACAGGTTGCTAATATGTCAGTCACCGAAAGCATCGGTGTTAAACAGAAATGTGGGGAATTTGTCACCCTTCGTGCCAGGGTAGTCCAAAAGTTAGATGATGAATCCCACGCAGCAAAGGAACGCTGTACTCTGATTATCGAATCAACCAAAGTCTGGGGGTTCCTTCCTCTCCCGACATAGCAGGCCAAAAGCAGTCCAACGCCGGCACATCCTGCAACAGCAGTCCAAAGAATGATCTGAAAGAAAATCAAATACAGGCATTATTCATTCTCATAAGTAACATTTGTCAACTGGGACAGCTTCCCAGCTATCTTTCCCTGGTCTCATGACGAGTACTGTATTATCATGACCGGTTACAATAATTTCAACTTGTTCAGGGGGATTATTAGGCGATTGCACCCACACTCTCGCTCCTGGATTATCAGTGGAGCCAAAACCTTTTTGTCCTCGAATAGTTAACAAAGTCGGGGCAGTGCCTTTCTGAATCTCACCACTGAAAACAGGAATGATTAGCAATTGAGCAATTCGGTCAGTCTTTTGAATTGGTAAATCAATCTCACTGCTATTGAGCAGGAGAACCTTAATCTCTCCCTGATAATCACGGTCAATGACTCCTCCAAGCACTTGAATGCCTTTTAAGGCCAGGCCCGATCTAGGAGCTATCAGGCCAAAATTTCCAGTTGGTATACAGACACCAATGCCAGTCTCAATGATAACACGATCTCTGCTTTTTACAATAATGTCATTCATGGCATGCAGATCCAAGCCTGCAGAACCAGGGGTTGCTCTGCATGGAGCCAGGGCTCCGGGGGAAATCTCCCAATACATTACATATTGAATTGTGTTTGGTTTAGGATCAACAGCTGGAGGAAATAAACGCATTAATGGAGATTCAGCATTTAAAAAGGGACGATTATTCAAAATCAACAGTGCCTGAAACAAATATTCTCTCCAATTCTTATATTTATTATCAGTGAATTTACGCAATTGAACTATAAGGTCTGCTGCCTGTGGGTAGTGAGGTATATGAAACACCCATTCAATGTTGTTCTCCACACAAAATTCCTGCACCAATCTTCCCTTAAAGTGCGATGCATTGTCAGATTGAATCTGAAATGGGACACCATAATACAGCATAATCAATTCCAATGTTTTAATGGTGTTTACTGGGGTAGCTCGTTTACAGGGAAAGGCCACCAAAAGACCACTGTATGTGTCAACGATGGTACAAATATATTGCCAATTTTTACTCATAGGGAGTGGACCAATATAATCAATCTGCCAAATTTGAGCGGGCAATTTTCCTCGATGTAAATGTCCTCTAACAATTTGGGGTACTTTTCGTTGTCTAGAATGTTGACAAATAGAACAATGCAGTATAGTATCTTTAATCAAATTTAAAGGAATATAAATTCCTCGATCAGCAGCCCACCTGCTAGTGGCTCTCTCTCCAAAATGTCCTGCTTTCTGGTGGGCCCATTTCGCCAATCCCGCCAAATCAGAGTCCTGCATGTCCACCACTGCCTCAGCAATTTTAGATTTCTCATCTGCAATGTTGTGAAAGAATTTGTCAAGGGAGTCTATGGGTGTATGAGCATCCACATGAAAGATTGTAACAGTACTTTGCGGAAGCAGTTCCCAAATTTCTTTCCATAACTCTTTACCCCGAAGTTCCTTAGAATGCAATTCCCAATTACGAGCATGCCATGTTGGTAACCAAACTTCCAGTCCATTAGCAGTGGACCAGGAATCAGTAAAAATGTGACACGTACCAGGTAGTTTTTGTTTTAAAACTTGGTAAACAGCATACAATTCAGCAAATTGACTACTTTTTCCTTCACCAGTTGTACTCAGCAATTTCTGTGTGATAGGATTATAGGACACTGCCTTCCAATGCCTCTTCTCTCCTATGTACCTCGCGGAACCATCCGTAAACCACACATGGTTTCTGTCCTCCGCGGACAGATCATCAAATGGCTTACCCCACTTAACAGGGGATTCCTGCACTATAGGTACGGAGCAATCACTCCCAGTCTCATTCGAAGGCGTCTGCGCCACTTGCTCATGTAACGTCGAAACACCTTTCGGTCCCACACGTGCCCTACCTGTATGTACCATTTCCATTTAATCACACTCGACTCTCGAGCATGTCCAATTTGATGAGTTTTCGGCGAACTCAAAACCCATTGCATAATAGGAATTTCAGGTCTCAACATCACATTATGTCCCAAAGTCAATTGCTCGATATCCACCAGAGCCCAATAACATGCAAGTAACTGTTTCTCAAAAGGTGTATAACGCTCACCAGCATCAGGTAACTTTTGAGTCCAGAAACCTAACGGTACTTTATTTTTGCCTTGTTTTTGCCACAAACTCCAGTTTGCATAAGGACCTTGCACTGACACATTCAGATCCACATCACCATCTAGCATGGGCCACAGATCCAAAGCATTCTGAATTGCTTCTTTCGCCAAATCAAACGCATCTTGCTGCGGTTTATTCCATTCAAACGCATTCTTTTTACGAGTGAGTCTGTATAAAGGGGCTAATATCTGACTCAAATGTGGGATGTGTTGACGCCAAAAACCAAATAAACCAATAAATCTCTGGGCTTCTCTTTGATTCTGAGGAACCGCAAAGTCAAGAATTTTCTGCTTCACTTGTGGAATCACTTCTCTGTTACCTTTATGCCAATTGATTCCTAAAAATTTCACACTTTGTGACGGACCTTGCAATTTGTCGGGATTGATTTCCCAACCTTTTTCACGTAAATGATTGATAACCTGATCTAGCTGAGTCTGAACTTGATCCTGTGTCTCACCTTGAATCAGAATGTCGTCAATATAATGACAAATTTGTATTTGTGGGTTTATGTGTATTTCAGATAAATGTTCCGCCACCAGCCGGTGACAGATCGTATGACTATGTACATAGCCTTGGGAAAGACTTCTAAACGTCATTTGTCGTCCATTCCACGTAAAACTGAATTGTTTCTGACACTCAGGGGCAATTGGAATAGAAAAGAAAGCATTAGCAATATTAATAGACGCATACCATATTCCTGGATGCTTCTGAATTCTTTCAATTAAAGTAATCATGTCTGGTACTGCAACGGTCAAAGGGGGTGTATGTTTATTTAATTCGCGGTAATCAACAGTCATACGCCAAGAATGATCACTCTTGCGAACAGGCCAAACGGGATTATTCCAAGCAGAAGTAACCGGAGTTATAACTCCTGCATTCACTAGATCCTGAATTGTAGAACTAATCTCTTTGTGATCACCGGGAATACGGTACTGTTTTTGGGAAACAACTTTTGTAGCTGGGGAATCTTTATAGGAGGCATTCTCAAACGACCAACTCGTACAGGTCTAGATGAAATATAACCTCTACTTCCAAATTGATAGCAACCATCATCTAAATGCAATGTCATACCTTTCAAAATATCAATTCCAATTATATATTCCATAAGTGGCACAACTAAAACAGAATATTCTTTTCGGGGAATTCTACCTATTTTCATTTCAACATTTGTTTGTTCTGCGGGGGTTTCCTTTCCACCTAAACCAGTATTTGTGAAAAATTGTCCTTTAAATTTCTTTGATTTTCCATGAATTAGAGTGGCCTCAGCTCCTGTATCTACCAATGCTCGGGCCCTTTGTATATTACGATGTCTCCAAAAAATTTCAATATCTACATAGGGTCTATTGTCTTTGTGAGCCCAACTGCGTACTGGAGCTTGACCTATTTCTTAATCATTTTTATTGCGTTCTGACAACCAAGACAAATCAGGGTAAATGCTCTCAAATTTCTTGGACGATATAATGTCCTGTTCATATCAATCCCCATTACGAAATGGATTTTTGTCATCTGCATAGTATTGTGAATTTCGTTCAGAAAATCTGTGTCGATCCTCTCTTCTCCTCATCTCAGGGGACTCATCCCTTTCATCTATGTATCTGCTTTCAACATAGTCATCTCTCCCCCTTTCTCTTTCCCCCTCTCTCCTTCTCTCTCTTTCACGCTGAGGGGCACATCTCGCTCATTCCGTCGTCTATAACGCCGATCCAAATCATCACGATGTCGATCATCCCCACTGTCATCAGAATATTCACGATCACATTCATTCTTTCGCACACGTCGTGCACCCTCCTTCCGATCCAAACCACGCTTGCGAAATAAGTCCCACAAGCGATAATTAGGTTCACCATCAATGTCTTCTCTCTTCATACCATCAGCCAGCAAAGCAAGAAACATATCACGTCTAGAAAACTTGTAATTTCCAGCAGTACGACCCTCAGGTCTGGATTGTCTTTCAGGTTTAAGCCATTCGCCCAATTCACCAAGTTGACGTACAGATTCAAGCACTAAGGACAACGCATTGCCAGTCTGATTGATCAACAAAGTCATCATAACTTGTTTATACGCAACAGGGGAAGAACGGATAATGCGATTCTGCACAGAAGATGTCAATAAACCATCCAACAATCGGTCAGATGTACTCAGAAAAATTGCGGTTTTCATCACCTCCTCTTTCAGTCTTTGTGCCGCATCACGCAACGTGTACCATGGCTTGTTATTCAGAGACAAAGGCAGATTCAGTAGGGTATTTGTGATTACAACCATTATTCGCTAACTGGAGCAAACTAATTTGACCAGCAGCATTATAATTTCGGAAATGATCTTGTACAGTAGAATCAGAACTCAAAGAACAAAACTTCAAAGGATCTCCCCCATCTAGCATGATGCTAGCAGCACCCAGTTCATAGAGACGCACCATCCATGTAAGCAAGGCCTCACCGGGCCGTTGTCGAAATCGTTGCAAAATATCACTAACTTCTTGTTGAGTAAAGTCTTCTAAACTATCCAAAGGAACACCATTCGGGTTGCCAGGAGCCTGCTGCAACTTACGTCGAAAAACCGGATGCTCAGAGATTTCAGTACGAGCAGCACAAGGAGCCCGATCAACAGATTTAGAGGGACATTCAGATCGAGAAATGTCGTCCGATTTAAAACACCGACCATGGTCGCCTGAATCATCAAGTTTGTCAAAAGTATTAGATTGACAGTCACGTCCAGTGCGAGAATACTCGCGTCTATCAGACTCCTCAGCCGAGGAGCCAGAATCATTAGAGTCCCAGATATTACCGTCCCACTCATCAGGATTCCAATCCAGTCTGGCTTTCGCCACGACCAGACGCGCTTTCCGTGTGCAAACACGACCACGACGATTCTTATATTTGTATTTAGCAATATGAACAGCAGCTCTTTCTGCAATAGTTTGATAAGTCTCTAGTGTGTCGGTAAGCAATTTATTTTATAACAAACATCTGAAGGAGTATCACCCGATGAGGGAAGTGAAGGCTTTTTCCAGACAAGGAAACACTGTTCCTTTGTTAGTAAACCCCTCACTCACCACCTAGTGGTGACTTGCTTCATCATCGGGGCCCACCCAAGTGGCCTAGCGTCACTTGGGTGTGCTTCAACACCTGGGTTACAGTGGAGCAGGTAGTGAAGTGTGGGGTGCAAAAAAAACAGTGTAAGTGTTAAAATTGTCCTGGTTAGTACTTCAATATTAACTTTAATAAAAAGGTAACTGGACAAAATTTAAAACGTATGGTGAGATACTGGCAGGGGAGTTACGACCTGTGTATCTCTGCTATGTGTTGGTCGACATGTTTCTACCATTAGGGGTAATCCTCTGTATTCTTCAGGACCAAAACAAGGAAGTGGGAGGTGTGGGTCCCCTAAAAGACGCACCCTGTCCTAAATCCTTGGTCATCCAGATGAAAAACTGTATCTCTGGGAAGTCACTCCTAAGATTCAGGAGATGAACAAAAAACCTAGGGAAGGAAAAGAAGTAAAGGAAGTAGTTACTATCCTGTTACGAAGTGCAGTAATTAGGTGAAAAAACGACGTGCGGTTGTCCTTTCGTTCCACGGTGGTGAATGGAAAGGTGCCTTCTGAAGTAGAGGGTGTGTCTACTTATGGGGTGGGAGCGTGCTCATTCCGTGAGAGTGTACGCTGCGGCATGGTATACCTAGGGAAGAGTCTACAGATGAAAAATAGGTATCCTTGGTGTGTGCCTGAATCAGCATGCTTTAACATGGAATAAAATATAATTAGGCTGCAGTGCTCATATCTTTAACAGCGTGAATTGCACTACGCCTAAAGATTGCCATGCATTGTGTTATGGGCTCAAATATATCCAACTGAGGATGAGTGGTGTACACAAAGACATACAAGACTCACACAAACATATAACACTGGGAGAGACACGGAGCAGGACTCGACAGAGTCAAGGCTTACTGGAGTAATACTCGAGATGGGCTTCAGCGAGCAGGGGGTAGGTGCTTCACTCCTGTCAACATACTCTATGTGGAGAAGTATGATTTAGATTAATATCGACAGAGGAAGCTCTCTTATGTGTGGGCTAGAGCGTTCAAGTATCGAGTTCTGCCTCAGGGGAAGGAAAGTCTACTTACAGTTCGTAGTGAAGAGGAAAGGCTAGTAGCCTACATCTACCTTCCGCCGCTCGGTTAGAATGAATGGGCGAGCGCGGAGTAGATATCCCTGTAAACCTGCTTCCGGGGTAGGTCACGTGGACACTACGGAGGCCCGTGGGCGGGTTGGTTGGCTTGGTGATAGTTGGACGCTGCGCATGCGCAAGGGCATGAGAGCTGCGCATGCGCCTATGTGCTGCAAGGAATATTCGGTGATAGAAAAACTGCAATTGCGCTGCGAAAACAAGGGGGGAAAGGGGATGCTACGCAACTACATTCGGATGCGAGCATTGGAACGGGGAGGGATATCCTCAGACACCTGGGATACAAGTGTAAGGAGATTGCGGAAGGCTAGGGAGCCACCGCAGATATGATGAATGGCGAACCCAGTGATAGGGTGACTGTACCCAAATACTGGTGCTGTTGACATTGGCCCAAAGGCAAAGGGTATCACAGTAATTATAGTGGTTGTGGTTACAGTGTCGTTCCCCATTGGGGTGAATAAAGGCTGCTTAGACTGGGGGGTGACAGATGTCGGAGGGTAGGGTTATTATTTGAATACAGAGTTCCACGGAATATTGTCATTAAGACCTCGTTTGTGAGTGGAAAGTCTGTATATCCACCTCTGTTCTTTTTCGAATAGACGGGCTTGGATATTGGGCCCAGATGACAACTGTTCTATAACTGTCCACCTCATGTCATTTGTAGTGTGATGGGCAGTTAGAAAATGATCCGTTAGTCTTGTCATGTTCTTTTTGCATCTTATTGTGCTTCTGTGTTCGCAAATGCGTTGTTTGATTTTGCGTGTCGTCATACCCACGTATGGTTTTCCACAGGTGCAGGTGATAAGATAGATGACATTACTACTGTTGCAGTTAGTGTGTGCTCTTTGCTCCCATACTTTGCCTGGTTCCAAAACTATGGTCTTCGTGTTTTCGGTCAGGTGACAGACGCTGCAGTCCCCACATCGTGAATGACCAGTGACTGGTGGAAGACCCCATATCTGTGTCAAGGTTGGGTCACTGCTGTTCTTGTTTTGTCTGGGTCTTGTGTTGACCAGAGTGTTTTTAAGGCTCTGCGCCTTTTTATATGAGAAGAGAGGTTTTTCCCAATTGAAGGATCCAGAGTTGACTATTGTCCAGTGTTTCCTGATGCTTTTGCTGACCATGTTGGAAATCACATTGTATGTCGTAACACACGTGAGGGGTGTGTTATCATTGTCTTTAGTTATTTCCTCCAACAGAGCTTGGCGCGGTTGGTTTCTGGCTCGTTTCTGGCATTTCTTAGTGATCTTTGTTGGGTAGCCACGTTGTAAGAGTTTCCCCGTCAGGTCTTCAGCCTGTTCTTTATAGTCATTGAGCTTGCTGCAGTTCCTGCGTAGTCTTAAATATTGACCATAGGGGAGGTTTTCCCTCAGTGGACGAGGGTGAAAGCTCTCAAATCTTAACAAGTTATTTTTTGCGTTGGGTTTAAAATGGGTTTTGGTAGTCAGACCTTCATGTTCTTTTTTGATCTCAATGTCAAGAAAAATCATTTCATTCTTGCTCACATTGTGGGTAAAGTGAAGGTGTTGGTCGCAAGTGTTGAGCCAAGTGATAAATTGTGTTAGAATTTCTTGTGGACCCTTCCAAATTGTTAGCACATTGTCAATATATCTGCGCCAGAACTTAATGTTTTCCAGGTATGGGTTGGTGGGTGAGAGGATGTATTTTTTCTCGAAATCATACACATACAATCCCGCTACGCTGGGCGCAAAAGCGTAGCGGGATTGTATGTGTATGATTTCGAGAAAAAATACATCCTCTCACCCACCAACCCATACCTGGAAAACATCAAGTTCTGGCGCAGATATATTGACGATGTGCTAACAATTTGGAAGGGTCCACAAGAAATTCTAACACAATTTATCACTTGGCTCAACACTTGCGACCAACACCTTCACTTTACCCACAATGTGAGCAAGAATGAAATGATTTTTCTTGACATTGAGATCAAAAAAGAACATGAAGGTCTGACTACCAAAACCCATTTTAAACCCAACGCAAAAAATAACTTGTTAAGATTTGAGAGCTTTCACCCTCGTCCACTGAGGGAAAACCTCCCCTATGGTCAATATTTAAGACTACGCAGGAACTGCAGCAAGCTCAATGACTATAAAGAACAGGCTGAAGACCTGACGGGGAAACTCTTACAACGTGGCTACCCAACAAAGATCACGAAGAAATGCCAGAAACGAGCCAGAAACCAACCGCGCCAAGCTCTGTTGGAGGAAATAACTAAAGACAATGATAACACACCCCTCACGTGTGTTACGACATACAATGTGATTTCCAACATGGTCAGCAAAAGCATCAGGAAACACTGGACAATAGTCAACTCTGGATCCTTCAATTGGGAAAAACCTCTCTTCTCATATAAAAAAGCGCAGAGCCTTAAAAACACTCTGGTCAACACAAGACCCAGACAAAACAAGAACAGCAGTGACCCAACCTTGACACAGATATGGGGTCTTCCACCAGTCACTGGTCATTCACGATGTGGGGACTGCAGCGTCTGTCACCTGACCGAAAACACGAAGACCATAGTTTTGGAACCAGGCAAAGTATGGGAGCAAAGAGCACACACTAACTGCAACAGTAGTAATGTCATCTATCTTATCACCTGCACCTGTGGAAAACCATACGTGGGTATGACGACACGCAAAATCAAACAACGCATTTGCGAACACAGAAGCACAATAAGATGCAAAAAGAACATGACAAGACTAACGGATCATTTTCTAACTGCCCATCACACTACAAATGACATGAGGTGGACAGTTATAGAACAGTTGTCATCTGGGCCCAATATCCAAGCCCGTCTATTCGAAAAAGAACAGAGGTGGATATACAGACTTTCCACTCACAAACGAGGTCTTAATGACAATATTCCGTGGAACTCTGTATTCAAATAATAACCCTACCCTCCGACATCTGTCACCCCCCAGTCTAAGCAGCCTTTATTCACCCCAATGGGGAACGACACTGTAACCACAACCACTATAATTACTGTGATACCCTTTGCCTTTGGGCCAATGTCAACAGCACCAGTATTTGGGTACAGTCACCCTATCACTGGGTTCGCCATTCATCATATCTGCGGTGGCTCCCTAGCCTTCCGCAATCTCCTTACACTTGTATCCCAGGTGTCTGAGGATATCCCTCCCCGTTCCAATGCTCGCATCCGAATGTAGTTGCATAGCATCCCCTTTCCCCCCTTGTTTTCGCAGCGCAATTGCAGTTTTTCTATCACCGAATATTCCTTGCAGCACATAGGCGCATGCGCAGCTCTCATGCCCTTGCGCATGCGCAGCGTCCAACTATCACCAAGCCAACCAACCCGCCCACGGGCCTCCGTAGTGTCCACGTGACCTACCCCGGAAGCAGGTTTACAGGGATATCTACTCCGCGCTCGCCCATTCATTCTAACCGAGCGGCGGAAGGTAGATGTAGGCTACTAGCCTTTCCTCTTCACTACGAACTGTAAGTAGACTTTCCTTCCCCTGAGGCAGAACTCGATACTTGAACGCTCTAGCCCACACATAAGAGAGCTTCCTCTGTCGATATTAATCTAAATCATACCTCTCCACATAGAGTATGTTGACAGGAGTGAAGCACCTACCCCCTGCTCGCTGAAGCCCATCTCGAGTATTACTCCAGTAAGCCTTGACTCTGTCGAGTCCTGCTCCGTGTCTCTCCCAGTGTTATATGTTTGTGTGAGTCTTGTATGTCTTTATGTACACCACTCATCCTCAGTTGGATATATTTGAGCCCATAACACAATGCATGGCAATCTTTAGGCGTAGTGCAATTCACGCTGTTAAAGATATGAGCACTGCAGCCTAATTATATTTTATTCCATGTTAAAGCATGCTGATTCAGGCACACACCAAGGATACCTATTTTTCATCTGTAGACTCTTCCCTAGGTATACCATGCCGCAGCGTACACTCTCACGGAATGAGCACGCTCCCACCCCATAAGTAGACACACCCTCTACTTCAGAAGGCACCTTTCCATTCACCACCGTGGAACGAAAGGACAACTGCACGTCGTTTTTTCACCTAATTACTGCACTTCGTAACAGGATAGTAACTACTTCCTTTACTTCTTTTCCTTCCCTAGGTTTTTTGTTCATCTCCTGAATCTTAGGAGTGACTTCCCAGAGATACAGTTTTTCATCTGGATGACCAAGGATTTAGGATAGGGTGCGTCTTTTAGGGGACCCACACCTCCCACTTCCTTGTTTTGGTCCTGAAGAATACCGAGGATTACCCCTAATGGTAGAAACGTGTCGACCAACACATAGCAGAGATACACAGGTCGTAACTCCCCTGCCAGTATCTCACCATACGTTTTAAATTTTGTCCAGTTACCTTTTTATTAAAGTTAATATTGAAGTACTAACCAGGACAATTTTAACACTTACACTGTTTTTTTGCACCCCACACTTCACTACCTGCTCCACTGTAACCCAGGTGTTGAAGCACACCCAAGTGACGCTAGGCCACTTGGGTGGGCCCCGATGATGAAGCAAGTCACCACTAGGTGGTGAGTGAGGGGTTTACTAACAAAGGACCAGTGTTTCCTTGTCTGGAAAAAGCCTTCACTTCCCTCATCGGGTGATACTCCTTCAGATGTTTGTTATAAATTCTTGATCAGGGGATCAGGAGTATTCCCCGTCCAGCTTCCTAGGACGAAATTCCTTACTCTCTACTTGTTCTAGATGGAAGCAATTTATTTTGACATCTCAAAAGAGTATAAGCATTTTGCACTTCAACAATTTCTCTTCCATGGCTACATATTGTTTCTGTAATTTCAAAAATTTCTCATGTACAATCCTGTACGCAGATAAAACAATCCAACCTCTGCGTCCCAAAATAGGAAGCTCATCACCCTTCACAACTGGCGCTTTCTGCAAACAAGCAATCACAGTAGTCGGATCCGCCAGTTCCAAACAAAAACTCCAATTCTCACTCAAACCAGTGGAATCACCCCACTCACGGGCCAATGCCTCGTAAGGCGTTGATTCCCAGACGGGAATTCCAACAGGCAACTTAAAAGTAGATTTAGACCTCCTCAAAAACATTGTGCCAAAAGAAAAGAAAAATATATACAACTATAAACAAATAATATACAAAAATGTACACTGTACGCGCCAAGCGCAAACCAACAAGATAGAAACAATACCGCGCTAACAGGCTTTCGTAAACGGTTCGTGACGCCAGATGTAACGACCGGATTTTCGGACCAGGTAGAATCAGCTTACAAAACACCACCAAACCCAGCCGAAACGTAACCACCTCCCTCCTCAGGACCTATTTACCAAAGGCACCTGGGTACCTACCTGAGGATGGGGAATTAGCAATATACAAGCTCATATCATCAAAAACACCACTAAATCTATAGGGATTACTAGAAATACTCACTGATTATTCCACACCGCCCTCATACCTTATAGTCTCGCGGCAACATAGGCCCAGACTAGACTACCCTGAGGCAGTTCCGATTACTTACCATTACACACTGATCACAATCAGTGCTCACGCAAGCCACAGTCCTGTGGGGATAAACACTGTATCCCCCCAGTGCTCTCACTATTTCACACATACACAAGCCACAATCCTGTGGGTATACACATTGACCACGGTCAATACTCTCACTAACGCCACTTTCCCTAGCGGCGATCTCATTACACACTGACCACAATCAGTGCTCTCTCAAGCCACAATCCTGTGGGTATACACATTGATCACAATCAATGCTCTCATTAACGCCGCTACACAACGACGATCACTGTCCTATGAATACCTTCAGCTCTTTCTCTCTCTGTTGGGAAGTTTCTCTATATATCTAATATCTACTGGGAATATAATATTATAGGTTATGTGATAGATAGACAGGTCGATCCTTTCACACAAGAATGGCCAAATTACAATATGCAAAGGTTACATCCTAATGTAAGTGCTCCTCTACTCCCTTGCTCAGTTATCATTTACCTGGACGGGAGATGCATCCGTTCACCTAACAGCATCTGACTAGAACGAAGGTTAACTTTATTATGAATAATAACACTTGCACAGCTGTTCATTAAGAACTGGGCTCCCTTTATTTAAACAATAACAATATAATACTGCAATATAACACATAGCCTGAAAAGCAAAAGAAAGAATTAGAATGTGTGTGTACGCTAATAAGAAAGGGTCGACGTCACCTTATGCGTATGAAGTCTGGGCTCAGTTGTCATCCTGGTTCCCTTCTCGTCTGCGCCTTGGCTCATCTTAGGATCACCCCTGCAGTCACGGATACACGTCTGCACCGCTATGCTCTGTCTCCTCTGCTCCCCTCCAAGTCACTGGAACCTCCTTCTTATTCTCTACTCCGTTTGCTTCACTCTCGCTGTTCTGCACTACTCCTCTCTCCTCTGAATCACGGACGATCTTCACCTTCTAACTTCGATCTTATAAATCAGGTTCTGCCGCTCTAGTATCATTTGCTCCTCTAACTGCTTCATTCTGCATGCTCTGATCTTAGCATCAAAGCTCGCCAGCTGCTCCAACTAAAATAACTTCAATCTTTCTGAGAGAGTATCAGCCCTCGGTCTTTCTCGGACTTCAAAATGGCGACTGTCTGCCTTGAGTTGATTAACTGCAATAATGCTAACGACTATCTGCCGTCTACTAACTGACTCACGGACTGAACCCTGAACTCTCCGTGCTTTCGCTAATATGATCGTGTTCATGCATGGAAATTTACGGCCAATAACCTGCCACCCACCAAATTCTTGTACCACCCCGTGCCAAGGACACGTTCTCAGCCAGCCGGCCTGATGTTATGTCTTCGACACGAAGAAAAATACAATCCTTCGATAAGGGCCAGCCTGAGCCGGTTCTCTCCAAGCGAACAACACCTTATAACTAAAACATTACATTTGACCTAAAAGTATCTCAAGCAGCCGAGGCAGAAAGAAAGATGGAGTCTCTCCCGTTCGAGGCCTACTGGCCCCGAAATAAGCATAACTCCATTAGAAATATGCTAGCAACCTTACAAAAGGACGGATTAATACTAATACTAAAGAATCTATTCATTAACATAAATTTATAGACCCTAAGATGCAGAAAAGGGTAGGGAATTATGTCAAACACCTGGTAAATAGGCCAGGTCTGAGGTTCTAATCCTCCTATTAGAATGATAGCAGGCTAAAGTCACCTTCACTCAAAAAGGGGCAGAAAACCCAGTCAGAACACATCCTCATCAGAAGAGAATTGGCATTGGGTAGTTTGATGGGGACTTCATCTATCGGATATATTCTGACGTCTCAATAAACACACCCAATAGGGGTCTTTTTCTCTGGGCAGATCTGACAGTCTTTACCCAACGTGCTCTGTACAATGGACTGCCTACAACCCGAATCCAATAAGGCTGTTACATTCTCCCCATTGAGTTTGAGACTTGCATAGAAGCCCGAACCCATTTCTTCAGTGTAGAGGGTGGTTTTGGGTATGCAACTGACATCAGTCGGTTCCTCCGTCTGCTTCTTTTGGGGACAGGTTCTGGCTATATGACCCCATTCCCCACACTCATAGCATTGGGGCCCCTTAAAGGAACATTATCCCCTCTTGAAGGTTTGTATTTCAGAGGCTCCTGGGATGGCCTGGCAGTTTTCTTCTCATTCCGCGTGCGTCCTTTGACATATCGAGAAGACCTATCGGGTTCAAAGTTAGCGTTTTTGGTTGGCCCGAGTAAAGGACGTTGCCATCCCTATGGCTTGGTGCACAGAGAGGTGTGGTTCCTGCCGTAACCACCTTTGGGTAGGTGTTGGTATGGCCTCAAGAAACTGCTCCAAATAAATTAGAGCCATTATTTATTCTTTGCTGTTCTCTTGGGGTTATATCCCCAGGGTTAACTCGTTCCTTTCTAAATCTTGCCCTATACGCCTCAGGATCCATTCCCAAATGGTCCAGTATGATGCTCTTGATGTCCTTGAAAGGTGTATTTCCTGTGGGGTTAGCCACTTGGTACGCAGCTTGGGCCTATCCGGTCAGCAACGGAGTTAAAAAGAAAGGCCACTTCCTTCCTGCCAACCACAGGCTTGGGTAGCCCTTTCAAAGTTTGTAAAGAAAGCATCCGGGTCCTCACCAGGTTGATACTTTAGGAGGGATATGTGAGGGTGTCTTGAAGATACCCCGTGGGGGCTCTGGGTGCTCGTTGGCGAATGCATTTGACCTTCAGCAACCTTATGTATGCATTCCACTTGCTGGGTAAGTGAAGCCTAGAACATCTCTGTCAGCTTGAGCCGTTGTCATCTGTCTCTCAATGGCCCATTCTAGTCTTTCTTGACCACTAAACAGCAGTTTTATTAGTCTTTCCATTATCTCGGACTAATGGACTTTATGCTCGCATTCTCCACCAATTTTGTAACACTGTGTTGCAGTAGCGTGGTCAAGGAAATACTCACTGTACTCAGTACTTATTTCTGAATGTACTTTTTATTGGTAGTACAGGAACTCGCATTAATAGTAAGTCTCTTTCTTGTGTTCCTCTTCTTTTAGGGTCTTTCACTTCAGAGCCCTCTGTTGGGCTCCGTTCGCAGTTGTCCCTCGAACAAACGGAAAAAGGTTCAGGTAAGTGTTCTTTTATCTAATATGCTTAAGAAGGGGGGAGATGTGAGGGATAAATGATACCTTTGTAAAACGTGTAAAGAAGGGATGGAGGCTGGAGCAATCAAAAAAAAATAGAGGAAATCTGTTCCCTTTTTCGTTTTATTCGCACTGATTTGTGTGAATTGTGATTTCCTACACTCTGTTTCTTGCTAACAATACTGAAGCCAGGTGGAAAAAGGAGACTGCGAATATAGGAGAGGAGAAATGTATGAAGGAATGACATCGCATTCTGTCCCCTCTATCCTCTCATCTAATGCAGGAGCTATCTCACACTTGCCATATGGCTGTAGTCCACTAAAGGCAGCAGATCTGGCTGAAAAACGTAGAAAATGCAACTACCCAGAAAGAATAATTTGAAAAAAACTAAGAAGGAAGAGAGCTAAACACCCAAATCGTGAAGCTATGCTAGAGACTCCTACAAGGGCAAAGGAAGACCCTCCCTTAGTATGTGTGACTACATATAACATTGCCTCAGACTACGTCAAGAAAATTATAAGACACAAATAGTGTTGTGTAGTTCCATATAGGATCTTCATGTTTAGACAAAATAAACTAAGGGAATCTGCCCCACGAAGATGTGGTGCTTTTATACCCAAAAGGTATCCTCAGGGGTTCCACCTAGATGTGTTATGGTACTGTGGGCTTGTTGGCCAAGGATGACGATTGTGATGACCCTTATACAGAGTTATTATGCAGAAGATGGTAATCCTGCTATTATACTAAGAATCCTCATGCATAATAAATGAGGCTAGTTTTCAGAGAAAACCACATGACATTTATGGGGCACCTAACTAGGCAAAAGGTCCGCGCCAGAACCGTTCTGTAAAAGAGTATAGGCATGACGGCAAGAAAAGAGAGCATCAGAATAGGAGAACATTGAAGCAATATACATTGCAGACGGGTAACACCCAAAATGGCAGAACATAACCTTACAAAAAGGTCATACAACACAAGAACTCAAGTGGA
Source organism: Lissotriton vulgaris (assembly GCF_964263255.1). NCBI lineage: Eukaryota > Metazoa > Chordata > Amphibia > Caudata > Salamandridae > Lissotriton > Lissotriton vulgaris. The sequence continues at coordinate 1,803,059,640 of NC_141687.1, read as the reverse complement.
TAGTTCTAGAACAAGCCCAAGCAGAATCAAGAGACATAGGTGAGAGTTCTTTTTGAAAAATAACAGTGGTGATTTATATATTATTCATACAACAAAAAGGACTGAATGATGAAATACTGTGGGGAAACGTAATATAAGATATACAATAGATCATGCATGACCATATCATGATGGTTCTTAACCCCTTCGCAGCTGGGCAAATTCCCATGCTTTGCTGGGGGGCGGGGGGAGGTGTGTTCATAACGAGCTGAGCTCGTCATGACCACACCCGTTTCTTTAGAATGTTCGCACAGCAGGGGAATTAGCCCAGCGTGCGAGCGTTCTAAAGTTCATGACGAGCCCAGCTCGTCATGAGCACACGAGCACCTTGGCTCATGATGAGCTGAGCTCGTCATGAGATTCGAAGGGGTTAAGTGTAAAACTACATCACTCAGAAATCAAAATGGGCACATTCCACAATAGGATGGATTTACACCCCATCCTTGAAAGATATATAATTGCCACAAATTTAGTTGTTCATAAGCCGATCACATGACTGTCACATGATAAAGAAAAGGAAGTATTTTTCTGTTCAAGAAACAAAAAACTATAATTACAATGTAATCACTACTATGAATCTGAGACTAAAATACTGGCTCTTAATCTACAGGACAAAGACCAATTCTCAAGAAATCTGTAGTTCTTTCACAGCCCTCCTGATCATGTTATGGTCACACGACGTGAAAGAGATTAAAACCTGAGACTGACTGCTTCCGCCCCTTGATACTGGGTTCAGGGAGTGGAATAGTAAAGACTCTGGTGCTATCCTTTGACAAAGTAATACAAAAGCAGGAGAAGCCCTGGTGCACCTTCTGTTTAAAAATCCTTTTTCAGAGTGCCTAATATACACTTTATGCTTGAGTTTATTTACCCATTTGTTCCAACAGTGTGACTATAAGGAGCTCCGTCCCAGATTAAACCTATGAAGCCTTATTGTCTAAATAGGCCAAGTAGGTGTACATTCTGTACATTTTTGAAATCACATGCATGGTGTGCAATATTACAGTGTATAAAAAATAGATATTTCATTACTGCATATTGCTTTCGATTCTATCTTCCCCAGCTAAGACCAATGCAAAAACGAAAAAGTGCAAAATACTGGTCTGTATGATTTGCGTGCATGCCTTTCTTATAACCTTTTTTATAGAAAGACGGATAAACATGGCGATGAAGGCCAGTTACACTTATAGGGATTAGTGCAAAAATCAGGTCCTGAAAAAAGCTGACCGACCCACATGGGCGATTCTAACGGGTGAAACATGGCGGCATCAGATGTATAGGATCACTACTCCCCTATGAGATTGCACAGTTTTTAATCTTGCCAATGGACTATCCATTAAAAAAATAGTAGGATCCGGCAGGCCATTTTAATTTCTTCTCACAATCCCAAAAACCACTTAGCCAAGTAACTCCACTTACAGACGTGTTGAGTTCGTCCCTCCACACTAGGTGAGGGGGCCGAGGGTCCGATGATGAAGTAAGCCATAGTTGGTACCCTAGGGTGAGGACCCTAAAATATATATTCCAACAGTGATTTTTCACCTATTTACTTGGGTGAACAATCCTTCATCCGAGTGAGACAGTGGCAATGGAACATTCTGTCTTGTGGATAGTAATAGGATCCAACAAAATATGGTAACCCTCCTCAAGTATTGTTGTATATGAAAAGGGAAGCTGAGGGTAAAACCTTACACACTCCTAATTGTTGTCCTATGCACCACACACTTCTACAGGCCTACTGCTCACCCTACACAAAGGTGGGCATAATCTTTTATATTTGGTGCAATAAGAATAGCAGTAAAAACTAAGAAATAATGTGTTCATCTCTCCTGTGCAGTGGAACATGGGTATCGCCAAGAGGGCATAAGAAGAGCAGTGAAGCATTTATATAGTACTTGTAACACAGGCAGGGAGCCGAGATATACTGGACAAGTAAACCCACAATGGCAATGGGATAAATAATTCTAAATAGTCTAAACCACCAATAGTCGCTCTGGATAGCATTCCAAACATTTGTTTTTTCACTCACTGTGCCACTCTAGAACGGTCTTTTGTATCTGCATTCAACGTTAAAAGGTTATTCAGCGTGTGTCTGAAGCTAGACATTCATGAAAAATAAGCATTACTACCACTCTGTTGGATCAGGAACGGAGTATAACCAGCACAGATTTAAAAAAAGCTAAGCCAAAAGAATAAATTAAACCAAATAAAGGGGTTCAATAAACATTAAAGAACTCCACTAAGTACACACCATTTCTTTATATATTATATGTCCAGTGGTCTTCAGTGAATTTTCAAAATAGAAAAGGAAGTCATACGACTGGCAATAACAATATATGAAATACCATTACTATGCTTGTTCATTCTTCATGTTATGCATATGGACATCTTAATTTATAACCGTTGCTCATCAAAACTTGTATATTCATCAATTGTATTATTTAAAACTACTATAATATGGCAAGAGTTCGGTCTCCTGCAAATAACTGACATAGCTGACATTTGAGGAAGAAGGAAAAGCAGACACAAGATTAATGTAATGAAGAAGAGAAAGGAAAAGAACTGCGAGATAATAAAATCTGTAATCGGATAAATACACCGCTTACTCGTACTCATTAGGATGATTTAAATGTAGTCTAAACATACTTCGGGACCTATTCACAAATTTCCCTGTTGAATTACTTATGTGTAAGTATACTCCTACTCATAGGTGTAAATCCAGTCTATTTTGCTGATTTTTTGCTGATTTTTCGAGCGTAGATTTACACCAAACTCTAGACCTACATGTATGACTAAATTTGAATAGAAACGTTGCTGCTAGCATTTTTACCCTAAAATTAATATAATAAAATTATATACCACATTAGCTCTTCCTAGTTAATGTTTAAACCTGATATTTGTTCTATGTCACATCGTATTTTGTAATGGGTAAATACCAATGAAAATAAATTTTAAAAAAGAAAACATAAAATATATGCATTATTTTATAAATATTTTTCAAACTAAATAAAATAAAGTCACACTAACTAGAATTTCTTTTTAAATTAAAATTTGGTAAATGTAATTGAAGTTGAGTTTAAATAATATAAAATATTTTGCTAAAGTTTACATTTTTAAATAAGTTGCATATTTGTTTGTAAAACATATAAAATTATTAATTGTATATAATTATATAATTTAAGAATGTGTGTGTGTGTGTGTGTATGTGTGTATATATATATATATATATATATATATATATGTATATATATGTGTATATATGTATGTATATATGTTAATTTATATATATATATATGTATATATGTATATATGTTTATATATATATTTTTTTTCTTTTCACGAATGCCGGTAGTTAAGGAGCGCTGTCAGCGGGCGGTCCGAGCAGGGCACCGGCAGTCCCGAATTATAGACTCCAACATCGGTTCACTGCGAACAGATTGCCCGGACACCTTTTCTGTGCAATTCAATAAAGATTTATTGGCAACTACAACCCGTTTCGGCGGTTAAGCCTTGATCACGCTTACCATCTCGCCACAAAAGTGCCATTTAAATCCACAAACGAATGTAAACCTAAACAAAGGACTACTTTGCAGGTCAACCAGGAGTATTGGTGAATGTGTCAGCCATTTTAACATATCATTAGAGGCAATGTAGATAGTCATTGTGACACATACACAGACTGTGAAGAACCAAATAAAGCATCATATTCTTTTGAAAATAAAAGAATATTATTCAACAGTGTCAGCTCTATAGTGAAAAGCACATTGCCCCAGTGGGCGGATTCAAAATATAATATATAAATGTCAAAATTCTTCTCGCCCCAGTGGGCGTGGCAATGAGTCTTGTAGTGGTAATACCACGGTTCTCCTCGCCCCAGTGGGCATAATATTGAAGATATCCAGTGCCTTCTCACTAATAAGTTCTTCACACAAAATAGACATAGTCTGCACAAACATTCCTAAGTACCTGCAAGGAGAAAAAGATTAAAATTACTGAAAGTCAGCTGTGACAAGCTATCATGCCAGTTCAAATTGTACTTAGTGAAGGTGTATTGCCAATTCTTCATTAACACTGAGTCCAACGGTACAGTACATTCAAAGTCAATGATATAGGTTGATTCGAGTTTTCTTAGAGAGAGTTCACAGTTACCACCTCTCATCCCCAGGTCTACTTTGTCAATCACCACCATGAACGAGGTTATAGCAGTAAAACCATCTCAACTGCATGTGAGAGGGTGGAGAAGATTGCAAGGAAGGACTTACTTTACCCAGCTAGAGAACCAGACATCTCTAATACTAATATATATATATATAGTTAGGACCTAGCTACCATAGGAAATCCGCAACATTCTATTGGGAATAACTTTGGCGCCGGTTTAGGAATTTGCGTGTAATTTTCCAAAATTGTGGCCAGCTCTGCTGCGCTCCTTCCCTGAAAGTTTCGGGGGTATTCGTGAAGTGGGGGCTGAGAAAAAAGGGGGGTCCCAAAACGTGTTTTCCCCATTTTAATTTCCATGGAATGTTCTGACCAGTCTACAGCCCGAACCGCTGAACGGAATTACACCAAACTTGGAAAAATTGTAGGGACTGGTACGCAGAAGTGCCTTTGCTATATTTGGTGAAAATTGCTCCAGTGGTTAACTTCAAAAACACATATATATCTGGGCGGAGCCTAACCACACATCTCATCGTGAGATCTGATTGGCTGTCAGCACTTCATCCAAGAAGTGTTGGCAGCCATCTTGGGACCAATATACATGATAGCACCTCATTAAAAAGCATTGTAGTTAATAGAGGGTTTTAGGACTTTAGTTACATTATAAATCATTTGTTAATGGTACCATACTCATTTTAGGAATTGTGGTGTGTTCGAAGGTGATTTTACCATTGGAAAAAGCCTTCTGGCGGGATATCATGAATCATGTTTGAAAGAAAACTATTATCTCATGCTTTTCCCACTGTGGTTTGGAAGGGGATCTATAAGCTAAACTGAAAGCATATTTTCTGTAAATTCACATTATCTTTCTCAGTCATGTGAGAATGAAGTCTGACATTCTCAGTAAAACATGTACATCCAACAAGGACAGAGACTGTCAGTTGATTCCTTTGTGTTCTACGGCAGCCTTCTAGAGTGTTCTAAATAACAAATAGACTGCTAAGTCCTACTTATTACAAAGGTATGGCACACCTGAAGCCATCTTGATTGGAATAAAGTGGCAACTCTTAAACCATTTATTTTAAAAAGGAACAACATGAGGGGGTATATTTTGCCATAGAAAGTATGATTAGTGCTGCAGAAAGAAAAATGAGGGCCCATTTTGAGTGACTTCTCAAATCCTCTTCAATTTCATTAAAACATTCTGACATGCAGTCTCCCAAGATGGCCACCAGAGACAAAAGAGCCCAAATGTAGCCCAAATATCACCCAGATGTAGCCCAAGTATAGCCCAAGGAAAGAATGTCCCAGAGTGTTCTAAAGAACAACTAGAGCGCTAACAGGCTTACTTATGATAAAAGTATGGCACACTAGAAGCCATCTTGATTGGAATGAAGTGGTAAGTCTGAAAACATGTCATTTGAGATGTCATCAGTGATGTCACTGACCATGTCATGAATGATGTAATATGTGACATCATCAGCAGTGGATTGCGGGTGCGCGAAATATAGTTAGTACAACTAACTATATAGGAGCAATTTCAATGGTTTTGTATGAGTGAAATGTCCAGCTAACTCTAACACTCCTAAAACTTATAGTTTTTTGAGTGAGTTTTAAAGGTTTTTAAATGCTAATTCCTAACTATATAAGGCCTGAAACCTATGGTTTTTTTCAGTGAATATATATGTATACATACATACTAAAAAAACAAAGGTTACAGAGATGTTATAGGTAGTCTCATGTTTCACTAGTACAAAACCAGAGACCGTCAGCAGCTGAGCTAACTAGAACTCGCTTCCTAGATTGCACTGCTTATGACCTCTCATAGTATATCACTTATGAGATGGTCAGTGACCTATCTGATGACATCATCCAGTGACTGTTTTTAAAAAGTTTGAGTGTTAAATATATATACCTAGGTGTATTGGTGAATCAGTAGGTGTATGAGTGCCTGTATGGATGAATCTGAAAAAAAGACGTAGTGATAGATTCCTTACCTTAGAATTACTCCCAGGCGCCAGACTGGATAAGGAAAGTTTTCGTCAGCAGTACCCCTGCGTGTCGAAAGGTGGCGCTGTGCGGCTCCGCATCCGTCGTTGGTGTCTGGGCGGCGAGATGACGTCACAGCAGCTACTTAGACGTCGCCCTCGCGTACAGACGTCAGGGTTTTTTTTTCGTGCCAGCAAGCGCAGATCCAGAGAGAGCGTTACTCCCCGTCACTTTTTGACTGAGTTTTTCGAGGCCTTTTTCTCTCTATTTTTCGAGTCGATCCTGGTGCGGTAGGGAACCCGGCTTGAAGTCACGCGGGGTCTGTCATCGTATGATATCTGTGACGGACCCACACCGCGTGTGCCTTTACTGCCTGGGGCGCTACCACGACCCCAAGTCGTGCCCGACTGCCGGGCCCTGGTGCCGAAGACTTTGCGGAAGCAGTCCCGAAAGTTGCTTGAAGTCTGGCAGACGGCTCCGCGCCACTCAAGGTCCTGGTCATGTGGGAGGTCGAGGGACCGGTCGCAGAGCCATCACCATCGTTCGTCAGGATCGAAGTCTTCGCATTCGGGGTCAGGTAAGACGAAGCATTCCAAGAAGTCGAAGAAGCGCTGTCGCTCTCAGACTTCCCCTCGCCGGTCGTGGTGCGACACGGCTAAGGGTGCAGGTGGTGCCTCCCCCGTTGCTCCGGCAGAGCCTACACGGTCGCCGCCGGGCTACCCGCCCTTCCCGGCTCCGTCAGCGACTCCAGCCCAGCTGCAGGAATTTCTGTCCGCCTTGGCTCGCCTCTTTGGGCCGTCTGGCCCCGCCAGTTCACCTTCGGGCCCTGGGTTCCCGACTGGGGGTTCTCGCTCTTTACTGCTGGCAGCTCGGCTGTCTGCACTGGCCTATGCGCCACAGGATCCCCATGGATCTGGGCTCGGATCCTGGTTGACGAAGGTTGACCTTGTGACACCTCCACCGACAATGACCCCACTGACACCATCTTCAACGTCTGCCCCATTTCAGCCGATTCCGTCGCCGATGGGGGATTTCTATCCCTATGTCCAGCCTCCTTATTTTCAGCCTGTTTATCAGCCTTCGGAGGAAGGGGAGAACTGGGAGGGGTCTGAGGACCCTCTCAGAGCTCAATGTGAGTTTGACCCAGACTGGGCAGAGGAATTGGGGGATGCCAGTGGTCTTGATACCTCTCCTGACCATGGCATGCTGTCTCCTCCTACCGTGGCTACGGAGGAGGGTGCAAGTTACACAGTAGTGTTGAGTAGGGCGGCCGAGGCCCTCCACCTCAAGCTCCCTACAGTGGCCATCAGGACTAACCTCCTCACAGAAGTGCTTCAGCCGGCACCTACCTCTGCAGAGCCACTGCTGCCTTTTAATGATGCACTTTCAGAAGGTCTTTTGGGCACTGGGTTCAGGCCTAACACAGGGGTTCCTGTGGATAGGAAGGTGGCCCGACGTCATTGCCTGGCCCCGGGTGACCCCATTTTCCTTTCCCAACACCCCACCCCTGAGAGCTTGGTTGTCCAAGCCTCTTTGTTCCGAGCAGGAAGGGATGCAGCCAAGTTCACTATTCGCGGTGGCCTTAACACCGCCGACTCGCTGGGCAGAGCGATTTCCACGACAGTGGTGCTCAGTCGCCACGCCTGGCTGAGGACAACTGGTTTCTCTGGGGATGTCCAGAACACACTGATGGACATGCCCTTTGATGGCATTCGCCTTTTTTGGCAACAAAGCAGATAGTGCGTTGGAGCGCGGGCTACGGCCAAGTCCCTGGACCTTTCCACCATGCGCCCTCCTCCGCCTTCTGCTTTTCGCACCTACCTCTGCAGAGCCACTGCTGCCTTTTAATGATGCACTTTCAGAAGGTCTTTTGGGCACTGGGTTCAGGCCTAACACAGGGGTTCCTGTGGATAGGAAGGTGGCCCGACGTCATTGCCTGGCCCCGGGCGACCCCATTTTCCTTTCCCAACACCCCACCCCTGAGAGCTTGTTTGTCCAAGCCTCTTTGTCCCGAGCACATTCCCTACCGCACCACCAGACAGGGAATCCAAGAAACGGGAGCAATTCGGTAAGAAGATTTTTTCTTCCACCAGTGTGGGGCTGCGGTTTGTGAACACCACTTGCCTCTTGCGCCATTATTTCCACTCTGTGTGGGATATGTTGGTGCGTGTGCTGCCTCAATTACCGGAGGAGGCCCGGACAGTGCTCTATCAAAGTGTTGCTGAAGGAAGGGATGCAGCCAAGTTCACTATTCGCGGTGGCCTTAACACCGCCGACTCGCTGGGCAGAGCGATTTCCACGACAGTGGTGCTCAGTCGCCACGCCTGGCTGAGGACAACTGGTTTCTCTGGGGATGTCCAGAACACACTGATGGACATGCCCTTTGATGGCATTCGCCTTTTTTGGCAACAAAGCAGATAGTGCGTTGGAGCGCGGGCTACGGCCAAGTCCCTGGACCTTTCCACCATGCGCCCTCCTCCGCCTTCTGCTTTTCGCTCCTGTCGTGGCCACAGAAGGGCCACCCAACACAGTCGCTTCAGAACCATAGGCCTGCGCAGCAACAGTCTCAGCGCGGACGTGGCACCCGCCGAGCCGGGTCAGGGGGCCAGCGAGAGTGTCAGTGCACCTCCACCCCAACCAGCACTGCCTCCAAACCTTCCTAGTCTGGTTTTTCAGGCACATCAAAGACCAGTGGACGGCAGGATTCGCCATCACCACCCCCACTGGCGCACCATCACTTCGGAGAGGTGGGTTTTACAAATAGTCTGAAGGGGCTACTCCCTCTCCTTCGAGACTACCCCTCCAGCCATGCCACCCCAGTACCACCGCATGACGGGGGATCATTTGACACTTATTCAACAGGAAGTCGCGGCCCTCTTGGCCAAGGGGCCATCAAGCGTGTTCCTGCGCCAGAAGTAGTATGTGATGGTTATTCCCACGACTTGGCTCAGGTCTAGTCTCCTCTCGAAGCATATTTCCACATTCCCGGCCTACCGGCGTTACTTGCGGATTACTGTAGGCCACACTACCTATCAGTTTACCGTGCTCCCCTTTGGCCTTACCTGCGCCCATCAGGTGTTCACGAAAATGATGGCGGTGGTGGCAGCTCATCTGCGCAGATCAGGGGTTTCAGTCTTCCACTATCTCGACAACTGGCTGTTGAAGACAGTTGTCTCCCACCTCCAGACTACGCCGACCTCCTGCATTTGCTGGGGTTCTCCATCAATGTGCTGAAGTCGCACCTTATTCCCTCTTAGAAGCTCCTCTTCATCGGAGCAGTTCTGGATACGACTCACTTTCGGGTCTATCCTCCCGAACGGCGAGTCCAAGATATTCAGGCTCTGATTCCGATCTTTCGGCCTCTATCCTGGGATTTGGTCAGTTTGACACTGAGGGTGATGGGCCTCATGGCCTCCTGTGGGCTCTGCAGTGGGACCTGAAGTTCCAGTGGGCGCAGCATCAGGGGAACCTGTCCAATTACGTCCAGATCTCGGAGGGCACTGCACAACAATTGCAGTGGTGGCTCATGAACTGGCATTGGGTCAATCGCAGGTCCCTCTCCCTTCCCCAACCAGAGCACCCAGTGGTGAAAGATGCGTCCCTCCTGGGATGGGGCGGCCACATAGGAGAGACAGAGATCAGAGGCCTCTGGTCTCCGGCGGAGTCAAGGCTCCATATCAACCTTTTGGAGCTCCGGGCGATCCGACTTGCACTGAAGGTATTCCTTCCCTCAGTCAAGGGAGAGTAGTGCAGGTGTTCACAGACAATACCACCGCCATGTGGTACTGCAACAAACAGGGAGAGGTGGGGTCGTGGACCCTATGTCAGGAGGTTCTGCGCCTCTGAACATGGCTGGAACATCAGGGCATCTCTGGTGGTTCAACACCTGGCAGGTTCACTTAACGCCTGGGCGGACGAACTCAGCCGCAGGTGCATGATGGATCACGAATGGCGTCTTCACTCAGACGTGGCGCAAAGTCTCTTTCAACAGTGGAGAGAGCCTTGGTTAGATCTATTCGCCACTGAAGGAAACGCGCAATGTCAGCAGTTCTGCACGTTGGAATTTCCAAGGCCCGCTCGCTTGGCGACTCTTTTTGTCGCAAGTTGAGTTGCGGTCTGTTGTACGCCTTTCCTCCTATACCACTTCTGCCCAGAGTGCTGAAGAAAATCAGGTGTGACCGGGCCCAAGTCATTCCTGTGGCTCCGGACTAGGCTCGAAGAGTTTGCTATCGAGAGCTACTCAGTATGACCATTGATCCCCTGATCCGACTGCCTCTACGGGAGGATCTTCTGTCGCAGCAGCAGGGTACGGTCGTCCACCCGAACCTGTCCCGTGTCCACCTCCTTGCGTGGAGATTGAGCGGCGGCAGTTGATCATTTTCGACTTGCCTCCTGAATTCTGTGATGTCATTCAGGTAGCCAGGCGTTCCTCCACTAAGGTGGTATACGCCTGCAGGTGGATCAGGTTTGTAGCATGGTGCACAGCAAAGGCTGTGGATCCCCTTTCTTCCCCTCTTTTTGAGGTTCTGCTGTTCCTTCTTTCTTTGGCCCAGTAGTTCTCTGCTCTGGGCACTATCAAGGGCTACGTTTCTGCTATTTCCGCCTTTCTCAGGCTCCTTGATCAACCCTCTCTGTTAAAGTCCCCTGTGGTTAATAGATTCCTCACAGGCATTACTCCTTGTTTCCCTCCTCTTCCCTTCGTAATGCCACAGTGGGACAGGAACTTGGTTCTCACATATTTAATATGTCCTCCCTTTGAGCCTCTTCACAACTGTCCTCTTCGTCTGCTGACCCTGAAGACTACTTTCCATGTTGCCATCACCTCTGCCTAGAGTGAGTGAGCTCCAGGCTCTTTCTTGCAAACATCCTTCTCTGTCTGTCCATCCGGACAAGGTTGTGCTCAGGACACGAACATCCGTTCTGCCAAAGGTTGTCACTGCCTTTCACATTGGGCAGACCATCACTTTGCCCACCTTCTTTCCGCCTCCTTCCAGAGAGGAAGAGAGGCTCCACAGTCTGGACCCAAAACATGCGCTCTCATTTGACCTAAATCGCACACAACAGTTCCGGGTGGATGACCAGCTCTTTGTTGGCTACGTTGGCGCCAAGAAAGGTTGGGCCGTACACAAGCGGACTATCTCCAGATGGATCGTCTTGTGTACTAAAGCCTGTTATTCTCTGGCAAAGAAGGAGCCTCCGGTGGGGCTGCGTCCCCATTCCACCAGGGCAACGGCTGCCACTTCGGCATTGGGACGTGGTGTCCCCTTACAAGACATCTGTCAGACTGTCAGACAACTACCTGGGCCTTCTGGCACAATTTTACTAAGCACTATTGCCTGGATAGCCAAGTCCGGAGAGACTGCTTCTTTGGCAGTTCTGTTCTCCTCAACTTCCTGGTGTGATCTTGGTTCGCAAACCCACCACCGGGGTTGGTATTCCTGGAGTATCTATTCTAAGGTAAGGAATTTATCACTACGTTTTTTTTCAGAGGAACAAGTTACTTATGTTTGGTTACAATATATTTGTAAGAAACATTAGTTAGTGATCGATTCCTTACAATTCCACCCATCCTCCGCGTTCTGCGAACTGATTTCTAGGGTTAAGGTCATCCCTTTCAGGGCCCTAGTTTTAATTCACCAGTGGTCAGTATCTTGCATGGCTCTGCGTTCCTGGGGTGGTAAGTCGTGTACGGAAATGACGTCCGCGCGCAAGGGAGGCGTCTAAGTAGCTGCCGCAATGTCATCTCGGAGACCACTGTGAAAAGTTGGCCAGGTATATGATGTTCACTATTCTAGTGAACACCTTGCACCAGGCCAAACAACCCTTATGGTAATGGTTGTAAAGTCAACCTTATAGACCAGCTATCCTAGAGGTAGCTTGGACAGAACAGTCTTAGGCTAAAAGACTCTTGAGGGCGTGTAAAGCCAGCTGTTTTACCATATGTAACCCCTTGAATACGAAATGAAAGGACACCACACAGGATATATATAAAATATATATGTATTTATTTACCAACACACTCCTCTGAACTCTTTATGAGGTCAGAGGTCAAAGCACATAACAAGTTACTATCTACCTTTTTCTGCTAAGGAGAGCCATAAGATTGCTGCCCACTGACTTTGGGGTACCTGCTGCTCTTTGCAGGCCCTCTCCAAAGCAGTTATCCACTTGTGGATGTCATCCCCTTCTTTGTAGGGGGGCACAATCTTGCTTAGGTTTCTAGTATCATAGGACCTATCTTTATCCTTAGGGATATTGCTGCCACCAGTGGGTTCTAACCCACTTTCTCTGTACTCTCTAGCACGAGCAAGCTTCTCTTTGGCCAAGGCAACTTCAAGTTCTTGCCTCTCAATCCTTAGAACAGCCTCTCTCATTCTGGCCTCATGTTCGCTTCTCTGAGGAGAGGTCATCTCTCTCTGAGCAGGGCCATGAGAGCCCTGTGAAGCATCAGAGTGGCGAGAAACTCTGGTTAAGCCCACTTGGGGGTCTGTATGGGGGCTGCCCAAACTGACTCCCATGTATGCTTAGGTTAGCCTGGCTAAGTCTTCTGACTGGAAGCTGGCTGTCTCCCTCATGGTAAGAATCTTCCTCCTCCTCCTCCTCTGGGACTACTGTATCAGGGGTATCATCTGTGGAGGACAGGACTTCATCTGCACTACCTGAGGCCTCTGTTCTCGGGGCTGGTTGAGCATCATACTCTTCTAAGATCTCAATCAGGAACCTAAGGGTAGGGCTGGAACCCTGTTTTAGCCTTCTAGAAGTACACAATTGTCTCAATTCTTGGAAGGCTAAGGCTTCATATCTCGAAGCAGTTCTCAAGGGATCTACCTCTGCAGGCAAAAAACCACTGGGGTTCCCTGTCTGAGACATGGTTTCTAGTGAGGTGGGGTGTTGCACCTACCTACACTATTTGTTTTTACAACAGCTAAGTTCAGTAGAACTTAAGTATACTAAGACTTGCTTTTATATGTACCTACAGGTACCTATGTGATCTTTCAAATGATATCTCAAGATTACAAGTGGTAAAACAACAGCAAGCTCTAATCCCAGTCTTAGGCTAAAAGACTCTTGAGGCCGTGTAAAGCCTGCTGTTTTACCATATGTAACCCCTTGAATACCAATTGAAAGGACACCACACAGGATATATATAAAATATATATGTATTTATTTACCAGCACACTCCTCTGAACTCTTTGAGGTCAGAGGTCAAAGCGCATAACAAGTTACTCTCAGAAATACTTTAAATATCACAATTTACAGTTAGTCCCTAGGGGCGCGTAAAACCATATATTAAGAAAGTGGTATAATATTCCGATACCCTTGACAGCGCACTTCCATGCGCGAGTTAGGTCACTGCTGCTGACGCTTGTTTGGGCTGGTGGCCAGGCGAGAACATCTTGGGAGTTACTCACGCTCCCGCTGCGCCAGGGTGGCCTGGGAGCTCCTGACATGAAATTGTATTCGTTGTGTGCGCAAGCACAATTCTTGCACTTCTGGGCCTTTCCCACCCCCTACCAGCCGCATGTTGCGGTGGAGCTGGCTGTGGCAGCCCCGTCGCCACTGAGTGTGGCACTGTACGACAGAGTCTCCCGCCCGTCGAGAGATGTGGACACTGTGGACATGCTCCGCTGGTCATGGCGCGAACTGCGCAACAGGGCGAAGCTCCCCCTGCTATACGCACCAGCCATTCCGCTACGTGGCAACCCCATGATGCCGTGTTTGCGTGATGGGGGCGGCGTCCTCACACTTCGAGGGCAAAGACTGCACACTTTTGCAGACCTGTACCCAAACGGGACCTTCAGGGACCTGGGCTTGAGCACGGAAGGTCAACCCGAGTCATTCTCGGACCTACTCCTGTATCACTCCCTCAAGGAATCCTGTAAGGCTCTGTGGCCCCACTTCCCAGAGGAACCGCCGCAGCTCCTGGCCCTTCAAAACTTACTTTCGATGCCCTCTCCTAAGAAGCTTGTCTCCCGATTGTACAACTGCATGCAAGAGCAGTTCCCGGTCACTGTGCCTTCTTCTATGCAGGCCTGGAGCGCTGACCTGGAGACACCCCTAACGGAGGAACAATGGGAATTTTGCTGTAAACAACTAACAGCACTATTGCCCAATTACAGATTGAGATTGGTGCACTTCAAATTTCTTCACAGGTACTACCGCACGCCGTTGTCACTGCATCGCATGGGCCTCAGAGATGACGCTACATGCTGGAAGTGCGGCTGCGCGGACGCATCCTTCTTGCATGTGGCATGGAGCTGCCCTAAACTTGAAGAGTATTGGTCCAGTACTTTCACTGCCATTAACCAGATCCTGCACAGAACTGATGAGCCATCCCCGCTTCTGGGACTGCTGGGATATGTTCAGGACACCTTACCCAAACATAGAAAGTTACATGCGTTACTGCTCCTTTATGCCAAGAGGCAGGTGGCGGTGCACTGGGGTCGCAGGGTGTTGCCTACATTTGCCGCGTGGGCACGGGATGTCACATATGGCAACGCACAACTTGAGCATTACTGGGAGACGATGCCCACTGCTTCTCGACCCAAGGACATATGGGAGCCCTTCATGCAATGGTCGCGAGAGCGTGCAGATTCCCCCGCTTCTGGGCACTCACCTGCGGTGGAGATCTCTGATGATATGGGTTGACATCCCCGATGTTGTCATTAGGACCTCATGTGACGGAGAGATCTGCATGTGTCTGCACTCCATAGGGATGAATTGTGATTGACGTTGCCCTGTTTGAGCTTTTTTGCTGATGCATCTCCGTGTTTTGATGTATTCCTCCCCTGACCGGGTATCCTACTGTATGAGTCTGCTCCCCCCCACCACTCCCCACACAGTAATGTATTGCCTGTCTGATGTATTCCTGGCTGTGGGCGGCACGTCTGCACTGGGTCGTCTTACCCGGATCCACAGTTCCTTCCACAGTGGTACTGATATGCCTGTTCGATATTCCTCCTCTGCACCTGAGTAGGTTTTGTTGTTGTTCTTGGGGGGGGGGGGGGGGAGGGGGGGTGAAGAAAAGGGTCTGCAGATATTACCTGATCCACACTAGTGGCTCCCTACATTGTCATGCCTGTACACATGTACTGCTACCCTGCCACTACCTCTCCTTAGATGGCACACTGTATGTCTGCCGACCCCAAAAATGTAAGACAAGTTGCCTTGCTAATGTTGCACATGTGTACGTCATGCAGATCTATGCCATTTGCAATGTTGCTGCATTGTACATTGAATGATATATCGATTTGCTCATGCTTCACCTCATTTCGATAGCGGCCAGCCTCCGGGTTGTTGGCGTGACGCTGTGTAACCTTATCGATCTCTAATAAAAGTCTTACACCAAAAAAAAAAAAAAAGAATGGTATAAGTACCACGTCACGAGAAAAGGAAAGGCCTAGGGAATCGCTGGGGATACACTATCTGAACCTTACTTTAGATGTAGGAGGCCCACAGGCAGCGCGTGCAGTGTCTGTACACTCAAGCGAGAGTCAATACAAAGTCAATGGGAATCTTGATGTTAGAAAAAGAAGGATTTAGGACACTTCCGGCCTAGCTAGGAGGAAACCACTAAAAACCTAGACACTTGGATAGTCAATACCCTTGGGAGCACCGAAGTACTCGCGTTACCTCACCCACAGGAAGCGGGTGCATAGGTGTGAAGATGTGTCGGGTTTCGCCGTTGAAGCCCATGGAGCCTTGGAGAAAAGATGCTGCAGGCGACCAGGAGGAAGATGTCCGGTTGGATCCAAGGGTGGATCGAGGATGAAGAGGACCTGAAAGCAGAGGGGACAAAGTCTGGGTCACTAGCCAGTGACCGGGTGGAACCAGGAAGGAACCATACGATGTCGAGGAGCAATCAGGTGCTGTCTTGAAGCTTGTCTTTGCAGCCACGCGGACCAGGAGGCGTTGATGACGACCAGGTGCTGGAGAGGAGCTGTCCCACGAAGGTTCTCGCGGATGGAGGGGTCGACTGCCGGATGGGAGTCAACGAGTCTTGGCAAAGGCAACCCACGCAGGATTCAAAGAAGGCTTCTGGTCTGAGGTGCCTCACCTTTGCAGGTAGGCAAGGGCCAGTCTGGAGCAACCAGACCAGCGAGGTGATTCAAAAGGATTGTCGTCACTGAGGCTACTAGCCAGCGGGCCAGCAACCGGACAACGCGTCGAGCAGAACACAAGCAAAAGGGCCCCACGCGGAACTTGTGGAGTGTGGAGGGCTGATCTTCGGTGCAGGTGGTGCTCGGGTTCGGGGTTTCTCAGTCCCCAGTGTACAGCTTCGAGGATGCCTCAGGAGCTGCACGGGTAGCAAGTTGCAGGCTTTTCAAGATGTCCGGTCCCACGTGTCTCGCCGCCTCCACGGGTCTCCGCTATGCTGCAGACGTGAAGAGAGGGTCAGAGAGGTCTGGAAGTCTGGGTCTTGTCAGGCTCTGTGCTCGGGTTCCAGCAGGAACGGGGACAAAGCAAGCCGTTGATTTGCTGGATGGTGCCTGGTTGCCCAGGGTGGTCACTCCTTGGCCACAAGGGAGATTCTTCAGTCTTCAGCTTCAGCAGAACGTCGAAGGTCCAGAGTTTCGTGTCCTGCTACGATTCAGGATTAATCTAAAGTCTAAGGACACCGCTCCTATTTTTATACAACTAAAAGGGGCTGGATTAGTTTCTAGTTCCCTCCTATGGGTGGGACCAGGAAGGGGGGTGGTTACACCCCCTATCCTTTGTTCAGTTTCGCGCCAGAGCTGGGGCTGGAGTGCCCCAGCAACCGGTTTGAACTGGGGTATGCATGAAGCGTGTGCTCCAGGCAGTGTCTCAATCTATTCAGCTCTCCCTGTCCTAATACATATCCTCCTGCCTGGGGTGGTGCTCGCACCTCCCCAAGCAGGAATCCTACTGTCCAAACCTCAGTGACTGGAAGGACTCCCAGCAGCAGGAGGTCAGACTTGTGTCGGGTGGCAGCAGCATCCATTTTGTGACACTCGGGCTCTGGTTAACTTTAACTGGAATCGTTGGACTTAACATGTCTTCTCCCTCTAGAGAGTGGAATGCTACACCCGTTGCCAGAATTGGCGAGGGAGTAGTATTCCAAAGCGTATGACACCTTACACGACATGTTTGGATAAAGCCAAACCAAAGTTAGCATTAACCGTGAGGGTTATAATGCACTTAAGAGTATATGGTATGGCAATATCATAGAACAGCTATAAGGACATCATTCCGAAAGCTGCAGACAGGCTCAGCTCATGCTAGAGCACCATCTCACACATAACCAAGCACTCTGCCTCCAGGATTTCTAAGGCCTGCCATAGGAGTGACTTATAGGTTACTATGTGTCTAATATGTAAGTAGGTATAGGAATACTACACCTAAGCAAGGGGTGATTACACGACCTTGCCCCAGCTGAGTGATCAGCCAGTTGTGCCTATTTGATTGGCCAACCAGGGTTGGCATAATACATGCTGCAGCCCCTGGTAGGCCTAGGTTACACCTATGCCCTGAGTACCTAGGGTACACTTCTACAGGGGCTGACAAGGTGAACCAATTCCCAATTATGGATGTACGTAGAGTACATGGTGTAAATGTAGAGAGAGTGCATCTGTGCTGTGGGTCTGATTAGCAGGCCCACAGCCATGTCTAAGTCGAAAACCAGTAAAGCAAAGCAAAAAGTGGGGGTGACCATAGAAAGCAGACCCTACTCTCCTACAACCACAAAGCCAACGATGGCCGCCGAGCTGCCCAATGCCACCTTCCTATGCACAGGGGTACTGCTGACGAAAACTTCCGGATCCAGTCTGGCACCTGGGGTAATTCTAAGGTAAGGAATCTATCACTAACTAATGTTTCTTACAGTTATATCGTTACCGAGGGTAAGTAACTTGTTCCTCAGTGGGTGCATGACTGACTTTATAAGTGAGTGATTAGGTGTCTCAGTGAATGTATGGGTGAGTGACTAGGTTGTGCGAATATCTGTATCAGTCTGTCAGTTGATGTCTAAGTGGCTGTATAAGTTAGTGAGTGGGTACATGAGTGGCTGAATGGATAGTTTATTAGTTATCTGAGTACTTGTTTGGCTGTATGAGTGTCTGTGGGTGGATGAGGGGCTGTGTGACTGCCTGCATCGATCGATGGATGAGTGAGTGGGTGAGTCAGTGGCTGTATGGGTTAGTGAGTGTGTTAGGAGGGGCTGTATGGGTAACTGAGTCTGTGTGAATGGATGTGTTAGTTGTATATGGGTGAGTAACTGCATATGTGAAAGGTAGTATAGGTGAGTGTTGGAGTACATAAGTGACTGTATGTGTGAGTGAGTGCGAGAGTGGCTGCATGGGCAAGTGTGTGCTTGTCTCAGCTATTGTATAGGTGAGGGAGTATGTGCTAGTATCTGTATGAATAAGTGAGTGCGTGTGTGTGTGTGTGTGTGTGTGTGTATAACTGTATAGGTGAGTAAGTGGCTGTGTGATTTACTCTGGGTAAATGAGTAGGTGTGTGAGTAGCCCTAAGGGTGAATGACATGTATGAGTGGCCTTATGAGTGGATACATCAGTGGCTGTATTAGTGAGTGAGTTGGTGTATGAGCGGCTGTATGGTTGAATGAGTGGATGTTCGTGAAGACCTATGAATCAGTGATTGGGTGTGTAAGTACTGGTATGGGTGTGTCAATGGTTTTGAGAATGATAGTGTGAACGTTGGAGCGGGTGTATGAAAGGTTATATTGGGGTGGGAGTGGGTGTGCCAGAGATTCTGTGGATGATGTCATCAGAGTCATGTAATCAGTAATGTCACTGACCATGTCATGAGTGATGTAATATGTGAAATCTTAAGCAGTGCATTGCGGGGGCTCGAGTTATAGTTGACTCTGCTAACTTTAACTGCTGAATTTCTCTGGTTTTGTACAAGTGAAACATGAGCCTAGCTATAACGGTCTCTGTAACCTTTGGCTTTTTCAGTGAATTTTTAAGGTTTTTTAAAACTCTAATTATTAACTATAACGCCCCTGCAAGCTTTAGTTTTTCTTTGAATTTCTATGTTTTTTAACTAGTGGGGGGAATAGGGGGCTGGGCCTCTGACCAGCTCTCAGGAATCAGGATTCCCGCTATAAGGGACTTACAGGAGATTGTTGGCCCACAAGGTCCCTCAGGAGTAAAGTGGACTTAATCCCTCAACTAGTAGTGCACTACGAGCCATATCTGCAGAGCGGCTGAGAAAGAGGGCATGGCCTTCGAACACCTCTCAGCAATCCCACTGTGTAGGGCTTACTGGAGACAACAGGAGGTCTTGTTGGTTCCCTAAGGGAGTTCAGTAGCCAAGGGGACTTCTTCCCCTATCTAGTAGTGCACCAGTAGGTGAGTTTGCAGAGTGGTGGAGAAAGGGGGCATCCCTATATCAGGTCTCAGCAATCAGAAAGGGGCGGGCCTCACACGAGTTTCCGACTTTTAATTTTTTAGGAACAACGGGGGGCCACGCGTCCCTCCCTCTCCCGAGCCAATTTTCCCCTGGAGACCGTAACCCAGGGGCATGGTCTTTATTAACTGTATAATAGAAAGCGGCCACTTCGGACCTGGGAAGCTCATCCCCCTGGGTCTGGCCTCTTCGTTGGGTGCCCTGCTGGTTTCCTGCCTCCTGGCAGTTTGGGCTGGACTGTTCCCATGAGGCACAGGGTCAGACTGATTTGCATATAGCCATGTCTGAACTGGGGTGGCAGAGTGGGCTAAAGAACGGTGATGGATTAAACCCAGATCTTTTGACTGGGTGTGAGTGTTTGATTGATTCAGATGCTCCGTCCATCACCACCCCCTTTTGTCCTGCGAGAGCTGGCATTGTTTTGGGATCCAGGGAGCTACTGACATGCAGCTCCTTGGGTCCCAAAACAATGTAGGTTCCCCTGCTTGCTCCACAGCAAGCAGGGAAACAGACACTGCTCTGCTTTTCAAGGCTGGAGCCGTCAGTAGGAGGTGGCGGTCCCCAGGGCCATGTAGGGTTCCTGGATGGGTGCTGCACGACCCTGTGTCTTTGTTCCAATTTGCTCAGGGAAGGTGGTGGCAGTCTCCTGGGCTGTGTGGGGCGGACGGAGTCCCCCCGCGCAATATGGTTTATTTTAGCCCTGTGGAGGCGGCCTCGAGGCTTGCCCGCATATAATTAGGTTACTGCCTTGGGAGATGGTGGTCCCCGGGGTTTTTAATAACCCTAGGAGGGGGCCCTGTACGCCCCCTCCTATATTTCCACATTCCACAAAGCTCCCGGGACTTAGCCCACCCGGGGGTAATTCCAAAGCAAGCTCCAGAGTTCTTGCTTACTTTTTTTTTTTTATTATTGTGGCGTGGATTTGTGGATCCACCACCAGTCTGCACCAAAATATATATTTTTTTATTTGCATTGTTCGAGGCATATGAGCGGCAGATTACACACTATGCGTATATCGCCTCCTGGTGTTGGGCTCGGATAATTGCACTTTGTTATTGTCCTGGAAAAGTCTTTCGACGTCACAAGATAGGTGACTCCTCCTGTGGACCATAGTGCGCATGGGCATCGGCTCCATCTTCAGATTGTTTTTTTCCGCCATCGGGTTCGGATGTACTTGTAGTGCTCCAGTTCGGAACCGTTACCGATTCGATTTCGGCGCGCATTTCTTCACCCTTTCGACGGTATTGTTTCGATCACGATCCCAGTCGACTCGCATCTCAACAAAGTCCTCGATTTCAGTCGTCGACGCGGGCCTTTTTTGGCCTCGATATCTGGCTCATGGAAAGGACTCCTTTCAAGAAGTGTCCTCAGTGTGGGTCGAGTTTCCCCACACCTATCTGCATGAGGTGTGCAACCTCTGCCTTTCACCCGAGCGCGAGGCTAGAGACTGTGACGCTTGTGCCTCTTTCCGCTCTAAGACGACTATTCGAGATCGTCGAGC
Source organism: Lissotriton vulgaris (assembly GCF_964263255.1). NCBI lineage: Eukaryota > Metazoa > Chordata > Amphibia > Caudata > Salamandridae > Lissotriton > Lissotriton vulgaris. Next base: position 1,803,038,564 of record NC_141687.1, on the reverse strand, counting down.
TTGAGGAAAATGGCTCGATCCTCGACTCCACTTCCCGACGACATCTTTCAGGAGGGCGTCGACATACCGGAACAGGAGAGCGTTGAACAGATCCTCTGCAGCAAATCCGAAGCAGAGGAATTCAACATCGAAGAAATAACTCCGGCGCAGTGGGTCGTATGTAAGATCGTCGACCCCGACCTCCTCCGTAAAACACCAAAAAATGCTTCGATCACACCTTCACCTTCGGGCCCAGTTGAACACCGAGAGACTGCTTCCTATGGCCCGCCCTCAGGCTCGGCAAAGAAGCCTATTAAGCCTTCAGGCAGCTCGGGCTCGAGCCAGCCTGCTGTCGGCACCGAACCACCAGTACCGGAAAAGAAACCGCCTGCAGCCTCATTGCCAATTGCTGCTTCCACATCCAAGCACTCGGCACCGAAATCCACCGGCACCGAACCATCAAAACATTCGGTACCAAAAACCGCAGGCACCAAACCCTCGGAGCCAAGTAAACAGCCAATCCCGAAGACTTCGGATGCACGTCCTCTGGAGCCGTAAAAACCCTTTGTTCGGTAATACATCACGAAAATGTTGCAGAACAGGTGCCTCATAAGTCTAGCGACTCTAAAATGTTGGTGCCTAAAGAACTGCCTACGCCTCAGGAGCTTTTTACCCCTGATCCTAAACAAAAGACTCTGGTCAAAGACCCTAAAACTGGGAAACTCACCCTCTGCTCAAAAAGAGACCTTTGTATGACCCTGTACCAGCCCCACCTCCTAAAAAGAAGTACATTGCTACATCTCCTCTCAGGGTCCCTTCTCCCCCACCTCCACCACCACATCATTCTCTTACACCTTCTCCACCAGGGAATGATGACGACTCTTCTGATGAAGGAGACAGACCATATGAGGAACCACTAGGAGGTCATAGTCCACCTTCTTCTCCTGACCCCTGGGATGACTATAATACACCCGATGTTACTAATATTCCACAGGAGGACATATACCCTACTAGGCCTTCCCCTCCAGAAGGCTTTAACCGGTTACTTCACAGGGCTGCGCAGTACCATGGTGTTACCTTACACACAAACCCTGTAGAAGAGGATTTCCTGTTGGACACTTTTCATACCTCAAAGGTCCACTCCCATTTTACCAATGCTAAAAGGGGTAATTAAGCATGCACCAGAAGTATTCAAAGATCCTACGCGGGCTAGAGTTATTAACCCCATGATCGACAAAAGTACAAAGACACATCTGGAGACCCAATTTATATTAAAGACCCTATCCCATTAGACTCATTCATAGTGTCTAATACCAGAAAAAGAGCAAACTCCCAAACATCAGGTGATGTTCCACCCCTGATAAGGAATCCAAGCTCCTAAACGCCTCAGGCAAAAGAACAGCATCACAAGCGGCAAATATTTGGCATATCGCCAATACTCAAGCTTTGTTGGCCAGGTATGATAGGGTGTAGTATGGTTTAGGGCCTGCTTTTGCTTGCCTGTTATGTTAGCATGGCTTGTTAGAAGTTTAAACGCAATTTTACCTTTTGCTGCTTTTGCACACGACACTGCAGAGCTGTTTTTGTACGTTAGCCTTCACGAAGGTCTACACATGAGAAAAGGTTTGTTTTTCGACATCTCTAGACATACATCGTGCCCCTAGTCTGCACAGTGAGCGCTGAGCCGTCAAGGTTATCATAACATGTGAGCCTGTTTATCGGCATGTCCGTGTAAAACATTCTAGACACAACATTTTGGCAGCTGCGAGCCAAGTAAGATTCTGGTGCCTTTATCATAGCACACTTGCCATGATTTAACACATTTGCAAGATTCCTTTTCCAGGGGTGCAGAGTGCCTTGCTGATCCAGATGTAATTTACTCTTACTGAGTGTAAAAGTAATGGGGTCCCCCAAATCAAGCCCAAGAGACCTTCTTTAGTTTATAATACATAGTTCCTATATAGGAGGGTGTTAAAACTAGGTGTATATGATCTGTTTGTACCATCATTGTAATATGATTTCTCTTTTTGTATTTTATGGAGTTGTAACCATGCTGACCATATTATTGTTAATCATATGTCTGCTTATGTTGGCTAATATACCTCACATGAAATCACGTCGTTAAAATAAATATTTTAACCTTACTGTGTCTCCTATTTTACTCCTGTTGTGGACTGGTATGAGAGTATAACAAAGTAGTGTTCTCACTTCCCACCATTCCTGAGATGGTCCTAAGTTGCATGTTCTAGGTTGTCTAATCATTGGTTACTTTGCTATAGGATGAAGAGCTAATGGGACACTGATGCTAGCTGTTTGGGTTTTTCTAGGTACTGAGGTGAGTTTCTAGTACACCACAATTCACTAATGTCCCAGGTCTCTGTGCACAGTTCTGTGTATGAGCAGAAATCCTTGCAACAAGGGCACATTATGACGAACTAGAGACTTTATTACAACACCTACCAGATAAATATAAAAACTGGGCAACTGACCTCCTACAGAAGGGTAAACTAATTACTAACACCTCCATACGTTGCCCTCTAGATGTAGCGGATACCGCCTCTAGAGCAGTAAATACAAGTGTACTCTTGCGTAGGCATGTGTGGCTACGCATCTCAGGATTCAAACCAGAAGTCCAAAATTCTATTTTAAATCAGCCTTTTGACCAAGAGCATTTATTTGGCCCTAATGTGGATTCTTCATTAGAGAAAATGAAGAAAGATACAGACACAGCAAAGTCTATGGGAGCCCTGCAATCGCAAGCTCCCAGACGTTCATTTGGTCGCTCATTTTACAGAGGCACATCCAGAGGCTACTCCTCTGACAACCCTACCACTTCTTATAAAGCTCCCGCCCAGTCTACCTTTACCAAAGGTTACCAGAGAGGTGGTTACAGAGGCAATAACAATAAGGGAAGAGGCAAAACCAACAACGCCAGGTTGCCTCCGCCCCTACCCAATGACTTTCCTCCACTCCCCCCCGGAACATTCCAATCCTGTCGGGTGCAGAATACAACAATTCCTTCCTGCAAGGAACAACATCACCTCAGACAGGTGGGTGAGACAAATCGTTCAATCAAGCTGCTGTCTAGAACTTACCTCCACCCCCCCAAACATACCACCCAGGCAGCGTCAAATATCAGTGGATCACTTATCCCTGCTCAAACGAGAGGTCATCTCCCTTCTACAAAAACATGCAATAGAACCAGTTCCACTGCATCAACAAAACACAGGGTTGTATTCCCTGTACTTCCTCATTCCAAAAAAGGACAGCTCTCTTAAGACCCATCCTAGACCTCAGAACCCTAAACCTATACATACAATCGGACCACTTTCACATGGTCACGCTTCAACAGGTTCTCCCTCTACTGGCACAAGGCGATTTCCTTGCTCCTCTAGATCTCAAGGATGCCTACTTTCCTATTCCCATCACACCTTTCACAGAAAGTATCTCAGGTTTGTAGGGGACGGTCAGCATTACCAATTCAAGGTACTCCCATTCGGAGTCACCACAGCACCCAGAGTTTTCGCCAAATGTCTAGCAGTAGTGGCAGCTCATCTAAGGAGGCGACACATTCATGTGTACCCCTACCTAGAAGACTGGCTCATAAAAGCCAACTCGTTCAACCAATGCGTACAACACACTCACGCTACAATCCAACTGCTACACAGCTTGGGGTTTACCATAAACCATTCAAAGTCTCACCTGCAACCGTTCCATATACAGCAATACCTAGGGTCAACAGTAAATACCTTAAAAGCACTTGCATATCCAAATTCAGCCAGGGTATCAAGCATACAAATCCTTCTCACAAAGTTTCAACCACAACACTCTCTCCCAGCTCGAGTGTTCATGCAACTTATAGGGATGAAGGCATCTTGCATTTTCATAGTCCCTCACGCAAGACTCCAAATGAGTGCCCTACAAGAATGTCTAGCACGTCAGTGGAACCAGGCTCAAGATCAACTAACAGGCCTGGTGTTTGTGAACGTTCACACTCTTCGCTCTCTGCAGTGGTGAAACACCAAAAACCTTTCCAAAGGGCAACCATTCATCGAGCCAGTTCCACAGATAGTGCTAACAGCAGACGCATCGCTCTCCGGCTGGGGAGCTCATCTGTTGCATCATACCATAGAGGGCACGTGGACACCCCAACAAAAGTTTCTCCACATCACTCATCTGGAACTGCTAGACATATTTCTAGCATTAAAAGCATTCCAGATACACATTCTAGCCAAAGCTGTCCTAGTCCGCACAGACAATATGACAGCAGTATACAACATACGAAAACAAGGCGGGACGCACTCTCTCCAACTTTCCCACCTAGCACAGAGCATATGGAGATGGGCCATTCCTCAAAACATCTTTCTGCTAGCCCAACACGTTCCAGGGGTCCACAACTGCATAGCAGACCTGCTTAGTCGTCAAACACAACAGTCTCACGAATGGGAACTGCATCAGCAAGTTCTGCCATCTTTCTTCCAACTGTGGGGGCACCTAGAGATAGATCTCTTTGCAACACACGAAAACGCCAAATGCCCAACCTTCACCACCAGGTATCCACACCCATTGTCCAAAGGCAACGCAATATGGATGAATTGGTCAGGCAGATTTGCGTACGCTTTTCCGCCTCTCCCACTCATTCCACTAGTGGTGCGCAAGCTACAGCAACAGTCAATGATGCTCATCCTAGTTGCTCCAACAGGGGCCAGACAACCGTGGTACACCACATTACTGGAACTCTCAGTAGACCTCCACAAAAAACTACATCTCTCTCCACACCTCTTAACCTAGAGCCATAGAGAGATCAGACATCCAGATCCAGCACAACTCAACCTAGCGATCTGGCTCCTGTAATCTTAGAGCTTGATTACCTTAACCTTCCTCCTGATTGCATGAATATTATAAAAGAAGCTAGACGCCCAACCACTATAGCTTGCTATGCTGCCAAGTGGAAAAAACGTGTTATATATTGTAACAACAACAACATCAATCCCTTAGATGTGGCAATCCAACACATCATATGTTACCTACTACATCTACAAAGGTCTAACCTAGCATACACATCTATCAGGTTACACCTTGCTGCTATAGCAGCTTACTTGCAAAATAGGCAACACTTGTCATTATTTAGAGTACCTGCCATCAAAGCCTTCATGGAAGGACTCAAAATAATTATTCCACCCAACGTACCACCCTCACCTGTGTGGAACTTAAATATTATCCTCACAAGACTCATGGGTCCTCCGTTCGAACTTATGCACAAATGTGAATTACAATTCCTTACATGGAAGGTTGCTTTCCTAGTAGCCATTACTTCTCTTAAGAGTTAGTGAGCTTCAAGCACTCACCATTCAAGAACCATTTGTTCGAGGCATGTGGGCCGCAAAATTCACATCTTGTGCATAGATCGCCGCCTAGTGTTGGGTCCGGATGATTGCACCTTGTTGTCCTGGAAGAGTCTTTGAAGTATCACAAGATAGGTGGCTCCTCCCCTGGACTACAGTGCGCATGGGCATCCTCTCCATCCTTAGATTGTTTTTTCCCGCCATTGGGTTCGGATGTGTTCCGTGACTCTCGTTCGGAACCTATAGGAAAAACCTGTTTCCTTCAGGCCAAAAGGCCTCTTTAAGCGTCTGTATTGTACTTCGTTTGGTTCTGAGTTAACTTATCCGGTTTCCCGGATACTTGAGCACGTGTGCTCCCAGCTTTTAGGCCCGATCGAAGATTGACATCGACGATGGAATTCCAGGCCCCGTTTAAACATTGCCCAGTCTGTAACGCGAAGTACCCTCTCTGACGTGCACCCTGTTTGCAACAGATGTCTGTCTCCAGACCACGACGAGGAGAGTTGCTTGGCCTGTTCGAAATTCAGGTCGGAAGAGGCGCTCGCTCTTCGACGTGAGGCGAGACTACCGGCGTGGAGAGCGTCGGATGTGGAGGATATCTTCGAGGCTGGGGACGACTAGGACGTCCAGGAGGAGGAATCGGAGCACTTCTCTGACCCGGCCTCCCGTCAAGAATCTTACTACGGAGAAGAGGTAGACGATGGGAACATCGAAGACGATGAAGCCGTCGAGGTAAGAGACGACTGTATGGCCATTGGAGCAGCAGAGGGCGGCTCCAGCGATGAGCAAGACCCGACCGAACCTTGGGGGGTCGAAAGTGACACTGTCTTGTCAAAGGCTCAGGTTGAAGCATCGCCAGAAGGCCTTAGCCAAGATCTTTATACTCATTCTACAGGCCGCAACCTGGCCCGGCTAAGAATATTTCAGAGCCTTCGGTGGGTACGCCTTCGAAAACGAAAACGAAACTGACTAAAGACAAATCGAAACCCAAACTGAAACTGGTCGAACCAGTATTCGTTTCGCAAAGCCTTGTTCCATCGGATCCTAAGAAGGCTCGGAGTGTCATTGCCCCTTCGGGGTCTCAAAAGGGTGCCAACCCGAAGATCGGTACATCCAAGAATGTGCCAAAGGCCCAAAGAGACGAAGCGACATCAGCTAAGGCTGCCCTCTGGGGCATGGACACTGAAGACGGACTTGAGTCGCAGCCGCCCCTCAGTCCGAATGCATACAAGTTGATGCTGGTGAAGGTTCTCGAAGACGAGCACAAAATGGCTGCGTTGGAACGTGACGCATCTAGCCGCGGCCATTTTGGGAATCCCAGCACGACACCTGGCTCGAAGTTGGCGATGGCCGTGAAAAAAGTCAAACAGCCATCGGGGCCTTCACCTATAGTTTTTAGACTGCCTCCGACTGCAAGACCTAAAACGTCTAAGCCGGCACAGAGCACCGACCCTGGTAAAATGTTGTCAAATTTTAAGGGGACGACCGCCACTCCTGAAGGCGTTGGTTCCACTCCACCTTCTTCTGAAAGCTCAAAGAAGTTGTACATTGACTCTGCAACCGGAAGACTCACCCTTTTCAAACGGAAGATCTTGCCGGAGAAGCCAATGGAAACCTACCAAATTCCACTCAAAAGGAAAAGGGACTCTGCTTCCTCGCCAGTTCTTTTCGAGTCCATAAGGCCTTATGGACAAGCCTTTACTCATTCCCCCACACGCACTGAGGATGGTGGGGGTGATGACCAGAATGACGAGCAATTCAACTATCCTGATGAATCTAATCCGGATGACTCGCAGGATGTGCTCGACGATCAAGGCACGGCGGACACCCAGTCTTACCAAGTGAAGACAGCCCCCGCAGAGGATACTGCGGCGTTCAACGCTCTACTTGAAAGGGCAGCATTGAAGCATGATGTGGTCATGCATGCAGACCCAGTTGAGGAGGACTTTCTGTTTGATACCTTCTCTACGTCGGACAGATCAGTGAAGACGCTGCCGATGCTGAAGGGTGTCCTTAAGCACGCCAATGACATTTTCAAGGACACAACCAGAGCAAGGGTGGTGAACCCACGTATTGAAAAGAAATACAGGCCTGCTCCTGTGGACCCTACGTATATCAGGGGTCAATTGCCATTGGACTCTTTGGTGGTCTCCAATGCCCGGAAGGGGGCGAACTCACAAACGAGTGGTGATGCTCCTCCCCCAGACAAAGAATCTACAGTATTAGAAGCCTCTGGGAAGCGGGTTGCTGCGCAGGCGGCGAATATTTGGAGAATAGCCAATACACAAGCTCTACTGGCTAGATACGATAGGGCTCACTATGATACCCTAGAGCAATTGTTGCAACACTTGCCTGATGCATATATAGAGGGGGCGGAAATGTTGATTCAGGAAGGGAAACTGATATCAAACGCTTCTATCAAGTGTGCCCTAGATTCAGCAGACACTGCAGCCAGGGCCATTAACACTAGTGTAATGCTAAGGAGGCAGGCATGGTACACCAGAAATACAAACAAGTTTGCTCAATCACCCTGTTAACCCAGATTTCTTGTTTGGGCCTGACGTTGACACAATTCTTGAAAAGATCAAGAAGGACACCGAGACGGCTAAGTCTATGGGGGCCTTGCAGTCTCAACAGTTCAGAGGGGGTTCTTTTCGTCGCTCAGGTAGTAGAGGGCCGTCAAGGGGGCAAACATCTCAGCAAACACAATACAATAAAGGTGGTGCACAGACCACCTTTAACATAAACAATAGAGGTGGATACCGTGGTAACAGCACCAAAGGCAGAGGACGTGGAAATAATAACACCAGGTCCTCAGCAAATACCAAACAGTGACGTCTTGTCACTGCCCCCGGACCATATAACACCGGTCGGGGGACGACTCCAGCAGTTCCTGCCAGTCTGGGAAGGCATTACCACAGACAAGTGGGTGAAGCAACTTATCCAGTACTGGTTTTGTTTAGAACTGACATCCACTCCACCCGACATTCCACCAAGACACCATCCTATGTCCGCAGAGCACTTCACCTTATTACAGCAAGAAGTGGCCAGCGTACTGCAAAAAGGGGCCATAGAACTGGTGCCTCTAGGCACGGAACAGGGGTGTACTCTCTCTATTTCTTAGTCCCAAAGAAGGACGGGTCTCTCAGACCCATTCTGGATCTGAGACCCTTGAACCTATACATTCTTTCAGAACATTTCCACATGCTGACTCTGCAGCAGGTCCTGCCGTTGCTCAGGGGGATTTCCTGGCAACTCTGGATCTGAAGGATGCATATTTCCATATAACCATACATCAGGCACACAGGAAATACCTCAGGTTCACTATACAGAACAAGCATTACCAGTTAAAGGTACTACCCTTTGGAGTGACCACTGCTCCCAGAGTGTTCACCAAGTGCTTGGCGACAGTGGCGGCACACCTTCGGCGACAACACATTCATGTCTACCCTTACCTGGACGACTGGCTTGTGCAAGCGAAGTCGGCCCAGCAGTGCTCCAGCCACGTGTCCCGCACAATTCATCTTCTGCACAGTTTGGGATTTTCTCTAAACTATCCCAAGTCGCATCTTCAACCCGCTCAAGTACAGCAATACTTGGGAGCGACGTTGGACACTGTGACAGCTACAGCCCAGCCAAACTCAGTGCGAAACGACAGCATGCAACTGCTGATTCGCAAATTCAGACCACAACACTCACTACAGGCGCGAGTGTTTCTGCAGTTGTAGGCATGATGGCCTCCTGCATCTTCATAGTCCCGCACGCGAGACTGCACATGTGTCCGCTCCAAGAGTGTTTAGCACGACAGTGGAATCAGGCTCAGGGACAATTGAAAGACCTAGTGTTGGTGACCGGTCGTGCGTACAACTCTCTGCATTGGTGGAATCCACGCAACCTTTGCAAGGGACGACCGTTCCAAGAGCCTGTACCACAAATAGTGCTCACGAGGGACGCATCCCTCCTGGGGTGGGGGGGGCGCATCTCCTTCATTATACTGTGCAGGGACTATAGTCGGATCAACAGAAGAAGATGCACATCAATCTGCTGGAATTGATGGCAATCTTCATGGCACTGAAGGCTTTCAAGATACATCTGTGCAACAAGGTCGTGTTGATCCGGACGGACAACATGACGGCCATGTATTACATTCAGAAGCAGGGAGGTACTCACTCTCCACAGTTGTCACACTTGGCTCAGAGCATGTGGAAGTGGGCCATTCAGAGGAACATTTTCCTCATGGCGGAGCACCTCCCGGGCCATGACAACCAGATGGCGGATCTGCTCAGCAGGCACAGCCATCAGGTGCACGAGTGGGAGATTCATCCCTCGGTGCTGCAACAGTACTTCCAGCAGTGGGGACATCCAGACATCGACCTGTTCGCCACAAACGAGAATGCAAAATGCCCAAACTTCGCCGCCAGGTTCCCACACCCGCGGTCTCAGGGCAATGCGATATGGATGAACTGGTCAGGCAGATTTGCGTTCGCTTTTCCGCCGGCCCCGCTCATACCTCTGGTGGCACGGAAACTCAGATAGCACTCGATGACTCTCATCCTGGTTGCTCCAACGTGGGCGAGGCAAGCATGGTACACCACGTTCCTAGAACTTTCTGTGGTGCCTCATCAAAGACTGCGTCTTCTCACCCAGAGCCATGGCGAAGTTCAGCACCCAGATCCGCAACAGTTAAACCTTGCGATATGGCTCCTGAAGTCATAGAATTTGGGTATCTGAATCTGCCTCCTGATTGTATGGACATCATCAAGGAGGCAAGACGGCCTACCACTAGGGCCTGCTATGCTGCCAAATGGAAACGTTTTGTCATTTACTGTTCCAACCATGACATAAACCCGCCGGATGCATCAACACAGAACATTATTTGTTACCTGTTACATTTATACAGATGCAATCTGGCATACAGTTCTATACGTATTCATTTGGCGGCAATAGCGGCTTACTTACAGAACAGGCAACACCTTTCGCTGTTCCGAGTGCCAGCCATAAAGGCTTTTATGGAGGGACTCAAACGAGTCATCCCACCAAGAAGACCTCCTTCACCGGTCTGGAATCTTAATATAGTTTTGACCAGACTGATGGGACCTCCTTTCGTACCTCTCCACTCTTGTGAGATACAGTTCCTAACTTGGAAGGTTGCCTTCTTAGTAGCGATCACGTCGCTGAGACGGGTTAGCGAGCTGCAAGCCCTAACCATTCAAGAACCTTTTATACAGGTTCACGCAAATAGGGTGGTGCTACTCACTAACCCTAAATTTATGCCCAAGGTGGTTTCTCAGTTCCACATTAATCAAACTATTGAACTGCCAGTTTTCTTCCCTAATCCAGACTCAGTAGCAGAAGGATCACTGCACACATTAGACGTAAAACGAGCTCTCCTGTACTATATAGACAGGATGAAGGATTTCAGTAAGACTAAACAACTCTTTGTTGCTTTTTCACCACAGCACAAGGGAAACCCATTTCCAAATCCGGTATAGCCAGATGGATTGTTAAGTGTATTCAGATTTGTTATCAGAAGGCTGAACGCACACTAACAGTCCCCCCAAGAGCGCATTCCACACGCAAGCTAGGGGCATCCATGGCTTTCCTGGGTAACATTCCATTAGAGGACATATGTAGAGCAGCCACATGGAATAACATACATACATTCACCAAACACTACTGTGTTGATGTACATTCCAAGCAGCAAGCTGCTGTAGGACAGTCTGTTCTAACGTCCCTCTTTCAGGCTGCTGCAGCTGGCTCGGGCAACCAACGCTAAGGGAGAAACTGCTATTTATTCTATGCACAAGATGTGAATTTAGCGGCCCACATGCCTCGAACGGAATATGCTACTTACCAGTATGCACCTGTTCTTGGCATGTAGGGCCGCTAACATTCATATCGCCCGCCCATCCTCCCCGGTGCCTGTCACAGCTGTAGTAGTCAGAATTATTTGTAAGCATGGTCATCAAGTATTGTATTGGACTCCATCTCTGCCACAATGGCGAAAAACAATCTAAGGATGGAGAGGATGCCCATGCGCACTGTAGTCCAGGGGAGAAGCCACCTATCTCGTGATACTTCAAAGACTCTTCCAGGACAACAAGGTGCAATCATCCGGACCCAACACTAGGCGGCGATCTATGCACAAGATATGAATGTTAGCGGCCCTACATGCCAAGAACAGATGCATACTGGTAAGTAGCATATTCCTTACTAATACATTATAACAAAGTGGTTCTTAGGACAACTTACATATTTATACATCCTCATGTCCTGTGATGTAGTGCAACTTTTTCTTTTCCTTGTGTTTGTAAAGCACTCTGATACCCACGGGTCTAGCCAACGCAATATAAAACTTTATGAATGAATAAATAAATAAACCCAGCATTCCTACCAAAGTCATTTCTCCTTTTCATCTCAACCAGTCAATAGAGTTACCAGTATTTTCTCGCAACCACAAACAGTTGCAGAAAGAGCTCTTCACACCCTAGATGTCACAAGAGCACTCCTGTATTATATTGACAGAACCAAACCTTTTCGTAAAAAACAACCTTTTTTTTCCTTCTCTCCACCACATAAAGGCAATCCTATATCAAAATCTGGAATTGCAAGGTGGATTGTAAAATGTATTCAAATTTGCTATCAAAAAGCAAAACGTACCTTAACTATTCCACCTAAATGCCCACTCTACAAGAAAAATAGGGGCATCAATGGCTTTCATATGGAACATTCCCTTACATGACATCTGCAAAGCAGCTACATGGTCTACACCACACACATTCACAAAACATTATTGTGTAGATGTGCAAGCAAAGCAACATGCTAGTGTGGGCCAGGCTGTTCTCAAAAGATTGTGACAAACAACTGCAACAGGTACTGGTGGTCGCCGCTAGGGTGGAGTACTGCTATACAATCTGTGCATAGTGTGTAATCTGCAGCTCATATGCCTCGAACTGAAAATGCTACTTACCAGAATGCATCTGTTCTTGGCATGTAGAGCTGCAGAGTTACACGCGCCCACCCGCCTCCCCGACAACCTATATCTGTTACAGTATTATCTTATTTAGATACACTATACATAGGCATCTTTTCTGTTTCTCACAAAACTCAATCATTTCCCTTAACTGGCGAAAAAAAAAAACAATCTGAAGATGGAGCCGATGCCCATGCTCACTATGGTCCACAGGAGGAGTCACCTATCTCGTGACTTCCAAAGACTTTTCCAGGACAATAACAAAATGCAAACATCCGAACCCAACACCAGGTGGCGATCTATGCATAGTGTGTAACTCTGCAGCTCTACATGCCAAGAACAGATGCATACTGATAAGTAGCATTTTCCTTCTCCCTGGTGTGTTCCCCCCCCGCCCACCATATCTAGGGGTGGAGGGATCACAGTATTCCTACTCTGCACCCTTTTTTTTCCGGGACTCTGCTTCAAGCAGAGTCCCCCAGATGGCTGCAAACACTTACTAGTTGAACTGTTGACTGCCAATCAAATTTTGGTAGGATCCGCAAGTCCACTGCAAGGACTCGTGACCCCAGATGTCTATATTTTTCAAAGATATCGATCGAAAAAACTATTGATCGGATTTACATTTAATCGCAAAAGCACACTTTCTGGACCAATAACTAGCTAGCTTTTTGCCAAATTTGGTGTAATTCCACTCAGCAGTTCGGGCTGTTGTCATGTTAAGAAAATGAAAAGTCCCCATAGATTTAACCGGGTGAAATCCCCATTTTATCTCTGCCCCTGCTTAATGGATCATCCTGAAACTTTCAACACAGCAGTAGAACCAAAAGGGGAAGTTCTGTGAGGATGTCGTGGAGATTCGTCAATCAGTGCCAAAGTTATTGGCAAAAGAACTTTGGTTATATATATATATATATATATATATATATATATATATATATATATGTATGTATGTATATATATATATATATGTATGTATATGTGTGTGTGTATATGTGTATATAAGTATATATGTGTATATCTGTGTATATATTTGGGTGTACTTGTAAAGCGCACTGCGACTCCATGACTCCATGGAGTATCCTGGCGCAGAAGACCGCTGGGGAACCCGTCCTGGTTTTCCCTGTGAGATGGTCCCTTTCTGGGTATCTCCAAGGTGAAACCAGGCATCCCCGGCGTCTGTGGGGGGCCGTTGTAGAGATGAGGCAAGCTAATGCCCAGAGTTGCCGAGTGTGTTCCCTGGTTAGAGTAGGCACCGAGGCGAGAATTATCGAGTCCGTTTTAACCCTGGTCCAAGACCCTGCCGCGTCGGGAATTGAACCCTGGTCCCGAGCCGTTCTCTGCTTACGGGTCTGCCGCCTCTAACCAGTGAGCCACACCACTCCACTCCACCACTAGGTGTATATATGTATATGTGTATATGTGTATATATGTCTATATGTATATATGTGTATATATGTATATACGTGTATATATGTATATACGTGTATATATGTATATATGTGTGTATATGTGTGTATATGTATGTATATATGTATATATATGTATATATATGTATATATGTATATATATGTATATATGTATATATATGTATATATATGTGTATATGTATGTGTATATGTATGTATATATGCATATATGTGTATATATATGTGTATATGTATGTATATATGCATATATATATGTATATATATGTGTATATGTATGTATATATGCATTTATATGTATATATATGTGTATATGTATATATATGTATATATGTGTATATGTATGTGTATATGAATATATATGTATATATGAATATATATATCTGAAAGAGACACGTTAGTGATAGATTCCTTACCTTAGAATATCCCCAGGCGTCAGACTGGATCCGGAAATTTTTGCGTAGCAATACCCCTGCGCGCTGGTAGGCGTCGTCTGCGGCTCCGCGTCCGTCGTCGGCGTCGTGAGCGCCGGGATGACGTCGTCGGAGTATATAGACGGCGCCCATGCGCGCTGACGTCAGTTCTTCTTTTTTCCGCGCCAGCTAGCGCAGATCCGGAAGAAGCTCTACCCCCAGTCACTTTTTGACTGAAAACTTTTTTGATCTTTTTGATCCTCTATTTAGTCGATTCTCGACTATCGGTGCCAGGGATGCCCGGGTTCAAGCCTTGCTCGAAGTGCGGCCGACTCATGTCGGTCACGGACCCCCATCGCCGGTGCCTGAAGTGCTTAGGCCTCGACCACGACGATCGAACCTGCTCCGACTGCCGGGCCCTGACGTCGAAGGCTAGGCGGGAGCGGTCCCGCAAGCGTCTCGAGCTGAGGCAGTCGGCCCCGCGCCGCTCCAGGTCCCGGTCCCGGTCCCACGGGAGGTCGAGGGACAGGTCGCGAGGTCGGAGTCATCGACGTTCCGGGAGTGGACACCGATCGTCTGGTTCCAAGTCCTCAGGTAAGAGGCATGAGAGGTCGGAGCGACACCATCGATCCTCCGACCCGCCCCGTCGCTCGCTCGATGCGACCGGGGACTCGGGCGACACAGCCCACGCGGCTCCGCGGGAGTCGCAAGCGTCGCCGCCTGCCCCACACCTTCGGGTCCCTGGGCACGGCGCGTCGCAGGAGGAGGTCGAGAGGTACCTCATGGCCATGAGGGCCCTCCCTCCTCAGTCGGTTCCCGTGGCGCCTTCGGGCCGATCGGCTCCGTCTGGAGGTCCTTCCGGGTCGGGCGCTTCGGCCCCGACGACGTCGGGTACTTCGGGCCCGGCGCCGCTGGCGACTTCGGTCCCGGCGCCGCACGACCTCGCTGGATCCGGCTCCGGATCCGGGACCTCGCCGGTCGACCCTACGACCTCGCCGGCGCCGTCCCTTCAGGTGTCGTCCCCGGCAGCCGATGTGGTTGCGGCCCCCAATGTTTCCTACGGTCCTCCTCAGGAGTCGGAGGGGCGCCGCTGGGCGCCGATTCCGTCGGCCTTCGGAGAGTTCTATCTCCACGAGGAGGCCCTGGCTGTTAATCCTGGTCTCCAGGAGCCGGGTGACGAGGAGCAATGGGAGGGGTCCGAGGACCCTCTGGCACGAGATTGCCAGTCACATCAGGACTGGACATATGAGCTTGGGGAGGCCAGTGGTATTGACACCTCGCCAGACACTGGATTTACGTCGCCCCCGACTGTGGCTTCGGAGGCGGGTTCTGCTTACAGTGTAGTGTTGACGAAGGCAGCTAAGGCCTTAAACCTTCAGCTCCCCGTCGCGGCCGTGAGGACTAATCTCCTCACCGAGGTCCTCAAACAGCAGTCCGGCTCCGCGGAGCCCCTCCTGCCGTTCAACGAGGCCTTGTGTGACGTTCTTCTGGGCACTTGGTCCAAGCCCGCCACAGGCCCCCCTGTGGACAGGAACGTGGCCAGACGCTACCGCCCGGCACCGGGCGACCCTTGCTTTTTGTCCACCCACCCCACCCCCGAGAGTCTGGTCATCCAGGCCTCCAACTCCCAGACCGCATTCCCGTCGGCCCCGCCCGACAGGGAATCCAAGAGATATGAGCAGTTCGGGAAGAAGGTCTTCTCGTCTGTGAGCCTAGGGCTACGGTCAGTGAACACCAACTGTCTCTTGGGCCGCTACACCCACACTCTGTGGGACACGGTTGCGGAGGTGCTGCCACAATGCCCTGAGGAGGTCAGGGCTAAACTCAGCCAAACCCTTGCGGACGGCCGAGATGCGGCACGTTTTTCTATCCGATGTGGGCTGGATACCACGGACTCACTGGG
The DNA here is from genome assembly GCF_964263255.1 of Lissotriton vulgaris. Lineage (NCBI taxonomy): Eukaryota > Metazoa > Chordata > Amphibia > Caudata > Salamandridae > Lissotriton > Lissotriton vulgaris. The sequence goes on along the minus strand of NC_141687.1, from coordinate 1,803,022,524 downwards.
CAGGGCGATGGCAACGACGGTGGCGGTTCGACGCCACGCCTGGTTGAGGTCCGCCAACTTCTCGGCCGATGTCCAGGCCACCCTCCTGGACATGCCGTTTGATGGCCGTCGCCTCTTCGGCGACAAGGCAGAACATGCGCTGGAACGTTTCAAGGACTCCAGGGCCACGGCCAAGTCCTTGGGCCTTACGGCCCCACGCCAGCAATCGGGTGCCTTTCGCTCCTTTCGTGGCCACGGAAGGGGCGCCCCGCCACGGACCGCCAGCCACACGCCGCAAAATGTCCAGCAGCGCAGTGGCGGACGTGGGAACCGCCGCGGCGGTGGTCGGGGTCAGCGGCGAGGCCAGTCCACACCTCCCTCAGCAGCCCCCGCCTCAAAACCTTCCTAGTCCGAGTTTTCAGGCCCATGTGACGCCTGTGGGAGGCAGGGTTCGCCATCACCTCTCCCACTGGCATACAGTCACTTCGGACAGGTGGGTGCTGCAAATTGTCCGAAGGGGTTTCTCCCTCCCCTTCGAGTCTTCCCCTCCATCCATGCCACCTCAATGCCACCGTGTGTCGGGGGATCACTTGCAACTTCTGCAAGAGGAAGTTTCGGCCCTCTTGGCCAAGAGGGCCATCGAGCGCGTTCCTGGGCCAGAAGTAGGACGTGGCTGTTACTCCCACTACTTTCTGGTACCCAAGAAGGGCAAAGGGGGCCTACGCCCTATCTTGGATCTGCGGAACGTCAACGGCTTCCTCCGGACGGAGAAGTTCAAGATGCTCACTTTGGCTCAGGTCCTGGCTGCCCTGGACCCAGGAGACTGGATGGTAGCGTTGGACTTGCAGGACGCCTATTTCCACATCCCCGTCCTGCCGGCCCACCGGCGTTACCTACGGTTCATGGTAGGCCAAGAGCACTTTCAGTTTACCGTGCTCCCCTTCGGCCTGGTAGGCCAAGAGCACTTTCAGTTTACCGTGCTCCCCTTCGGCCTTGCCAGCGCCCCACGGGTGTTCACGAAGGTGATGGCGGTGGTCGCAGCCCATCTGCGCAGGCAGGGGGTATCAGTCTTCCCCTACCTCGACGACTGGTTGTTGAAGGCGGGCTCGCCCCACGCAGTCGTCAGCCACCTCCAGACTACGGCCGACCTCCTGCACTTGCTGGGGTTCTCCATCAATGTGCCGAAGTCACACCTGTGTCCCTCTCAAAAGCTCCTCTTCATCGGAGCGGTTCTCGACTCGGCGCAGTTTCGGGTTTACCCTCCCGAACAGCGGGTTCGGGATATTCAGGCTCTGATTCCTGTCTTCAGGCCGTTATCCCGGGTCTCGGTCAGGTTGACGCTGCGGCTTCTGGGGCTGATGGCCTCCTGCATCCTTCTGGTGCGTCACGCCAGGTGGCGGATGCGGGCTCTGCAGTGGGACCTGAAGTTTCAGTGGGCCCAGCATCAGGGCAACCTGTCCGATCATGTCCTGATCTCAGAGGGCACTGCGAAGCAACTGCAGTGGTGGCTCACGGACCGCGACTGGGTCAGTGGCAGACCCCTCTCCCTACCCCAGCCGGAGCACGTAGTTGTGACGGACGCGTCCCTCCAGGGCTGGGGAGGCCACATGGGAGAGGCGGAGATCAGAGGCCTCTGGTCTCCGGCGGAGTCCCGGCTCCACATCAACCTTCTGGAGCTGAGGGCGATTCGTCTTGCACTGAAGGCATTCCTCCCCTCTGTCAGGGGGAGCGTAGTGCAAGTGTTCACCGACAACACCACCACCATGTGGTACTGCAACAAACAGGGCGGTGTGGGGTCGTGGACCCTCTGCCAGGAGGCTCTGCGCCTCTGGCAGTGGCTGGAACATCAGGGCGTGTCCCTGATGGTTCAACACCTGGCAGGCTCTCTGAATGCCAGGGCGGACGAACTCAGCCGCCGGTGCATGATGGATCACGAATGGCGTCTGAACTCTGACGTGGCGCAAGGTCTCTTTCGACAGTGGGGAGAGCCTTGGTTAGATCTATTCGCCACAGAAGAGAACGCGCAATGTCAGCAGTTCTGCGCGTTGGAATTTCCAAGGCAGCACTCGCTCGGAGACGCTTTTCGTCGCGAGTGGAGCTGCGGTCTGTTGTACGCCTTTCCGCCTATACCACTTCTGCCCAGAGTGCTGAAGAAGATCAGGCGCGACCGGGCCCAGGTCGTCCTTGTGGCTCCGGACTGGGCACGAAGATACTGGTATCCCGAGCTACTCAGCATGTCAGTCGATCCCCCGCTTCGTCTGCCTCTTCGGGAGGACCTTCTGTCGCAGCAGCAGGGGACGGTCCTGCACCCGAACCTGTCCAGTCTCCACCTACAAGCTTGGAGATTGAGCGGCGGCAGTTGAGGCCATTTGACTTGCCTCCCGAAGTCTGTGATATCATTCTGGCAGCCAGGCGTCCCTCCACAAAGTCGGTATACGCCTGCCGGTGGAACAGATTTGTGGCATGGTGCACAGCAAAGGCTGTGGATCCTCTCTGTGCACCCCTTTCGGAAGTGCTGCTCTTTCTTCTTTCCCTTGCCCAGCAGGGCTCTGCTCTGGGCACTCTTAAAGGGTACCTTTCTGCTCTATCAGCCTTCTTGAGGCTACCAGATCAGCCTTCTTTATTCAAGTCCCCTATTGTAAGTAGGTTTCTGAAGGGCATCACGCACATGTTCCCTCCTGTTCCCTTCGTGATGCCCCAGTGGGACTTGAATCTTGTTCTCACCTATCTGATGTGTGCTCCCTTTGAGCCACTTCATAACTGCCCTCTTCGTCTCCTTACTCTAAAGACGGCCTTCCTGGTTGCCATCACCTCTGCCAGGAGGGTGAGTGAGCTCCAGGCTCTTTCTTCTTCTCCACCTTTCCTGTCTGTTCATCCTGATAAGGTGGTGTTGCGTACACGACCTTCCTTTCTGCCCAAGGTTGTCACGGCCTTCCACATCGGGCAGTCCATCACTTTGCCCACCTTCTTTCCGCCTCCGCATCCCTCGAAAGAGGAGGAGAGGCTCCACCGTCTGGATCCAAAACGTGCGCTCTCCTACTACCTAGACCGCACTCGCCAATTCCGGGTGGATGACCAACTCTTCGTTGGTTACGTGGGCGCGAAAAAGGGGAAGGCTGTACACAAGAGGACCATCTCTAGGTGGATCATCCTGTGCATCCAAGCATGCTACTCCATGGCGAGGAAGGAGCCCCCGGCTGGATTGCGGGCTCACTCCACTCGGGCCACGGCAACGACAACTGCCCTGGGCCGCGGTGTCCCCCTGCAGGACATCTGTCAGGCAGCCACGTGGGCCTCGCTGCACACGTTCGCAAGACACTACTGCCTGGACAGTCAAGTCCGGAGGGATGGCTTCTTTGGCCGTTCCGTCCTCCAGGACTTTCTGGTGTGATATTGGTTCGCAGACCCACCACCGGGGTTGGTATTGCTGGGGTATCTATTCTAAGGTAAGGAATCTATCACTAACGTGTCTCTTTCAGATGCACAAGTTACTACTTGTGTAACGATATATCTGTAAGAGACATTAGTTAGTGATAGATTCCTTACCGCCCTCCCATCCTCCCCGTTCTGCGAACCGATATTTAGGGTTAAGGTCATCCCCTTTCAGGGCCCTAGTTTCATGGCACCAGTGTTAGTTCTATCATGGCTCTGCGTATCTGGCGCGGAAAAGCTGTGTTATCAGAACTGACGTCAGCGCGCATGGGCGCCGTCTATTTACTCCGACGTCATCCCGGCGCTCACGACGCCGACGACGGACGCGGAGCCGCAGACGACGCCTACCAGCGCGCAGGGGTATTGCTACGCAAAAATTTCCGGATCCAGTCTGACGCCTGGGGATATTCTAAGGTAAGGAATCTATCACTAACTAATGTCTCTTACAGATATATCGTTACACAAGTAGTAACTTGTGCGTATGTATATATGTGTATATGTATGTATATATGTGTATATGTATGTATATATGTGTATATGTATGTATATATATATTTATATGTATGTATATATATGTGTATATATATATATGTGTGTATATGTATGTGTATATGTATGTATGTATATGTATATGTATATATATGTGTATGTGTATGTATGTGTATGTGTATGTATGTATATGTGTATATGTATATATGTATATATATATGTATGTGTATATATGTGTATATGTATATATATGTGTATATGTGTATGTGTATATGTATGTGTATATGTATATATATGTGTATATGTATATGTATGTGTATATGTATATATATGTGTATATATATATATGTACATGTGTATATATATATGTATATATATGTATATATATATATGTACATGTGTATATATATGTATATATAAATATGTATATATATGTATATATGTATATATGTATATATATATATAAATATGTATATATATATATATATAAATATGTATATATATGTATATATATATAAATATGTGTATGTGTATATATATATATATATATATATATATATATAAATATGTATATATATATATATGTATATATATATATGTATGTATTCACTCCGATCTCCTGCACAACACTGCAATGTGAAGGAATCACAAGCCACTCCAGCCGGGTAGGTTTCAGATATTTTTAATGGGCACAAAGAAGACGCGTTTCGAGCGCACAGGCTCTTGGTCACATATTTGTATGTATGTATATATATATATATGTATATATATATGTATATATATATATATATGTATATATGTATATATATGTAAATATGTATATATATGTATATATATGTATATATATATATATATATGTATATATATATATATGTATATATATATATATATATATATATATGTATATATATATATATATGTATATATATATATATGTATATATATATATATATATATATATATGTATATATGTATATATATGTAAATATGTATATATATGTAAATATGTGTATACATATATGTATATAAATGTATATATATATGTATATATATGTAAATATGTATATATATGTAAATATGTGTATACATATATGTATATAAATGTATATATATATATATATATATGTATATATATATATATGTAAATATGTGTATATATATGTGTAAATATGTATATATATGTGTATATATATATGTATATATATGTGTGTATATGTATGTATATGTATGTATATGTATGTATATATATATGTATGTATATATATGTATGTATATGAATGTATATGTATGTATGTATATGTATATATATGTATGTATATATGTATGTATATGTATATATATGTATATATATGTATGTATGTATGTATATATATGTGTATATATGTATGTATGTATATGTATATATATGTATATGTGTATATATATGTATATATATGGGCGGACTACAGTTTAAAAAGCTCTATGAATATGGTCAACATCTTGATTAAATATGCCGAATCGGACCGAGATAAATTGTTAATAGAAATTGACAAAATACAAGCACTATTGGAGGCAACTGGAGAAACTGACTTTATTGTAAAGAGCAAAGCAGAGATTGATATCTGTATCAAAAAACTGGAAGACAGCATAATTGAGCGCAAAATCACTAAATTCGCAAGAGATAAAAACGACTACGCCACTGGAAGGATATTCACCTTCTCCAGAAAATTTGACAATCTAAAGCGCAAAGCATTATCCAACGGAGGCAAAACAGCAGGCGGTCAAACAGCTACAATCAATCAAGGCTCTGGCATACCTATTGACAACAGTGACATACTGTCAATTAACTCATTGACCTCCAATAGTGAAGACGAGGGTGCTTCAACATCTGCTATCCCCGACCCAGGCAAAAACTTCACAGTGGTAGAAGAACTGGGTTTTGTCAACGAGGACCGGCGCTATTCCCTGCGCTCCCGGAATCCTCAGAATCAGGCCGGCAATCAGTCAGCCAGCGCAGGCGCTCAAGGCGGAGGAGTCATAAGAAGAAATACCTCGCAAACAAAAACAAACAAGAACTGGCGCAGATAACTTGCACTGTTGACAACACCGTCATCAATCTGTCTGACACTGTTCTCACCAAGGCGGAGGAGCAGCTACTGTCTCTGGGCCTCTCATTCAGTCCACCAAACAAATTTTCCTACAACCAAACCCGGATTGATTTATACAAATTTGTGAGAAAAATTAAACTTATCAAATATTTCAAATTGGAGGCAAAACGCAAACAAAGTGGGGCAACTGATATTCCTTTTAACATGGCACCTCAACTCCAAGTACATGACAATGCTGGCCTGCAAAACCTATACGATTTAGCCTTTGATGACACTTCCCAAACTGTACCAACTGTCAGCCAAGTGTTCAATGTGAATCGCATAGTGCCAACGCCATTCAAACCAAAGTCGACATTCTTTCCACTCATGCCTCGGGACGCTGTAGACATATTCAGCGATCGTGTCATCATTGAACTTAAAACTTTAAACAGATCTATCCTGACCCAACACAAACAACTGAAATACAATGACCAGCAATACAATTTGCTTATTAACAAACTCCAATCGAACCAAAATGTGATTGTTAAGAGTGCCGACAAGGGTGGCAATACTGTTCTTTGGAAAACATCGGACTATATTGAAGAAGCACAAAGACACTTATCTGACTCTACATGTTACACCCTATCATCACAATTTGCCATGGTTCAGAATCATAATCAAATACGTAAGCAGCTAAGCACCTGGAAAAGACTCAATCTCCTTACTAAAGATGAATGCAACTACCTATCTAAAGACCATCCAGTGACACCCTACTTGTACTTTTTGCCAAAAGTTCACAAACTTGCTACCCCCACGCCTGGCCGTCCCATCATATCGGCCATTGGAAGTATGACTGAAAACATCTCCAAATATGTAGACTTTTTTCTCCAACCTCATGTGGCAAGTCTCCCTTCTTTTTTAAAAGATACTACAGATTTTTTGACCAAGATTGGAACTGTTAATTGGTGCAGCGATTATTTGTTTCTGATTTTAGATATCGAATCGCTTTATACTTCTATCAATCATCAGCATGGTATAAACGCATGTCAGTACTATCTTAATACACGTGCCATTTGTTTCAGGGAACACAATTCCATGTTGATCGCCATGATTAAACTGTGCCTTACTTCCAACTTTTTCCGCTTCAAGAACAATACTTACCAGCAATTGCGTGGTGTGGCGATGGGCTCGTGTTTTTCCCCCAGCTACTCATGTCTTCATGTGGGTTGGTGGGAGGAACACGAGCTCAAAACCACACACGCTCAATGGTCGCCATTCATTGCGCATTACTGGCGCTACATTGACGATATTTGCATCATTTGGAAGGGCACCAAAGATCAGGCTCTTTCGTTTGTATCTGACTGCAATGCCAACTGCTTAAATCTCAAATTCACCGCCAATGTTAGCACTTCTGAAGCGGAATTTTTAGATGTGCACTTGTTTATCAAGGACAACACACTCTTGACTAAACTACATCGCAAGAGTACTGCTGGTAATTCAATTTTACACGCACGCAGCTCCCATCCAGCACATACCATCCGCAGTATTCCCTTTGGTGAATTCATTCGAATCCACAGAATCTGCAGTGACCCTGACTCTCTGGCCACTTGCCTTGAGGAATCCAAACGTTTCCTGAGAAGAGGGTACTCTAGAATTATACTTGATCATGCTTTGGCTAAAGCTTCATCAGTAGATAGTCTCACTACTTACACCAAGGGAGCCCACCACTGTTAATACCAAAAATACCCAGGATGACTCTCAGCGCACTGTCGGATTAATAACTACTTTCAGCTCACAGGAGCGAAAGATTAGGCGCATCATTGGCACTGAATGGCCTATCATTCTGACGGATCCTATTCTTGGCCCAATGTTACCTGAATCACCTACCATCACATTCAGACGTGCGCCATCCATGCGTGACGCTCTTGATAGAACAGCACCAGAAAATCCACCTAAACTCACTAAGATTACCAAAATGGTTTTTTTTAAATGCACTTCCTGTCGTGCTTGTAATTTTGCCACCAATACTACTGAATATGTCACTGCATTTAGCGACACACCCATTCCCATCAGAGAATATCTAACATGTAGATCGGAGTTTGTTGTCTACAAGCTCAGATGTACATGTGATCTGGAGTACATAGGCAGCACCAAGCTGCCTGTTCATCAAAGAATACTTCAGCATATCAGGGCCATTGTTAACAGTGATAGCAATTACCCCGTGGCGAGGCACTTTGAAGCAGTCCATGCCAAAAAGCTGAAGGACTTGCAATACACAGTCCTTTGTTCAGTGCCTCAACCCAGTCGCGGTGGGGACCGCGAAAAATTACTGAGACAGCGTGAATCTCAACTCATTATGTCCCTCGATACCAAGGCCCCTAATGGGCTCAATCTGAGTGAGGATTTGAAAAGTTTCTTGTAATATCTAAATGCTAGATCGATTTTATTCTTGGTTTCTGTCGATCTTTTTTCCTTACTTGCAATTATCATGTTCTCTTTTTTTTCCTTCTCTTGTCCGGTCAATGCGTCTCTTATTGGCTTTGGCTTACTGCCACTTTTCTGTTTTGACGCCTGCTCTTAGTCATTTTTTCTGAAAAAATGTTTTGACTAAGCATTCATGTCACTTTTATCTTATCTCGAACAACACAAAATTCTTTATTTCGCCTCATTTGTTACTATCTTCCTTTTGCTTCTTTCTGTATTCCCATTTTATTTCTACACATTTTAGGTTTGGCCTGTAGGAAGGTGGATATCTGACTATGGTTACCCCCAAACTTTTTGCCTGGTGTTTAGCTGGTTTTTGACTTAGTTGGCCTACGATCCTGCTATTCAGGGCCCCAGGCTGATTGCTCTCTCCTTAAAATGGACTCCATGTACCTTAGGTGCATAACACAATTGGAATTGGTTCACCTTATAGGCCCCTGTAACAGTGTACCATAGGTACCCAGGGCATAGGTGTAGCCAAGGCCTGCCAGGGGCTGCAGCATGTATTGTGCCACCCCTGGCCTGGCCTCCATATTTGACACAACTGGCTGATCACTCAGCTGGGGTAAGTTGGTGTAATCACCTCTTACTTAGGTACAGTATGTCTGTGCCTAACCCTAAACTGGACACAGATGTTCCTATCAGCCACTCCTATGGAAGGCCTCATCAATCCTGGAGGCAGAGTGCTTGGAAATATGTGAGATGGTGCTCTAGCATGAGCTGAGCCTGTCTGCAGCTGTCGGGAACAACTCCCTAAGCTGTTCCGGGATATTGCCATACCATATACTCTTAAGTGCATTATAATCCTCGCGGTTAAATGCTATCTTTGGTTTGGCTTTATCAAAACATGTCGAGTAAGGTGTCATACAAATTGGAATACTATCCCCTCGCCAATTCTGGCGACGGGGATAGCATTCCACCCTTCTAGAGGGACACGACATGTGTGTAGCCTTAACCCCGGTTAAAGTTAAACAGAGCCTCAGCTTCACAAAATGGACGCTGCCACCACAGACACAAGTCTGGCCTCCTGCTGCTGACCGAAACTCGGCAGATGGTGGCCTGGACAAAGGGTTTCCTGCCTTGGGAGGTGCGAGCACCACCCCAGACAGGATTTTGTGTATTGGGTAGGACAGGGCTGAATAGAATCAGACATGCCCGGGGCACACAAGGTGTCCCCGTGCATAGGCCAGTCCAAACCGGTTCTGGGGCCTTCCAGCCCCAGTCCTGGCGCGGAGCTGGACAAAGGAAAGGGGGTGTAACCGCCCCCCTTCCTGGTTCCTCCCAGAGGAGGGACCTAGTAGGTGATCCACCCCCAGTTTGGGAATAAGAAGGGGAGCAGTGCCACTGCACGGCAGATCATCCCGAAATCAACTTTAAACAAGAAGAAGACTGGACTTCGACATTCTGCTGCACAGAAGACTGAAGAGAATCTCCCTTGTGGCCTAGGAGTGGCCACCCTGTGAACACAGGTACCAACCAGCAACTCGACGTCTGCTTTGCCGCCGCCTCCCGCCGGAGACCGAGCCCAGAGCCCGACAAGAACCAGACTCCCAGACCTCTCAGAGCCCGATCCACAGTCCCTGCGAAGAAGGGACCCGTGGAGGCACCGAGTGACGTGGGACCGGACCTCTTGAAAGACACTCGAAAAGCTGACTGCGCAGCTTCTGAGGCATCCTCGACGTTGTGCTTTGGGGATTGAGAACCCCCACCACCGAGCAGCCCTTGCACCGAAGATCAGCCCTCCAGCATCTCCACGATCTGCGTGGGGCCCTTTTGCATTGTGCCACTCGACGCGCCATCCCGGCCACTAGCCACGTGGTCAGCGGCCATCTTGGCGACGAACCCGAAGATTTACACAGCAGGTCTGGTTGCTCCAGACCTACCCAAGCTCCTGTGAAAAGGAGCACCCGCTCTGACCTTGCTGGTCCGAGTGAACAGCATCTTTCAACTTCTGCGTGGCTTGCATTTGCCAAGGCCTGTTGGCTCCGATCAGGTCGCCGACACCGCCAACAGCGAGAAGCCTACGTGGGACAGCTCGTGACCGACTCCTGGACGTCCTCGACCCCGGGTATCCACGTGGCTGCAGAAAGAAGCTACCCGACAACGCCTGT